>NC_136295.1:132500-1392227 GCF_964198595.1 Lampetra fluviatilis | reverse complement strand
AATCGCGAACTCCCTCCGCTGAAGCCCTCTCGTCGTAGCGTGTGCGAGGAACGGAATGGAGTTGAAACGAGAGATGCCTCGCGCACGTGCGGGAGTTGTGCACCCCGCGTGGAACAAGCGGCCAGCCGCAGGGCCGCTGATGCCGGGGCTGTCGCAACAGGCGTGCTGGGGGTGCTCGCACAGGCAGGCGTCGTTTTGCCAGCACTGCGGAGGCAGCGAGGGTTGGCGGATCGCGCAAATGTCGACGGATTGCCTTCCCGTGGGAGTCGAGGAGGAGGAGCCCGTACCTTGGCTCGCGGGGGAGAAGCGGTGACGGCAGCAATGTGGACTCCCACCTCTTCTGTCTGGATGAGCTCGAGTGTTTTCTTCCCGCGCACGCATGGGATTTCTCCTCGTGCTCTAGTTTCCTCTCACATGTAAACACTCAGTAATTGGCCGAAAACACCTTCATATAGAGGACCGCAGAGCTTGGGGGGTGGAGGGATTTGGCACCGACTCGCTGCCTGGCTGCTGCAACCCTCCCGCGTGTCTGTGGCCGGTTGTAAACTACCTCGCCTGTTATACAGGAGGTCGTGGCTTCGATCTCGACCCTGACACCTGCTGTATATTTGGAGTTTGCATGTCCTCATGGTCGCGTGGATTTTTTCTTTTGGTCCACAGGTTTTTCACCTCCACATTTAGAATCAACGTCACGCGTTTATTCAAGTATTTGACTGCTCTAAATTTCCACGTGACGATAAGCCACTTCGATGAGCGATCATTTGTGGCCAGGTCGCTCCTGCAAAAGAGCTACATAGCTCAGTAGGACTTAACCTGGTCAAAAAAGATATAGTTAATAATAGGTGTGGTTCCTCCTCGTGCCTCCGAGTCGTCTTCTCGCTCTCTGTCTTCGAGGTGTGAGTATTGTGTGGTGTAGCAGCGGCTCGTTCCAACTTGACACTATTCTTCTTATTAAAAAACCTGTGTCAAGGTCTGAGTCAGACTATGCTCGAGGCCTGGCCAAGGAGGACCCAACAGAGGTTGAAGAGGCACCCAGAGACGAAGGTTATCACCGAATAAGCAAAATAAAAAAATACGCAGAAATCTGATCGAGTGCACACGAGAGGCAATAGCAATTCACTCAAAAGTACCGTATGCCGATATATACGTTAATGTTATTACGTTCGTCATAAATTCATGCTTCTTTTCGGCTTACTTCTCGTTTGTTTCGTTTTTACGGGGTTTGTTTTGTTTTCTTATTCTAAATTTTAAAAAAATTCAGTGGAAAAAAACGCAGAGTAAATGCACGTCGTGTCATTTTTCCGTGCATGCATTTTACACGGTTCAGTCCGTTTTGCCTGCCCGCTGCATTCTGTATCCTCACAGCCACTTGTTTACACCAAAGCCACGTGGTTAAAACCACGAAACGCTCCACCACCCTGTGGGCCTTACACCGCTCCTCCAGTCCCTTCCTTCATCCTCCCCTCCACCCCTCATCACCTCGCAGCAGCAGCATCACCTCACACGCTGTGCACCATAGTTTATGGTTTGTAAATTACAGTGTACGGTTTGTTTTTTAATTGGAGCGCCAGGGTGGCGAGATGTTAAAATACCTCGCCTGGTATGCAGAAGGTTGTGGCTTCGATCCCGACCCTGATGCCTGCCGTATATTTGGAGTTTGTGTGTCTCTCTCTCTCTCTCTCCGTGGTCGCGTTGATTTTTCTCCGAGTCCTCCGGTTTTTCTCTCCACATTTAGAATCAACACGTGTTTAGAGCATTTGACCGCTATAAATTTCCACGTGATGAGCCACTTCGTTCAGCAATCGTTTTTGATGGCCAGGTCGCTTCTGAGAAAGAACTACATAGCTCGGTGGGCCTTAGCTCGTAAAAATAAATAGTAGTAATTACCTGTCTAGTTATTATTCTCCATATTTGTGCATAAAAAATATCTTAGTTGTGTTAAAAAGTGTTATTTTAGCAGGTTTTGGGTAAGAAACCCCTTTCTTATGAATATATCTTAGATAATATAACGGGACCCTATGGGAAAATAGGTTTCGATATAAGATTTTTCATTATACGTTCAGGTTTTTAAGAACACAACCATGCTGTACGTATTATGAGGTGCTGTCTTGGCGGGTTCTGAATAATAAAGTGACATGAAATCAATACGGGGTCTGTTTCATTGCCTTCTGGGCCATTGTTTTCCAGAAGCATTAAGGTGGCAAGCTTGAGGCCGGTTATTCCATCCCTTTCAGTTTGACTTTATTTGATTTGTGAGGCGGATAGTCCCCTTCAGCCAATTGACTGGCTCTTTTGCAAGGGAGATCCGTGGTGCGTGAGCACAGAAACAACAAAAACGAGGACAAAACATCAATATTGCAGAGAACAGGGTCCTTGAGAAATATTGCACAAAAAACGAGGTCATAAATGAAATATGTTAATAGTAAAAAAAAAACCGTTAAAATAAAATATGAGAGCAATAGGCGCCAGAACAATCAAAGTACATATGGAAGTAAGCGCTATACTTTAGTCGAACAGTGACATAAACACACGCAAGTCAAAAAAGAGATTGCAAACCCCGTGTGGGAGCAAGAGACGCCAAAATAAAGCTATAGGTGCAGGTGCAAGTGAGCCCTGGGTTTCGGCCCAATGGCAGAGGTAAAGACGGAAGAGGAAAGGGAAGGAACCACGTTCTAAATGAGCGTCAAGAGTATTTCAGAAACGTGGAGCAGCAACGTGGGAAGACTTTTTACCAAAGTATTAGTAAATGGTGTTTTTAGTAGTAATAAGGAGGCATCTCTGAGGTCATGGCAGGGAGTTTGAGGAACTGAGTGGTCCTTCAGGTAATTGGTGGATTTGTTTAAGAGGACGTTTAGGATGAAGACAGCCCAGTGATGGTCTCTCCGGATATTCAGAGGGGGGGAATTTGAAATAACGTCCAGGTTGCAATGATGAACTCTGTAGGAGGCGTCAAGAGCAACATGGTGGTAGAACGGAATGAGACGTTTTGAGGTAGATTCAGAAGCTGGGTGGCCGATGATGTTACAATCATCAAATCAGGGCAGGATGGCGGTATTAACTATACAGACAGCGTCGAGGTGGAAAACTGAGTTAGTTTACGTGTAGGAATCTTTTTTTTTCTTCATCTTATTGAAAGTTCGAATCCAGGATAATGCCTCGATATTTAAAGTTGTTGACCTACAATGAGTCCAGAGCTGCAATGTTCATGAGTGGAGATACAGGTTTGGGGCAGTCAGGAGACAAAACTTTTGTCTTTTTTAGCATTGAGGACCAGTTTCAGGGCATTATGTTGAAGATTATCGAAGTCTTATTGTAGATGCTGTTCTAACTCCTCCATGCAATTTCTGGAGGCTATCAGAGCTGTGTCACCAGAAAAATAATATTAATGTCAGAGTGCAGATTTTAGATGTCTAGGTTGTTGACATTCAGCAAAAACAGGATAGGGCCATGCACAGAGCTCCGAGGAACTTTTTTTCATCAAAGTCTCAAATATCTTGATGAGAGGGGAGATGATTGAGATCGGGCCCTAGGTAATTGTTAGGGTCATCTGTAGCATCGCATTGTGGGGGCAGACGTCCGCCCCACCGCCCTCGCTGGGCGGGTGGAGTGCTACTTTCGCCCCATTCACTCCCTCCTCCACCGCATCGCTCAGCTCCCGCTGGGCCCCCCCCGATCGGGTGATCGGTCCTCCCGCGTGGGTGCCCTCTCACCGCCGCACGGGGTTACTCCACACACACGTACGTATACCACCACTAATGCGAAGGCGGCTGCGCGAACGCGCGCGTCCCTGCTGGTGCTTGTATTCTAATACGTGCCCGTACCACAACTAACGCTATAGCGGCGGCGCGAACGAGCGCGCTTCTGCAGGCGGTTATCTTAACGAGCGCTCGTGCTGTGACTCTGCCCTCTCTCTCACCGTGCGTCCGCCCACGCAGATGCTCCGCACAAGGCCTCCTGAATACGCGTGCCGGCGGATGGTTAATCAATGCCCCGCAGCCACGCTAAGACTCGCTCTAAAGCGGCAGCGCGAACACACACACTCGAGTCACCAACACTGCGCCGAAGCTCTATGCTCATGTCTTTATTCGCGGCGCAAAAACTCTGCACTGCCCGGAGGAAATATTCTGCGAGCAGAGCCGATCCTATCACTCTCCAATCCCCCAAATACTCACGCGCCCTGCCACGTACCTGACGGCCGCACTCGCGGCGTCGCACGGACGCTGTGAGAGTCGGAGGGATGGAGATGAGAGAGGACTTTACCTATCGCTGTCTCGTAGCTGCACTCGCTAGCGTCGCACGGACGCTGTGAGTGGCTCAAAGGAGGCAGGCGGGGCGTCGGTCTGGGCAGCCTGGCGGTTGGAGATAAGAAGACCCTTGAACCGTTTCGGGTTCCCATTTTATGCCCTGTGATTTCGAAAATCCAGGGTTACGTTACGTCATTCTGCGCAGCCAATCGTGCGCCTACCTTTTGATTTTCAAACGTTTCGCTGCCGTTACCTAGAGCATTACGTTACACTATTTCCCGGCCCAATGTCTTTGCGGCCGCATTCCTTACCCCTGACTCAGCTGGTTTAATCTGGGAGGCCGCCTGGCTGGCGAATACACACCTGCAAGTGTGCACTAGCATTTCCCTCTGACCTCACCGTCTGCACGGTTCGCTTAATATTTCACCCTGGCCCCTCCCCGGTGCGGTGAGTGACTCATTGCTGCTAGCCCGGTGAGCTTCTGTGCGTCCATACAATTTTAAGCCAATGTGATTTGTCCTGGGGGGTCGGCCAATCTCCTGGCACCGGGAAACCGCGGGACTTCCCACCTAGGGGCCCTTCGGATGAAATCCCGTGGTGCCAGGCGACCCCCCGCCGGGACACTACGTGTGTGTGTGCTGCTTGTGTGTGTGCGCGCGGCGTGTGTGCGTTCAGGACGGGGATAGGGGGGGAGTCGTGGCGCTTGCTCAGCGGTCGTGGCACCACAACATCTATGGCGGGGGTGTACGAGAGAGGTTTTCCTTTCAGGAGGGATGGATTGTGTTTTGTCAGTGTCGTTGTTGTACGGTGGCTGCAGAGGCCTGGACATTGCTTCAAGCTGATTTGGATCAGCTCCAGTCCTTCCACACGTGATGCCAAAGATGCCTCCTTGGCATCCGATGGCTTGACTTCGTCAGAAATGTCACCGTCAACATCTGCGACCGGTCCCCTACGGATCGAATGCTCAGTTGGAAACGGCTCTGTCACTCTGCGGACACGGTGTACGGCTTGAAGCGCAAACTCCAGCAGCGAATTGCGAAACTTCAGCTGGCGGTCGACGTTTGAACAGTGCCGCATTAAGCTGGTGCGGGGCCTGTAGCATATGTTATAAAGGGGCCCTAAATAAAACATAAATATAAAAACTATTTTTTTACTTGCATAGTAAAGTAATTGTTTTTTCATTTGCTATACAGCCAGATAATACGACAAATCGCTAATCTTAAATACCTAGTCGTTCATAAATGTTAAAGGTGGTATAGTACTATAGTAATTAAGCAAGTGCAGATTCACTGAACCGGAATGGATAGCTTTAAAGCATTTAGCGCGGGGCCCTTGAAAGTGCGGGGCCCGTAGCAAATGTAGCTACTTGTGCTACGAGGATAATCCGGCAGTGCGTTGGAAGCGAACTGCGACCCTCAGAGAACCGTGCGTCGCTCCCCGTGGTCGCTCCCCACCCCCACCGCCGTGATCCGTGGATCAAACAAATCGCTCGAGAGATGTCGGCGTGCAGCAGCGAGAGCTGTTCATGCGAGCGCTGTCACAAGAGGTCACATTTGGCGCAACGCTCCTTTGCTGACCATGCGGGCCCGAATGAATGAGTGATGGATGCTTCTAGAAAGGTTGAATCCACGGCCAATCGGTTTTGCAGTGGAGTTCGCCGTGAGGTGGAGGGCAGAGGCGGGCAGCCGGCCATCGTCGGCAGGCCAAGGAGGCAACACGCCCACGAGGATGAACGCCGCCGGAGATGGAGCGACGAGATGATCTGATGTGCGGGGGATCGAGACAGCGACGACACAGGGGGTGGCCTTCATCCAGCAGCGGATAGATCGTGACGATTGTGATGGCAAAGGCTGCGCGGGGCGCCCTCGCGGAGCGCGCACGATGCAGCCGCTTAGCCATCCTCCACCCCCTCCTCCTCCACCCCCTCCTGCTCCCCCACCCCCTCCTGCTCCCCTACCCCCCGTACCGCTCTCCCGCGCCCGCACTTACGACGACGACGTCTGACGGACGCGAGGAGGCGCCGCCGACTGCCGCCTCCGCCACCAGATTGCGCGGCGTCCACACCCGAATCGCCCTGACAAGTCACCCGCTGCGTGCTCTTAAGGGTCGCCCGACACGTGGAGCACCACTCCAACGTCTCTCTCGCCTAATGGGCTCAAGCCACATCCTGCACACGTCCCACCCAGCATTAAAAAAAACTGTTTTGTTGTTGTTGACCCAATCGTATCTTCAAAACTGACCTGGTCACCTTCACTTCTCAACCGGTCTTGTCGCACAATTCCCAGCCTCCATCATCTCGGATACCAGTGCTCAGATTCCATCGCCTTATTTTCGAGCTGCACAGTTTCGTGTCCAGCTCTCTGCTCCGTACACAAATTCAGATCGCACCCTTGCCTCAAATACCCTTCTCGTTACACTCTCGTCCCTTTCAGAGTAGTCTCCATAGGCCACGTAACCCCTGCCCTGCTAAAGAAACACTCCTCTTGGCCTCATTCTCACAGCCCCAAGCGTTATGGATATTAATGCCCAACCACACAATATAGGAGACAATCAAAATGAAGTGATTTAAAGTGGTGCTAATCCCATTGTTTCAAAGGACTAATTTTGCACACAGTTGGCAGCTATATATAATTAAGGTTTTAATTACATAGTCGGCAGTGATGCTGTATTAGCCATCTATTTAAGGCCTAAGACTGGAGGACTTATTCACAGTTCCGTCGAATCCCTGATCACGCTGGTTGTGACTACAAGTGAAACGTTCGTACCCAATTGTTAAATGGGTTGTGGATCTCTGCATCATAAACACCGGTGATACTAAAGCAGTGACACGATGTTGGCACGTTGGTTCACACGACAATTGTATTGTCTGTGTCGGGTGGAGGAGGGTGTATGACATACATTTTACTTGGGTGTTCTGACCCAAAAATCAATTATGAATTTTGCAGGAGGTCGGGGGTTCGATCCCGACCCTGACACCTGTACGTGGAGTTTGCGTGTCTCTATCCCCGTGGTCGGGTGGACTTTTCTCCGGGTTTTCCCTTCACATTTAGAATCAACGTGTTTCTTAAATATTTGGCTGATAAACATTTCCACATGAAGAGCCACTTCGTTGAGCTATCATTTGTGGCCAGGTCGCTTCTTGAAAAAAAAGCTACATAGCTCAGTGGGAAAAATAAAAATTCATTTCCTTTAGTTTTGTTGTTATACCTCCATGCTGTGAAGAAAAAACAAATGACACCCGCGTTCTGCACTGCCATTTTGTTCTCAGCAGCACTTACTGTCACTGACATGGACAGTTGATGATGTTGGCTGTAAGCGAGACTTCACGCGTTCTTTGCTCATTCACAGCCTGCCCTTTGTGAAGTAACGCGTGCAACCAGAGCGGCCATGTGGCCGCATCGATGAGCCCTGTTGTTGTTGTGCGGGCCGGAGCTACAATGAGAAGTGGCCGAATTTCCCGCTTCGAAAAGGTGGAACGGTCCACAACAAAAAAACTCGTGACTTGCGAGCGACTCTCTGTTATATGCCATTTCCAATGATTACGTTGTAAATATCAGAGCTGCAGTGTTGCTATCGAGTCATGAATGTAGTCAGAGTAGTTTTTTTTATTGGCTGAAGGGACCTGCCGATATTTCTCAAAATTTCATTTTCTACCCACGGAATCCTCCTGGCCCGTGTTTTGTTTAACGTGTAACGTTTGCATCTGTCACGAGCTCGTACGTATGTTGAACTCCTTACGCACCATACGTGGGCAACCGTGCTAATCGGTGCTCATTGTATTTGCACCTTTAAAATAATGACATTTTTAGTGCGGCTGCTCATTTTTTTTGACGCGAACAAAGAGCCTCGTGGGAAGACCAAAAAAATATATATCCACGGTGTGAAAGGCCTGCCATGTTCATTCAATAAACTCACCTCTGCACCAACGTGAAGAGGCCCACCTTTCATGTTGTTGCATGCCGACTGCGGCATTTCCCCCATGCCCACGGCTCCCGTCTCGTGGTAGAAGTCTGCACTAATTATGCCTGATGGGCATCTCCCCCATAAATCGCTTCTCCGTACGTTTGCAATTGATCGTCGGCAAGATCTCTTGCAGAGCGGAATGCCTTACTTTTCCACGAAAATAATAAAATAACTGCCCAAAAGAACAGGTGTTTCAAAGTTTGGCAGTAAAATCCTTGCAAAATTGTTCAATCTGGGCCAAACAAGTAGCCTGACCTAGAAAACACAAAAGTCACGAATATATTTATAAATACTTAAACCTCAATTTTCATAATTTAACAATTTTCATGATAAATGTACCTGAATCTTGGCCTGCCTCTCTTCTTTTTGTCAGATTGTCAGCTGTGACACCAAGTAATAAAACCAAGGCAGAGTAAAGGTCCAGGAGGGATAAAATCAACTGGATTTTATTTCGGCTTGTGCTGCTGTGTGTAATTGCATTTCACCCTCGGTGTCATTTCCATTTGCACGCAAAGTACAAATTGCCAATTCGGGATGACCTCCACTTCTCCACAGATTCACAGACCAATTAGGGAGTGAAAGGCTGTGTGAAGTGTCACACATTTCGTGTGCGACACGTGCATTAGCCAAGCGGAGGTGGCAATGCATGTGGAGTTTTGTTATGATGCCGACTTATTGCAATTAGGACATTGTTCACACATTTTATCTCGGAAGGCCTTCCCACAAACTTGTTTTCTGGAGAGTTTTGCATTGAAATACTTTATTCGTATAAAGAATTGTGTATACGGGAGGAAATCGAGCACCGATAGAAAACCCACACACACGAGGAGAGACGCTGGAAGTTCTGCACGGATGAGTGACAACCCCATGAGCAGTACTGCCATCTCCTGGCCACCTCATGGTCCCAGCAGTCCACCAAACATCCTCCCAAGGTGCTGGATGACAGACGTGCACGGTACGTGCCATTAGGGGCGGTGCACCGTTAACATTGAGATCCCGGCAATTAAGTGCACAACACAAAGAATGGTCCGGTATTCCGTATTAAAGATTTTATAATATAATTTTTTTGGTGTACAAATTCAATCGTCAGATAAAGAAAAACGCAGTATAACAATTGAGACTATTTCAGAGAGGAAAAGAAGACACGTGACCGTATTATACAACAGGATAGTCTTGCTCAAACAACCATGGGGCAACACTCATCTCCACTGGTGGCCGTGAGCCAGAAGCTACAATTCCAAATTCCTTTGGCATAGGATTGACAGATTGTATTGTATAAGGCGAGAGCCCATGAAGACTTGACGTCTCTTTTAAGAGCTGGCCCGAGTCAACAGTGAAATGCGGATCTAAAAAAGCCTAACACATGAATAGCAAATGAATAAGAGGATGGCTGCTGTTGACTTTGCACAAACTGATACCTATTTTATGTACCCTGGACTAACACTTAACTGGTTCGTTAAGAGCTCTGACTGCAGCAGCACCAGGCTGGATTAAGTAGAGCTTTCAATGATCAACATTTGCCGCTTTCCTTTCTCAGCACGATCATCAGCACATAGATTGGAACATCAGACCTCACATTGAGGTAACAAAAATTACGTTTCACTTCACGGAAACAGCCTAACAAATTGAGATTTTTCGATGGAAGGATATGTATGTGTACATTTAATGTAATAAATGGTGGCCGGTTTAATGACATATATTTACGTGATCTAACCCAAAAAACCTGTATTATGAATTTAATAAATCTACACATCTATAAATCAGCTCAAGTCCCCCCGTTAATCCCGTGATATATTTGTGGCCACCCCCACTCCGAATCCCTCTCTGCTCTCTGCCCGCTGTAAAAACACACGCTGCCCCTCTGTGTGGCTCACTTCTGCTTGCATCTTCCTTCTCTCTACCTCTCTTCTCATCATCTTCACCGTCTCATCCCCGACATCTTGGCCAAGTAATTTCCTTCTCCCCTCCTCTCCTTCCTGCCCGGTGCTCCTCCTTGCTGCTGCTGCTGCTCATCTTGAGCCCGTGCCCTCTTTATCTTGGGAGACTTGCGTCCCGGAATTTCTCTTCCCCTTTCTTTTTTCCCACACATTATTTTCTTGACTCGACTGCCCTTCCCCTTGGTGTGCCATGTGGTAAAAGGTGTTATTCTGTATACTATCTCAAGCATGAACAGATACAATGTGAACAGTACCACAGATCCAATCCGAAATTGCACTGAGAGTCTCATCCATGCCAACCACGCTGGGTCTTCGCAGACGCCTCGTGTTGGTTGACTGGGTCACAGCACACAAACTAAACTAAACAATGTTTTTATTTTACCAGGTAAGGCCTACTGAGCTGGATAGCTCTTTTTCAAAAGCGACCTGACTATCACAAATAATAGCCCAAGAAGTTGGCTTATCAGGTGGACATTTTTAGCAGCCAAATACTCGAAACGAGTGATGTTGATTCTAAATGTGGAGGGAAAAACTGGAGAGAAATCCACACGGCCACTGGAAGACAGACACGCCAACTCCAAATATACAATGGCCAGGGTCGAAATCGAACCCGCGGCCTCCTACATACCAGGCGAGGTCGTTAACATCTCGCCACAACGGCACCAAAAGCCTCAACCACATAACTGAGTTATGTGGCTGTGGCTTTCAATGCAGCTTCAGCAGGCATTAGTATAGACGGCTGTATTAAATAACCATAGTTTGGGCTGAACATCCAGGTCACCAATAACTTAATGAAGGTCAGCATTACTTTTACAACTTTTGGAACGTAATAGGAAAAGATATCTGTTAAGCAGTGAGATGCATTTATTTATTAAGATGCTCTTTTAAAAATGTACTGAAAAACTCCATGAGGCAGACAGTTTACCAACAATCAGAGAATAATAATCAACAAGAAAACATACGATTATGATGAATGTATATACACGAAAAGCTCTGTTATCCGGCATTTTACCATCCAGAATGTTATATTAAGAAGCTTAATAGCTCATCGAATTTCTCCAGGATAAATAGATTCTGATTCTGAACCGGTATCTGTCATAGACGGCAAAACAAATCTTCCTTCACGTATCCCGAAACATTGCGACAGCCATCCGGCATCTTTCCGTGCGCTTTTCAAAGATCCGTTGGTGTTTACGCAAGCTTCAAGACACTTTTAGAGTGGTGACGCTAGCGGAAGTCTCAATTGTAAACATCCGCCATCCGCCGTAGCGATGGCATTGTGCTTGTGCTGTATCGTGACTTTGTATGTTGTACGACTCTAAACGGCCCACTGCTTCTCTAGAATCAACTTAGAATGATGCTCTAAAACTAACCAATGAGTACCTCTGTAAAAGGGTAGATTATTACTTCTTATATCAGAGTTAACATGTGGGCTTAGTTTCTTTCTTTAAAAGTTGTATGTACTTGGAGCATTTGGTGAACCATAAGTACGTATAACTCTCAGATAACCGGCATATTTGATTAACCGGCACCCACCATTCCCCATGGATGCCGGATAACAGAGCTTTTACTGTGTGTATATACACACACAGTGTATAACTGCCTTGCCTATGGTTGGTTTGTTTTAAGTTATAGTCGTTCCAATCTGTCCTGATCAACACGAAATGCAGAATGGGCTGGAGGTAAACTGAGTTTAGCCGTGTAGGGGGGGGGGGGGTCACTGGGTCTAGCTGTGTGCAGTGGTGGGGGGTCACTGAGTCTAGCCGCGTGTGCAGTGGGGGGGTGGCGTTCACCGAGTCTCTTCACACACGGGGGGCCCTGTGCCGGGTCTAGTCCGGCAGCAGCTCATCGGTGATCTCATCATCCCCAAAGTCGTCATCTTCCTGGGGCCGCCTCCTTGCTGCGGCCGTGCGGGGCCGCTCGGCCTGCGGGCCCAGCGGGTCGCTGTACGAAGCGTCTGCACACAACAACAGCAGCAGTATGGCACGCTATGCACAACACTCAGTTTCAAATCTATTTTTGTTTACTCCTCAATAAACTCAGGTGCAGTAGGAAACTTGGGGAAATAAACAGCTTATACTATGTACCACAATTTTTGTTTCTGGGTGCTAAGTGTTATTTTTTTAATTGCTTATGCCTAAAAAGTATAGACAATGGCAATTAGTCCCCAAAACCTTTGCTTTGTGTGAAGGGATGACACAAATGCACACCACGTTTTCTCATTGAAAATAGGTACATTTCAAAATATCACTGTCCTGGTCACAACAGCAAAGTTTGTGGGGAATAGCAATTTTCAGTACTTTTGAGGCATAAGCAATTAGAAAATAACACTTACTACCCAGGAACATTTTTTTTTGTTACCCAGTGAATTATTAATAAAACCTCTCAAAGCTGGACCAATTGGAGAGAGAGAATTTCCAACGTTGGTGGCTATCTGGTATCATACTGGTAATGATGCATAATCACTTACGTTTAATTCTATGCATAGAAAATAAGAATAGGTTTTACCCTTTCTGGAAATAAAACAGGAGGTGTTCAGGTGTCCAAATAGAAACCTTTTCCAAGGCATCAAATCTGCATTAACCACACGTCCTTGTGGTGAACATGCAAAGATACTGCAGTAATAGATGGCATTGTCTTTGAAACTGATTGGCCTACACCAGAGACAACCTTCTTCATGGCCTTGTCTCACCAGTGTCAGGCGAACAGTACAAAGACAATACATGCACCAGAGCATGTATAGCTTGGGATGAGCAGCTATATAAAGAAGGCTGTCTCTGGTGTAGGCCAATCAGTTTCAAAGACAATGCCTATACAGTGAGGGAAAAAGCATTTGATCCCCTGCTGATTTTGTACATTTGCCCACTGACAAATAAATGATCAGTCTATAATTTTAATGGTAGGTTTATTTTAACAGTGAGAGACAGAATAACAACTAAAAAATCCAGAAAAACGCATGTCAAAAATGTTATGAATTGATTTGCATTTTAATGAGGGAAATAAGTATTTGACCCCTCTGCAAAACATGCCTTAGTACTTGGTGGCAAAACCCTTGTTGGCAATCACAGAGGTCAGACGTTTCTTGTAGTTGGCCACCAGGCTTGCACACATCTCAGGAGGGATTTTGTCCCACTCCTCGTTGCAGATCTTCTCCAAGTCATTAAGGTTTCGAGGCTGATGTTTGGCAACTCGAACCTTCACCTCCCTCCACAGATTTTCCATGGGATTAAGGTCTGGAGACTGGCTAGGCCACTCCAGGACCTTAATGTGCTTCTTCTTGAGCCACTCGTTTGTTGCCTTGGCTGTGTGTTTTGGGTCATTGTCATGCTGGAATACCCATCCATGACCCATTTTCAATGCCCTGGCTGAGGGAAGGAGGTTCTCACCCAAGATTTGACGGTACATGACCCCGTCCATCGTCCCTTTGATGCGGTGAAGTTGTCCTGTTCCCTTAGCAGAAAAACACCACCAAAGCATGTTTCCACCTCTGTTTGACGGTGAGGATGGTGTTCTTGGGGTCATAGGCAGCATTCCTCGTCCTCCAAACACGGCGAGTTGAGTTGATGCCAAAGAGCTCCATTTTGGTCTCATCTGACCACAACACTTTCACCCAGTTGTCCTCTGAATCATTGAGATGTTCATTAACAAACTTCAGACGGGCATGTATATGTGCTTTCTTGAGCAGGGGGACCTTGCGGGCGTTGCAGGATTTCAGCCCTTAACGGTGTAGTGTGTTACCAACTGTTTTCTTGGTGACTATGGTCCCAGCTGCCTTGAGATCATTGACAAGATCCTCTCGTGTAGTTCTGGGCTGATTCCTCACCGGTCTCATGATCATTGCAACTCCATGAGGTGAGATCTTGCATGGAGCCCCAGGCTGAGGGAGATTGACAGTTCTTTTGTGTTTCTTCCATTTGCGAATAATCGCACCAACTGTTGTCACCTTCTCACCAAGCTGCTTGGCGATGGTCTTGTAGCCCATTCCAGCCTTGTGTAGGTCTACAATCTTGTCCCTGACATCCTTGGAGAGCTCTTTGGTCTTTGCCATGGTGGAGAGTTTGGAATCTGATTGATTGATTTCTTCTGTGAACAGGTGTCTTTTATACAGGTAACAAGCTGAGATTAGGAGCACTCCCTTTAAGAGTGTGGTCCTAATCTCAGCTCGTTACCTGTATAAAAGACACCTGGGAGCCAGAAATCTTTCTGATTGAGAGGGGGTCAAATACTTATTTCCCTCATTAAAATGCAAATCAATTTATAACATTTCTGACATGCGTTTTTCTGGATTTTGTTGTTGTTATTCTGTCTCTCACTGTTCAAATAAACCTACCATTAAAATTATAGACTGATCATTTCTTTGTCAGTGGGCAAACGTACAAAATCAGCAGGGGATCAAATACTTTTTTCCCTCACTGTATTATAAGAGTATGCTTTATTTGCATTGTCACCACAAGTACTCCGTGTGGTCTTTGGTTCTTTCTACCCACGTGACTTTACCGATAGAACCAAAGAGTATGGATCCCTGCAGTCACGAACGCTTCAAATCAAGATTACTCGGTGTGGTTCATGCAGACTTGATTCCTTGCAAAAGGTATCATCTATTTGGCGTTTGAATTTTTTTACACCTGTTGTATTGCCAGAAAGGGTGAAACCCTGTCTTATTTGTAATGCTTTGATACTGGCAAAAAGGTCCCATATCTCTGGTGTAGGCCACGTAATTCGCACCCAACTCATTTAATTAACACTTGACAAATAAAATAAAATATTATTTTATATATTCTTTGTTACTTTCGGTAAAGCCACGTAGACAGAAAAAATAATAAAACAAATCAAGTAAACTTCACTTTATTCAAGTAAACTTAACTTTATTTTTCTATCTACGTGACTTTACCGAAAGAACCAAAAAATATGAATTCCTGCAGAAATACAAACTCAATGCAGGGTCCTGCAAACTCAATGCAGGGTCAATTGTATCTGTTACACATTATGTGGTGATGCTGCATTAGCAGTGGTGCACACAAGCACAAATCACAAGTAGCCTCAACACAATTGTCAATAACACTGTGGCCTTCAAGGGATACACATACGACAGGCAACGATTCAGGAAATTGCCTGAATTCTTTGGATGTGCTATGAAAAAGGGCCATTACCCGAAACGTCGCCCACACAGTGTTACTGACGAATGAGATGAGTTTCAAATTCATTGCAACGTTCGCAGATAGCATCTGGCACCGTACATCTTCCAGTGTTGATAAATAACACGTGAATTTCCTACACATGATCAGCAGGAAATGTTCAACATGCGTAAAGACTGCAGAATGGTGTGTCCTACCAATGGCTAAAATCACCCCGCGTGCGACAAAGGGTTCCGGCTGTAAATGTTTCGTTACAGTGAGGGAAAAAAGTATTAGATCCCCTGCTGATTTTCTACGTTTGCCCACTGACAAAGAAATGATCACTCTATAATTTTAATGGAAGGTTTATTTGAACAGTGAGAGACAGAATAACAACAAAAACATCCAGAAAAACGCATGTCAAAAATGTTATAAATTGATTTGCATTTTAATGAGGGAAATAAGCATTTGACCCCCTCTCAATCAGAAAGATTTCTGGCTCCCAGGTGTCTTTTATACAGGTAACGAGCTGACATTAGGAGCACACTCTTAAAGGGAGTGCTCCTAATCTCAGGTTGTTACCTGTATAAAAGATACCTGTTCACAGAAGCAATCATTCAATCAGTTTCCAAACTCTCCACCATGGCCAAGACCGAAGAGCTCTCCAAGGATGTCAGGGACAAGATTGAAGACGGACACAAGGCTGGAATGGGCTACAAGACCATCGCCAAGCAGCTTGGTGATAAGGTGACAACAGTTGGTGCGATTATTCGCAAATGGAAGAAACACAAAAGAACTGTCAATCTCCCTCAGCCTGGGGCTCCATGCAAGATCTCACCTCATGGAGTTGCAATGATCATGAGACCGGTGAGGAATCAGCCCAGAACTACACGAGAGGATCTTGTCAATGATCTCAAGGCAGCTGGTACCATAGTCACCAAGAAAACAGTTGGTAACACACTACACCGTTAAGGGCTGAAATCCTGCAACGCCCGCAAGGTCCCCCTGCTCAAGAAAGCACATATACATGCCCGTCTGAAGTTTGTTAATGAACATCTGAATGATTCAGAGGACAACTGGGTGAAAGTGTTGTGGTCAGATGTGACCAAAATGGAACTCTTTGGCATCAACTCAACTCGCTGTGTTTGGAGGAGGAATGCTGCCTATGACCCCAGTAACACCATCCCCACCGCCAAACATGGAGGTGGAAACATGCTTTGGGGGTGTTTTTCTGCTAAGGGGACAGGACAACTTCACTGCACCAAAGGGACGATGGACGGGGCCATGTACCGTCAAATCTTGGGTGAGAACCTCCTTCCCTCAGCCAGGGCATTGAAAATGGGTCGTGGATGGGTATTCCAGCATGACAATTACCCAAAACACACGGCCAAGGCAACAAAGGAGTGGCTCAAGAAGAAGCACATTAAGTTCATGGAGTGGCCTAGCCAGTCTCCAGACCTGAATCCCATAGAAAATCTGTGGAGGGAGGTGAAGGTTCGAGTTGCCAAACGTCAGCCTCGAAACCTTAATGACTTGGAGAAGATCTGCAAAGAGGAGTGGGACAAAATCCCTCCTGAGATGTGTGCAAACCTGGTGGCCAACTACAAGAAACGTCTGACCTCTGTGATTGCCAACAAGGGTTTTGCCACCAAGTACTAAGTCATGTTTTGCAGAGGGGTCAAATACTTATTTCCCTCATTAAAATGCAAATCAATTCATACATTTTTTGACATGCGTTTTTCTGGATGTTTTTGTTGTTATTCTGTCTCTCACTGTTCAAATAAACCTACCATTAAAATTAAAGACTGATAATTTCTTCGTCAGTGGGCAAATGTACAAAATCAGCAGGGGATCAAACACTTTTTTCCCTCACTGTAATAATAAGAAATCCATCTTTATTTGTTTTGGGCGGCCTTACCCGTTGCGTGGCCATGACTGAAGTTTGTAACGCAATCTATAAAACTCATGCATATTCTTGGGGCTCCTCATATAATGGCACATTACTGCATACCAGCTCACCCCTGGCAAATAACAAAAACCCGGATAAGAAGGTGTTCTATGAGGAGCTTTTAATTGCTATTACAATAGCGGAAGGCTTATTGAAAGTAATAGCCGGTAGCCTACGGCGTCTGTAAATCCATTATGATGCATGCACGCAGTAGCGTTCAGTCCTCACCGACTTTACGGACACTTCAAGGGCCCACCACCTCCTTCGCTCAGCTCTCGAGCGACGCTGAGGTTACCTCCGTAACTCAAGAGTCACAATCATTTACGTCTCTCAAATATTGTGCGCTTTACTAAATTGCATTATTTGGTATTGTTATTTTGTAAAGTGACTTACCGATCGGCTTGCCAGGGTTGCTGCTATCATAACCTTGCCCACCAGGGGCGACGGAACGCAACTTGCCACTCAGCCTTTCCGCGCGTACGCCCTGGCCACTTCCTCCCCTGTCTACGGGCACACACAAGCGCACACGAGCACATCCGCAAACATAATTACATGGAAATAAAATCAACATCGAACATTGCTGATTATACCGATGAGCATTCACAGTCACAAAAGATTCCCCATAGCAAATGTTGAGGCAATAATAATCAGAGCATTATTTAAAACCAGGTGACAGCCCAATGTCGCTAACAAAGGAGGTCAGAGACGCTCATCTCGAGAAAGCCGCTTTCTGCTAAGCCGTGTACGAACTTGCTGACCCTCTTCTACTGCTGTTGTACGGTGCTCTGTCTCCTCGTGCAGTGTACGGGGTGTGCAGCTTACAGGCGTCGACACTGAAATCACTTACTACAAGACAAGCAACTTAAGCACGCAGCAGGAAGTGGTACGGTTTGATAACGAAGAGTGAGGGTGTGTTACACGTAATTCTGACTTAGAATTATAGGTGCGTGATTCATGTTAATGTAATACCTACTTTAGCGGCAATAATGAAAATAATTATGTTGGCGTGAACTGAGAACCAGGTTCAGGAGCATAACAATTATACTGAACTCAAAACAACTCTTGACAAAAGTTATACTCGCCCTTAACAAAATTCTACGCAAGACCCTAGCAGAAAAGATAATTACACATAGGGGTTGTGAAAACTGCAGATTTCTGTGTGAAAGAGGCACTTTGGAACACGAGAGGGGGTGTGGAAATTATGAAGTAGTGTAGGTTGCTGACACTTTTGAAGAGTTTTGTTTTTAGTTTTGTAAACGCCTCATTGGTGATGGGTATGAAGTGGCATTGTTTAGTATTAATTGGAGCATGCTGATGGCTGCCATACACAAATGTTATACTCGTGCGCATGCCCTCCTGCCTGAATATCGGTATGGGTTGACAGACTTAGATGACTGACAGATATTTTGCTTTATAACTCTGCCAATCATCTAAGTCTATCAAACCCATAACACCTGGGTCTGTCCCGTGACTTCCTACCAGCAAGCCTTCCACACTTCACGTGGACTCAACTTGCACCTATCCTGGCACAAGCACCATGGTTTACGTCGCTGGAATCGAAGAGATTGCCGCTTTAAATGTCCGCGCTAAACTTCGAAACGCAACGAATTTTTATTTAAGTTTGTTTTTGCATTCTTCTTCTTCCTCCTCCTTTCAGTATTTTTTCGTGAAAACCGTGGCTTTTTTTTCGAAGAGAGGTGCGGTTTTTTGATAACGATGGACACCGTTGGGTAAACCAACAAGGTAACATGATTACATTCAACTTGGATATGAAGGAACAAGACATTATGACTCTGCAATAACAGCTCATAAGATCTGTGGCTATCACATGCACGCCGCTCGCCACGAGGATTCCGATGGGTCCCCTGCGACGCAGGAGCTGCTCCCTGCTGGGACTCTGCACCTTCGCACAGCTGTGGGCAGTCGCGAGCGCCTCTTGATGGTCGCTGGCACTGTGGGCCCCCAACTTCGACCCTGAGTATCGGCTGCTGTGCATCGTGGCGCCGGGGCTATCCCCCAGACAGCGCAAAATATGCCTGCAGCACCCAAACCACGTGGCGCACGTGGCCGAGGACGCCCGGCTAGCGCTTGCCGAGTGTCAGCACCAGTTCCGGGCCAAACGGTGGAACTGCACCACGCCCGGCGCGGAGGACACGCTCGACCCCGTGGCTCAGAAGGGCACGCGCGAAGCCGCCCTCGTCTCCGCCATCACCGCCGCCGGAGTGGTCCACGCGGTGGCGCGCGCCAGCCGCCAGGGGCGCTGCAGGGCAACTGCTCCCGGGTCGTTCCCGACACCATGAACCTGCCACTCTTTTCCCGGAGGGGCAGCTCCACACACGACGTCGAAAATGGATACCGATTCGCCAGGTGGTTTGTGGATGCGCACGAACGCAATCGCAGGAGGCGACGAGGAGGATGGGAGTCTTTGGCGAAGCTCGGCCAGATAAATTTGCACAAAACCGAGGCCGGCCGGCTGGTGAGTGGGCGGATGGGGTGGATTGTTGTATATATTGTGTCCACAAAAATGAAAAAGTAAATCATTTTATGCAATTATGCAAATGTATACACTTAGGCTCGGCTTCGTTGTCTAGGGTAGTATTACCAATCGTGATTAATACATTGATTTCGCTTTAACTGTTACTCGTTATGTTTTAGTGTAATTGTCCGGTCTCAGGATTCAGATCTCGCCGCAGGATACAGTTCTTATATTTAAGATCTAAATTGTCTTATGGTTGTTATTGTTTTACTTGCATCCCACTGAGATTTTTGAGTGAAGATCTCACAGGTAGTGATCCAAGTTGCAGTTTATTGGCGATAGTATTTCAGACCCTGGGGGCATCAATAGCAAAGGCCCTTCGTCCAGTATTTGTATGGCAATAAGGAATGTGAAGCTGGTAAATGAGCGAAGACCTTAGGTCACATTTGTTCTTCGAAACAGTGAGGAGATCCAGCAGGTAGTCTGCTTTTTATAAGTACATCGTGAATAAATAAGATCTGATGCACAAGCCGTCGATCATTAAGAGATGTTAAGTTTGACCCAATGTAGAGATCGCAGTGGTGGGTCCTATATGGGCAGTTCAATGCAAATCTTAAGGCCGAGTGATAAATTGAGTCAAGCTTCTTCAGTACAGTACTGGGGGCTGATTTATATATGATGTCACAGTAATCAAGTAGAGGCAGTATGGTAACTTTTATCAATTCCAAAAGGAACATAGGGGGAAAGCAGTGCTTGTGTCGATACAGAAAACCAATTTTTATTTTTGTCTTTTTACCAATATAATCAATGTGATCTTTAAAATTCAGTTTTGAATCAAGGATGACCCCAATATACTTATAGCTCTTGACTTGCTCTATTTGATAATTATTTAAGGAATGTAATTGGGGAAAATAACTTCCTGCTTTAGTCCTGGTGAGAAGCATACCACCTTGGTTTTGGAGGTATTCAGGACTAGTTTAAGAGCAACTGGCTGATGTTGTAGTTTGTTGAAATCACCCTGGAGCTTAGCAATCACGTCATCCAGAGAACGGCCAGCAGTAATCAGTATCGTGTCATCTGCAAAAAGATTTACCCTGGAATGATCCAGGTCAGTGCCCAAGTCATTGACATAAAGAGAGAACAAAAGGGGGCTAAGGATGGAGCCCTGTGGAACTCCTTTTGTTATCTTAACACAGTTTGACCTCCAGCCATCTATGAATACAGTTTGGGTGAGAGAAGAGAGGTAATTTTTTAACCATTCCACTGCGTGTTTGGAGAAACTTAGTTTACAGCGTTAAAATACGGTGTTTTTTATGAAAGACTTTGCTGTTTTTTCCTGGATTTTTCTGTTGCGTGTAGTCACTTTAAGATGTTTCTTGTTCATATTTTTGTTTGTTGCAGTTGCACCCGAGTCAAGAGCCACATGGCTCACAGGGTTATACCTAATACATGAAACTGAACTGAAACTGAATTTTGTGGGTGTTGTTGTTGTTGTACTCTCAGTGTATATGTCTGGCTTCCAGAGTCAATCAGCTGCCATAATTATAATCATCCTTACAAGTGTGTGGCCTCTGCCACATGCATTTGTCTTGAGTGTATTCTCTGTGCTTACTACGGGGCGCTACGGTGGCGAGGTGTTAACTACATCGCCTTGTATATAGGAGGTCGTGAGTTCAATTTTGACCCTGATGTCTGTATATTTGGAGTTTGTGTGTTCTTCCCGTGGTCACAGGGATTTTTCACCGGGTTTTCCCTCCACATTTAGAAACATGCATTTAGAGTATATGACGGCTATAAATCTCTACTTGATAAGCCACTTCGTTGAGCTATCATTTGTGGCCAGGTTGCTTCTGAAAAAGAGCTTGATAGCTCAGTGGGCCTTACCTGATAAAATAAATATAGTTTAATCTTGATTTTAAGCTTTCATGACTGCAGGAATCCATACTCTTTAGTTCTTTCGGTAAAGTCACGTAGGTATAAAATAAATCACGACGTTTCGATCGCAACACAAGAGCTCGTCCTCAGGCGGCTTGGTCTGATCGATTAGAGAACTCGATATAGTGATGATATTGTTGTTTTTTGTGGCTAGGCGGTTGGTGGGATCTGATGATTTTGGTATAGCTGCCATCATTAAGAAGGTACTGAATTTTGTTGTTTTAAGTGGTTGTATCCGTGGTGACAGTGGCATTGCCCTTGTCGGCTGAGAGGATGACAATGTCATCTCTGTTTTTTTAATTTAGAGTTAAAAACGCTCGTCCGTGCTGATGTTGCTAATGGGATTCTTAGCATTTTTGAGGAGAGCAGCGATTTCAGATCTAGCAACGTCTAACCGGGATGTGTCCCAAGCCTTCGAGGGCTACGTCGACCTGGGCGATTATATGATCCACTGGGATATGTTTAGGGGTGACTGCGAAATTCAACCCTTTCGCTAGTACCAATTTTAGGCTGTCAGGAATTGGGATGTTACTCTAATTGATGACAATCTTGTTAACATCTAACTTTTTAACGTGTGGCTCTGGCTTCTAAAGAAGCTCTGGATTCTAAAGAAGCCAGAGCAACACAAAATCAACAGAGATCCCACCAACAGCCTAGCCACAAAAACCAACAATATCATCACTAAATCGACTTCTCTAAACGATCAGACCAATCCGCCTGAGGACGACCACTTGTGTTGTGATCAAAACGTCGTTATTTATTTTATTTTAAACCTACGTGACTTTACCAAAAGAACCAAAGAGTAAAGATAGTTTAGTTTTATCTTATATTCAACTGTTATGTGTGCAGTACAATCAATTTGATGGCACCATCTCTTGACTACATACATCTGTGTGCACATTCATTTGTTCACCGCAATGGGTGGATGCTGGTGTGCAGTGCCCAGTCTCCCTTCTCCGGGTTCAAACCCCACAGTGCTGCGCGATCTCTCGTGTTCGCTCAATACCCACCGCTTTGTAACGCCTGGGTGGCGATGTGGAAGTGGTCACCGATTTATTAGTTCCCTCACGCTAAAATGTTTGGCTTATTTTCAATGAAAGGTCACAACGCCCTCTCAATGAATAAACTTGCATTCGGGAGTGAGGATTGTTTGCTGGTTTTTAGTTAAGTGCTCATCATTGCGCTGCTTTTTATTCTTGAGTTGTATGTGGGATAGCAAAGATCTTTCAATGAATCAACAGTGGGGTTGTCAGAGTACTCACCACTCCCTGCACTGCCCTCCCTCAGCGTCCGACCACTCCCAACACGCCCAGACTTCACTCTCTGTAAAGCACACCCACAACACAGCACGCACGAAATGATTAATAGAACCTGACTGGGTGTCACTGCGGCAAGGATGCTCATTCAAACAGAAAGCCTGCGAGTTCAAATTCTGGTTGTGGGTCAACAGTGTGCCATGTATTTGTGGTCATTAACATGACCGCCATGCTGCCGTAAATCACCAAAGATACGGCCAAACTTACGAGACAAAACACAGCATTGTCCTATGGGGAAGCGACTGGCCCCGATCAGAGGAATGTGGAATTCTCCCAATGACCTTCAGGGCCATAATAAAAATGAACATTTCCCACTTATAATTGCTCCATAAATACGTTGAACTTGCAAACCTAAACAGGACATGTTTATAAGCGTACAGCCAAAATTATAATAATATACATTTTTATCCTTGATTTATACAGATGCAGGGAAGCCTCACTGAATCTCAAGACTGTTTAAGGAAGAGACTGCATTAGTCCACCATTTGTCATTTGTTTTATTTGGCCAATTCCTAATGTTGATGTCTGTTTTGATGCCAGAGGAAATCAAGACACAAGAAGAAAACCAATGCACATGATGCGCTTCTGCGGCCCTCTGGAAGGCTCTTACTTTCGATATTAGGAATCCACTGGAGCTCTGCACTTTTAAATCTAGATTGAAAACTAATTTCTTTAAAAGTGCTGTTTGTGTTTAGTTTGTTGTCCTTCCCCCGCACCTCCGTTTAGTGCGGTTGGCGACGTACGGTGTCGAAAGAAATTCTACATATATACTACATGCCAAAGCCTTACACTGAATTGTCACAAACCCATTTTCTGTGCTGCCATCTCCTGGTCATCGAGCAGCTCAGCAAGTCTGGCAGTATGGTTGAACAGAATGAAATCTGGCCGCTACACCAATCCTGACTCCAAAGTAATAGTTTAGAGGTGTGCACGCAACCACACAAATTACTGCTCAACCTCTCATCCGACAGGCCCGAACAAAACAGGTGTTTACATTGAACCAAAATGTTTATAATATATAATTTCTTACGATTTCACAAAATCTATACAATATTTAGATGCATTTTGTTTGAAAATATACAAAATGTGGGTCCTTTCTGTCATTTCCATTAAAACAATGTACGTATGTATTAATGCTGAACTTATTTCGCACTGTACGTAGTCAACTGTGCTCATCGGAGGTGCGGGAGGACAACTAAATACAAAAAGCAGCTATCAAGAAATGAGTTTTCACTCCCGAGTTAAAAGTGCATAGCTCCAGTGGCTTCCTAATACTCCCTTAGCTACGTAATCTTAGGGTGTATCGAGTCCACGGCAGACACTGTGGCAACATCACTCCCACGCAGATGAAAATTATAGCAACTTCTGAGTGTGCTCGGGTGTATAAAAACGTGCGGGCACGCAACCCTGCAAACGCATGCCCTTGCCTGTTCCTTGACGTCCCGAGCCTTCTCAGCACGCTTCAACTTAGTGGCATACTCCTGGGCCTCCTTCAGTCCCATGTCGTTACACAACCGCACCAGGAACTTCAGGCCTAGGACGTTGCCAGGTAAGTGCACACGTGCACAAGTACACGTGTGTGCAACAACCACAACCGCCGTTCACCACCAAGTGGAGGTGACGTCACTGCGGCGCTTGTGCCAAGCTTGGTGCACTTTCTGTGTGCATGTGTTCGTGCTCCCGTACACAGATATTAACATACGACAATAACATTTACAAAACTTAGATGCTTTACAAAGGCTCGCCATTAAAATGCTTCACGGAATTTCTACCTCGCGGTTCTATTGACAATCAATGATTTTATACAGGGTGGAATTGCAACACATTTCCAAGACAGTGCAGTTTTGAGAATGCAGGCATGATGGGATGAAATGTAAGAAGGGATCATTAACAATGTAACAGACACAGTGTGTCTCTTCTTAAGAGCAACAATGTGGGGATGCACTGCCACTTCTAAGCGAATAAATAATGGCCAGGTTTCCACTGGATCATCACAGTTGATACGTATGGCGTATTCTGTTCCCATGGCCTTGCAGATAATAGGATTCATGGAAAAAAGAATGAGAAGTAAAACCTTAATAAGTGGCTGTGTCGAGTAGTGGTGGGTTAGTTACCGACACATTTATATTTACGCGATCTAACCCAAATAACCCTTTATTATGAATAATGGTCGCGAAAGACTACTTGTTAAACTGTTGGGAGGTTCACTATATACGTATATTTTAATGGCACTCAATGAAACAAAAAGGTAGACTTGCTTAAACAAATGTTTATTGGGCAGCACTGATCTGAAATTCCGCTATTATTAAACAAATCCTTTATGATCTCGATTCATAATTGACTGTTGGGTCAGATCATCGTGTGACTAAAATGCCAAAGTGTATCGTGCACCCTCCTCCACCCGACTCAACCAAATAGACAAAGTTGTCACGTGAGTAACAAACGTGACAATGTATTCATGCTTCAGCACACCAGTGTTCAAAAGTTAAATTGTAGTGTGCAATCTTATTGGTTCTTTCGGTAAAGTCACGTAGAAGGGAAGTAATAAAATAATAAAAATAAAACATAATAAAACAATTCTCACGACGTTTCGGCCACAACGCAAGCAGCCGTCCTCAGGCGAAGAATGAAACACCACCAAGCTTGGAGCGTATATTTAAGCTGGGTTAGAGGGGGGGAGGTGGGAAGAAGAGCGCCTAGACAAAATAATTTGCATATCAAGAGGAATTCAGCATATGGAAAATGCGTAGGAGGTGGGCTGGGGGGTTCCAAATCAATACTATGCCCGTGCATTATGCAGGATTAGCAGCATCAAAGGGGGGGGAGGGGGGTAGCATTAACAAAGGAAAGGAATGTTAATAGTATGTAGCTGCAGTTACTAAACAACCACGTACAAAACTAAAGTATAAACTGCATAACAAACTAAAGTATAAACTACATAGCATCATCAGTATGCTTACTATATTCTACAATAAGCTGAGTTACTAACAGTAAGTAATACATACAAAATTCTACGTTGTAAAAAATTATATAATATGCTTCCATCTAAACTTTATTCTCTTACATCACACGCGTCTATACCGTACTATATACTGCCATAGACAAACCCAACATTAAATTACATACTGTATTGCTATAAACCACCCTATACCTTATACATTTTAATATAACACTATGTATTATTCTACCCACCCTAATGTGTATCGAAATGGTTTATTACGTCCTTCCAGTGATTGCTAAGCCAGAATCCATCTTCTCGGTTAAAATTGTCTGGCTTAGCAATCACTGGAAGGACGTAATAAACCATTTCGATACACATTAGGGTGGGTAGAATAATACATAGTGTTATATTAAAATGTATAAGGTATAGGGTGGTTTATAGCAATACAGTATGTAATTTAATGTTGGGTTTGTCTATGGCAGTATATAGTACGGTATAGACGCGTGTGATGTAAGAGAATAAAGTTTAGATGGAAGCATATTATATAATTTTTTACAACGTAGAATTTTGTATGTATTACTTACTGTTAGTAACTCAGCTTATTGTAGAATATAGTAAGTATACTGATGATGCTATGTAGTTTATACTTTAGTTTGTTATGCAGTTTATACTTTAGTTTTTTACGTGGTTGTTTAGTAACTGCAGCTACATACTATTAACATTCCTTTCCTTTGTTAATGCTACCCCCCTCCCCCCACCCTTTGATGCTGCTAATCCTGCATAATGCACGGGCATAGTATTGATTTGGAACCCCCCCAGCCCACCTCCTACGCATTTTCCATATGCTGAATTCCTCTTGATATGCAAATTATTTTGTCTAGGCGCTCTTCTTCCCACCTCCCCCCCTCTAACCCAGCTTAAATATACGCTCCAAGCTTGGTGGTGTTTCATTCTTCGCCTGAGGACGGCTGCTTGCGTTGTGGCCGAAACGTCGTGAGAATTGTTTTATTATGTTTCATTTTTATTATTTTATTACTTCCCTTCTACGTGACTTTACCAAAAGAACCAAGAAGATGAATCCCTGCAGTCACGAAAGCTTTAAATCGAAATGTAGTGTGCAAGTTTATTGAGGGACCGTGTTTTGTGTTGCTGTGGCCTGGGACTGTTGTTGTTGTTGTTTTGCTGCCTTGTCCAAGCTCGCATTTATTGTTGAAAAATCGGCCGGAATTAATAGACTTTCCAATTTGTACTCATAAACTTGATTTATTTGCATTTGTTTATTTATTGTCGTGACTGGTTCACCTTTGGTGTACTTTGCACTATCGTGTTTTTGTCTTGTTTGTTGTTGTAACTTTCTGACCTCGTGCCCCGACTGGACATTTGTCAAAAAGAGCTTCATAGCTCATCAGATTCCTCCTACAATATAAATATTTTGAGTCTGATTGAGTGTGTTGGAGAGCGATCGACACATATTTAACAAAGTGTTTATGAACGTTTCACCGGTACAGTATTGGGCCTTAAAATATTTGTTTTTATAATTTAAACCCAAATTCATACAAATAAAGTGTGATGCATTGTCTATATTTACTCATATTCTTCCACTTTTATTGAAAGAGAAGGTAGATTCAAAGTCCCTGTAAATCTACATTTCCCTTGTAATCTGCAAACAGGTGTGCATGCAGCTGCTGTGTTATTTTCGATAGAAATTGGAAAGGAAAAAATGTAAGTGGATTATACAAATTTCGGTGGGAGCCTGACAAGGCATTTCCAAAGGTTTGACCTAGATAGCGTCTGCTTAGGTGATATCTATGTAAATTGTATGTACATTGTATATAGTTCTGATTTTGTATTATTTATTATTGGCCATGTTTATAAAAAATGTCCTGCTTTTGTGCTATGTAGCCCCTGTAAACCTTCCCTTCCCATGTAATGTACTGCAAACCGTCACATCAGCCGTGCTATGCAGTCAAAGTAAACCCTCCCTTCCCATGTAGCGTGCTTGCTACTGTCTTATCAGCTATGCTATAAAGCCCCTGTAGACCCTCCCTTCCCGTGTAATGTGCTAGCTACCGTCACATCATCCGCACGAAACAGCCCCTGTAAATCCTCCCATCCTATGTAATGTGCTCAGCCATTTTGAAACATGGTTTGACTGGGTCCTCATTGAAAAAGGGCTTATTAGCTCAACGGGCCTTAACCTAAATAAACTGACTGACTAGTTATTTGTTTCTTTCGGTTAAGTCACGTCTAAAGATAAAATAATAAATTAAATTAAATAATAGAATATGACGTTTCGATTGCAACACAAGCAATCATCATCAGGTATAATGAAATAGCGACATAAAATCTAACCAGAAAACTATAGACAGACATATTAGCAGACATATCACCAAGATACATAGCGAGAGCAACACAGGTAACAGAGAGGGGTGATCGTCTCTGTGTGGTGGCCTTAAATAGACAGAGGGGGGGGCGGAGGCAGAGAGAGGGAGGAGGGTGAGAGAAAAAATTAGCATATCAATGAGTGGTCAACAGACGTGGTGCTGCGAATGCGATGGCACGGCAAGCAAGCCTGAAAATCAGGAGAAGGACACACTAAAATTAAATAACCTAGTAAAATATCGAAATGTAATGTAATACAACACAGAGGGTCGGTCAACACACAATTAACGCATAGCCTGGTTGATTACGTATTTCAAAGA
Organism: Lampetra fluviatilis; assembly: GCF_964198595.1. Taxonomy (NCBI): domain Eukaryota; kingdom Metazoa; phylum Chordata; class Hyperoartia; order Petromyzontiformes; family Petromyzontidae; genus Lampetra; species Lampetra fluviatilis. The sequence goes on along the minus strand of NC_136295.1, from coordinate 1,363,651 downwards.
TTGCTAAGTTAGAATTTAAGTGTGAACAATTTAAAGAGAGGACACAGGCAGAGAAAACAAGTCGCCAGAGAGAGAGAAAAAAGATAAGCTTAAAACTTCCCCGTAGAAGTGGTTCAATCTTAATTTTAGAACTTTCGTGACTGCAGGAATTATTATTTGTTTCTTTCGGTTAAGTCACATCTAAAGATAAAATAATAAATTAAATTAAATAATAGAATACGACGTTTCGATTGCAACACAAGCAATCATCATCAGGTATAATGAAATAATGACATAAAATCTAACCAGAAAACTATAGACAGACATATTAGCAGACAGATATCACCAAGATACAGATATCTTGATGATAGACAGACATATTAGCAGACAAATATCACCAAGATACAGATATCTTGGTGATATCTGTCTGCTAATATGTCTGTCTATAGTTTTTTGGTTAGATTTTATGTCGCTATTTCATTATACCTGATGATGATTGCTTGTGTTGCAATCGAAACGTCGTATTCTATTATTTAATTTAATTTATTATTTTATCTTTAGACGTGACTTAACCGAAAGAAACAAATAATAATTCCTGCAGTCACGAAAGTTCTAAAATTAAGATTGAACCACTTCTACGGGGAAGTTTTAAGCTTATCTTTTTTCTCTCTCTCTGGCGACTTGTTTTCTCTGCCTGTGTCCTCTCTTTAGATTGTTCACACTTAAATTCTAACTTAGCAATCTTTGAAATACGTAATCAACCAGGCTATGCGTTAATTGTGTGTTGACCGACCCTCTGTGTTGTATTACATTACATTTCGATATTTTACTAGGTTATTTAATTTTAGTGTGTCCTTCTCCTGATTTTCAGGCTTGCTTTCCGTGCCATCGCATTCGCAGCACCACGTCTGTTGACCACTCATTGATATGCTAATTTTTTCTCTAACCCTCCTCCCTCTCTCTGCCTCCGCCCCCCCTCTGTCTATTTAAGGCCACCACACAGAGACGATCACCCCTCTCTGTTACCTGTGTTGCTCTCGCTATGTATCTTGGTGATATCTGTCTGCTAATATGTCTGTCTATAGTTTTCTGGTTAGAGTTTATGTCGCTATTTCATTATACCTGATGATGATTGCTTGTGTTGCAATCGAAACGTCATATTCTATTATTTAATTTAATTTCTTATTTTATCTTTAGACGTGACTTAACCGAAAGAAACAAATAATAATTCCTGCAGTCACGAAAGTTCTAAAATTAAGATTGACTGACTAGTCTTGGGTCTTTCGGTAAAGTCACGTAGATAGATTCAAAGAAAATAACCAAAAATATTTTATTTGAACCTATCTACGTGACTTTACCGAAAGACCCAAGAATATTAATTCCTGCAGTCACGAAAGCTTTAAGTCAAGATTTAAACTGACTGACTTATATGAAATGTGCAAACCTTTCAATATCAATGGACATGGTTAATGTACAGGATAACTGAAGATGAAAAAAACACGAATGTGAAACCCTGGCAATGGATATACCGATAAGCATGGCACAGTGCATCATACTTACACTCCACGTTTTCTGGAAACTGCACATGCACCATCTTATAGGTTTCTAAAGCCTTCTGATAATTTCCTGTTAAGAGACAAAACACAAAATCTATATTAGGCTAAACAGATCGATAAGCATCCATACAAAATAGAGACCAAGCTAAATGAAATAACAGCAAACAATAACGATATGAACATGAATTTTATATATAGAGTATCTGTTAAATATCCTTTAGAGTAGTTTGATGCATGTCAAGAATGCATCGTGATTGATAAGCACGTTCACAAGATTCAAAACCATGGAGTAGAAGTAATATCCAACTTGATAACTACTGTTGGACATTTGTCAATAATAATGATAATAATTTCAACTTGTAACACGCCGCACACATTTACAATCTGCGTATGACGTTTCATCCCGTAATTACAACTCACATCATTAGGAAGGAAAGTATCCTCCCCAAAGAGGTTCGTCAGTTTAACACATAGGCTTTTGCGACCAATATCATCCATAATATAGGGTTTTTTGGGTTAGATCGCGTAATTATGAATGTGTCGTTAAACCCGCCACCACCCGACAGCCAATTAGTAACGTTTGTCATGTAAAAAGAACATGATGATACTAGTTGTAATTACTGGCGAAACGTCATACTCAGATTATAAATGTTGGGGATATGCTGTCCAACAAACCGGTGTACTGTACTAGTGTAGTGACGTAAATGGAGCCACGATGGCGTTTAGCGCCAGCTGCTGTCACAAGAGTGGAACTGTGCGTCTTGAGCCTCTCTCTGGCACCAGAGTGGGTATGGCATGGAAGCGAGTCCTAGGGGGCATGATTCTGGTGACGGTCAGAGAGAGGGCAAGTAAGGACGTGACAGTTTGGGTGAACCCAAGAGGGCACGTGACCGGGACAGGGTAGCGAGGGGGCCCAAAGGGTGACTTGAGAGACACGTGGTGCTCGGTCGAGAACCTTCTGGTGAGATCCAGAAGGGGGCGTGGCCGAGGACGCGCTCAGGAGCATAAAAGGGAGGTCCCGAGAGCAATCGCCGCCGTCTGCTGGAATGGAACCCTCGGTGCTACGTCTCTTTGGTCTTCAGTCATCGGTCGTCGGTCTTTGGTCGTTACGCTCGGCATCGTGGATCAGGCAGTGTGTTGCTGACCTGACCCGTTTATGTAGTTACCCTTTTGGGGTCTAGTAACTGTGTACGTTTATGTAGAAACCCTGTTGGGGTCTAGAAACTGTGTATGTTTATGTAGTTACCCTGTTGGGGTGATATAATAAATGTATTGCCTCCAAGTTCAAGTGTGTGACTCCGTGGAACCCATCTTGGGCGGGGCTGCTGCCACGCGGCCGCCGGACGCCATCTTGGGCGGGGCTGCCGCCACGCGACCGCCGGACGCCATCTTGGGCGGGGCTGCTGTCACGTGGCCACCGGACGCCATCTTGACGGAGCCGCGTACTGCGCGGAGAGCGGGATTGGAGACGCTCGAGGCCTCGGACATTCACCACGGCCATCGCCTTCCTCAAATTAAAGAATTTGTCGCCGGGGGCGACTGGAGGGCGTTCACGTGGTGGTTCGAGTCAGCCTTTCGGTTGGTGCGATGGACGGAGGCAGAGGCGCTGGAGGCTCTGCCCACGCTGTTGGATGATGTCTCCTTGGCATTCTTCCGATCCATCCCGGCGAGTAAGAAGAAGACGCTGCGTGACGTTTTCACGGAAATGGCGGAGTTCTACGAGCCGCCGATGGCGGCTACCCGGAAATTTATGCAACGTCGTCGAGGAGCAGAAGAATCGCTCTTGGCTTACCGAGGGGCGCTGTTAGCGCTTGCCATGGCCGCCTACCCCGATTCGTCAGCCGATCTCCTGGATCCTCTCATCCTTTCCAGAATGATTGAGTTAGCCCAGGAACTAAACATCTCGTTGCCGTGTGCGGCCACGAACCGCTTACGTCCCGATGGGCGGCGCGCTGCTTGGACGCCAAGTTCAACCTTAAACGCTGGGATCAGATGGCGGCATGGACGGAGGATCCTGAAATAGACGGTCCACCGTTGGGTTGGTCTCCATGTCGGGTCATCCACGGCTCCAACGACTCCAGCGACGACGAGGTGATGGCTGCTGTTCCTCGCTGGGTCCCGAAACGCCGGCCGCGCGAGCAGCATGATGGGGCCAGACGACCACGAGCGGGGACCGGGGCGAGCGACCGCCGGGCGACGGCGGCCACGTGTTTCAAGTGTGGCCCGGTATTGCCGCTGCCGACTTCAACCTTCTCAGCTCCCGTCGGGCCGGCTTCCATCTCCTCCACCGGACGCGGATCCACGGCACCCTCGGGCAAGTCGGCGCATATCGGACACCCGGCAGGTCTTGTCACATCACCCATCCACTCGCACACATGTTTGCACTCCGGAAGGGGGTTGTGGATCACCTGTGTCGATGCCGTACTCGGTTACACAATGGAATAAATTGGCCCGTAGGGTGGTGGCAGCCGCGTCGGGGTCCTCGACGGTACGGGGTACCATCGATGGGATCGATGTTCGTATTTTGGTGGACACTGGCGCGTCTGCTACCATAATTTCCGATGTTATTTTTCATCTCCTGTCCATTCCTACTTCGCGGGTCCGACCGGCTAACGACGCGTGCGTCGCTGCAAATTGGGGTAGCATGGGTATTTTGGGGCGAATATATGTGCGTATTGCTATAGGGAATATCACCGCGGAGGGACCAGTTTTGATCTCACGTTAACTGGCCGTCTCATGCCTATTGGGCACCGATTTCCTTCGCCGCATGCCAGTTAAAATACTCGTCAACCAAGGTTGCTTGAAAATGCCAGGGGGCCGTAGAATGTCGTTCCTGCTGTCCCTGCTGGGCCGTTCGCCCCCAGGGAACGCTGTTAACGCGATTGTTGCTGCCACGATAGAAGTACCATCAGGCTCACAAATGCTTATTCCGCTGCGTTACCGAAAGCGATTGGAAGCTGCGGACGGTGCGACGGGTGTGCTGTTGTCCCTGTCGAATTCTGTGGCAAAATCCTTTTCCCTAGTGGCGGCTCAAACTATCGTTCGGCCTGGTCAGGTCCCGTTTATACAAGTGTTGAATGGGGGCCCGGACCGGGTCGTCGTCCCGGCTGGCTCGGTGCTGGCTCACGCCACTACCGATTTTACCAGCTTTGAGGGTGAACCACCCACAAAAATGGCCGCTGGCGGGCCACGATCCGATCGTTCAGACGATCGATGGATCGCAGATTTGTGCGGGGAAAATACGTCCTTGTCGGCCACGCAGCGGAGCGCCTTGCATTCATTATTATCGGAGTACGCTGACGTTTTCAGTAAAAACGATTTGGATCTGGGGACCTCACTCTTGTCGCACCATATCCACACCGGTGCGGCGGGACCGATTTGTATGCACCCGCATCGCATGAGCCCTGCAGAAAGGGAAGACGTGCGTGGCGCGGTGGACGACATGTTGGCGGCCGATATAATTTTGCCATCCAACAGTCCTTAGGGCGCGCCGGTGGTGCTGGTTAAGAAAAAGGATGGTGGGACGAGGTTTTGTGTAGACTTCCGCCAATTTAATAAAATATCCGTGGCGGACGCATACCCCTTGCCACGGATGGACGACTCGTTGGACACTTTGTCAGGGGCAAAGTTTTTCTCCACCCTCGACCTGTCATCTGGGTTTTGGCAGCTGCCCCTCGATGACGCGTCAAGACCGAAAACGGCGTTCCGCACGCCACAAGGCCTCTGAGTTTAACTGCCTACCTATGGGCTTGAATGCGGCACCGGCGACGTTCCAATGCCCGATGGAACCGGTGCTGGCAGGGCTGCAGTGGGAAAAGTGCCTCATATATTTGGACGATATCATTGTATTCAGCCGCACTTTCGAAGAACATCTCCAACGACTGGAGACTGTCTTTCGGAGGATGCGCTCGGCTGACCTAAAATTTAAACCAAAAAAGTGCCACCTTTCGCAATGATCCGTCCGCTACTTGGGGCACATCATCAGTTCTGACGTTGTGTCCACGGATCCTCAGAAAACGGCGTGTGTCCGAGAGTGGCCCACGCCCATTTCGGTGGGCGATGTATGGCGGTTTATAGGGTTCGCATCCTACTATCGCCGTTTTGTTAAGAATTTCGCGACGCTGGCTAAGCCGCTGCATGTTCTGACGGGGGAAAATCAGAGATTTAAATGGGGCCCGAAAGAGGAGCGCTCTTTTCAATCTCTTCGGGATCACCTGGCCACCGCGCCGACGCTCGACTACCCAGACTTTTCCCAGCCGTTCATCCGTGACACGGATGCTAGCGATATCGGCATAGGAGCCATTTTGTCGCAACGGAAAGACAGGGTCGAGCGAGTGGTGGCATACGGTAGCAGGGTTCTGTCCCCTGCCGAGACGCGATATTGCGTGATGCGACGGGAACTGTTAGCAATATTCTTTGAAATTAGAACCGTCCAGTCAATTGGCTCAGTGGTTAGAATCATTGCAGGAGTTTTCCTTAAATATCACGTACCGCAAGGGTACTCGCCATGGCAACGCGGACGCTCTCTCCAGGTTGCCCCCGACTCCTCCCTGCGCCTGTCTGATGGGTACGCACCGCTGTGGGGCGCTGCCTACCTCGCCCTGTCCGGTTATGGGGGCGATGTCGAACGATGAAGGCCAGGATGTACCCGTTGGCGCCGATGATACGCTGCATTTGCCGCACTCCGTGTGTCTACGCGAGCAGGAGGCTGATGCCTCTCTGGCTCCGCTGCGGGAACTGATCGGGAAACCGAGATCTCATTTGGCGGGATGGAAATGGCAGATGTTTCGGGGCCAGGCGGGATTACTGATGTGTACGGATGGATTGTCTGACCGTTCACGCCTGGTTGTGCCGACATCCCTTCGCCACGACCTGGTCCGCGCTCTGCACGCCGACAAGCTGATGCACCTCGGCGTGCAGAAAACATTGGCCGCGATGCAGCAGGATTTCTTTTGGCCCGGCATGACAGCAGATGTCACTAACTTTATCCGTTCATGCCATGATTGTGCAAAGAGGAAACCGCCTCGTCAAAATTATATCCCGCCCCAACGTTCGATCGAGGTATCCCGTATTAATGAGCTGGTTGCTCTGGATATCCTGGGCCCATTCCCTCCATCGGCTAGGGGAAATAAATACCTTTTGGTCGGGGTCGAATATTTTCTCGCTGGCCTATGGCCTGGCCTTTGCCTGACCAAACGGCCTCATCCATCACCGAGGCTTTCTTGAATGGATACGTCATGGATAAAGGAGCACCCGAAGGGCTGCTCACAGATCAAGGACGTAACTTCTCCTCCAAATTGCTCAAAGAAGTGTGCTCTGCTTTGGGTACAAAGAAAATCCGCACTTCCCCTTACCATCCGCAAACGGATGGCTTGGTGGAACGATTTAACCGCACCCTTTCGGCCATGCTTTGTCACACGGTCAGTGAAAAACAAACCGATTGGGACTTGCACATACTGGGCGTCCTGGCGGCATACTACATGGTTCCGCACGCGTCCACAGGATATTCACCATTTTTCCTGATGTATGGCCGTGAGAATGTACCCCCGATTGATGGAGAAACAAGTGGAGAAACAACCGTCCCCCCCTTCCCTGCCTGACCACGTGCGAGACTCGCTTAAACGGGTTACGGAGGCATGAGAGGCCGCCAGATGTACGACGGCCCGTACACAGGCAAGGAAAGGGAGGTATGCGCGTCGATCGCGAACTGATATGCCTTGGTCGGTGGGCGATATGGCATGGCTCCATTGCCCTCAGGTGCCAGTGGGTATGTCCCCTAAACTGCACAAGCCTTGGCGGGGGCGTGTGAGGCTGGTGGACATTCGGAATCCCCAGAGTGTTCGCATCCAGTACGGCCAACGTCATTGGTATGTCCATTCCTCGCGGCTCAAGCCCTACGTTGACCCGCGTGCTGGCCCTTCATCTCCACTTGTTGACCTGCGGGGGCCGGCGTGCTGAATGTGCCACTTGCCTCGCCCATTGATCCCCAGCGGGGCTGTGTTATACCCCCCGCAGATGAACAGGTTCTGAAGGACGACGAGACCACGGACGTTCCACCTCCAACGGGGCCTGTCCCAGATACAACGGAAACCGAAACTTCTTCTTCTCCACGGCAACCACCTCCTGCTGAACAGTCGGAGAGGCAACCACGAACGAAAGGAGGAGAGGGTCCGGCGTCGCGTACGCGGTCGTAGTCTCTCCCATTTCGCTAATACTGCTTGCCTTGCGGTCTGTCACCCTGGTGTTACTGCGCTCCAGGGGCGCCCTAATATATGTCTGTTGTTTAATGTTTTACATTCCTCGGCGCGTTGACCCCTACTCCCCCTTACCTTGTTAATGCGTCTTAGACGCCCTAAGATTTATTCAAAGGGATTCGGCCTGTCACCCCTTTTCCCAGCCGAGACGGCTGACTTTTTACACCGGGGGGGGGGTGATGTAATGTGAGGTTATATCCGGGTCGTTGACGGATTACAACTCATCACGATGATTGGCTCTGCCGGTCCTGGTCCATAGCCAATGGGAAAAAGCCTAGGAGCGTGGCCCTGACGTAATGGAAAGGTGACAGCTGTTTGTAGAAGATTGGTTCTGCTGGCTTTAGCCACAGCCAATGGGGAGACGAGTCAGGGGCGGAGTCCCGGGAGCCTACGATGGAGTCTTGAAGATTCCATAGAGGCTAACCAGGATTGGTGGAAACGTACCACGTGACCCGGGTATTAAATAGGGGTGGAGACGAACAACACGTGGTCAGAACTGGAACGAACAGAGGAGGAGGCCACGCAAGAGCGGAGGTCCAAATTTCCACGTGACTACGCGCGTGTCTCTCTCTCTCTATCCCTCTCACGCTGCCTGTCAGCAGCGTGAAGGAATGCTGTAATGAAAAGTAAATAAAGACTGGATTCCAGAAGTCGCTTCAACGACCTTTATTACATTTTTATAAAATGATGTGTGTCTTTTGATACGATAAGCAAGTACAGCACCACGTTATACTGATTTTAGGAGATTTCAATGGATAAGCAGGTATTGTACGATGAATGTGCACGTGTGCTAGGCGAGCATAGGATAATAAAAGCAAACAGGATGGAAAAGGGTAGGTTACTGAAACAGTCATGGGAATGGGAACCTAGAGGTCAGATACCAAGGGGTGGGAGAAGATGGCAACCTTCACACAGCCTTCAATGTTAGTGCTCAGCACCACCGACACCATCACCAAGTTGGACTGATGCACTGGTAAAGAGCCGCTCGGTTGGAAAAGCAACCACAGTAGCGCCGTATGAAAAAAGAAGAGACAAAGGAAAAAACATAAAGCCTAATGGTGGAACACTGAGAGAAGATATTGGAGGTCAGGTGTTGGCTATACTGGAGCTATGCACGATTAAATCTAAATTGAAAACTCGTTTCTTTTGTGTTTTGTTTGTTGTCCTTCCCCCAGAACCCTCGATTAGCATGGTTGGCTAGATACGGTGTGAAAGAAATTCAATATACTTAAATACAGAAACAATAGCTGTAGGATTGCGTACAAGAACACTATGAAGAGATATGGTGGCACAGACGAGATTGGCTGTAATGGCGTTTTGAAAGAACTCTGATCTAACCTCGCAGTACAGTTTGTTTTCCCATAAAGTGGTAGTAGTTGCGTTCCTGAACAACACCGCGTTATGTAAAAATTGCGTGATAATAAATAATATATAATATAGGGTAAAGCACAGTCCGCGATAACACGTGAGATGCATAACACAGGCTGAACAAAGACTGAGGCGCGTGGGTAGCATCTAGAAGCATCAGCGGCACCCCACGTTGTGTGATGCTACGCCGAGGCAGCCGTACAAACCTTTATTCCTACTGGCACGACGTAGTTCCGTTCACTCAATCGCGTTATAGCCAATCCGTATGATAAAAAACGTGTTTCCTGATATATTTGTCGCGTTATGAAAACATAACGGACTGTACTCACCGCTCCGCCGATAGCAGCTTGCCACCATGAGGCGCCACTTCACCTGCGTGGGCCTAGAGTTGGGCAACGCAGAATCATCTTAACGAACACGCTGGCGGGTCCTGTGGGTCTATTTTACAAAGTCTGAAAGAAGTATCTTTAATCCAATCAGGGTTTACATTAAGAATTATGGTATTCGTCACCATGCATAGAAATTAGAGCATGGCATTTCCAACTTAAAGTTAATTCTGACCACTTTGGGTTAGATAGTTATGGTCTCATGTCGCTAAATGTTTCTAAAGTGATTGAGTATTTTGTGTTTAGCCGCTTTCATTCATCGACAAAGCTGGTGGGCAGTTACATAACTTGTTCCGTATCTGTCCGTAACACCTACAATGTAGAAAAAAACTTCCAAGTGCCGCCAAATTATTGCGTGATCCCAAACACTGTCAAGTTAAACATGCCATCATCTGGGTATGCTTGGGACTGCCATATTAAAGTTATAGTGAAATGCTCACGGACTACTCACAGCCCTGTTCTGCCCCTTATCAAAACGTACACTGCTACACGCAGATTAGAGTGCTTGGTTTGGTATGGTATGGAAGGTTCGCAGCACTCGCCGACACATCACCAGTGCTCATTAACACTCACCAACAGCACTCAGGAACTCTCAATAACACGGTAGATGAATAAGAGTACATGCAACACATGTAGTGAAATGGCATTAATCAACAATTACATGTGACTTCAAACTGTTGCTTCTGGTGGTTGTTGGCCACTGCCCCATGAGTAATTGGCATTTAGGCAGTCCAGTTAAAGGATGCTGGAAAATATGATTGATCCTGAGAAGCAATCAGTGGTAGCAAGCAGAGACAATGGCAATACTTTATTGGGCTCTATCAGGGTACCCCGTGGCCTAATGTGTCACAAGTAGCCTCTGTTAGAGATATGTTCACGGTGGTGGTAAGATGCATGCTGGTGTGTGTACTTACTGTATGAGTGCCGCCCTCTCAAAGTATTGGATGGCCTTCTCACAGAACTGGGAGTCGATGTAATAGGCTCCGAGCCACTCGATCACCTCAATGTCACACGGGTAATGACGGTACGACTGCACACAAGGCACACGGGAAAGGGGATTGACATCACAGATTGCAAAAAATGTGGTTATATACGTACATATGTTTAAACTGATACGTGCACAGTGGTAGTGGTGCCGCATGCGAGTGCAGTTAAGTCACGAAAGTGAGTTGTGAAAGCTTTTCGTAACACTTGGTCCATATTGACTCCTCATCGTTGTGGTGCAGGCATAAGCACGTACTAGCGGTGGGCAATTGTGTGTCGGCACCTTGCGCTAGGTGGTCATGCTTCCAGTTGCCTACGAAATGTTGCCTCTTGCTTCATCACTCACTTAAGAAGTTCTCTTGTGTTTAGAAACACGCAATGAGATTATTTAAATTATTTTGCTGCTGTAAATGTCCAAATGATAAGCCACTTTGTTGAGTTGTCATTTGTGGCCAGGTCACTTCTGAAAAATAAGGAAACATCTCAGTGGGCTTTGCTAGGAAAGATGGGGATGGTTTAGTTTATTTGTATGTGTAGCGGGTTCTTTGACGAAAGAGACGTTGAAGTAGAGGCAACACTATTTATTAACACTTAGCCACGTTACAGCTTCACACTCGAAGAGGTAACGGCCTCTTCACCCGCTGCTCTCAAGGGAGGTATTCCCAAGCTAACTCGCCTACTCCCCACCTATACCTCGACCCTCCTCTCAAGGAGGCTACCTGACCTGGCCCAGCCAAGGCGCAGTTCTCGACCACCAGCCACACGGACCCGGCCCTTACAAGGACGTCGGTCTCTGAGGCTCTGGTGTCGCACCACTGGCTTGCTCTACCCGGCCCTTACAAGGGCAGCGGGTCAGAGGAGTCCCAGGGTCTAGCTAGCTGGACTTCAGTCTTCAGCTGGTTCTTCTGGCTTCGGCTTGTCAGTACTGCCCCACTCTCTCAGGCTCCCGCCTTTTATACAAACTCCCCACCGAGGGGCAGGGCTCTGTGGGATCACAGGACACCCCGCAGCCCCCACCCGTTGGGAGGGGTGCGGGGGATCCAAGCACCCCACAACCCCCTCCCCCCGGGAGGGGCCCCGGCGAGGAATATCACGATTGCCCCGTCCAGGTAAGTAATGGGAGTTAGCCGGAGCTGGTGTGCGTACGTCTCAATACCACCATTACATGTGTTTCAGTGATTTATTTACTTTTCCTGTACTTTGCACGACTCTTATGTTTTTGTACTGTTTGTCGTTGTAACGCCCATACTGGACATCTGTGAAAAAGAGCTTTACAGCTCATCGGATTCCTCCAGGATAAATATTAGGATTCTGATTTGTATTCTGATTTACAATTTGCCATACCTTTTAGTTCTGATGCTAGAAACTATGAATACATGAATCCCCCGCTATACATAAGGGATGCGTTTCTGGGAAATGCTACTTTACTCGAAATGACTTCAAGCGAACTATAATTTCCCGTAGACATGGTGTTAAAGTCAGGGGTTGCTTTCCTATCTGACATTTATGCAAAAGTAAAAATGTGACTAAATGTCATTGTCTTGCCTCACGGCAGATGGGGAGCGTACGTTCACAGGAAGTTCCTGTTTTTTATGCTAATTTTGGTCACGTGACCAGGAAGTGACGATGTTAGATTTCCACTGTATCACGCGGGCGTCGGCCATTACACAGATAAGTCAAGATGGCGGCACGCATCGCATCTCAGTGAGACCACAGCCGCACTTGTCCATTGTGGGAGCTTAAGAAGCATTATCTGTAAGTTTGTTTATATTCCTATAATATTGGCAATGCTGTTGTAATGTTGGAATGACCGTTATAGTGATGTAAATGCCTTTATAGTGCCGTTAAGTTGTTGTAGTAAATACGAGGCCTAGTTAGTAACGAAGCCTGCGACTTTCCTTATTGTGGATGTTACGTGTGATTTAGTAGGTCGAGTCAGACTTGTGCCTATGTTGCGATCCTGAGAGTAAAGATGACGAAGTATCTCATCCACAGTTTAGTGTTATGTGTAATGCTGTACATTTGGGGTGCAGTGGGATGAATACACGATGTGCCTGTATGCAACGCACCGGCTTGTGCTTTGTCTAGTTGTTCAGTGGTAATGTAGGGGCCTGGTCCGTCCAGGATCTATTGTTATCTAAGACAATGTTCTGATGCTGTGGTGTTCATTGTGTTGGTGTTTCCGGATTATAACAGATGCTGTATCTGTGTTTTCTCACCAGTTTTACCTTGTTACAATCAATAAATGACGATTGGAGTTGGACGTTCATCCTGGCTCCGAGGGTTTATTGAACGCAAGGTTATCTACTCGACTAGCGGTGCAACGCAGCGCACAGCGAGGCCGAGATAGTAAAAAGATATTCTTCTTGAAGCTCCCAACCAGTGCTGCAACCAGCTCTCTGCAGCCAAGTAAAAAGACAGCCTTCTTGAAGCTCCCAAGAAGTGCTGCAGCCAGCCCTGCAGCAGTAAAAAGATACTCTTCTTGCAGCTCTCAAGCAGTCAGCCTGCAGCAAGAAAAGAGCTCTCAAGCAGTCAGCCTGCAGCAAGCAACCAGCTCTCAAGCAGTCAGCCTGCAGCAAGCAACCAGCTCTCATGCAGTCAGCCTGCAGCAAGCAAGGAGCTCTCAAGCAGTCAGCCTGCAGCAAGCAAGGAACTCTGCAACGAGTCTACATTAAAATCGTGCTGCTAGCATCGCAGCATGTGTAATGCGGGCGTAAGCGACCTTCCGGATGTGACGTCACGAGGAGGCGGAGCCAGGTGACGTGGGTGAAAGGTAGGGGGTCCTTAAGCGGGTAAACCGGAAGGAGAAGGCAGTCGGGGTGTGAATGGAAAGGTGTGGGGCCACGCGGGCGTACGAGCCGAGGGGGCACCGTCAGAAGCGGGAGCCAACCCTGGGAACAGTAGGGAGCTACTGGGAGGTGTAAAGCTGCAGATAGAGATAGGCAGTAAGGCTGTGTGTGAGGGGCAGCGGGGTGGCTGCCAAGAGTCGCAGGAGCGACGAGAAGGCGAGACAGCACGAGGCTGTCAGAGCTGCAGCAGGAACAGCCAAGGGAGCTGTGTGAGAGTACAGCAGCGGAGCTGCTGTGGGGCTGCAAGAGCGACAAGAACAGCAGCGGGGCTGCTGATGTGGACTGGAGTGACATCGGAACCAGCACAGAGAGAATAAGAGAGACAGCCGTGTGGGAACGCAGTACGGACCGAATAAAGGACACTGAGCCAGAGATCGTGGTCAAGTCTTTTATTACACATGGAAAGCCACAGTTCAGCAGGGAGAGATACTGAAGAAGGTGATTTAAGCAATCCAGGACCTCGCATCCTGCCTCAAGAGGACCAAGGGAGTTCAAGGCCCCAAAGAGAGGTCAGGTTGACACAAAGGGCCTTGGAAAGCTATGATGCTGAGAAACAGGACCTTGATGCCAGGATACAACGGGCATGGGATCGGGTTGAAGCAGATTCATCTGAAGCTTCAAACGCCTCAGACACAGTGGCCTCAATTCAGCGGGCCATCCAGCGAGTGAATGTGAGCAGCTCAAGCTACAAGCTCCTGGCAAATAAATACATCTCGCTCCTGATGAAGGTGAAAACAGATGAGGGCATTGAGGGAGTGCGCAGACAAGAGCACTTCCTCGAACTGCTCGATGATAATGTGCAGGCAGTGATACAAGATGCAATGGACCGTGTGGAGGGCTTAAGAGAGACACGATCTCAGCACTCTGTCTCATCCAGGTCCACCACAAAATCTAAAGCCTCAGCACACTCAAAGACATCATCTACTAGTATGGCAGCAGCCAGGCACGCGCAGCAGCAGAAGCAGCAAACGCCCGTATTGCCTACATGGCTGAAGAGGAAACCATGCTAATTGAAAAGGCCCACATACAAGAAGAAGCAAGCATAGCAATTGCTGCCGCACGGAGGAAAGCAGAGCTCGCAGAGCAAGAAAGTATATTAGCAATTGCTGCCGCACGGAGGAAAGCAGAGCAAGAAAGTATATTAGCAACTGCTGCCGCACGAGAGCAAGAGAGTATATTAGTGGCTACTGCTGCACGGAAGAAAGCAGAGCTTGAAGAGCAAGAGAGTATATTAGTGGCTACTGCTGCACGGAAGAAAGCAGAGCTTGAAGAGCAAGAGAGTATATTAGTGGCTACCGCCACGCGGAAGAACATTGAGCTGGATGCTAAGTTAAGCACCCTACAACTCAAAAGGGAAGCAGCTGCTGCAATGGCCCAGGCAGAGGTGCTCGAGGCAGCAGCCAACCTGGATAAGAAAGATAATTGGAGTGAGTTTGGCAATCAGATACCTGTCAAGGACCGTGATCAACTCACCAGAAAAAATATTTTGGACTGTTCTGAACAATGCATCAATGCTCCTCCACCAAACGATACTGAACAAAGGGTGGACGTTCAGGCATCGCCATCTCCACACCGAATGAACATGAATGCTGTCTACAGGAATGGTGGAAATGCATATCCTGCCCTGGCAGTTAGTCGCCAACTCAGCGTCGCGCACGTGAGGTCAGACGTGGATGCACCAAGTCAGACCCACATTCCAGACAGTCACATAAGGGGATCCAGTCAACGTGATCGAAACGCTTTGGGCCCACAGTCCAACGCCATCGCAAATGACGGCATGCAAGGCAATGCAGCAAATAATAGCACCTCACAAGCGCCAATATGGACACACTCTGGATCAGCAGGACTAGGGGACTTTGCTAGGTACCGGGGTCACCGCGAACTAATCAACACAGGACTCGTTAAGTTTGATGACCACTCTGAAAACTATCGAGCCTGGAGATCTACCTTCAGGAATGCAATCCGAAATGCAGACATCTCTGCAAGTGAAGAACGCGACCTGTTGGTGAAATGGTTAGGAAATGAGTCTGCAGAGTACGCAAAGAGGATCCGGTCAGCAAACATTGACGACCCCACCTCAAGCCTGCATGCGGTGTGGGAGAGGCTCGAGGAGTGCTATGGTAGTCCAGAAACCATTGAGAAGGCTCTCTTCAAGAAGTTGCAGAACTTTCCAAAAATCTCTGGTCGAGACAATAAAAGGTTACGGAGCTTGGAGATCTTTTGATGGAGCTTGAATCAGCCCAGGCTGACCCCTACTTACCAGGTCTCATTTTCTTGAATACATACCATGGCGTGAACCCCATCGTAGAGAAATTGCCATTTGATGTGCAGGAAAAATGGAGAACAGCGGGTTCAAGATACAAGTCAGAGCATCAGGTTGCATTCCCCCCATTCTCTTTTTTCTCAATGTTTATCCGCAACCTGGCTAAGACTAGAAATGACCCGAGTTTCATGTTTGGCACCACGGGGATTTCCAGTCCAGATCTCCCAAAAATGGAAAGAACGATGGCGAAACGAGGAACAGCGAGAGTGCCAATTTCCGTACACAAGACTGAGGTCTCTCCTGCGACATTCGCAAACTCCGTCCAGGCAACCACCACAAAGAAAAAGATAGAGGATCCAGAGAAGCAATGCCCATTGCATGATAAACCTCACTCCCTCCAGAAATGCCGTGAGTTCAGGAGGAAGCCATTGGAAGAGCGGAAGAACATTCTGAAAGAATTTGGAGTGTGCTTCAAATGCTGTGCTTCTACAAACCACCTTGCAAGGAATTGCAAGGCAGATATCAAGTGCGAGGAATGTGGCAGCGACAAACACGCAACTGCTCTGCAAACATTTTACTCGAAACCCAGTGGCACTAAGGCTTCCGATCCCGAAGCAGAGCACGGCGGGGAGCAAGGCGAGACCGCCGCACTCACTTTGTCAATCACAACCAAATGCACAGAAGTCTGTGGAGAAGGCTTCAAAGGAAGATCTTGCTCAAAGATATGCCTCGTCCGAGTCTATCCCAAAGGACATCCTGAAAGGGCAGTAAGGATGTACGCCATAATGGACGACCAGAGCAACAGGTCTTTGGCAAGGTCAGAGTTCTTTGATCAGCTAAGTGTAGGTGGGAATTCCGTTCCATACACGCTCAGAACATGCTCAGGACTGATAGAGACAGCGGGAAGAAGGGCGAGCGGCCTCATGGTGGAAACCATAGATAGCACCATGAAGCTAGCCCTTCCTACGGTGACAAAGTGCAACGAGATACCGGACGACAGGAGTGAGATTCCCACGCCCGAAGTTGCACGTCACCACCCACACCTGAAACCCATA
Source organism: Lampetra fluviatilis (assembly GCF_964198595.1). NCBI lineage: Eukaryota > Metazoa > Chordata > Hyperoartia > Petromyzontiformes > Petromyzontidae > Lampetra > Lampetra fluviatilis. Next base: position 1,346,957 of record NC_136295.1, on the reverse strand, counting down.
GCAGAGTTCATCCCGCCATTGGATCACGCGGCACAGATTTTACTTCTGCTCGGCAGGGACATGCTGAGAGTCCACAAGGTTCGCAACCAACGCAATGGACCTCACGACGCTCCCTACGCCCAGAGACTCGACCTAGGATGGGTCATCATAGGTGACGTTTGTCTCGATGGAACACACAAACCAGACCGCATTAGCACATTCAGAACAAGTGTGCTCACGAATGGACGCACGTCACACTTCAAACCGTGCCCCAACAACTTCATGCTGAAAGAGAAACTCGGCGAGAGAAGTCAAGGCTGTATCGTGCAGACTTACGAAGAAACCACCATGACTTCGCTTGTACATCCACCGTCTTCGCCGGAGTTTGTACCTCCACGTTTCTCAAAGCCAGCCCTGACTGATGGGAAGAAGACTAAGATGAAGCTACTGCTCGTCGCTCTGCTGGTGGTCGTGGCGGTGGTCGCTGCGGCCGTGGCCTCTCCGTTCCTGTCATCCGAGTGGGAATCCTGGAAGGAGTTCCACGGCAAGGCCCCACAACCGGAACATACCATCCCAAGGCTCGAGCTGTGCGGAGCCGTTCTTGCTACAGATGTGGCGGAACTGATCTTAGATGAATTGGACATCAAACTGGATGCGGTCAAGTTCTACACGGACAGTAAGGTCGTACTAGGCTACATAAACAACCAAACCAGAAGGTTCTACACCTACATTAGCAACCGGGTGGAGCGCATCAGGAGATTGACGCAGCCGGAGCAATGGAATTACGTTCCAACTGACCAGAATCCAGCAGATCTCGCAACTAGGTCCGTCCCTGCATCTCTGCTGAATCAAACAATCTGGCTGACGGGTCCAGCGTTCCTGTTACGACGTGACGGTGGCCCATGTACAACCAAGGAGACCTTTGGACTCATAGAGCCCGATTCCGACAAGGAGATTCGTCCTCAAGTGACAACTTTCGTAACAAATGTGCGACCAAGAAGTCCACTGAGTCCACACCATTTTGAACATTTCTCTAAATGGACGACGCTCGTGCGAGCGATAGCACATTTAACGCATATCGCAGACTGCTTCCATCGCCCGATGAGAGACACCACTGGTAGCTGCAATGGATGGCATCACTGCACAGTGCCACGCACTGAAGACGAGCTTTCCAGAGCAAGGAAATCAATCTTCCGCTGTGTGCAACAGGCAGCTTATGCAAGTGAGATCAAGGCCATCAACAAGGGAGAAGACCTTCCTAGGGTCAGCACCCTCAGGAAGCTAAACCCCAGGATGGACAAAGACGACTTGCTCAGGATCGGTGGTCGGCTAGGGAATGCAAAATTAGATGAGAATGAACGAAACCCCCTCATAATCCCAAGCCAGAGCCACATCGCAATCTTACTCATGCGCCACTACCACGAGAAGGTCAAGCACCAAGGTCGGCACTTCACAGAAGGAGCAATCCGATCTGCAGGGCTGTGGATCGTTGGAGCAAAGAGGTGCATCGCCAGCACAATCCACAAGTGTATCCGGTGTCGTAAGCTACGTGGAAAACAGGAAGAACAGAAAATGGCAGACCTCCCAGCCAATCGACTCAGTGTGGAACCTCCCTTCACCTCTGTAGGGATGGACGTGTTCGGACCGTGGACAGTCATCTCTCGCCGCACCAGAGGAGGGCTCGCGAACAGCAAACGTTGGGCAGTGCTGTTCACCTGTATGAGTACACGAGCAGTGCACATCGAAGTCATCGAGTCCATGGACTCTTTGAGCTTTATAAATGCACTCCGGAGATTCTTCGCCATCAGAGGGCCAGCCAAGCAACTCCGTTCTGATTGTGGAACCAATTTCATAGGAGCATGTAAGGAGCTTAAGATCAATACGGAGAATGTCGAAGATGATTCTGTCAGGAAATACCTTAGTGACCAAGGCTGCACATGGATCTTCAATCCTCCCCACTCTTCGCATATGGGTGGAGCCTGGGAACGCATGATCGGGATTGCTCGACGCATTCTCGACTCCATGCTATGTGATGTCGGGTCCACACGGCTCTCTCATGAGGTCTTAACCACTCTCATGGCCGAGGTCTCAGCCATAATTAATTCAAGACCCCTGATCCCCGTCTCAACCGACCCGGAGTCACCATTCATCTTGACTCCTGCTACACTTCTTACCCAGAAGACAGATGTGCTCACGGCACCTACCGAGGAGGCCAGCACTGCAGACCTCTACAGACGTCAATGGAGACAAGTGCAGAGCTTTGCAAACACGTTCTGGCATCGCTGGAAAAACGAGTACCTTACGACACTCCAAGTGCGCAACAAGTGGCAGTCTAACAGACCAGACATCCAAGAAGGCGACCTCGTTCTACTGAAGGACAACCAAGCCAAACGGAATGAGTGGCCAATGGGCCGCATCCTCAAGTCGATTCCAAGTGCCGATGGAAAAGTTCGAAAGGTCCAGGTTATGATTGCGAAGCAAGGTGTCGCAAGAACTTTCATCAGGCCCATAGTCGAGATAGTACTACTTCTCTCTCGCAAAGATATGGACAAATAAGTCGACCCGTTGAAGTTGTTATACACTTTTGTTTATGAGATAGGAAATAATTGGTGGTATCTCCTAGATACCAGACGGGGAGTGTCTTGCCTCACGGCAGATGGGGAGCGTACGTTCACAGGAAGTTCCTGTTTTTTTATGCTAATTTTTGTCACGTGACCAGGAAGTGATGATGTTAGATTTCCACTGTACCACGCGGGCGTCGGCCATTACACAGATAAGTCAAGATGGCGGCACGCATCGCATCTCAGTGAGACCACAGCCGCACTTGTCCATTGTGGGAGCTTAAGAAGCATTATCTGTAAGTTTGTTTATATTCCTATAATATTGGCAATGCTGTTGTAATGTTGGAATGACCGTTATAGTGATGTAAATGCCTTTATGGTGCCGTTAAGTTGTTGTAGTATATACGAGGCCTAGTTAGTAACGAAGCCTGCGACTTTCCTTATTGTGGATGTTACGTGTGATTTAGTAGGTCGAGTCAGACTTGTGCCTATGTTGCGATCCTGAGAGTAAAGATGACGAAGTATCTCATCCACAGTTTACTTGTTATGTGTAATGCTGTACATTTGGGGTGCAGTGGGATGAATACACGATGTGCCTGTATGCAACGCACCGGTTTGTGCTTTGTCTAGTTGTTCAGTGGTAATGTAGGGGCCTGGTCCGTCCAGGATCTATTGTTATCTAAGACAATGTTCTGATGCTGTGGTGTTCATTGTGTTGGTGTTTCCGGATTATAACAGATGCTGTATCTGTGTTTTCTCACCAGTTTTACCTTGTTACAATCAATACATGACGATTGGAGTTGGACATTCATCCTGGCTCCGAGGGTTAATTGAACGCAAGGTTATCTACTCGACTAGCGGTGCAACGCAGCGCACAGCAAGGCCGAGATAGTCATGAAGTGTACAAAATTTTAATTTTAATGGTAAGGCGGCCGGGACACTTGAGTAACATAACCATTGGGAAAGATGAGGCTCTGATTGGCTTAAGGGGAAGGTTCAGGGTGAGAATTTTCAAGAACCGTAGAGGGAGAGGAGCAAGGGGGGGGAAAGGGAATGTGGTCGGGGCTCTCTGGGGACTCTGAGTGTTACGCGTTACGTTACCGGCTTGCAATAAAGAGCCCTTATTACCGAGCAAAGTACTGGGAAGACTCCAGCTTGTTCAGAATGCAGCTGCTAGTGCTTACATGTACACCATTCCGTGAGCACATTACAGCAGTCCTCTTATCTCTTCATTGACGTACCGGTCAAATTTTGACTGGTTTTTAAGGTACTGCTATTAACCTATAAGGCTCTAAAAGGGCTCACCCCCATTGCTTACAGGAACTACTACATTTATATAGTCCATCAAGGTCCTTAAGATCTTCTGATCTACAACTGCTCAGCACTCCCAGGTCTAGGTTGCGCTCTTTTGGCGATCGGGCTTTTGTTATCTTGGCACCCATGCCACTTGAAATCGGGAAATCAGAGTCAGTAGATATATTTAAATCTGCTTTGAAAACCCATCTCTTTAAACTGGCCGTCCCTCTTTAGTTTGGTCAGTTGGCCCTGCGTCTGTTTTTATTCTCTGCTTTTCATGCATTGTGCACTGGGATCCAAGGATGGAACACGCATGAAACATTTGCATTATTATTATTATTAACGACGTGTCCCAGTCCTCATTTTACACACGTAAGGATATCATCGCACAGGAAAAGACAACAGCTAGCCAGATCGTGGGCTGGCCATATTTCACATTGAGCTGGACCAATTACTGCATAGAAAAACATCTGTAATGTATTTTAAATACTAATTTTTTTTTTTATTATAAAATAATAACTTGCACAATATATAATTTAGAATATGTATGTACTCTAATATGTACAATAAAATGCACAAACACTTGCTTAATTTTGTGTAATTTGTAAAATATGTAATTGTGCGTGAATTGTACTTATGGTAATAGTTAGTGGTGGGGGAGAGGTAGTGGGCGATGGTAGGGAGGGGCTGTGGCACTGTGTAAAGAACACTATAAACACTTTTTATTTTATTTTACCATGTAAGGCCCACTGAGCTATATAGCTATTTTTCAGAAGCGACCTGGCCACAAACAATAGCGCAACGAAGTGGCTTAGCATATGCGAATTTACAGCAGCCAAATGCTCGAAACGCATATTTTTTAATGTGTAGGGAAAAACCGGAGGACCCGGAAAAACATTCAAGTGACCTCAAGGAGACATGCAAACTCCAAATATACAGGCGTCAGGGTCAGGATCGAACCCACGACCTCCTGCATATCAAGTGAGAGAGTTAACATCTCGCCACTGCAGTGTCCCAGGACATAACTACAGTACTGTACTGCACAGATACCGCAAATGTGATCATTTGGACTGTACACTGCACACACTAACATAAGTTTGAGTTTATTTGATTTGTTACACAGATGGTCCCAATTAGTCAGTTGCACGACTGTTTTACAAGGGGAATCCATAGTGCGTGAGCAGCAACAACAGATACATCAAAATTGCAGAGAATGAGAAGAGGGTCCCCTGAAGGAGTACCATTCACTGTAGTGTACCATGTACTGTCGAGCACAACATACTGTACTGTAGTGTACCATAAACTGCAGAGTACATGTGGTTTTGCTGTTTTTATTACATTTCCATTTAAAGTGTGGCTGCGAGCAGACCTTTCATATATCCAGACCAGGGCTCCCCCCCCCGCCCCCTATTGTCTGGCTGTCCAGGGTTTTGACTGGACACACAAATGTCTGGTAGCGGTGTGGTGAGTGTGCACACCTCATAGTGGTACTGCAGGGCTTGAGACTTGTCCCCATCAGCGTCGTAGACGTCTCCGAGGCGGGCGAGGGCGTGCGGGTCTGTGGGCACCACTGTCACCAGCTGCAGCAGCCACTCCGCTGCTTGGCCTGCTTCCTCCAGTGCTTCATATCTGCAAAAGCATTCCCCAATAAATGCAAAATTTCTGCTCTCCATTATACATATAGTTTTGGCGATCTGTGCCTAACGCATGACACTCTGTATGCTGTCTGTAACACCGGTGCAGGCTACTTGACGCGAAGACAGTTCCAATCATTCCTGCATTTGCTATCACTGTCAATAAGTCACAAGGACAGTTTTTTTTAGCATGTTGCACTATATCTCTAAGAACCTGGTCTTTTTTTCCCACGGACAACTTTGTTATGTTGCTTTGTCAAGATGCAAAAACCCAACCAACATCAAAGTACTGATTCAACAAAATTAATCTCAAGGAAAACTTTTGGGAGATGATCGTCAATTTACACCAAATGTGATATATAGACATTTTTTTATTAAATAAATTCAATACAATCTTTACATTTTAGTCTATTTTCATTAAATATTTACACCAGTATATATATGGCACTGGGGCCTAAAATAGCTCACCTGTCAGGGTCCAATCGAGCTCCCACAATTCTACATTGTAGATTTACATGAAAACTCATTTGAAAACTAATTTCTTGAAAACTGCTTTGTGTGTTTAGTTTTTTGTCCTTCTCCCGTACCTCCAATTATCACTGCTGGCTACGTATGGTGCGAAAGAAGTTCAACATACATAAATGGCAGGAAAGGGCAGCGGAACCTCTACTTTAGTCCACGGATGGTGACCCCACTGATGTTTTTAACCAACACTAGAAATGTAACCATTTTTTCAATTGAATCAAATCAATTGCTCTGCTCGCAATACTGTACATGCATTAAATTGTTTGTGTTGTGTGGAAGGTGAGTCTACAACAACCAGTAACATAAAGTTAAAAATGGAGGCTTTCACACCTGATAGGCCCACAGTGATGACATCACCTTTACTCCCCTATTTAAGACCGAAATAGGAGGACTTCTTCACAATTCTGGCTATTGCCTGATGAAGCTGATTGTTGTAATCACCAGTGAAACGTCACAGTACTCGAATGTTGAGGGTTTACTCTCCAACACACCGGTGTGCTGAAGTAGTAACTAATTTGCACGTTTTGTTTACGTTACTAATTGGCTGTGTCGGGTGGTGGCGGGTTTAACAAGATTTCTATTTACATGATCTAACCCCCAAAAAAACTTGCTATGACATACAGCAGACCGAAAGCATCCATCAGACCTCCTGTATACTACCTGGAGGTCAAGACAGTACTGTTCTAAGCTTTCGACAAAGGAGAGGCAGTCTCTCTTCTGCAAAAAGCATTCAGACATTTTACAAGAATGCCTGGGGTTTGCCCAGAAGAAAAGATCATTACACGCTCAGTTTTCATCTTACCCTATTCTCTGGGAAAGTTGTTGTGGAGGGTTTACTGTTATCAACCAGGGCACATTAGATAATTTGATGGGTGTGGCCTTTACATTACCTTCTTACCCAGGTGATGGCCTAGGTGGTCGCTGGGCGACCTCAATGCTTCAGACAAATTAGCCATGTATGTTTGCCGTCACAACTTAAGCACTAGGTAAACAAGAGCCAACCCAATACCTTCTTGTATGTTGTACTGGTAATGTTGTACTTATCCTCATAAATAGTGTTTCAAAAGTGTGAGTCTAAGTTGTGGTTATTTATTTTAGTCACATTGTGTGGGTGGATGTGGCTGAGGGTGTGAGTGTTCTAGGGGAGTGGGAGTGCAGTGGTTACCCCACTGCACTGCGAACCGAGCGTCCCGAGTTCGATTTTCACTCACAGCCAACATGCCACAAATGAACCACAATACTTTGCTGATCTCATCAAGGAGCATAAACCATCACGTGAACTCCAGTCATCCTCGCAGTGGCTTTTAGCTAGCATCGAACAAAGATGGCCACCGCATTGCGCACCTTCAAATGTGCTTCTGTGGCCATATGGAATGCTCTCCCTACCGATATTAGAAAGCCACTAGAGCGATGCACTTTTAAATCATCTCGTTTGAAAACTAATTTCTGAAGAACTGCTTTTTGTGCTTAGTTTGTTGTCTTTCCCTCGCACCTCTGATTAGCCCGGTTGCCTACGTATGGTGCGAAAGAAGTTAAACATACATACATCGGTGAAGACTATCTGAACCAGTCATGGGCCTCCCCTAGGTCGACTCAGCCTTAAATAAGTACCTGGTGCAGTGTGTAAACATCAACACTGTGGAAACAATCGCAACCGGGCGTGGTATGAGCCCACCACCCTCTTTGCCCGCTCTTTCGGCCTTCATGGTTTGCTAGCTAACAACACTTGCCCCAACAGTGTATTAAAGAGGCGAGATGGGGGTTCTTTGTGTTTTGTTACATGCTGGCGATGTGGTGCATCACTGGAGGATGGTTGCGCAGGATGGAGTGCAACTTGAGAAAGCAGTCGAGCGCATCCTGGAGACGTCCAAGATGCTTGTGCGCCAGGCCTGCACAATACAGCACAGCGTCTTCACACACGGCAGCAATGCCACATCACGAACAACTTCACAGAGCATTGTTGTACACAAAACCAGTGGGTTACGTTCATCTCTGAGGGTGGCCGTGTTCCTGAGCCACAGGTGGAAAGTACACACTTCCATGGTACGTGCTGGCCTCTCCATAGAACCAACAGTGTGGCATAGCGAAGCGGGCAGCACGGTGACCTGATTCTTGAATATAATTGACATGTAGAATTGTAACAATTCATTGAATCACTGGGAAGGAGGTTGCTTGTTCAATCCAACACGCTTTATGTGGAGGGTGCATTTCAATCTCCATGAATGAGCCCCGCTGATTTCTATGTCAAAAGCCAAATACACCTCACCATTGTCAGAATAGAGAAAACAAAATAGGTTTTTATTTAGGGTAGGAAACAGCATTTCACAATCTGCTCCACTGAAACAACTATGGAAATATGGAGTCAGCTAACACGACCGGTGTTGTGTTATCCAAGAGTGAAACAAAAGTCGCGTACAAAGAGTTCAACGAGCAAAAGAAAACAAGTGTTGGAGGAGCACAGCTGAAACAAACAACAAAGGAGGAGATGGAGCGATAATATTAGCTTATGTTCAGGAGTTAGGATGATGGCATCACAAGACAAAAAGGGATGGTGTTTTTTTCTTGATTAATTTATTTTAATTTTTACCAAGTAAGGCTCACTGAGCTTCATAGCACTTTCTCAGAAGCGATCTGTCGATCACAAATGATAGCTCAACGAAGTGGCTTCTCATCAAGTGGAAATTTAAATCAGCCAAATACTATAAATGAATGTTATAAATGTTTAGGGAAAAACCGGAGGACCTGGAGAAAAAAACCACGTGACCACGGGCAGAGAGACAGACATGCAAACTCCAAATATACAACAGGCGTCAGGGTCAAGATCGAACCCACGACCTCCTGCATACCAAGCAAGGTCATTAACATCGCGCCACCGTGGTGCCCCCGTGATTATGTGGTGAGACCTGAATCGAGCATTCAATTAATTTCAACTTGTAACTTGCACAGTTTTTGCTTACTCTGAAAGACAGAGAATGACTCGGAGGTTCAAGGAACCACAGACACGCGGTAAAGGCAGCCAGGCGGTGAACCGGCACCAAATTCCCCCCAAGCTCTGTCGTCCTCTATATGAAAAAAGAAACTAGAAACTAATTTTTATTTTACAATGTAAGGCCCACAGAGCTATATAGCTCTTTTTGAGAAGCGGCCTGGCTATAACAAATGATAGCTCAACGAATTGGCTTATCACGTGGAAATTTATCGCAGCCAAATACTCCAAACGCATGTTTCTAAATGTGGAGAAAAAAACTGGAGGACCCGAAGAAAAATCCATGCGACCACGGGGAGGACAGACAAACTCCAAATATACAGCAGGCGTCAGGGTCAGGATCGAACCCACAAAATCCTGTATACCAGGGGAAGTGGTTAACATCTCGCCACAGTGGCATCATGGTAGGTGTTATCGGCCAATTCACAAGTGTTTACGTGTTGGGAGGAAACTGGACAAAAAACACGTGTGCGAAGGCACAATACTCTATCCCGTACAGATGGAATAGAGGTGGGGGATTAGACCACACTGGTTGTACTGCCATCTCTTGAGGCAAGTTAGGTATGGCAACCTCGGCACCACAGTGCTGAAATACAGGCATCTGGAAATCATGATCAAGATTCTCAATTATGATTCTGATAAAGTGAATGCTTAAGTTTGTTATCGTCAGCTGTGTTTTTCTTTAACTAATACATTATATACATTAACTTTTAAATTATTATTAAATTATCCACAATCTGTTTGCCCCCCACCCCCCCCCCCCCATTTCCCAATGAATATTGCCGTGGTGGCGAAATACTACTTCCCTCGCCTGGTACGCAGGTCTTGGGTTCCATCCAGAGCCTACCCCCTGTATATTTTGAGTTTGCATGTCTCTCTCACCATGGTCGTGAGTATTTTCCCCGGATCCTCCGGTTTTTGCCCTCCATATTTAGAAACATGCATTTCGATTATTTAGCTCCTTCTATAAATTCCAAGATATGATAAGCCACTTTGATCAGCTATCATCCGATCATCCTCGCAGCAGCAGCAGCTTTTGGCTAACCATCGAACAAAGACAGTCACTGCATCTCGCGTGTTCAAATGCGCTTCTGCGGCCGTCTGGAACTCTCTTCCTTCTGATATTAGGAAGCCACGGAGTGATGCACTTTTAAATCTAGATTAAAAACTCATTTCTTAAAAACTGCTTTTTGTGTTTAGTTTGTTGTCCTTCCCCTGCATCTCCGAATCGCTCAGTTGGATAAGTACTGTGCGAAAGAAGTTCAACATATATACATACATACGTGTGGCCAGCTGGCCTCTGAAAAAAGAGCTCATATCTCATTTGGTTTTACCTGCTAAAATAAAACATCAGCCATTAATAACAGTAACGCGTCCACATGCCCTCGTGTGCGAACTTGCACGCCGGTCTCTCTCTCTCTCCCGCTTTGCTTGTTTTGTGTCTCCCCCCCCGTGCGAGCGGGCGTCGAGCTACCCAGGTTGTAGAGCGCCTCGGTGCACGAGGCGTCGTTGCGGAGCGCCTCGCGGTAGTAGTCGGCCGCCTGCTCCGCGGAGCCCCCGAGGAACAAGCAGTTGCCCTTGTTAACGAGCGCCTGCGGGTTGTAGCGATCGGCCGCCATGGCTACATCGGCATATCTCTCCGCCTGGGCCACGTCGTTCCTCTGTTGGGCAGAGCAGTGGGGGGGGGGGGGGGGGGGCGTGGGGGAAGAGAAGGCACAGGAGGATGTTTCAATAAGCAAAGCCGGCCCCCCTATTTATTCCGTGATCTATGGTCACACTGTATAATTAGAATCACACAGCATTACCCCCTCTTACTCATGTGCCAGGGGAAATGTAAACGACATGCCACACAAACCGTAGTTTTCACCGTTCATCAGCTTCACTTTTCAATACATTTCACGCATACAGTCTGTCCTCCGATAACGCGGCAGTTGCGTTCCTGAAGAACACCGCTTTATGGAAAAATCGTGTCATAATAAATTATAATGTAGGCTAAAGCACAGTCCTCAGTAACACGTGAGATGCGTACCCAGGCTGACCAAAGACTGATGCGCGTGGGTAGCATCTATAAGCATCCAGCAGCATCCCACCTTCTATGATGCTACACCGAGGCAGCCGTACAACTGCTTACTCGGGCGACGTAGTTCTGTTCGCTCAATTGCGTTATATCCACTTCCCATCCGCATTCTAAAAAATGTGTTCCCTAATACATTCATCGCGTTATATCCAATTCGCGTTGTGAAAACACGTGGCAGTATAGGAGGACATACTGTATTCACTCCCTCAGAGGACAAAAACATATGTAATGATTCGCTGCTCTTCCAAATTTAAGTTATGACCTCGTGGTAAAATCTACAGAAAGAAAATATTACCATTCACTGTGCAATTTTGACTGAAATGGCACCACCAAAGGATACTGAATTATTAGACGTCTCTTTCCTTAGGAGTAGAGTGGCACGCAATTTGAAGGTTGCAAAGTCAAATCTTTGTTGGGGGTTGACTCAGCCCATCATCCCTCCGGGGTCAGTAAAATGCGTGTAAGTCGATAACGGCCATTCCATGGATAGACTTGTCACCGTCACAGGAATGTAAAACCTCCACCACTTTCTCAGCACTGTAAAAGGAGGATGAACACCACCTTAATGCTCATTTGAGCGGAAATAACTTTGACATTGACTTATTGAAATACCCTTATAGACAGAGGCAGGCAGTAAATGGTGAGCAGCTGTTCAGACACTGTCTGTGGGTTACTCCGACTCGGCACACAATGTTCACATCAGGGGTTTGCAACAGCGGTCGGAATAACAATGAGCAGAGTGACCTTGAGGAACACACCACTTGTGTTGTGTTTTTCAGGATGTTTATCTGAATTATATGAAGTTAAACTGAAAGCGGAATGTAGCATGACATAGCACATGGCTGTCGAACAGGTCTGGATGGAGCACGTGACCTGGTTGTGATGTTGATGATATTATTTATATTATTATCATTACAGCAAAGCCTCAGTGAGTCTCATAACAGGAATTCTGTGGTCTGTGCAAGACTTGCCTTCTCATAAAATCTAAAATAAAAACTCTTTACATTTCATTTATTTATTTATTTTATTCATTTGTATTTACTACTCACCTTTCTTATGATATTTGTTGGGCACGGTTGCACTTAATTTTTTGCGCGTGGTTACAATTTACTTTGCTCAGTCGGTGTTAGCCACTGAGGTCATGACGGGTTTCTTTATTCATCCCTGTTGCTCTGTGCCCCCTGTAATGTTTCCATTATGCTGAAATGTGCACGGATGCCTACTTTATTGAGGGCGATATTAACACGTAAAATAAAGATTGAATGATTTTCTGGAGGGTCCTGCCAAGTTTTTGCAGCAGGGTTTGATGATCAATTTGTAAAATCTTGACTTAAAGCTTTCGTGACTGCAGGAATTCATACTCTTTGGGTCTTTCGGTAAAGTCACGTAGATAGAAAAATATTTTAAAAAATCACGACGTTTCGATCGCAACACGAGCAATCGTCTTCAGGTGAAACAATACAGCAGGCAAACTGCTGAGGCAGGAGAAATATCGCGGGAGAGCTGCTGCAGAAAGAGGTTATATAGGTTTGAGATGGGTGCAACCCAAGGATAACTGGACGGGGCTAGAGATGGAATTTGCATGTAAATGTAAGATCGGAGAGCCTGATATAGCTCACGATTACGGTGCTGAAGAGGCGGCCATTGTATTGCTAGAGATTAGAGATTAGCATGTCAATCTGTAATTTACATGTAAATGTAACCTCTGCAACAACACAGAGAGCTTGTGATGGTTTGTTATGGCTTCGATCTTACATTATGCAAGAGGCTACTTGATTAATGTCCATGCTCCTCACGTAACCACCCTGCGCTGACCTCGAAGAAAGGTCGTGACCCCACAGAGTATGTACCAGGAAGAAGAGAAATGCCAAGTTGGTGGCGGCTGCACTCTTCACACGCGTGTCTTTTTTCTCAAACATCTTCAACGCCTCAACAGCCTGCACACAAGACACCGACACAACCCGTGCAGGGGCTTGGACAGTCCAACGGCAACAGTGCAGTTCACTGGCATACTGACACCCATTTACGCAAACCATAACCGGTACTATACAATCCTTGCGTTACTTGAATGGCATTGCACCCTTAACTTAAAAACCAAATGTTTACTTGAGTATCTAATATTTAGTTTTTTTTTTCTAAAAAGCTAGATTTAATTGGTGAACATACCAAAAAAACATAACAAAAAACGTGCAAGCACCAATCACCATCACGATGAATTGTTGTGCTTCCATCACTCTTAGCTCCTACCTGATCAAAGTCTTTCAGTTTGAGGTACATGATGGCCTTGTTAATCTCCAGGTCATTGGCCAGTTCCACATACTGGGATGCCTTCACCGTCTCCACACACCTGCAGCATGTGTGTAAACACCATCGGACAAAGAGAGTCACTGCATCGCGCGCTTTCAGATGCACTTCAGAGGCCGTCTGGAACGCTCTTCTGATATTAGGAAGCTACTGTCACGATGCACTTTTAAATCATATAGATTGAAAACTCATTTCTTTAGAACTGCTTTTTGTGTTTAGTTTGTTGTTCTTTCCCCGCACCTCCGATTCTCATGGTTGGCAACGTACAGTGCGAAAGAAGTTCAACATACACACATAAATGTGTGATGCTCGTCTCCACTGGTGGTGACATGGCCCAGCGGTAGTGCCTTCACCGCTCGTTGCAGTGCATCACGGTTAAAATCGAGCGGTCGCCCCGATTATTATTGCGGTGTGGAATAACCACCATAACGCTACTTGCCATCACTCACAGTGGAGATTAAACAACCCATGACGTCATTCGCAAGAGTAGGCCATTTTACAAATTCTAAGATATCCCGCAAATTACTAAATGTATGTAGGTTGAACTTCATTTGCAACATACATAGCCAACCGTACTAATTAGAGGTACCAAACATGCTACTCCTGATTGTTTAGCACGGTGGTTTGATTAGCAACCACCGTGCTAATGAATCAGGACTAGACATAGCAATTATTGCCCTCTACCAACAGACTAATACCCCAGGCCACTCATGCCATTGAGACTATCCTGGTCTCTTGAGTTCTCACCGGGTAAACAAATTAAACTAAACTTAAACATCAGCAACGGTCCTGAGTGAATGGTACAAATGCAACAATCCTATGGCAGGGTCCAGCATTAAAAAGGCAACACGATTTCATGTAAAAATTTATTTAACTTCATTGAGGTTGATGTTTATTTGATTGTTTAAAAAAACAATAAAGTCTTTTATGTATCACTGTGTAAAAAATGCATTGCATGTTTTTATTCAGACGTGACTGTATCTGAAATTGTAAGTGAACAGCTTTGCTCGTAAAAGCCAGTTAACAAATTGGTGAACAGTACCAGTCGTATCCCGCCACAAAAGTCTCTTCGATAGCGGGGGCGATCAGCTTGGCCGCCGTCATGATGAAACGCTCGGCCATGGTGCGCCTGCATACCCCGAGCAGTGCATCATGCGTCAACGCTGCACCGTGGCCACCATCGCCAACACAATCAAAATACAAAGATCCTCCGTAGAGCCTTAACAGACTGTTGGGGCAAGTGCTGTTAGCGAATAGGGCTTATGAAGGACGGCACAGCACACAAGGGGGTGGGTGGATAGCAAACACTCCCGGCCGGCTTTGTCTCCCCAGCTGTGATGTTTACACACAGCACCAGGTACTAATTTGAGGCTGAGTCGACCTAGGGGAGGCTCATGATTAGTTCAGATCATCGTAACCTATGTTGGCCGTGAGCAGGAATTGAACTCGGGTCGCCGGGTTCATACAGCAGTGTGCGAACCTCTGCACTACCACTGCTCACAAAGCAGTACATACACAATCACATAAAAGTTGTATCCTGATTTCAAGCCAAAATCCACAATAGACAAACATGCCTGCTATTAACATAACTCCTAGTTTGCGCACATAAGCGCATTATAGTCAGCCTATATCTTCTTCTTGGTTCTTTCGGTGAAGTCACGTAGAAGGGAAATAAAAAAAAGAAAGCATGATAAATTATTATTTTATTATTTCCCTTCTACGTGACTTCACCGAAAGAACCAAGAAGATGAATCCCTGCAGTCACGAAAGATTTAAATCGAAATTCAGCCTATATCTGTTTAATATTTACGTTTCTATAGTTTTGAAATTTGTGCTGAGATCAATCTAAAGGTAAACTGGCCAGGAAAATGTTGCACTCCAAGGAATGTAATATTTAGCTTCGATTTAACTTTTGATTCATGTTTGTGCAACATATGCAATTTGTCTCACACGGTGATTCTTTTGCTTCTTGTTCCAATTGCTTTACTTCATTTCCGCACTTTGGTTTTTTTTTCTTCTGTTTTTGCTCATTGTCACCAAGGTCGTCACTCTTGCAAATGAGACCCATCCTGGTCTCGAGTTCTCACTACCTGGTGGATTGACATTAACTTGAAACTACTCCCTCATAAAGACTGACTCACCCCTTGCTGCATATTTGCTGCTACCACTCTTGTACAGCTCTTTCTCCTCGTCAACTTCGTCTTCATTTTTCAATTACACTGTCATCCCCATGACATAGTGCCATTTAGAAGACACACACTGAGACTATATATACTTATAAATGCTAACAATGTCTAATTGTATGTTTCCTCAATTCTGTCTCCAATTTGGAAAGATTCATAATTTACTTGCCTTTTATTGTCAACTATAACCCTCGACCACTCGACAGAGGAAATCAATTCAAGTTGTCACGTGGTCAAATATATTCCAATTGATTGGTTGAAAAGCAAGTAAAATTGTCGACTCAGCCTAGCTGGAGATTAAATCCAACGTTACTGGATTTAAACAGAGCTCAGCTCTGGAATGAAAGGACCTCCTGATCCAGGTTATAAATCATATTGGTTGTGAAAGCCTTTGTGTAAAATAAGTATTGGCAAGGCTTGATTCTTAAGATGGTCTGCACATTGTATGCAGCAATGGTCAAGTCAAGGGTGTGCTGTTCATACCCGGAATTTAGCAATATCATCTACTCCAGGGGTAGGAAACTTTCAAAGCATAAGAGACATTTTTTTTACCAAAATAGTTGGAGAGCCACATCACACGCACAGCTGCTTGTACACAGACACAGCAGCAGCAGGGACACCACAGATGACAACTAACATTCTGACTTAAATCAACAAAATAGGTGACGGAATAAACTGCATCTATTTTGTTTCCCCCCCCTGAGTTATTCTTTATCAATACAGTTTGACTGTTGTACAGTTTGTTGTCACCAAGACATTTTATAGTGCACCCATTTCCTGCCATATGTCATCAATTATCTTTATGTTAAGTTGTGTTTCAGATTTAAGTGAAAAAAACGGCTGCCCACAAGGAGGAAGACAAAGAGCCACTGCACGCGGTTCCGGAACCACAGCTTGCCGACCCTCGAACAATTGATGAAAACACAGTTGTGAGTGACTATTGTTTCATATTATTAATTTGAATGTTATTAGTTAACGCTCGATTCTCAGTGGGTGGATTATCCGTGGTTGTGGATTAACCATGCCTGTGGTAAGAATAATTACAATATCCCCATGCATGCTCTGGTTTAATTATTCTCTGCTCCTCACACACAATTCAGTGCCCTTGTGACCATGACTGCCAACACATCAGCGAGTAAACTTATTACACCAAGAAATTATAAAAATAGGAGATGATCTGGGTAATGGCCCTTTCTCACAGCCCACTGATGGGCCAGAGAGGTATAATTACTATTATTATACACTTTTTTTGCAAGGCAGCATTATTGACAAATGTGTTGAGTTATTTTGTTATTTATCCATTCGCTCTCAAGGCGAATGGATACTCTGACTACACTGACTACACAATCCGCAAAGCCATTACCCCAACCGTGAGGAAGGAGCTATCTGAGGATCCAATCAAAACCACCACCTTGCCATACATAGCAGGGGTAACCAAAAAGATTTCCAAATCATGAACAAACACAAGATCCAAGTCCGATTTAAAACAGTACATAAAATTCATCATCTGATCGCCTCTGTGAAGGACAAGATCCCTGACATGCAATATCCCGGCGTCTACAAACTAAGTTGTATCTGCGGCAGTAGCTACAATGGGGAAACCAAACGACATGTCTCGGACCGTGTTCGTGAACCTAAGGCAGATTTGAAACACGGTAGGACCAATACTTTTGCCGTGGCTGATCATTACAATTGATTTATCTAAGACGAAGGTACTTTGCAAACCCACTGGCTATCAACAAAGATTCGTTCATGAAGCCATCCATATATACAGACATAGACACAATTTTAACCGAGAAAATGGGTACAAACTAGGGCTGAACGATTAATCGATTTCAAATCGAAATAGCAATTTGAAACAATGCGATAAGCAAATCGCAGAAGCTGCGATTTGAAAAGTCCTATGACTTTCGTATTGGAATTGTTTACTTTTTAATTATTATAACTATTTATTTAACTGAACAATTGTTCTATGTTTGATTATTCTATTTCAATTAAACATTTTAATAAATCTATAGTGACTGTGTATGTCACTGTGTGGTGCCGAGCTGACGAAGCCACGGTGGATAATGTGTTGGCATTATGTGTAGCCCGCTTACTGGGCGTAGTACCAGCCCTAGCGGGGCTTGTGCGAGCGCTGGTCAGCGTGGAGGCACCACGTACAGTGTGCGGTACGGGCTCCCGGTGAGGGAGCGAGAGGGAGTGTCAGCCAGCCAGGGTTACGTTGGGGCATGATACTCTAGTTGACCTGCCGACACGTGACTGGATGATATTGGAGGGGGGGCATCGGTGGACGGGGGCCGCTGGGCGGTCACGTGGTATAAAAGAGCTCTCGGGAGCCTTCGGGAAAGAGCTCGAGAGATCTGGAAGGTGGGCGGGGCAAAGGGCGGGGCAAAGGGCGGAGCCAGCCCCAGCCTTGGGGGATATATCGGGGGCCCGTGAGGGGCTCGAGATTCTTCGTGTTGCTGGTGAAGAAGATCCACGTCGGGTTAAAGAAGCCTCTAGCCACGCGGTCCGGGACCCAGCTTGTGGTCCGGGCCAGGATAGTGAACCATGTCTAGTTCTGCCATAGCGTGGCTAGATGGGCATTCAACACCCAAGTGTAGGTTGTGTTATGTTATGTTGAGTTACTGAAATAAATTGTTGCTCCCAAGGCAACGTCTGCGACTCAGTTGGACTCAAACAAATTCATGTTTGAAGCAATTCATATATTTAAAGTTCTCATCCTTGCATTAAAATATATAGAGCAATTCTTATTTCGATGGCAGCATGTGGTAATGCTGCATCACATGTTTTAAATCTATTACACAGTGAAAATTGAACTGAAGCTTGACTTTCATAAATTTAATCGCAAATCAAATCGCAATATCTGTCAGAAAAATCGCAATTAGATATTTTACCCAAATCGTTCAGCCCTAGTACAAACTCAGCAATCACTGGAAAGATGTTATCAACCATTTCAAGTCATAACTGGCTGTAATGTTTCCATTTTAGACCTGGCAGCCCTTCAATTGGTGGAAGCCCACCACCAGGACCATCACTGCCCATGACGACCATCACCACTAGCAGTAGCCCTTTGTTGGTGGAAGCCCACCACCAGCACCATCATTACCTACTACTACCATCACCTCTAGCAGCAACCTCCACCGTCAACAGTGTGATTGTGTAAAGCGAGGTGCAATGATTACCTGGCAGCCCTTTAATTGGTGGAAACCCACCACCAGCGCGACCGTTGCCCACTACTACCATCACTTCATTAACATTAGCTGCCCCGCCCATGCTGCTACACCTGATTTACACCCATGTTTAACCTTTACCTGGCAGCCCTTTCATTGGTGGAAACCCACCACCAGCGCCGTCGTTGCCCACTACTACCATCATTTACATTAACTGCCCCGCCCATGCTGCTGACACTTGGGCTACGGCCATATTAAACCTTTGCAATGAGATAGTGACATCTACTGGTTGGAAAAGGGAAGCACGGGTACAGGCATCATTATAAACATTATCCAATCCCCAAAGGGAGAGGTATCTAGGCCAAAGGTGAAGGGCAGGGCCGGCCGAGAAACTCCGAGAACCGGCTAGAAAGTTCCACGAAAAGGGCGTGGCCGGAGGCAGAGCCTAGCCGCGCCTGCGGCAATATAAGCGGAGGCGGACTCATTTTGAATACTGGTAAAATGTATTCTTAGTTTTTTTCGGTAAAGTCACATAGGTAAAACATTAAAATTAATGAAAGTAAAATAAAATAAAAATCACGACGTTTCGGAGGCAACACAAGTCTCCGTCATCAGGTGGGACTGTCACAGCCAGATTTGCTGCATCAAGTGAGGCAATGATTCAAGATGTAATCCCTTAAAAGCAAGTTGAGGGGGGAGGAGAGGGGGGCGGAGCTCATCAGAATGTGGTAGCCAATGAATGGAACGTATCGGGAGGGAGGGGGGCGGGGCTCAAAGACGGCACGACGTGCCACGTAGAACGCATCGGGAGGGGAAGGGGGGGCGGGGCCAAAAGAATGCACGACGTGGTACACGTCGACGGCGTGGACGTGGCTGTGCGCAAGCAACTACTGCTGCACACGCCAACGCATTGGACAGAGAGGGGGAGGGGAGGCCAAAAGAGAGTGTGGTGCAAGTGTACGTGGACATGTGTGTGTACAAGCACCTGTTGATACACATGATAGAAAAGAACGAAAATGCCCATGTTTATACCAGTGCTGGCTGAACAATGAAGAGAGTACTATTAAACACTGGGGATGTTAACACTCGGTAAAGTAAAGTAAAATAGTGCCTGTCAGATAAGATGGTCCAAAAATGTGTAATTAAGTCTTTTTTGCGTGGTTGATAACATCTTTCCAATGATTACTAAGTTTAATGTTTTACCTACGTGACTTTACCGAAAAAACCTAAGAATATAAATCCTTGCAGTCACGAAAGCTTCAAATCTAGAACTGGTAAAATGGTCCCATGGACATATTTTTATTTAAGCCATGCCACTCCTCCCCCTGATTACTGCGAGGAATCGAGGGTCACTCACGACCTCTCAAAATATTAGTTTTCGGTCGTTCGTGCTTCATGGGGGTTTCCCTTTCGATATTTTTCCGACCTCACCTCTCCCTCTCCATTTGCCGCAGCATATCATTCTTGATGGCGTCTATCACCAAGTTAGTGTGCGGATCATCCTGCAATCCACACAGATATGGACACACGCACATAAAAAACAACAAAGATTTCCCATATAGCCTTGACAGACTTTTGGGGCAAGTGCTGTTCGTGAGTAGCACCTATGAAGGCCGGTACGGCACACAAGGGGATGGGTGGCTAGCCCCATGCCCGACGGCCATTGTCTCCCTAGTAGTAATGTTTACACATTGCACCAGGTACCCATTTGTGGCTGAGTCCATCTAGGGGAGGTCCAGGACCGGTTCAGATAATCGACACAAGTGTCGGCCGTGAGTGGGAGTTAAACCCGGTTGCCGGGTTTGTGGTGCAGCGCACTAACCGCTACAACTACCGCTCCTCATGTAACATGCATACAAGAACCCACAAACACACGCAAGAAAACAGCATGTGCAAGTAAGCTGTGTTCACTTAATTATCATCACTAGCCATGATCAATCCACTGCTGGATGAAAGTCTTCCCAAGTCATCACCATCCCTCACGTTACTGCCATGCATCAATACAACAAGAACTTGCACATGAGCTAATTAAACGCTCTATCTCCACAGTGAACCTCCTGCACATCTTCCCTCCATTGGCTGATACTCTTGACATGAGTGTTTACCAATGAACGGAATCCCTTCTCGTGCCTCCAATAACTGTCCTAGGCATACATGTTATTATTTCTGTCATTATTTTATCACGCTTATTTGTCCAGAAAAGCCTCAATGAGTCTGAATACTCTTTTGTACGAGTAGCCTACTCTGTGTAATCCCAACTGAGCAATTTGCTGAGTATTTTTTCAGCATAGGTATGTCTGGTCCATACCAGTTGCATTGTATATTTTTATAGATTTTTATTTTCAGCTTACTCCACTGTATTTTCCAGTTGTGTCCTTGTGCATTATTGTATTTATTAACTTTAGTTTTGGTCAAATTATCTTGAGCCCCACTTTGCAGTTTACTCACCTGCGCATGTCACCTAAAACTAAGCAAACTCGAGGCAGAGTTTCGGGGATTTGAGGCTTTCCTCGCTAAACAAGCGTAACAACAACGATCATAGTTATGAGAGCGAGTGACGATGCGAGCGCTGAGCTCACGTTGTGTGGCGTGTAGCGGTCCTCATCCCCGACACCAAGGGGCACGGCGACGAGGCGCTGGAAGGCTCGCTTGATGCGCTCGTGCTCGCCCAGCGCAAAGTAGCAGAGCGTCAGGTTGAAGGCAGCGCGCAGATCGGGGCTCTCGCTCATGATGTGCTCGAAAGCCGACACCGCCTCGGTGTAATGGCCCACGCGCAAGAACGCCACGCCAATGTTCTGCATTATCTTCATCCTGCGGGAGGCGCAGAGGTTGAGAGCGAGGCAGCAACACCGTGTTATTTTTTTAACAGGAGTAAAGTTAATATGCACAACTTTAAATGTAACGTAAACTAAAATAGAATAACTTTATCGGTACCGAGGATCCCACAAGGCCATGCGGGAGGGCGTGTGACAGTTTGGCGCCAGCTATCATAGAGTGCGGTGGTCGTGTCGCTACAGTTCTTTGCTGTGAGTAGAATGCCTTTAAAATCAGCGGCGCTATGCCTTTCTAAATCAAACTAACTCTGAGCCGCTTGTGCATTCCGAGATTCAGCGGTGAACGGCACCACAGCCTGCAACTTGCAGTCATATCGCAATGGGAAAAGGTTTAATAAGCATGGGTAAGACACTGATATGGCAAAAAAAGTATTTGATTCACGATGAGAAAGTAAATGCTGCCCTTCGCAATTATATAATAGGGGAAAACTCCTGGGGTAACCAGATGGTGTAAGTGCGGACATTATCAGAGAAGTGACACCAGTTGTTGGAACAAAATAAGTGGACCTATTTACTAAATACAATTCTTTGCTTCAAATCAAGATTATTTACTAAATGTTTACACTGAAATCAAATACCTTGATCACAGAATCGTTCTTCAGTTCATACGGGATTATAACACTGGCTTTATAGACCCATTAGCCACTCATCAGATGGATACAAATTGTCCTTAAAAATTATTGCAACAGGTCACGCTTATTACACACAAAGGTGCTTGTCACAAATGAATCACAATACCTCGCTGATCTTGTCAAGGAACATAAACCATCGCAGCGGCCTTTGCTAATCATCGAAAAAATATGGTAACTGCATCGCGCGCTTTCAGATGCGCTTCTGCGGTCATCTGGAATGCTCTTCCTTTCAATATTAGGAAGAGACTGGAGCTATGCACTTTTAAATAATCTATATTGAAAACTCATTTCTTTAGAATAGATTTTTGTGTTTAGTTTGTTGTTCTTCCCCCACACCTCTGATTAGCACGGTTGGCTACATACAGTGCGAAAGAAGATCAACACAAGTTCATACATATAATTGTATAGGCCAACTGACCATATGTGAAAGCTGGGTTTATAAAAAATTCCTCTACAATCAACCATATTAATGCTTTCAATCAGATTCTGGAAATGATAGCATAATACCATTACATCTAGCCTGTTAAGATTACAATAATAATTAGACATCTAAATTATATTAAAAACATAATATGATACTCTTAGGTTTTCTCGGTAAAGTCACGTAGGTAAAAATAAATAATAAAATATAAAAATATAAATAATAGTAGAAATAAAAAGTATATATCACGCCGTTTCAGAGGCAACACAAGTCTCTGTCATCAGGTGGGACCGTCACAGCTGGTTACAGTAAATCACGTCGTGATTTATAATTTTTATTTCTATTATTTATAGTATTTTTATTATTATTATTATTTATTTCTACCTACGTGACTTTACCGAAAAAACCTAAGAGTATGAATCCTTGCAGTCACGAAAGATTCAAATCTAGAACATAATATAATGTTTATTTTTAAATAAAATATGAGGAAGCTTATACGAGGTGTAATACTCAAAGATCCGCACGAACGAACACCCTTTGTAACGCAGTGGGTTTTCGTGTTCTACTTGCTTGTGCGTTCCACCAACCTTTGCATCCAAAGTTCTAGACTAGTGGTGTGCCATCATGCTTAGCTCAGATGGAGTAGACAGCTCCTACCTTGCTGCACTCAATAGCATTCAATGCAAATAAAGCCGGCAGTCACCCATTCAATTCAGTCACTCGCTCACCGGTGGTCAGTCACCTCCTTATCACTCTTCTATCGCTACTACAACCATGGTCACTGTTCCCGTGAACTTCACTCATTGCTTGCTCCACGCACGCTGACAACTCGGTATACCAGACTGCCCGTTGCATCTCATCCACAGTCTGTTCAACCATCACAGTACAGGTCACAAAACACACACACGTTCACCCACCCATCCACTCACCCACCCACTCACTCACCAACTCACTAACTCAGCTATCCAATCGTTCACTTAGCCACTAACTCAGTCACCCACCCACTCGGCAACTCAATATACAACACTGCAGGTCTTTTTTCCAGAGCTCTTAGAAAAACCTTGCTCAATTTAAGAAATGTTTTAACTCTCATTTGTTATATCTTTGACGGTGCTATTTGCACCGGCCGTTTGATGTTGGAATGTCCCTTGGCTCTAAGCTCAGCAACCACGTGAAATAATAAGTAATCTCAGCCAAGAGCAGAGGCTGAACGTAGCAATAATAATAATAACAATAACCGATTGTATTTATAAGTTATCATCACCTCATCTCTCGCTGGCTGGACGGCACCTGGTCCAGGGCCATGCGATAGAACTTGATTGCCTTTGGGAAGTTCTTTTGCTTGAGGTAAACATTGGCCATGTTCACCTTCAACCGACCTGATGCACACACACAGACACAACCATACATGAAATTTCAGTTTTTAAAACACCGTGACAAAATAAATCTGTAATTACCAAAAAAAGTAGTGAAGGCATGAGCAAGTAATATGCAGAGCTAGTTAATCATACCAAAATAGTAATTGAAGTACCATTTAATCATGAGATATTACCCAGGAGACTGTTATTTGTATAATACTATACTTGTTATGAGTAGACACACTCGCGTATAAAATCCAAATACTAACAATTGAAACAGAATCTGCATGGTATTGTGCGAATTTCTACAATAACTCGCTCACCCAGAAGAGGCTATGTATTATTTATGTTCAGTACCCTGATCCATCAGCATCCTCATCCAGCCACCAATAAAAAAAGGATTAGGGTGGCCTTTAACATTGTCATGACTATAAAACTTGACAACTGCATAGTGGCTTCATCCCTTCTAAGGAATGAGAACAACATAGCAACACAATGCTCTTTCACATCCTGATATACAACAAAGTGGTTCCCAAGATGTTTAGCTGTCAATAGTTTATGATAGTTTATGATCGTTAATGGTTTAGTGTGGAGTTGTTCATGGATTAGCGTTATTCATTTTGAATGACCGTTTATTATTTACAGTTTTTCATTGTGTATGATTCAGGAGTGTTAATGGTTTATGGTAGCTTGATGTTCATGGAAATTCATGTTATAAAGTTGTTCATGACCTCCTAACCGGCTGCTGGAAATGACTATAACATAAATGCCAAAACTAGTCAATTATGTGTCAGTCGTGGATTAAATCCACATTGAAAATGATCTGCAGACAAATTTAAAAGAAGCCTATGTAGCTATGAAAGCCCATGTGGCGTCTTGCAAAAGATAAACCCAAAAAAGGGCTTGCCTAGTTAACTACATGCTTTGATTGTCGTTACCCAAAATTTCAAGACGAAACATTATTATTTACCTGATTACCACAGAATACATTTAGAGTACTTCCTTATTTAATGCAGTAGATGCGTTCCTGAAAAGTGGCGCGTGAAGCGAATAAATGCGTTCAGCGAGGAATTACTGTAAATACATTGCGGAGCATAAATAAATCAATGCAAATGTGAATCACATTTGCACAATAAAATGAGCCTGCAGTCCTCCTATGGTGGGACAAAAGACTTGAGATGAGGTGAATCCTCCCTCCTGGGCCTTAAACTCGAAGGCATCACCAGGCACCAACACACTCTTCTCTAAGCATTCAACATTCCAGTTAGAAAAAACATCCTGAGCTCCTGGAAAAATCATGGGGCCCCCTCATTAACCCTCTGGCATAACTCCCTATTCGCCCTAGCAGCGTTAGAACACCTGAGTCTGAAGCTGAGGAATAGGGAAGGGGAGTTCACCCAAATCTGGGCCCCCCTCGTGACTGCCACTCCAGAGACCCAGAGTCGACTTGACTGAACCTGAAATAAGACTGACTCCCCGCCCCCATCTTTCCCCCTTCCTTCCCGGAAGAAAGGGGATCTGACGCACGTACTACATAATGCTACGTACGGTCCTAAACGTCAGCGTTGGTTGTCTGTCCGAGCCACCGATGCCGCTATGCACCACTCACCTGTCGCAGAAGTTGTACACCACCCCCCCCCCCCTGGTTGGATCAATACAAATAATTAACAAAAACAAAAATACTGAGATGAGGGTACGCCGCTAAGTACGGCGTCATTCCACACATTTACCCAGTAATGCCCATATGGCTCAGCCTAGCAGCTCAAGAAAGTAGTTGTGTCGTCGATCAGCTCAGAAACCGTGCTATAATGGGGTGCGTTCCGCGTTATAAGAGACGCATTCCACGTTGCGCAAAAGGTGTTCCCCAATAGATAAACCGTGTTAGAGTGAAAACACGTTATGTGCACACACGTTAAGTGAGGACTTACCGTATTTGACAGCAAATTAACTCGAAGTCAGCGATGTTTAACCAATGATTATTAGGCAACACACCTACAAGGCAAATGAGGCACTCACCTGCACTACTGAACATCTTGTTCTTGATAATTACTTGGTAGGTACTCAGTGCCTCTGAGTACATTTCATTAGCAGCGTACTGGTTACCCAAGTTAAACATCACCTGTACAATAAGAAACAGTTCACAATGACACAAACATCACGAGTCAATCGCAGCAAATTATGATATGACAAATGAATGTCCGTCAAGTACAATTCACAACAGTGCACTTGAGTGAATATATTACCAAATAGAAGAACTAACATATCTACAAAGACATGTGTTGTTTCCTCTACTTAAGTCTATCAATCAGGGTGTCACTGCCATTACCACATCCACATTTCTAGTTGTCGATAGCAAAGTGGAGAATGAGCGGACGCACCAAATATTGGCCGAAATACCCTCAATACAAATTTCAAGAAAAGCAGCCTTATAATCGAGGACATCTTGAGCAGAATCAAGTAGAACTGAATTGACAATCGCAAATTTTCACAAGTTGTCCTTAAAAAATAAAACCTTCAAGTGGACAATCGAAAACAATCAGTTCAAGGAGACAGGGTGGCACCACCGCCTTCTCGGCACAACGAAGGATGGGAAAACCCAACGCTGTCACACCAGTGACGACCACATCCCAAAATAATACATTTTAAAAAATCACCTTGATATATTTGGATTATGCAGACAATGCAGGTTTGTTAACCAAGACCTTGGCTGGAAAACTGCTGCATTTGGCAATTTTATACGTGGTGGGATTTTCCAAAGCTAAGCGGAGAGCGGTGTGCCTACACCTCCATCACGAGTAAGATTGTGAGATGACAATGTGGAGGAAGGTAGATTACTTTTTCGTACGTAGGGATTAATGTGCATGACAGAGGTCAAGTGTCAATTGTGTAACATATCTGGAATCTGAAAAAATAAAGGAAGTCATGGTAATTATCAATGGAAATGACTGTTATGACCTCTCAATTTTAAAGGAAAGAATATAAGCTAATACGCCAATCATAATGTGATCTGCTTTTGATTTCCATCATCATCATAGATTGATCACCCAATTCACTGACAAAAATCTTACTGGATCTGATCCCAATCGTAAATGATTGTCAGCTTGATAATTGTTTTTTGTTTGCGATAATGCAAACAAAAAACACAACTCTGATAATGTATGCACTGTCCTTGAAGTTGATTGGTCCACACCCGAGACAGCTTTCCTTAGAGCCTAGTCTCACATGGTGTTGGACCAGATGACGCCAAAAGGCGTCATCTGGTCCAACACCATGTCCAACACCATGTGAGACTAGGCTCTAAGGAAAGCTGTCTCGGGTGTGGACCAATCAACTTCAAGGACAGTGCATACATTATCAGAGTTCTGTTTTTTGTTTGCATTATCGCTGCAGGTATTGTGGTCTATGCAAACATGACTCCTTGTAAAAAAAGGTGTCAGTTTTGTTGCCAGATAGAAGGGTAAAAAAACAATTATCATATTTTTTACTGGCAAAGAGGTTCCAAAGGTGATTGTCAGCTTCTTCTATAAGATCTCCACATTTGAAGTGTGACCCTACCAAAAGTTATTTTGGTCATTTGTTCAAAGCGCTGGCTGCCAAAAGTCATTGAGTGAGGTCAGCCAAATATAGACACGACTTGGTCATCAAAAACAAACCGAGTTGATGAATGTTGATAAACTGACATCGATGTTAATAAGATTGATGATGACGTGGGTGTCGGTTGTGTGTGCAGGATGGCGAGCATGCTGCGTCAAGCGAACGTACTTATTTTTTTGTATGGCAAGGTGAAACTAGTAACATGACGTGTACATCGATGATATTAGCCATTCAATATGCTCTGTGGAGGCTTGGTGGATATCGGCGATATTACCCATGAATCGGCAGTGTGGGCAGTGCTGGATCATGTGTTTCATGGTCTGTGAATAGGCGGTGGGGGCAGTGATGGATCATGTGATCCATGGTCTATGAATAGGCAGTGCGGGCAGTGTTGGATCATGTGATCCACGGTATGTGAATAGGCAGTGTGGGCTCTAGTAGCTGCAGCAGTCATGTAGCTGACTGTTCTTCATTATCCATCGATGAAAGAAGAGCGATCACATCTGTCATCCATGCCCTTTTCTGCAGCGATTGAAGGCTGCCCACTGAACGTGCTGCGTGCGGTGCTCACGGCGTAGGTGAGGTCGAGGTTAGTGTTGTCGCTGGCTGCCGCCTGCTCACGCTCTCTAACCAGCGTCCTCTCCTTGCGCCCCGCATCCTTCGCTTTCTCCAGCGCCTGCATTCGTGACAACGCCCACCACCGATACTCGTTTCTGTAGCTCGGGAGGGCAGAATCATCCAAATGTATCTATACTCGAGGAATCTGATGAGCTATAAAGCTCTTTTTCACAGATGTCAAGGAGGGGCAGGTCAAAACGTTACAACACAACAATACAATGATTTGGAGCTTTCGTGACTGCAGGAATTATTCTTTGGTTCTTTCGGTAAAGTCACGTATAAAGATAAAATAATAAATTAAATTAAATACTAGCATACGACGTTTCGATTGCAACACAAGCAATCATCATCAGGTATAAATTAAATAGAAACACAAATCTAGTATACTTAGAAATGTAATGTAATACAACAGAGAGTCGGATAACATAACAGTCAACACCCTATCTGGTTGATTACGTTCTTCCTGAGAATGCTAAATTTGAGAGAGAGATTAAACACAGAACCAGAAACATAGACAGACATATAAGCAGACAGATATCACAGAGATACATAGTGAGCAAACATAGGCACAAAGAGACACTACGCCTTTGTGTCGAGGCCTTAAATAGAGAAAGGGGGGGGCGGGGGTGGGGAGAGAGGGAGGGGTTAGAGAAATTAGCATGTCCATGAGTGGAAACGGTGAGTGGCAAGGTGTAAAAAGCTTGAGAGAGGGGGGCAGGGGCGGAGAGAAACGGGTTAGAGAAATTAGCATGTCAATGAGTAGCACGATGAGTGGTACGGTACGAAAACTTGAAAAAATTTGGAGGCAGGGAGAGAGACACACTAAATTAACTAACCTAGCAAAAATTTCGAAATGTAATGCAATGCAACACAGAGGGTCGGTCAACACACAATTAACGCATAGCCTGGTTGATTACGTTCTTCCAAAGATTGCTAAATTAGAAGTTAAGTGTGAAATTTGAAAAAACACAGACACGAAGACCGATACACAAGCAGAGAGAGACAACGAAAAAACCCAGAGAGAGAGAGAGAAAAATAAACTTAAAACTTCCCCGTAGAAGTGGTTCAAAATTGATTTGGAGCTTTCGTGACTGCAGGAATTATATTTTTTCAAGCTTTCGTACCGTACCACTCATCGTACTACTCATTTACATGCTAATTTCTCTAACCCCTCTCTCTCCGCCCCTGCCCCCCTCTCTCAAGCTTTTTACACCTTGCCACTCACCGTTTCCACTCATGGACATGCTAATTTCTCTAACCCCTCCCTCTCTCCCCCCCCCCCCTTTCTCTATTTAAGGCCTCGACACAGAGGCGTAGTGTCTCTTTGTGCCTATGTTTGCTCTCTCTCTATGTATCTCTGTGATATCTGTCTGCTTATATGTCTGTCTATGTTTCTGGTTCTGTGTTTAATCTCTCTCTCAAATTTAGCATTCTCAGGAAGAACGTAATCAACCAGATAGGGTGTTGACTGTTATGTTATCCGACTCTCTGTTGTATTACATTACATTTCTAAGTATACTAGATTTGTGTTTCTATTTAATTTATACCTGATGATGATTGCTTGTGTTGCAATTGAAACGTCGTATGCTAGTATTTAATTTAATTTATTATTTTATCTTTATATGTGACTTTACCGAAAGAACCAAAGAATAATTCCTGCAGTCACGAAAGCTCCAAATCAAGTTTGAACCACTTCTACGGGGAAGTTTTAAGTTAGTTATTTCTCTCTCTCTCTGGGTTTTTTCGTTGTCTCTCTCTGCTTGTGTATCGGTCTTCGTGTCTGTGTTTTTTCAGATTTCACACTTAACTTCTAATTTAGCAATCTTTGAAAGAACGTAATCAACCAGGCTATGCGTTAATTGTGTGTTGACCGACCCTCTGTGTTGCATTGCATTACATTTCGAAATTTTTGCTAGGTTAGATAATTTAGTGTGTCTCTCTCGTTGCCTCCTAATTTTTTCAAGCTTTCGTACCGTACCACTCATCGTGCTACTCATTGACATGCTAATTTCTCTAACCCCTCTCTCCGCCCCTGCCCCCCTCTCTCAAGCTTTTTACACCTTGCCACTCACCGTTTCCACTCATGGACATGCTAATTTCTCTAACCCCTCCCTCTCTCCCCACCCCCGCCCCCCCCCCTTTCTCTATTTAAGGCCTCGACACAAAGGCGTAGTGTCTCTTTGTGCCTATTTTTGCTCTATCTCTATGTATCTCTGTGATATCTGTCTGCTTATATGTCTGTCTATGTTTCTGGTTCTGTGTTTAATCTCTCTCTCAAATTTAGCATTCTCAGGAAGAACGTAATCAACCAGATAGGGTGTTGACTGTTATGTTATCCGACTCTCTGTTGTATTACATTACATTTCTAAGTATACTAGATTTGTGTTTCTATTTAATTTATACCTGATGATGATTGCTTGTGTTGCAATCGAAACGTCGTATGCTAGTATTTAATTTTATTTATTATTTTATCTTTATACGTGACTTTACCGAAAGAACCAAAGAATAAACAATACAATGAATCACAAACGTGGTCGTTGACAAAGAAGATGGAACAAATGTTGAAAAAGCACATCAACAACAATCGTGGAGAGGTGCATGCTTACACTGAGAGACAGGAAGAGGAACACTTTGATCAGAACATTTCAGTTAGAGATATCATATTGACTAGTAACCCTTTCCCATTCTGATCATCCACGTGTATTTGTGCAATGTTATTAAATATGTTGTCTGTGGTCTACATAAAAAAAATAGAAATTAATAATACTTAATATTTACAAAAATGTTCTACTTTTAATACCCTTGAAACACATTGTATATTTTAAATAGTTTATAATTAAAAACGTTGATTTAGTGCATGTTTGAGGCTTACAATTATTCTCAGAAAGAAACAAACTTCCCTAGTGATGTAAGAGTCATTAAGGGGGAGGCGGATGTAATGAAAGCATTCCACGGTCTGCAACACTGAAGTTCAGGCAGAGTTACTGAGATTCCAAGCACTGCTGAGACACATTGCCCAAAATAAGATGAGTTGCCTGTGACCTCCAGCAATTGCTCACCATCGCATTCAGGTCAGGTAAATATAGAACGTATGATTAAGCCGGCAGAGTTAAGCTGTTAATTACACGATAAGCCAATGACATCAGGGGGAACCGATAAAAGTGCCAGCGATCGCCCGTCTTGGCCAAAGCCACGTGTGATTGGCTGATGGAAGCGTGCGGCTGAGCTTCATGTTCTCCTCAATGCATCCCACC
The DNA here is from genome assembly GCF_964198595.1 of Lampetra fluviatilis. NCBI lineage: Eukaryota > Metazoa > Chordata > Hyperoartia > Petromyzontiformes > Petromyzontidae > Lampetra > Lampetra fluviatilis. The sequence continues at coordinate 1,315,525 of NC_136295.1, read as the reverse complement.
GATTCTTGCTGCCGTCCACTGTTGGAGGGACCGAGCAGCGAAATCAAATTGGAAGTGGAGCACTTGAATTTGTTTATCCCCCATTCCTTCTCCACCCCCCCCATTGTCTGATGGGTGTACCGAGGTGCAATTCCCTCCTCCTCACATATTTACCCCCCCCCCATCTCTGCCTCACCTCTCTCTCTCCCCCTGTCAATTCCCCCCCTCCCATCTCTTCCCCCCCCATCTCTGCTTAAACCCCCTCTCTCTCCCCCTGTCTCTGCCCCATTCCTCCCCCCCATTGTCTAATGGGTGTACCGAGGTGCAATTCCTCCCTCCTCCCATCTCTACCCCTCTCTCCTCCCCTCCCCTATCTCTTCCCCACCCCCTCTCTCTCCCCCTGTCTCTTACGCAGCCCTTTCCCCCGCCCACTCACTCTGGAGCCCTTATACGCAGCTACATTTGGAGGTTTGCCCCCTCTTTTCTCTCCACCTGAAAAAGACCGAAACGTCGTGGGTTTTTTGCTTTTAATTTTTGTTTTCTATCTACGTGACTTCACTGAAAGAACCAAGAAGATGAACTCCGTTAGTCACGAAAGTTTTAAGTCTAAACATAGAAATCAAGCAGTCACCCCCTTAGGAGAGGCCGTATCCATTTGGTACGCTCAGTGGCACATCAGTGGCACGTACGGTGAGCTTGATGGCCGTGCCGGTGCGACGCCATCGAACCCACGACCAGGAAAGCATGGGTTCGATCCTGAGCCTGATGCCTGTATATTCGGAGCTTTCATGGCTCTCTCCCTGTGGTCGCGTGGATTTTTCTCTGAGTCCTCCGATTTTTCCCTCCAAATTTAGAAACATGCCTTTAAAAGAATTTGTCTGCTACAAATTTCCACATGATAAGCCACTTCGCTGAGATATCATTTCTGAAAAAGAGCTGTATAGCTCGGTGGGCCTTAACTGGTAAAATAAAAAATAGTTTAGTTTAGTCTGTTGCCCACCAGTATTATTTTCTACAAGTACCAGACTACTGGGACATTCCATACGTTTACAGAGAGGGTGCAGTGCGCATGTGAATCTGTCAAGAGGTGCAGCAAACGCACGTCGGTAAGCCCCAAGCTGCCCTGGCCACAGTAATGGCTCAAGTTTGATGTTTGCTTTCACCAAGAGAGTGCCATATTGGTGCTGATTCTCACCAACACCCACTGTCAATTCTCCTCCTGGCAAGATTGTTAAGTCATGCACGCAACACGCGCTGTGATGCCACACAAGCTACAGAATTTTCCAGCTTGCAGGTGCACGCGTTACCTTTTCTGTACCCTACATGTACAGGTCTGTGTGTTTTAACAAATGCGTAATCGTACCCAAAGACTAAAGTTTACATGTGCGGCACCAAGCACGTGTGTTTTTACACCGATAGTATCACAATTGTTCCAATAGCTATGTCATGAGTGAAAATAACATTCTATCAGGACTTAAATGTGCCTAGCTGACAAAGCAGGATGCTAGCAGACAGTTCTGGCAGATGATATCACAGACGTACTCTACTCATAGTATCACTTCAAGAGGCACTCCATCCAGTACCAGATGAGCACTTGCATGCTATATTGAGTGTTTCCCAGAACATAATCAATACCACATTACACACTTTTACAGTCAGTAACTATGCTTTATTCAACCAGGAGCTGAATTATATAACCTTGTTGAGACACCTGTGAAAACTACTGGACATCTGTGAGCTGGGTTGCATTTAGTAAAAGTCTATCCCTTGGCACTGGCTTAAGCCAAATTAGTTGTGAAATAAATATTTGCGACCAAGTCCAATCCACATGCTGCACGTGTGAACCTGGGTCGTTGTGTGGATTCGAACCCCTTGAATTTAGCGATCCTGATTTCCTGCTCCAACACATACTATCTGAGATGTCTAGCCACCTCCCACAAGCTTACTCTGATTCTAGATTTGAAGCTTTTGTGACTGCAAGGATTCATACTCTTAGGTTTTTTCGGTAAAGTCACGTAGGTAAAAAATAAAATTAAAATTAATAAAAGTAAAATAAAAATCACGACGTTTCGGAGGCAACACAAGCTTCCGTCTTCAGGTGGAACCGTCACAGCACAATTGCTGTATCAAGTAAAGAGAAATTCTAAGAGACCCGACTTTGTATATATACTGCTTGTGGCTTACCTTTTATTAATTTTAATTTTATTTTTTACCTACGTGACTTTACCGAAAAAACCTAAGAGTAAGCTTACTCTGGTTTGTACGTGACAGAAACAAGCATTTTTGTATGTTTGTGACAACTAAGTTCTATTCCATTGGAACCATTAACGTACTGCACCTATGAATAAAATAACTGCGAATGTAGTCATATTTTTTTGGAAAAATGCAGACAATGAAATACATTCCAAACAAAAATTACGCAATGTGTATACAGTTATTGAACTGTATACACATTGCGCAAAAATTACGCAATGTGTATACAGTTAAATAGCTGTGTACAAAGGAATGTGCCACCTCCAGCAAGTGAGCATTGTGGTATCGTTGTGCAGTGTTGATGAGAGATTAATGATAACGAGTAATTTCGCCATCATAAAGTGTGCAGTGGAAATGCATGTACGGTGCTAACCAGGGTCAGATCCCCACGGCTGCCTGCCATGACGCTCTCCTCCACCAGCAGCATCACCTTCTTCTCCATTTGCTTCAGCTTCTCCTCCGGCCTGCAACAACAACCACCGTTCGCCACCAAGCGGAAATGACGTCCCCACTGCGCCTGTGCCAGGCCAGGTGCACTTTGAGGCCACGTAATGTGTCAAAGGACCGCTGGCAGGAGATCATGGAACAGACCCAGGTGCCATGGGTTGATTGACTGAGATGACTGAAAGATGCACCAACTGTGCTACCAACTATCAACTTTCTACGTTTTAACCACCCGGCACTATGCTCGGTTGTTGTGAGCGTCGCTCCTCTGCCTCCAACTCCCCAGCAGGATCCTTCACTAACCTCCACCACAGAGGGTGATCTTGACACTGCTGGTACCAGTCATCTGTAAGTCCAGTCAGCTGCACAGCCTTCTGTACCACATCAGACTATCTCTTCTCGAGCCCTTGCCGCTCCATTTAGCCTCATGCAGCCAAACAGAAACTGCTTGGGCATGCGGTGGCTGGGCATGCGGGCAACATGACCCACCCAATGCAGCCTCGATTTTCCGGAGGAGCTCACTGATGGAAATGTGTCCAATCTTTCAAGGGCCTGTGAACTCCTCATACAATCCAGTCTGCTTAAACCCAGGATGGATCGTACGCAGGCTGGCCTGAATGTTTCAAACCAGTGCCGATGTTCCTTTATAGGGGGCCTCCACGTTTCCCAAGCATAGAGAAGGCAGGGAATAACTGTGGCTGAGAAGACCTGGAGCTTTGTATAGAGCGACAGGCCATGTAGCTTACACACAATGTTACGCAGCTGATGAAAAGATAATTCCGCTCGACTGATTTGGAGTGAGACCTCGGCTGTCAAATCGGAGCTGGACATATGCATACTGCCTAAGTAGAGAAACTTCTCCACTCTCCACAAATGCCCCATCACTGATGGGGAGTTGAGAGAGGGGATTTTTTATAGGGCTAACGGTAAGGCCCCATCACTTAGTAGCATTCTACAGGTTCAGCAGTAGCATTTACAACTCCTTCTCAGAGTGGGCAGCAATCACCACATCATCCACATACATGACCAATAGGGCGCCATCCCTGGACTTCAATCAGCCTCCTATTGTATCTATACCAGGTGGAAATTTCACCGGTACAGTGAGGCAAAAAAGTATTTGATCCCCTGCTGATTTTGTACGTTTGCCCACTGACAAAGAAATGATCAGTCTATAATTTTAATGGTAGGTTTATTTGAACAGTGAGAGACAGAATAACAACATAAAAATCCATAAAAACGCATGTCAAAAATTGTATAAATTGATTTGCATTTTAATGAGGGAAATAAGTATTTGACCCCTCTGCAAAACAAGACTTAGTACTTGGTGGCAAACCCCTTGTTGGCAATCACAGAGGTCAGACGTTTCTTGTAGTTGCCCACCAGGTTTGCACACATCTCAGGAGGGATTTTGTCCCACTCCTCTTTGCAGATCTTCTCCAAGTCATTAAGGTTTCGAGGCTGACGTTTGGAAACTCGAACCTTCAGCTCCCTCCACAGATTTTCTATGGGATTAAGGTCTGGAGACTGGCTAAGCCACTCCAGGACCTTAATGTGCTTCTTCTTGAGCCACTCCTTTGTTGCCTTGGCCGTGTGTTTTGGGTCATTGTCATGCTGGAATACCCATCCACGACCCATTTTCAATGCCCTGGCTGAGGGAAGGAGGTTCTCACCCAAGATTTGACGGTACATGGCCCCATCCATCGTTCCTTTGATGCGGTGAAGTTGTCCTGTCCCCTTAGCAGAAAAACACCCCCAAAGCATAATGTTTCCACCTCCATGTTTGACGGTGGGGATGGTGTTCTTGGGGTCATAGGCAGCATTCCTCCTCCTCCAAACATGGCGAATTGAGTTGATGCCAAAGAGCTCCATTTTGGTCTCATCTGACCACAACACTTTCACCCAGTTGTCCTCTGAATCATTCAGATGTTCATTGGCAAACTTCAGACGGGCATGTATATGTGCTTTCTTGAGCAGGGCGACCTTGCGGGCGCTGCAGGATTTCAGTCCTTCACAGCGTAGTGTGCTACCAACTGTTTTCTTGGTGACTATAGTCCCAGCTGCCTTGAGATCATTGACAAGATCCTCCCATGTAGTTCTGGGCTGATTCCTCACCGTTCTCATGATCATTGCAACTCCACGAGGTGAGATCTTGCATGGAGCCCCAGGCCGAGGGAGATTGACAGTTATTTTGTGTTTCTTCCATTTGCGAATAATCGCACCAACTGTTGTCACCTTCTCACCAAGCTGCTTGGCGATGGTCTTGTAGCCCATTCCAGCCTTGTGAAGGTCTACAATCTTGTCCCTGACATCCTTGGAGAGCTATTTGGTCTTGGCCATGGTGGAGAGTTTGAAATCTGATTGATTGCTTCTGTGAACAGGTGTCTTTTATACAGGTAACAAGCTGAGATTAGGAGCACACTCTTACCTGTATAAAAGACACCTGGGAGCCAGAAATCTTTCTGATTGATAGGGGGTCAAATACTTATTTCCCTCATTAAAATGCAAATCAATTTATAACATTTTTGATATGCGTTTTTCTGGATTTTGTTGTTGTTATTCTGTCTCTCACTGTTCAAATAAACCTACCATTAAAATTATAGACTGATCATTTCTTTGTCAGTGGGCAAACGTACAAAATCAGCAGGGGATCAAATACTTTTTTCCCTCACTGTATTACAAGAGTATGTTTTATTTGCATGTTCACCACAAGTACTCCGTGTGGTCTTTGGTTCTTTCTACCCACGTGACTTTACCGATAGAACCAAAGAGTATGGATCCCTGCAGTCATGAACGCTTAAAATCAAGATTACTCGGTGTGGTTCATGCAGACTTGATTCCTTGCAAAAGGTATCATCTATTTGGCGTTTGACAGTGGGCAAACGTACAAAATCAGCAGGGGATCAAATACTTTTTCCCTCACTGCACATGCACGGAAAGCTTCTCGAACAACATGGTGTTGGGGCCAGAGAACATCCCTTTCGCACCCCAAGGTGAACAGAAAATTGGTCCGACAGATTCAAATACAGTGACACACACAGACATTAATATAAAGACAAAGATCCCCTAGATAAACTTAACAGACTTTTGGGCACACGAGGGGATGGGTGGCACGGTACAGCATGCCCGGCCACCTTTGTATCCCCAGCGACGATATTTACACACCACACCAGGTACTCATTTGAAGCTAAGTCAACCTAGAGGGAGGCCCAATAAAGGATAACCGTCACTGGTGTTGGCCGTGAGCGGGAATCGAACCCGGGTCGCCAAGTCCATAATGCAGCGTGCTTACCACTACACTATCGCTCCTCACACACATTCATACACACCCCCACACACACACATATGCACCCACACACATTTGTAAGCACCCACACACACATTTTTGTGTGGGTGCTTACACAAAGAGAAAGATCCCCCCTTCGAGCCTTCACAGACTATTGGGACCAGTCCTGTTAGCGAGCACCTATAAAGGCCGGCACGGTACAGGAGGGAGTGGGTGGCCCGCACCATGCCCTACTGCCTTTGTCTCCCCAGTGGAGATGTTGAATACACACCACACCAGGTACTCATTTGAGGCTGAGTCGACCTCGGGGAGGCATAGGACGAGTTCAGATAATCGCCACTGGTGTTGGTCATGAGCAGGAATCAAACTCAGGTAGCTAGGTTTGTAGCGCAGTGGTCTAACCAATGGCGCCAACGCTCCCCATATATGCACTCACACCAATACTAATACCAATACCTGCCATTCGCCACTAAGTGACGTCACCGTGGCGCCTGTGCCAGGCCAGGTGCACCCACACATACCCACACGCACATTAATATGCACCCACATTCACACACACATTAATATAAACACACACCACACACACGTTAACACACGTGGATATGTGCATATATGGGTATAAATTAACGCATGAGCCATGAGCAACATATGCTTAATATGGTAAAGAAATACATGATACTCTAAAGTAAAAATATAAAAGTGTTAATTCCTGACAATAAAAACATGAATAAATATAGTCTTATTGATTACTACTTAACAGTTAATACCTCTCCAGCAGTGGTGTTGGGAGGAAAGTGCGTGCAGTATATGCACTCCGCAATGCCAGATTGACTATTTTTTGTGATACACGCCTTTGCTGCCAGCAGCTTTTGAAACTACCATGCAGAGTGTAAGTTCCACAAAGTAGCCAGCGGGCCTGCAGCTTCCATTGCCTGTTATATGTTGCATCATCAAGCCCTGCGCTATAAAGATATTTCAAACTCTTATTACCATATGAGCTGCTTCTATGACCATAGATAAAAGCAGTTATCCATCGCAAAGATACTCTGGGCAATCCAACACCTTTGGGAATACTGTACTCAGCCATCTAAAACAGAAGCCATACATTATTCAACAAACCTTGTTTGTCAGCAAAGTGAGCCAATTAGATAATACAGAACTGCAGGTGTAAAACGCTACAACATGTGACAACTCATCAATTTCATATATAAAACACAGCGTTTCAATATAAAATATTGTCCCATTATTCAATGAAAGAGTAAAAAATAATGCTGTATTATCAGGCTTTTTAAGCAGGAAAAACGAGACCAAATAAGCATGGCTCATTGGGTATGGCAACACATTAATTAAACCTGTCCTCATTACCAATCTTAATATTCAACATTTACCTTCTTAATCTCATGTTTTAAGGCCATGCTGCAGGATTACATCTGCCGCTATTGCGAATGCTATAACTAACTTCATTGTTGTCTGAGGCACGTGTTATGTGATGCTAATTTTTTTAAACTGTTTTTGATTTGTGTTTAAGAACAAAGACAGTCACTGCATCGTGCGTTTTTAGATGCGTTTCTGCAGCCATCTGGAATGTTCTTCCTTCCGATATTAGGAAGCCACTGGAGCGATGCGCTTTTAAATCATATAGATTCAGAACTAATTTCTTAAGAACTGCTTTGTGTGTTTAGTTTTTTGTCCTTCTCCCGTACCTCCAATTATCACTGCTGGCTACGTACGGTGCGAAAGAAGTGCAACATACATACCCGGCGTTGCCCGGGTCTTAAAAATAATTCAAAACTACTCTTAAAAATGTGCTACCCCTGACCCCCCCACCCACCAGCCACGATCTCCCCGGCCGCTCTGCAGTAATATCTATGGCCTAGCATCTAGCAACTGTATAGTTGTAATAACTGCACGCATCGGGGTGAGGGGGACATCACACAGTGAAGAATTTATCTGAGCGTTTAGTGCATTGTTATAGCATTTTTTACGCAAATAAAATGTCCCCCTCACTCCCACCAAAGGTGTGCGACTTGGCATGGGCCGTCCCCCCCACCAAAGGCTCGTGAGTTGGTATGGTCGTGCATGTGTCATAAATAAATAAAGAGATAGCGCACAAAAATCACACTAAATCGCTAATTAAACTAATTTAAAGTTGACGGATGTGAAAAAGGAATAGCGCTTGCTCACCGCGGGGCTTACGGCGTGGTACCTGGCGATTTTTATTTACGAAAACCCCACCATTGGAGAGCCAAGCGCGCGACCACACACAAACCCACACACAAACCTGCCACAAACCCACACACAATGTTTGACTTTTATATATATAGATTTGTTGTTTTAGCTTTGGTTATTTTACACATTCCCACCCCGCAATGTCCATAACTGCTGCCACTGCCGACGGTCTTGAGCTGTAGTTGTCCTTGTAACAGAGCTGCTGAGCTCAAAGGGCCTTACGAGCTGAAATAAAGTCTGATGTTGCAGAAAAGAAGCAATGGTTTGACCATCTAAGCCAACTGTGACCAAATGTGTTTCTATCGAAGGGGCATAACATAGAACGTATAATTACAGTAGCTGTAGACATTTAATAATCAGATATTAAAACAAATACACATAGTTACAGCCAACCACTGCACGTCATGCGTGCACAGGTCACTTGCCACACAAACTCACGTGTCCTCTCCTTTTGTCTCCAGTGGAGGTGCTGGTCCTCGGGACTGGCCCATTGGGTCAAATGCAGCGCCTGACCAAAACATAATAATACGTGCAACTCATATCTCACACGTAGACTCACACACATCACATCGGTGTTACTTTACAGATGTTTCAAAGTAACTCAGTTGATGCGTATTAACCTGCTCATCAGCAAACACCGAATCCGTTCAGGATCAACCTTTAGAGTACCAAAGCTGTCAGCCAAACAGGTGACGTTCAGGAGTATGTTTGTTACAAATGGAGCGCAAGTGGACGAGCTGATGTCTGTCTGCTAGATCAACCACATAAGTTAGTAATGAAAAACACCTACATCTTCTGCCATTCATTTTAGTCTGAAATGTAAACACACCTTTAAAAAAAAAAATGCTGACCATTTTGGAAACACCCATCAAAATCCTGTGTATATCATTTTTAATTCACACGTAACAGAAATTAAAGCTACTTTTAACACGATGCCATCCAAATAAAAGATAGACACAGCTTCCTGTACCACCTAAAACGAGCAATGCTAGCAGAGGGAATACATCTCAAAGTGAGAGGGTAGCATAAAATAACTGTGGTGGAGCGAGTTACCTCTCGAGCCCATGGAGCTGTACCCAGCAGCTCGTACAGCTGTCAAGGGTCGGGCTCCGGGGCTACCGTCCTGCACACAGGCACACGGGTCACAGATCCATCGAATGTGCCACTACCACCTCCTCACCACCTTGCAGCTCACCAGCTTGGGAGTAACACAGCACGTAGTGATATAAGAATGATCCGCGAACTTATCCTGCACAGTGATGGACTAATAAACGAAACTAAACAATTTTTATTTGACCATGTAAGGCGCACTGAGATATATAGCTCTTTTTCAGAAGCAACCTGGCCGCAAATCATAGCTTAACAAAGTGGCTTATAAAGTGGAAATTTATAGCAGCCAAATACTGGCTGCTATAAAGCTTTAAATCAAGATTCAGCCAAATACTCTTAACGCATTTTTCTAAATGTGGAGGGAAAAACCGGAGGACCCTGAGAAAAATCCACGCGACCACGGGGAGAAAATGCAAACTCCAAATATATAGACGTCAGGGTCGGGATCAAACCTACGACTTCCTGTATACCATGCGAGGGAGTTAACATCTCGCCACCGCAGCGCCCCTAATAACATGCACTTGAACAATCAAGCTGAAATCCAGATTGTTAAGATGTTTTTTTGTGGGGTAATTGGTGACCATGGAGAAACCATCAAATTCACCACACTTCAAACGTTTGCACAAAGTAGGTCGGAGCTTTGAATTATTTGTACCATGGGCTCATGATGGTGCTTGATCAATGCTCTTAACACAGAGCATAAGCCTCTTGAAACACCCAGCAACCTCACAACGTCTGTGTGTTTAATGTGTGTGTGTGCGCTTCAGTGTCTGTGGTTACCTGCACAGCCCCAGTAATGGGTCGTCCTCCTATGGATGAAACCAGACGATTTCTCATCTTCACACACAAGAGAAAAAAAAATATTCACAAAGCTAGGACGTATCCTATTTGTTCATAATGAGAATGTTTAAAGTGGGTTACAGAACACAGCAGAACACATTTTAAACTGGTCAAGGTTCACACATTCTACTTAAAAAATGTTAGACATATTTCATCATGGTTTATGAAATGTATAGAATTCAATAAAGTGCAACAGATACGTTCAATATATATAAAAACAGGCAACAGAAGCAAGATTTAGACATTTTAAAGGCAGCTACACCTTTAAAAAATTAATTTCTAACTTGTGGCCTATACAGATTTTATTATAATTCCGAATAAATGCACTTTCAAACGGGTACCACCAACAGTCACTCATTACAAAGACAAATCTCCAGTATTATATTATTTTAAGTATAAATTTTTTCCATGAATCTCACAGAGCAGTGCATCACCCTGTGTTATGGAATGAACCAAGGAAGGTGCTATTAATCAAGTGCTTCTGAAATATCAAGTGATGTCTTATCCACGCTATGGGACAGCACTTTCTTATCTTATGTAGCTTTCCCGACCTGCCCTGCTACAGACAGAAATGCTCATTGCACTATAGTCAAATCAATGTCCTTATTCAGGAAAATTAAAGACAAAACTACATTTTATCGGATGGTTTTCATGTCATTGGTAACCGAGTTGAGACCATAAACTGGCTACATTTGAGAGTGCAGTTTAGTTACGGGCAGACACCCAGATTCGATCGGAGGATCCCAGAGGTGCCAGCTCAGCACTCTGACCTCTGAGGCACCACATCTTATCTGCAGTTTAATCAATGTCCACTCTTTGCCCTCACCATCATGGCAGTTCCGGGAGCTCTCACTGATGCTGTGCCTGGAATCTTGGCTGTCATCTGCGGCACCAGATACACACAGTTAGATCACCACTAATATCAACTGGCTCCATTAGCATAGCGCTAACAGTCATGTAAACAGTGTCATGGAGGGATGAGGTCATGAGGAAATGGGATCGTCAGGGAACAATGGCAGCTCAATTACATTGTGTGCATGGGAAATACACGTGTGACTGGCATATAATACACATGTATACTTATGTGTACATCTATATACAGGGTGTTTAAAAAAGATGGACCCAATTTCAAAGACATAGCGATTTCAAATCGGGTCCATCTTTTTGAAACACCCTGTATAAGTACGTGTGTATATGAGTGTTCAAAACTGACGCAACCATTTGGCTGTGGTATGAGCAGACTTAAATGACTTGACATCATTATCAATGCTATAAGATAAATGTACACAGTAGACTAAGTGAGGGGGGGACATATCACCTTCGCTTACACTGTCGGACACCTTCATTTAACAGTGTTGTGCCATGAAAACATTGTCATACTTGGAGAAGGCTTTAATATAAATGGTAAAAATAGAATATATTAGGTGGCATGCATCCCCGTCGTCCTCTGCAACATCGGCTGAGTGCGAATTCCAGGTTAGCGGTGGACCAGGTAGCTGGGGTTTGACTCCGTGTACTCATCTAATGATGCATCGAAACCCAAGGGGCTGCTACACGCGTTGTGACCGCATCCCACGTGCGCTCTGCTCGCTGCGGCTCTCAAACTATCGGCTCTGTTCCTCGCCTTTACCCACTTAGGCTCGCGTAGATCAAGACCTTACTGTTATTGCCAATCCTCTTGTAGGTCTCTTGTTACACTTGAAAGTACTTTCGTTGCATGCAAATGAAAACAATGCAGAGCTGCAAGCATGCATCAAGGTGAATGTGTTCCCACCGCATGCGACATCATACAACGTGCAGCACGAGAAGTTCTGACTCACCGGTGGCCTGCGGCCATGACTTGTTTTCACGGCTTGCTGAAAGCCTGGGTCGTTCTCCAGCTCCTGGACACACAAAGACAAAGATCCCCCGTGTAGGCTTAACATAATGTTGGGGCAAGTGCTGTTAGCGAGCAGCACCTATGAAGGCCGGCACGGCACACGAGGGGGTGGGTGGCAAGCGCCCCAGCGGCGATGTTTACACACCGCACCAGGTACTCATTTGAGGCTGAGTCGACCTAGGGGATGCCCAGGGCGGGTTCAGATAATTGTCACAATCGAACTTGGCTTGCCGGGTTCGTAGTGCAGTGCACTAATAGCTGCACTGACGCTCATGAACACATGCACAGAGCGTCATATGCTTCTGCCTAACCTCTCGGAAGGTTATTGTGTTCACACGCAGAGGTATTATCATCGAAAACCTCATAAGTTTCAGTGGCCCCTTTGTAATCAATAAAGCAACGATACGAGTAGCTGAAGATCCACAGCTTAGCTCTGTAAACACGGGCAACGCAGCTGCACGTGGGACACCAGAGAATCCACGCATCCCTCTCAATGGCAAACAGATACGTTCCTGTAATATTCTCCATCTGTATATCGAAACCTATTTTCCCATCGACTTCCATTTTATGAGTTCTTTCTGAAAAAATTACGGCCCCAATGCACATATTTCATGAAAAATAGATGATTTTATTAAATATTAATACTGTATACTCAAAATAAGTTGCAAAACGAAAAATACCACACAGCACTTACATTCAAGGCAATTGCTTTATGGTTTCTTTTTGCACATTATTACAGTATTGCACATTATCGAGAAATTACGTATATTGAGTTGCCATATGATGAGGAAAGATTGCATGACACATATGGGTGCATGGATCCTGGTAATTTGCTTGCAATTATCTGTAGACTTATGTTGTATATTGATAAAGAAATACATCGGTAATATTAATAATAACAATGGCATTTGTGTACGCGGGAAAGCCTTTCCGAGTCTCGCTTTCCTTAATGTGGTAGAAATTTCGAGTACCCAGAGAAAACCGACACACAAGGGGACAATACTAAAATTTTCACACAGGCGACTTGACTCACCCACGTGCTGCCGTTAGTTTCTGATGAGCTGAATGATCCCAGCGTCACCACTTCTAGATGGAAATGGTGATCTACCCCAAGCTTTTAATGTCCAAACTATCAGAGCTGGATGTGCAAATCCAACTAGCCTCACTCAAGACACTCGGCAAATAAACTACCTTTGGTTTGCTCGCAGTGGGTGACAATCTATGAACCTATCAATATTTCTTAAGTAAAATGTATCGATCAAATAAACCGCAGTACCCCAGAAATGGAAAACTGCTTTTGTTCATTCTCTTATAAAAGGTGGATCTACAGCCGACTCCAATAACATATTACTCACCAATTCCAATCCTATTACCACAATGAATCTAAATATTTCTCAAGGCCCAAATGTACAATTACGTCTCTAATAAGTCATATTTAAAATACTTTTTTAAACACGCTTTAATGAAAAGTACCGTACGGGTAATGGCAGAACTCCACGACTCCAGGAAGTCGCCCTGAGGTTTGCCATAACGTTAGGGGCCGTGGTGATTTACAGCTAAAGTCAGTTGAGCGTGGACAATTAGACCCAAGGCAAAACATGACATAAAAATAATATATTTGGAGTTATTTTTAATTATAGAATATAGTATTGTCATCAGTATGACATAAGTATACCAAGTTTGCAGTCGATACAACATTGGGAAGTGGGTTAAATTTGAGCTACAAGATTTGAGTATACGATAACAGACATAGTGAGTTAAATAAAAACGTGTAATAAAATATTTTAAAACTTTTTTTAAAAGCACGCTTTGATGAAATGTACTGTCCGAGCTGCCTCTCCCCCTGCCCCCTTCCCCCCTCCCCTCCTTCCACATCCCCCGCCCCTCGGCGTGGCTCCCCGAGGCTTGCCGTGACGTCAGGGACCGTGGTGATTTACAGGAAACGTGAGTTGAGCGTCGACAATTAGAGCCGTAAAAAAGAACAGGACCCTGTGGGGTGGGCTGGTAGGACCGAACAATTGAATGGCTATAATAAAATGAAATGGCAAAAAATGGCCGCCAATAAGTGGATGCCCCGTGGCCCCGCCCTCCACCCGCGTAACCCCGCCCCGGCCACCCGTGGCCCCGCCCCATCTCGGTGTCCCTGCCCCCAGCTCGTTGCCCAGCCCCTTACCGCCGTAACCCCGCCCCAACCCTGCGTAGCCCCGCCCTCCACCTCGTGCCCACGCCCCCTGCCGCCGTTGCCCCGCCCATCCACGCGTAGCCCCGCCCCCTGCCGCTGTAGCCCCGCCCAATACACCCCGAGCGGGGGAGAGATTCCCAGGCCTGGCTCGGCTGGAGAGCCGCCGACGAGGGGGAGGTAGGGAGTTGTTTTTAATGTAAAAGCTTTAAATTTAAATGTTTCTATTTAAAAACATCAGGGAATGTAACATTGTTGAACATAAACTCCCTTTCACACACACGGGGGAACTATACGAAGGGAGAGCTTGAGGCCTAGGTCTAGGCTTTAGGCCTAGCTGTAGGCCTTAGGCCGCCGTGAGTCAATTGTTAATATAAATGTTTTAATTATTTATGTAAAAGCTTTAAATGTAAATGTTGCCATTAAAAAACATCAGGGAATGTAACATTGTTAAACATAAACTCCCTTTCACACACACGGGGGAACTATACGAAGGGAGAGCTTGAGGCCTAGGTCTAGGCTTTAGGCCTAGCTGTATGCCTTAGGCCGCCGTGAGTTAATTGTTAATATAAATGTTTTAATTATTTATGTAAAAGCTTTAAATGTAAATTTTTCTATTTAAAAACATCAGGGAATGTAACATTGTTAAACATTAACTGGCTTTCACACACGCGGGGGTACGATACGAAGGGAGAGTTTCAGGCATAGGTCTCGGTTTTTGTAGGGTCATGCCAAGTGTTTGCAGTAGGGGGCGATGTTGCTACACGGACGGACGGACGGACACATTCATCTATTGGTGGTCTGGTCCACTTCGTTCCTACCAGTAACAGGACCCTGTGGGGTGGGCTGGTAGGACCGAACAATTGAATGGCTATAATAAAATGAAATGGCAAAAAATGGCCGCCAATAAGTGGATGCCCCGTGGCTCCGCCCTCCACCCGCGTAACCCCGCCCCGGCCACCCGTGGCCCCGCCCCATCTCGGTGTCCCCGCCCCCAGCTCGTTGCCCCGCCCCTTACCGCCGTAACCCCGCCCCAACCCCGCGTAGCCCCGCCCTCCACCTCGTGCCCACGCCCCCTGCCGCTGTTGCCCCGCCCAGCCCCGCGTAGCCCCGCCCCCTGCCGCTGTAGCCCCGCCCAATACACCCCGAGTGGGGGAGAGATTCCCAGGCCTGGCTCGGCTGGAGAGCCGCCGAGGAGGGGGGGTAGGGAGTTGTTTTAATGTAAAAGCTTTAAATTTAATTGTTTCTATTAAAAAACATCAGGGAATGTAACATTGTTAAACATTAACTCCCTTTCACACACACGGGGGAACTATACGAAGGGAGAGCTTGAGGCCTAGGTCTAGGCTTTAGGCCTAGCTGTAGGCCTTAGGCCGCCGTGAGTTAATTGTTAATATAAATGTTTTAATTATTTATGTAAAAGCTTTAAATGTAAATGTTGCCATTAAAAAACATCAGGGAATGTAACATTGTTAAACAGTAACTCCCTTTCACACACACGGGGGAACTATACGAAGGGAGAGCTTGAGGCCTAGGTCTAGGCTTTAGGCCTAGCTGTAGGCCTTAGGCCGCCGTGAGTTAATCTAACCTATATAATTCATTTTTTGTCTGTCTGTCTGTCTGTCCGTCTGCGTACGCTCCCTTGCGGGGGATGTAGCTCTCGGACCGTGGGGTTCGGCGAGATTAAATTTTGCAGGTGGGCACGCCCCCGGCCCCGCGGTAAACTTAGGCATTTCCGATTTTTCGTCTCTAAACTTTAAATCGGACCAATTATCGATTTAGTGCGATTTCTCTTTATTTATTTAACGCTTTATTTATTTATTTACGATTGCCGACCGGCGCGGACCACGGCGGTTGCCCCTGGCAACGGGTAGCGACGCCTTCGCTGCGGGGTGGACACCATTTTTAATTCCCGTTAAAAATATGCGCATGCATTAACACGCGACTCTGAGGTAAATTCATCAAAGTTTCACGTCCTCTTCACTCCCCCCCCACCCCAATGTGTGCAATTACTATTATAGGGTTGGTAGATAATACAATTATAGCGATTAGACAGTATTATTGTAGCGCAGGGGGGGGGGGGTAACGGCCCCAGTACCCAGCCTCAGCCGGATGGGCAATCTAGGCGAGGCCGGAGGCTCTGCACGGTACTAGGCCTCGACACGCAACTCTGTCAGGCGACGACTTCGTGGTATAAACTCGATATACCCAGCGTTAATTCTAGATTTGAAGCTTTCGTGACTGCAAGGAATCATATTCTTAGGTTTTTTCGGTAAAGTCACGTAGGTAAAACATCAAAATTAATTAAAATAAAATAAAATTAAAAGAAAAATCACGACGTTTCGGAGGCAACACAAGTCTCCGTCATCAGGTGGGACCGTCACAGCCAGATTAACTGCATCAAGTGAGGCAATGATTCAAGATGTAATCCCTTAAAAGCGAGTTGAGGGGGGACGAGAGGGAGGGGGGAGCTCATCAGAATATGGTAGCCAATGAATGGAACGTATCGGGAGGGAGGGGGGGCGGGGCCAAAAGGGTGGGCGACGGCGTGCAAGCGATTGTGCGCAAGCGACAAACTACTGCACACGCCAACACAATGGACAGAGAGGGGGAGGGGAGGTCTGATACACATGATAGACAAAAGAACGAAAATGCCCATGTTTATACCAATGCTGGCTGAACAATGAAGAGAGTACTGTTAAAAAATAACTGGGGATGTTAACACTCGGTAAAGTAAAGTAAAATAGTGCCTGTCAGGTAAGATGGTCCAAAAAATTGTAATTAAGTCTTTTTTGCGTGGTTGATAACATCTTTCCAATGATTACTAAGTTTGTACCCATCATCACGGTTGAAATTATGTCTGTGTTTGTATATTTGTATGGCTTCGTGTACAAACCTTTGATGGTAGCCGGGAGGTTTGCAGAGAACCTTGGTCTCGGAAAAGACAATTTCATGAGAGCCCACCGAGTTGTAGCAATGATCGGCAATGGCAGAAGAATCAGTTCTGCCGTGTTTCAGATCTGACTTGTGCTCGCGGACACGATCAGAAACATGACGTTTCGTTTCTCCAATGTAGCAATCACCACAAATGCAACTCAATTTGTAGACTCCAGGATACTGTAAGTCAGGAACGACATCCTTCACAGATGGTATCAGATCACGGATTTTATGCACTGTACTGAATCGGACTTGGATCTTATGTTTGTTTAGAATTTTGGAGATATTTTTGGTCACGCCAGCTATGTATGGTAACGTGATGGTTTTGGTCGGAGTTTCATGTGGCTGTTTCTGTGTGGTGGGAGAGACAGCTTGGCGGATAGTACGGTCAGAGTATCCGTTCATCCTGAGGGCCCGATGTACATGTCTTAATTCACCGGTCAGGTGGTGTTTGTCAGAAATGCCATGGGCTCTGTGGTATAGCGTTTTGATGAGAGAATTATTTTGAGATGGGTGGTGGTGGGAATCCGGTTTCAAGTAGGAATCTGTGTGGGTGGCTTTCCTGTAGACAGAATGTCCCAAGGATCCGTCAGGCCTCCTCTCAAACAGAATATCCAAGAATGGTAGTTTACCGTCTTTCTCCACTTCCATGGTGAATCTGATGGATGGGTGTCTAGAATTGATGTGGTCCAAGAAGTGGTTCAATGCTGGGAGGCCATGTGGCCAGATGACGAAAGTGTCATCCACATACCTCTTCCACAGGGAAGGACGCAGGGTGGATGTCTGGATGGCGTCTGATTCAAACTTTTCCATGAACATGTTGGCTATAACTGGTGACAAAGGGGAGCCCATAGGGGTACCCTCATTCTGTTTGTAGAAGGTGCCATTCCAGGTAAAATAGGTGTTGGTGAGGCAATGCCTAACCAGCGCAGGTGCATCAGAATTCAATCCATGTTGGACTAAGTCCTCAATTATTGTTAGGGTGTCCGGTACTGGGACTTTGGTAAACAAAGATACTACATCAAAGCTGACGAGGATGTCATCAGGAGATAGAACCATGTCCTTAACCATAGAGACTAATTGGGTTGAGTTGAGTACTGCCGAAGAGGTCTTGCCTGTGAAAGGGAGCAGAGTATCTGATAGAAAACGGGCTAGTTTGTACGTAGGAGAGTTTATCGTCGACACAATGGGTCGTAGCGGGGTGCCTTCCTTATGGATTTTGGGAAGACCATAGAGTCTGGGAGGTCTTGCCGCCGATGGTTTTAGAGAGGGACGTTTGCTTGGTTCGATTAGGGAAGTCGAACTCGTGATGATACTGTTGGTTTTCGTCGTTAGGCTTTTAGTGGGATCGTTTTTAATTTTGGAGTAACTCCCATCATTAAGAAGGTCCAGGATTTTGTTGTTGTATGAATATTTATCCATGATGACCGTGGCATTGCCCTTGTCTGCCGAGAGGATGACTATATCATCTCTCTTTTTTAGGTCCGCGAGTTCAGAGCGTTCGTTTTTGCTGATGTTACTAGTGGGTTTCTTAGCATTCTTAAGAATAGTAGCTATTTCAGCTCTTGCTACATCCGCATGGATGTGTCCTATGCCTCTGAGGGCTACATCAATCTGGGAAATCATATCCTCTACTGGTATATATTTAGGGGTGACGGCAAAATTTAGTCCTTTGGCCAGTACCGTTTTTAGACCTCCCCTCCCCCTCTCTGTCCATTGTGTTGGCGTGTGCAGTAGTTTGTCGCTTGCGCACAATCGCTTCCACGCCGTCGCCCACCCTTTTGGCCCCGCCCCCCCTCCCTCCCGATACGTTCCATTCATTGGCTACCATATTCTGATGAGCTCCCCCCTCCCTCTCCTGCCCCCTCAACTCACTTTAAAGGGATTACATCTTGAATCATTGCCTCACTTGATGCAGCTAATCTGGCTGTGACGGTCCCACCTGATGACGGAGACTTGTGTTGCCTCCGAAACGTCGTGATTTTTCTTTTTATTTTATTTTATTTTCATAAATTTTGATGTTTTACCTACGTGACTTTACCGAAAAAACCTAAGAATATGATTCCTTGCAGTCACGAAAGCTTCAAATCTAGAATTAATGCCCTCTACGGGGAGGAATTCCACCTATCTGTTAGAGTTTTTAACAGACAATGAGACAAGAAGTCACAGCTTCTCGAGACGCTGGCCTTCCTCAAGAGATGCCGAGATAACAAGGTAATACCCATCGCTTTCACACTCACATCCGCTGCTGTGTCCTCACCGAACTCCAAACAGATCTTATTTAAAGCCAGCCTATCACTAATCTGAGAGAATAAGGTTACTCCGATCTGAACTCGATAATTTAGACAAGACTCTCTTACAAACACATTTAATGTTAACACAAAAAATGTCACCTTCTGATTGGAACCACGTTGATAACATGATTTCTGCTGACTCAATGTCAGCCAAATGCAAAGCTAACCTGATTTCTAAATTCAACCTCCTATCTAAGAAGAAACCAGAGCCACACATCGCAAAGCTGGATGTTAACAAGACCGTGATTAATCAGAGTAACATCCCAATTTCTGACACTCTAAAAACGGTACTGGCCAAAGGACTAAATTTCGCCGTCACCCCTAAATATATACCAGTAGAGGATATGATTTCCCAGATTGATGTAGCCCTCAGAGGCATAGGACACATCCATGCGGATGTAGCAAGAGCTGAAATAGCTACTATTCTTAAGAATGCTAAGAAACCCACTAGTGACATCAGCAAAAACGAACGCTCTGAACTCGCGGACCTAAAAAAGAGAGATGATATAGTCATCCTCTCGGCAGACAAGGGCAATGCCACGGTCATCATGGATAAAGATTCATACAACAACAAAATCCTGGACCTTCTTAATGATGGGAGTTACTCCAAAATTAAAAACGATCCCACTAAAAGCCTAACGACGAAAACCAACAGTATCATCACGAGTTCGACTTCCCTAATCGAACCAAGCAAACGTCCCTCTCTAAAACCATCGGCGGCAAGACCTCCCAGACTCTATGGTCTTCCCAAAATCCATAAGGAAGGCACCCCGCTACGACCCATTGTGTCGACGATAAACTCTCCTACGTACAAACTAGCCCGTTTTCTATCAGATACTCTGCTCCCTTTCACAGGCAAGACCTCTTCGGCAGTACTCAACTCAACCCAATTAGTCTCTATGGTTAAGGACATGGTAATATCTCCTGATGACATCCTCGTCAGCTTTGATGTAGTATCTTTGTTTACCAAAGTCCCAGTACCGGACACCCTAACAATAATTGAGGACTTAGTCCAACATGGATTGAATTCTGATGCACCTGCGCTGGTTAGGCATTGCCTCACCAACACCTATTTTACCTGGAATGGCACCTTCTACAAACAGAATGAGGGTACCCCTATGGGCTCCCCTTTGTCACCAGTTATAGCCAACATGTTCATGGAAAAGTTTGAATCAGACGCCATCCAGACATCCACCCTGCGTCCTTCCCTGTGGAAGAGGTATGTGGATGACACTTTCGTCATCTGGCCACATGGCCTCCCAGCATTGAACCACTTCTTGGACCACATCAATTCTAGACACCCATCCATCAGATTCACCATGGAAGTGGAGAAAGACGGTAAACTACCATTCTTGGATATTCTGTTTGAGAGGAGGCCTGACGGATCCTTGGGACATTCTGTCTACAGGAAAGCCACCCACACAGATTCCTACTTGAAACCGGATTCCCACCACCACCCATCTCAAAAGAATTCTCTCATCAAAACGCTATACCACAGAGCCCATGGCATTTCTGACAAACACCACCTGACCGGTGAATTAAGACATGTACATCGGGCCCTCAGGATGAACGGATACTCTGACCGTACTATCCGCCAAGCTGTCTCTCCCACCACACAGAAACAGCCACATGAAACTCCGACCAAAACCATCACGTTACCATACATAGCTGGCGTGACCAAAAATATCTCCAAAATTCTAAACAAACATAAGATCCAAGTCCGATTCAGTACAGTGCATAAAATCCGTGATCTGATACCATCTGTGAAGGATGTCGTTCCTGACTTACAGTATCCTGGAGTCTACAAATTGAGTTGCATTTGTGGTGATTGCTACATTGGAGAAACGAAACGTCATGTTTCTGATCGTGTCCGCGAGCACAAGTCAGATCTGAAACACGGCAGAACTGATTCTTCTGCCGTTGCTGATCATTGCTACAACTCGGTGGGCTCTCATGAAATTGTCTTTTCCGAGACCAAGGTTCTCTGCAAACCTCCCGGCTACCATCAAAGGTTTGTACACGAAGCCATACAAATATACAAACACAGACATAATTTCAACCGTGATGATGGGTACAAACTTAGTAATCATTGGAAAGATGTTATCAACCACGCAAAAAAGACTTAATTACAATTTTTTGGACCATCTTACCTGACAGGCACTATTTTACTTTACTTTACCGAGTGTTAACATCCCCAGTTATTTTTTAACACTACTCTCTTCATTGTTCAGCCAGCATTGGTATAAACATGGGCATTTTCGTTCTTTTGTCTATCATGTGTATCAGACCTCCCCTCCCCCTCTCTGTCCATTGTGTTGGCGTGTGCAGTAGTTTGTCGCTTGCGCACAATCGCTTCCACACTGTCGCCCACCCTTTTGGCCCCGCCCCCCCTCCCTCCCGATACGTTCCATTCATTGGCTACCATATTCTGATGAGCTCCCTTCTCCCTCTCCTCCCCCCTCAACTCGCTTTTAAGGGATTACATCTTGAATCATTGCCTCACTTGATGCAGCTAATCTGGCTGTGACGGTCCCACCTGATGACGGAGACTTGTGTTGCCTCCGAAACGTCGTGATTTTTGTTTTTATTTTATTTTATTTTCATTAATTTTGATGTTTTACCTACGTGACTTTACCGAAAAAACCTAAGAATATACCCAGCATTGCCCGGGGGGAAAATACATTTAAAATCTTCTGAAAACTTTAAAACATTACATACCAATGAAAATACAACTGTGTAATTACTTTTAAACCCGACGCGCCAAGAATAGATTCTCTGAATCGCGCAAAGGAATCGAAGGTTGTAGATTCCTTTAGAATCGGACGATTCCCGTTTACTATAAGTTGGTTATAGTCGATATAAACTGCTACGAACGGGAAATATCCGGCGTTGACCGGGGCAAAAATGTAATTAAAAACTCCTGAAAACATTAAAACATAACATACCAATGAAAATAAAACTGTCATTCAAAATGTAAACCCCCAACATGCCAGGAATCGATTCTTTGAATCGCGCAAAGGACTAATCGAAGGTTGTAGATTACTTTAGAATCGCCCTTAACATTTCCGACACACATATTCACACATTTAGCTTTTACATTTAACATACAAAACGTCCGCATGTACTGCTGTCATCAGTGGTAAGAGTGAGTGGTGAGGGTGAGTGACGGTTGTGAGAGGTGATTAGTGAGGGTGAGTGGTGAGGGTTAGTGGTGAGCATGAGTGGTGAGGGTGAGTGTTGAGCGTGAGTGGTGAGGGTGAGTGGTGATTGTTGAGGGTGTGATTGGTGAGGATGAGTGGTGAGTGGTCAGGGTGAGTGGTGAGGGTGAGTGGTGAGCGGTGAGGGTGAGTGTTGAGGGTGAGTGGTGAGTAGTGAGGGTGAGCGTGACTGGTGAGTGGTGAGGGTGAGTGGTGACGGAGAGTGGTGAGGGAGAGTGGTGAGGGAGAGTGGTGAGGGTGAATGGTGAGGGTGAGTAGTGAGTGGTGAGGGTGAGTGGTGAGGGTGAGTGGTGATTGGTGAGGGTGAGTGGTGAGGGTGAGTGGGGAGGGTGAGTGGCAGTTGTGAGTGGTGATTAGTGAGGGGTGAGTGGTGAGGGTGAGCGTGAGTGGTGAGGGTGAGGTTGAGTGGTGAGCGGTGAGGGTGAGCAGTGAGGGTGAGTGGTGATTGGTGAGGGTGTGATTGGTGAGGATGAGTGGTGAGGGTGAGTAGTGAGGGTCAGTGGTTGTTGTGAGGGTGAGTGGTGAGGGTGAGTGGTGAGTAGTGAGGGTGAGTGGTGAGGGTGAGTGGTGAGGGTGAGTGGCGGTTGTGAGTGGTGATTAGTGAGGGGTGAGTGGTGAGGGTGAGCGTGAGTGGTGAGGGTGAGTGGTGAGGGTGAGCAGTGAGGGTGAGCAGTGAGGGTGAGTGGTTGTTGTGAGGGTGAGTGGTTGTTGTGAGGGTGAGTGGTGAGGGTGAGTAGTAAGAGTGAGTGGTGAGGGTGAGTGACGGTTGTGAGAGGTGATTAGTGATTGGTGAGGGTGAGTGGTGAGGGTTAGTGGTGAGCATGAGTGGTGAGGGTGAGTGTTGAGCGTGAGTGGTGAGGGTGAGTGGTGATTGTTGAGGGTGTGATTGGTGAGGATGAGTGGTGAGTGGTCAGGGTGAGTGGTGAGGGTGAGCGGTGAGGGTGAGTGTTGAGGGTGAGTGGTGAGTAGTGAGGGTGAGTGGTAAGCGTGACTGGTGAGTGGTGAGGGTGAGTGGTGAGGGAAAGTGGTGAGGGAGAGTGGTGAGGGAGAGTGGTGAGGGAGAGTGGTGAGGGTGAGTGGTGAGGGTGAGTGGTGCTTGGTGAGGGTGAGTGGTGAGGGTGAGTGGCAGTTGTGAGTGGTGATTAGTGAGGGGTGAGTGGTGAGGGTGAGTGGTGAGGGTGAGGTTGAGTGGTGAGCGGTGAGGGTGAGCAGTGAGGGTGAGTGGTGATTGGTGAGGGTGTGATTGGTGAGGATGAGTGGTGAGGGTGAGTAGTGAGGGTCAGTGGTTGTTGTGAGGGTGAGTGGTGAGGGTGAGTGATGAGGGTGAGTGGTAAGAGTGAGTGGTGAGGGTGAGTGACGGTTGTGAGAGGTGATTAGTGAGTGGTGAGGGTGAGTGGTGAGGGTTAGTGGTGAGCATGAGTGGTGAGGGTGAGTGTTGAGCGTGAGTGGTGAGGGTGAGTGGTGATTGTTGAGGGTGTGATTGGTGAGGATGAGTGGTGAGGGTGAGTGGTGAGGGTGAGTGGTGAGGGTGAGTGGCGGTTGTGAGTGGTGATTAGTGAGGGGTGAGTGGTGAGGGTGAGCGTGAGTGGTGAGGGTGAGTGGTGAGGGTGAGCAGTGAGGGTGAACAGTGAGGGTGAGTGGTTGTTGTGAGGGTGAGTGGTTGTTGTGAGGGTGAGTGGTGAGGGTGAGTGGTAAGAGTGAGTGGTGAGGGTGAGTGACGGTTGTGAGAGGTGATTAGTGAGTGGTGAGGGTGAGTGGTGAGGGTTAGTGGTGAGCATGAGTGGTGAGGGTGAGTGTTGAGCGTGAGTGGTGAGGGTGAGTGGTGATTGTTGAGGGTGTGATTGGTGAGGATGAGTGGTGAGTGGTCAGGGTGAGTGGTGAGGGTGAGCGGTGAGGGTGAGTGTTGAGGGTGAGTGGTGAGTAGTGAGGGTGAGTGGTGAGCGTGACTGGTGAGTGGTGAGGGTGAGTGGTGAGGGAGAATGGTGAGGGAGAGTGGTGAGGGAGAGTGGTGAGGGTGAATGGTGAGGGTGAGTGGTGAGGGTGAATGGTGAGGGTGAGTGGTGAGGGTGAGTAGTGAGTGGTGAGGGTGAGTGGTGAGGGTGAGTGGTGATTGGTGAGGGTGAGTGGTGAGGGTGAGTGGGGAGGGTGAGTTGCAGTTGTGAGTGGTGATTAGTGAGGGGTGAGTGGTGAGGGTGAGCATGAGTGATGAGGGTGAGGTTGAGTGGTGAGCGGTGAGGGTGAGCAGTGAGGGTGAGCGGTGATTGGTGAGGGTGTGATTGGTGAGGATGAGTTGTGAGGGTGAGTAGTGAGGGTCAGTGGTTGTTGTGAGGGTGAGTGGTGAGGGTGAGTGATGAGGGTGAGTGGTAAGAGTGAGTGGTGAGGGTGAGTGACGGTTGTGAGAGGTGATTAGTGAGTGGTGAGGGTGAGGGTTAGTGGTGAGCATGAGTGGTGAGGGTGAGTGTTGAGCGTGAGTGGTGAGGGTGAGTGGTGATTGTTGAGGGTGTGATTGGTGAGGATGAGTGGTGAGTAGTGAGGGTGAGTGGTGAGGGTGAGTGGTGAGGGTGAGTGGTGAGGGTGAGTGGCGGTTGTGAGTGGTGATTAGTGAGGGGTGAGTGGTGAGGGTGAGCGTGAGTGGTGAGTGGTGAGGGTGAGGGTGAGTGGTGAGGGTGAGCAGTGAGGGTGAGCATTGAGGGTGAGTGGTGATTGGTGAGGGTGTGATTGGTGAGGATGAGTGGTGAGTGATCAGGGTGAGTGATAAGGGTGAGTGGTGAGGGTAAGTGGTGAGCGGTGAGGGTGAGTGTTGAGGGTGAGTAGTGAGGGTGAGTGGTGAGCGTGACTGGTGAGTGGTGAGGGAGAGTGGTGAGGGAGAGTGGTGAGGGTGAATGGTGAGTGGTGAGTGGTGAGGGTGAGTGGCAAGTGGTGAGGGTTAGTGGTGATTGGTGAGGGTGCGATTGGTGAGGATGAGTGGTGAGTAGTGAGGGTGAGTGGTTGTTGTGAGGGTGAGTGGTTGTTGTGAGGGTGAGTGGTGAGAGTGGTGAGGGTGAGTGGTGAGGGTGAGTGGTGAGTGGTGAGGGTGAGTGGCGGTTATGAGTGGTGATTAGTGAGGGGTAAGTGGTGAGGGTGAGCGTGAGTGGTGAGTGGTGAGGGTGAGCAGTGCGGGTGAGTGGTGATTGGTGAAGGTGTGATTGGTGAGGATGAGTGGTGAGTGGTCAGGGTGAGTGGTGAGGGTGAGTGGTGAGCGGTGAGGGTGAGTGGTTGTTGTGAGGGTGAGTGGTTGTTGTGAGGGTGAGTGGTGAGGGTGAGTGGTAAGAGTGAGTGGTGAGGGTGAGTGACGGTTGTGAGAGGTGATTAGTGAGTGGTGAGGGTGAGTGGTGAGGGTTAGTGGTGAGCATGAGTGGTGAGGGTGAGTGTTGAGCGTGAGTGGTGAGGGTGAGTGGTGATTGTTGAGGGTGTGATTGGTGAGGATGAGTGGTGAGTGGTCAGGGTGAGTGGTGAGGGTGAGCGGTGAGTGTTGAGGGTGAGTGGTGAGTAGTGAGGGTGAGTGGTGAGCGTGACTGGTGAGTGGTGAGGGTGAGTGGTGAGGGAGAATGGTGAGGGAGAGTGGTGAGGGAGAGTGGTGAGGGTGAATGGTGAGGGTGAGTGGTGAGGGTGAATGGTGAGGGTGAGTGGTGAGGGTGAGTAGTGAGTGGTGAGGGTGAGTGGTGAGGGTGAGTGGTGATTGGTGAGGGTGAGTGGTGAGGGTGAGTGGGGAGGGTGAGTGGCAGTTGTGAGTGGTGATTAGTGAGGGGTGAGTGGTGAGGGTGAGCATGAGTGGTGAGGGTGAGGTTGAGTGGTGAGCGGTGAGGGTGAGCAGTGAGGGTGAGCGGTGATTGGTGAGGGTGTGATTGGTGAGGATGAGTTGTGAGGGTGAGTAGTGAGGGTCAGTGGTTGTTGTGAGGGTGAGTGGTGAGGGTGAGTGATGAGGGTGAGTGGTAAGAGTGAGTGGTGAGGGTGAGTGACGGTTGTGAGAGGTGATTAGTGAGTGGTGAGGGTGAGTGGTGAGGGTTAGTGGTGAGCATGAGTGGTGAGGGTGAGTGTTGAGCGTGAGTGGTGAGGGTGAGTGGTGATTGTTGAGGGTGTGATTGGTGAGGATGAGTGGTGAGTAGTGAGGGTGAGTGGTGAGGGTGAGTGGTGAGGGTGAGTGGTGAGGGTGAGTGGCGGTTGTGAGTGGTGATTAGTGAGGGGTGAGTGGTGAGGGTGAGCATGAGTGGTGAGTGGTGAGGGTGAGGGTGAGTGGTGAGGGTGAGCAGTGAGGGTGAGCATTGAGGGTGAGTGGTGATTGGTGAGGGTGTGATTGGTGAGGATGAGTGGTGAGTGATCAGGGTGAGTGGTAAGGGTGAGTGGTGAGGGTAAGTGGTGAGCGGTGAGGGTGAGTGTTGAGGGTGAGTGGTGAGTAGTGAGGGTGAGTGGTGAGCGTGACTGGTGAGTGGTGAGGGAGAGTGGTGAGGGAGAGTGGTGAGGGTGAATGGTGAGTGGTGAGTGGTGAGGGTGAGTGGCAAGTGGTGAGGGTTAGTGGTGATTGGTGAGGGTGCGATTGGTGAGGATGAGTGGTGAGTAGTGAGGGTGAGTGGTTGTTGTGAGGGTGAGTGGTTGTTGTGAGGGTGAGTGGTGAGTGGTGAGAGTGGTGAGGGTGAGTGGTGAGGGTGAGTGGTGAGTGGTGAGGGTGAGTGGCGGTTATGAGTGGTGATTAGTGAGGGGTAAGTGGTGAGGGTGAGCGTGAGTGGTGAGTGGTGAGGGTGAGCAGTGCGGGTGAGTGGTGATTGGTGATTGGTGAGGGTGTGATTGGTGAGGATGAGTGGTGAGTGGTCAGGGTGAGTGGTGAGGGTGAGTGGTGAGCGGTGAGGGTGAGTGGTTGTTGTGAGTGGTGAGGATGAGTGGTGAGGGTGAGTGGCGGTTGTGAGTGGTGATGGGTGAGTGGTGAGCGGTGAGGGGTGAGTGGTGAGCGTGAGTGGTGAGGGTGAGTGGTGAGGGTGAGTGGTGAGGGTGAGTGCTGAGTTGTGAGGGTGAGTGGTGAGAGAGTGGTTAGTTTTGAGGGTGAGTGGTGAGGTTGAGTGGTGAGGGTTAGTGGAGAGTGGTGAGTGGTGATTGGTCAGTGGTGATTGGTGAGGATGAATGGTGAGTAGTGAGGGTGAGGTTGAGTGGTGAGGGTGAGTGGTGAGGGAGAGTGGTGAGGGAGAGTGGTGAGGGAGAGTGGTGAGGGAGAGTGGTGAGGGTTAGTGGTGAGAGTTAGTGGTGAGGGTGAGTGGTGAGGGTGAGTGGTGATTGGTGAGGGTGAGTGGTGAGGGTGAGGGTGAGTGGTGAGGGTGAGTTGTGAGTGGTGAATGGTGAGGGTGAATGATGAGTACAGTCAATATGCACTGTTGTAATCATAGCAGGTACCACCACCACAGTATGTACTGCTCTCATCAGAGCAGGTACCACCACCACCACAGTATGTACTGCTCTCATCAGAGCAGGTACCACCACCACAGTATGTACTGCTGTCATCATAGCAGGTACCACCACAGTATGTACTGCTGTCGTCATAGCAGGTGCCACCACACTCGGTATGTACTGCTGTTATACCAGGTACCACCACCACAATATGTACTCCTCTCATCATAGCAGATACCACCACAGCAGTATGCACTGCTGTAATCATAGCAGGTTCCACCACAATATGCACTGCTGTCATCATAACAGGTACCAACACAGCAGTATGCACTGCTGTAATCATAGCAGGTACCACCAGTCACTATGCACTGCTAT
Organism: Lampetra fluviatilis; assembly: GCF_964198595.1. NCBI lineage: Eukaryota > Metazoa > Chordata > Hyperoartia > Petromyzontiformes > Petromyzontidae > Lampetra > Lampetra fluviatilis. Next base: position 1,287,093 of record NC_136295.1, on the reverse strand, counting down.
AATCATAGCAGGTACCACCAGTCAGTATGCACTGCTGTAGTGATAGCAGGTACGACCTCAGTCGGTATACACTGCTGTAGCGATAGTAGATACTGCTATTGAGTTGGTAGATACCGCTATAGTAAATACTAAAACAGTCAGTATATACCACTACAGTCAGTCAATACTGCTACAGTCAGTATATACTACTATAAAGTCAGTATATACTACCACGGTGAGTAGCTACTAGAGTCAGTAGATACTATTATAGAGTGAGTAGATACTGCTATAGATTTTGTAGTTACTACTATAGTCAGTGGATACAACTATAGAGTCAGCAGATACTATACAGTTAGTCATTACGAGTATATAGTCGGTAGATACTACTGTAGGCCCAGTAAATACTACTATGGTCAGTAGTTATTACAGTCACTAAATACTACTACACAGTCAGTAGCTACTACTGGCTCAGTAGATACTACGGTACAGTCAGTAGATACTACTACAGAGTCAATAGATACCACTTCCTCTGTTGTATGTAAGGTGTTGTTAGTATATATCCTACGAGGGGTAAAGATATGTTTTGAGGGGGGGGGACCACAATTTTCGGAAACCTTTTGACATCAACTATTTACCCCACACTTTCTACAACTTTTTGGACTTGTGCAAGCCTCTTATATATTTGTTGGTGGAGAAATGTACAAACAGCCAACCGGGCTTTGACAATACCTTAGTATCTGTGTATATATGTAAGGTTTTTAAGAAATATATTTTTCACCCGGGCAAAGCCGGGTACTTCCGCTAGTTGTTAATATAAATGTTTTAATTATTTATGTAAAAGCTTTAAATGTAAATGTTGCTATTTAAAAACATCAGGGAATGTAACATTGTAAAACATTAACTCCCTTTCACACACACGGGGAACTATACGAAGGGAGAGCTTGAGGCCTAGGTCTAGGCTTTAGGCCTAGCTGTAGGCCTTAGGCCGCCGTGAGTTAATTGTTACTATAAATGTTTTAATTATTTATGTAAAAGCTTTAAATGTAAATGTTGCTATTTAAAAACATCAGGGAATGTAACATTGTAAAACATTAACTCCCTTTCATACACACGGGGGAACTATACGAAGGGAGAGCTTGAGGCCTAGGTCTAGGCTTTAGGCCTAGCTGTAGGCCTTAGTCCGCCGTGAGTTAATTGTTAATATAAATGTTTTAATTATTTATGTAAAAGCTTTAAATGTAAATGTTTCTATTTAAAAACATCAGGGAATGTAACATTGTTAAACATAACTCCCTTTCACACACGCGGGGGTACGATACGAAGGGAGAGTTTCAGGCCTAGGTCTCGGTTTTTGTAGGGTCATGCCAAGTGTTTGCAGTAGGGGGCGATGTTGCTACACGGACGGACGGACGGACACATTAATCTATTGGTGGTCTGGTCCACTTCGTTCCTACCAGTAACAGGACCCTGCGGGGTGGGCTGGTAGGAATAATACTTAGTACCGGTACAGGGATATCGACCGGGCTGGGTGGGGAGGGGCTGGGTGGGGAGGGGCTGGGTGGGGAGGGGCTGGTCACCCCGTGGTGTCCTTATAAAACTCAACGTTTAACCTACTCACGCCGGCTTGTGCCCGCCCTCACAGTCGGGCATATTTGCGGAATACACCACGCCGCCGTTGACCCTGGCCATTGACCGAGCAACCCAACGTTCCTACCAGCTCCCTCCGCAGGAATGTGTTCTATGTGCCACTCAGTCCGTATTTAGCCGCCTATTCTGTTGTTCCACTCGGTCGACTGAACGGGTTTAAGGCAGTGACTGGAGAAAATGTGTTGCCCGTAGTGTGCAAAAAACTCATCTTGCTGTGATTTGCTTACTAATGTAAAAGCGGGGGTGCTGCATCATTGTTTTTAATTATAATATCACTCAAATATTGGTGGGGGGAGAGGGCGGGGGGGGGGGGGGCAGGGCTGGGTGGCGCGTCTTACTTCTCGGTGGTTTTTGTGTGCAGATAATAAATCGCAACAAAATTGAAGCAGAGAAGTGCACCGCCTCCTACACCAGTTGACAGCCCCCCCCCCCAACACCCCCCAACACCCCCCCTCAACACCACCCCTCACCACCCCCCCCACCACCCCCCCACCACCACCCAACCCCACCACCACCACCCCACCACCCCCCACCACCACCTTCTGCACTAGGCCTCGCGAAGCCTCCCGCACTAGGCCTCGCGAAGCCTGCCGCACTAGGCCTCGCGAAGCCTTCTCTGCAGTAGACTTAGCGAAGCCTTCTGCACTAGGCCTCGCGAAGCCTCTGCAGTAGGCCTCGCGAAGCCTTCTCTGCAGTAGGCCTCGCGATGCCTTCTCTGCAGTAGGCCTCGCGATGCCTTCTCTGCAGTAGGCCTCGCGATGCCTTCTCTGCAGTAGGCCTCGTGAAGCCTGCCGCACTAGGCCTCGCGAAGCCTGCCGCACTAGGCCTCGCAAAGCCTTCTCTGCAGTAGACCTAGCGAAGCCTTCCCTGCAGTAGGCCTCGCGAAGCCTTCTCTGCAGTAGGCCTCGCGAAGCCTTCCCTGCAGTAGGCCTCACGAAGCCTTCTCTGCAGTAGGCCTCGCGAAGCCTTCTCTGCAGTAGGCCTCGCGATGCCTTCTCTGCAGTAGGCCTCGCGAAGCCTGCCGCACAAGGCCTCGCGAAGCCTTCTCTGCAGTAGGCCTCGCGAAGCCTTCTTTGCAGTAGGCCTCGCGATGCCTTTTCCGCAGTAGGCCTCGCAAAGCCTGCCGCACTAGGCCTCGCGAAGCCTGCCGCACTAGGCCTCGCGCCGTGCTTTTCGTGCACAAATAAGGCGATTAAATGTATCTCGTCTCTGTGTTAATAAATGTATCTGTGTTAAAAAAAACGTGCTGCGTTTCAGTAAAGTAAATTTGAAGCGAAGTTTAAAGTTTCGCCGTGAGGCGCCGGAAGCGACGGCCATCTTGTTTAGTTCACAGATCGCAGGGGGAGCGGGCGGCCATCTTGTCGGACAGGGTCATGCCAAGTGTTTGCAGTAGGGGGCGATGTTGATACACGGACGTACGGACGGACGGACACATAAATCTATTGGTGGTCTGGTCCACTTCGTTCCTACCAGTATTAATGATAGAATATAGTATTGTCATCAGTATGACATACCTATACCAAGTTTGCAGTCGATACGACATTGGGAATACGGCTGAAATTGAGTTACAAGATTTTAGGATATGACAACACACAGAGTAAGTTAAATAAAAGCGTGTAAAATGTTTAAAAATATTTGTAACTGATAATGACCGTGAGCGGGAATCAAACTCCGGTCGCTAGGTTCATAGCGTAGCACACCAAACCAATGCACCACCACTCCCCACAGACACAACCACCGCTCACCACGAAGTGGCAGTGGCATCATCATGGCGCTTGTGCCAGGCTAGGTGCATTTTGAGGCGATGTGAGGTGTCGAAGGCTCGCTTGTATGTCATGGGACAGACCATTTACCAACTATGCTGTGCCAACTTGCTTTGTTTTAGCCAGCCGGTGCTCTGCTCATTGTTGTGTCGTTCCTCTATCCTCCATTGTTGTTGAAGGGCGACTATCTTCACCTGCCCAGTAGCTTCCTTCACGAGCCTCCTCCATAGAGGCCGATCTTGAAACTGTTGGTACTAGTCTTCAGCAAGTCCACTCAGCTCCACATCCTCCTGTACCGCATGAGTCCATCTCTTTTCCAGTCTGTGTCGTGCTCGTTTAGGCCCCTCTATCTGGCCAAACAGAAGCTGCTTGGGCATGCGGTGGCTGGGCATTGGGGCTATATGACCCAGCCAATGTAGCCTTGCCCACCACAGATCACTGTTGTCAGTCTTAATTTTTAGAACTTTCGTGACTGCAGGAATTATTATTTGTTTCTTTCGGTTAAGTCACGTCTAAAGATAAAATAATAAATTAAATTAAATAATAGAATACGACGTTTCGATTGCAACACAAGCAATCATCATCAGGTATAATGAAATAGCGACATAAAATCTAACCAGAAAACTATAGACAGACATATTAGCAGACAGATATCACCAAGATACATAGAGAGAGCAACACAGGTAACAGAGAGAGGTGGTCGTCTCTGTGGGGTGGCCTTAAATAGACAGAGGAGGGCGGACGCAGAGAGAGGGAGGGGGGTTAGAGAAAAAAAATAGCATATCAATGAGTGGACAACAAAACGTGGTGCTGCAAGTGCGATGACACGGCAAGCAAGCCTGAAATTCAGGAGAAGGACACACTAAAATTAAATAACCTAGTAAAATATCGAAATGTAATGTAATACAACACAGAGGGTCGGTCAACACACAATTAACACATAGCCTGGTTGATTACGTATTTCAAAGATTGCTAAGTTAGAATTTAAGTGTGAACATTCCAAAGAAAGGACACAGGCAGAGAGAGCAAGTAGTCAGAGAGAGAGAAAAAAGAAGATAAGTTTAAAACTTCCCCGTAGAAGTGGTTCAATCTTAATTTTTAGAACTTTCGTGACTGCAGGAATTATTATTTGTTTCTTTCGGTTAAGTCACGTCTAAAGATAAAATAATAAATTAAATTAAATAATAGAATACGACGTTTCGATTGCAACACAAGCAATCATCATCAGGTATAATGAAATAACGACATAAAATCTAACCAGAAAACTATAGACAGACATATTAGCAGACAGATATCACCAAGATACATAGAGAGAGCAACACAGGTAACAGAGAGAGGTGGTCGTCTCTGTGGGGTGGCCTTAAATAGACAGAGGAGGGCGGACGCAGAGAGAGGGAGGGGGGTTAGAGAAAAAAAATAGCATATCAATGAGTGGACAACAAAACGTGGTGCTGCAAGTGCGATGACACGGCAAGCAAGCCTGAAATTCAGGAGAAGGACACACTAAAATTAAATAACCTAGTAAAATATCGAAATGTAATGTAATACAACACAGAGGGTCGGTCAACACACAATTAACACATAGCCTGGTTGATTACGTATTTCAAAGATTGCTAAGTTAGAATTTAAGTGTGAACATTCCAAAGAAAGGACACAGGCAGAGAGAGCAAGTAGTCAGAGAGAGAGAAAAAAGAAGATAAGTTTAAAACTTCCCCGTAGAAGTGGTTCAATCTTAATTTTTAGAACTTTCGTGACTGCAGGAATTATTATTTGTTTCTTTCGGTTAAGTCACGTCTAAAGATAAAATAATAAATTAAATTAAATAATAGAATACGACGTTTCGATTGCAACACAAGCAATCATCATCAGGTATAATGAAATAACGACATAAAATCTAACCAGAAAACTATAGACAGACATATTAGCAGACAGATATCACCAAGATACATAGAGAGAGCAACACAGGTAACAGAGAGAGGTGGTCGTCTCTGTGGGGTGGCCTTAAATAGACAGAGGAGGGCGGACGCAGAGAGAGGGAGGGGGGTTAGAGAAAAAATTAGCATATCAATGAGTGGACAACAAAACGTGGTGCTGCAAGTGCGATGACACGGCAAGCAAGCCTGAAATTCAGGAGAAGGAAACACTAAAATTAAATAACCTAGTAAAATATCGAAATGTAATGTAATACAACACAGAGGGTCGGTCAACACACAATTAACGCATAGCCTGGTTGATTACGTATTTCAAAAATTGCTAAGTTAGAATTTAAGTGTGAACATTCCAAAGAAAGGACACAGGCAGAGAGAGCAAGTAGTCAGAGAGAGAGAAAAAAGAAGATAAGTTTAAAACTTCCCCGTAGAAGTGGTTCAATCTTAATTTTTAGAACTTTCGTGACTGCAGGAATTATTATTTGTTTCTTTCGGTTAAGTCACGTCTAAAGATAAAATAATAAATTAAATAAAAGAATACGACGTTTCGATTGCAACACAAGCAATCATCATCAGGTATAATGAAATAACGACATAAAATCTAACCAGAAAACTATAGACAGACATATTAGCAGACAGATATCACCAAGATACATAGAGAGAGCAACACAGGTAACAGAGAGAGGTGGTCGTCTCTGTGGGGTGGCCTTAAATAGACAGAGGAGGGCGGACGCAGAGAGAGGGAGGGGGGTTAGAGAAAAAATTAGCATATCAATGAGTGGACAACAAAACGTGGTGCTGCAAGTGCGATGACACGGCAAGCAAGCCTGAAATTCAGGAGAAGGAAACACTACAATTAAATAACCTAGTAAAATATCGAAATGTAATGTAATACAACACAGAGGGTCGGTCAACACACAATTAACGCATAGCCTGGTTGATTACGTATTTCAAAAATTGCTAAGTTAGAATAATAATTCCTGCAGTCACGAAAGTTCTAAAAATTAAGATTGAACCACTTCTACGGGGAAGTTTTAAACTTATCTTCTTTTTTCTCTCTCTCTGACTACTTGCTCTCTCTGCCTGTGTCCTTTCTTTGGAATGTTCACACTTAAATTCTAACTTAGCAATCTTTGAAATACGTAATCAACCAGGCTATGCGTTAATTGTGTGTTGACCGACCCTCTGTGTTGTATTACATTACATTTCGATATTTTACTAGGTTATTTAATTTTAGTGTGTCCTTCTCCTGAATTTCAGGCTTGCTTGCCGTGTCATCGCACTTGCAGCACCACGTTTTGTTGTCCACTCATTGATATGCTAATTTTTTCTCTAACCCCCCTCCCTCTCTCTGCGTCCGCCCTCCTCTGTCTATTTAAGGCCACCCCACAGAGACGACCACCTCTCTCTGTTACCTGTGTTGCTCTCTCTATGTATCTTGGTGATATCTGTCTGCTAATATGTCTGTCTATAGTTTTCTGGTTAGATTTTATGTCGCTATTTCATTATACCTGATGATGATTGCTTGTGTTGCAATCGAAACGTCGTATTCTATTATTTAATTTAATTTATTATTTTATCTTTAGACACTGTTGTCAGCTTCATTCCTCCACTGTCCGTTGTTACTGGAGGGCATCTGTCTCCAACTGCAGTAGAACCTCCAACTCCTTCTCAGAGTACTTGTTCTCAGATTACATAAAATGGTTTACCAATAGGGAGCCATGCCTCGATTGCATCCAGGCATCAATCAGCCTAATATTGCATCTATACCAGATGGAAATTCCTCTGGTACAACCAAAAATGGGGACCATTTATCACATAGGGCAATGTGCACACAAACACCACTCTCCCTCAGCAGCTTGCTTGAGAAATCACCTCTACCCAGCACTTTACCTGGTTTCAAGCTCCGGATTGCCCTACGCACATCCTCAACACATGGCACATCAGACAACTACTCACAGGGAGTGGGTACTTCCTCCAATATTTGAGGCACCCACACTCAACAACTATCTACTAATTTTATTTTACCATGTAAGGCCCACTGAGCTATATAGCTATTTTTCAGAAGCGACTCGGCCATAAACAATAGCGCAACGAAGTGGCTTATCATATGCGAATTTACAGCAGCCAAATGCTCGAAACGCATATTTTTAAATGTGGAGGGAAAAACCGGAGGACCCGGAAAAATATCCACGTGACCATAGGGAGACATGCAAACTCCAAATATACAGGTGTCAGGGTCTGGATCGAACCCACGACCTCCTGCATATCAAGTGAGAGAGTTAACATCTCGCCACTGCAGTGTCCCATGACATAACTACAGTACTGTACTGTACATATACCGCAATTGTGATCATTTGGACTGTACACTGCACACACTAACATAAGTTTGAGTTTATTTGATTTGTTACACGGATGGTCCCAATTTGCCAGTTGCACGACTGTTTTACAAGGGGAATCCGTGGTGCGTGAGCACAGCAGCAGCAACAACAACAGATACATCAATATTGCAGAGAATAAGAAGAGGATCCTTAAGGAGTACCATTCACTGTAGAGTACCATGTACTGTAGAGTTCAACAAAGTTGCTTATCATGTTGAAATTTATAGCAGCTAAATATAGACGGAAACACCAGAGGACCCGGAGAAAATCCACACGGTCACGGGGAGAGAGACATGCAAACTCCAAATATCCGGGCGTCAGGTACGGGATCGAACCCACAAACTCCTGCATTCCAGACGAGCTAAGTTAACATCTCGCCACAACACGCACTCACACACCACTGTGCACATATTGCAATGCTGCACCTCAATGTCGTAGGTGGGGTTGTACTCATTGTAGCCTGAGTAGAGGTCCTCCTCTTCCTCCTCGGGCACCAGCATGATGTGCTCACCTCGCATTCCCGCCATACCTGAGCTGGAACATGCAATTCAAAGTTCACGTTATTTACCAATTCTTTGTAATTCATATTCTTGCGTATGGCAATACGTGCGGGAGCTAAATGCCAATGCCGAGGTCTGCTCGCCGCAAGAGGGCTTCAGCGGAGACTTTGTGTAGTTTTGCCCATTCCCCCCATTGAAGGGGTCCAGACACCCCAATGGTTTACTCTACGGTCTGCAGTTTGGATGTCATGGCCACAATCGTACGACTGTGGTTCGTCTTTAATTTTACACGCACGAAGACGTGCGCATCGGCCTGATGATGTTCTGAAGGCACCAGCGTCTTCAAGGAATGGCAAAGCCAGGAGGCGTAATGTTTGGGTATTTATTACACTTTCCACTGGGTTCGCTGGCATTCTTCTATTTCAAATTGATATTAAGCACATGTATATGGTCAGTTTCGTGGATATCCGCTGTTATCATTCCATCTTAACAAGTTAAATAAGCTGACAATGCATCTCCTTTACCTATCTGTCCCCTCCACGTAACAAAAGTAAGAGTGGAATAGCGACACTTCACATCAACCACAAGATCTTCTGCGCATGCAAAATTTCGGCAGCATCGATTCGGTGAGTCGATGTAACCTGTCGTGGTATTAATAAGGAATCATTCTAAAACGTTCAGATTGGACACAGCAAGTCTTACTACCCGGATGCACGTTACGTCTCCAATGTACTTGGAGATTGGATCGGCTTGAAGCGCCACAGTGTGGATACGAAGATACATCTTAATTGTAAGATAGGTCATTAGCTTACGAGAAAAACAGAATACAGTCCAGACAGATGTGACAATCTACATGGATGTAGCCTGAACCGCCACCTGGAATTCTCACGCATAACCACTCCCGAACTCTACAACATCTCACTCAGACACGTTCTCTCTCGCTGTCGGTCTCACGCTCTCCCTCTCTGCTCTCACGCATTATCTCTCACTCTCTCCCACTCTCCCCGTCTCACGCTTCCCCTCTCACTTAATTTTTCTCCCTCTCTCTCACACACTATCTCTCTCTCCCCGTCTCACGCACTCTCTCTCACGCTCTCCGTCTCTCTCTCACGCTCTCGCTGTCTCACGCCGTGCCTCTCACGCTCTCTCCGTCTCTCTCTCCCCGTGTCTCACGCTCCCCGTCTCTCTCTCACGCTCTCTCTGCTCTCACGCCGTGCCTCTCACGCTCTCTCCGTCTCTCTCTCCCCGTGTCTCACGCTCCCCGTCTCTCTCTCACGCTCTCTCTGCTCTCACGCCGTGCCTCTCACGCTCTCTCCGTCTCTCTCTCCCCGTGTCTCACGCTCCCCGTCTCTCTCTCACGCTCTCTCTGCTCTCACGCCGTGCCTCTCACGCTCTCTCCGTCTCTCTCTCCCCGTGTCTCACGCTCCCCGTCTCTTTCTCACGCTCTCTCTGCTCTCACGCCGTGCCTCTCACGCTCTCTCCGTCTCTCTCTCCCCGTGTCTCACGCTCCCCGTCTCTCTCTCACGCTCTCTCTGCTCTCACGCCGTGCCTCTCACGCTCTCTCCGTCTCTCTCTCCCCGTGTCTCACGCTCCCCGTCTCTCTCTCACGCTCTCTCTGCTCTCACGCCGTGCCTCTCACGCTCTCTCCGTCTCTCTCTCCCCGTGTCTCACGCTCCCCGTCTCTCTCTCACGCTCTCTCTGCTCTCACGCCGTGCCTCTCACGCTCTCTCCGTCTCTCTCTCCCCGTGTCTCACGCTCCCCGTCTCTCTCTCACGCTCTCTCTGCTCTCACGCCGTGCCTCTCACGCTCTCTCCGTCTCTCTCTCCCCGTGTCTCACGCTCCCCGTCTCTCTCTCACGCTCTCTCTGCTCTCACGCCGTGCCTCTCACGCTCTCTCCGTGTCTCACGCTCCCTCTCACTCCCCGTGTCTCTCCCCGCGTCTCTCGCTCTCGAGCCTCTCACCGCGCCGCGTTCACCTCGCCCAGGCCCCGCGCTCCCGGCGTGCCCCGCGCGCGCGTCGCGTCGCCATGGGGACGGGGCCCGCAATGGGGGCCGTGAAGCGCCCTCGCCAGATCAGAGGTTTTTACCTCCACGTCTGAGGATTTGACTTTCAGATCAGAGGTTTTACCTCCACGTCTGCGGCTTTTACTTTCAGATCAGAGGTTTTACCTCCACATCCGAGGTTTTTACCTCCAAGTCAAATGATGCACAAGCATCCACTGCTAACATTAACAGTACAATAATAAAACGAGTGGAAGATGAGCCATCACTGAAAATAATTTATTACCAGTGCATTCGAGAAGATGGAATTGTAAACGAAACGTTTAAATTATCTGTAAATCTGTAGACACGCGTTTTATGATAATATATCAGATACATCATATCGTCTGAAAATTACTAAATACAATGTACAAATCAGAGTTTTACTATTTACAATTCTCAAAATAATTACCCGGCCTTGCAGTTCAACTTTAAAAGAAAATTTTAAAACATTACATAGAACCCATGCTATATTGGCGTACATGCTTGTGTGGCACGGACATCCTATTATCTTTCATATGCTCGTCACCGAGGCAGTTCGGGTTGTGAGAGTTTTGTCAGCGAAACTCAAGAGCACCTCAACACCGCCTGGCAGTGTTGGCTCGCCACGTGGCTTGTAATGCAGCACTGTGGAGGCGGCTCCCTTCCCGTGGGTATCGAGGTGCAAGCACCCTGGCTCGCCAGCAAGATGCAGCACAGCAACGTGCACACCGATATCATCTGCACATTGTATGCATTTATGCTGAACTTCTTTCGCACCCTACGTAGCCAACCGTGCTCGTCAGAGGTGTATGGAAATAGGGTGTTGCCCCTTCACATGTGCGGGATTTCTCCAAATGCTCCATATTGCTGCCACATGTATAATGAACACCACATATTGGCTGAAAATTATCTTAATAGAAAAGTGCAGAGCAATTGTTGGTGCCGGCTCACCGCCTGGCAGCCTTCCCAGCTTGTCTGTTTTGTACGTTGTCATTAATACTACCTCGTAGCACCGTTTCAAGTAATGGCTCTTATTGAGCAGATTGCAAGGGAAACGTGAGCATTGTGAATTAATTTTGTTTTAAACACGAGAGCAATTTTAAACCGCTGATATATTAACAGACCCGTCATTCTGCTAAATAGTGGCACAATCATAGCTGAAAGAGCTCCACGCATCACATCCCTATCAATGATCGATTACAATAAGGCTAACTGCAATAACAGTCAAAATCAGTCCCACACATTTTAGCGGGTGCGATTAAAAACGTCACATTCAACAGATTTATAATTCCAATAGTTTTCACATTTTATAGAAAACTGTCAGCAATTATCCAAAACGTATTCAACACCTTGTAAAGCACAGTTTCAAAACTACAACTAGAAATGTTCTGCTTTCCCCTCTGCGCTCATAAAAAGCCAAGAGCAGCCAAGAGATTTTTCAAAATTGATTATTGGATTTGGGACTGTGTGATGATCTGGCCAAGTTTCTACCACAGCACCCTCCGCCACCTGACACAGCCTAAGGACTTGTCACGTGGTGGTCAAGCGATAGACGACATGCCAACGATGAGTTGGAAGAACATTTCTCAAAACCAAATTAATCAATTAGATCCGACGTTGATCATTACGTGGCCTACGTGTCAGGATATTTTTGTTATCCGGCAGTGTTAATACGTATGTACGCTGAACTTCTTTCGCACCGTACGTAGCCAAACGTGCTAATCAGAGGTGCGGGGAAAGGAAAACAACACTAAACACAAAAAGTGGCTCTAAAGAAATTAGTTCTCAATTTAGAATGTGATGGCTGTCGTAACGGGTGCTTTGCCTTGTGTGCCAACACCGCCGTCAATGCAACCGCTCGAGTGTGTAGCATCGTCGGTTAAGCGAGGGTGACTCTTTGGAGAGGGGAACGGGTCCTGTCGCCTTCACTGTTCTCTTGGCAGCCTCTGATGTTTTTGTATCTGCAATGAGAAGTGGCTCTAAAGAAATTAGTTCTCAATTTAGAATGTGATGGCTGTCGTAACGGGTGCTTTGCCTTGTGTGCCAACACCGCCGTCAATGCAACCGCTCGAGTGTGTAGCATCGTCGGTTAAGCGAGGGTGACTCTTTGGAGAGGGGAACGGGTCCTGTCGCCTTCACTGTTCTCTTGGCAGCCTCTGATGTTTTTGTATCTGCAATGAGAAGAGAAGGCACCCCGTGAGAATGAGGTCGCACGAGTGTCACAATAGACTCCAAACAAGTCACAATCAGAATATTTGTTTATCCTGGAATCCGATGAGCTATCAAGCTCTTCTTCACAGATGTACAGTAGGGGCGGGTCAGAAAGTTACAACAACACAAAAACCATCACACGCAACGGAGTGCACCACCACACACACCGAAATACACCACAGTGCGTGCTGGCACACGATCAAATCAAAGCCAAATGACTTCCTGCTGCTCAAATGAGCAATAAGGCAGTGCTCGTCTCCAATTTACTGCCATAAGCCAGTGGTGTACATTCTACATTCCTATGGCGGGGGCGAGTTTATCCGTAGAACAGCCACTGTTGCCTTCCCTAAAATATGGAGCTTATACTGGTAGGAACGAAGTGGACCAGCCACCAATAGATTATATCGTCCGTCCGTTTGTCCGTCCGTGTAGCAACATCGCCCCCTACTGCAAACACTTGGTATGACCCTACAAAAACCGAGACCTAGGCCTGAAACTCTCCCTTCGTATCGTACCCCCGCGTGTGTGAAAGGGAGTTAATGTTTAACAATGTTACATTCCCTGATGTTTTTAAATAGAAACATTTACATTTAAAGCTTTTACATAAATAATTAAAACATTTATATTAACAATTAACTCACGGCGGCCTAAGGCCTACAGCTAGGCCTAAAGCCTAGACCTAGGCCTCAAGCTCTCCCTTCGTATAGTTCCCCCGTGTGTGTGAAAGGGAGTTAATGTTTAACAATGTTACATTCCCTGATGTTTTTTAATAGCAACATTCACATTTAAAGCTTTTACGTAAATAATTAAAACATTTATATTAACAATTAACTCACGGTGGCCTAAGGCCTACAGCTAGGCCTAAAGCCTAGACCTAGGCCTCAAGCTCTCCCTTCGTATAGTTCCCCCGTGTGTGTGAAAGGGAGTTAATGTTTAACAATGTTACATTCCCTGATGTTTTTTAATAGCAACATTCACATTTAAAGCTTTTACGTAAATAATTAAAACATTTATATTAACAATTAACTCACGGCGGCCTAAGGCCTACAGCTAGGCCTAAAGCCTAGACCTAGGCCTCAAGCTCTCCCTTCGTATAGTTCCCCCGTGTGTGTGAAAGGGAGTTAATGTTTAACAATGTTACATTCCCTGATGTTTTTTAATAGCGACATTTAAATTTAAAGCTTTTACATTAAAACAACTCCCTACCCCCCCTCGTCGGCGGCTCTCCAGCCGAGCCAGGCCTGGGAATCTCTCCCCTGCTCGGGGTGTATTGGGCGGGGCTACAGCGGCAGGGGGTGGGGCTACGCGGGGCTGGGCGGGGCAACGGCGGCAGGGGGCGTGGGCACGAGGTGGAGGGCGGGGCTACGCGGGGTTGGGGCGGGGTTACGGCGGTAAGGGGCGGGGCAACGAGCTGGGGGCGGGGACACCGAGATGGGGCGGGGCCACGGGTGGCCGGGGCGGGGTTACGCGGGGTGGAGGGCGGGGCCACGGGGCATCCACTTATTGGCGGCCATTTTTTGCCATTTCATTTTATTATAGCCATTCAATTGTTCGGTCCTACCAGCCCACCCCACAGGGTCCTGTTTTTATCAACCTTGGATGGATGATGGGCTGAGTCAACCCCCCCAACCAGGATCCGAACTCACAACCCTCCGATTGCGAGCCGCTCACTCGACCACTGAGCCGCATGATGTGATGGCTGCAACTCCGCCACCACGGCTAGTTGAAGGGCAGCAGCAGCAGCACTGCGAGCAGGGCCACTCACAGCTTGTTAAATACTGCCCAGTCTTCACTGGAGATAGATGGACATGTGCTCGCCAACGCAGCCAGCAGATGTGATTGCTTGATCTGCAGTCTCTTCATTGTCTTCTCATTATCAGCTTGGGTTTCACCGTTCTAAACACACATACATATATCCATGGATACTCATTAATTACATTTTGTATTTGTTTTATTTATGCTTATTTATCGAGGAAAGCCTCACAGGACGGTTCTGCCAGGTTTCTACGGCAGGGGGTGGTGATATTGCTGTCTGTAAGCCCAGTTGAGTTATTTGCAGGTAATTTTTCAGAATTGGGATGTTTGGGCGAAACAGGATTTTGTCAGCTGTGGCAGGAAACCGGAGAACCCCGAGGAAACCCATGCAGAACAGAGGGAGTCCACACAAATTCAACACAGAAAGGTCGCCCCTGTCGGGAATCGAACCCAGGTACCGTCTTGCTGTGTGTTTAACTAAACTATTTGTTTATTTTATCAGGTGTAAGGCCCGCTGAGCTTTAAAAGCTTTTTTTTTATAAGCGACCTGGCCACAAATGAGAGCTCAACCAAGTGGCGTATTACGTAGAAGTATTTATAGCAGCCAAATAAACTAAAAGTACGTTGATTCTATGTGGAGGGAAAAACCAGAGAACCTGGAGAAAAATCCACGTGACTACTGGGAGAACATGTCAACTCCAAATATACAGCACGCGTCAGGGTCGGGATCGAACCCACGACATCCTGTATACCAGGCGAGGTACCGTGTTACCCCCTGCCGCCAAAAAAGAGAGAAAAAAGACGCATGGTACTATGCTCAAATTGCAAAAACACGAATGTGGGTGGCCGTACCGCACCTTTATGTCCACACCGTGGACAGCGCGTCCGTTCTCGACGATAAGAGAGAGCTCAGCACGGCGGGAATCGGTCTCCGTTGGACTCAGCTCACAGAAGCCTTGCTGCAGGGACGGCATGTACAGCACCGACTGGCCCAGCGCCCACTGCAGCTGCTGCTTCAGGGATGCTTCCTGCGTGGCCTGAGTCAACGGTGGATCACAACAATATTATGAAAATCCTATCCCGTGCGCATCGAGGCACCATACTCTGGTTTACCAGAAGGCGGACTAATTTTATCTCGACCCTTCTGCATGGGATAGAGTGTTGCCCCCTCGCATACATGGGTTTTCTCCAGGTGCTCCAGTTTCCTCTCAAGATTTATAAACACTCTAAACTAAACTTTTTATTTTACCAGGCAAGGCCCACTGAGTTATGTAGCTCTTTTTCAAAAGTGACCTGGACAGAAATGATAATATAATCAATGAAGTGGCTTATCAAGTGGAAATGTAGAGCAGCAAATACAAAAAAACGCACATTTCAAAATGTGGAGGGAAAACCCGGAGGACCCGGAGAAAAATCCACGCGACCACGGGGAAAGAGACACGCAAACTGCAAATATACAGGCGTCAGGGTCGTTTTCGAATCCACGACCTCCTGCGTACCAGGTGAGGTATTTAACATCTCGCCACCACGGCGCCCCATTCATTGGCAAAACTCATTAATTGGCTAAACACATTTTAATACACAGAAGATTGCACAGCTTGAGCTAGCACCTGCTAACCGCCTGGCTGCTGCCTTCCAGCTCGGCAATGGTTCCCTAGTTATTGCAAACGACACAATGTGCACGAACGACGGCGTCAACAACGACGCCAAACACCTCGGTTATTATTCATTCACGAGAAGGCAAAACATTACCCACCAGCTCCGAGGAGAGTCCGTTGCCCATTTCGGACTCGTAGGAGCTGCCGAAGTAAAGCCTCCAGACGTCGGGGACGGACGGCTCCTCTGCGGCGGGCAGCAGCTCACAGGCATCCAGCGAGGTGAGCGACGGCTCCAGGCCCGACTCGGGCCCCGACTCTTCGGAGCCGCCGCTAGTCGCGGGGAATAGCATGGAGGAGAGGCTGTCCGTCTCGCTCCCCGCCGTGCCCTCCTGCTGCGGCAACAACTCAGATTATTCCAGCCGCCAGGTGAACTCCAAAACAACAGCAGCGGCATCATAATCTTCATCGTCATTAAGTTTGAAGCTAGACCCCGTGCTTCTGTGTGCTGGAATACGTTTTAGTGCAGTTGTTTTCAACCTTTCGTTGGCTACTGTACCTACCCCTTGTTGAATTTCGTTTCAACCGAGTATACCCCCTTGCCTGAACCAACATGATTCTGAGAAATACATGTAAGAATAATGACCATTCTTGACGTGCTTACGTCCGTGGATGGAGTTCCTTTCCAGCTCAGACCCCGCTTGCTTGCCCATCGCCACATATATAACCTCTTGTTGTAACTGCTCTCTCGCTTGTCCAGCAGTTCCACTGCTGGATTATATTTTTTCGGCCTGAGGACGACCGTTTGTGTTGCGATCGAAACGTCGCGATTTATTTTATTTTATACCTACGTGACTTTACCAAAAGAACCAATGGGTAATAATGAACATCAATATTTTAAACTAACTAGCGAGTAACTGCAAGCAAATAACAAAAGTAAACGGACGCTCTACGTGCGTGGCGTAATCTGTTTACGCTCGCTGGTTACTCTTTGAAACCCGCATTGTTACAATCCATGCATTTAGAAAGGTTTTTATATCGTTCTAGGCTACCATATGGCTTAAAATGTTATCATAGTGATTTTCTATTGACAGATTCATATATGATTATTCACCAATGTATGATATATTTTCACACATTTATAAATCGCCTCACATACCCCTTGGGACATTGCCACGGACCCCCAGGGGTCTGCGTACCCCCCCGGTTGAGAAACACCGGTTTAGTGTGGCATGAAGCGTTTGAGAAACCTGTGCAGCACTGGAAATGTAGATAATAATAATATTGGGGCAAGTGCCGTTAGTGAGCACCAACGAAGGCCGGTACGTCACACGAGAGGGTGAGTGGCCAGCTCTGCGCCCGGCCGCCTTTCTCTCCCCAGTGCTCATGTTACACATCGCACCACGTACTTATTTGAGGCTGAGTCGACCAAGAGGAGGCCCAGGACCAGTTCAGATACTTGTCACTGGTGTCAGGCAGGTTTGTAGCGCAGCACGCAAACGACTACGCTACTATACAGGGCCACACTCGCAAGCATGAGTATTACCCGCTAAAATATGCGTGGCAAATATGAGTCCAACTAGCAAGGTGCGAAGTGCATATCCATGATTCATCATTGATTTTTGGGTCAGATCATGTAAGTAAAATGTGTGTTGTGCACCCTCCTCCACGTGAGACAGCCAATTAATAAAGTTGTCACATCAACACACGTGGCAATTTATTACTGCTTCAGCAGCCGCCACCGGTGTGACATTGGAGAGCGATCCACACATTTAACCCTTTCCCATTGCGATGACGTATGTGTATGTCATCCATATGGAATCGGAAGAAAAAATAATAAAAATAACTTTATTGGTACCGAGGCTCCCACATGGCTATGCGGGAGGGCGTGCAGCAGTTTGATGCCAGCTATCAAAGAGTGCAGTGGTCGTGTCGCTACAGTTATTTGCGGTGAGTACAATGTCTTTAAAAACGACGGCATAATGCCTCTCCAAATAAAATTAACGCTAACAGGTTACGTGTACCGAGATTCAGCGGTGAACGGGACACCCCACTCTGCAACTTGCAGACGTCTCAGAACGGGAAAGGGTTAACAACAGGGTTCGAGGTTTCTCTGGAAGTTACAACCGGCATCATCAGGCAGTTGCCACAAATGTGGAGGAGGGCTTTACGACACACATTTTACTCGCGTGACCCGACCCAAAGGTCGATTACGAATCGTAACATCGGTTGCAGTATCCTACATATTAACATTTGCACATCCCTTGTGAGTATGGATCGTTTCAGAAACTGCGTGGAAGAGAGACGCCGTCACCTTGTTGTTGTTGTTGACGACAAAGGCGTCGGCCTGCAGGCCGTTGATGGCCTCCATTTGGGCGTTGTAGAGCAGGGCCTTGAGGTCAGCTCCCGTGAACCCCACCGTCTGCTCAGCCACCGGCTGCAGGCAAGCGTCCTCGGCCAACACCAGGGGCCGGCTCAGCACGTGAAGGATCTCCAGACGCTCCTCCTGCACGGCGACCGGCAAAGAAGGCATCTTAGCCGGCCGGTGGTGGCTACGCTGCTACCACACGTGGCCGCCTGTAATCCAGCGCTGTGGACGCACAAATGTTGCTGTGAAACTCCCTTCCCGTGGGCGTTGAGGAGGAGCCGTGCCCTGGCTCGCCACAACAAAAATGTGGACTCCACCTGTTCCATCTGTACAGGATAAGAGTGTTGCCCCCGTGCATACGTGGGTTTTTCCTTCCTGGTGCTCAGGTTTCCTCTAAATGTAAACACTCATGAATTGGCCTAAATATGTAGAGGACCGCAGAGCTTGGGCAATTCACCGTGTGGCTGCCGACGCATTTATCTCTGGTTCCTTCTCGAGCCTCTTGAGTCGTTGTCTCTGTTCGTCAGTGAGCTAAAACTGTGCGATGCGATACAAGTTGACATTAGTATTATTGTAATAACAGCTATAGTGGGTTCACGTGGGGGATTGGCTTGCCGGTCCTGCTTGTAGCCAATAAGGGTCGAGATAGGGAGCGTGGGGCCGGCGTGATCACGGCATGTCATCAGGGGTGATTGGCCCAGCCATTGGGGCCCCAGCTAATGGGGATCCGGATAAGAGGCGTTGTCCCGGGAGTGACAGGGAACCATCGAGAACGGTCGAGATTGCCCATGGAGGATTGGCTGGGGGGACCACGTGACGAAGGGATTAAGAGGGAGGAGAGAGGGATGATCGAGAGGAGACGGGGAACTGAACGGGGTGAGAGCCACGCGCGAGCGGGGCTCCGGGTGCCACGTGCGCGGTGGGAGTTGTGGGAGTCTGCCGCTCTCCGTTGTCTGCCAGCAACGGAGCGTGTGGGAACAAGTGTACCGTGAAGTGAAAATAAAGAAGACCGATTCTGAATCCGTCTCCGGAGAATTATTACATTATTATTACAATTACTAGACGGACTCCTCTACTTACGAAAATTCGACTTATGAAGTTTAAAGATACGAACAAACCAGTCCGTATGTCCAGTTGCTTGTTCGAGTCGTAAGTTCAATCGCCACGCAATAGATGGCGGTGGTGGCATCTACATCTGTAGAATGTGAAGAATCAGTGACATCTACAGGAGATGATACAACTTTTAAAGCCATTCCCCGTGTTTCGTGCACGTGCCGTGCAACATGTTTGGAATTGACAGCAGTAAAGTTGGACTTACGAACAAATCGACTTACAAACAGACCTCTGGAACCTAACGTAAGTAGAGGAGTCCCTGTATATCGTAAACTATGCGGAACATCCGGCCGGCGGCTCTCCTGGCAGCGACGAAGGCACAACGGCTCAATGGCTCACCAGTGAGGGAGGTGGACAGAAGAGCGTTTGGTCGAGTCGGCCCGGACGCAGTAGGGCCGGGTCAATCAGGTCCGGGCGGCTGGAGGCAGCCAGCACATACACTCCTGCGGCAAGAATGTTCACCACACCAAACACGGGCATCGAAGGTAAACTATAAAACATATTTTTTTCATTTTACCAGGTGTAAGGCCCAATCAGCTTCATAGCTCTTTACTAAAAGTGATGTGGCGATTACAAATGATAGCTCACCGAGCTTATCATCGTGTGGAAATTTATAGCAGCCAATTACTCCAAATGCACGTTGGTTCTAAATGTGGAGGGAAAAACTGGAGAACCTCTAGCAAAATCCACGCGACCACGGGGAAATCATGCAAACTCCAACTATATTAGCGTCAGGGTCGGGATTGAACCCGCGACTTCCTGTATGCAAATGTGAGGTAGTTAACATCTTGCCACCGTCACGCCCCAATCAAGACGGCAATGAGGCGATGCGCACTCCTCTTTACAGCCCTGAGCCCTTATGGTGGGGGGGGCGAGTCTATCCATAGGACACCCAGTATTGACTTCCCACACAAAGTGGTTATTTCTTTTAAGGACCCCGCAAGGATGATGGGCCGAGTCAACCAACAACTAGAATGGTTACTTGCAACCTTCTGATTTTGAGCCGCTCGGTCTACCGCTGCGCTACCTGGCCTGACAACAATATTTTCGAACTGTTGTCTGTGAAGCACCACCACTCGTTGTGTCAGGATTAAGTCTCTCCACACGGCGACAAGCAATGGGGACTGTGGAGGGCCTTGAATGAACTAAAGGTGTGAATTAGAGTAAAATAATTAACACGTTTAATCAAGCGGGAATGCTCATCATAAATCCACCTCCGAATATAATTGGTGCACTAAACAAACAAGGTAAGCTCAGAGGTGAGAGCCCTGAGCTGGCAAGGATAAGATGGTTGGCTATGTACGGTGCGAAAGAAGTTCAACGTACATACATACATCCCGGGTTCGAACCCAGGCAGTCACCTATCATGAAACCAGGTTCTCAATGTAGCGAATTAATGGTTTCAGCACGGTCACCAGTGACTGTATTTGGCTAAATTAAATATCTTGGAATGAAATATCAGCTTGTCATGCAATGGACATTACTCTCATATGCAGAGTGGGTGGGAAAGTGCTTCCCTCACCTGTGTGGGCCAGAGGTCACTTAAACGGACCTCAGAGGTAGCTCGGTGATATCCACTTCCATGGAATGTTCTCTAACACGAAGGGTTGCGCTGATCTGTGAGGGATCCGAATGGATTTCTCCATCTCATGACTCCAATAGCAAATGGCATAAAATTGGGGATAAATAACTAACTTAAAAAAAAACACATTTTATTGCCTTCACGAAGTTACATGTGGATTCAAAGATGCAGCTAATCTGGCTGTGACGGTCCCACCTGATGACGGAGACTTGTGTTGCCTCCGAAACGTCGTGAATTTTATTTTTATTTTTGTTTTGTTTTATTTTACTTTCATTACTTTTAATGTTTTACCTACGTGACTTTACCGAAAAAAACCTGAGAATAGAAAAGAAGAATGGCTATGTTTAAGTGATAGCATTTTAGACGAGGCTGCTGATAGGATGGAATAATAATCGTCATGATCCATGGGCACATAGCCCATCGGTGTCCACTGCACATTTCGTCATTTGTTTCCACTTTCCCCCTGGCCGGAAGAGGAGAGTGTTCATTGTACGAGGGTAATGGCCCTGCTGAAGGATGCGTGCCGCAAAGAGGCCACAACGCGAACTTCATCGTTGGCCGTCTAGCGAGTGAACAAGGGAGCCGCCAACCCCCCTCACCGTGCAGTCCCTCCACGCCGTCCAGCTGGGTGAGCAGTTGGTTAACGACGCGGTCCGTCACGCCCGTGTTGTCGTGACCGCGGCGAGGAGCAAGCGAATCAAACTCGTCAAAAAACAGAACGCACGGCTTCGCGGCCTGGGCCCTGCGACGGACGAAATGCAACGAGGGGGCAGAGCGTCAATCCTGCGGCTTGACACTGTAAAAGCTACAAATTTCCACACAATAAGCCACTTCGTTGAGCTGTCATTTGTGGCCAGGTCTTGTTTCCGAGACCCACACAGCGTCAGTGCCGAACACAGATGCATTACTGAGTGTCGGGTTAGACCACGTAACGATTCTGTCAAATCACTATCGTAAGATTATTACGTGGCATACGCGCTTAACCTTCAACGCTGCAACTTCAACCCTGGTTGATGCTTGGAAAACCAAATGGAGTTCACAAGAAGTCACAAGTCACAAACCAACATCTCGTGACAGACCCTGGCTTTGATCGTCCGTGAAACTTACAGGGCCACTACCCCAAAACCACATCCACACAAACCACGGCAGCAGACACGGATACCTGATGCACAAATGGAAAATTTTAAACTCTCCGTCAAAGTGCGACTGCAGTCACCCA
Organism: Lampetra fluviatilis; assembly: GCF_964198595.1. Lineage (NCBI taxonomy): Eukaryota > Metazoa > Chordata > Hyperoartia > Petromyzontiformes > Petromyzontidae > Lampetra > Lampetra fluviatilis. The sequence continues at coordinate 1,265,031 of NC_136295.1, read as the reverse complement.
AAACAGAACCATGGTACGTGGAATGGACTCAAAGCCCGATTAAAAAATACGACTGGAACTATAATTTAACATTGCGGTTGGTTGAGAAAGATAATGGCTTCAAGAGTAGCAGAGTGCTTGCGCAATGCTCCTGGGCTCTCGGCTCGTTGAGTCACGACGAGCTGCTGAGCTGCTGAGCTGCCGCAATGCCGCGCTGCTGAGCTGCCGAGCTGCTGAGCATCGACGCACATGCAGCCACACGGCCAGACAAGCTCACCTTGCACTCACCATACAAGGTGAGCTTATTCCAATGGATTGACATTTATTTTCTATTTTCCTCGTTGTCCACTTTTTACGCTACGTTACGTAACATTTGTTTTCATTGCCGGGAGTGTTTCACCTTTAAATTTGGGGGTTTCATTTCGTGCGGAGCACACAACCCTGCGTGCCACGTCCATATGATTTATACGATGCTGCATTATGAATGAACGTCAAGCTTCACCGTTTAACCTGGACCCTGTATTTCCCCCGTGTGTTGATGGGAAAGCAGTGAAGTAAACACACAGCCAACATTCAAGGCAGAGCAGTCGAAGCGAATGATGATCCACCACTCACTGAATCGCTCCAGCCACTCGCTCACCACCAGCCAGTCGCCTCCTTGTCACTTGCCTGTCGCTACTACCATGGTCACCGTTCTCGTGGACTTCACTCATCGAGTCCTCCACCAGTGTGGAGGACTTTGGTCTATCAGGCGAGCTATTTCGTGCCATTCACACTGTGTGCCACCCAGCCACCCACTCACCCCACTGCAGCTCAAAACACTCCTACTGACTCTTTCTGCTTCTTCCCTCACAATACTCCACTTTGGGATTTACCTCTGATCATCCCTTTTACCATGCCGTTACCATGACATTGCTCAAGTCAAGTGACGTACGCGTTAACCCGGATTGTTTTTTGCGACCTCAATAGTGCCCGTTGGGTGTTGTCCACTTGACGTTTTTGACATTTGGGCCTGCGCTCAGGAACTGTGCATTTGATAAAAAAATACAAGAGCCACGCGTCTCTGTTCACCTCTTAAAAACGTCCCTGACGGCCTGCTCGCTCGATCCCACGTACTTATTCAGCAGTTCCGGGCCCTGCCAGGGAGGCAACACCCGCTTGGTTACACCCCACACACAGTGCCGGACAACACCGCATTCGTTCACATTGTACTCATCTCGCGCAAATACCTACGTCTTTGTCGGCAAAAAACATCAATAACCAGCACACGCCACGATTTTAATATGGCCCAGCATTTTCCGCGACTGGGGACGCGATCGTGGCGACATGATCTACAAGTTTAACGCGTCGGCTTTCGCGACCAATATTATCCACAATAGAAGTTTTTGGGTTAGAATGCGTGAACGTAAAATATAATATACGTTCTAAAAGGCGTGACGACGAAGTGCCTTAACGCACGAGGCGCCCGTACCGCCGCCTCACCTTGATGCTGATGAAGTTCATGCCACTCTCGTGAGCAACCGCCGCGGCCAGGAGAGTCTTCCCCGTGCCGGGGGCGCCGTACAGCAGGACCCCCGTCTGCTGTCTGATCGGGAGCCTCTCAAACAGCGCAGGGTACTGCACCCAGTGGCACGCAGTCGTTTAAACAGTAACCTGCCACTCTATCGTCATTCTACTGGACATATGTGAAAAATTACTTTATAACTCATCAGATTCCTCCAGTACATTCACAACTCTTCTTATCCGCAACCATATTATACCGGCGACTACTGTTATCCGCAGGACCTAAAGGGTCAATGAAATCCTATCATCCGCCCCACGATTCTTACTACGAACCGCGATCATCCGTGTACTTCCCATACTGCATTGCGTAACAGCTATCTATTATCCTCTACATTTTTGTGGATAAATAGAGTCGATCGGCAAATCCCATTATCTGTGGCGATGGAGCTTAACTTGTTTGCTTATTCCAGATTTCATTCCTTACAATATAAGGTGTGGATCACATTTCCTCTGTAAGGTACCAAAGGTTAATGTGAGATTTCGCCAATACACATTCACCCATGACTCTGTGTGTAACTGGATTAATGTGGCTTCCCTTAGTGAGAGTGTCAATACTAAATAACTAAAACTATTTTAATTTTACCAGGTAAGGCCCCCCCACTGAGCTTTATAGCTCTTTTTCAGAAGCGACCTGGCTATCACAAATGATAGCTCAACGAAGTGGCCTATCACGTGGAAATTTGTAGAAGCCAAATACTCTTCACACATTTCTAAATGTGTACGCACGTACACACACGTGCACACACGCGCGCACACGAGTGCACACGAGCGCGCGCACGCGCGCACACACGCGCACACACGCGCGTACCTTGACCGGCAGCTGCACAGTGTCCATGAGCACCTGCTTGACGGCGGCCAGGCCGCCCACACTGTCCCAGCCGAGGCCCGAGGGCTCGTGGAGATTCGCATTGCGTAGGGAGGACGGCGTGAAGCCACGCAGAGCTACCCTCAAGTCCTCTGTGCTCAGATTTAGCCCTGCAACGCACGTGTGCGTGTGTAAGTGTGTGTGTGTACGTGTGTGTGTACATGTGTGCGTTTGAATGCGTGAATGTGGGGAGCGGTAGAGTAGCGGTTATCGCGATGCGCTACAAACCTGGCAAGCCGAGTTCGATTCCCGCTCGGACTAATACCAGTGATGACTATCTGTATCTTTCCTGGGCCTCCCCTAGATCGACTCAGCCTCAAATGAGTACCTGGTGTGGTGTGTAATCATCACCACTCAGGAGACAAAGGCGGCCGGGCGTGGTGTTGGCCACCCACCCCCTCGTGTGCCGTGCGGGCCTTCATAGGTACTCGCTAACAGCAATTGCCCCAACAGTCTGTTACAGGCTATACAGGGGATCTTTGTTTTTGTGAATATTTAACTTATTTCGCAGCATACGTAGCCAACCATGCTAATCGAAGGTGCAGGGAAGGACAACAAACTAAACACAAAAAACAGTTTAAAAGAAATTAGTTTCCAATCTAGATCTAAAAGCGTATAGCGCCAGCGGCTTCCTAATATCAGAAGAGCGTTCCAGACGGCCGCAGAAGCGCATCTGACAGGACGAAATGCAGTGACTGGCTTTGTTCGATGGCAAGCCAAAAGATGCTGCGAGGATGACTGGAGTTTGCGTGATGCTCCTTGAGGAGATCAGCGAGGTGTTGTGGTTCATTTGTGGTAAGCACTTTGTGTGTAAAGAGTGCGACCTTATAAAAGGAAAATGTCGCACATCTGATAAACTTGGTTATGATCATTTTTCCACAACTTATCAATAATGCCAAACGCACGCATGGCTATAAACGTGATTTGTTAATTGATCATTGGGTTAGGCGACATAATGATCTAACCCTCCACCACCCGACGCAGCCTAACAAATAAAATTGTCAAGTGTTCGACTGTGTAACGGGCCAATTATAACTTTTTTCACCATACTGACTGGTAAGTTGTGGAGGAATTCCCATGACAAAATGTAGCTGCTTGATACGCGAAGTTCTACTTGAAACTGTGTCAAGCATCGTTAGGTTAGAACCCAGGAAGTCAGAATAAACAGGTGTCCTGACATCACAGGAAAACCAAGCAGATTTAGACGAGATATTAACCAATGCCAATTAATGTAATCTAAATTTGGGCAAAATATTGGCTGTGAAAACCTATGCTACTATTAACCTCTTACAAAATTATAATTTCCGTCATTGTGCAGAACATATGAGAACAAACTTGATGAAAAGCTTTCGTGACTGCAGGATTTCATACTCTTAGGTTCTTACGGTAACGTCGCGTAGATAGTAAAATAAATAACTAATAGATCACGACGTTTCGATCGCAACAACAAGCGGTCGTCCTCAGGTGAAAGAGGGTTTGAGAGAAACATGCCTCTGTGAGGATGCATTATAAAGAGGGGGAGGGGAGGCCGCAAAGGGGCGAGAGGGTGGGGATACAATTCAAAGAGGGCTTGGGTGAAAGAGAGAAAAGAAATGTTCCTACCTACATGACTTTACCGAAAGAACCTAAGAGTATGAAATCCTGCAGTCACAAAAGCTTCTAATCAAGATTGAACCGCCTCGACGGGGAGGTTTTCCACACAACTCAGACATAATTTTAACCGAGAAGATGGATGCAAAATTTAGCAATCTTTGGAAGGACTGGATCAACCAGGTAGGGTGTTAACTGTTGTGTTAGCATTACATTTCCAAATGTTAAGTTTGATATCTCGGCTTCCTTGTCACATTTCTTTTCTCTCTCTCACCCAAGCCCTCTTTGAATTTTATCCCCACCCTCTCGCCCCTTTGCAGCCTCCCCTCCTCCCCCTCTTTATAATGCCTCGTCACAGAGGCAGGTTTCTCTCTTTCACCTGAGGACAAGCGCTTGTGGTTGCGATCTATTATTTATTTATTTTCCTATCTACGTAACGTTACCGAAATAACCTAAGTATATAAGAACAAAATCAAGAATCGGCCAACACACCTCCCTGCACACATCTGTCCCAAGGAAATTGTACGCATGCTGATGAGACAGTGAATGTAAAAACCGGTTCCAGAGTTTTTGCTCGTGTCGAAACCAATGCTGGTGAAATTACATACTACCAGGAAGCCGTGGTGCTGGTGAGATTTGTAAAAAAAAATTGTACTTGTGTTTCTTACGTCGAGACACAGATATGTTGAGGAATATTTCCTGCTTACAGTAAAACCTCGTTATATCGGTATTTGTTCATTCGTAATTGGGGATAATTTGGCACGGCTGCGCTTTCGGCAGAAAAATTGTGTATTAGTAATTCGCCATGAGCCGAATTGCCATACCGAATGGTCCAAGTCCAGCATACACATGGAGCGACGCCACGCGCCACAACCAAAACAACGACTCAGTCTGGTGACGGCAAGCGTGGTGAGTTTCAATGCAGACCCGTCGCTTTGAACTTTACCTTGTTTATGCACTCTGTGCAAGCCAACTCTCTCAGAAATGTCGGCTTCCTTGTCACATTATAAAAGACAAATAGTTCACTACTTTAGCCCACCGGTGTGTGAGATATCATTTTAATTTTTTTATTGTAATATATATTCTATTTAATAATACAATTTCTTATAGGGGAAACAAATGCCAATGAACAACAATTGAATGATTACCAATCCATTATATAATTACAATACCCTCCTCGCCTCGAATCACTGCACCAGATTGAGTTGAAAGATGACGTCACCCTGCTGCTGGATGATGCTGGATGTAATTACCAGCGAAACGTCGTACTCAAAATTGTAAATGATGTTGATTCACTCTTCAACACACCGGTGGGCTGAAGTAGTGAACTATTTGTCTTTTGTAAACGTGACACATGTTTTACTGTTTAGCCGTGTCGGGTGGTGGAGGGTTACGACACATTTATAAATAACGCGATCTAACCCAAAAAAAAACGTTATTATGAATAATATTGGTCGTGAAAGCCTACGTGTTAAATTGATTTGTCAATAAACCGATCTCCATGTGGGGTAAATACTCCTCCGGGATTAACACGGCACCACTGCATTGTTGAAACATCGGCAACAATCTCCTCACGATGAGTACGCGACGGCTGCTGCGGCGCCGCTCAGCCGCTCGTGTTGCTGCAGATGCCGCCCCCCGGAGCCACCGGGCCACCTCCTGCAGTGTTTGCAATTCACGCGAGCGAGGGTGGGGGCCAGCCAGCGTCAGTACCCGGGAACGTGAATAATGCAGCGAGTGAGCACTCGCGGTGCGTTGCCGCTGGTAACAGAGAGAACGATGCGATCCATCGCACGTGCGTCCAGTGAGATACCGCTTACACCGCAGTGCGGCAGTTCACTTCGATTCTGAATTGAAAAGGGAAAACTAATGTCTAATGCTCAAGATATTTCAAGATCTGTGCCAAAACTGCTAACTGGTTTTTACAGTTTTTTCATGCGGTTGCACGTACGGTGAACTTCTTTCGCACCGCACGAAGCCAACCGTGATAATTGGAGGTGTCGGGGGGGGGGACAACAAACACAATTCACAATCCCAGCAAAGTCTTAACCTAGTGAGTTTAATTGCGGGGTAGCAGCGACTTTAATGTGAAAAGATGCACGCTGTGTTGATTGGGCACTTGCAATGATGAGTCGAATATCCGAGTTGAAATCTTTGTGTAAACTTATAAATGGGTCATAGAATTTCTGTGGAACCAAATCCAGCAATTAAAAAATTATAGGAAAGCCTTACCGAGTCTCAAGAATCGTTTTCAGGAGGGTCCTGCCAAGTTTTTCGCAGTCGTGGGCTATGTTGTCGCTGCTGCTGGGTGTAATCCCAACTAAATAATTTACAGGAAAATTTTCAGCATTGGGATATTTTGTCCAATACCAGTAACATTAAAAAAAGATTTGTATCTAGGAAAGTAAACTGGAGAACCCTGGAGGAAACCTTATGCAGCACAGGAGAATATACAAAATCCAGACAGAAAAGGGGACCGAGTTGGGAATAAAACCCAGGCCTTTATCGCTATGAGGCACGAGTGCTTCCACCGGCACTGCCACCATACTGCCACCATACTGCCAGACTCTCGACACAACAATTCGCTAGCCGCGAGGGGCCTCACGCCGAGCGTTACCTTGCGGCGTGCCATCCCCGTGGGGCGGCGCGTTGGCCTGCAGGTGGGCGTGCACTGCCCGCTCCACGAGCTGCACGACGTCCCGAGCGAGGAAGCCGCCGGTGAGCTTGGCGACCTCTTGCAGCTCTGCGCCACTCAGTCCCCGCGCAGAGACGCTCGACTTGTTGCGAATGACAGCCGCCAGTAGCTCTTGGCCGTCCTCCTACAGAGGCAGCCACACTCACCGACTCAGTCAAACACTCAGTCACCCACCGACTCACCCACTCACTCATCTACCCACTCACTCATCTACCCACTCACTCATCTACCCACTCACTCATCTACCCACTCAGTCACTCACCCGCTCACCCACCCAATCACTCACACACTCGCTCAAACACCCAGCCACTCACTCGCTCAGCCACCCACTCATTCACTCACCCACTCACTCACTCAATCAACAATAAAAACCGCCATTCGCCACTAAGTGGCGGTGATGTCACCACGACGCTTGTGCCAGACTATGTGCACCTTGAGGCCACGTGAAGTGTCGAACGCCTGCTGGCAGGAGGTCACGGGGCAAACCCAGGTGCCACAGGTCGACTGACCGAGATGACTGGCTGATGCACCACATGTGCCCCCTACTGTGCCAACTTGCTGTGCTTTAGCCACCCGACGCTCCGCTCGTTGTTGTGAACGTCGCTCCTCCGCCCTCCATTGTTGTAGGAGGGCGACTGCCTCCAACTGCCCAGCAGCGTCTTTCACAAGCCTCCTCCACAGGGGCCGATCTTAACACCGCTGGTACCAGTCCTCGGCAAGTCTACTCAGCTCCACATCCTCCTGTACCACATCACTCCATTTCTTCTCTAGCCCGTGCCGCACCCGTTTTGACCCCTCTATCTGGCCGAACAAAAGCTGTTTAGGCATGCGGTGACTGGGCATGCGGGCTACATGACCCAGCCAACGCAGCCTTGCGTGCCGGAGAAGCTCACCGATGGGACTTTGCCCAGATCTTTCAAGGATTTGTGAGCTCCTCACACAATCCAGCCTGGTTAAACCCAAGATGTTTCAAATCGGCGAAGATGCTCCATTAGAGGGGGTCCACGTTTCGCAAGCGTAGAGAAGGGAAGGAATGAACGTGGCCTAGAAGACTTGAAGCTTCATGCGAAGCGACAGACCAGGTAGCTTCCACACAGCATTACGCAACCGATGATAAGATAATGCCGCGCGGCTGATTCTGAGCGAGACCTCTGCTGTCAAACTGGAGCGTACTCATCGTGAGGAGGTCATGAGCACACTGCCCAGGTATTGGAAACTCTCCACTCTCTCCACAACTGCCCCATCACCGATTGGGAGTTGTGGGGGTGGGTTGCCCGATGGTACAAAATACCCAGGCAGGTGCTTAGTTTTGGTGGGGCTGATGGTAAGGCCCCACCTCTTAGTGGCACGCTCCAGTTTCAGCAGCAGTGCCTCCAACTCCTCCTCTGAGTGAGCGGCAATTACCAGATCATCGGCATACATAATGTTGTTGACCAATAGGGAGCCATCCCTTGACCGCACCCGGGCATCGATCAGCCTCCCCTTGTATCTGTACCAGATGGAAATTCCTCTGGTACAGCCATCAAAGGCTTCACGAACTATGTGGTCGAAAAAGATGTTAAGTAATGTGGGAGCCAGAGGACATCCCTGTCGCACCCAAAGGTGAACAAGGAATGGCTCCGACTCCTGGTCACGTAGTTTTACCCGGGCCCGCTCACCATCATGAAGGTCCTTAATGATTGTGAGCAGATGGTCAGGGACTCCAAAAGCACAAAGAATAACCCAGAGCCCAGGCCTACTGATGGTATCATCGGCCTTGACCAGGTCAATAAAGCAGAGATGTAGGTCTTGTTGGAATTCCCTACACCACTGCTGTAGCAAACAGGCAGAAAATATGACATCTGTGCAGGACCGCTCTTTCTTGAAACCACATTGAGGCTCCGCAAGCCTCTCCTTAGCGTGCCTGGCAAGGCAATGTTGAATAATCCTTTACACGACCTTTCCTGGCACACTGAAAAGTGAGATTCCCCTGTAGTTGTTACAGTCTGTGTGGTCCCCCTTCTTAAAGAGGGGGACCACAAGGGCATCCTTCCAATCCTGCGGAACCCGTCCAGTGGTCCAGACTGTTGTTATGATGTCATGTAGGGCAGTCTGTGCACAAACGCCACCCTCCCTCAGCATTTCGCTTGGGAGATCATCTCTGCCCGGTGCCTTTCCTGGTCTCAGACTCTGGATATCCTTTAATACTTCCTCAACAGATGGCACCTCAGCCAGCCACTCACAGGCGGTGACATCTTCTTCCAATACTTGAGGCACCGCAGCCTCAGCAGGGTCATCCCCACTTTGTCCCATTATGTTTTCCATGTCGAGGGATTTCCCCTCCCCCAGGACTTCACAGAAATGCTCAGCAAATCTGCAAACCTGTTCCTGGGGGTCGGAGATTGAATCACCGTTTTTTCCCATAATGATGGTAATAGGTGTGGCGCTGCAGGTTACTTTCTTGATTGAGTTAAATAGGGATTTGTGATCGTGGGCCATTGAGGCAGACTCCATCTCCTCAGCTAACCACGACCACCACCCATCCTTGCAGTGCCTCACGGCTCTCCGAACCTCCGAGCGAAGGCTGCAGTAAGCCTCCTCATTCTCTGACGTGGGATGCTGTAAACGATTAGAGTGGGCCTGTCGCTTTTTCTCAGCCATCCTGCATACCTCTGTCAGCCAGGGTCTCTGAGGAGGTCTGGACCGCGTACCCAAAGCAGCCATTGCAGCTGCCTGAGTCACAGTCCTAAATCTCGCCCATTTACCCTCGACATCTGGAGGAATGGGGGACGATGCTAACCCCAGCCGCAAGTGATGATGAAATTCTCGCTTGCAACTTTCATCAGCTAGCTGAGACCAGGCCACCTTAGGTTGGAATAGGGTCCTGGATGTACACCCACCACCAGAGTGGAAGAATGGCAGGCGCATCTTACAGATGACAAGCCGATGGTCAGAGGGCAGATCAGCTCCATGGTAGGTCCTGGTATCAAGGACATGGGCCCGCATCCGCTGTTCCATCACTATGTAGTCCAGCAGATGTTCTTGCTTGGACCCGGCATGCAATCATGATGTTGTGTGGATGCGCCGATGCCGGAACAGCGTGTTGGTAATTACAAGCCCATGAGCTGCACAAAAATCTAGCAGCCTCCTACCGTTGTTATTGAGCTGATCTGGCCCATGCCTTCCAATCACTCCAGACCAGGTGCCAGCATCATGACCAACTCGGGCATTGAAGTCACCCAACAAGATGACTCTATCCCTAGGGGCCATTTTAGCTAGCACCTGTGACAGGAGGTAATAGAAGGCATCTGACCCATTGGCCTTGCCTGCATCCCTCCACGGATGTTCGTCTTCGGTGGGGGCATAAGTAACCACGACCACCACTCCTCGCCTCCGGTTGATGGGAAGGCGAGCCCAAAGTAGCCTGGGGCGTACAGCTTCCCACATCCTCACCGCCACGCTCCCACACCCCCTTCATTCTTTTGTTCAGAAGAAGAGCCACTCCTTGTTGTTTGGTAGTCTCCTGCCCCGAGTAGAGGACTGTCCACCCCTCATGGTGGCAGGAGCCAGAGCCGCTCCACCGGACCGCCTGAATGCCAGAGAGATCCAGGCGGTACCGGTCCAGCTCCCGACAGAGGAGTGGCAGCCTCTCCTCCGCAGTGAGCGTTCGAACATCCCACTCACACACCCACTCACTCACCCATCCACCCACTAACTCACCCACTCACTCACTCATATACTGACCCACTCACGAACCCATTCATTTACTCACTCATCCACTCACATACCCATCCATCCACTAACTCACCTACTCACGCACTCCCCTACTCACCCACTTACTAAATTACTCACACACCCACCCACTGACTCACAGACTTACTCACCCATTCACCAACTCACTCACCCACCCACCCACCTGCTAAATCACTCGGTCCCTCACACACCCACTTATAGACCCACCTAGTCGCATGTGAAAATGTCAACTCCATAAGTAAAACAAATAATAAAAAAGTGTTATACAAGACAATATAATTCGGGTGAATAGATCACACCAAGTCGTTGGTCTAAGTGCTCCACGATGGTAGAGAAGTGAGCTTTCAGAAGGCACTGTTGTCATTTGTCACAATTATCAAATGTGCCCTTCTGATGAACGCTCACCCCCCCGGGTCACCCTTGAATACAAAAAACACATTAACTCAATGAGCCCTGCCCCGGCGGAGGGTGAACAAAAATAAACTCAACCAAACTACACAACGCCAAGAGTGGAATGGCTGCTCTCGCACTAAAGCAGGAGATAAGAAAAATCTAAACCACTCAGAGCCTCTTGTCTATTCGTCGTTGCAGCGAGTAGATAACTACGTTAGTACAGCGGGAAGGTGGGGAGGGAATGTGGAGTTTGCTCAGGTCTCGGAGCCACGAGCCATGCTCACCTGCAGCACGCCTTCCGTGGCATCCCCATGTCATTCCCGTGGCATTCAACTATTTTCAACTTCTTTTACCAGGTAAGGCCCACTGAGCTATATAGCTCTTTTACAGAAGTGACCTGGCCTCAAATTATAGCTCAACTAAGCGGCTTATCACGTGGAAATTTATAGTCACAGCCAAATACTCTAAACACATGTTTCTAAACGTGGAAGGCAAAACCGTAGGACCAGGAGAAAAATCCACGTGACCAAAGGGACAGAGACATTCAAACTCCGAATATACAGGTGTCAGGATCGGGATCGAACCCACGACCTCCTATGTACCAGGCGAGGTAATTAACATATCGCCACCATGGCATCCCCGTGGCATTTCCGTGACATCCCCATGGCTTCTCGGAGCCACCGCTGATATAATAAGCGCCCATGATATAAGGGGTGTCTTTACTTTCGAAATTAACTCGGGCAGCGGGTGCCAGTTGGACACCAGACGGCGGTATTCCTCCATTCTCTCACGTGACAGTGGCCATAACGATGTAGTGCAGTGGCTACCCGCGTGAGGGGGGCCACGTCGTGCCCCAGCTGGAACACGTGGAGGCCCTGAGCGGAGACGAGCGAGCGGTGCAGCGCCCCCTCCGACTCTGCGGTGCACACCAGTGCCACCATGCTCCTCTGCGACATCTCCGCGCACAACAGCTGTTTGAACACTAGTGGGGGGGGGCAGGAGGAGGGGGGGCAGGGGGAGGGGGGCGACGGAATTGATTAACAAATCAAGGGCAGCAGCGTGGCCCTGTGGTAATAACTCGTGCCTCGCTGCAAGTGGGGCCTGTGTTTGATTCCTCAAGCGGTGCCTCTCTGTGTAGAGTTTGTATGTTCTTCCATGATTCTGCAGTGTTGTGAGAGCGTGCGGTGTGTGTAGCAATAGTGTAGTGGCTAGCGCGCTGCGCTACGAACCCGGCGACCCGAGTTCGATTCCCGCGCATGGCCAACACTAGTGATGATTATGTGAACTGGTCCTGGGGCTCCCTAGGTCGACTCAGCCTCTAATGAGTATCTGGTGCGGTGTTTAAACATCGCCCCTGGGGAGACAAAGAGGGCCAGTTGTGATGCTGGCCACCCACCCCTTCGTGTGCCATTCTGGCCTTCATAGGTGCTCACAAGCAGCACTTGCTTCAAAAGTCTGTTGAGGCAAGTGCTGTCTTTGCATCTGCCAGTCAAATCAGTCAGTCAAGCTATAACACCTGGGTCTGTCCTGTAACCTCCCTGTCAGCGAGCCTTCAAAACTTCATGTGGACTGAAAGTGCATAAGCACTGGTGACTTCGTGGCAAATGGAGGCTGATGTTGTTTTTGTGTGTGAGAGTGTGTGAGGGGAGTGGTGGTGCAGTGGTTAGCGCATCCAGCAAATATCTGAACCGGTTATGGGCCTCCCCTAGGTCGATTCAGCCTTCAACGAGTACCTGATGCGGTATGTAAAAACATCAGCAGCAGGAAGACAATGGTGGCCGGGTGTGGTATTGACCAACCCTCGTGTGCTGTGCTGGCCTTAATAGACGTTCGCTAACAACACTTGCCCCATTGCCCCAACAATCCATAAACAGGCGACACGGGGGGGATCTTTGTCTTTGCGGGAGAGTGCATGGAGGCTGTACGTTCTTCCCCCGCGGGTTCTCTACTTTCCTCCCTTTAGCTAAAACCGTACAATGCCCTTGGTGTTGGCCAATAACATTAATAACAGTAATAATGATGGACACAGCTGGAAGTTGATGATCAAGGAGGTAAGCGCGCGTATCGCGTCGGCGGCCACCTACCCTCCATCAGCTGCAGGGCCTGGTTGTCCTCCGGATTGTTTTCGGGCCCGAAGTTGGAGGCTGAGCCCAGCACAAGGTGCAGGTCGTCCAGGAGCAGCAGCGACGGCTGCCTCCACACCGCCTCTCTCATCGCCGCTTCCAAAACGCCGGCGATCGTCTCCGTCGCTTTCCCTGTCGTCAGGAAGAGAGTTCCCGCCTCACTTCTCAGACTGAAGTAACGTCACGAAGTTAAACATCCAATGCACAATGTCCGTTATGCATCCAACTCGCTGTTTCGCACAGTTTCCTAGCTCTGAACAAGGGCCATTGCCTGAAACGTCGCTTGTTATATATTTACACTCTGTTCTCCTATAACGCGTGTTGTTTTCATAACGCAAATTGGATATAACGTGATGAATGTATCAGCGAATGCTTTTTTTTTTACGCGGATGCGAATTGGATATAATGCCATTGAGTGAACGGAACTGCGTCACGCGAGTTGGAATAAGCGCTCGTACGGCTGCCTCGGCGTAGCATCGCACGAGGCATTGGGATGCTGCTGGATGCTTCTAGATGCTACCCACGCGCCTCGGTCTTTGTTCAGCCTGCGTACGCATCTCACGTGTTATCGCGGACTGTGCTTTACCCGATATTATTTATTATAACCCAATTTTTATATAATGCGGTGTTCTTTAGGAAAGCAACTACTGCTTTATTAGTAGAATAGCCTGCATATTTTCCCCACTTTTTAGGATCATGGTGTTATAGACCAAGCGTTTTTGATTTTTTCTTTCTGAAAGCACAAATAACAAAACTCGACACATTCTTCAATCTGGCCTTAAATGGGAATAAATTTTTTTTATAATATGCAACATTTCAGGCCTTTATTCATAGCACGTAAATGATGTGCAATTATGAAGAGCCATTGGCAGTGTTATTGACGACTGTGTTGAGTTTGTATTTGTGCTTGTGCACCACTGCCAACACAGTATCAGCGAACAACAATGTGTTTCCCTTGCAACATGTCAACTATGAACGCGACTCATTCCGCTTGGGCCGAGCCAGTTTATGGAGTCACACTTCTACCATCTGTGTAAAGGGTTCTTTTCTAACTTGATTTTAAGCTTTCGTGACTGCAGGAATTACTCTTTGGTTCTTTCGGTAAAGTCACGTAGAAAGAAAATAAATTAAATAATAGAATACGACGTTTCGATTGCAACACAAGCAACCGTCATCAGGTGTGAATGCAAACTCGGAGAGAGACACATATATAGAGAGACACATACACAGAGAGAGAGAGAGACACAGAGAGACACAGACATGGAAAGAGACAACCACACAGAGAGAGAGACACACATAGAGACACAGAGAGACACAACGCAGAGAGAGGCACACACAAAGACACACAGAGAAACAACGCCTGTGTGATGAGGTATTATATAGGGAGAGAGGGGGAGGCAGAAAAATTAGCATGTCAATGAGAGCGGCAGGGGGAGAGAAATTGGAAGCTTGAGAAAACAAACCTAGTAAACTTAGAAATGTAATGCAATTCAACACAGAGTCGGCTAACACAACAGTTAACACTTTACCTGGCTGATTACGTGCGTGTGTGTCTCTCTGTGTGTCTCTCTCACTCTCTGTGTCTCTCTCTCTGTGAAGGTGTCTCTCTCTCTCTCTGTGTCTGTGTCTCTCTCCGAGCTTGCATTCACACCTGATGAGGGTTGCTTGTGTTGCAATCGAAACGTCGTATTCTATAATTAATTTTATTTTATTTCGACGTGACTTTACCGAAAAAACCAAAGAGTAGAATTATTTTATTTATTTTATTTATACATTTTAAATCAAAGGAACTAAATAAAAACACCAATCATTTCAGGCTAACCATTTTGAAAGTCTGTAATTCTTTTTTATTAAGCGTAACCAGCGGCCGGAAAGTTGTGAATATACAAGTGAGAAACCTATTTGTCCTTTATGTACGTATGTTGAACTTCTCTCGCACCAGATGTAGCCAACCGTGCTCATTGGAGGTGCAGGGGCGAGGGAAGGACAACAAACTAAACGTAAAAAAGCATTCCTGTAGCACAAGTTCACTTTCCTTTTCCCCTCTGTAGATCCGTCATAGTATAGGAACAGAAACTGTTCTGAAAAGTGCCGGTGTTTGTGTTTAGCGGAGCCGTCCCTCGGGTTCAGCGAATTGGGGCAACTGGCCAGGGTCCCATGCTTTGGGGGGCCCCCCGCGCTTCAACGTCTTGGTTTCAGACGTAGTAATACTTCCGGTTTAGTTTGAAGGCTTCAGCAGGGGGGCCCACAAGGTGGGATTTGACTCGGGCCCCGCACTGCCACCCCATTATGGACGGCCCTGATGATGATTAGTGTTATGAGAAGAGCCGGCGTGGCATAGCGTCGTGCACTGGCGTATGCAGACCGCAACGCGTAACTTGCGTGAAAACAAATCTTTGTAGTCTGAGGCAATGGATGCAAGCAAGGTCTAAAGGCCTGGGGGCACAGAAAAGCTGAGAGGCATGACGATTGCGGCCCAAGTCCCTGGCCTCGTCCACCCCCCTTGGGGAGACGGCGAGCTACCCGGAGACATCGGTAGCAATGCACGGATTTTATTTATTGGTGAACGCAGTTGCTGAACACTGGCCCCCGCCCACCCGCCCGCCCACCGAGGGCCCAAAATGCCAAGCAACCAGCAACACAAAGCACCATCAAAGAATTGTATAGATAACAGCTCATATGTCTCTTGAATTGGGAAAAGTTCTAAGAGCTTGGCATAGGGAAGAGACGATGGGAGAGGATTCCCGAGCGGAGGGGGCCCGGTGTGGCTCTGGGCAGCTCTGCTCATGGGCTGTGTAGGGGCCTTGTAGTGGACAACTCAGATGACACCGAGGGACTTAGGGGCTTAAGCGTTTTTTCAGAACTACACGCAGACTAACATGTTAATTAAGTGAATGACAACACTTAAATTCGTCTCAGAAATTGCATTGCACACAATACAGGGCATTTTAGTTACATCGCTTCCGCTCACGGTGACTTTGTGAGTTGTGACAATTCACGTGAAAAACATAGTCAATATTTCAAGTTCATGCAATACGTTTTGAGGAAGAGATATTGCGGCGGGCACGAGGTCAGGAAATTAAACGTGTGTGTGCATGTGTATAACGGTGAAGAGAAAAGTCACGAGAGATGGTTTTACCTCTCAGGGACTTGCAGCTTATGATCTCCAGGTGCCCATCAAGCCTCTCTGCAGCCTGCTTGCAGATGGCCCTCGCCAGGGCTGTCTTGCCAGAGCCCTGGAAGTTTGATCGGCATTAAACATACGTGCTATGATAGGCCGTGATCACGTTTACCATGTCCACATCTCAAATACTTGTAAGCAAAAGTAACTCTGACAAAAATAATGTTTTAATCGCATCACAATGCACAGAGGGTCAATCTTGCAGTGTGGCCCAGAAGGCGGAGAGCCCCTCTTGAAACATCACCTGAAACATTACCCACGGATACTTTTGGACAAACCAAGGGTGTTGTCTCTAAACTGCTCTCCCTGCTTCAACAGCTGGTAGGTGCAGCTATCGACTGGAATCGCTGAGAAGATCGTCGCGAGTGAAAATTGGGAGAAAAAAACATAACGTGGAAATTGTCAAAAGCTTTAATGCAGTGGAGCACAGCGATAAGTCACCAAGGCTGATGAGTGTGGCCAGTCTGTTACCGCTCTACCGGTTAGAATACCCAGATGGAGACCTTGTGATGCTCTGCATTGTGTCCATCTCCAGTCTCTCAAATGATCTGGGTATGCAGTGTTACACAGAGGATCTGGAAGCGATCAACTATCTGGTGTTTGTTCACAAACTTAGGAGGCTGCAAAAAGCCATAAGAAGTCAGCCTCCACGTTGCGTTCCACGCCTCGCTCGAGTCGCTCTCCACTCCAGCAGTCCGGGCAACACTGAGAGCTTGTCCCTGGCTGGGACTCCCCAGGGGGTGGAGCTACAGCACAGAGGGGTGGAGCTACAGAGCAGGGGGTGGAGCTACAAGACAGGGGGTGGAGCCAAACAGAATCAGTGGAGACTGATACTAATGTAATGCGAGCGTAAACGGGGTTCGCTGCTGGGCTTTGGCCCAATCATACGGCCCGGGGTATTGGGGGGCGGAGCCCAGTATGGGGGGCAAATGGGAGGGCCCGTCGTTCACCTCGGGTCCAATCAGAAGCGAGGTGAACGGGGGTGGAGCCAACAGGGCGCTATGGGAAGGCTGGATCTGACGGTCCGGAAGGGGAGGAGTCAGGATCACGTGGTGAAGGGGATATAGGTGGGAGCCCGGAAGGGCTCCGGGTCAGTTTCTGGAGTGAAGAAGCTGAACCACGTTGGGTGGCCGGAGGGGATCCGCGCCATCAGCCACGTGGCTGGAGGAGCTTCGGCACACCGTCGGCCAGCGGCGTGCGGAGTGGGGGAGCGGAAGAACTGATGAGGGAGCGCGTACGGGGCGCGCGCGAGGAGACGCTGGTCTGCTGTCAGGACCAGCGGGGTGCGAGCAAGAAGCTAAATAAAAGAGCAACGGAGACCAGCAGTGTGTGACGAAGTCTTTTATTACACTAATGTAGAGATGTAGTGGGTGACATCACGTCACGCGCGCCCTCTGAGAGAGTGGCGTCGCGGGACGTGACGTCAGGCGGGCCGTGGAGGACGGTGACATCATGCCCCCAGGGGGGTATTTAAAGGGGGACCCGGGATGTAACCGGGGTTGGTCAGGGGTAGGAGTGGGGACTCGGGTAGTTGGTCCTCACACGAGGCTAGGGGAGGCTACTCCGCCCGATCGGCCGAGGTTGGGGGTAGTCCTGGGCCGGGGCAGGGTGGAGAGCCGGGTTAGCCGGGGTGTAGGGATCTGAGTACCCTGTCTCCTGGGGAGTTATTGGCTAGGGGGGTGCTGGTTCGGCGTGAGCCTTATCAACCTAGCGTAAGCCCTTATCAACCTGGCGTAAGCCCTTATCAACCTGGCGTAAGCCCTTAACAACCTGGCGTGAGCCCTTAAATAAACGTGACGTGAGCCCCTAACAGCAACCTGCCTCGGAGTCGTGAATTGCACCACAACACTAAAATAAACTATTTGTATTTTACGAGGTAAGCCCCACTGAGCTATACAGCTCTTTTCAGAAGCGACCTGGTCAGTTATGATAGATCAACGAAGTGGCTTATCATGTGGAAATATTTTGAAGCCAAATACTCTAAATGCATGTTGATGCTAAATGTAGATGGAAAAACTGGAGGACCCAGTGAAAAATTAACGTGACCACGGGGAGAACACGCAAACTCCAAATATAAAGGCATCAGAAGATCCCCGTATAGCCTGAACAGACTTTTGGGGAACGGAATGTTCGCGAGCACCTGTCAAGTCCAGCACGGCACATGAGAAAAGTCCACACAACCACGGGGAGAACACCAAACTCCAAATATACAGCAGGCGTCAGGGTCGGGATCGAACTCACGACCCCCTGTATACCAGACAAGGTATTTAACATCTCGCCACCGTGATACCTGCAGATGAATGCCAACTCCGAGCGAACACTTCGATCAGGGAAATAACTTTTTCAGCACCTCCGATTACCGTGGTTGGCTAACGTAAGCTGCGAAAGAAGTTCAACATACACACATATATACACGTACATATCATTCTTCCAGACGATTCTAACAAACACGCTCGTTACGTGAGAAACGAACGTCGGGGGGAAAACGTGGCCGGCGATTACCTTGGGGCCCGTGATGAGGAGCCCACCATTGTGAAGTCCCCACGGAGCCCCCAGGCAGCTGAAGAGGTGGCCCCACCCGAGGCTCTGCAGCACGTGTAGCTCGCCCCGTCTCCCCGCCTGCTCAACGCCGCTACGCAGCACACATGCACGCACACAACCGCACCGTAAGCGCGCATCAGAAAAAAACCAGCATGCTCGTCAATAGCACCCATGGCCCTACAATAAAACTAAACCATAAAAAAAATACTTTTTCATTTCTACCAGGTAAGGCCCACTCATCTGTATGGCTCTCTTTTCAGAAGCTTCCAGGCTGCCGTAAATGATAGTATTTGATAGGCCAAATACTCTTAAATGAACGTTTGTAAGTGTGGAGGGAAAAAAACGGAAAGACCTGGAGAAAAATCCATACAACAGGAAGAGAGAACATGCAAACTACAAATATACAGCTGGCATCGTCAGGGTCGGGATCGAACCCACAACCGCCTGTATAATAGGCAAGGTGGTTAACAGCTCTTAGCCACCGTTGCGCCCTTGGAAACGTCCACATCGGGGACGTTTGGGGCGAGGGTCCTTTTCTTCATAGCCGTAAAAAATTACCACCCCTTGGCTGGTGGGCGAAAGGAAAGACATAAATTTATCTCGTTCATTCGTAGCAATGGTGCGAAGTACGTTATAAGGAGTAGCGCAAGCGGATTCAGGAGTTGTTTGGCTTTGATAAGGCTTCGGCATTCAGAGGTGGGAGAGGGGGAAGCAATGCACCCAACAGGCGCTTGGGATGATAATGATGCCAAAGAGTGGGTTTTAAAATTAAATGTGGACCATCTAAAAAAATTACAGCCAAGCGCGAGGTTATCCTGCTTTGCACAGCAGTGGTAGGCATCGATTAAAAAAATTGCCTTCGCTTACAATGCACGCATCAAAAAGTGTGCAGGAATCAATTATTTAATCTTTTGAAAATTAGAAACGAAGGTTGCATTCAGGGTAACGGAGTGAACAAAACTGCACAAAAGAGACGAGAAAAACTACCAACAAAACAAACATGACAACATGGTGTGGATACTTGAGTCAAACAATGGTCATGAGTTACGAGGGGGTGGGTGAATTGCCACAGCCTAACGGCTACACGCCACGTGAGATACGTGGGGACATGCTAGGCCAGGAACGTCCACCCACCGCAGAGATTCAGCGATGAAATGTAAAGATTAATTTATAATTGGCAGAAAACTCCTTCATATACAGAGGACCGCAGAGCTTAGGGTGGGAAATTGGCACCAACTGATGCTAAGCTAAGATGGACATGACAAGGGATAATAATAGAGTAGAACCTCTCTCAACGAAGGTCATTGGTTCCATGAAACTGGTCATAACATTAAATGGAACACGGTTAATCAATGCATTAATTCATATTTACTGTGCCTCTACAACAGCCCGTCGTTTACAGGGGAATGGTCGGTAAGCAGACACATTGGACTCTATGGAGGCAACTACACCACTATACACTGCACATTGGGGTCTATGGAGGCCCGTCGTTAAGCGATTAGTTGTTAACAGGAGTGGTTGTTAAGAGGGGTTCTACTTTTCGATTTAAAGCTTTCGTGACTGCAGGGATTCATCTTCTTGGTTCTTTCGGTAAAGTCACATAGAAGGGAAGTAATAAAATAATAAAAATAAAACATAATAAAATAATTCTCACGACGTTTCGGCCACAACGCAAGCAGCCGTCCTCAGGTGAAGAATGAAACACCACCAAGCTTGGAGCGTATATTTAAGCTGGGTTGGAGGGGGGGAGGTGGGAAGAAGAGCGCCTAGACAAAATTATTTGCATATCAAGAGAAATTTAGCATATGGAAAATGCGTAGGAGGGGGGCGGGGGGGTTTCAAATTAATCAAAGAACTACTCAACGATGGCAGCTATACAAAAAAAAAGAGACCCCACCAACAGCCTCGTCTCTAAAACCAAGCAAATCATTTCTGATTCAACCGCATTAATTGATCAGACCAAACAGTTCTCGTTGAAACCTTCTGCAGCCAGGCCACCAAGATTATACGGCTTGCCAAAGATACATAAAGAAGATACACCTCTTCGTCCCCTTGTCTCTACTATCAACTCCCCCACCTATAAATTGGCTCGTTTTTTGTCTGAAATCCTACGGCCTTTCACTGGAAAAAACACCTCTGCGGTACTAAACTCTACTGACCTGGTATCGACAATCAAGGGGATTGCCCTATCCCCAGACGACCTGCTTGTCAGTTTTTATGTGGTTTCCTTATTCACCAAAGTTCCTGTACCTGACACCATCGCAATCATTGAAGACTTGGTTCATCAAGGACTGAATGCTGGGGTACCCCCCCTGGTGAGACATTGCTTAACCAATACATACTTCACCTGGAATGGAACTTTCTACAAGCAAACTGAAGGCACCCCAATGGGCCCCCCCCTATCTCTGGTTGTAGCCAACATCTTCATGGAGAAATTTGAGACAGACGCCATCCAGACTGCCACTCTACGCCCGACCTTATGGAAGAGGTACATAGACGACACTTTTGTCATCTGGCCACATGGCCGGCCTGCTCTAGACCAATTTCTCGACCACATCAATTCCATACACCCAGCCATCAGATTCACCATGGAAGTCGAAAAAGATGGCAAGCTACCCTTTTTGGATGTCCTAATTAAAAGGAGACCTGATGGTTCAATGAGCCACACTGTCTACAGGAAAGCCACCCATACGGATGCTTACCTAAAACCGGATTCCCAGCACCATCCATCCCAGAAGAATTCCCTCATCAAGACTCTATACCATAGAGCCCAATGCATCTCCGACCAGGAACACATTGCCAGTGAACTCAAACATGTACGTCAAGCTCTTAAGGCTAATGGTTACTCCGACTACACAATCCGCAAAGCCATCACTCCAACCATCAAGAAGGATCCTGTTGAGGAGCCTTTCAAGACCATCACCTTACCCTACATTGCTGGGGTCACAAAAAAGATCTCCAAAATCCTGATTAAACACAAGATCCAGGTCCGATTCAAAACAGTACATAAAATCCGTGATCTGGTCCCGTCTGTAAAAGATGTGGTTCCAGACATACAGTACCCTGGCGTCTACAAACTAAGTTGCTTCTGTGGTAGCAGTTACATTGGAGAAACCAAACGACATGTCTCGGACCGCATCCACACGGTAGGACAAAAACCTCAGCCGTGGCAGATCACTGTTACAACTCAGTGGGCTCACATGACATTGACTTCTCCAAGACAGAGGTTCTCTGCAAGCCATCTGGCTATCATGAGAGATTCGTTCATGAGGCGATCCACATATACAAACACAGAGACAATTTCAACCGAGAAGATGGATTCTGGCTTAGCAATCATTGGAAGGACGTAATAAACCATTTCGGATCTTAACTGATTGTGTTCACGTTTACGGTGACTTTCAGACCGCGTTCCACTCACTGGCATTGTATTCTCCGCAGGGAATGGATTCTTTGCTCCGCTGCAAGTTTCCCCCCACAACTCACCCATTGACACGACGGTCAATGGTACAGTGTATAATAACAAATAGTATAACATTTATATGCTTAATACAATGTGCAAATTAATATATAGTATCGTAATTGTATAGTAAACATATAGCAGTGTGATACACATTAGGGTGGGTAGAATAATACATAGTGTTATATTAAAATGTATAAGATATAGGGTGGTTTATAGCAATACAGTATATAATTTAATGTTGGGTTTGTCTATG
Organism: Lampetra fluviatilis; assembly: GCF_964198595.1. Classification (NCBI taxonomy): domain Eukaryota; kingdom Metazoa; phylum Chordata; class Hyperoartia; order Petromyzontiformes; family Petromyzontidae; genus Lampetra; species Lampetra fluviatilis. The sequence goes on along the minus strand of NC_136295.1, from coordinate 1,242,656 downwards.
GCAGTATATAGTACGGTGTAGACTCGTGTGATGTAAGAGAATAAAGTTTAGATGGAAGCATATTATATAATTTTTACGACGTCGAATTGTAATGTATTACTTACTGTTAGTAACTCAGCTTATTGTAGAGTATAGTAAGTATACTGATGATGCTATGTAGTTTATACTTTAGTTGTTTATGTAGTTTATACTTTAGTTTTCTACGTGGTTGTTTAGTAACTGCAGCTACATACTATTAACATTCCTTTCCTTTGTTAATGCTACCCCCCTTCCCCCTCCCTTTGATGCTGCTAATCCTGCATAATGCACGGGCATAATATTAATTTGAAACCCCCCCGCCCACCTCCTACGCATTTTCCATATGCTAAATTCCTCTTGATATGCAAATTATTTTGTCTAGGCGCTCTTCTTCCCACCTCCCCCCCTCCAACCCAGCTTAAATATACGCTCCAAGCTTGGTGGTGTTTCATTCTTCACCTGAGGACGGCTGCTTACGTTGTGGCCGCACCGTCGTGAGAATTATTTTATAATGTTTTATTTTTATTATTTTATTACTTCCCTTCTACGTGACTTTACCGAAAGAACTAAGAAGATAGGTTCTACTGTAATAATAAAGATACCAAAGCTAATGTGCATGCATGACGACACTTAGGTAATGTTAATTGAAATGGTTTTCACGTTTATATTCAACAAAAAATTTACCCTAAACGCTCCAGCGGAATGAAAGGGAGTTGGTGGTCTAAGTCTTCGGTTTGCTTGCAGATAACCCAGCCCTTCTCACTTGGACACAGGGTAACCTGTGAAGCACACACCAAGCGAATCATTAAACTCAGTCAGCATTCACAGTAAATAAATCCATTAAAACAGTAATTATGATCAGCCTTCATTATGCTATCGAATTGAATTACATTACAGTAAAACCCTTCGAAGCTGGACTCGGGTAAGCCAGAATTCAGGATAAGCCAGACGGGATACCTGAAAATAACAAAAAACTAAATAACAAAGAACAAAACAAAAACCCTGACCCGTGGTACACCGCGCTCACACGTAAATTAAGCACCGCACGGTGAAGCCCGGCATGTTCATCATGTGTAGGGATGAGACGGCGCTTGTCAACACGAGGATATTGTCGATGCTATTCCTGGCCATTTTAAAAATTACAAAAAACTCAAAACATTGCATCAATAGCAAATAGGCAACTGTTCCCCCAGATACCCCTCGAACTTACAGACATGCCCTTCTGGGACTGCCCTGATATTAAACAAGTTATTTTTTTCGGGACGATCGGTCGCTACTTTAATCACATTCTTCACAACACGAACATCTCGCCCTTCCCGGAAACATCCCTACTGGGGCTGAAACCTCAAGGTCTACCCAGGGAGGCAAAGATATTATTACAAATTCGGTAGACTCTCGATTATCCGCGCTAATGATGGGAGAGGGCGGCCGAGGATAATTAAAAATTGCGGATAATCCAAAGATATCCATTTTACGTGCATCTCTATGCTAAAAAACACTAATATAGGTATAAATAAGAACGAATACTAACGATTGACCGATTGAAGCGTGCTCAGAGATAACACTTTCCTGCTCCTGCGCAAAAGACTCGGCCCACTAAGTGGACAGCAGCAGAGCCATGCCAATCAACATCAATCAAACTCCACTTCACTGTTGTAAAGATATGCAACTGTACTGTAGAGGCGATCACGTGTATTTCGGATAAACTGGAACACATATTGTTTGTTTCAAGAACGTGACTTGTAGTAAACATTTCCAAGAATTACCATGTGTAACGACTCCGGACTCGAGCTATAAAGGTTTCCTGTATTGCACGTAATGTAGCTTAGGAAGACGTCGTCATGAGATAATGCCGACGTGGAGGTTGTATGACCAAGCAGACAGCGACGACATGAAGACAGCGACGATGGCCCGAGTCCCTCTCGACAGCCTCGAACTTCCCTTCTTGCCCTGCTTTTATCCTCGTGAATTCCCTCGGGGAACTTCCCCAGCCGTCTATTTTGGACACTGGAGAATTTCCCAACCAAGGATCTTGGGCTAAGGGAAATTCCATGAGTTATTCATTCATGTCAAAGCTTCAAGTGCGCAGTTAATCCGCAAATCAAATCAACCGCATGCGGATAATCAAGTCTACTGCATTTGTTGTTAAGGCAAAACGCACCATTATAGACAACTGGGAAGAGCATGCCCACCCCCTCATTACTGCAGGTATTGGTTAATAAATTGTCGAAAATAGCCACTCTAGAACATCCAAGCGCAAGAAATTAAGGGGCAGGGAGGGAAGCATATTACCAAAACTTGGAACCCTTGACGGCTTCTCCTCCAGTGGCCACTGATTTGTAAAATCGTTCATTCGGCATTCACGGCACCCCCACCCCTACCCTTCACCCCCCACCCCTCTCCCTTCCCTCTCCACCCACATGGTCCTTCCCCTAGAGGCGTTATCCGAGTCAAGGAAGTTAACACCAGGGATGTAGAGTCTATTGAAACACATAAGACGGGTTCAACATAAATAAATCCGTCGGTGATCATTGTTGTACTTATTGTGTCGATACCGGTGTTAACTCCACAACTGTGCCCTCTGTGTGCACCTTCATCGTTTGTTCAGGATACTTTGAGGGAAAAAAGGGGCCTTCTTTATAGCACACGTGCTATTATGTGTTTGTTTGTCGAGTATATCTTTTTTTTTGTCAAGGCCAGTGTGACTGACGAAAGTGCTGCGGTTTTTATTTTATTTGTGCACCACTGTCACTGCAACATCACCGTTTGAATGGTTGTTCTATAGGTTTGGGAACACCGATACGGGAGCATAGAAGCACAATCCAACACATTACGCTGCACTTCCTTCTGCCGCCCACAATGTGGGCGGCAGAAGGATGCGAATTGGATATAACGCGATTGAGGGAACGTAAATGCATCCCGCGAGTATGTATAGGAAGTCGTACGGCTGCCTTGGCGAGGCATCATACAAGGCATTGGGATGCTGCTGGATGCTGCTGGATGCATCTAGATGCTACCCACGCGTTACCACGGACTGTGCTTTGCCCTATGTTATATATTATTTATTATCACGCGATGTTTGATGTTTCCATAACACGATGTTCTTCAGTAACGCAACTACGATAGCGCGTTATAGGAGAACAGACCATATTGCCTCCTGACACAACGCCACGTGTCCTCATTAACAGCTTTGGTAACAGACTCGAGCACACAGAGGGCTATTCCCCACGGGTGCGATCAGGTCAGTGATTAATAAGATGGACCAGGCGCGTAGTAACCCTGAAGGGACGACTTTCCACCACGTAAAAATACTGCACGTACTTCAACTGAGAAGCCTTATTATTCGTTTTTTATTACTCCAGGGCACTTCGGAGTGTGTGTGTGAGCGGTAGTGCACCAATCAGCTGTTTCTGTCCCATTGGTGAGCTCCTCCTGCAGGCGAGGTTGCGTTGGCCGCGTCGTGTAGCAAGCGTGCCCAGGCACCGCATGGCCAAGCAGCTTCTGTGTTGCTCATAGAAGGGGCTAAACGGGCACGGCAGCGGATAGAGAAGAGATGGACTGATGCGGCACAGATGGATCTGCAGCCGAGTGGACTTGAAGATGACTGGTGCCCATGGTGTCACACTTTACGAGGCCTCAAAGTGCACCTAGCCTGGCACATGCGCTGTGGTGATGTCATCTCCACTTCGTGGAAATGGTGGCTGTTGTTGTTGCAGTAGGTAGCGCACTGCATTACAAACCCAGATATCCAAGTTCGATTCCCGCTTATGGCCAACAACAGTGACGATTACATGAACCAGTCCTGGCCCTCCTCTAGGTCGACTCAGCCTCAAATTAGTTCCTGGAGCAGTGTGTAAACATTGCCACTAGAGAGACAAAGGCGGCCGGGCATGGTGCTGGCCACTCACCCCCTCATGTGCCATGCCTGATTTCATTGGTGCTCGCTAACAGCACTTGCCCCAAAAGTCTGTAGAATCTATACGGGGAATCTTCTGACAGATGTATATTTGTAATATGCATGTTTCTCTCCCTGCAGTCGCGTGGATTTTTCTCCGGGTCCTCTGGTTTTTCCCTAGACATTTAGAATCAATATCACATGTTTTAGAGTATTTGGCTGCAACAAATTTCCACATGATAAGCCAACTTCGTTGAGCTATAATTTATGGCTAGATCGCTTCAAAAAAGATATATATATAGCTGCTTGGCAGCTATATAGCTGCCTGGGTGGATTCCTGCCTGCCTGCCTGTCGCACGGACACACAAGTACGCGTGCGCAACTAAACAGCGTTGGAGTAGAACCAAACAGCGTTGTGTGTCGTATTTGTGAAAAAAATTCAACTGCCAACGTACGCAAAAGCAATTGGACATCTTGCAGACATCTGGAGCAAAGAGTTTTGTCCTCTGCTAGCCGATGTGGCTTCTCCAAACTGGAGCTGTTAACCCGACTCGCTGACGGACGGATGCCTGGACGATGTTCCCAAGCGTGATCTACCCATGATGCACAGTGAAGCTGATTCCTATGGATCTGAGATTTTTTGCTGGTAATAGGAGTTTGCGTAGCAAATTTACCCTATTATTTGTTTGGTTAATCCGTGATTTCTTTTTTTTTTACCCCGCGGAAGAGTCAGCTCACAGACCACCTCACAGATAATAGGATCTGTGATTTTGGTCCCACCCCAATAACATCACAAACAAGAAGTCTCCTGCACATAACACAACATCAACAACAGCACCACTGTAGAGACGATGAACAACAAAATATGATGTTTGAACATCATAACACCTCATGTTTAATTGCAAGATTCTTATTTTTTCAACGCAGAGCTATTAATGCTTTGATATGTGCATTGCCTTTGTACTGCTCGCAGTTTGGCGTTCTCTGGTATGACACTGGTGAGACTCGGCCATAAAGAAGGCTGTCTCTGGTGTCGACAAATCAGTTTCAAAGAGAATGCATAGATTAATTATAATCGGAGCATGTTTGTTTGCATGTTGAGCCACAAGTATGCATGGTTAAAGCAGACTTGATGCCTTGCAATCGGTATCTATTTGGTGTTTGAACATCATAACACCTCCTGTTTTATTGCATAAAAGGGTAAAGCCCATTCCCCTATTTTTCATCAACATACATAAGCCGACAACTCACCTTGACTGATGATCTAAACAGACACTTGTGCGACAGAATGAAATACGATGGCTCGTGGTCGCTTGATATCCTCTTGTGTTTCACCACAGCCAATGAAAACGTTTTCAGTTGCCCTGAAACATTACAGAATAACACTTACTTAACACAACGATTTCATCGTTAGCAAAGGCAAGATCTAAGATATTTTTTCTTTAACCAGCTTTGGAATAGTCAGCTTGTAATAATACACTTCTCCACTTCCCCGCACATCGACAATAAGTAAAGTGATTACATGAGAATGATTTTTAGTGCTGTACAAATGGAACGATGACCTTGAGAAAGACAGAAGGCCAAGGTTAAGAAGCAATCAAAGCAAATCATCCGTCCCAGTTGAGATGTCAAGTACAGATCGTACGAGGGTTGATAAACGATAACCGATAAACCGGTAACCAGAAACGTTTACCGTTCCAAAAGTTGGGAACCGGGAACTGAATCCAGGACAATGTGAGCAAGGCATGCACCGCTGATTCAACCACTATGCCGGGAGATGGACTCGGCAACCTCTGTATTATGAGTTCAATGTTCTAACCGTTACACCACTGTGGCAGCTCCCTTCATTTCTGAGTTGAAAAGGTTGCGTTTATTGCTCTTGACATTTCTATACACTATTTGTATTATTACGAAGACTGTTTACCCAGGAAAGCCTCACGGAGTCTCAAGACCTTTTCAGGAGGGTCCTGCCAAGTTTTCGCAGTTAGGGGGGCGACGATTGCTGCTGTGTATAATTCCATTTGAGTACCTTGGGTAACTTTTAAAAAACATTCTAAGTTTAACAAATTTGGACCATGACACCGGCACACAATGGCCTGCCTCTTGCGAATCACGTCAGGGGATTTTGAACGTCCACTGTGAAGCAGGCGGTGTGAATGTTACAGCTTTTACGCCGACAGTAATAACCAGCGTGGCTGCTGGATTCGAGCCATTAACCTCGACATGGAGCGGCTGACGCGCCATCGGCTGGGCCGCGTCACAATGCCCCCCCCCCCCACCACTGGTGCGGCAAACCGGCAAAACGGGTTTTCACCGATTTTGTTTGTGTGATCACCGGCGGTGATGCATAAAAACCGAAAGTCATGTTCTCCGATAGCACGGTAGTAGTTGCATTCCTGAAGAACACGGCGTTATGGAAAAATCACGTTATAATAAATGATATCTAATATAGGGTAAAGCAAAGTCCGCAATAACACGTGAGATGCGTAGGCAGGCTGAACAAAGACTGAGGTATGTGGGTAGAATCTAGAAGCATCCAGCAGCATCCCGATGCCTTGTGCGATGCTTCGCCGAGGCAGCCGTACAACTGCTTATCCCTACTCGTGTGACGCAGTTCTGTTCACTTAACCGCATTATATCCAGTTCGCATCCGCATTATAAAAAAAAAGTGTATCCCTAATACATGCATCCCGTTATATCCAATTCGCGCGGTGAAAACAGAAGTAGAACAAGGCCGTGATAACAACCATAATTAATATACATGAACAGCGATCGCCAGACATTGCCGTTATGAACGACACAGCTGGCACCGCCAAGTTGCAATATGGTAACTGTGAAGAATAATCCGGTGAACAACCTGAGATGTTGAGCTCCACTTCGCTGCACTTCGCGGTGGGAATGCCGTGAGTGTCCATGCAGCAGAGTTTAAGCCAGGACAGCCAGGACTGGTACACGGTCTCTTCACACACAGACGCGTCCTGAAAACACGGCGGCACAGTCACAGCCTGATTCTCCTGACAAACAGGGATGAGTACGTCTTGTCCAGGAATTTCAACTCTGGATATTTTCTAACCAAAATGTCGGGAAACTGTTTATGAAATATAAGAGGCAGTTTCCTCAATACAGGCAGTCCTCGACTTACGAACACCTGCACTTACGACACCTGCACTTACGACGCCCGCACTTACAACACCTGCACTTACGGACGCACATTGTTGTCCCACACATCTCCTCACAAGTTCTACTTTGTCAAGCTCTTTATGCCCTCTCGGGGGTAGAGGTTCCACATTTGAACATTACTTTGATGATTTTAACCATTTTATTAAGGCATCGGTTGTTGTGTGCTTGGATGATTGCATCAGTTTCCACCAAATCAAATGGGTTTTACAAATAAGGGCCAGGCACGACGGCGTTACATCTGCCTGCTATGTGTTTCGATTCATTATCCGGTGGCTTCGTAGGGGAAGGGGGCGCCGGATTTCAAAAACGCTGGATAATCACTACATCATCATTATTTAAAATAGCCAATGTTTGCACATTAATATAGGACCTTGCATCACATTACGTTTTTAGCTGTTGTGCATGTTTTTTTAGTGTTTTAATTTGTTTACTATATGAAATTGGCATAAATAAACATACAAGTAGACAAACATAAATATCCTGTTACTGTATTTACTGGACCGTACTTACCACTCCAATCTCAAAGACTTTGCATGGGGTGATGTACGCAGTACTACTACTACGCTCTTGTTTCAACGACATGTGTTTGACGATCGCCGAAATGACGCGAACACCGAATTACACGCATACTTTCGCCGGATCCCACTGTGTATATTTTCTGTTTTTTATTACTGTAGTATATACGTGCAGTATTATCCGTGTTTAAGTTGCATGTAGTGTATAATGTGCTGTATATAATATTTGACACTGAAATCAAACATAACTACTTTTTTTGTCACACACACGGTACCGATCGCCAGACTGGTTACAGCCTTTGGAGCGGTTTTGCTGGTTTCGCCAGATCGGCCCGGGACCGCCGGATAATATTGGAAGCCGGATAATCGTGCGCCGATGATCAACTATAAATGGCAAAACATATGTCTGATTTTCAGATAGTGAGAAAGACCACATGGTATTAGTGGATGTGCCAATATACATTTTAAAAATCCGAATTCTGTAGTTTCACGCTCATATTAGTCAAATGTACATTCAAGCTGTGAATAGGGCAGCAGGGAGGCATGGTGATAACACTCATGCCTCACAGCAAGTGACCGAGTTCGATGGCTGACTCTGGCACCTTTCTGTATGGAGTCTCTATATTCTGTATGTATGTTAAACTTCTTTCACACCGTACGTAGAAAAGTGTGCTCGCAAGAGGTGCGGGGGGTGGACAATAAACGGAGCACAGTTCTAAAGACATGAGTTCTCCTCCTGCTATGCACGTGTTTTCTCCAGCTTCACCGGTTTCCTCCCATAAGTTACATAAAAAAACAATACAATGTAATTGGTGTCGGTCAAACAGACCAATGGGGCTGGGCCCTCCTGTAAAAAAGGTGTTCAAGCTCAGTGTGGCTTTCCTTGGTTAAATAAGTGATGATTACCATTATTGTTATTATCAGGTCTGAGTATACTGCAGCAATGAGTGAAATGTTTTTTGCTTACCAAAGGCAGAAGTGGCTGTAACTCCACAGCCAAAGCCACTGCAGGTTGGGATGTGGCTGCTTTCAGTTGGACTGTGGAAGAGGCCTCCAGCTGAAGCCTGCACCTCAGCAGCTCTGGCACCTGTGGTGCAAAAACCACATCACACAAACCGTCGACTAAACATACAAGTGCATTCTACCCATGCGACCTACATCTCTTTATCGAAATCAGCTCAGGCCTCCTGTAGACCACGTGACTTCTGTGTGGCGCCCCCACTCTTGTTTATATATCTCTCTAAATCAGCTCAAGCCTCCCGTAAGTCACGTGACTTGTGTGTGGCCACCGCCACTCTGGACCCTTTCCTTCTGCTCCATGCTCCTCACGACTGCGTGTGCCTTCCTGTTCTCTCTCTCATCCCTCTCCCCCTCTCATCATCATCAAACTCTCATCCCTGGCGTCCTTCTCCTCTCTCCTCCCCTTCGGTCCCAGTTTTCCGTTCGTTTTCCTCTCATTCCCCATTCTTCCTCTTCTCTCTTCCATTTCTTTCCTGCTCCTTTGCCCATTGCATTATAACCTTAACTCTACTCCCCCTTCCGTGGTTTGCCACAGGTACTAAGTTTAATATTTTGTTATTCCATTAATGTAAGTAAATTTGACAGAACTCAAAATCAAAACGTTCGACCAAGAACAAGTAAAAGCTACTCCCCATGGGCAAATCACCCGGAATGCGCCCGAGTTCGTTAGGCTTCGGAAGCCAAGCAGGGCTTGAACTCGGAAAGTGCTTGGATGGGCAACTGCCGCAAAAACTAAAGAGATGTCATGGGCTGCTGTGAAGCTATGTTGTCAGCATAAGTTCGACAACATCTATTGTTGTACTGTACCTTACTCCAACATCTACGCTCCCTGACATTGGCTGCTATAAATTTCCACACAATAAGCCACTTCGTAGAGCTATCATTTGTGATGGTCAGGTCCTTTCTGTAGAGCTTAATAGTTTAATGTTGACCTGCATGGTCAAGTATGGCTAAATAACCCCCACGAGGAGAATAGCAGCGGCTTGACAAAATTGCGGAACGTGTCCACAAACGCTACAACACTCAAGAAGGATCACGCCCACCTCGGGGCTACGGGATAAGCCCCCTCCGATGGCAGCTGAGTTTACTACTGAGCACTGTCAACCACTCAAATTCCACCTCCGCTGGGATATTTCAGTGGAGAATTTACAAAAAATCTGGTACAATCGTCCCTCGGTTAATGTTTTTAATTCGTTCTGCGAAAACTATTGTTAAAACTATGTTAATCTAATTCACTTAAGTTGAAAAAGAACTTTAAAAAATCACTGAGTCTGCAAGAGAGCTGTTTCCACTGCCAAAACAGAAAGCATAATATAAACAAAGCCAGTTGAGGTCTAAAAGTTCGTGAATAGGCATTGCTGATTGGCTGAGGGCATGGGTCAGGCCCACTTACGAGCACTCAGATTGTCCGAAATTGGCGCCGCGTGCATAACGTAAACACGTTACCGTTAGTCAGAATGTTAGCGTTAGTCGAAACCACCATGGGGTCACTATGGGAGGCGAAACGTTAACCGAAAAAACTGGATACGATGTCACTGTAAAAATGAAGAACTACAGTCTAGGCAACAAAATTCATCTGACGCAGGGAGTTTAAAATAATAATAAAAATATCTCCATCTTATGACCTGAGTTTGAGAAAAACAATTTTAATAACGACAATTTTTTGCCTGGATTTTTTATTCGGGTCCTCCGATTTTTTCCTCCGCATTTAAAAAGATGCATTGAGATTATTTAGATTAATTTACTGCTATAAATGTCCCAATTATAAGCCACTTTGTTGAGCTTTCATTTGTGGCCAGGTCACTTCTGAAAGAAGAAGTTAATACCTCAGTGGCCTTTGCCTGGTAGGATGGCGATGGTTTAGTGTTCTAGATTTGAAGCTTTCATGACTGCAAGGATTCATATTCTTAGGTTTTTTCGGTAAAGTCACGTAGGTAAAAAATTAAAATTAATAAAAGTAAAATAAAAATCACGACGTTTCGGAGGCAACACAAGCTTCCGTCTTCAGGTGGAACCGTCACAGCCCGACAGCTGTATCAAGTAAATGAGGGATTACAGGAGATACCACTCCGTATATATAATGGTTGAGGGGGGCAGGGCCAGGAACGGCACACTTTTTATTAATATGGTAAGGTGAGGCTTAAGACTAAGAATAGACTGCATAACAAATGACTGAGCCTTTGTTATGGAGAGGTGCTGTTTGTGACTAACGCCTAGCCTACATAACAAATGCTGCAAATGAGACCGAGCCTCTGTCATGTAGATGGTAATAGGCTACATAACAAAAGACTGAGCCTTTATTATGGAGAGGTTCGGTTTGTGACTAAGCCTGGCCTACATGACAAAAGTGTGAAAAAAGAAAGCTAAACCTGGTAAAACAGAACTGGCTGTCTATCAGTAACCTGTAATAGTTGTCTGTCAAATAAGATGATCAAAATAAGTGTAGTTAAATCTTTTTTTGCATGGTTAATCACATCTTTCCAATGATTACTCAGTTTGTAACCATCATCACGGTTGAAATTATGTCTGTGTTTGTATATTTGTATGGCTTCGTGTACAAACCTTTGATGGTAGCCAGGAGGTTTGCAGAGCACCTTGGTCTCGGAAAAGACAATTTCATGAGAGCCCACAGAGTTGTAGCAATGACGGCAATGGCCGAAGAATCAGTTCTGCCGTGTTTCAGATCTGACTTGTGCTCGCGGACACGATCAGAAACATGACGTTTCGTTTCTCCAATGTAGCAATCACCACAACTGCAACTCAATTTGTAGACTCCAGGATACTGTAAGTCAGGAACGACATCCTTCACAGATGGAATCAGATCACGGATTTTATGCACTGTACTGAATCGGACTTGGATCTTATGTTTGTTTAGAATTTTGGAGATCTTTTTGGTCACGCCTGCTATGTATGGTAACGTGATAGTTTTGGTCGGAGTTTCATGTGGCTTATTTTGATCATCTTATTTGACAGACAACTATTACAGGTTACTGATAGACAGCCAGTTCTGTTTTACCAGGTTTAGCTTTCTTTTTTCACACTTTTGTCATGTAGGGCCAGGCTTAGTCACAAACCGAACCTCTCCATAATAAAGGCTCAGTCTTTTGTTATGTAGCCTATTACCATCTACATGGCAGAGGCTCTGTCTCATTTGCAGCATTTGTTATGTAGGCTAGGCGTTAGTCACAAACCGCACCTCTCCATAACACAGGCTCAGTCATTTGTTATGCAGTCTATTCTTAGTCTTAAGCCTCACCTTACCATATTAATAAAAAGTGTGCCGTTCCTGGCCCTGCCCCCCTCAACCATTATATATACGGAGTGGTATCTCCTGTAATCCCTCATTTACTTGATACAGCTGTCGGGCTGTGACGGTTCCACCTGAAGACGGAAGCTTGTGTTGCCTCCGAAACGTCGTGATTTTTATTTTTATTTTACTTTTATTAATTTTAATTTTTTACCTACGTGACTTTACCGAAAAACCTAAGAATATGGTTTAGTGTTGTATTTGTTTGGATGATTTGTTTACCTTTCTGGTACTTAGCACGCTCATGTTTTTGTTCTGGACATCTGTGAAAAAAGAGCTTTATAGCTCATCGGATTCCTCCAGTATAAATACAAATACATATTTTGATTCCGATCATATTTACGATCTTTACCCATATCATTCCCGTGTGTAGCTGCGAGCGACTCCCGGGCTCGATTGCCCAATTCGAATCGCATCCTTCACAGTCGCCTGCTCGGTTGCCGGGCTGCGCCACCGTGGCCCTGACGACGCACGGCACAGCACCGCGGTCCTTTCGCTCCTCCTCCTCGCTCGGCGACTTTTTCCCGTCGCCCTTTGACGCCGCGCTTCTCTTCTTCGCCTTCTCCTTTCGCTCTTTTGGCGAAGCAAGTCTGGAGATTTCGGCGAACCACGTGGCCGCGTTTCCCTCGCGCACCCCGGAGGGAAACACAACGACCACGTTGGCCGCCTGCAGTTGGCCGCGCTCGCCCGGAGTCGCCGGTGCTACCCTCGTGACCCGGTACACGCCGTCGAAATCCGAAGGTCTCCACCGGGACACCGTTTTATCCTCGGCTGCCGCCCCTGCGAGAGTCGACGCGTCACCTCGCTGCCAGAGCGCACTCGTAAACCAGCTCCACATGGAGCTCCACAAATCCGGCTGGTTCCTCGCCGCCACGCCACCTCCTGCCTCCGTGTTGCTCTTGGAGGCCGAGTCCACGTGTGCGGAGCTCCTTCCCGACCGTGCTTCGTCGCTCCCCGCCGACGTATCGTCGCGGACGCTCGCTGCCCCGCCGCCGGCGCCGCTGGTGTTCGCGATCGCCGAGGTCCCCATGTCTCGCTCCGTCACATCGTGCCGATACTTGGGCTCCACCAGAAGCCTCGTGTCCACCTCCAGCCTCCCGTAGTTACTGAAGGGCGTCAGTGACACTGCCGGACGCGGGGTGACAAAGCTGCACCTTCACAATTTAAACTTCAAACCAAGATGGCGCAAAAAAATATATCTGACGGTGCTAGTCCGTTCTCCTATGGCGCCGCATGTTTTCACAACGCGAATTGGATATAACGCGATGAATGTATCAGGGAAGATATTTTTATAACGCGGATGCGAATTGGATATAACGCGATTGAATGAACGGAACTGCGTCGTGCGAGTAGGAATAAGCGGTTGTACGGCTGCCTCGGCGTAGCATCACACAAGGCATTGGGATGCTGCTGGATGCTTCTAGAGGCTACCCACACACCTCGGTCTTTGTTCAACCTGCGTACGCATCTCACGTGTTATTGTGGACTGTACTTAACCCTATAGTATATATTATTTATTATAACGCGATTTTTCCATAACACGGTGTTCTTTAGGAACGCAACTACCACCGCGTTATAGAACAGTCTGCATGTGGAGATCCGTATCGCTAATTGTGCATGGTATAAAGTTAAATAGTAATAATGATGGTACCAACCTACTCGGGTGTTAACCAGAACAGACTGATTGATCCACAGGGATAAAGTCATTCCGATGTAGACCACACGAACTTGATTGAGCAGCTGTTCCTCCAGCTCTGCCGCATGGAGCTCCTGTAAACACAAACCAAAAAGGCCTTCTCTTCCCCCATCACTGTCTCGCTCTCGCAGCAGCGATCTTGCACATTCCGGGGACAACATCTTCATCGATATGATCACCGCAGGTTATGCAATTAAAACACAGAGACAAATGCCGTAGCGATAGGAAAGCAACACTTCAGAGCAAACTTGGCACACGGATCTTCACAGCCCAAGTTGTAACTCATAATCGACTAGGGTGAGGGTAACGATCTGGCTAAAGGCGTTTTTTCTGAGTGTAGAAATAGAGGAGGCTGTGGAGTGGAGAATGTGGAGTGTAGAGGGGAGTGTGGAGAGTAGAGGAGATTGTGGAGAGTAGAGAAGGCTGTGGCAAGTAGAGTGTGGAGAGTAGAGGCTGTGAAGAGTAAAGGAGGATCGTTCTGTTCCGATGTTTCCCGTTCCTCCATAAGGATCACTCTGAAGTTGTTCCTGCTCAGTGCCGATTTCACCACATATCTCCCTTGCAAACTTGCAGGGTAACTGGCCAAACGGGAATGTCCACGTAACAAGTAAATACCGAAATTAACGCTGGTGTTTTCAAATATGATTCTAGCATAGATCGACAGCGAGACAACAACAAGCGGCGTCGCGATGTCGAGCGGGTGGCATTGCCGTGCACAAAGCAGAATTGCAGGCGGTCGTCTGCTCGACGGACAGAGCTCTTCGCGTCTCAAGGAGGAGTCACTGGAAGTGTCCAAGGCTCAACGAGCCAACAAAGGTGAAGTTAAGCCAACACGGTCGTCCATCACACTGGGCGGTCTAAAGAGGAAACGCAACGGAGCAACGTTTTGGAAATTGTGCCAATGCAGCTGCATCACCAAACCATCTGTTAAAGGTGGAATTATCAACAGAGACGTCCCATGCTGGGACAGAGAGCAGCCTCGTTTTTGCAGTATAGTGATTAATGCCAGGGTATCGCGTCTGAACACATTTTAAAGGGGCAACCGTCCCTATGAGGCACGAGGTGGCTCCGCACGTGGCCTGAAATAGAACAATGATGGCTACATGGCAGCAGATGCGGACACGATGCACTAAATGGAAAATTTTAAACTCTGCGGTGTGCGGAGACTGTGGTCACCCAGAACAGAACCACGGAACGTACAACGACTCAACGCTAAATTCACAAATACCAAGCGGGAGGCGTCGTCACAGCGATGCACTGGGAAGCTACTCCTGATGCAATCATCTGGATCATTAAAGCACCTCAATGTAGAATCACAGCCGTTGCTCTACGTCAACATCAGCCATACCAAGAAGATGGCTAATATGAGTGTTTGTAAAAAAACACTTCATTGCATTGCATGTGCATTTCAAATCGATTTGTAAATTGAAACTTCACTTACCAAAATTTCAAAATCGTCCAAGGTTAAAGGCTCCAGTAAAACCTGCTGGCAGGAAGGGACGTCTCTGAGCACTGTCAGCAGTACCTGGGAAGACACCGGAAAACGTACATCAACACCATGTCAGCAATTTGCGAGTGCATTGAGGCATTGGTGATCGTCTTGTTTAACAGCCCTGAGCCAATGGTGCAAAGTCCACATTGCTACGGCAGGGGCGTCTATTATCCATAGGACGACCACTGTTGACTTCCCCATAAAGTGGTACTCATTTTAACAAACCCATGGGATTGATGGGCCAAGTCAACGCCAGTAACGAGGGTTTGAAGGAACAACCTTCCCACGTGCTCTGCCGCTGAGCCACGCAGAAAAAGCAACGCAAAACTAAGACGGGTGACAATATACAAATGCACTGCAACGCACGTTGAGTCTCCAAAAACGATAGTGAGTATATTTTACGAATATAGACTCAAGTCGGAATTGTGGGGTCACGATGTTGAACGTGTTTGTGCGTGTGTTGTTAAATGTATGCATCCCAGATTGTGAGCTCTCTTGTCTTATCTTTACTCAACACTGGGAATTAAATATTAAGTAAGAGCGTGCATGGTTCCTTCACACAATTTGAACACCACAACCGAGCACTACTTTATTGACCTCAAAATATTATTAAAAGGCATTTGTGGTATCGTATTGGAAAACCGTATTTGCATTGATGACAGATGTACAAATGCAGTACAGTATCCCATTATTATTCGTTGACGTATACGTTCCGGAGATGCTCGTGAATAGCAAAATTCGCGGATAACGACATTGGCTCTGCTATCTCTACTTTGCATGGTTAATGTTCCCGCAAAACATCACTCTCATTGGTTGCACTACCCGTGTTGAGGACTGCCAGACTGACTGTAATGCGTTCAACTACCATCACACTGCAGGTCACAACAAAGATTATCTGTATAGCCTTTAAAAGACTGCTGGGTCTCGTGCTGTTAGTGAGCACCTATGCAGGCTGGCATGGCACACGAGGGGGTGGGTGGCCAACACCTTGCCTGGCTCCTTAGTGGCAAGATTTAACAAATCGCACCAAATACTAATTTGAGGCCGAATCGATCTAGGTGGGCCCAGGACCGGTTCAGATAATCGTCACTGTTGTTGGCCGTGAGCGGGATTCGAACTCGGGTCAAAGGATTCGGAGCGCAGTGCGCTAACCGCTACACTATCACTCCCCACAACAACACACTCACTCACCCACTTACCCATTCACACACTCACTTATCAATCACTCACTTACTCACTCACGACACTGCAGGTCACAACACTTGTCTTTTGGCTTCTTCTCCCCCACCTTATACATTTTGAAATTTCTTCCCAGTTTCTGTTCCCAAGCTCTCATAATAATCTTGTTCAAATCAAGGAATGTGTCACACTCTTATCTATTGTAACTTTTAAAGTGCTGATTTTGCCAGCCGCTTGATGTTTTGGGTCAGCAACTGTGTTTAAAAATAAAATAACAAACTGGGGTGCGATCGCATGTACAGTGGAGCCCCGTGGCCTACACTGCTCCAGTGCCCATCGCGCCCGCTCCATGGCCCACGCCCCCCCCCTAGCCCATGCCCGCCCCATGGCCCACGCATACCCCGTGGCCGCGTCCGTGAGTTGTGCTGATGCCACGCCTCTTCCCCCCAACCACCCACCCTCCACCCTGGCCGTGGATCCCACACAGATGTGACAGAGGAGAGAGAGGAGGGAGTTGAGGGAGGGATATATATAGGAGGAAGATAGAGCAGGGAAGAAGAGACCGAGAGGAACATTGCGGACAGGGGCGGAAAAGAGAGTGAAAGAGTGTGTAACGGAGAGGAAAGCGAGAAAGCAAAATGGAAAGAGGACAGCGAGGGAAAGTGACAAACAGCAGGAGGGAAGATTAGGGAAAGCAAGAGAGATTCAGACGGGAAAGGGAGAGGTGGGAATGAGGAGTGCAAGGTTGAGAGGTGAGAGAGAGAAACAGGGAGAGAGATGGGGGGCGGAAAGTGGGTTAGATATAGTGCAGGGAGGAGAGGAAGGGAGAGGTAGAAGAGGGGACAGAGGAATCGAGAAACAAATAGAAACAGAGAGAAAGTGAGATATTGAGATGAATTGGCATACACAGCAGGCAAGAGAAAGGTGGAGAGAGACAGGGCTCCATATAGAGTAAAGGCTTTGCTGGCTGGGAGGGAGGGACAAACGGACAGACGGTCACGTCCAAACGATGTGCGATTTGCTCGTTAACCATAAAATACTACGCAACGTCTGCTTCACAGTGGACATTAAAGATCCTGTGACATCATTCAAAATGAGGAGAGGCCATTGCGTGCTGGCCTCAAGATCCACATTTGCCAAATGACAAAATAGCTGCAAATTACTCAATTGGGATTACACACGGTAACATCGCTACCCCCCTACGTAATTACTGCAGACTGTCTGTGAAACAAAGCACCTTCCTTCTTGATAGCACAGCGCTATAAGAATGTCACGAATACCCAATGTACTCATTTATTACGATTATTTTTCTTATTGTAAATAAATTGCAGGCCAAAGAACGCAGCAACTTTGCACGTTCGAAATATGAACATGGCAAAAAAGCGTTGTAGGTATAATCAAGAGCAGGGGAGTTGCGCCGGCTGTGGTACAGGTGCAATCAAAATGAGGGCAAGTTACAGAGACAGGCGTGGGGATGGCCACACGCGGTTGGTGGACTCGGGGGTGGGACCCACACACGCGGAGATGGCGAGGCGGCGTGGCGTTTTTGGAAAGCCTTGGCCGGCCCAATGTCTTCATTCATCCCGGAGCAGACGATGTGTGCAAATGTTAAGATCACAGGGTGAGAAGAGTTACCTCTTGACCGTCGCGTAGGTTCAGGTGGAAAGCCACGGTGGTACCGATTTCCACCGTCTGGTCGTGCTGTGCTGCCAGGCCCTGGCACAGCCAGCCCAGGAAGGCCTCCTGTCCTGTGCCCCAGCTCATCACAACCACATGGCCCTGCTCAAAGTACAGAATACAAAATAAAACACACAAAATGCACAATTAGCAAATGTTCTTGGTTCTTTCGGTAAAGTCACGTAGAAGGGAAGTAATAAAATAATAAAAATAAAACATAACAATTCTCACGACGTTTCTCACGACGTTTCGGCCACAACGCAAGCAGCCATCCTGGCTGCTTGCGTTGTGGCCGAAACGTCGTGAGAATTGTTTTATTATGTTTTATTTTTATTATTTTATTACTTCCCTTCTACGTGACTTTACCGAAAGAACCAAGAAGATGAATCCCTGCAGTCACGAAAGCTTTAAATCGAAAAATTAGCAAATGCTTCGGCGAGTTCGATTAATTCCATCCACAATGGACAACTGTCTAGTGGCAAACAGCAATCCATGTAAAACAAATGTATCACATGTGTAAGGGACTCACCGAGAGGCAACCCCTATTAATAAGTAAATAAATAAACGCCCACAGGATCTGATTGCTTGTGAGTTCAAATAGCATGCGCAAGACTCTCATTGGTGAGCAATCACATGGGGAGATGACGTGGGCCGCTCAATCCGATTGGAAGGTGCGGAACCATTCAAAGCTGGTTGGTCATGAGGGTAATTTGATAGGCAACCGCTGTGACTCTCGGCTGCAGCAGTTGCATCTACTCAGCAAAGCCATCGATGAGGTCATCGCAGCCTCATGCGCTTCACAAAACAATGAACACATCATCCCTGCAGCCAACCACCCACGGTAACTCTGGTCTGCACTTAAATGCTGTTTTCCATCAAAAACCGGTGGTGGCCACGTGCAAGCGCCTGGCCGACCCTCCACTTGCTCTCAAATGTAACAGATTTCTAAGAGACGAACTCACCAGCATTTCCTGCACCATCGGGATGTCTCTTTCGGCTGTCATTCTTTTGACCTTCACTCTACACTCTCCTCTTACCTGCCACGTACCAAGAGATTCTCCACAGTGATCCTAATCTCCACAACTAAAACCTCTCCCGTGGACCTCTTACCTGCCAGCGCTTTCAAGCATTGCTCTGATACATTTGCAACTCTGGTTTTTCATCTTGCCAATTGCTCCTTCTAGTCCGGTGGTTACCTTCCATCACTTAAATCGGGCCAAGTGACGCTCCTACTAATGAAACCTTGGCTCCAACCTCGATGACCCTTCAAACTACCACCTGCTGCTTTTGAAACTTGTGAACAACAAAATGTTAATTGAACGGTGGTGGAAAAACCTGATTTCGCATGCAGCCCCAGAGCCCTTCGGCGGCTCACGTCTTTATCTCTCTCTGACAGGTCTCTTACGTCCAGGCTGGCAGGTGTCCTCAAGCCAAGTCGTCACGTCCACTGCAGCTGTCCCCCAGGGATAAGTCCCTGGGGTCCTTCATGTCTCTCCGTCTACATCTCCCCCAATCGGTCGCCTCATTTGACAGTCGCGGCATAAACACAATCGCACCCACGCCAATGACAATCGCGCTCCACGCGAACCGACGATCAGGGCCCCCTCAACCTTGCCAATTGTACCTCTCTACCTCACAGCACTCGTTTCGGTCGAATAACCGCCGATTTAACTCCCGATAAATCCGCATGTCTACATCTAGGCACCGCGGCGTCACGGTGCGCCAATGCTGGTGCTTCGTATGGAGCGATTAGGTCAGTGAGCCCCCACACTGTTACACAGCTCCACACAACAAGAGGGGCGGTGATGTCACCATGGCGCCTGTGCCAGGCCAGGTGCACTCCCTCAATGTCACGTGAAGTGTCGAAGGCTCGCTGAAAAGTCACCAGGGACAGACCCAGGCGCTATGGGTTGACTTGTACAGATGGCTGATGCAAACACCTGTGGCACCTACGTCGAACTTCTTTCGCACAGTACATAGCACGTGCTAATTGGCGGTGCCAACTTGCCGCATTTATTTTGCCCGGCGCTCGGCTCGTTGTTGTGAGCGTGGCTCCTCGTGACCTCCGTGTGTTGTTGGAGTTGTTGGAGTGGGTGGAAGGTGAAGGCCTCAAACTGCCCAGACTTCGGCAAGTCCACTCAGCTTCACATCCTCCCGTACCGCAGCGGTCCGTCTCTTGTCCAGCCCGTATCGTGCTCGTTTAGCCCCCTCTATGCAGCCGATTGCTCATGCGGTGGCTGGCCATGTGGGCTACGTGACCCAGCCTTGCCTGCCGGTGCTCACTGGCGGAAGGAAATGTTCCCAGATCCACACACAAGAATCGCAGTTCACCATTAAGTTTCAGTGACGTCACCACGGCGCTTGTGCCAGGCCATGTGCACGTTGAGGCCACGTGAAGTGTCGAACGCCCGCTGGCAGGTCACGGGGCAGACCCTGGTGCCACGGGCAGACCCAGGTGCCACGGGTCGACTGAGATGACCGAGATGACTGGCTGATGCACCACCTGTGCCCCGACTGTGCTAACCACACACTCAGAGCTCCACACACAAAGATCCCCCGTATAGCCTTCACAGACTGTTGAGGCAAGTGCTGATAGCGCGCACCTCATGAAGGCTGGGCGCACACACGCGCACAGCACAGCGCACAGCACAGCGCACAGCACAGCGCACAGCACAACACACAGCACAACACACAGCACAACACACAGCGACAGACAGCTGCGGGCGCACCTGCTGCAGGTGCAGGCTGTGCGCCAGGCTAGAGGGGACGCTCAGGAAGCTGTCCCTGCGCGGCGCCAGCCTCAGCGTGCACGCAGCCGCTGCCGCCATCCTCGCCACACACGCGGGGCCCCGGAACCTGCATCGCCACGCGGGGGGCCCGGAACCTGCATAGCCGCGCGCGGGGCCCCGGAATCTGCATCCCCACGGTGCGGGCCCCGGAATCTGCATAGCCGCGCGCAGGGCCCCAGACTCGGCATAGCCGCGCGCGTGGCCCCGGAATCTGCATCGCCACGCGACGCGCCACATACAAAGGTCTCCAGTGTAGCCTCGAACAGACTAAAGGGGCAAGTGCTGCGAAGTGCGGCACTGTGGCACACGAGGGGGTGTGTGGCCAGAACCACGCCGGGCCGCCTTTGTCTCCCCACTGGCGATGTTTACTGCACACCGCGCACACTCGGGTGCCTGGCGCAGCGCGCTAACCACTTCGCCACCGCTCCCGGCACACAGCGACAGTTTAACATAAACAGCCCGCAGCGATGGTGATGTGACCCCGGCGATTGTACCAGGTTAGGTGCACCGTGATGCCGTCGCTTGAAGTGTTGGCATGAGATCACGGGACAGACGCGACAAAGTGTCACGGGTTAACTGTTGTGCCGAGTGGCTTTACTGAGATGACTGACGTCTGTCAGTCATCTGTCCCGTGGCCCCCTGCACATTGCACCACCTCACCCATACTCGCCTCTGCGCCAACTCAGCGATACGCCACTGGTGACGAGACAAATGCCGCTCGGATGACGTGGAAGTCACACGTGCGCTGCCAAATCGGAGCTGGTCATAAGCGCGCCACTGTCGCGTATGAAAACGCCTCCACTTCACAACTCCATCAATCATGGGGAG
This sequence comes from Lampetra fluviatilis, assembly GCF_964198595.1. Classification (NCBI taxonomy): domain Eukaryota; kingdom Metazoa; phylum Chordata; class Hyperoartia; order Petromyzontiformes; family Petromyzontidae; genus Lampetra; species Lampetra fluviatilis. The sequence goes on along the minus strand of NC_136295.1, from coordinate 1,221,060 downwards.
TTCGAGGTGTATTTTGATTCCATAAATTACCTGGGCAGGTGCTTTGTTTTTGTGGGGCTGATGGGAAAGCCCCGTCTCTTAGGAGTATGCTGCAGCTTCAGCAGCAGAGTCATTAACTCGGCATCGTAAGCAGAAATTACTGGGGTCATCCACTGCACGGTTGACAAGTAGGGAGCCATCCCTTGACTGCACTTAGGCAGGAAATGGCCCTGAATCCTGGCCACGAAAATTTACCTGGGCCTGTCCAGTATCATGAAGGTTTATAATTATTACCCGCAGAGGTTCAGGGACCCCAAAATCACGACAAATAACAATCCCCAAAGCCGTTGCCTATTGATGCCATTTTAGGTGTTGACCATAACAATTAAGCAAAGATGTTACTGTAGGTCTTGTTGAAATGCCCTACACCTCTGCTGTAGCAGTAGGACAGAAGAATATGGCATCCGTGCAGGATCACCCGGGTTTAGATCAACATTGGGGCTCCGCAATCCTCTCGTGAGCGTGCCTGCCATGGCGATGTTGAATAATTCACAATATAACACCATTTTTGTTCCTGGGTACCGGTACTAAGTGTTATTATTTTATTGCTTATGCCTAAAAAGTATAGAAAATGGCTATTATTTCCCACAAATGTTGCTTTTGTGACCAGGACTTTATGTGAACGAAAGACACAAATGCACACGTTTTCTGATTGAAAATAGGTAAATTTCTAAATATCACTATCCTGGTCACAAAAGCAAAATTTGTGGGGAATAATAGCTATTTTCTGTACTTGATGATAATTTCTTGTGTTGCAATCGAAACGTCGTGATTTAATGTATTTTATTTTATACCTACGTGACTTTACCGAAAGAACCAGAGTATTTTCTGTACTGTTTGAGGCATAAGCAAATAGGAAATAACACTTACTACCCAGGAACAAAAAAATGTTTTGTTCCACAGTGAATCCTTGCGAGGCACTTTCACGGACACTGAGGTAGGAGATGCCCCGGTAGTTGTTACAATCAACGTGGTCGCCCTTCTTTCCAAACTTGCAGAACCCATCCTGTGGACCAGACAGTTCTAACGATGTCACATAGGCTAGCCTGAACACAATCACCACCCTCCTTCAGCAGTTCACTTGGGAGGTCATCTCTGCCCGGTGCTTCAACTCGTCTCTGGCTCCCGATCGCCCTTCACTTCGTAAGATATCCGAGGGACTGCAGCTCCAGCAGGGTCGACCCCCACCTTGCCCCGTGATGTTTGTCTGAGCTGAGGGGTTTCCGCTTCCTCCAAGGCCTCACATAAAGGGTCAGCAAACATGCAAACCTGTTCCTAGATCACCACGCTTTCATTTAAGCGATGGTAATCGGCGCGGCACTATAACTTTTAGTCTTTCGATTTAATTAAATAGTGATTTGTGATCGTACACAAAATAGAGCACAAACACACGGCTACAAAGTGGCTACATGTAGAATACCACTGGCCATCGTGTTGCTTATGTTTCATGTGCATCCCTTTATCAATCGACTGCTGGATCAGGGCCCCTCCACATCTTGTTATTTAACCAACAACCAAGGCCTTCTGGAGAAGCCTGCAGCTGGCATTGGGAGGTCGCTCGTTCTCTTCTGCTGACTTCAACGCTTGAAAGTCCTACCCCCCTGTCGTCCCTGCTGTTGACTCGCTGTCTCTGTTGAAGTCCAGGATCAAGTCATTTCATTTTCCTCGGCCTGTGAGCGACTACCGCTCTCTCTCTCTTCCATAGACATGGATATCCATATTGTCACGGAGACCCATCGAATCTGCTCCATATGAAGCTCCGGAATTTCTCTATGGGTTGCGAAACGTGGACCCCTTTAAAGGAACAACTGCGCTGGTTCGAAACATTCAGACTGGCCTGCCTACGGCGTCTTGAGATGCAATCGCATTAAAGACAAAAGACAAAGTGATTGCCTGCTCAAATGAGCATTGAAACAGTGTTCATCTGAGCCAGTGCATTCCTTTGGCGGGGGCGATTCTATCCATAGGACAACCACTGTTGACTTGCCCACAAAGTGGTATTCATTTGATCGACCTGGGATGGATGATGCGTTGAATCTACCCCCAACCAGGTTTTTAACTTGCAACCTTCTGATTGCGAGTCGCTCGCTCTACCGCTAAGCCGCATTGTCCTCGTGTTCCAGTGATGCTAAACGAGTGGAGAACATTTTAAGTAAACTAAACCAACACGGAAACAAAACAGCACAAAGGAAAATTAAATATATTCTTGCGCTGGGGCTGAGCGTGCCGCACGTGGGCTGTTGAGGGGCCGGTGTGCGGGTGAATGAGATATGAATGAGAATCTCGAGCTGGACGCACGCATAGGTCCGGCTTACACTCCACGTGTCACGCCGCCACGATGCCAGGCTATATCCCAGCACACGTGGACGTGTTCTTGTGATGAAACCCATCGACTTTTTAAATCTGACCTTCCTCTTAGAGACCAGGCGAATTGTCCGAGCGTCATTCACAGAGATAAAATCACCGGAGACCAGACGAGCCCCTTTCACGCGAGTGGACAGAAAGCGATCTAAACTAAAACGAAACTATTTTATTTACCAGGTAGAGCCCACTGAGCTAGTAGCCATTTTTCAGAAGCGATCTGGCCACAAAAAGAAGTGGTTTATGGCGTGGAAATTTATAGCAGCTAAATAATCTAAACGCATGCTTCTAGATGTGGAAGGAAAAAACAGGAGCCGGAGAAAAATCCACACGACCGCAGCGAGAACATGAAAACTATAAATATACATTCTTTGGTTCTTTCGGTAAAGTCACGTATAAAGATAAAATAATAAATTAAATAATAGCATACTACGACGTTTCGATTGCAACGCCATCAATCATCATCAGGTATAAAAGAAATAGCAACAACAATCTAACCAGAAAACTATAGACAGACATATAAGCAGACAGACATCATAAAGATACACAGAGAGAGAACACGTATCGGCACAAAGAGAGAGGTCGTCTCTGTGATGGGACCTTAACGTCGTAGTATGCTATTATTTACTTTATTATTTTATCTTTATACGTGACTTTACCGAAAGAACCAAAGAATAATTCCTGCAGTCACGAAAGCTCCAAAATTAAGATATAAATATACAGGCATCAGAGTTGGAATAGAACCCACGACCATCCTGTATACCAGGCAGGGTAGTTAACATCTCGCCACCATGGCGCCAACCTAAATACAGTGAGGGAAAAAAGTATTTGATCCCCTGCTGATTTTGTACGTTTGCCCACTGACAAAGAAATTATCAGTCTATAATTTTAATGGTAGGTTTATTTGAACAGTGAGAGACAGAATAACAAAAACAAAATCCAGAAAAACGCATGTCAAAACTGTTATAAATTGATTTGCATTTTAATGATGGAAATAAGTAGTTGACCCCCTCTCAATCAGAAAGATTTCTGGCTCCCAGGTGTCTTTTATACAGGTAACGAGCTGAGATTAAGAGCACACTCTTAAAGGGAGTGCTCCTAATCTCAGCTTGTTACCTGTGTAATGCGGGCGCAAGCGACCTTCCGGATGTGACGTCACAGGGGGTGGAGCCATGTGACGTGTGTGGAAGGTTCGGGTCCTTAAGCGGGTAAACCGGAAGGGGAAGTCAGTCGGGGTGTGAGCGGAAAAGAGTGAGGCCACGCGGGCGAGTGAGAAGAGGGGGGGGCACCGACGGCCATCGGGAGCCAACCCCGAAGACAGGAGGAAGCTACGGAGTGGCGTGCAGCTGCGGAGAGGACAGCCAGAAGGGCTGCGTGATAGAGGCAGCGGTGTGGCTGCCAGGTGTGGCGGGAGAGAAGAGGGAGAGACAGCACGAGGCTGTCAGAGCTGCAGAGAGGACGAAGGAGAGAGGAGTTGCAGCGAGTACAGCCAAGGGGGCTGTGTGAGAGTAACAGCAGCGGGGCTGCTGTTGTGGATCGGGCCGACATCGGAGTCAGCACCGTGGAGAAGCTACAGAGTAGAGACAGCCGTGTGGGAGTACAGTACGAACCGAATAAAGGACACTGAGCCAGACATCGTGGTCCAGTCGTTTATTACACCTGTATAAAAGACACCTGTTCACAGAAGCAATCAATCAATCAGATTCCAAACTCTCCACCATGGCCAAGACCAAAGAGCTCTCCAAGGATGTCAGGGACAAGATTCTAGACCTACACAAGGCTGGAATGGGCTACAAGACCATCGCCAAGCAGCTTGGTGAGAAGGTGACAACAGTTGGTGCGATTATTCGCAAATGGAAGAAACACAAAATAACTGTCAATCTCCCTCGGCCTGGGGCTCCATGCAAGATCTCACCTCGTGGAGTTGCAATGATCATGAGAACGGTGAGGAATCAGCCCAGAACTACATGGGAGGATCTTGTCAATGATCTCAAGGCAGCTGGGACTATAGTTACCAAGAAAATAGTTGGTAGCACACTACGCCGTGAAGGACTGAAATCCTGCAGCGCCCGCAAGGTCCCCCTGCTCAAGAAAGCACATATACATGCCCGTCTGAAGTTTGCCAATGAACATCTGAATGATTCAGAGGACAACTGGGTGAAAGTGTTGTGGTCAGATGAGACCAAAATGGAGCTCTTTGGCATCAACTCAACTCGCCGTGTTTGGAGGAGGAGGAATGCTGCCTATGACCCCAAGAACACCATCCCCACCGTCAAACATGGAGGTGGAAACATTATGCTTTGGGGGTGTTTTTCTGCTAAGGGGACAGGACAACTTCACCGCATCAAAGGGACGATGGACGGGGCCATGTACCGTAAAATCTTGGGTGAGAACCTCCTTCCCTCAGCCAAGGCATTGAAAATGGGTCGTGGATGGGTATTCTAGCATGACAATGACCCAAAACACACGGCCAAGTCAACAAAGGAGTGGCTCAAGAAGAAGCACATTAAGGTCCTGGAGTGGCCTAGCCAGTCTCCAGACCTTAATCCCATAGAAAATCTGTGGAGGGAGCTGAAGGTTCGAGTTGCCAAACGTCAGCCTCAAACCCTTAATGACTCGGAGAAGACCTGCAAAGAGGAGTGGGACAAAATCCCTCCTGAGATGTGTGCAAACCTGGTGGCCAACTACAAGAAACGTTTGACCTCTGTGATTGCCAACAAGGGTTTTGCCACCAAGTACTAAGTCATGTTTTGCAGAAGGGTCAAATACTTAGTTCCCTCATTAGAATGCCAATCAATTTATAACATTTTTGACATGCGTTTTTCTGGATTTTTTTGTTGTTATTCTGTCTCTCACTGTTCAAATAAACCTACCATTAAAATGATAGACTGATTATTTCTTTGTCAGTGGGCAAACGTACAAAATCAGCAGGGGAACAAATACTTTTTTCCCTCACTGTATATTGATTAACTTTATTTTTATTATTTTATTATTGTTATTATTTTTTTATCTACGTGACTTTACCGAAAGAACCATGGAATATGAATTCCTGCAGTCACGAAAGTTTTAAGTCAAAAAAGAACAATAGGTTTTTACTCTTTCTGGCAATTAAATAGGTCGTGTTAAGACATCCAAACGCCAAACAGATGCCTTTTGCAAGGAATAAAGTCTGCATTAACCACACGTGCAAACAAACACACACATCCCGTGTACAGGTGCAAGGTGGATCAACATCGCGAAAGATCAAGACCCGGCATGGGTATAGGCCTTCCTCCAGCAGTCGCATGATCGTGGCTGCTGTTTCTGCTGCTGATGTTATTTGTCATTCATGACTTTTCGAAGCACGGCCCTTATTCAGTGCAGGCAAACAATGCCTTGGCGAGTGCGGTTGCTGCGGTTCCACTGCGGGCGTTTGAGAGCAGACTCTGCTGCTCACCCTGCAGCGTGCTGATCACAGCGGCGACGTGGAGCGGGGCCCGGGGATTCACTGCAGCGAGGGTGGACCTGCTCGTGCCTCTGTGACGACGACGGTGGTGGTGATAGTGGTCGAGGGTGGGGCGGGGGGGTAATGCTGAGTGCTGACACAGCGGCAGCTCACGGCACGGAGGCGCCGCAGCGTATCCTTAGCAACACGGTCATGAGGGTGGCGACAGTGAGAGATGTGGGCTGTGTTAGATGTGTGAGAGATGTAAAATGTGGGAGATGTGGGCTGTGTTAGATGTGTGAGAGATGTGAAGTGTAGGAGATGTGAGCTGTTTGAGATGTGAGAGATGTGTGAGATGTGAGCTGTGAGAGATGTGTGAGATGTGAGAGCTGTGAGAGATGTGTGAGCTGTGAGAGGTGTGAGACGTGAGCTGCGTGAGACGTGAGCAGTGTGAGATGTACGCGCTGTGTAAGATGTGAATTGCAAGCTCTGTGATTCTGCGGAAAAGCATTACTCAGCAAAAACACGCGGACGCGCCAACTCGAGCTGCGCCCCGCGTGCACGGTGGATCTCAGCAGCAGCAGCAGCAGCGGCATCATCATCAGCACCTCCTCCTCCTCCTGGCGGACTGCGGCACGGCGCGGGCCCCGCGGCTGCTGCTGCTGCCTCTCCTCGCTCGGCACCTGCACGGACGGAACCCGCACCCCGACCTCCTCCGTCTGTCTCCCTTAACCCCTTCTCCCGGAACCCTTTCCCCCTAACCCCCGTGCCACTAAACCCTGTCTCCCGGCACTCGCTATCCCTCATCCCCCTTCTCCCAGAACCCCTTCTCCCCGGTCTCCGATCCCTCGCCCCATCTCCCTTAGACGCCCTTCCGCCTGGACCCTCAAACCGTCTCCCTTAAACCCCCTGTTTCCCCATACCCCCCAAACCCCGTATTCCCGTACCCCCCAAACCCCGTATTCTCGACCCTCAAACCCCGTATTCCCGGACCCCCCAAACCCCGTATTCCCGACCCCCCAAACGCCGTATTCCCGACCCCCCAAACCCCGTATTCCCGGACCCCGTCTCCCCCCGCGACCCCCATCCCGCGGGACTCGGTGCGAGACTCCTCGGTGCGGGACTCAGTGCGGGACTCGCGCCGAGATGACGCCTCTCCTCCTCCTGGCGGCGTGGAGCTGCGGCGCTCTGCCCGGTGAGTTGTGAGAGCGTGGGCGGGTGAGAGAGAGAGAGGATGCCGGAGAGAGTGAGTGTGTGTGTGAGAGAGTGTGTGAGTAAGAGAGTGTATGAGAGAGTGTGTGAGTAAGAGAGTGTGTGAGGGAGTGAGTGTGTGAGAGAGTGAGTAGGTGAGAGAGTGAGTGTGTGAGAGAGTGAGTGTGTGAGAGAATGAGTGAGAGAGTGAGTGTGTGACAGAGTGAGTGTGTGAGAGAATGAGTGAGAGTGTGCTTATGTGAGAGAGTGAGTGTGTGAGAGGGTGAGTGTGTGAGAGTGAGTGAGAGAGTGTGTGAGAGAGTGAGTGTGTGAGAGAATGAGTGAGAGGGTGAGTGTGTGAGAGAGTGAGTAGGTGTGTGAGAGAGTGAGTGTGTGAGAGAGTGTGTGAGAGTGTGAGTGTGTGAGGGAGTGAGTGTGTGTGAGAGTGAGTGTCTGAGGGTGTGTGTGAGAGAGTGAGTGTGTGAGAGAGTGTGTGAGAGAGTGAGTGTCTGAGAGAGTGTTTGAGAGAGTGAGTGTGTGAGAGTAAGTGTCTGAGAGAATGAGTGAGAGAGTGAGTGTGTGAGAGAATGAGTGAGAGAGTGAGTGTGTGAGAGAATGAGTGAGAGAGTGAGTTTGTGAGAGAGTGAGTGTGTGAGAGAGTGAGTGAGTGGGTGTGTGAGAGAGTGGGTGTCCTAGAGAGTGAAAGAGTGAGTATGTGAAAAAGTGAGTGTGTGAGATAATGAGTGGGTGTGTGATAGAGTGAGTGTATGAGAGAGGGAGTTTGTGAGAGAGTGTGTGAGTAAGAGAGTGTGTGAGAGGGTGAGTGTCCGAGAGAGTCAGTAGGTGTCCAAGATAGTGAGAGAGTGAGTGTGTGAGAGAGTGAGTGTGTGAGATAGTGAGTGGGTGTGTGAGAGAGTGAGTGGGTGTGTGATAGAGTGAGTGTGTGAGAGTGTGAGTGTGTAAGAGAGTGAGTGTGTGAGAGAGTGAGTGTGTGAGAGAGTGAGTGTGTGAGAGAGTGAGAAAGCGAGTGTGTGAGAGCGTGAGTGTGAGATAATTAAAGAGAGGGTAAGTGTGTGAGTGAGTCAGAGAGTGTGAAAAAAGTGAGAGAGTGAGTGTGCGGGAGAGTGAGTGGGTGTGTGAGAGAGTGAGTGTGTGAGAGAGTGAGTGTGTGAGAGAGTGAGTGAATTTGTGGGAGAGTGAGTGTGTGAGAGAGTGAGTTTGAGATAATTAAAGAGAGAGTAAGTGTGTGAGTGAGTCAGAGATTGTGAGAGAGTGAGTGAGAGGGTGAGTGAGAGAGTGAGTGTGTGAGAGAGTGAGTGTGTGAGAGAGAGAGTGAGTGTGTGAGTGAGTGAGTGAGTGAGAAAGTGAGTGTGTGAGAGAGTGTGTGAGAGAGTGAGTGTGCGAGAGAGTGAGTGTCTGGGGAAGTGAGTGTGTGAGTGAGTCAGAGAGTGTGAGAGAAAGTGAGAGAGTGAGTGTGTGAGAGAGTGAGTGTGTGAGAGGGTGAGTGTGTGAGAGAGTGAGTGTGTGAGAGAGTGAGTGTGAGATGATTAAAGAGAGGGTAAGTGTGTGAGTGAGTCAGAGAGTGTGAGAGAAAGTGAGAGGGTGAGTGTGTGAGAGAGTGAGTGTGCGAGAGAGTGAGTGTGTGAGAGAGTGAGTGTGTGAGTGTGTGAGAGAGTGTGAGTGAGAGAGTGAGTGTGTGAGAGAGTGAGTGTCTGGGGAAGTGAGTGTGTGAGAGAGTGAGTGAGAGAGTGCCGGCCTTCGTGTGCCGTGTGGGTCTTCATGGGTGCTCGCTAGAAGCAGTCTGTTAAGGCTACACGGGGAATTTTTTGTCGTTATGTTGTCTGAGAGAGTGAGTGTGAGTATCTGAGAGCATGAGTGTGTGTCTGCGTGCGTGAGTGAGATCATTCTTAGAGAGTGAGTGAGTGTGAGATCGTGCTCGAGTGAGTGTCTTAGAGGGTGAGTGCCAGTATCTGGGAGCGTGAGTGAGTGGGTACGTAAGCATGAGAGCGTGATTGTCTGAGAGAGTGAGTGTGTGAGCGATAGTGTAGCGGTTAGCGCGCTGCGCTTTGAATCTGGCGACCCGGGTTCGATTCCCGCTCACTGCCAAAACCAGTGACGATTATCTACACCGTTCCTGGGCCTTCCCTAGGTCGACTCAGCCTCAAATGAATACCTGGTGCGATGTGTAAACATCGCCACTCGAGAGACAAAGGCGGCCGGGTGTGGTGTTGGCCACTCTCCCCCTTGTGTGCCGTGCCGGCCTTTGTTGTATGCCGGCACGGCATACAACAGTCTCTCAAGGCTACACGGGGGATCTTTGTCTTTGTGTGTGGTTTTATCGCTCTGTGGTTCTCTTTTCTTTGCGAATCTGGGCTCCGCCCTGCGACTCTTCCTCGGCTTCAGCGCCACTGCAGCAGCAGCGGCAGCGGCGCCTACAGCAGCAACCACACACATCCCGAGACGCAGCGCAGACACGGCGGCTCACAGACACAGCGACTCACAGACGTCTCGTACACACAGCGGCTCACAGAAACAGCAGCTCATAGACACAGCAGCTCATAGACACAGCAGCTCACAGGTACAGCATACAAAGGCAAAGATCACAGATACCCCATACAAACAGCAGCTCATAGATACCGCTCACAGACACAGCACACACACAGCAGCTCACAGACACAGCAGCCCACAGACACAGCAGACACGAGGCACTGAATGATCCATAGGGGGTGTATGTATATCTGTCTGTCTGTCCGTCCGTCCATCGCGCTCGCCGTCCAGACAGATCCTGGGCACTGCGGAGCCTCGCCGCGTCACGATGTAAAGATGCTGGGCAGCACCCTGGACAGCGACTCGCCGCTCACGCGCCAGAGGCGTGCGGAAAATCGTTGCTCTAAAGCGAGAAGCTCGGCAAAAGCATTGGCCGCGATGTCTGCAGACCGTTGATGGCTTTCGGTCGGGGCTCATTAGCCGAGCGTGTGTTTGTACGCTACAGGAGTCGCCTTGTCCACCCCCTACCCCAAAGGGAGACCCTAATGAGGCTGGCGCCTAGCAGCCTCTCGTGCAGCCTTGCCCTTTTAAGAAGAAGAAAAAAATCACTGCCCCTGACCGTCAGCTCCCCCCCCCCCCCATCCGGCCACCCAAGCCACGAGCGAGCCGTGCCCTCCTCCAGCCTTGTCCTTGACAATGAGGCGTGGGGAGCCGTGACCTCTAGCCGTGACCTCTAGCCATGACCACGGTGACCCCCGTCTCCCCCCCCCCGCCCTGTTTGCTGGCTGCAGGTCTGGGCGGCTCGCACCCCAGGGACGGTGGCGTACACCGACACCAGAGCCTCGTCTCCAAGGAGATAGTCACTCCCTTTCGGCTCGTCACGCGAATGGAAGACGGCAACGAGACCGCCGTGGCTGCGCTGTCGACAAAAATCCGCCAAAGGACGGCGCGCGCCCAGCAGCAGGTACACGAAGCGGGGGGTCGGTGCGACGCTGCGTTCTGGGTTCAGCCACCCTCCCCTCACTGCAGACGCGTGTTTCAGAACGCTTGACACGCGATGACGATGATGGTGATGGTGATCATCATAAGTCAGAGATTAACATCGCATCTCATCTCCAACACATTTTAAAAACGCTACCAGCCCCCCCCCCCCCCCCCCCAGTGCCCTTGTGCGGCAACAACGTTGATTGGCTATGAGCAAACCTGGCCTAAAAAGCGGCATTAGTTTGTCAGTAGGGGGCGACCGTGGCCGCTCTGACGTGCACTCCCAAGTGAGTCGTTTTTTTTGTTACGGGTCATTTTCGAACTGGCCCAATTTGTACCGTGCCGCCGGTGTGCAAGTGCGACGATGGCCTTTGCTAGTTTCTAACGACGTTAGAGGGCCTTTAACGTCCACTGATTTTGATCGAGCACCTACGATTGATCGATTGATGTGCGGCAGATGTTGCCGCACGCGTGAGGCCGCGCGCTGCCTGCTTTCGCTGGGTCCACGACTCCACCTCCTCTCTACACACTGCGTGTGCTCTGCTGTGACGGAATGGTGCCATTCCTTAATAATTACAACAAGTGGTGGCAGATTTGTCCCCGTTCTAAAACAAGTCAATGGGATTTAGTTGAGTGTGACGACTGAGACGAGCATAAGACGTCGCGTTGCAGTGGGACTCTTTACGTTGGTCACAAATGCAATGTCATTAGGTGTGCTGTCACCTCTCCCCGTGTTAAAGCCCCCCCCACCCCCAACCGTCTTAATGTGTCGCGGAAACATTCCATGTCCTCGTGTGGCAAGGGGTAAAGCGATGCCCCTGTGAAGAGGCAGGAGGAGGCCGAGTAGACACTGACACAGCACTCCCAGCCCAGGTCCTCCGTGGCGGGCGCGCAGTGCAGCGCACTGCAGATAAAATTGGATCTCAGTTGCAGGGAGTGTGATTATGCTCCTAGCACCAATAGTGGTGACTGATTTTAAAAAACACGCACACAAAGAATCTCATGAAAATGGTTGTACACAGAGTCATCTGGTCTGGTCCAGGTTTGTGGCTCTAACCGGCAAGAGTGAGCCACAGGGCACATCTTCACTGTCAATGGAGCAATAAACATGCTATAGTTCTTTACAAATGACTCCTAACAAAGGTAAATCTTTTGCTGCATTTCTGAGAGCAATTTTACATAAGGTTCCTATAAATAATGTTTACTGTATAAGGTGTTCTTTTGTGTACGGACTTCCAGAATAAACATGTGGTCTTCACGGTACATGGCACTGATAATTATAGCAAGCTCAACGAAAGTCACTGGCATGGTATTTGCCGTGACAGTGTTCATTTGAATTGCAGCCGTCTTCACCCCGACGGTGGGCTGCTCCAATGTCTTGCCTGTACCCAACTGTGGTTGATCAGAGACACCTCATTTCATGTGTGTGCGTGTGCGTGCGTATGCGTGCGCGCATGTGTATCTTTGTCTTTGTGGGCAACTGAGGCGTTGGAACTCGTATCGTATCCGTGAAAAGGAGCTTCACAGCTCATCGGATTCCTCCAGTCTAAATAAATATTCTGATGTGCTGATTCTGAAGCAGTAAAGGTGCGAGGCGACTTCCAATTACAAAGTGGCACAAAAAAAATCTGTTCTGAGGAACATGTTGGTGAAAAGACGTTGCTATGGCGCTACACATCTCGGAGGAATTTGAAACAGAACATAATCAATAAACACTGTATTCACGGTGGGTTCCCTTTTACAATTGAGTTAAAGTGTATATATATATCATCCCTCTTATACGCAATGTAAGCACGACTGCATTGCGAGCTTTTAATAACATGCTGACTTGGAACTCGCCCCGTCTGATGAAGTGAAGGTCAGTGCAGCCGAATTGCAGCGAGCGATTCCGCGAGCCGTGCATCGTTAAGCAGCGGAGATTCCCTGCCGGTGACATCGGCCGTTGATGGCACACGCAAGAGAGCAAGGGGCCCTTACCTACAGCCGTACATCCCCTAATTGTACTCTTGATAAATGCATTGAAGACGCGTATGACACGTGAGAATCCATCATAGGTGATTTGCTGCAGTGTGCACCCAGTAAATGTGCAGCGTCGGTCCAACGTTGGCCCAACGTTGGAAATGTTTATTGGGTGCATTCCATTTGCAAATGGAGATAACAAAATGATGCGATTGAGAGAGCGAAAATGAGAATACAAAAAAATGTGACAAAAATATATTGCGTAGAATCGAAACGTGACCCGAACATCATACCGAATGTATTCATCAATAATTGCATGCCTCGTGTTCTTAGGCACACTACTACCACACTACCACAACGTTGGATCAAAGTTGACACAACGTTGGCATGGTTACCGGGCTATTATATACTCTTTCTTTTTTAGGCCACGGCATTGTTCTATGTATGTTTAAACTTTTTTCCTACCGTACGTAGCCAACCATGCTAATCGTGTTGAGTTTGTGTATGTTATCTATACGTGGGGAGGTTACTGTGGACTGAGGGCTAACCATAGGACAGCCAAACGAGAGTTGTTACTCACCGCGCCGACGTGAACCAAGTGCTTGATAGAAACAAAACTGGTGCAACTTAATACCACATTGTGGATATTTCCATAGAATCTCGTAAAATGTATATTTGTAGAAAGCGCCCTCACTCGAGGCCCTTGATGACACAGTTTACAAAACGGCGACACAAAATGGTGTGATGGAGTCGGCAAGGGGGTTGCTTCAAGGTTTGGAGGAATGAGTGACAGCGATAGACGGGGTAATTGGGGATCACGAAAGGGCGATAGGGGAGCGACGGTAAGGGGTGGATGAGCGAGTGGAGGGACGAGGAAGGGAATGTGCGGTGGAGAAGAGGTGAGTGAGGCTTGACAAGAGGAACGGAAGGTGGTTATGGAGGCGAGGACTGCTTAACGTACGGGAGGAAGTTAAATCCATTGGAAGGGTGGTGCAAGGAGGGATAACTGAAAACGGGATTGGGCACAGGGTGGAGTGACAGAGAGAGAGAGACAGAGAGAAGACTGAGAACGACGAGGAAGAGAGGGCACATGGAAGGAGACGAGAGCGGCGAGATAAGGTGGGGCAAGGCCATGAAGAGATAGATGTATTGTGGACTGATTGAATGCCAAATCACTCCATTCGCATTGCGAATTATAACACAATGAAAATTTTAATCTAAAGTACAGTGTATTCTCTTATAACGCCACGTATTTTCATTACACGAATTGGATATAACGCAATGTATATTAGGGAACACATTTTATATAACGCGGATGCAAAATTATTGAGTGAACAAAACTACGATTGAGTGAACAAAACTATGTCGAGCGAGTAGGGATAAGCGGTTGTGCGGTTGCCTCGGCATAGCATCACACGAGGCATTGGGATGCTGCTGGATGCTTCTAGATGCTACCCACGCGCCTCAGGCTTTGTTCAGCCTGCGTACGCATCTCACGTGTTATCGCGGACTGTGCTTTACCCTACTTTTATTTTGTTATAACGCGATTTTTCCATAACGCCGTGTTTTTCAGGAACACAACTGCCACTTTATAGAACATACTGTATGTACGCTGAACTTCTTTCGCACTGTACGTAGCCAACCGTAGCATGACATAGTGAACCTGTAACAATAAGAGGCTTATATATGCCATGAGAGTTATTTGAGGTTATAATGTTTACTGAGAAATATAAATTACACTTATATTACACTTCGATTAGATTATACTTAGAAATATATATTACACTTAGATTACATTTAGATTAGATTACACATTGATTAGATTACACTTAGATTACACTTAGATTCGATTACACTTAGATTCGATTACACTTAGATGACACGTAGATTACACTTAGATTGTCCGTCACTGACCAATCGGAACTCTCCCGAAGAATCGCGCTCTCTGATTGGCCAGAGAAGCGGTTGCCGTGGCAACGCTAAATTAAATGTGGCCGAGTTCTTTAGTTGGGTGCTTGTGCTGATATACAGGTGTTTAATTAGACACTGAATTTATCTTAATTAAGCTAACCTCATCAATGCTACTTCTATCATCTAGCGTGCGTCTATAATATGCATCTAAACTGGCCCGTTTTTGTTTAATTCATAGGCCGAAAAGAAGCCTTTTATTTTGTCTCAAGGCTCTACATGGCCCCCTGGGCCGGGCTACCCAGGGGCCCAGGGAGGGAGGCCGGGGCTGGGCCTCGCGGTGCTGTGTCTATGATCACAGTAGCTCGCTCATATGCAAGTTTGTTGCAAAACAAACGGACAATGTCCCCCTTCACGTGACCGTCTCTCCACAACATAAAAAGCCTTTTTTTAAACACATCCCATCAGCTTTTACGACCCTCTGGGAGTGCAATAATAGTAGCAGCATTTGATTCAGGGAAAGCAGGACTGGGCCGATTTTGACATGCAATGTCTCATCAGCAGGTTCGCTTGGATCAATAACTGAATCAATCTTTACGAGATGGGGGTCTCAATTTGACGCAGCATATAATACAAATCACAAATAAGCGAATGATGAAAGTTTGTTTATGATGATATGCATCTTGTTTAAGTACAGCATGTGTCAGTCCTTTGCTAGATGAAGGCATCTTCATGCCATCTGTAAAAAGAGCATTATAGATCATCGCATTCCTCCAGTATAAATACGATTCTGAAACATGTTGATTCTGTCATGGGGATTGTTTGTCAGTCCGGATTGACGAATGACACGGGGGAGAGCACAGTATTGGTTCAGATATCGCCACTGATGTTACCCGTGGTCAGAAATGTAACCGCACAGTGCGTTAACCACCGTACCACCACTTAGGATCATAAGCCAAATTACTCGGGAAAGCCTCGCCGAGTCTCCAGGCTTTTTTCAGCAGCAGAAGTCCCGCTACATTGGTAAAAAAAAATTGGCAGATCTAAATAACGACGTGAGAGAAAGTTGGAGCTCCAAGGGAGAAAATCGAGGGGATAACACCCAGCAATGGCATCTGGTCACCTCACAAACTCAATGCCTATTCTGTTCTTGCGATACAGTAGTATGTGCAGGAGTTAAATGCCAATGTCAAGGTTTGCTAGCAATGAGAGGGCTTCAGGGGAGTTCGAGTAATGTGTGGATATCCCTCCTCCTTTGAAGGAGCGTAGACTTCAATGGTATACTATATGGTCAATAGCTTGGGTTGCATGGCTGCAGTCACACTGCGGCCTGTCTTTAATTTTCCATTCGTGAACAGAGATGTGCGCACTTGCCGGTTGATGTCCTGATGCGGTTGATGGTTAGACCAGTGGTCAAAGCCAGAGGGTGCAATGTTTGGGTCTCGAATTAGCCCCCATGCCTATAACACTTGGCAAGCACTGGTGATAAACCATTTAAACACCAGACTCAAACCAGCTTAGCTTCCGATATCCAATTAAATTGCAACGTGAAATTTTCAAAATGTAACTTTAGCTGACGAACCCTGAAGGTGATGTGTGCAAGCCCGTGCCCCCGAGTGTGTGGTTCTTTATAACCTGCATGTAACGTTTATGTGACCCTGGCAGCCACTGGAGGCCACAACATTGACGATGTGAAAAACAACGTTGAATCAAATCGTGAGGTGGAATTTCAGTAACTCGTAGAATCGCTGGGAGAAGGGTATGGTTTTTACACGTCTCATATACAGGACTGTACTTGTAACGTACAGCATTGTACTTATAGATTAGCAGTAGAAGGGCGGGGGTGAATGGGCAGGAGCGGGCTAACTGGCTGAGCATTACTCTGTCCATAGGCCCTCGAGTAATGAATAATTCAAGTGATATTCCAAGTCTGAAAACTGGCGGGATATTGTCCATGGTTGAGTGTGTTAATTTTCTCCATGGTTGTAAGTATGTTTAGTCTCGGTGTTTATGGATAGTTGTGTGTGTATTTGTATGTACATATGAGTTTTGATGTTAAGGTCATAAACAGTGATTTGTGATAATGGACCGCTAAGTCAGTTTGCATCTCCACACTTCGAGCAAACCGTCTGAGTAGAGGTTGCTATATGACCCCTCATTTTCAGCTGTTGGGTACTGAAGATGGTGAGAATGAATGAGGAAAATGCCCGGTAGCCACTTTTATAAGTAGGACCGCACAGATTGTAGCAACCAGTGGAGCATTTCAAGTGGACGTTCAAGATCTCGTGACATCTATCGCAAGAGTAGGCCATTGTGTGCCATTGTCATAGTCCAAATTAGAAGGTCATCCACAAATTAATAAATTTGGATTATGCTTTGCAAGAATCGGCCTCTATTGGAAGATCGCATCGCTTGAGCCATCATTGTTGGCTCCGGTTCTGGCTGCCTTCTCTCTTGTCTGCGGTTCCCCGCACCTCTGTGTTCAAAAACTGCACGGGTTACAAACAGTACAGCTTTGTGAGATGCAATTTGCATGAATGTCGCTACCATAAAATAACACTTTACATTAAGAAATGGACGCTTCTGCACAGGTGCCATATAATCTGTCAGTCTGCTACAAGAGGTATGGGAAATTTCAATAGGACTTACGCCTCTGCTTTATTGACCTGGCTAAGGCCTGTGATACCATAACGAGGACTGGGCTCTGGGTTACTCATACGTTCAGGATCCATGACCCTCTGCTCACGATCATTAAGGACCTTCGTGACGGTGGTCAGGCCCACGTAAAGCTGCGTGACCGGGAGTCAGCCATTCCCTGTTGACCTTGGGATGCGACAGGGATATTCTCTGACCTCAAAATTATTTACCATCTTTTTTGACCGCGTAGTTTGAGGAGACTTCTATGGCTTTCAACAGTGATATTTTCAACCCGGGCGGTCGTGGTGCACGCCTGTAGTCCAGTACTGTGGAGGCAGGGGTTGGTGGATCGCACAAATGTTCCTAGCCTTCCTTCCCATGGGTGTCGAGGTGCCATACCCTTGCTCGCCAGGAGGAGGAGGAGGGAGTAGAGCAAGTGGACTTATTGCTATCTATTTCCATTTGTGCGGGGATAGTGTAGTCCCCTCACGTGTTATTTTTCCATGTGCTTCGGTTTCCTCCCACATGTATGAACATTAATTAGCAGAAAATATTTAAATATACAAAAAATGCAGGATCTTCGTGAAAAAAGTCCTACAATTTACTGTGGCTTTCCTGGATAAATAAGCAACAAGGATGACTGATTAACCCTGTCATCTGTGCACTTGTGAATGGTAGACCCCTTTATCAGAACACCTGTGCTTGCTTGAAAAACTCAGACAGCCTGTCTCAGTTCCATACTGGGTTCTTACCATGCTCGATAGTGTGTACAGCTCAGATTCTTGAAAAATGTAAATATGGTTCCCCTTAGTTAACTTCTTCAGCAGACGAGGAAGCATTAGCTGGGTCATATATCCTGAATATTCAATTACTGCATGTCTATGCAGTTTATGTTTGGATGCAATTATGTGTGTGCTGTGTGCCTGTGTTTATGTATGCTGCCAGCACCACCGTGGAAACACCAAACTAAGCTCGTTAGGTGAGGTCTTACCCTCAGCCCCACCAAAACTAAGCACCTGCCTGGGTATTTTGTGCCATCAAACACTCCAGCCCCTCACCACCCCATGGGTGATGGGGCAGTTTCCCGCATCTCTGATTAGCACGGTTGGCTACGTACGGTGCGAAAGAAGTGCAACATTCATACATACAGTTGTGGGAGGAGTTTCTATACCTGGACAGTGTGCAAATTACTAATTCCGGTTTGGTAGAAGAGGTTTCACTTCGAATAAGGCGAGCAGCATTCTCTTTTCATGGGCTGTGTAACGCTGTGTGGAAGCTACCTGGCTTCTCGCCCCATTCGAAGCTTCAGGTCTTCCCGGCCACAGGAATGCCGTCTCTTCTCTATGCTTGCGAAAACTGAATCACTCTCAAGGAACATCTGCACCGGTTTGGAACATTCATGCTCGCTTGTGAGGAGCTCACAGATCCTTGAAAAATTTGAACACATTTCCATCGGTGAGCTCCTGCAGGCAGGATGTTGAACTGAGTGGACTTGCCAATTACTGTTACCAGCTGTGTCGAGATAGACCGCTATGGAGGAGGATCATGAGGGACTCTCCTGGGCAGTTGGAGGCAATCACCCTCCAGCAACAACGGAGGGCAGAGTAGCGATGGTTGCAAGAACGAGTGGTACGCCGGGCAGCTTCAACGCAGCACGTTGGCACAGTAGGGAGCACAGGTGGTGCATCTGTGAGTCATTTCAGTCAGTCAACCCATGGCACCTGGGTCTGTCCCATGACTTGCTCTCAGTCAGCCTTCGATACTGCATGTGGCATCAAGGCACAGCAGTGCCGTGGTGTCGTCACCGCCAGTTAGCGGCGAACGGCGGTTGTTGTACGTATGCTGACCGTGTGGATGTGTGCACTGTGCAAATATGCGTTTGACCGTGCGTGTGTGTCAACTGTGTGAATATGTGTGCATGTGTATCTGTACTAACCATGCATGTCTATGTGTGGATGGTGTGTGTTTGCTGCCCATGGGCGTTACATGTTGTACATGTCCCTTCGCCGTATCGAAGTCGAAAAACACAGACGATACCACAGTGGCTGCTCCTCTGCACGGCGGTATCGCGGTCCCTTTGGTAGTTTTCCTGCCCTATAGATTAAGAACGTTTAGCTACCACGACATCATGATCGTGGCAATCTCTCAAATTGAGTACGAGAGGCTGTGAAAGAGCACATTTAGTCCAAACGTTGGAATGAATATCCTTGATATAATTTGCTTGATGTACGCATACGTCTTCTTTTTTAAAGTATATTTTTAACCTATATAATTGATTGAATGCTTGTGTGTCATTATATTACAGATCTTCCACATTGCTCAAGCTAGCTTCCTCATCAATGTGTTTGGATTAGCATTCATCCTGGACGTTCATCTAAACCAGTGAGTATTCACAGCTTTGCTTTATCCAGCAGTCTACTATTCCTAGGAAAAAGTGACCCCCTATTTAACATGTTATACACACACACTGCATTTTATTACCATTCACATCTAATTTTAGCTGTTTGATCCTAAAACCAACTCGGTACCTGCTCATGATGGAGAACGATTGGAAGATCGCACAGATCACAGTGATAACTCAAATGCTTGTATTTGTTTATTCTCTCTACAGTCAACATATTGCGATACAAAATTTGCATTGGTCAGCCCTGAGCCAGTGATGGAAATTCTGCATTGCTATAGGGGTCAGTTTCTCTACAGAGCATGCAGCCGCTGGGTGCCACGGTGGCAAGATGTTAACTACCTTGCCTGGTATACAGGAGTTCATGGGTTCAGTCCCGACCCTGACGCCTGTATTTTTGGAATTTGCATGTTCTCCCCGTGGTGGCGTGGATTTTTCTCCGGGTTCTCTGGTTTTTCCCTCAACATTTTGAATCAAAATGCGTTTAGAGTATTTGGCTGCTATACATTTCCACGCAATAAGCCACTTCATTGACATATTATTTGTGAAAAAGAGCTATATTGCTCCGTGAGCCCTACCTGGTAAAATAAAAAAATAGATTCGTTTAGTTTTAGCTGTTAGGACAACCACTGCTTACTGCTTGTTTAACTCTTGGGACCCGTATTACGTTACTCTGTTCAGGCCCAGACTGGCCCTGGCAAATGCCCAGTGGATCGGTTCACTCCGAGGGCCGGTAAGTCGTTAGGTGTGGGGAAATAGAAAATGTGATCCAAAAAAAAAAATTTTTTTCATTTAAATATTTCATTACCTCTAATGTGTACGCTTCATTGCCTATTTACACTTTCAATTAACATTAACTACCCATATTCAGCAGCCACCAAGATACTTCCTCAGCGGTCCATTTGTTTTTTGGACCAGCCCAAAGGTTACCTTAGAGATCGTACAGAAATTTGGGCCCGGTGTATTTACAAAAGCCTGGATCGATTTCTAGTCCCAGTCCGCGACTGGCTTTCCTCATACAATGTCAATGCAGCGGTTCCTTCTTTGTAAACGAGAGCGAATGTAAGTCTATTTGTGATGACGCCTTTGTCTGTGAGAACCTGTATAACTGCAATCAGTTTCTGTTGAATCGAACGTGGCTCCTCATCATCAATAAAAGCCGGCCATAATGATATCCATCACTCATTGATCTTTTCTATTCAATCTTCTTGATAATAGTATGTGTTTGGTCAATGGTAGAGAAACCTTTTCTTAATTCAACTTCTTGTTATGGTTGGTTGACCTCTAAAATGTGCATTAATCAGTTTCCTCGGATCTTAATTAATAATGCATACGCGATGCATTAGTCTGCCCTTGTGCTCTAATACGAGTGTCAACGCAAGCTATCAATAGCGTCTTCTTCAAAGTAAATTGACGATGCCCATGTGTAACGCCATTAAAGTGTTACTCCTATGTGTGTTTATGTAGAGAAGAAGACCATTTGGGAATGATCTTACGGATCTTGTGTGGACTGCACAAAGCATGTTTAACGAATGCTCGTGCAGTCACTTGCTCAAAATCGTGAACAAAAATGAGTACCACGCAATTCCTTTTGACAATCATCTCGTAAAAAGAATTAGTTCAGAAGATAATAGATTTTCACAACATAAATAAAAAACACTGTTAATAATAGCGTTTAATTATGGCTTTAATCTACATGTTAGAACAGTGTTAACTCCGGTCGCAATGACTGCCAATGGATTATCATTTCATGTTAAGCCAGCTGAAATGCATTCTCTCAAGAATGTATGTCAGTAGACGTGAATTATCAGTGACGTGCGTTCATGCATTGCACGCATCTTGTTTGATAATGAAAACCTGAACCATTGTCGGGACACATGAGAATTAAAGTGGTTAATGACAGGTCTATCCCATGTTATTGTTTTGTAGCGATCTGCTTTCGTCAAATTACATGGAAAAACATTTTAACGGTGAAGGAAGATCACTGCTGTCGAAGGTAAGAAACGATGTCATCAATGTTAGTTTATTTTTTTAATTGAGATCGCAATACGTGTTTGCTATTACGCATGTGTCGATTGCCACCTTGGACACCAGATGTTCCATCCCAGGTGATTATTCTAGTGAAATATATATATATATTTTTATGCTTTTAATACACACTTCACAAAGTGATGTCACAGGTGTGGATGGGTTTTTTTTGTTTACGCTTGACCTTTGGAAAACATTTTTTTAAGTTGAGTGACCAACGATACCGGAGCGGACACGAAAGTTTCAACACGGTGGAAACACGATTGTTTCTCAATGGTAGATTATAAAGAAACATTGCCACGAAACTTTTAACATTTAAAAAGAAATTACAATATGTTTAAGCAGTCCTTATAAACCCCCAGAGGCAAACTCACTGTCTCACGGCTTAAAATTAATGCTAACAATTCCATTTTTTTGAAGTGTGAATGTGCAACTTAATGGCAAATAACATCTAATAATACTAATGTCCCTTCTCCAATCTGTATTTTGGACAATATCTTCTTATGTCGCCTTGAATAAGCCTTGGTGGCCATGTATCCCTGCGCCTGAGCCTCTTCAGATTTGTATTTTGTTAGTATCTTCATACAACCTGTCATTGTAGCTCTTCCGTCTTTATACATGGTTTAGATTAATACTGTACATTTTTTTGTTAAGCTCTTAGTTTGTAAGCGCCTGGATGTCTACATCATTTTACATTGCAATGCCTTTTCATTGTTGACAAATGCGAGGAATAGCGGTGTTTGCTATTCACTTATCTTTTTCTAGAATCTGCTTGGAAGTATGTGTGTGTGGTAAAAAATAATGAATGATCTATACAAATCAAGGTTGTGATCCCATTGAAGAATGTGTAATTTTTTTGTCCTCGTATTTCCATTTAGTTTGTATTGGGTTTTTTGTTGTTGTTGCCCTGTCTCGATCGTGCAGTCTCGTTTGCTGTACCAACATCAAGGTTTACATTAGGGGACTCAGTGGGGGGTCACTCATTCCCCAGGGTCTGGAACTGCCCCCAGCCATCCGTGCTTTCGCCTCTCTCTGTATAATAATAATAATTCAACTGTATAATGCGCATACTAAATAGGGAAGGCCACTTTAAAGAGATGCCCACTGTTTCTGTAGAGTCGAGATGTGATCAATTTTAAACGCTACATTAATACAAATTGTATTGTAACGCATTGTAACTAATATATCCCCCAGAGAAGTCAGTTGGTTTGGGTCATGGAATTATGTTTTCTTAATATGACCGACATTAATCAATCAACGGGTTTTGTTTTTTTAAGTTTAATATATGTCGTGCGGTTTCCTCTTCTCTGTTATTCTGCGCGGTGTAAACGCATTGCCCCGTTGTGTGCTGCAGGGTGGAGAGCACTGCTACTACCAGGGGAAGATACGTGGAGTCGTCTTCTCCGTTGTGGCCATCTCCACTTGCCAGGGATTGCAGTACGTGGCAAAACGCCCCTTTTATGCGTGCGTTTATATAACGACTGTAATATAGGGGTTTTTTGTTAGATCGCGTGGATATAAATGTGTCGTTAAACCCACAACCACCCGACACAACCAATTATTAAGGTTTGTCACGTAAACAGAACATGCAAATTCGTTACTCGTACAACACATCGGTGTGTTGAAAAGCAAATCCACAACATTTACAATCTGAGTACGACGTTTTGCCAGTAATGTCAAATAGCTTCAATGGGCGACAGACAGATAACGACTGTACGGGGGTAATTCATTAACACCCCATGCCACGTTTAATATATATATGTAACAACTTAAGGATGTGTCTGGCGCTCCAGAAGCAGAACGTTTGAGCAGCAGACCACGTGTAGTCGTACTTGCTCAAGTCAGCCAGCTTCCACACTCTGGCTACCGGTTCAAGTCGGCGAGAGATAACACGAGTAGAGAGATTCGGCTGTAGGGATGTGAAATCTACTGCGTGGGTTTTCGTGCTTCCTGCTGTACAACTTTCTGACGTGTCCTTATGTTGCACTGCGCATTGTTCGGCACGACGTTTGGAGGTTTCGTTCCACGTAATGGGGGCCTCTTCGGCAACCGATTAAACTGAACCGATTCAGCTCCTGAAGAAGCTCCCAGTATGAAGATTGGCATCTGTGTTCAGGTGACAGGAATTGATTATAACTGGGATCTATCTGGTGGTGGTGCGTGGAACTTTGCTTTACAGTTTATTGCACAGTTTTGATAGACCCAGGTTGACTGAGAAACATGTCCAGGTTTGGTATACAGTGAAGAAGGTGGAAACTTTACTTGAGGTGGTGGAGTGGTGAGATAGTCAACTCTAATTCTAGATTTGAAGCTTTCGTGACTGCAAGGATTCATATTTTTAGGTTTTTTAGGTAAAGTCACGTAGGTACAAAATTTAAATTAATAAAAGTAAAATAAAATAAAACAAAATAAAAAATCACGACGTTTCGGAAGCAAAACAAGCCTCCGTCTTCAGGTGGAACCGTCACAGCCACGACAGCTGTATCAAGTAAATGAGAGATCACAAGAAATACCACCCCGTATATATAATGGTTGAGGGGGGAAGGGCCAGGAACGGCACACTTTTTATTAATATGGTAAGGTGAGGCTTAAGACTAAGAATATACTGCGTAACAAAGGACTGAGCCTTTGTTATGGAGAGGTGCGATTTGTAACTAACACCTAGCATACATAACAAAAGTGTGAAAAAAGAAAGCAAGTAAAAACTAAAACTGGTAAAACAACAAACTGGCTGTCTATCATTAACCTGTAATAGTTGTCTGTCAAATAATACGGTCCAAATAAGTGTAGTTACATCTTTTTTGCATGGTTAATCACATCTTTCCAATGATTACTCAGTTTGTAACCCTCATCACGGTTGAAATTATGTCTGTGTTTGTATATTTGTATGGCTTCGTGTACAAACCTTTGATGGTAGCCAGGAGGTTTGCAAAGCACCTTGGTCTCGGAAAAGACAATTTCATGAGAGCCCACAGAGTTGTAGCAGTGATCGGCAACAGCCAAAGAATCAGTTCTGCCGTGTTTCAGATCTGACTTGTGCTCGCGGACACGATCAGAAACATGACGTTTCGTTTCTCCAATGTAGCAATCACCACAACTGCAACTCAGTTTGTAGACTCCAGGATACTGTAAGTCAGGAACGACATCCTTCACAGATGGAATCAGATCACGGATTTTATGCATTGTACTGAATCGGACTTGGATCTTATGTTTGTTTAGAATTTTGGAGATCTTTTTGGTCACGCCTGCTATGTATGGTAACGTGATAGTTTTGGTTGGAGTTTCATGTGGCTGTTTCTGTATGGTGGGAGAAACAGCTTGGCGTATGGTGCGGTCAGAGTATCCGTTCATCCTGAGGGCCCGATGTACATGTCTTAATTCACCGGCCAGGTGGTGTTTGTCAGAAATGCCATGGGCTCTGTGGTATAGCGTTTTGATGAGAGAATTCTTTAGAGATGGGTGGTGGTGGGAATCCGGTTTCAAGTAGGAATCTGTGTGGGTGGCTTTCCTGTACACAGAATGTCCCAAGGATCCGTCAGTTCTCCTCTCACACAGAATATCCAAGAATGGTAGTTTACCATCTTTCTCCACTTCCATGGTGAATCTGATGGATGGGTGTCTGGAATTGATGTGGTCCAAGAAGTGGTTCAATGCTGGGAGGCCATGTGGCCAGATGACGAAAGTGTCATCCACATACCTCTTCCACAGGGAAGGACGCAGGGTGGATGTCTGGATGGCGTCTGATTCAAACTTTTCCATGAACATGTTGGCTATCACTGGTGACAAGGGGGAGCCCATAGGGGTACCCTCATTCTGTTTGTAGAAGGTACCATTCCAGGTAAAATAGGTGTTGGTGAGGCAATCCCTAACCAGCGCAGGTACATCAGTATTCAATCCATGTTGGACTAAGTCCTCAATTAATGTTAGGGTGTCCGGTACTGGGACTTTGGTAAACAGATTATACTACATCAATACTGACGAGGATGTCATCAGGAGATAGTACCATGTCCTTAACCATAGAGACTAATTGGGTTGCTTTGAGTACTGCCGAAGAGGTCTTGCCTGTGAAGGGAAGCAGAGTATCTGATAGAAACCGGGCTAGTTTGTAAGTAGGGGAGTTTATCATCGACACGATGGGTCGTAGCGGGGTGCCTTCTTTATGGATCTTGGGAAGACCATAGAGTCTGGGAGGTCTTGCCGCCGATGGTTTTAGAGAGGGACGTTTGCTTGGTTCGATTAGGGAACTCGAACTCGTGATGATGCTGTTGGTTTTTGTCGTTAGGCTTTTAGTGGGATCGTTTTTAATTTTGGAGTAACTCCCATCATTAAGTAGGTCCAGGATTTTGTTGTTGTATGAATCTTTATCCATGATGACCGTGGCATTGCCCTTGTCTGCCGAGAGGATGACTACATCATCTCTCTTTTTTAGGTCCGCGAGTTCAGAGCCTTCGTTTTTGCTGATGTTACTAGTGGGTTTCTTAGCATTCTTAAGAATAGTAGCTATTTCAGCTCTTGCTACATCCGCATGGATGTGTCCTATGCCTCTGAGGGCTACATCAATCTGAGAAATCACATCCTCTACTGGTATATATTTAGGGGTGACGGCGAAATTTAGTCCTTTGGCCAGTACCGTTTTTAGATTGTCAGAAATTGGGATGTTATTCTGATTAATCACGGTCTTGTTAACATCCAGCTTTGTAATGTGTGGCTCTGGTTTCTTTTTAGATAGGAGGTTGAATTTAGAAATCAGGTTAACTTTGCATTTGGCTGACATTGAGTCAGCAGAAGCAGAAGTCATGTTATCACCGTGGTTCCAATCGGAAGGTGACATTTTTTGTGTTAACATTAAATGTGTGTGTTTGTAAGAGAGTCTAAAAACTCTAACAGATAGGTGGAATTCCTCCCCGTAGAGGGCATTAATTCTAGATTTGAAGCTTACAAACTGAGTAATCATTGGGAAGATGTGATTAACCATGCAAAAAAGATGTAACTACACTCATTTGGACCATCTTATTTGACAGACAACTATTACAGGTTATTGATAGACAGCCAGTTTGTTGTTTTACCAGTTTTAGTTTTTACTTGCTTTCTTTTTTCACACTTTTGTTATGTATGCTCGGTGTTAGTTACAAACCGCACCTCTCCATAACAAAGGCTCAGTCCTTTGTTATGCAGTCTATTCTTAGTCTCAAGCCTCACCTTACCATATTAATAAAAAGTGTGCCGTTCCTGGCCCTTTCCCCCTTAACCATTATATATACGGGGTGGTATTTCTTGTGATCTCTCATTTACTTGATACAACTGTCGTGGCTGTGACGGTTCTACCTGAAGACGGAGGCTTGTGTTGCTTCCGAAACGTCGTGATTTTTTATTTTGTTTTATTTTATTTTACTTTTATTAATTTAATTTTTTTGCCTACGTGACTTTACCGAAAAAACCTAAGAATATAGTCAACTCTAGATTTAAAAAAAGGTCGCGAGTCTTTAAGTCAAAGTCTGGTGTCGACTTGGCCCATTTTCTTTCGGTGGGCCGATAACACGAGCGGCACGAGCTTGTTGCGAGTCAGTGGTCTTCGTAAAGAAGAGGACGTTGAGATGGGTTGAAGCACGAGAGCAGGATGGAGGTGGGAAACCAAGGAGGAAGTAAAATAGGCACCCAGAGGCTTACAACCAAGGTGGCGATCAGAGTGAGAGCTGAGCCTGGAAGACAGGTGTGGGTTATGCAACAAATGCAGGGTCTCACGGAATTAAAGGCGAGTTATAGCAGTCTCAGTGGCCTTGACTATGCTGCGGTCTTGACCTTGTGAAGTATACCGTATCCAAATGTGAGTCTGTCTCTATATAAAAACAAAGATCCCTCGTCTAGCCTTAGAAAAATATTGGGGCAAGTGTTGTTAGCGAGCACCTATGAAGGTCGGGACACGAGGGGGTGGGTGGCCAGCACCACGGCCCCAGTGGCAATGTTTTTACACACCGCACCAGATATTCATTTTAGGCTGAGTCGACCTAGGGGAGGCCCAGGACCCGTTCAGATGATCGCCACTGATGTTGGCCGAGAACGGGAATCAAACTCGGTTCACCGCTAACCGCTACTGCCGCTCCCCATATATGTCACTACGATATGTACACACACGCGCTCGCGAGCGGGAAGCCCTTTGAGATTGAACGGTAATAAATTATTTCGAGGGCTTGCGGTTATTTCGTCAACCCCCCCACTCCCTTCACAGCCCCTCCCAGATGGTACATGGCCTGTCCGTTGTAAGATTTTGAATGGGGCTTTCTTCACATGCCTATCCGTTGTATGATTTTAAATGGGGCTTGCTTCACACGCTGAGCTATCTTTAAATGATTGAGTGAAAACGCGGCACCAGGACCAACTTATTTATGTTATTCACGCTTCTTAACCCAGGAAAGCCTCAATGATGTTGCTCAGGAGGGTCCTACGAAATGATCGCTATAGGGGGCGATGTTGCTGCTTTGTATAATAATTTGCAGAGGTAATTTTTCAGCAATCGGATTTTTGGCCAATACAATACCTGTTACATTGTGGCTAGGAGATGTTAATCATCTCGCCTGGTATGCGGGAGGTCGTGGGTTCAATCCCAACGGTGACGTTCGCATGTTCTGCCCGTGGTCGTGTGGATTTTTCTCCGGGCACTCCCGTTTTTCCCTCCACATTTAGATTTGACTGCGATACATTTCCACGCGATAAGCCACTTCGTTGAGCTATATTTTGTGATAGCCAGGTCGCTTCCGAAAAATAGCTACATAGCTCAATGGGCCTTACCTGGTAAAATAAAATTTGTTAAGTAATTTTCAGTTGTAGTTTGTAGCTGCTGGGCAATGTGCAGAATTGTGGCCTCTCGCACATTGCCCAAGCCTCTGCGAGTGCAGAGGGCATCGGAGAGCTGCAGCAGTGTGGACTTGCTTCCCCTAATGTGCATGGCTGAGCGTGTATGTGAGCACACGCTGCCGTGCACGTGTGTCACAAAGATCGCAGCGTGATTGGTCGACACGGGCCCTCCGTAGGTGGGGATTGGGCCCCATGGGGGGTTGGCAGTCGATTGATTTCGCTTCAGAGTACAAATAGGAGATAGAGGGCAAGGTGTCAGTCGTAAACAAAGTTTCATTTATTTGTCATATATCAACAATTTACTTGGGAAGCCACTGACAATGGAAATTATAATGGCTGCACTGTGCCTTGCTGATAATAGGGTTTGCAGATGAGGGGGTGATGCTTGGAAGAGTTCTAGAGTATTCGTTTTTTTTCAAACCTATAAAAATAGATTAAAATATGTAAATTTAGACAAGTAATATATACAACCACCGTAAATCTTTGCTGTACAGAAATGTCCGTAACTGTACAATGACTTTTGGAAGGCACATTGAGCACTGAAGCCGATTGAAACCGTTTTTTGTTGGGTGATTGCAAGCGAGTTTAATTTTGCCACAAAACCTCTCCCACCCACGGGGAGCGCCTTCATTGGGACGGTGGCGTGCCCATCCGGATAACGGAAGAGTCGGAAAATACAGCGCCAGCTTTGCCGATCGAATAGGCGTCCCAGCCTTCTAAACGTTTAATTTTGCAAAGCCATCACACACGGCATCCGGGCGTGCTGAGTATACGAGTCCCTGATTGTGCCACCAGAATACGCCTGGTGTCTTGGGCAGTCATTCGTGGTGCGCACTCACATTTGGCGGTTGCTCGATCTTCCATTTCACACCTTTATTAATTTTGGATTTCGCCTCGATATTGGATTTGGTCCTCATATATAATGATATAATTAACTTACATCGTTATGGGATGCTATTAGCATGAATAACGCTATATACAGTACACGTAAAATTAAAATATGATTTGCATGTGCTTATGAAGGAATAAAGTACTATATGTGGAGCTGGCCAATGTAAACATTTAAAATACAATTGTAGCCTGTTTTGTTTTGTTCAAATGCCATACAAAAGTAGAAGCATTCTAAATAAACTAAACTATTTTATTTACCAGGTTAAGCCCACTGAGCTATTATCTTTTTCAGAAGTGACCTGGCCACAAATTATAGCTCAACGAAGTCGTTTATCATGTGGACATTTTTGCAGCCAAATACTCTAAACGCATGTTTCTACATGTGGAGGGAGGATCTGAAGAAAAATCCACGCAACCACAGGAAGAACATGCAAACTCCAACTATACAGTCGTCAGGGTCGGGATCAAACCCACGACCTCCTGCATACCAGGCGAGGAAGATAACATCTCGCTGGCCATAGGAAGCCCACTATTAATCACCAGTGGGGGTGTAGTGCCAAATATAATAAAGTCATATATCACTTCATATGTTCATATAGCTTCGGTTTACCAGACTTATTATCCCCCCCCCCTTTACAAACAAACGGACAAGCAGCAGACAGTTGGACAGAGATAACAGATTCACTCATCCAACCTGAGCTGGAGAGTGATAACAAAGAAACAATCAAATATTCACGTCGTTTTCACAAACTTTAATAATACGAAGCATTTTTTGTTTTTCAATATTACTTTCAACCAATTTATAGATGTAACCATGTGTTATAATGAGGCCTGGCAGTAATTACAACGGCCTTTCCGTGAAAACAGTTTGTTCAAAGTGAATTTCACATGCGTCATTGCAACAACAAGGCGTGAGCGGTAGTCAAAGTTGCAATTACCCACAACTCTATAGGTACAGTAATCCCTCGTTTTACACGGCAGATGTATTCCTGAAAATGTCCGCGTTAAGAGGAAACCGCGTGCAGCGAGGAATTGCCGTCACCGAATCACATCTGCACTATATAATCAGCCTGCCGTCATCCCATGGCAGGACAAAGAACTGAGATGAGCTTCCCCATAAAAATCTTCGTTTCCCTAATCGTGGTCCACACCTGGCTGGGGCAGCGAGTCCAATCCCTCCCCCACCCCTTCGCACAGTCCTGCCGTGTCGAATTCGAGTTGCTGCTCGGGAAGTTTCTGTTCCCTTCCAATGCCGATTGGCGTATCGCGTTGTGTCACAATTACAACAAAGGACTGAGACGAGACTACGCCACTGCCTACTGAATCATTCCGCGCATTTGCCCAGATTCCCACAACCGCTCAGACGCGTAGCTGGAAACAGTAGTTTGTTGTCGATCGCTCAGAAGGGCGCGCTCCACATTATAATGGTTACGCTCTGCACTATAATGGACGCGCTCCGCGTTATAACAGGCGCGTTGTCGCTCTGTGCAAAGAAGAAGTGTGCCATTGCGAAAACGAGTTGTACGAAAATGTGTTAAGCGAGGACTTACCGTACATCATTTATTACAAAAATTGCGGACTTTCGTCGATAACACTGCCGTACAAAGGAACAAATATATAATAGGTGACATTTCGGGTAATGGCTCTTATTGGCCAGTAGTGGCTACGCAGGTGGCCTGTATTTGAGTACTGTGGAGGCAGCAACGAGGGTTGGCGAATCGCACACAGACGTTGTGAAACTCCCTTAACATCCTGGGCGTCGCGGTGCCATACGGCCTTCTCACCGGGAGAAGGCCGTTCAGCAAGTGGACCAGACGCCATTCTGTTTCCATCTGTAAGGGGATAGCGTGTTGCCCCATTGCACGTGTGGATTTTATCCCCGGTGTTCCGGTTTTTTTTATCACACATATGAACACTAATTAGTTTGAAACCATCTGAAAATAAAAACCCAATGCGGTGCCCACCTGACAAAGAGTCCGTTGGCTCAGTGTGCCTCTCTTGGATAAATAATAATACAGTGGAACCTCGGTATACGACCGCTTTGAAATACGTCGAATTTGGTATACGTCGTGTTTTTTTCGAGAAAAATGATTTGGGATACGACGTCTTGCTTGGGATACGACGCGTTTGCTAGAACTTGTATGGGTCGGGATGAGTTACCGCGTACAGTACCCGCGTATGCCCTGTTCACGACTGAAACAAAGCGAGAGGGGTGGGGGACGTGGGGGAGAGGGGCGGGGGGCGTCGTGGGCTGCCCCCATGGAGGGTGAAGCCCCGGGTCGAGGCACGCGCGACGTGTGGGGTTGAGGCACGCCACGTGACCAGCGCAGCTGGCAGCAGCGCGGTCACGTGGCTTCTGTATGCATTTTTGTAATTAGTGTCTAAATTATTTTATACAACCCCATTAATGTATAATATGCCATATAAAATTTCCTTTCACTGTATTTCTTATGGGAAAATTCGTTTGGTATACGTCATTTTCGGTATAAGTCCTACCTTCTGGAACGAATTAACGACGTACACCGAGGTTCCACTGTAAATAAGTAAATTCTTCACAGCATATAGAGGGGCTCTCTATGTCTTTGCTGTGCGAGAGTGAACTATTTCCAAAGATATCACCTATTAATTATGTACGTTTCCTTTTAAGGCCACAGTGCTGTTGACAAATGTGTGGAGGTTATTTGTGCTTGTGCACCACTGCCGATGCGGTGTCACCAAATATTCATTTGTTACGATCAACAATGTGTTGTTGTTGCAGTACCTTGAAACATTCTCAGGAATATATTCTTGTAAAACAAAACAGCAAAGTGTAAAGCTATAGATGTGCACGACCATATTTCTAATCAATGCTGTTGTTTTCCATTTTGCAGTGGAATGTTTGGTGATGGGAACTTTACTTACCTGATACTTCCTTTGAGAAAGAGCAGTAAACAGGTAAGATTAATCCATGATAGAGGTTTTCTTGGATTAGATCACGTACAACTAGTAAGGGTTGTCAGGTAAACAGAACATGCCAATTCGTCACGAGTACAGCACCCCTGTGTGTTGGAGAGCCAAGCCACAACATTTACAATCTGAGTACGACGTTTCGCCAGTAATTACAACTAGCTTCATCAGGCGACAGCCAGATATGTGGAGAAGTCTACCTGTTTCGTTCCTTATATAGAGGTAAGATGAATATGATGTTATAGTTCGAAGATCTGCACAGCATATATTAAACGAGGTGGTTGATCTTTTGGGCCTGATTCAAATAGAGTTAGTTTTCACACTTTATGCAGAATTACAGAAGTTCTGCAAAAGTGATTCTGCTAGATTTTGCCATGAGGGATCAATTGAGCCTCATTCCCCAAAATATCCTGTCGCCAATTGGTAGCCGGAGCAGTGCCATGGGAAATTGGGGCCACGTGTGTGTGTGTTAGAGAGAGATACTAGGTGTCGCGGTAGTGTAGCGGTTAGCACACTGCGCTATGAACCCGGAAACCCGAGTTCCGATTCCCGCTCATGGCCAACACCAGTGACGATTAATTGAACCGGTCCTGGGCCTCCCCTAGGTCGACTCTGTTTCAAATGAGCACCTGGTGTGGTGTGTAAACATTGTCACTAGGGAGACAAAGGCGATCGGGGGGTTCATTGTATATGTGGGTGTTTATGAGCGCAAGAATGTCATTGACGCGCTATTTGGACAATGCGTGACGTTTGCTGTGCATACTAAGATTGTTCCATGTTAACAATGGCATACCGATTACAGTTGATGTTATTTTACCAAGAAGAGTGTAGTGATTTAAATTTCCATTTTGTTATCCATGCCGTATGTACAATGGGTGTCCATAATCTGTGTTCAGTGGAGCGGTGCTGCAATAGGTGGATGGGTGCATTATGAACCCGGCGATCCGAGTCTCAATCCCGGCCATGGCTAACATCAGTGTCAAGTGATTTTTAAACCAGTCCTGGTCCCTCCCTCCTTTTAAACAAACCGCACTGACCAGCACGGTGAAGTATGGTTAAACAACCCCAGTTATGGAAGAGGCCTTCATCCAGCAGTGACTTAACAAAGGGCTGTAAATGTATTTTTATATATTTATATAGCTTTACAAGGACGGACTGCGACGTGTCAGACACTATTATGAATAATTAAGTAACTCGATGATTCACGTTTGATGTGTGCAGGACAAGGAGCACCCACATGCCGTCTACAGAAACACGGGACTGGGCCCCGCGGTCAGGCCATTTGCTTACGGTCAGAAACGAAAAAAACATCTCCCCGCTTATTTTGGCATCTCACGCCGCATGCAGACACGCACGCGCATCTCTTCAGTGCGTGCGCGTTGTACCTCCCTTTGCAATGGAGCGGTGGCGCAGTGATTATCACGCTGCGCGATTAACCCGGCGACCTGGGTTTGATTCTCCGGTGACGACAAACGTCTGTAGCAAGTGACGTCTGAACCGATCCTGCATGACCCTCCTTTACCAGCCCACGCTGTACAGCGTGGTGAAGTATAGTCAGAGCAACCTCCACGATCGACAGGGCGTGGGGGGAGTCCTTCATCCAGCAGTGGATTGACAAATGGCTGTAAATTGTGATTATGTTATTCATCTCCTTTGTAAATTGATAAGAAGAGTGATCAACACTGCTTGTTATTCACAATTGAACCCAGATGGGAATACTGTGGCGAGGGTTATGTTTAGAGGTGGGCTTGACAATGGAAATACCGTTTGTTGTATTTTTTTTGCTGTTTTGTGTTTGACCAGGTAAGGCCCACTGCACTATATAGCCCTTTTTCAGAAGTGATCTGACCACAATTGATAGCTCAACGAAGCGGCTCATCGCGTGGGAATGTATAGTAACCAAATGCTAATACATACATGTTTCTAAATGTGAAGGGAAAAACCGGAGGAATCAGACAAAAATCCATGCGACCATACAAACTTCAAATATATATCGAACCCACGACCTCCTGTATGCCGGGTCATTACCCGAAATGTCACCTATCATATATTTGATCTCGCCGGCGTGGCGCTCAACTCGTGTCGTGCGATTCGTGGCATGGCTCTCCGCAAGTTTACTGCCCAGTGCATCCAAGGGACGAGGTCACCAGGCTGTAGCTCTCCATTGCAATGGCTACTGGGCGAGATGAACTGGGCATCTGGCACAACAATGACACTTTTGGCCGTGATTACATTCATCAAGGGATGCAACGTTGGTATGGCTCTGCCTACTTGGTTGAACTGAATTAATAAATATAAATAGCCATGAGCTAGAATAAGACTAGCTTTTACCTTTGCTTGCAATAAAACAGGAAGTGTTAAGATGTTCAAACACCAAATAGAAACCTTTTTGAAAAGCATCAAGTCGACATTAACCACACGTACTTGTGGCAAAACATAGAAAGAAACATGCTCACGTAGGTAAAAAAAATCAAAATTAATAAAAGTAAAATAAAAATCACGACGTTTCGGAGGCAACACAAGCTTCCGTCTTCAGATTTTTTACCTACGTGACTTTACCGAAAAAACCTAAGAATATGAATACTTGCAGTCACGAAAGCTTCAAATCTAGAAGGAATTAAGAAACTGCTGTTTATAGCGTCGGTAAGTGTATGTGTCCATTTTGTGATTTTAATGGCGTCTCACGAGTCACCCACAGTAGCTGTGGTTCGGTGTTTTATTGATACAAATATCTTTGCATACAGAACGCACATCGCTCAAACAAGATCCTGACGTGAAGAGTGATGTACTGCGTACAATTTCTATCAAAAGGATAAAGAGGATGGTATGTATGCATTTCCATATGGAAGTTAGACAATTATATCATCGCTTAATATTACATAAACTCTTAACTTGCACAATTTTCTGAGTTTTTGTCTCCTTGTGTGTGCATAAGGACACTAAATTACTTATTAACCCCGTTTGGGGCACATGAATACTATGGAATCACTCCACTGTAGATTTCATTGATTCAAACCACCGTCGCTTCAATACATTTGTAATAATCCTTCTTGAGACGGCTTCGGAATCAGTCCTTTTTATTTCCACTTCCACAAATACACTTTACTCACACACTCTCCGTTGCTGGCAGACAACGGAGAGAGGGCAGACTTCACACCAAGTCCCCACCGCGCACGTGGCACCCAGAGCCCCCGTACGCGCGTGACCCTGCTCTTGTCGTTCCCAAGTCTGCTCTCGATCATTCCCTCTCTCTCTCTCTTAATCCCTTCGTCACGTGGTACCCCCCAGCCAATCCTCCATGGACAGCCTTGACCGTTCTCGATGGTTCCCTGTCAATCCCGGGACCACGCCTCTGATCCGGCTCCCCATTAGCTGGGGCCCCGAATGGCCAGGCCAATCACCCCTGCTGACATTCCATGATCACGCCGGGGCCATGCTCCTTGTCTCAACCCTTATTGGCTACAAAGCAGGACCGGCAAGCCAATCCCCACGTGAACCCTCTATGGCTGTTATTACACATTCACTCCACTGGAGATGCAATGGATTCATACCACTGTAGGTCAAATATATTCTTGGCAATGTTGGTTGTTTAGATTCACACCAGGCCATTGTTTAAATATTAATTTACCGTTATACATACATTACAGCAATATATATTCAAACCGCCGATCAGGATGTAGTCCAAGTTGATCAATTTAAATTATGATTCATGATAATAGGGTTTTCCCATTTTTTCAGGCAACAAAACAGGTATTAAGATGTTAAAACACCAAACTGAAACCTTTTACAAGGAATCATGTCTGTATTAACCACAATGCTTGTGGTCAGAATGCAAACAAAAAACATACTCTATTAATATATGCATTGTCCTTGAAACTGATTGGTCCACACCAGAGACAGCTTCTTTTGAGCCTCGTTTTAGACCAGAGGACGCCAAAGCCGACCTCTGGTCTAACACGCCTTCGGAGTCCTCTGGTCTAACACCGTTTGAGACCATCATCAGGCGATTTTTCTCAGAATTGTGGCAAAGAAGTTCAACATACATGAATATCCTCGTGTGCGCCCTCTGTGTCCTGGGCTCTAAATGTGATGTATCCGGATACGAGTGCTGCATATACAAATGTACCATGAGCCATATCAAAATACTCACAATGTCACGACTTCATACCAGAAATGTACTGACATTTGAAAGCTTTCCTTCTTAGATTGACACGAAGAGTGCTTATGATGAAACAAAATATGTGGAGCTGGCCATAGTGAATGACTACTTCATGGTAAGTCAATCACTTCGTGAATGTGAACACGTTTTTGTTGGCGCATAGCGGTCACATTTTCCTCTGTTAACTTTACACAACGTAATTAAAGTGTCTGTTGGACGTGCAGTGCTCAGGAGGACAAACTGTCCCTGCAGATTCCACACGCTAAGACGTCCATTATTATTAATATCATCCTCAAATACCTCTGTTTGCTTTCATCTTTCGAGCCCTATATTCTGAGGGCAATTACTATTACAGAGGGACACGCAGACACAATTCTGTGAAATCCATCACATGGTTTTTGGAACGTGATCGAGTGCTCATTTTTATTCCATTGTCAATTCCATTTCGTGAAAACATTGAGTTTGATCTGTCGAGTCTCTCCACCCTCTGGAGAGGGGGTACTATGATATGCAACTGCCTCCTAATTTACCAAGAGCTCAGTAACTAGGCTGTGACGTGGCAGATCTGCGCTACCATGCAGGCGAGGCAAGGATGCTAATTGAGTGAGCTTAAACACTTTAGGGTCATGGTTTATGAGAACAACAACAACAGTGTACAATACAAGTTTGATTTTTGTAAGTATCTAAATGCAGAAGAATGTCGAGACGTTGCACCAGAGTGGGGGAAGCACTGGGGGAAGGCGAGAATCGTGGGTGGAGCTGACTCAGCGGCAAGCCAGGGTTGCCACCTGTCCGGGTTGGACGTGGACAGTCCAGGAATTGGCATGTGTTCGGGTGGCAGCAGTTGCTTTGTAGGCTTTCACGAACAATATCGCCCGATGAAGCTGTTTGTAATCACCAGCGAAACGTCGTACTCAAATTACACATTTTGTGGGTAACTAATAGCCCTTACTATTTGGCTGTGTCGGGTAGTGGTTGGTTAACGACACATTTATATGTATGCAATCTAACCCAAAAATCTGTATTATGAATAGCGGTATTTTGTTGGAGTTTATTTTGATAGCCCGAGGCTGAGTCTGAGCTGATTGAGATGCACGTCTGGTTTTAGTTTCGTGGAAAAGTTGGCGACGTTACGGCGGGTGAGGTCATGGACTTGGGAGACAGCTAGCCGTGCTAAGGGGTGACCTGGGGTTGGGGTAGGCCATGGGGCCGACGCGGCCCAGATTAGGGGGTTGGTGACAAGGCCCCAGGATGTGCTCGGAGGAGCCCGTGGATGATTGATCTGTGGGCGGTCGGGCGAGCGAGCGCGCGCTTCCTCACCGGTAACAGTAGCAGCAGAGGAGGAGGCGTGTCCCTTCAGTGTCAACGTCACAGTGGCAACACGCATTACCCAATAAGGATGACAGATGGCAGCAGTCATTGCACACGCTTCCAAGCCAGGTGCTGAGCTGCCGTGTGCCGCACAGGGGCCGCTGTCAATGGGGCCTGCCTTTCGAAGATTTGAGATGAGGTGTGGTGGGTGTGAGTGGCTTGTCGCATGTGATGCGCACAAAGATTGTTATTCACTCGACGTTTTCTGAACCGTTGATTGAAGTTTGTGAATAATAAAAACAAAATTACACGGTTATAAAGTTGTTTAAATCGTGCTGTGTATGTGGATATGTTTTTGCAGTTTAAGAAACATCATTTGTCGCTGACGCACACGAACAGCTTTGCTAAGTCCGTGGTGAATCTGGTGGATGCCGTGAGTATCGCTGTGTCACTGCTCGTGCGCGTTGTGGTAGTAAAGGGAGCTCGGTGGACAGTCTCACGAGTTCCAGAATCTGCTGAAATAAGAAGCGAAATATTCAAATGTGAATAACGAACAAACTCACACGTTTCATTTTCGTCACCAGCTGTGTTCTGATTTTGACACTGAAGTCATCAGCACATGAGATTAAGAAATGTGTTTTCAATATTCTCAGTAGTGTATCAGATTTTGTCAGAGAAGAGCCACTGAAATATCACATGCATTTCTATATTTTACGTGTGTAGCACAATCTATAAATAACATGGCTATCACACGTAGTGTGCCGATACATAACTAATTAAATAACAATCTTGTTAACTCCAGTAGCTTGCTGCTCAGTGACAAATAGCTGAAAAACTAAAATAATTGTGAACAATTGTGAACAATTATTTTTTTATGAAATACGTACGCCGTTTATCGTAAATGATCGTAACAACTTCATATCAATCATAATCTTGTGTGTAGGCATGATGGCGCTCTGAGGGTGGACATTAGTATGCGCCAGTATGCATGAGTCATTGCTGGAGCAACACAAAAAAAATTACTGTCTTTTTAAATTCACTCCAGATCTATAAAGAGCAGCTGAACACTCGGATAGTTTTGGTGTCCATGGAAACGTGGACGGACCGCAACCGGCTGGTGGAGAGCGACGATCCTCTCCATATGCTGCACCTCTTCATGCAGTACCGGCAGCAGAACATGTCGGGCAGGAGTGACACAGTACACCTGTTCACGTGAGTCCATTCCCTCTCTCTGTTTGCTACGGGATCCTGCGACTGTGCCTGATTGGCTTCTCTG
Organism: Lampetra fluviatilis; assembly: GCF_964198595.1. Classification (NCBI taxonomy): domain Eukaryota; kingdom Metazoa; phylum Chordata; class Hyperoartia; order Petromyzontiformes; family Petromyzontidae; genus Lampetra; species Lampetra fluviatilis. Next base: position 1,182,206 of record NC_136295.1, on the reverse strand, counting down.
GGTGATCAACTTATTTTTTTGGCTAACCATCTAACAAAGACGGTCACCGCACCGCGTGCTTTCGGATGCACTTCTGCGGCCGTCTGGAACATTCTTCCTCCCGATATTAGGAAGCCACTGGAGCTATGTACTTCTAAATCATCATCTAGATTGAAAACTCATTCCTTTAGAACTGCTTTTTATGTTTAGTTTGCTGTCCTTCCCCCGCACCTTCGATTAGCACGGCTGGCTACCTACGGTGCGAAAGAAGTTCAACATACATACAATACATCATACATAAACAGCCGTTGTCTTCAGAATCAGAATATTCATGTATACTTGAGGAATCCGATGAGCTCTATAGCTCTATTTCACTGATTTCCAATACAGGCGGATCCAGAATGTTACAACAACAAATAGTAAAAAAACACGATAGGGGTGCAAAGTACAGGAAAGGTAAACAAATCACTTTAAAATTGACAATTAAAACAAGAACAAAAAATTGTATCTTACCACTTAAAGCCCACTGAGCTATGAAACTCTTTTTCAGAAGCGACCTGGCCACAAATGATAGTGGCTTATCGCGTGGAAATTTAGAAAAACCAATACTCTAAACACGATTCTAAATGTGGAGGGAAAACCCGGAGGACCCAGAGAAAAAGTCACGTGTTCAAAGTCAAAAGGTCATCGCAGGCAATGCTGTCGATGCCACCACAGCTCGCTGCTGCCTTCACGTTGTATGACACAGCCTGAAGTTGTTGCACGGTCGACACCCAACCTGCATGGTCTCATCACCATCGCGACCACCATCGCCCTCTGGGTGCCACTCCAGTGCCTGTGTCCATAGCCTGCCCCCTTCTAATCTGCACGCTACCCCTGACCCATTGCGATCTCGTCTTCCTGACTACAACCGCGATCAATACTTGCCACGTTTCTGATTGGCATTCGCGAGTCACTTTCGTAGCGTCTTCTGCCTGCACCCCCCCCCCTACCCATTGTCAGACGTGAGGGTCAGCGGCGGTGCTGCATGCAGGCCCACGGTGGCGAGACGTCACCCAAGGTGCCGCCGTAGCGAGACTCTGAATGATTTTAGTCAGGTTGACTTTTTTCTTTGTTGCTAGAATCGCAGCCACAATAGTTTGTGTTCGATAGAGCCTCCCTCCTTTATGTCTGGGCCGTCTAAGAGTGCTGTGCATGCCACAAAAGCGACTTACATCACATCTCAGCACAACACTTTTAAAAGGGCACCCCCAGTGCCAGCTGTTCCTGTGTGGTACAAGGGTTACTCAGCACCTGGCCTGCAAGTGGGTATTAGTCTTCCAGTAGGGAGCGATGATTGCTTTGTGTAATCCAAATTGAGTAATTTGGAGGGGGGGGTAATTTTTACAACTTCTATTTTGTTGTTGTTAGCATGACACAGGCACACAGTGGCCGACTCGGTTCGAAAGGCGTCAGGAATCTTTAACGTCCACCGTAGAGCGTGGAGCAGACGATGTGCAGCGTATTGTGAATGCACCCACAGCAACTACGGGTTATAACAAAGCAGTATGAACAGTTCATTTATACTGTGTAAACTCCGAACTCTGGGCCAGGTGGCCCCGTGGTAGAGCAAGGCAGCTCGCAATCTGAAGGTTGCGAGTTAATATCGTGGTTGGGGGTTGGCTCAGCCTCATGATCCCATCGGGGTCGATAAAATTAGTATTACTATGTGTGGAAGTCAACAGTGGTTGTCTTATGGAATAGACATGCCCCCCCTCCCCGCCATGACAATGTGGAATTTAGACCACTGGCTCAGGGCTGTGAACAAGAGATGAGTGCCAATGCCTCAATGCTCATTTGAGCAGGAAGTCACTTTGACTTGGGCCTCTGGGTGAATTTTTTCTGTGATCCTCTAAAGACCTGATCAGGGACTATTTGCGGAGTGGATGCAAATACATGTGTAGTGGGTTAAATGATTAGAGAGTCTCTCTGGGGCAACACGTAATTTATTTCACAATAATTCCTTAACACAAAGGGGTAACAGCCCCTTACACCCGATACAATAAGGAGGTAGCCCCTCCAGACTAATACGCCTCTCACTGGCTAATCTACACCCTTCTTGCGTGAAGCTTGTTGGTCTTCACTGGTACGGCTCTTGCCCTTTGGCTCTTCTCTTCAGGAGACCTCTTCGATCTGCGGGTGGACGACGACTGCCGGGACCGTTCAGAGGTCCGGCTTTTATGCAGGGCCGTGGCTCGCTCCGCCCCGGCCACACCTTCCTTCTCGATCCTTCTATCAGGACCTGGGGGGTGATGTCATCCCCCAGCCCCTCTCCTGGGGTCTGGGGTCTACATCTTGGTTACCGTTGGGCTCCGTGGCCCATAGTCCATTACCACTGGGGCTCAGCCCCTCTTCCGCCCCCTATTGGCACGTGTGAGATACTACCGGCTAACAGCACGGGAAGTGCACGATAATACCTCTACACATGTGTTTGTGCTTTTTAGTGGGAGAACATTTCTGAACAGCAGAAGTGGCGCTGCGTTTGTTGGAAGCATTTGTTCCACTGCAAAAGGAGGAGGCATCAATGAGGTAAGAGCTTGGCTAATGCTCCGCTATCTGGGGCCTTCATCGCAGGCATCCCAAAGCTCCCATTGTATATATGCTAAAGCGGTGAAGGTGGCAAGTGAACCGTGACGAAACTTGACTGATGTCTCTAATGAAAGTGAAACCAGTACACATCGCTCCTTTTGTTCCACTGCCATGAAATGGTAAAAGGCCAGGCTTTCAGGCTCGTCTCACTCTGGTCCATGTCCACAATGGCCACACAGAATATTAACCCTTTTCATGCAATTTTTTTACAGTTTTTAAAATTTTACCAGGTAAAGCCCACTGAGCGATATAGCTCTTTTTCAGAAGCGACCTATCCACAAATTATAGCTCAAAGAAGTGGCTTATCATTTGGAAATTTATAGCAGCCAAATACTTTTAAACGCATGTTTCTAAATGTGGAGGCAGAAAAAGGGAGAAAAATCCACCCGACCACGGGGAGAGAAAATGCAAACTCCAAATACCCAGGCAACAGGGTTGGGATCGAACCCGTGACCTCCTGTATACTAGGCGAGGTAGTGAACATCTCCGAGCCACTGTGGTGTTGTGGGGAGTATTTTAGCTGTATTTCATGTTATGCGGCAGGAGGTGTCTTTTAGCACAAGAGATACACTTATTTATAAATATGACGGGGAGGCGGCCGTGGATATATTTCAAAATCGTGGATAAAATATATATTTCCTGTCGATCTCTATGCCAAAAGCCACTAATATAGATATAAAGTATGTTTAAGTTAAGAAAATTTAGTTTGTTAATGAACAAAACTACAATTTCGAGTAAGGAATGTTTTATTACAAAAGTCAATTTCGATTTATAACAAATACGAACGATCGACCGATCGATGCGCGTACTCAGTGATAACACTTCCTGCTACCACGCAGAAGACTCCGCCCACGAAGTGGACAGCAAAGCCACGCAAATCGGATAAACCTCACGAGGATAATCGAGAGACTACTGTATTTGTTTTCAGTTCATAATGTGGTGTTTGATACACGTTTCGTATGTGTGGGTTTTCTCTGGGTAAATGCAACACACTCGTGAAGTTGGAATTGACTGAACACTCCAATAAACATAGTCCTGAGACCCAGGGAGCTGTTTGTGATTCGACCAGGTGTAGTGACGTGGTGACCTCATCACCAGTGAATGCACAAAAATCCCAGAATAAAAAATGTGCCTTTGATTTAATTTGGATGAATTACATCCCTTGAGATTGCTTACCTCCGTTGACTGCCATTCCACAAACAATTCTCTCCACAGCAGGCCAGGTGGAAAAGTGCTGACCTCTCATGCAGATAGGAGGTCGCTTGAACAGATTTCATAAGTAGTTATGTGATATTCATTTCCACAGATTATTCTCGAGTACAGGGTAATGCACTACCCTGATGGTGTTCTGAATGGATTATTCCTCTCTAGACATTACGTCAACAACACATGACATTGGGGGGGACCAAAAAACATGACATTGGGGTCTATCAGGCTATGGGCCTTCTGGAGGATTGTTCTGAAAGGAAAACACTGGACCAGTTTCGATCTTGTAAGTCTCATCAGCACTGTTTAGTTATTAAAACAAATGCCGGGTTGGACACACATTGCCAAGAAGGCCCATTGGCCGATGGACTTTAATGCCATTTAGTTTTGTTTGTGGTGCTGAGACAAGGCCCTTTATTCGTAGTTTGTGTGTGTGTTCTGTATTATCACGAGTCTGCCACGGCAGCGCACACAGGATTGTGTTTTGGGAAGCGCCGATGCGACGGGTGCTGATGTCAATGGCTGTTCTAACTGTTGCTGTCTGAAACGCTTTCCCTTCCGTTATTATGAATGCTGTTGCCAATAAATTGAAACTTGAGTCACTACCTATGAGATCTTGACTCAAAACTGCTCTAGAGGAGTTGTACACCCCTAGCTGCCAGTGCTATTCAGTGACCTAAAATAAAATGTTTCGCTCCGGATGATAGCTACAAAGTATGACCTGTGTTTTGATTTAGTGTGCTGATCTTAAAGGTGCATTGAAAAATTACAATACTCCGATTGATGCTCCTGCTGTTGTGGAGTGACTCATGCAGCCAGCTATGGCTGCAGGGTTTTGGTAGTACATGTTGTTTATGCCATTTATTGTGAAAATTCCGTCACAGTTCCTATGATTGCTTTTTCATTGCTTTCATGGCTTTATTTTTGGTGATTTCGAAAAGTGTATTGGTTTAGCCATGTTTGTTTGTTGTAGTACAGAGTTAGCCTGATGGCCTTAATCTAAGCTGTCTTGTGGTTGTTGTTGTTGTTGTTTGACTTGCATCCCACTGGGATTTTTGCACACAGCGTTGGTGTACGGTGTTTTTTCTGCAATATTTTTGCTGTCTTTTCTTGGATTTTCTGTTTGCATATTCACTTTAAGATGTTTTTTGTTCATGTTTTTGTTTTTTGTTTGTTGCGGTTGCACCCGATTCAAGAGCTGAATGGCTCACAGGGCTATACCTAATAAATGAACTTGAGCTAAATGAACTTGAATGAAGCCACTGGAACGATGCATTTTTAAATCTTTATTGAAAACTAATTTCTTTAGAACTGCTTTTTTTGTTTGGTTTGTTGTGCTTGCCCCGCGCCTCTGATCAACATGGTTGGCTACGTACGGTGGAAAAGCAGTTCAACATACACACGTGATTTTATGGTGGAGGTGATGTTGATGATTTATTGTGTTTTTGTTTCTCTCAGTATAGCAATCCTGAAGGTATGGCTGTTACACTGTCTCAAAATATTGCACAAAACCTTGGGATGATGTGGGAGCCGAGACATTCAGCAGATGATTCAGGTGTTTGCAGAATGTTGTAAACATATATATCCTTTCCACACATCTATCCTCTTACACAGTACATATACCTTCTATCATTGCTCGTCTATCCTCTTCCAAATACACCTCCCTCCCCTCTATCGTTCGTGTATCCATTCTAAATATACCTCTGCTATCTAGCTCTCACGAGAGATGGTGATGGCTTGCGAAAACCTTTATTTAGTAGTGGATTAACCGTGGATCATGATGATGATGACTGATGATATTTATAAAACAAAAATGTATCCTTCATGCACGGTTTAATATACCCTCCTCAAGAGTATTTTGTGCCATATTCATCTTTTAAGGCGTGAATTAACTGTGTATTGCCCAAATTTCTTTTTTTTAATCAAACAAAAATCTTGTTTTCCCGGATCAAACCGTGACAACATGTAACAGCGGCTACCGGAATCTGTCGTAAAAAACCCGTCATCGTTGCGAGCACAATGGCTCATCCGGGCAGATTCCCGGTGGCTTTATTTTTCAATGACAATCGAACTCTAGTTTACCACCAAACCCTGTGGCGGCGGCCGCCAGGTGAACTGAGCGTGCGCCCAAGCAGTGCCCAGTAGCTCCTCTTGCGCTTAAACACGGCGTTTGGTTGTTTCGCAGTGAGCTGCAAGTGTCTGGACAAATGGAACGGATGCATCATGATGGAGGATTCTGGGTAAGAAAATGAAAGATTTCCAGCAAACATTGATAGGAAAAAAAAATTGGGCTCAAGATAAATATGAGCAAAATTAAATTCCCCAAACAATTTTTTTTTGCCGAAACGAATCGAAATCATTGTTGGATGGGCACAACTGTGAAACGCAGGGCATAATGTGTTCCCAGGGCGAGTATTGGAGGCGGATCGGGATCGAACGATTACATAATAAGACGAAGGAGAGCACTTAGGCTTTCTGTGGAGAAATCTGTCCGGTGGTTCCATAGCCGAGATTTAGACTTAAAAACTCAACAAGCTCGTCAATAACACTGTGGCCTTAAAATATTACAAATATAACAGGTGACGTTTTGGTACCAATAGTCTACTTGATTTTTTTTTATTGCTCTGAAGAAGGGCCATTGCCTGAACAGTTTAGGAGCGAGTTTAACACGTACGCTTTCGTGACCAATATCATCCATAACAGAGGTTTTTGGGTTAGATCGTGTAAATATATAAATGTGTCGTTAAAACCCGCCACCACCTGACACAGCCAACTAGTAAAGGTTGTCACATAAACAGAACGTGCCAATTCGTCACTAGTACAGCACACAGGTGTGTTGGAGAGCAAAGCCACAACATTTACAAACTGAGTACGACGTTTCGCCAGTAATTACAACTAGCTTCATCAGGCGATAGCCAGATTTGTGGAGAAGTCTTACTGTTTCGTTCCTTATGTAATGTGAGGATATATCTGGGTCACTGACGGATCACAACTCGTCACGATGATTGGCTCTGCCGGTCCTGGTCCATAGCCAATGGGGGGAAGCCTAGGGGCGTGGCCCTGACATAATGGAAAGGTGACAGCTGTAAGTAGAGGATTGGTTCTGCTGGCTTTAGCCACAGCCAATGGGGAGACGAGTCAGGGGCGTGGTCCCGGGAGCCTACGATGGAGTCTGGAAGATTCCATAGAGGCTAACCAGGATTGGTGGAAAGGTACCACGTGACCCGGGTATTAAATAGGGGTGGAGACGAACAACACGTGGTCAGAACTGGAACAAACGGAGGGAGAGGCCACGCGAGAGCGGGGGTCCAGGCTGCCACGTGGCAGCGCGCGTTTCTCTCTCTCTATCCCTCTCACGCTGTCTGTCAGCAGCGTGAAGGAGTGTTGTAAAGAAAGACAAATAAAGACCGGATTCCAGAAGTCGCTTCCACGACCTTTATTACACGTATATAGAGGCGTAGATGTGTTGACCACCCTTCTGCGTTCTTGCACAATGTGGGGAGGGGGGATTACTGAGGCAACGTACATTATGCATGTGCATTATGCGAGCCCTTTGAACTTGTCCTTCCTGTCTATTGTGTTTATTAAAATAGCCGTACCAACGGTAATCCCTAATGAAGTACGCTCCCCTTTGTAGGCATGCATCTAAATAATGTATTGTTTGACGATTTGCTTCTACGCAGCACTAAGGTGGTAGCTATCCGAACGGTTAAAGTTATTTTGATTTCTTTGAATTTCGATGGATTCTCTAATTATTTTTGGCCAGTAGTAGCTAGTTTTGCACAAAACTTCAACAGTATAAAAATCAAACTTGATTTGAAGCTTTCGTGACTGCAGGAATTATTTTTTGGTTCTTGCGATAAAGTCACATAGAAAGAAAATCATTAAAATTTTAGAATACGACGTTTCGATTGCCACACAAGCAATCGTCATCAGGTAGAAAACAAACCTAGTAAACTTATAAATATAATGCAATACAACACAGAGAGTCGGTTAACACAACAGTCAACACCCTACCTGGTTGATTACGTTCTTCCAAAGATTGTTAAATTTGAGAGACAAAACACAGACACGGAGACACACAGACAGATACACAAGCAGAGAGAGACACACACATAGACACACAGATACACAACGCTTCTGTGTCGAGGCCTTAAATAGAGAGGGGGGGGCAGAGAGAGAGTTGGGTCTACTGGAGCAGAGAAATTAGCATGTCAATGAGAGAGTTGTGTGGAAATCCACCCCGCGGAAGCTGGGAGAGAGAAAGACCCAACAAGCCTGGTAAATTTTAGAGAGAGAAATAGGAAGTTTGAGAAGACGAACTTAGCAAAAATTTTGAAATGTAGTGCAATGCAACACAGAGAGTCGGTTAACACACAGTTAACGCATAGCCTGGTTGATTACGTTCTTCCAAAGATTGCTAAATTAGAAGTTAAGTGTGTAATTTGACAAACAGAGACACAGAGAGAGAAAACAAACTTAAATCCTCCCCGTAGAGGTGGTTCAAACTTTATTTGAAGCTTTCGTGACTGCAGGAATTACTGTTTGGTTCTTTCGGTAAAGTCACGTCGAAAGAAAAAAATTTAAATTTTAGAATACGACGTTTCGATTGCAACACAAGCAATCGTCATCAGGTCGAAAATAAACCTAGTAAACTTAGAAATACAATGCAATACAACACAGAGACTTGGCTAACACAACAGTCAACACCCTACCTGGTTGATTACGTTCTTCCAAAGATTGATAAATTTGATAGAGAGACAAAACAGACACGGAGACACAGCCAGACACACAAGCAGAGAGAGACAACACAGAGACACACAGAGACACACAGAGACACAACGCCTCTGTGTCGAGGCCTTAAATAGAGAGAGAGGAGTGTCCTTGTTGGCATGCGTGTTCTGCTACTGCTAACATTTGCATTTGGGATAATCTAATATTTCTCTGATCTTCTTTTAGTCTCGTGCTGATCATTCGTCCTGTTTGCCCAACATAACATTTACCACACGTGCAGTTAATCCTGTACACACCTTCTGTTGATAGCTTCGGTAATACATCTTTCGTACCAGATATTACATTCTGTATTTTATGTACCGTGCCAAATCTGACTCGGATGTTTTGTTTTTGGCTAGTTTATCAGTTACTCCCGCAATGTACGGTATTTTGATCGTTTTAATTACTTGGGCAGTTTCCATGCTCTTGTTATTTGCCATAACAACAATAACAACAAAACCCATCCATCCAGTTTACCATGGAAGTGGAAGCTGACAGAACTCGGACGGGGTAGAAATGGTAAAATAACACACAGTACTCTTTGGTTCTTTCGGTAAAGTCTCGTAGGTGAAAATAATAAATAAAATAAAATTTTAATGAATAAAAATTAAATCACGACGTATTGCATTGTATTTCAACACAAGCGTCCGTCATCAGATGGGGACAACCACAGCAAGAAACAATTGCCTACTTCAGCAGTTGTTTCTTGCTTTGGTTGCCTACTTCAGCAATTGTTTCTTGCTGTGGTTGTCCCCACCTGACGACGGACGCTTGTGTTGCGCCCGAAACGTCGTTATTCTTTTTTCCACCTACGTGACTTTACCGAAAGAACCAAAACGTATGGATCCTTGCAGTCACGAAAACTTCAAATCTAGAATAACACACAGTGTTTACCGAAAGAAAACGCATCCTGACGCCTATTTGAATGCAGTGGCTCATTCATCGGGCTAAGAAATTGTCAGATGGTGACAGCCTGAGAAGTGAAATTCAAGAAGCTCTGCAAATGAACGGTTACAATGATGCATAAATCATCAGGGCATTTAATACCAAAACCAAATCAAATAACAAGAGCATTGAAACTGATGCGAGGTGTAAACGAACGCCTCGGTTTTCGTCCCCCCCCCCACCCAGGTTCCACCTCCCACGGACGTTTTCCCAGTGCAGCCTCGTGGAATACCAGGAGCTGCTGCAGCAGGGTGGTGGCGCCTGCCTCTTCAACAAGCCCACACAGGTGCCACCAGTGCCGGATTATTCTCATAGCAAAAGTGGCTACATATGCTACGGGCACCGCACTTTCAAGAGCCCCGCGCTAAATGCTTTCAAGCTTCAATTCCGGTTCAGTGATTCTGCACTTGCTCGATTACTATAGTACTACTAGCCTTTTGTCCATCCAAGGACGGGTGTATTGCAGTACATCTGAAACTTGCAAGCGAAAAGCAGACCACGACGCGATGTTCATTGCATCCATTCGTGTGCAATTTGTAAGGGTGCAGTGACACAGACCTATTTCAGTTTAAGGTTATAATCCCTTGTTCATCATGACGTCCTTTTTACTTTGATGTCTCAACAGCGTTACGGAGATCGCGTGACGTGAGGGTTCTGCCCCTGTAGTGAGGGTTGTGAGTTGACGCCGAGGAGGGGGGAGGAGGCGCCTCAGCCCCCCATGTGGAGTGACGTCAGCTGCTCATTATTATGAATGGCGCGGGGGTGTCCATTTGGAGGATGTCAACTGTTCATGATGATTAATGTGGGGGGCAGTTCGATATGGAGTGACGTCACCTGCTCATGATTATTAATGAGGGGGAGGGTGCTCCATGTGGAGTGACGTCACCTACTCATTATTATGAATGGGGGGGGGGTGTCCATTTGGAGGACGTAACCTCTTCATGATTATTAATGAGGCTGGCTGGTCAATGTGTAGTGACGTCACGAGCGTTGCACACAGACATTTTTGGCTCATTATAGAAGGTAATAATAATGGTGGGGGGGGGGGTGTCCATTTGGCGAACGTCACCTGCTCATGAATATTAATGAGGGTGGCTGACCGATGTGGAGTGACCTCACGAGCGTTAAGGACATACATTCCTGGGTGATTATAGTAGGTATACTGCCTTCAACTTTTATGAACGACTGGGTGTTTAAGGTTAGCGATTTGTCGTATTATCTGACTGTATAGAAAATGAAAAAAAATACAATTAATTTACTATGCGAGTAAAAAATGTGTCTTTCAATGTTTAGTGTTATTTATTTAGGGTCCCTTTATAACATAGGCCCCTCACTAACTTCATCCGGCACTGGGTGCCACCTTTGTCGCCACAGCACGCGCGCACGTGCTCGTCGTGTTCCCTTTTGAGCGCATGCCGCGTTCCCTTCGTTGCGTCGAGCACGGCTGGGCCAGTATTGGGGTAGAGACGTCGCCGACTCTTTTCTTCACCCAGGCGACCACAGAGCACGGACTTAGGTGTTTCTTAATGTATCACGATAAAAACAAACAGTTACATGGATTTAAGGGTGTACAAGTAAAAAAAATTATACAATGAAGAATAATTAGTATTGTTTTTTACTTAAAATCTTGTCAATGATTCACATGTTGTCTGGTCCACTGTTCCAGTATACAACCAAGCAATTTAAATCAACTTTTCGAACCAATGGATCTCCAAAAGGAAAATGAGTGCAATTTAAATGCAGCGCTTGAACGCCATATATATGGTCTGCTAAGGAGATTTAATTTAAAGAGCTCAATCAGGTGCTTCATGGAGTGAGTGAGGTACCTAGCGTCTGAGAGAAAACGAAGATAAGAATAAAAAGCAACATCAAGACTTTTCAAGGCTATTTACAAAAGCATTGCTTAGCGTGTAAATCACTATACGTGGTATTTACAGCACGAATCCGTAGAATGATGAGATGTCGATTTCTGCTCCGAAGGAGCTCGTAACTCTGTCCCTATTATAAACACCTCGTGTGAAAGACCCGTTCCTGGCTTCGATCTTCCGCCAAGCTAATGGCCACAACTCTAAACCGCATGCACACAAACCGTGGCAGCAGATGCGGAGGCTATGGTCACCCAGATCAGAACCACTCCGCTACTCCTTGACGCAATAATCTGGTTCATCAACCACCTCAATGTAAAATTACAGCCATTTCTCTATTGCTCTACATCGACGTCAGCCGTATGACAACGAAGAAGAGAGAGATTGAGAATCTTCTTGTGAGCTCATGAAGCAAGCGAGGGCCTGGTGAGCATGTTGGCTACGTACGGTGCGAAAAAAGTTCAACATTTCTACTTATATTGGCAAAACATTGTCTCCTCTCTCGTTGGCTTCCCAATACAACGCTCGACAATACTTGGACGAATTACAAACGAATGGACAATGCAAAAGCTGAGTTTTCAGTCAGCAAACCAAAAGTGAATTGGCAACCGTAGGTGTGTGTCTTCACAATATTCTTACGCGATGCGGATCCCCGACACCCATCTGAGGATTGAGACGTTCTCCTTGGCTTTGCTACGAGAGCGTCGGTGTTCTGGTTCGAGTTGTGTCCGTATAGTTCACCAGTAAATAAACCGCATCAAATCAATCGATCAATCTTTATTTTGTACGGCGCCTTCCGCGAAAAGATCGCCTCTTAGAGCGCTTTACGTAAAAATGTAATGATCATAGAAAAGATTGTCAATTATTGCATCAACAGCAATAATTACAACCGGAAAGCATCAAAACACCGTCAGAAACGTAAATACATAAGACGTAAAATGTATGTAAAAGCGAGTAATGATGTGTCAGTGTGAACGCTCGATCGTAACAATCTGTACGTGCACACTGAGCAGCTTATACAAGAACATACGACACCAACGATGCACTGACCAGGGAAACAGAAGACAGCATTAATCTTCAAAGTTGTCAGTAAAGAAGAGTAATATTCATGTTGATTACTTTTACACAGTTTAACACGTAGGCTTTCGCGACAAATTTTTTTCAAAAACCTCAATAATGGATACTATTACACAGGGCAGTGTTGATAATATGTAGAGTAAAGAGAGTAACTCGTCAAACGGCATCCCATGACAACGTCGGTCTACTGCCTGCAGCGTTGCTGTCACAGTGAAAGTATTTGTATAGAGGCATCGGGACGAGAAAATTACTTCTCTCAAGAAAGCCACGAATATTCTCAAGAGTCAGTGTCTATCCTCCGTACGACACATCAGTAGCAAGCTGCAAAAAAATGAGCTGATTGACACACAACAGCTAGGTTTGTCAGCCGTCATCCGTCTTAAAGCTACATTCCATTTTACGTGCTATGAATAATGGCCCATTTCTCAAGATGTCACCTGTTATATTGTTTTTCCTTGTAAGGCTCTCAATGTTAAACCACGACACAGCCCGATTGCCCACACACTGTATCGTGTGCTCTGTGCAGTGTTAAATTCAGTAAGGCCACGGCTTGCCGCTGTTTTACTCATTTAATGTGAATGCATCGGTTAAGTTTGGCCAAACTGTTCCCCTTTTACGACAGCCTAAATCCACGGGCCACATTCCCCAGCAAATCTGGATCCGGAGATGGATCGTGGCATTGCAGTCTTGTGAGTGATGGCGATGGTGTATTTCAGGCCTTCATCCAGCAGTGGAGAGGCAATAGCTGATGGTGGTGATGATGGTGATGATTAAATGGCAAAACAATGACACGTTATGTGAGAAATGGTGCAACATCCAAATGGTTAATCGTGTTTGTAAAGCAATACATCATTGAGCATCATATTCTTAATATTTTTGTTACTCAGTTGCTGAGCACAGGCCCAAAGTTCAAACAACGTCAAGTGGGTCAGCGACAGACGGCACGTGCCAAAGTTGTAAAAGATAAGGGTGTTGTAGTATGTGTCTTGAATTGAGCCGGATTATTATTAAGAGCTTGGGGGGGAAAGACACGATGGGGGAAAGAGACGATGGGAGGAAGTTCAACTGTTGAGCAGTGCTAGGGAAGAAGCAGGAAGAAGAGTAGAGGAGTGGTGTGGTCTACAGTGTGGTGAGTGGGTGGCTAAGTAGGTGAGTTAACAACCCCCTACCTCCTCATGGTGCCGGACGGGCAACGCTGTCGTGGGCAGTGCCGTGGGGGGAGGGCCAATTCAGATTGGTCTTTCCCCTCATGGCTTTTGTAGCCACCACAGCGGCCAAATGGGGGCTCTGGACGGGTGGGAGAGGCTGGTAACCCTTCCACCTTCAATTAACTACCACTAAACTACGATGCATAAAACTTATTAAGCTTGTGCCGGAGGCCCCGGGGGGACAGGCGTCTATGATGGGCGAGGTTTAGGACTGTGGCTACTTTGGGTACACGGTCCAGACCTACCCAGAGACCCTGGCTGACAGAGGAGGTGTTCAAGCTGGCTGAGAAAAAGCGACAGGCCCACTCTCATCGGCTACAGCATCCCACGTCGGAGAATGAGGAGGCTTACCGCAGCCTTTGCTCGGAGGTTCGGAGAGCCATGAGGCGCTGCAAGGATGGGTGGTGGTCATGGGTTGCTGAGGAGATGGAGTCTGCCTCAGTGGCTCGCGATCACAAATCACTCTTTAACTCCTTCAAAAAAGTACCCTACAGCGCCACACCTATTACCATCATTAGGGGAAAGAACGGGGATCCAATCTCCAACCCCCAGGAACAGGTTTGCAGATGTGCTGATAATTTCTGTGAGGTCCTGGGCGAGGGGAAATCCCTCACCCAGGAAAACAACGTGGGACATAGTGAGGATGACCCTGCCGAGGCTGCGGTGCCTCAAATATTGTAAGAAGTCACCCCCTGTGGGTGGCTGGTTGAGCTGCCATCTGTGGAGGAAGTACTGAGGGCGATCCAGAGTCTGAGACCAGGAAAGGCACCGGTCAGAGATGATCTCCCAAGCGAAATGCTGAGGGAGGGTGTGCCCAGATTGCACTGAACGGGTTCTGCAGGATTGGAAGGATGCCCCGGTGTCCCCCTCTTTAAAAAGGGGGACCGCACAGACTGTAACAACTACAGGGGCATCTCACTCTTCAGTGTGCCAGGAAAGGTCCTGGCAAGGATTATTCAGCACCGCCTTGCTAGGCACGCCTGGGAGAGGCTTGCGGAGCCCCAATGCGGTTTCAGGAAAGGGCGGTCCTGCACACATGCCATATTTTTTCTACGTCTGCTGGTCAAGGCCTATGAAACCATCAGTAGGCCTGGGCTCTGGGTTGTTATTCGTGCTTTCGGAGTACCTGAACCTCTGCTCACAATCATTAAGGACCTTCATGATGGTGAGCGGGCCAGCTTAAAACTATGTGGCCGGGAGTCAGAGCCATTCCCTGTACACCTTGGGGTGTGACAGGGATGTCCTCTGGCTCCCACATTATTTAACTTATATTTTGACCACGTAGTTCGTGAAGCCTTCAATAGCTGTACCAGAGGAATTTCCATCTGGTACAGATACAATGGGAGGCTGATCGATGCCCGGGTGCGGTCAAGTTGATGGCTCCCTATTGGTCAACCACGTTATGTATGCCGATGATCTGGTGATTGCTGCTCACTCAAAGGAGGAGTTGGAGGCGCTGCTGCTGAACCTGGAGCTTGCCACCAAGAGCTGGGGCCTTACCATCAGGTCCACCAAAACTAAGCACCTGTTTGGGTATTTTGTACCATCAGACACTCCACCTCCACAACTCCCAATTGGTGATAGGGCAGTTGTGGAGAGAGTGGAGAGTTTCTCATACCTTGGCAGTGTGCTCATGACTGACTCCGGTTTAACAGCAGAGATCTCACTCCGAATCAGTCGAGCGGCATTATCTTTTCATCGGTTGCGTAACGCTACCTGGTCTCTCGCTCCACACTAAGCTTCAGGTCTTCTCGGCCACAGTCATTCCCTCCCTTCTCTATGCATGCGAAACGTGGACCCCCCTAATGGATCATCTTCGCCGTTTAGAAACATTTAGGCTGGCCTGCTTACGATCCATCCTGGGTTTAACCAGGCTGGATTGTGTGAGGAGCTCACAAATCCTTGAAAAATCTGGACAAAGTCCCATCGGTGAGGTCCTCCGGCGGACAAAGCTGCGTTGGCTGGGTCATGTAACCCGCATGCCCACCCACCACATGCCTAAAAAACTTTTGTTTGGCCGGATCGAGGGGGCAAAACGGGTGTGGCACGGGCTAGAGAAGACATGGAGTGATGTGGTACAGGAGGTTGTGGAGCTGAGTGGACTTGCCGATGACTGGTCACAGCGGTGTCATGATCGGCCTTTGTGGAGGAGGCTCGTGAAGGACGCTACTGGGCAGTTGGAGGCAGTCGCCCTCCAACAACAACGGAGGGCGGAGGAGCGATGCTCACAACAATGAGCGGAGCGCCGAGTGGCTAAAGCACAGCAAGTTGGCACAGTAGGAGGCACAGGTGGTGAATCAGCCAGTCGTCTCAGTCAGTCGACCCGTGGCATCTGGGTCTGCCCCGAGACCTCCTGGCAGCGGGCATTCAACACTTCACGTGGCCTCAAGGGGCACATAGCCTGACACAAGCGTCATGGTGATGTCACCGCCACTTAGTGTCGAATGGCGGTTGTTGCTGTTGTTGAGTTAGCGAGTGGAGTGAGTGGGTGAGTGAATCGGTGAGTGGGCGGCGAGTGCACCAGAGGGTGAGTGAGTTGTTGCGGCCTGGTCTGTGATGGATGAACACGATGTCAATCATTCGAAAGAGTGGTGGTAGGTCGTCTGGTTGATCGCTCGTGGAGGAATCTGTGAGTGATCTTCATGGGAATGGTGGCAACGTAAATATTCTAAGTTTAAGACGTAGGCTTTCATGACCAATATTCCTAATAAAGGTGTTTGGGTTAGATTGCGTAAGTATAAATGTGTCTTAAGAGTGGTCTAATGCTGTTCTGTAGCTCTTGCAGCCTCCAGAATGTGGGAACGGATTTGTGGAGCATGGAGAAGAATGCGACTGTGGCTCCTCCGCTGTGAGTGTTTCACGCTTTTCAGAAGACGGCTCTGTGTGTTGATTCCCTATTATAGGGATTCCTCTACTTACAAACGACTTAGGTTACAGAGGTCTGTTCCTAAGTCGATTTTTTCGTAAGTCCAACTTTACTCATGTCGATTCCAAACACGTTGTATGGCATGTACACTTAACAGGGAGAATGGCTTTAAAAGTTGTACAATCTTCTGTAGATGCCACTGGTTCTGCATGTCCTGCAGATGTAAATGCCACCACCGCCATCTATTGTGCGGCGGTTGACCTTACGGCTCTCGGTCCAAACAGGCAACTGGACATACGTATCTCTGAAAGTTCGTGTCGAATCTTCGTGAGTAGAGGAATCCATGTACAGCCCAAGGCTGTACATTTAGTACATACACAAAAATCGGTCGAAACTTGACCCCTCCCCCGCTCCCTGTATGCACGCGTACTTTTTACCCCCCCCCCCCCACCTGCGTACGTACGCTTGACGCACCCCCCCCCCCCGAATCCTATAGAACGGCCGATATTTAATCCACGCAGAAACTATCAAGGATTGATAATATCAACGTGTTTAAGCGAACAGATAATCCACCGCCGGACTATCTAACTGATTTGAAGGCCAATGTAGACAAATTATTATCGAGGCTTCACCCCCCCCCCCGTTTCCTATGCGTACATACATTGCCAGTCGACTCCCCATACGCAAGCGTACACATTTGGGTTAACCCCCGCCTCCCCCCTCCATGCGTACGTACTAAATGAATGGCCCCTTAGCATGGTTGTAGATGTACGGTGCGAAATAAATTCTACATACATAATTGGATCTGCTGCTGACGCTACGGACACATTACCATTGCAACACTTCCACAATGGGGAAGATTTTAAAATATATGTGAATATGGAACGGCAAATAGAATGGGCTAATGAAAGCTAATCAACTGTTTATATTAGAAAAAAACAGTTCCATTGAGAGTCCATTTAAATGTCTCATCCATAGATTAGGGGTGTGGGATCTAGGAGCTGCAGGCCAGAAACGGCCCACGACTTCATTTCTTACGACCACTGACCACATGAGGCCTAACGCTTAGATTCGGCCCACAAACAATATTGGTTCCCTGCAAGCATCTTGGCTGCACTGATAGGGTAGTAGAGGGGAGATACTCTCAGCCTGGCAACGACGCCGTGTTTGTAACGTTAGCACGCCGAGTCACGTTTCTCACCCAGGGGCCTCGTCGCGGACCTCCATGCATCAATAACATGCTTAAAATCGCACCTCCGATTAGCATGATTAGCTATGTACGGTTACGAAAGAAGTTAAATAATACATAAATACATAAAATAATAAAAACTACGCCTTAAATTACAGTATTTCTTCTCACCACGGCCTTGCAGATCACCAGTTGTCCACGGACACAGTTTGGAAACCTCTGACCTAACACGTTGTCCTTGTATTCTTTTCAGGAATGCGAGAAGATGGGTGGTAACTGCTGCAAGAAATGCACCCTGACACACGAAGCCCTCTGTGGAAATGGTCTCTGCTGCGACTCGGAATGTCAGGTTCGTAAACCGCATTGCAATTGTCCACGAAGTCGCTGTTACTGACAGTGATACCAAAAGTTACTTTCTCACGTGTGGCGAGTGTCAGTCATACGGTGACCGGCTACATTTGACAACCAGGGACTTGTTACGGTGAACATGTGTACAGTGGGCACGTGATGTTGTTTACGTAAAAAAGTTAAATTATAAGAACAACAAAATACCGTAACAATTAGGGAGATGAAGACAGGTGCTAAGAAGACTTGAGAGGGATAGAGATGGGAGGAGAGTGGGAGAGCTGGTCAGTGATGAGAGATTCAATTAAAGAAGGAAAGGTCAATTAGATCCTGAAAACGTTAAGAGAGCTGTGGGGAGATGAGACGTGTCGTCGTCGACGTGGATTCGGAGTCAGGGTGCAGCTGGAATAAGGCGAGGTGATGATGATGTTGGTGGGCGTGATGTGTGGGGCAATTGAAAAGGCAGAGAGAGCCGTCTAGTCACGTACATCGTGTGCGGAGCTCGCGAATTGATGGAGAGATGCTAGAAATATACAATGATTGAGATGGATAGAGAGGTATATGAAACAGAGAGAGAGAGGGGCAGGGGGAATTGTAGGGTACACAGGGACGAAACATTCATAATCAACGTTTTTGGGTTTAGATCACGTTATTTATAAATGTGTCGTAACCCTCCACCACCCGACACGGCCAATCAGTAAAAAAGTGTCACGTTGACAAAAGACAAATAGTTCACTGCTTTAGCCCACCGGTGTGTTGAAGCGTGAAACCACAACATTTACAATTTGAGTACGACGTTTCGCTGGTAATTGCGGTTTTTAAGTTTTATTCAGTATCTCGGCGGTGACAACAAACCGAAAAACAAACCGAAACCCGAGGGGGCGCCCCCTCACTCGCGCCCTAAAGGTCCCGCTCAGTCACCGACCCATCCTCTGGGCCGGGATCACCCGTGCCACAGCATCGGAGGGGAAGCCTCCCCTTCCAGCCATGCACACCTTCACCCCCGGATGCCGGCGAGGACCTCCCACCCCCCCCCCCGCCCTAGCCCACCCTGGGCAGCGGCCACTTCCATCGTTCCCTTGCGGCCTCGCGCCCCATTTTCCCTTGGTCCATCTCTACCACCCTTTCCAACAGTCTCCTCGCAGCATAGCATGTCTCCAACGGGGACGTCAGGGACCCCTCCAGCCTTTTCTTTCGCGCTTTCCACAGCGCCTCTTTCGTCGCTCCTATTACAGCCCACACCCGGTCCCTGTCCTCCCTCCCCACCCCCCGCAGCTCTCCCCACATGACGTCCCGTGCCGTCACCCTTGATAGAGCGAAACGGGCCAGCAACGGCTTACTCCTCCTCCAGACTTCCTGGGCGAAAGGGCACGCCACCATCACATGCGCCGCAGTTTCATCCGCGTTGCAGCCCCTCGGGCACTTGGGGGTATGCGCCATTTGGCGGCTGTACAAGAAACCCCGCGTCTCCAACCTGTCTCGGACAGCCAGCCATGACAGGTCCCGCTGCTCCTTCGTGAGCACTGCCGACGCCACATTCCTCCAAATCTTCCCGTGCGTCTCCCTCCTCGCACCGGCCACCTCGTCACAGGCCTCCTCCTTCTCCACCGCAGCCCGCACCTCCCTGGGGGCCCACCGACCCCCCCACCGGCTCAGGCCGTGCTGCCCGACGTAGCTCCCCACCACGTCGCTAACCCAGCCCCCCGGCCAGTCCAAAGGGGTGCTCCTTCCTGCCTCAGTCATCCCGAGCCCCCGCAACCGCCACGTCAGTCGGTACCTCATATACCACGCTGCCTTGCCCCGCGGCTCCGCAGAGAAGAACAGCCGCAGCGCATTGCAGACAAAGGTCGATTGCAGGGTATACCCCACATTTGGGGCACCCCTCCCCCCATTCTGGACCTGCAGACACACCACGGCCCTCCTCACCCTCTCCATCCCTCCCCCCCAGATAAACCTGAAAATCGCCGTGGTCAAGGCCTTAGCCTCCCTCCCACCTGGCGGGTACACCTGCGCCAAGTAGTTTAGGGGTGGTAATATTTCTGTTTTAACCACCATAATTCTACCGGCCATCGTGAGCCGCCTCCCAGCCCACTTACCCAGGCAGCCCTTTGCCTTCCTCACCCCCTTCTCCCAGTTACCTTCCCCCATCCTATCCCCACAGAAAAACACCCCCAGTATCTTTATCCCCTCTGTTTGTAGACTCAGCTCCGGCGGCCGACCCTCGAAAAGCCTCGGGTCTCCAAAAACCATGAGCTGACTTTTCCCCACACTGACCTTCAATCCGGAGGCCGCGCAGAACCTCCCCATCCCCTCCATTGCCCTCCATACCGATGCCACGTCCCTGCATAGCACGGCCACGTCGTCCATGTACAGGGTCACCTTTCCCTGCTCCTTGCTCCCCGGTATTACCACCCCCCCAATCCTCTGGTCATTCCTTATCATCTGCGCCAGCGGCTCCATGCACATGACAAATAGCACTGGGGACATCGGGCATCCCTGCCGCACCCCCGATCCCACTGGGATGATCCCGGAGCATTCCCCATTTATCAGGACCTTGGCCCTTAACCCCCCATAGAGTCGCTTCACCCACTCCACCAGGGGCCCGCACACCCCCATCCTCTCCATCACCGCCAGCATGAATTCATGAGAGAGGCGGTCGAAGGCCTTGTCCAGGTCCAGACTTAGGATCCCCAACGGACACCCCCTCTCTCTCTCGCCTTCAATCGCCTCCCTCAAGACCACCAAAGTGTCCGCGATCCTCCTCCCCGGGACCGCACACGTCTGGTCCGGCCCCACCACCTCACCCACCACCTTCCCCAGTCGCCCTGCCACCACCCTTGCCACGATCTTATAGTCCGCGTTCAGGAGGGTTATTGGCCTCCAACTTCCCAGGTCCCTACGCTCCCCCTTCCCTTTATAAATCAGTGTCACCAGGCCCTCCTGCATGTCGTCCGGTACCTGCCCCTCCTCCAACGTTTCCCTACAAATTTGCACAACATCCTCCTTCAGGAGTTCCCAGAATTTTATGTAAAAGTCCGCCGGGATCCCGTCCGGGCCTGGGGTCCTGTTCTTGTTCAGCCCCTTCACCGCCCCTTCCACTTCCTCCCATTGAATCCTCTCCCCTAGCGCCTCCGGGTTCTCAACCCTCTTCGCCAATGCTCCCAGCAGCTCCTCCCGCCGCCCCCCATCTATCCCTTTCCCTTTATACAACTCCCCATAAAAGTCCTCCGCTACACTAATCATCCCTTCCGTCGTCACCTGTCTACCCCTAGTAGGACTAACCAGCTCCCTCATTTCATTGTCTCCCTCCCTACCCGCCTTAAGGAAAAAACGTGTACACTGCTCCCTATCCTCTGTTGCCCTGACCCTCGCCCTATACACTAATTGCCTAGCCCTCTTTTCCAGGACTGAGGCTACCCTCCCCTTCATCTCTGCTATCCTTTCTCCCACCGGGAACCCTAGCCCTAGCAGCCCATACAGCCTTTCTAACCTAGCGTTCCATTGTCTCAAATCCCTACCCACCCCCTTTCTTCTACTGTAACACTGAAAGAACGTTCTGATCCTACACTTTACATGCCCCCACCACTCCACCCTCGTGGGGAAGCACACCTGCAGCGTCCTCCAGGTGGCATACGCTCGCTTGAAATCCTCCACCAACTCCTGCTCCGCCAGCAAGCCCACATTCATCTTCCACACGCCCTTCCCCCTCTTCACCCCCCCCGGGATCACAAGCTCCGCCACCACCATTCTGTGATCCGAGAGGGGAAAAGGTTCCACCCCCGCGCTGCCCACGTTTACCTTGTCGGAAACGAAGATAAAGTCAATGCGTGACTGTGCTCCCCCACTCTTGTCCGCCCACGTGAACTCTGGCCGCGTGCCGTGCATCCTCCTGAACGTATCCACCATCCCAAAGGTCCCCATCAGCTCCCTCAGTTCCCTGGAAGAGGAATCTAACTTCCTCCTCCCCTTCACCGACACCAGGTCCGCCAGGCCTAACGGGCAATTAAAATCGCCCCCCACGATGACCTGCCTCCTGGTGGCCAGTAGGCCCGCCAGGCTCTCCCACACCTCCTTCCTTTCCATGCACCGTACCGGGGCGTACACGTTTATCAGCCGAAGCTGCACGCCCTGGTAAGTAGCGTCTAGACAGAGAAGCCGACCCGGTATTATTTCCTGGGTCCCTTCTACACTCATTCCCCGTCTTCCTATAAGGGTGACCACACCTGTGCACCTGCTCTCGTTGCTGCCAGACCAAAAGTACTGTCCCTTCCATCCGTCCAGCAGAGCCTCCGACCCTAGGGTGTAGGGGAGGTGACATTCCTGGAGGAAGATTACATCGCTTCTGGTGAGCTGCAGCCACTGCATGATTGCCCCCCTCCTTCCCTTCCCCTTCATCCCTCTCACATTGACCGATGCTGCGGATATGTCCATGCCGGGGCGTGATTTATCCCGTGTCGGACTCCGGCGCGCGCTCTCTCCTCCTGCCTTTGCCCGCCTTCCCCTTAACCGTTTTCCTCCCCTTTGATTTACGGGCTTTCCCCGGATCAAACGTTCCCCCCCTTCCCCCCACCTCCACCCCGACTCTCCCGAGTCCGGCGCGGATCCTGAAGGGCTCGTGTCTTCCTGGGGACTAGCTCCTATCAGGACTCTGTCCCGCTTCCTTTTCCTCCCCCCCACTTCCTCCCATGCTTCATCCGCCCCTTCCTCCACCCGCTGCCCCACCTCGCCCTCCTCTCCTGTCACCTCCGACCAGTTCCCCAGCGGCGTTCCCGAGTCCTCCATGCTGTCTCCCCTTCCCTCCTCCGCCCCCTCCAGTGGTGGTGGTGCTCCCTCCCCCGCCGATCCCCCTCCCTCCCCCTCCATGCTGTCTCCCCTTCCCTCCTCCGCCCCCTCCAGTGGTGGTGGTGCTCCCTCCCCCGCCGATCCCCCTCCCTCACCCTCCTCGGGGGGCCGCGGTTCCTCCACCTCCCCTTTCCCTTCCCCTTCCCGCTCCCGGCCCGCTTCCCGTCCGGCAGCCTCCGTCGCCTCCTCCACCTGGCCACTCCGCCATGCCCGCGCCCTGTTAGCGTAGGATTCTGGGCAGGTCCTGTACAAATGCCCTCTGCTGCCGCACAGGTTGCAAAGGGCTGGCTCCCCGCACTCCTCCACCGTGTGGTCCAGCGCCCTGCACCTGTAGCAAACGCGCGCCACGCATGCTGCTGCCAGGTGCCCCCCTCCCCCACACCTCCTGCACAGCTTGGGCTGTCCCGCGTACACCACATAGCCCCTGTTTCCGCCGATGTTCAGAGCACTCGGGACATGCTTCAGTGCCCCCCCCTCCGTCTTCAGACGCACCCTCCACTGCCTGGCCCCCGTCCATATCCCCGCCGCATCCAGCACCCTCTTGCAGCCCGACAGGACCACACAGTGCTGCCGCAGCCACACCTCCACGTCCTGATCATGCAACGCTTCATTATAAAGGAACACGGTCACGACCTTCGTCTCCAGGTCCGATAGCAACCGCGTCCTCATAGACGCCAGCGGCTTCTCCCCCGCCTTCTCCTCGAAACGGGCAAGGAATTTTTGCAGCAGGATGTTGGTGGTGAAGCTCACGTCGAATGCCCTCCCCCCCGGCAGGGCAATCAGGCAGTACAAGTCCTCCACCTCCACCTGCAGCATTCCCAGCACAACCGACCTCACGAAGGTCGTCCTGTCCAGGGTGACCCCCTCTTCCACATCTTCCTTAAACTCGACCCGCACGCAGTTGTGCCTCTTGGCCTGCAACGGGGTCAGGCCCGCCCCAGCTCCACCGCGCCACCTCCCCGCTCCCCCGCCGGGCCTCCCCGCACCCACCGGGCCAACCCCCGCCGTCTTCTACCTCCACTGCCCCCCTCCCGGCCCCTGGGATGCGGGCGCCTCTCCTGCCCCTTCCTCCCCCTTCCGATCGGGGGTACTCCCACCCCCTCCTCCCGGCGCTCACCCTCGTTCTCCTCCCCGCTCCTCCCTCCCCGCGCTCCCCAACCCCTCCACCCCCCCCACTCTCTTCCCTTGTTGCGCCTCACCCGACATCACCCTCGCACCAGACGGGCCCGCCCCGCTCCTACGGTCTCTCGCAGCGCCCCGGGCGTCTTCCTCAGGCTGCGCCGTGCGCCGCGACTCCGTCTCCATCTCCATGTGCTCGCTGCAGCTGGGTCACTCCTCCCACAGCGCCCGCGGCTCACCCACCCTCCGGCAGCAAGGCCACCCCAGACCACCCGGTCTGGGGCCCTCGCACACCCCGGGGTGGCTGGAGAACCCACGGGACACCGACGAGCCGCAGCAGTGTATCAGGGAGAACCGGTTCAGGAACGCGTTTCGCTGGTATTTGCGTTCAGCGTCATCGGGCAATTCGCCAGAATGGTGAGGCTCTGCTGTGTCTCCCGTTCTTATATAGAGCAGCAGCAAGGTGACGTCATCATTAACTCATTAATTCGTCAGGTGCAAAGATTTGAGGGGGGGTTATTGTAATTACAGTATATACTAGATTAGTAATCAGGCTATTGTTACGATGCGAGTTGTAGATTAGTAATCATTTGGCATGTGTTTTATTGTGATTATGCTACATTAGTAATCAGTTAGTGTTTGTTTCCCTTATAAGGAATTGTAATGTATCTTATTTAATAATACGCTGTCTGAGCGATTAAAGTTATTTCTGTTTCTCTCAATTTCAATGGATTATATAATTAGTCTTTGCCAGTAGTAACTAGTTTTACACAATACTTCAACGTTGTCAAAATCAATTGAGTGTCCCTGGTGGCATGCATGTTCTGCCACTGCCGACAGTTGTGATTGCAATAGTTTAATATTTCTCTGGTGTTCTTTTAGTCTTACACTAACGTTACGCCCTGTCTGTCCAATATAGCATCTGCCACGTACACAATTAATCCAATATACACCTTCTGTTGATAATTTAGGTAATTCGTCTTTAGTGCACGTTACTAGTTGTTGAATTTTGTGTACTGTACCAAATCTTACTGTAATGTTTTGCTTTTGCAAAACACGGGCTAATTTGTCAGTTACTCCTGAGATAAATGGTATTTTTATTGTTTCGATAATCTGATCGCTTTCAGCAGTGTTGCTTTGCGATCGCGATTTGGCATTTAGTGCTCTGTTAATTTGAGCATTATTGTAGCCATTCTGTCTTAGTGCTTCTTTAACATGTTTAATCTCTCTCACTAAACTTTCACCATCTGACACTGTTTTAGCCCGATGTATGAGCGTCTTGATAAGAGAGGATTTCTGAGCTGGGTGATGATGTGAATCTGCATTCAGATAGGCATCAGTGTGCGTTTGCTTTCTGTAAACGCTGTGTGTTATTTTACCATTTATTTGTCTTTTGTCAACGTGACACTTTTTTACTGATTGGGGTGGTGGAGGGTTACGACACATTTATAAATAACGCGATCTAAACCCAAAAACGTTGATTATGAATAATATTGGTCGCGAAAGCCTACGTGTTAAAGGGACGAAACATAGCTGTGTGTGTGTGTGTCTGTGTAGAAAATTAACGTGCATGGGAACGTAACAGAGAATACCATG
The DNA here is from genome assembly GCF_964198595.1 of Lampetra fluviatilis. NCBI lineage: Eukaryota > Metazoa > Chordata > Hyperoartia > Petromyzontiformes > Petromyzontidae > Lampetra > Lampetra fluviatilis. The sequence goes on along the minus strand of NC_136295.1, from coordinate 1,156,568 downwards.
AAAACAGAAACTACACACACAAAATGGAGGGAGTCCTAAGGGATGTGGGGAGAGGATCTGAAGGATTGAGTTGACAGACGTGGAGAGATCACTTGTTCTTACTTTCATCTTTCATAATTCAGTGCTGACACAGCCTGGTACCATTTCCATGGGAACTTGGGCCTAGTTCAGTTTCCCAGTTTGTAAACAGGGCAGGAAAAAAATAAATTGGTCGTCAGGGAAAACTAAATGGAAATGCAGGGTTGGTCGGGGAACCGTTGGGAGAAATGAATGGGATTGGTGGAGAATCATAGAAAATTCCAGAGAGGATAGTGAAGAGAATAAAGGGAAGGATAGAAGGGGGTTTGGGGAGCCTGAACGGAGTGATTCCCTGATGTGTGAAGTGCTGTGCGGAAGACGTAATAAAGACGAGGTTCAAGACTTAACCGGGGCTGGAACTCTTCTACAGTTGTATAAAAATATGTGATTAGATCAACAAGAATTGCTAGGGAAACCTTCGTCTGCACATGTTAGCAAATCATTGGCGACCCTCGCAGAGCTGTCTTTAGTGGTGCCGTACAAAGGATACATTCTGATGAAACCCTGCGGCCACGTCATGCTCAGGTATTTTGGACAAATGTGGGAGATTTGAACTTGGACAGAAATTGCTGGGGGAGTTCCAGGTCTCAGCCAGCTTTCTTCACAAAGCAGTGCAACTTTCTGTCGTCTTGAAAATGGAGGGAACCGTACCGAGTGTTGAGGGGCCTGCTGAATAGATCTAAAGCAAAGGGGACCAAAGGAGCAAAGATTCTGCCTACGTTGTCCGGTAGGGAAAGGGTCTAGAAGGACGACAAGTAGGACATGAGACCTGGCAATAAGTGCGGTAAGTTTAGAAAGAGTGATAACTAGAGAACTCGGCTAATACCGTGCCCTTAAAACTATAAACTAGTTTTATTTTACCAGTGAACGATATAGCTCTTTTTCAGAAGTGACCTGGCTATCAAATCTTAGAGCAAGCATCAGGGTTTGCATTGAACCCACGACCTCCTGTATACCAGGCGAGGTAAAAAGAGGTTTGTGGAAATTAGGAGGGAGAGGGACCATTGGTGTCGACAGTAATCAAGAGCCGATGGTGGTGATTTTGTCAGGAAAAAAACTGTTGCAGCAAATTGCAATGATCATTTGAGATTAACCTGCTGGCCTGCATTCAGAAGGTGATTAACAGTGGCAAATAGAACTCTCGGAGTATTATTTCCAGTGGCAATCATGGCTGCAAGACGTATATATTTTGCTTTAGAGATAGCATCCTTGTTGTTGCGGAGTGATGTTTTAAAGAGCATTTGATGGATGGTTAAGACCTCACTTCCTCCAGACCCTCTCTGATTTATGAGCCATTGACTTCATCGTCCGTTGCTCGACTGAATACCAGAGGTGTGGACTCGAGTCATGTGACTTGGACTCGAGTCAGACTCGAGTCATGAATTTGATGACTTGCGACTCGACTTGGACTTGCATAACAATGACTTTGTCCCACCTATGAGATGTGGACTCGAGTCATGTGACTTGGACTCGAGTCAGACTCGAGTCATGAATTTGATGACTTGCGACTCGACTTGGACTTGCATAACAATGACTTTGTCCCACCTCTGCTGAATACCATGGGGAGGGCTTCGTGGTGGAAATGAGTTGGGTCATGAGAGGAGCTCGGTGATCTAAAATGTGCAAAAGAGTGGAATTAACAAAGCAGTCTCCTCGACAAAGGGGAGGCTGGGCTCACAGAGAGGAAGGGAAGGGCAAAGACATCCGTAATTGATACGGAAGTAATGGAGTTTAGCAGGCGATAAGAAATCTGGCGTTGACGGGAAGAGAGTGAGCAAGGTGAGGGCATCTCGAAGATTAGTGCAGGGTGATCAGATAGGCCTGCATCGGCAATGGGAAGCCAGTGGAGCAGACTACATCCAGAGAGTGTCCACGAGTGCGAGTAGGGCCCTGTGATGCCTTCTTTGTTTTCGGCACAGTGAAAAGCACATTTTTCTGACAGAGTAGAATTTGCTTCCACCATCCATTGTTGTGACGACCAATTTCACAGTGTCGCTGCTGCTGTTCATGCGAGGGAATCGTCTAGGTGTGAATTGTATTTGACTTGCGTTTGCACATGTGTGTGTGGCGTGTGTATGTCCGGGGGAGCGGTAGTTCAACGGTTAGCGCGCTGCGCTGTAAACCCGCTCATGGCCAACACCAGTTACGATTATTTCAACCGATCCTGGGCCTCCCCTAGATCGACTCAGCCACAATTGAGTACCTGGTGCAATGTGCAAACATCGCCACCAGGGAGACAAAGGCGGCTGGACCTGGTGCTGGCCACCCACCCCCTTTGTGTGCCGTTCCGACCTTCATAAGTTCTCGCTTTCACTACTTGTCTCAAAAGTCTGTTAAGGCTACGTGAGGGATCTTTGTCTTTGTTTGTACGAGTGTAACTGCATGAGCAATTTGCGAATGCATGTGTCGATGTGGTTTTGTGCAAGCACACGCTCGTGACGATGAGGTCTAGATCTTGTGAAACCTGCGCACGCATCATGTGCCAGAAATTGTGCAACTGCTTGCACGCTCGTCAAAGCCCAAGCTGTACATATTTAGTGTGAGCAGCTTTGTGGACCGAAGTGTGATTTTTTGTTGTTGTTCTATGTAGTTCATACTCGGGTTGCTCAACGAACAACCTGTAAATGGGTAAGCGCTTTTCAGAATTGGTTACCAGTTCCAAAAGTCAGAAACCGGTGACCAATCTCCGTGGGATTTTAATGGTGAATGAAAGTAACGTTACCTCATTGTTTCAACTGTCGCACTGCGAGATTTAATTAAACTGGCGACCTCTGGATCGCAATTCCCCATGTGATAGCAGTTTCACCGCTGTGGCAGCTCTCTTCCTTTCTCATCTGAACTGCTGGATGTGTTGTGTTCCGTACGCATAACCGGTGTTTTAGTGGAACTTAATTTTGTTTCCACAACTCTGGCTTCTATCACTTCAACGTAAAGTGTATTCCCACGTTCCGCAAGAATGGCCAAATTGTACTTTACCTGCATTGGTGGTAACCCACATCCCTCTTCTGCAGTTGCTTTCCCGGGGAGAAGTGTGTCGGGAGGCGGTGAATGATTGTGACGTCAACGAAACGTGCACGGGAGATTCCAGCCAGGTGAGCCCCAGACGGTGTCCTCCTCTGTTCCTTTGCCAGAGTGCGTGTGTGGTGCCAGTGGTGGGAGCCACCTCCACTCTGGTTACAAATTAAAAACGAAACTAAAACTATGTTTAATTGTTACCAGGTAAGGCCCAGCCCACTCAACTATATACATTTTTTCAGAAGCGACTTGGCTATCACAAATGATGAAATTTATAGCAACCAAATACTCGAAATGCGTGTTGGTTCTAAATGTGGAGGGAAAAACCGGAAGACCCGGAGAAAAATCCATGCGACCACGGGGTGCAAACTCCTAATATACAGCAAGCGTCGGGGTCGGAATAGAACCCATGACCTCCTGTATACCAGGCGAGGTAGTAAACATCTCCTAGCCACCGTGGCGTACAAATTTAAAGTTAAAATGAAAATTCCTTGCCGGAGGGACACAAATGAAAAAACACACGCAGCAGAACGTGTACCCAGGGAAGTCGATTACAGAAATATATCTGGAAATTCTGGGGTTTATCTTTAACAATGTCGGACATTTCATTTATAGTTTCGCTATTTTCTGTGTTCCTCCGTGTCTATTTTCAAGCCACCTTTTAAAAAAATATTATGATGATGATGCTGTGTTGGCAGTGGTGCACAAGCACAGACAACAACAAAAACACTCAACACACTCACCAATAACAACAAAAATACTACTACTTGGGCCTTGCAAAGAAAAAAAAGTTTACGATAAGCCACGTTTCAGGCAATAGCCCTTTTTTACGGCGCAGAGACAGGCCAAATAAGCAGAGTGACTCTCACGAACTCCACCTCCACGCCTGATCCCAATGGAACCTTCTCACTCCTCAAGCCTCCCACCCCCAGTCACCTCCTTCAATCACCAAAGTGTTAACGTTTTTATTCTTTGAGGTGTTCTTGACAAATCTGTTGAGTTTTTTTGTCTCTTTTCAAAAAGTTGTTCATTATTTCCATGTCCCTGGTGGCTGCAGACCCTAATGTTGATGCCAAATGTATCGATAATCCTCTCTGCTCTGCTGATTTTACCTCCCTTCGAATTGAAGCCCTGTGCCCGGGGACATCAATGGGAGAAGTTTAACCCAAGTGCAGTTTACTTTTTCGGGGTATAAAGCTGGCGATGGAAACTCCACAGCAGTGCGCTGGGATGTAGTAGGCTGGGTCTGCCACACTGCTTGTGGCAAGTGCCTCGGCTAATGTATCTGCAGAGAACACATTTTTCTGCTGTGATTTTTTAAATACAGAACATTGATAACTAACGCCTTATTGGTCTCTGTTGAATTACTGCATGAACATTTTTCACAGTGAAAGGTTATTTTATTTAACCAGGTTGGACCTTAAGAAGCTAGGATAGTCTCATTTGCAAAAGTAGTCTGACTCAGTGCATGAATGTACAAATTAACTTCATTAATATATCGGCGCATGCTCCATCCCCTTTGCATTTCATCGTGTGAGTGTGACAATGCTCGTCGCGATTTTGGGGATGTTTTTTTTTTTTGCGCGTGACCTCTGTGTAGATGAGGTTGTGTCTGTGTCGTTTCACTGCGTCTCGTTTTAGTGTCCAGAAAATGTGCACAAGCAAGATGGATACTGGTGCAACGACCAGCAGGTACGATCATTGCTTGCTGCCATCATCTTTAAAATCATTGTACTGCAAGCTTCATCTTATTTTATTCCAGTTTTAAGCTTGTTTTCTCAGGAAGGCCTCACTTTTTTATATCAAGTGAGTAATTTGCAGGTATTTTTTTCCAGTATTGGGATGTTTGGCCAATACCAGTTACAGTGTGTGGCGTTTTTGTTAGCTTTGGGAGGAAACTGGAGAGACCAGAGGAAACCCACGCAGAACAGGGGGAAAACAAACAAATTCCTCAAAGAAAGGCACCCGATTCGGGAATCGGACCCAGGCACTTCATGTTGTGAGCCACGAGTGCTGTCGATGAGCCACCTTGCTGCGCTACCGAGCCACATCATGTTGACTGTGACCAACTGTCACTGTGCGTCCTCCAGGGACGCTGCTATCAAGGAGAGTGCAAGTCACGAGATGGACATTGCAAGTACATATGGGGATCTCGTGAGTAGCGTATTTCATTGTTTCATGCTTGGCAAATCCCAACATTGCTGTGGTGGCACTCTTCACAGGTCTTTGCCACATATATCCGTGATTTTGTTAAATGAGTGGTGTCCAGGGTGAGTTGTGTACAGTACTGTGCAAAGACAAAGATTCCCCCCCATAACCCTTAACAGACTGTTGGGGCAAGTGCTCTTAGCGAGTAGCACCTGTGAAGGCCGGCACTGTGGCACACGAGAAGGTTGGGTGGCCAGCACCATGCCCTAGTGGCGATGTTTACAAACCGCACCAAGTACTCATCTTGGGATGAGTCGACCTGGGGGAGGTCCAGGACCGGTTTAGAAAATCATCACTGGTGTTGGTTGTGAGCGGGAATCCAAATCGGGTCCCCGCTACCCACAGGACTGTACAAGCACCACAACACAAAATTCCATAGTTCATGCAAAACTTACCATGCACTGGTAAACATGGTGGAATTTAAAAATGTGCAAATTTTAGTTCCAAACAGCCTTGTTTTCACAGTTTATCGTAATGCTTACCGAATACAAAAATATTCTCTGCAAGCTGATGTATTCCAATTAGACACGTGTAGCACACTCGTCATCGGTTTCTTAAGTTCAAAAGATTTGGCCGTATATAAACTGCTGACATTTTAACACAGTTAAAATTTGTTGTGTTAATACATGAACTGGCCTCCGCTATAGAAATGTATAATTCCCATTACTGGGCCAACATTACCTGCTGATATGAGCTCCTTTGATTATATGGGTACAGACACTGACTTATTTTTTATCACAGCACATCTAACTACTTTGGAATCTCCATAAATATAAATGTGCCATTAAACCCACCAACACCACCACCACCTGACACGGCCAATTAGTAAGGTTTGTCACGTAAACAAGACGTGCCAATTAGTTACTACTTCAGCACACCGGTGTTTTGGAGAGGAAACCCACAACATTTACAATTTGAGTACGACGTTTCGCCGGTAATTACAACCAGCATAATCAGGCAACAACCAGAGTATAACAAAAAAACAACCTCTATTATGGATAATATTGGTCGTGAAAATTACCTTGGAATCTGTTGAGACTCCCACACACATTTCAATGCTTAGTACAAAATACGATAATTAGATGGATGCACTATATGTATTCAAAGGTATTTATTTAAACAGGAAGAGCCCAATAAGCTGTTAGGCTATAATTCATGGGCGTCAATGCGAAGGTACAGCTGTTACTACACAGTACCGACCTTAGTTTAAATCATGGTTACCTAATTACAACGCTCAATGTGCCAACGCTTGCAATTATGCTTCCTGTACAGAAACAAAAGGCCGTAATAATTCTTCTTATGCTAGTATAAAGGTCTCCTCCTTATCACATGTGGGGGGTGCAGTGTGGGGGGTTCAAGGCGGTCGCCCTCTCGGATGCTGTAACGTTGCTACAGAAACAGTGCATGTGTAGTGGGTTCCTAAGGAGACCTGAGACGGAGCTTAGAGGCAACACGTTTTATTTAAATACCGTAACACAAGGCCCTTAACCCCCCGCTACCTGAGGAGGTATGGCCTCTGGGCTGACGTGCCCTATCACTGGGACTATGGGCTCTGAGTTCTCCAGCTAAGAGTGACCAAGGGGAGGCTATGCTGACCCGACCCAGCCAAGGTGCGGGTCTCGACCATTGGCCCGCGCTCAGCCCCGGCCTTTAAAGAGACATCGGTCCCGGGGGTCCCCAGGGTCCTACCTAGAGGAGGCTACGCTAACCCGACCCAGCCAAGGTGCGGGTCCCGACCACTGGCCCGCGCTCGGCCCCGGCCCTTAAAAGGATGTCAGGTCCCGGGGGTCCCCAGGGTCCTAGCCTAACTGGTCTTCAGTCTTCGTCTTCAGAGCACTGCCCCCAAGCCGTCCTGAGGTCCGTCTTTTATATCCACCTCGGAGACTCTCCGCCCCCGGTACCACCCTCTTTCTGGAACCTTCCAGGGTGCTCTGGAATAACCCCCCAACCCCTCACCTGGGGTCGCAGGGGGAACTCGGCCTCTCAGCAGTCCGGCTCTCTCTCTATCTATCTCAGGGTGGCACCCCCTACAGACCCGTGCCCGCAACTACAGGTAGGTGTACATAGGGCAGCGTGTGCTATGTATTTCCGACGCTACATCACCCCCCCCCCCCTCGTAGCACACAGCTGTCCCGGCTGTCAAATAACAATAAAGACCGGCAAGAACTAAAAACGAGTACGTGTGCCTCAATAAAAAAAAAACATCATCAACAACAAGAAAAACGAACACCCCCACATAAATAACACAACCCGCCTGTACAAATATACATTATACACAGAAATATACACAAACCACCATGAACCAGCGCACTCCAAACATACGACGCAACCCACATGAACTGGCCGATGGTGATGACAAAGCTGCGGAGGCCGGATGAGCGCGGGAGTGTTCATGAAAAAGTTTTTGATTTGGATCGAGTTCTGGTCGATGGACCATCGTAAGCAGTGGGGGAAAGATGTGGCCGTGGGGTTGCATGGAGTGGAAGACAGCGGTCCTGCAGTGGTGTGTCAGGCGGGCGGGAGGCGTCTGTAGTGGTTGGTGCAACGCGCTGCCGAGGCGCTACTCCCGAGGCATCTGAGGGAGCAACAACATGGCTGGGCTGAAGGTTAGGCTCGGCGATTGCACGGCTCGGCTTGTCGGACACGTCACGCTCTCTGCCCCCGCATGGAGTGGGTGTAATGTGATGAGGAAAGAAGGGCTTAAGATGCGATGGGTGCACAAACCAGCACCGCTTCCCGTGGCGGACCTTCACGCACTGCGGCCAGACGACCCGTACAATGTTGACCGGGCCCCTCCAGGGTTTCAACAGTTTTGGCAACGTTGACAGGGGCACCTGGCAGCAATGGAGCCATGCTCTGTCACCCACAGACCACTTGTGAGTAGAAACCCGGTGGTTCCGCAATCTCTCATTGGCTAAATGGCGGGCCTCCGAGTTGTGCTTTGCAGCCTCTCGCGCCTCAACCAACTTCCGAACATTTCACCGAATGTGTTCGGCAACCTTGGATTTTGGGGAGGTCTGCGTGACATGCAATTGAACATCCACTGGGGGGTTTGCCTCTCTGACGTACATCAACTAAAATGGGGAAAAACCCGTAGCCACATGAGGTGCCATTCGGTAGGCGGGCAAGACCCTGGGGATGTGGAGATCCCAATGCTCCTGTGATTCGGACACCTGGTGGCTAAGCATGGAGGCAAGTGTCCTGTGTAGCCACTCAACCATGCTGTCTATTTGTGGATGGTAAGGTGAGGTACGAACTTTTTACGTGCCCAAAGGTTGCAGACATCCCATAGCAAAGTAGATGAAAAATGATTCCCTTGATCGGTCAGCAGCCGCTCCAGAGCACCCTTATCCAGGACATAGCCCTGGAGAAAGGCCTCCATGACGGCCGCTGCCGATTAATTGGGGAGTGGCCAGGCCATAGGCCAGCAGGTGAAGTACTCTACCCCAACCAATAGGTACTTATTACCACATGGAGTGACAGGAAAAGGGCCCAAGATATCAAGCGCAACAAGTTAATTCACGCGGGACACATGAATGGACTGAAGAGGACACGACGGTCTCGACGGAGGTTTCCGCCGAGCGCACTGCGGGCAACCTTGAAGCAAGTTAGCGACGTCCCCCGCCATGCCCGACCAGAAAAAATCCAGCCTGAGTGTGGCAAGGGTTTTTTGTATCTACAGATGTAAAAGGCGCTCGTGAACGGCCCACACAGCCCACCCATGCAGGGATGTGGGCACGACTAACTTGTTATTTTTGGTCGCTGCCATCCCATCTCATGAGCAGGGGAGACCGGGCCCTCGGGATCCGCTCGCCTGTGGACCTCGCCGGCTCGACGGCGCATCCTAAGGAGGGAACCGTGCTCCACGTGGAGGTGGTCCCACTCAGAGCTGAGGCCCAACAAAGCATATTGCACGCCGGGCACAGCGGGCTCCGGAGGGGGATCCACCACACACTCGGCCACCGCAGTGAGGGAAGGAGGCACGTTATCGATGGGCTGCTTGCAGCGGCCCGACCCCATGAAGCAAGCGCACCGTTCCGATATATGCAACCGTGATAGCGCGTTGGCGTTTCCGTGTTGGACACCCTTATGGTAGACTACAGTATACGAATAGTCCTGGAGGACTTCTAACCAGTGGAAGAATTGACCTGATGGCTGATCAACCCGGAGAGCATACTGGAGAGCTGCGTGGTCGGAGGGGACGGTAAAATGTCTACCGTACAGGTACGGTCTGTATTGCTGTACGAAGAAAACGATAGCCAGCAGCTCTTGATGGGTGACGCAGTATCGTTGCTCAGCGGGCGACAACACCCTACTGCCGAAGGCAACCACACGCTCCACGCCATCAATGACCTGAGACAATACCCCTCCTATGCTGGTATTGCTAGTGTCTGTATCCAGGAGGAACAGCGCTGAAAAATCTGGATAACTCAGGGGAGGGGTATCAACCAGGCCATTGCGAAGGGCGTCAAACGTGGCTTGTTCTGCTTCACCCCAATGGAACTTTTCTCCCTTGGCCGTAAGAGCGTGAAGGGGCTTCGCAATGGACGCGAAGCCCGCGACGAAACGCCGATAGTAGGAGGCGAATCCTACAAAGCTACGCATGTCCCCTACTGAAGTAGGGATCGGCCATGGACGCACGCAGCTGGTTTTTGCGGGATCTGTGGCAATTTCTGATTGGCTAACAATCAGCTCCGCAGAAGAAAACAGTTCTGTGGTTTGAATTTGAGGCGTGCCGCGTGCATATTTTCAAAGACGGCGCGCTGTCGTTCCAGGTGCTCTTTGAAAGTCCGGCTAAAAATGATGACATTATATAAATAGATCAAGCAGGTCTCCCACTGGAGCCCAGCGAGGACCAGCTCCATGAGGCGCTGGAACGTCACTGGGACCGAGTGGAGACCCATAGGCAGCCAGTTGAATTCGAAGAGCCCCTGTGGGGTGCGGATCGCCGTTTTGGGTTTTGAAGCGTCGTCCAGAGGCAATTGCCAGAATCCCAACAAAATGTCGAGATTAGAAAAATAATGTGCGCCAGCCAGGGCATTGAGTGACTCGTCCATCCTGGGCAGGGGGTACGCATCGGCCACGGAAACCTTATTTAGACGGCGGAAATCCACGCAAAACCGAAGGCTACCATCTGTTTTTTTAATGAGGACGATCGGCACCCCCTAAGGGCTGGTGGATGGGGAAATGATATCTGCTGCGAACATATCATTAACGGCCACCCGAACATGCTCTTTTTCGGCGGGGCTGAGATGGAATGGATTCTGCCGAATAGGAGCCGCATCCCCCGTATCGATGTGATGACTAAGCAGGTAGGTGCACCCGATGTCAAATTTTCCCTTGCTAAAGACGTCGAAGAAGTCTCCGAGCAACGTGCGCAATTTACCCCATTGGGAGTCCGATAGGTCAATGCAACCGGCGCACAGGGCATCAATCCACTCATCATCGAGGGCTGAATGCAGGTGGGGCACACGAGCATCCCCTACGTGGCCCACCACCGAGTCCCCCAGGAGTGCCGGTGTTGCATGAGCGAGCACCGTGCCTTGGGGGATGATGGTGGTACGCAAGCCCGCATTAAGGACCTGGATGAAAGGTTCCCGCTCCCCAGGAACGAGTGTCTGTGCCCCGACCAATTTCAACCCACGCATAGCCATGTTGGAGGGTGCCAACAAAACTCCATTAGCAACCGTGTCCGAATCGAGGGGTTTCCACAAATGAAGGGGGACGAGCATATACGACCTGGATGGGATACGGACCGTGCACGATGCCAATGCCTGCATGGTTGCACAGGCCGTACGCAGCCTAGAGGGAGAGGGCAAGAAAAGACATGCGCTGGCCGGAGGGGAGCTCGATACAACCCTGGCTGACCAGGATTTTGATAGGCATCTTGCCAAAAAGTCGGTGCTGAGCAGGCAAGGAACGGTGAGGGTTGATGAAAGAATAGGGCCCTTCAATTTGATATCGCCAATCCGAATTTGCGCGTCGATCCATCCGAAAATGCCCAACGAACCCCCGTTAGCGGAAAAACACGGAACATCAACTGGCTGCAAGGAACGACAGGTCTTGGGGAGTATGTTAAAGATGAGGTCCAAGATTATGGTCACCAAAGCACCGGTGTCGACCAACATCCGGACCTCAACCTCTTCTATGAAGCCAATTACAGCGGAGGAACCTGCAGTTGCGGCGATCACTCTGTGGGCCAATTGGGACCACTGACCCGGTTCCCCACCGTCCGACGCATGCCCGTCCCAAGGAAGGTGATGGTGTGCGTGTGTAGCGCGTGGGGGCCAAGAGCGTGAGGTGCCGTGACTTGCCTGAGCCTGACGCGGAGTTGAGGGCGATCGCTGCTCCTGGGTCCGTGGTCCGAGGTTGCCGTGACCGGGAGCCCGGCAGCTGGATGACACATGGCCCGCAGACCGCATTTGTAGTAGGTCAGAGTGTGGAGTCGTCCGTTCTTACCGGTGCGGGTCCCTCCAAGGTCGGTAGTTGTTGGACCTCCAGCCACTCACTGAGGATGATGCGAAGGCCCAGTCGGGATGTTGCGCCTTCTCGGAGCTGCAGGCATCGGCCGGGCCGGTGCAGGCGGCAACGGTAGACTCCCGCTGCAGCAAGAGGTGCACGTTGGATGCACCGGGATGGGCAGCTGCACAGCCGGCAGCGCCTCTTCGTCGGCAGCCAGGGTTGCAGGGACCCCGGCCGCCGGTACACCATCGTTGCCGTCCGGGCTCTGGGTGCGTCCTCTTCTGCGTGTCTCCATAACCACTTCTGGCACCAAATGTAGTGGGTTCCCACGGAAACCAGGAAACTTTACCCCCGCTACCTGGGGAGGTATGGCCTCCGGTCTGACGTGCCCTATCACATGGACTACGGGCTCTGAGTCCTCAGGCTAAGGGTGACCTAGGGGAGGCTATGCTGACCCGACCCAGCCAAGGTGCGGGTCTCGACCACTGGCCCGCACTCGGCCCCGGCCCTTAAAAAAACGTCGGGTCCCGGGGGGTCACTAGGGTCCTAGCCTAGCTGGTCTTCAGTCTTCGTCTTCAGAGCACTGCCCCCAAGCCGTCCTGAGGTCCGTCTTTTATATCCACCTCGGGGACTCTCTGCCCCCGGTACCGCCCCCTTTCTGGAACCTTCCAGGGGGCTCTGGGATAACCCCCCAACCCCTCACCTGGAGTCGGGGGGAACTTGGCCTCTCAACGGTCCGGCTCTCTCTCTCTATCTCATGGTGGCACTCCCTACATACCCGAGCCCGCAACTACAGGTAAGTGTACATAGGGCGGTGTGTGCTATGTATTTCCGATGCTACACATGTATCTATGGCAGCATTTTTTGCCAGTATCAAGATGATGGACAAAATTGCCTTTTTACCCTTTTCGGAAAGAATAGACGCGATGATAAGAAGTCCAAACACCAAATAGACATCCATCACAAGGCATCAAGTCTGCATTAACCATACTCGCTTGTGGTAAAACATGCAAAGATGCTTCGATAATAGATTAATTGTCCTTGAAACGAATTGGCCTACACCAGTGACAACCTCCTTTATGGCCCTGTCTCACCAGTGTCAGACCGAAGAATGTCAAAAGGCGAACAGCACAAATACAACGCAAACATAAAAGTCTAAATAGCTTGGGTTGAGCAATTATATTCAGGACTCTTTTTTGCCAGTACAGTCTGTTCACCTATAACGCCGCATGTTTTCATAACGCAAATTGGATATAACGCAATGAATGCATTCGGGAACACATTTTTTATAACGTGGATGCTAATTGGATATAGCGCGCTTCAGCGAACAGAACTACGTCGCGCGAGTAGGGATGAGCAGTCGTACGGCTGCCTCGGCGTAGCATCACACAAGGCGGGATGCTGCTGGATGCTTCTAGATGCTACCCAAAGCGCCTCAGTCTTTGTTCGGCCTGCGTACGCATCTCATGTGTTATCGCGGACTGTTCTTTACCCGATATTGTTCATGATAACGCGATTTTTCCATAACGCGTTGTTCTTCAGGAACCCAACTACCACCACGTTACAGGAGAACACGACTGTATTCTTGCCGGCAAGGGTAAAGCAGCGCTTGCGTTCAAAGCATGGCGGTAACGTCGAGCGTTGTGCTGCTACATGCTTTTGCATTCTTCGTGCTGTTTCCTCTCTTGTTTCAGGCGTGGTGTCGGCCGATAAGCACTGCTATGAAAAACTCAACGTCGAAGCCAATGAGAAGGGCAACTGTGGCAAACGTGATAGCAGCTGGATACGGTGTCAAAAAGAGTAAGTATGCAACTTTGTTACCCATAGTTTACTCTCGTCTGCCGCTTTGAAAGAAAGGAGGCCCTCGATATTTCAGCTACCTTGTCCCTTTATTGACCGGATACAATTCCCATGCAGCCAAGTGTGCCATTTGGCTCAGTATAAGATACAATTAAGATAAACTCAAGCCAATATTTACTGACGAATGGCAGTCAGATTAATGTTGTGATATTTCTGTATTTTATCACTGATGGTTAAAAATACCGTGTTTTTATTCTTATTTATCCCCTCATTTTTTGTTATGCAATCACTGAGGCAGCATTTTGTATTTAGCCTTCTCGGCCAAAACGTTTCCTCGGTGTTCCTCGTGCAAAGCCAAAAATTGCCGTGTCGGCGAAAGAGTGACGGCAGGCTCCGCATCCTGCGGAGAAAACGCTCCACTGCGTGGCATCCGCTGGACGAGCGCGGTAATTTGCGCACGGTCCCACGGGTGGACAGCGGCGGTGAGCGACGACCGGTGCTGCCGGAACGAGAGGGGTGGGGCGCGGTGCGGCAGTTCTGCCCTGGCACAAAATCCTCGCCACGTAAACCCCACGTAGCACAGGGTGATCCGTATTTGTTTTTGAGTTAAGGCACTTACTAGTTTTCTGAAAACAACTCTCATTATTGATCATCTTCCACTCGACAAGATTGTTACATGTATGAAGATATTATTTACCCACAATAGAAGGTTTTTTTGGGGGTAAATATAAATGTGTCGTTAAACCGGCCACCACCACCCGACACAACTAATTAGTAAGGTTTGTCATGTAAACAAAACGTGCCAATTACTTACTACTTCAGCACACCGGTGTGTTGGAGAGTAAACCCACAACATTTACAATTTAAGTACGACGTTTCGCAGGTAATTACAACCAGCCTCAATAGGCAGTTTTGCCACAATTCTGGGAAAAATCGCCTGATGGAGCTGCTTGTAATTACCAGCGAAACGTCATACTCAAAAGATGAGTGAGTGAGCAGCTCAGCGGTGACTTGGCTCAGGGTTTGGCCGATTGGAATCCTGAGCGTGGCTGGGACCATGCTTAGAGCTGGCTCAAGTTAAGCGTGGCTTTGAGCTGGCTCACTTGAGTCAGAACCAAGCTTGAGCTGAGCCATGGCTAAGAATACAGGCCTACATCTCTTAGGGGAGGACCAACTATTTGTTTCCGAATTTTATTAAATCAGATTTTAAATTAGTTACAAGTTCAGCACACCGATGTGTTGGAGAGTATTTATTTACGCGTGCCGATGTAACCAATCAAATTGTGACCGACGAAGCTCCTCCTCGCCTGCGGCTGAAGACTTTTCACAGCTGAATTTCATGCAACACGAGATGTCGCTCAAACTGCTGTGAGCTTCGTCAGGCAGTGAGCTCGGAAATGGAGTTGAGGCGGCTTCAGCTCACCCTGTGCTTTCAGGACCCGCCGTGGCATCGCCAACTGCCACCGAATGCATCATTCCATTTTTTGGGTCATTGGGACTGGCTACTTTCAAATACGTTAATTATTTCAAAGATGTTTTCCATTTATTCATGGCACTGATTTGTGCGTTTGTCAGCTTACGTATATATGTTTTTAGTTGTGTTGGTTCTGTTGATTTAGTATCGAGTTTAAATATTTACTGGCCACTGATGTTGGAGCACCATGCAGCACTTTGTTTATAACTCTCTGGTCTGTTGAAGTTGTTTTTATTTATCTCTCTCCCTCAATCGCTTGTGTGATCACACTTTACCAGTCATAACTGGATTTGCACAGGACATCCACTTGATAGAAATCCACCGTGCGTCTATCTCCTTGACATGCAGGTCCTGCCACAGAAGAATGTATGTATGATGTTGAACTTCTTTCGCACCATACGTAGCGAACCGTGCCAGTTGGAGGTGCGAATGTGCATTCGGCTGTTCGTATCTGATGCGTTTGTTTTTTTGGTGTTCCTTCATACGCACACCGACCTTGCTGCCGGTCTCCCCAACATAGTGAAGGCCACAGCTTCAGGTACCCGCCGTGAAGGTCACGGCGGGTACCAATCGTATCAGGCGGTGTAGGGTTAATGACAAGAAAGGTGGCGTAAAACTATCATGTTACCTGACCCAAAATCAAATATGGATCATTGCATTGGATACAAAAACCTACGTTTTAAGATAAGCTTAGGATTGGTCATGCACACACACCAAGGCCTTTCTAACCTACATACATGTTTATTTTCTTAGCACGTATGACTTCACAGTCAATGCTATGATAATTATTAATAGATTATTAGGTTTGGCCAGGGAATGACCTCGCCAAATAAGTGTCATACAACACTCCATCACCGCACACAGCCACACATGCGGGTGTTTAACAATGCGTCAATTATTATATTTCAGAATTATCTTTCAACTCACCAGCAAGTGAGAGGAAACAAAAGATAATTGACGCGTTGATAAATGCTTATGCACTACGTGACAATTTCATTAATTGGTTCTCTCCGGTGGTGGATTGTCTCAAGACACATATTTGGCCGGATTATTACATTGCCTAACCCAAGAATCGGTCATGTATCATGTTTATTCATCTCGTGCTCATATTCGAGGTTGGCTGTAGTCTTGCGACCCACATGGTTACCCACAATGCCCAGCGTGTGTTCCGCAGGCCACTTCTTTCACAGCTTCTACCATGTACGTTGAACTTCTCTCGCACCATGCGTAGCTAACCGTGCTAATCGGTGCGAGGCTGCAAATCTTCTTGGCCAATGTATGTCGGTTGGAAGACCGAATGAAAACTCAGGCCAGCTAATCTGCTTACTTTGGGCTTAGAAATATTTCGTAATGTGTGCGAGGCCATGCAAACTCAGAGGAAGGTAAATTTACTGGAGGACTGAAATGGTTGTACGGTCTGGGCCCCATGTGACGATGAGCGAATGCCGAGCTGAGAAGAAGCGATGCACGCTCCCGTGATGGGCTTTCTGTCGTAATTGTAGGGGGTATTGCACGCTGCGCGCCATACAGCAGAAACCACGCTTTGTAAATCATACGGAAGTGTAACCCCTCATACTGGCTTGGCCCAGCTGCAGTCCTGTTCTCTTTGGTAATGAACAACATTGCCAGCTCTTGATGAATGTTAAGTTGCTACTTAAACACGCATTGAGGTGGTACTCTCTCCCATTTATAGCCTTAAACCAGTAATGGAAATTCCACATTTTTATGATGGGAGTGATGATGGGCTGAGTCAACCCCCAACCAGGATTTTAAATCACAACCTCAGATTGTGAACTGCTCGGTCTGCCACAGAGCCACCTGGCCGAGTATTTTACTCTTTGCCTGCAGGGCGGATTTGCAGGCTGCAATGGACCCTTGCGTGGTTCATGTCGATGAAGTGAAGAAGCCAAACTGAATTCCTCTGGATTCACTTCAGCTGCCATCGGTGTCTTGTCATTGCAGTGACATCCTGTGCGGATACTTGCATTGTTCCAGCATCGCATGGCCTCCCCGAGTAGGGGAAATGGATGGAGACATTACCAAGGTGGAGATGTACAAGGAAGGAAGATACATCGATTGCAGGTAAAATGTTCTACGTGTTGCTTTGGATGGATATTGACGAATCACCATTTAGACCATCGCAAGATAAACAATGTGGAAGGTTTTACTCGACGACAAATATGACTCAACCCATTGGCCGAGAGGTCGGAGGTCTTCAGAAAGGTGTGGGCCAACACAGGCCCACGTTATCCTTATAACAACACAATCATTAGCGTCGTTGTGGAGAATGTAAGTGTAATAAGAGCCTATGTCAGATTCACGTGGTGATCGGCTTGGCCGGTCCCGCTTTACAGCCAATGGGGGAAGAGCCTGGGAGCATGGCCCCGGCGTGATCACGGGATGTCAGCTATGTGATTGGTTTCGGTGGTCTTAGCCTCAGCCAATGGGAAGACAAGTCAGGGGCGTGGTCCCGGGAGTTGATGGGGGATCTGGAACATTCGGCGCAGGCTATTGAGGATTGGCTGGAGGGTACCACGTGACCCAGGCATTAAATAAGGGGAGAGAGGAGAGACACGGGGTCAGACACGGAACTAAGAGAGGGAGAGGCCACGCGCGAGTGGGGCTCTGGTTGCCACGTGGTGGTGGGTTTCTGGTGACTGTCTGCCCGCTTCCCGTTGCCTGCCAGCAACGGGGAGTGTTTGTGAACTGCAAAGAAAGTGAAATAAAAGGACCGATTCTACAAGCCGTCTCCAGCGTGTTATTACATTGGTGTCAGAAGTTCTTCTGGGACCGTTTGGACGATCTTCAAGATGTCCAAGCACCTCAGGAAGAAGAACCCACCCGACCCTCCATCGGAGGAAGTTGTGGAGACGGACGATGACGATCTGCTGGGAGCTACGGCTCTTCTATCTCCGACGGCCGCTCTCCCCGACGCCGCTCATCGCCCAAGGGAGGAAGAGGCAACCACCTCAAGGGCGGACGAAGGATGGCGGCTGATGGCGGAGCAGATCGAGTCGCTCCGAGCGATTCTGCTCAATCTGGTGACGGCGGTCGCGTCCTCTGCGGCCCTGGGTCGGCCGCCTGCGGCTCAGCTCGATGTCGAGGACCAGGATCTTCGGCGGAAAACGACGTCCGCCACAGCTCCTGCCACACGGGGGGAGGCCTCCATCTTGGGCGGGGCGGCGGCGACGGAGCCTTTCGACACCATCTTGCGCGAGGCTGCTACCACGCGGCCTCCGGACGCCATTTTGTCGGAGATGCGCAGAACGCGGGAATCGCAAGTGGAGACGCCCGCGGCATCTGCCTGCCACCGCGGACATCGGCTTCCACAGATTAAGGAATTTATTGCCGGGGGCGATTGGAGTGCTTTTACGTGGCGCTTTGAGTCGGCCTTCAGATCCGTGCGATGGACGGAGGCAGAGGCGCTGGAAGCACTGCCCATGCTGCTGGACGATGTTTCACTGGCGGTCTTCCGATCCGTCCCGGCGTCCAAGAAGAAGACGCTTCGTGATGCTTTCGCAGAAATGGTGGGGTTTTACGACCCGCCGACGGCGGCCACGAGGAAATTTATGTCGCGTCGTCGAGGATCAGAGAAGTCGCCCTTGGCTTACCGGGGGGCGCTGGTGGCGTTGGCCATGGCCGCTTACCCCGACGCGACGGCGGATCACCTCGATCCCCTTTTCCTTTCCCGTATGCTGGAGCTGTCTCAGGAATTCAACATCTCGCTGCCGGTATGCGGCCACGAACCGCTTACATCGCGATGGGTGGCGCGCTGCTTGGACGCTAAATTTAACATCAAGCGCTGGGATCAGATGGCGGCATGGACGGGTAAACCCGAAATCGACGTCCCACCTTTAGGGTGGTCTCCACGACGGGTTGTCCATTGCTCCGACGACTCCGGCGACGACGAGTTGGTGGCTGCTGTTCCACACTGGATCCCGAGACGACAGCTGAACGACCGGAGTGGTGACTACGCAAACCGACCACGTGCGGGGGCCGGGTCGACCGACCGCCGGCCGACGACGGCCACGTGCTTCAAGTGTGGCCGACGAGGCCAGTTTGCCCGTGACTGCTGCTGCCGACCTCTGCCTTCGCCGCTTCCGCCGAGTGGGCCTCCATCTCCTCCACCGGACGCGGAGCCGCGACACCCTCGGGCGAGTCGGCGCAAATCGGACACCCGGCAGGTCGTGTCACATCATTCATCCACTCGCACACATAGTTGCACTTCCAATGATAATTGTGATTCTTCGGTGTCATTACCACGCTCTACTACACAATGGAAAAAATTGGCTCGTAGGGTTGTGGCTGCGGCGTCGGGTTCGTCGACGGTACGGGGTACCATTGACGGCATCGACGTCCGGATTTTGGTGGACACTGGCGCGTCTGCCACCATTTCAGATGTTATTTTTCATCTTTTGTCTATTCCCACGTCGCGAATCCGCAGGGTTAATGACGCGTGTGTAGCCGCGAACGGAGGTAGCATGGGTATTTTCGGTCAAGTTGATGTGCGAATTGCTATTGGTAATATTACCGCCGAAGGATCGGTGTTGATTTCTCGCTCACTGGCCGTCCCATGCCTATTAGGCACTGACTTCTTGCGCCGCATGCCACTTAAGATACTGGTCGATCAGAATTGTTTAGAAATGCCGGGGGGTCGTAGGATGTTATTCCTGCCTTCCCTGCTGGCCCATTCGCCGCCGGGTAACGCTGTTAACGCCATGGTCGCTGCCACAGTAGAAGTTCCATCGGGCTCACAAATGCTTATCCCGCTGCGTTACCGTAAGCCCCTTCAGGTTAAGGATGGTACGCTGGGTGTGTTATTATCCCCGTCGAATTCGGTGTCTAAATCTTTTTCCTTGGTGGCGGCCCAAATGATCCGGCTGGATCGGTATTGGCTCACGCCACTACCGATTTCGCCACTTTTGACGGAAAACCGCATATTAAAACACACACCGATGGACCGCCACGCGATCGTTCACAGGAACGGTGGATCGCGGACTTGTGCGGAGAAAATTAATCTTTATCGAACGCGCAGAGGTCCGCTTTGCATTCGTTGATAGTACAGTATGCTGACGTTTTCAGTAAAAATGATTTGGATCTCGGCCGCACGTCGCTTTTGTCGCACCATATTGACACCGGTGCGACACCTCCGATTTGTATGCATCCGCATCGCATGAGCCCTGCAGAAAGGGAACACGTGCGCGGCGCTGTAGACGAGATGTTGGCGGCGGATATTATTTCGCCGTCCAACAGTCCGTGGGGCGCGCCGGTGGTACTGGTTAAGAAACAGGATGGTGGGACGAGATTTTGCGTCGATTTCCGCCGGTTGAATAAGATATCCGTGGCGGACGCATACCCTTTACCACGAATGGATGACTCATTGGACGCTTTATCAGGGGCAAAATTATTTTCCACCCTCGATCTGTCCTCGGGGTTTTGGCAGCTCCCCCTCGATGACGCGTCCAAACCCAAGACGGCATTCCACACGCCACAAGGCCTCTTTGAGTTTAACCGCTTACCCATGGGCTTGAATGCGGCTCCGGCGACGTTCCAACGCCTGATGGAACTGGTGCTGGCGGGACTACAGTGGGAGACATGCCTCATATATTTAGACGATATTATCGTTTTTAGCCGCACGTTCGAGGAACACCTCCAACGCCTGGAGACCGTCTTTGACCTAAAGTTTAAACCAAAGAAATGCCACCTTTTGCAACACTCCATCCGTTACTTGGGTTATATTGTCAGTTCCGACGGCATGTCCACTGACCCTCAGAAAACGCGATGTGTCCGAGAGTGGCCTACACCCACTTCGGTGGGCGACGTTCGGCGCTTTATAGGCTTTGCGTCCTACTATCGCCGATTTGTTAAGAACTTTGCCATGCTGGCTAAACCACTGCATATTCTGACGGGCAAAAATCAAAGGTTTAAATGGGGTCCAGAGGAGGAACGCTCTTTTCACTCGCTCCGGGAACACCTGGCCACGGCGCCTACGCTCGACTACCCAGACTTTTCCCAGCCGTTCATCCTTGACACGGATGCTAGCGATATCGGCATCGGGGCCGTTTTATCGCAACGTAAAGATGGGGTTGAACGAGTGGTTGCATATGGCAGTAGAGTTCTGTCCCCGGCAGAAACACGATATTGCGTGACGAGGCGGGAACTTTTGGCGATCGTGCATTTTGTTCGCTTGTACCGGTCGTACCTGTATGGAAGGAAATTCCTCGTTCGCACTGATCACGCGGCTTTGCAATACTCGTTGAAATTGGACCAACCATCAGGCCAATTGACACGGTGGTTAAAATCGTTACAGGAATTTTCCTTCGATATCACGTACCGCAAGGGTGCTCGCCACGCCAACGCGGACGCGCTCTCCAGGTTACCACCCATTCCCCGGTTACCACCCATTCCCCCGTGCACTTGTCTGACGGGTATGCATCGCTGTGGGGCGCCGCTTACCTCGCCCTGTCCGGTTATGGGGGCAATGTTGAACGAGGACGGCCAGGATGTACCAGTGGATACTGATGATACTCTGCGGCTGCCGCACTCGGTTTGGCTGCGCGAACAGGAGGCCGATGCCTCTCTGGCTCCGTTGCGGAAATTGATCGGGAAACCGAGAGCTCATTTGGCGGGATGGAAGTGTTCCGGGGCCAGGCGGGACTATTAATGTGTACCGATGGATTGTCTGACCGACCACGCCTGGTCGTGCCTACAATCCTTCGCCATGATCTGCTTCGCGCTCTGCACGCTGACAAATTAATGCACCTCGGCGTGCAAAAGGCTTTGGCCGCAATGCAGAAAGATTTCTTTTGGCCCGGCATGACGGCAGACGTCAACGACTTTGTCCGGTCATGCCATGATTGCGCGAAGAGGAAACCGCCCCGGACACATTATGTGCCGCCATTACGTTCCATTGAGGTGACCCGTATAAACGAATTAGTTGCTCTGGATATCCTCGGCCCATTTCCTCCGTCCGCTAGGGGCAACAAATACCTTCTGGTCGGGGTGGAATATTTTTCTCGATGGCCTATGGCCTGGCCTCTGCCTGACCAGAAGGCCGCGTCCATTAACGATGCTTTTGTGAATGGTTATGTCATGGATAAAGGAGCACCCGAGAGGCTGCTCACGGATCAGGGGCGTAACTTCTCCTCCAAATTGCTCAAGGATGTTTGCGATGCGCTGGGCACAAAGAAAATCCGCACTTCCCATTACCATCCGCAAACGGACGGCATGGTGGAACGATTTAACCGCACCCTTTCGGCTATGCTTTGTCACACGGTCTGTGAAAAGCAGACCGATTGGGACTTGCACATACCGGGCGTCTTAGCGGCATACCGCATGGTTCCGCACGCGTCCACGGGATATTCGCCATTTTTCTTGATGTATGGTCGTGAGAACGTACCCCCCATTGATGTACAACTGGGTACGCCGAGGAAACAGCCGTCCCTTTCCTTGCCTGATCACGTACGGGACTCGCTTGAACGAGTTACAGAGGCGCGAGAAGCCGCCAGGTGTGCGACGGCCCGTACGCAGGCAAGGAATGAGAGGTGTGCACGTCGATCGCGTACCCACATGCCCTGGTCGGTGGGCGATCAGGCATGGCTCCACTGCCCTCAGGTGCCGGTGGGCACATCCCTTAAATTGCACAGGCCTTGGCGAGGACCTGTCACGTTGGTGGACATTCGGAATCCACAGAGTGTTCGCGTCCAATACGAAAAACGTCGGTGGTACGTCCATTCGTCGCGACTCAAACCCTACGTTGACCTGCGTACCGACACCTCATCTCCACTTGTTGACCTGCCGGGGTCCGTTGTGCCGAATATGCCGCTTGCCTCGCCCGTTGATCCCCAGCGGGACTGTGTTGTGCCACCCGCAGATGAACAGGTTTTGAGGGCTGCTGAGACCCCCGCCGTCCCTCCTCCAACGGGACCTGACCTGGACACGACCGAAATCGGAAATCCTCCTTCTTCTTCTTCACGCCAACCGCCTCCTGTTGATCTGGCGGCAAGGCGACCGTGCGCAGGAAGCGGAGAGGGTCCCGCATCGCGTACGCGGTCGAAATCTCTTCCATTTCGATAGCATTGATTGCCTTGCAGTCTCTTCCCTGTTGTTACCGCGCTGCAGGGGCGCCCTAATGTATGTATGGTTATTCATGGGTGAATTTTGTTGTTGTTCAGGCGCATAGACGCCCATTTCGCCCTTCATGGTTAATGCGTCTTCGACGCCCTAATAAGCAATTTTATGGAATCGGCTTGTCACCCTTTTCCCAGCCGAGACGGCTGATTTTTTTCACCGGGGGGGGGGGGGGGGGTGATGTAATAAGAGCCTATGTCAGATTCACGTGGTGATCGGCTTGGCCGGTCCCGCTTTACAGCCAATGGGGGAAGAGCCTGGGAGCATGGTCCCGGCGTGATCACGGGATGTCAGCTAGGTGATTGGTTTCGGTGGACTTGGCCTCAGCCAATGGGAAGACAAGTCAGGGGCGTGGTCCCGGGAGTTGATGGGGGATCTGGAACATTCGGCGCAGGCTATTGAGGATTGGCTGGAGGGTACCACGTGACCCAGGCATTAAATAAGGGGAGAGAGGAGAGACATGGGGTCAGACACGGAACTAAGAGAGGGAGAGGCCACGCGCGAGTGGGGCTCTGGGTGCCACGTGGTGGTGGGTCTCTGGTGACTGTCTGCCCGCTTCCCGTTGCCTGCCAGCAACGGGGAGTGTTTGTGAACTGCAAAGAAAGTGAAATAAAAGGACCGATTCTACAAGCCGTCTCCAGCATGTTATTACATAAGTAACAAAATGAATGAACAGATACGCCTTCCTCCCATATTTATATTCACCTAACCAATGAAAATATGAAATAGTAAAAAAGTCAAAGTACATGGTCTTCTGGGAGTTGAATTTTCAAGCAAACTCGGACCGATTTTGACATTCAGTGTCTCATCAACAGAGTGAGGCTCGCTTAAACCCACGATGATGAACTGCGAGATGTTTGTATAGACAAGGACGTTCTGTTAGATATGGGTCCTGGTTCGTTGCAAAACCAAATAATACATAAAACACAGAGTGATCATTGGCGTCATTGATGAGACACTGAAGTATGACATTTGAACCTTCATCTCTAATTTGAAAAAGAGTTAGATTCCTGGGATATACGAACTGTTGTTTTAGAGATCTGCAAGAAATGCATCCACTAACTGCAGTTTCTTGTAGTTAAATGCAGTGACTCAAACGGGAGTAGTAATTTGTGCGTGTTTTTCAGTGTGCTCTCAGAATGACCGTTTTTTATTTTATTTCTGAGTATAAAAATGTACACGGTGACGTTAATGTGTCAGTAAGTGTTCTGATATAATGCATGCGTTGCATTTCTACACAAATCATGCGTCTCCTAAAGCAGTCCACATTTATCAATAGGCATTACAAGACCAGTGTGTGCCAGCTTACGTAACCAATACGCTTGCTCTGTAAAATGCTCATTGTGTGCTATGTTTTGTTGTTGTTGCAGTGGTGGCCACGTGATACTAGCTGACGGAATGGACCTGGGATATGTTCCAGATGGAGCCCCCTGTGGACACAATATGATCTGCTTGAGACAAAAGTGCAATGCAATCCGTAGCCTAAACCTCACGGCGTGCCCATCGAATACGGAGGACAGCTGCTCAGGACGTGGGGTAAAAACGCTCTTTCATCTGCTCTTGACCTTTTACGGGCGACGTGCCACCAATGCACCAATCAATACTGAATTTAAAATGTCTCTTTTGAATTGTTTTTATTATTACACTTAATATGCATGCGTGATGTACATACAGTAATGTTGAATAACTATGAATAACCCAACCAATAATAGATATCCATTGTAATTTATATGATTACACTAACCCCCCACTAGTCTTCGCACCTGATTGGCTCACAAGTGACGACATCACATTTATGCCTCCAAAATTTAAGACCGAAACAGGAGGAGGATTTCTGTACAACTCTTGCTGTCACCTGATGAAGCTGGTTGTAATTACCGGCGAAACGTCTTACTCAAATTATAAATGTTGTGGGTTTACTCTCCAACACACTGGTGTGCCGAACTAGTCACGAATGGGCATGTTTTGTTTACATGACAACCCTTACTAATTGGCTGTGTCGGGTGGTGGCGGGTTTAATGACACTTTTATATTTACACGATCTAACCTCAAAAAATAGGTTAATACTATCTGTTAAACTGATTACGCTGGTTTACCCAAGACATCCTCAAGACGATGTTTCAGGAGTGTTCTGCCAAGTTGTTCGCAGTAGCGTGGGTCATGTTGCTGTGTGTTAATCCCAATTGAAAACATTTTTGCAGGTAAGGTTCCAGCATTGGGATGCTTTGGCCAATAGCGCTTAGATTATATATTACTATATTATATATTAATTTAGTGATTGGAGGAAACCGGAAAACTCGGACAAAATCCATGTAGCACGAGGGAGAACATACAAACTTCATACAGAAAGGCACTCAAGTCGGGAATCGAACCCAATGATTTATTGCTGTTAGGCACCAGTGATACCACTGCACCACACTGACACCCAAATCAGTGATGCTTTGATTTTCGTCGTCAGATCTGTCAATGTGTCCTCCACATGGTCGTGCGCAACACGAGACGAACGTAACGACTTCAAAGTCCCTTTATTATTGTTACGAGCTTCTTTGCCCGTCCTCGGACGGAAGCTGTAATATTTATGAAAAAAATGAGCAGAGTATAATTTTATCTTGTGTAAATTGAATGACAGTGAATCTTGCACGAACATATGTCATAAAACACTTCACTGCATTTCACTCTAGCACTGTATTAAACTGGCCTTCAATGATTTTCTAATTTACTGGTCTGATACGTTATTCGCTTCTGCTTTCGGTCCCTGGGGTTCAAATAAATTGGATTGCAATAAAATATCTGGAAAATTACCGATAAATATATATTTAACCAAAATGTAGAAGCATAAATTAGACTTATCTTTTGTCTCAAGTGCTGAAGAAAAAAACAAAGACCCGAAATCCACTTTGTTGCTGCGTAGAATTATATATTAGATTCACTTTCATTAATTAGATTCCCTTTCAATAACGAACATATGTCATAAAACACTTCACTGCATTTCACTCTAGCACTGTATTAAACTGGCCTTCAATGATTTTCTAATTCACTGGTCTGATACGTTATTCGCTTCTGCTTTCGGTCCCTGGGGTTCAAATAAATTGGATTGCAATAAAATATCTGGAAAATTACCGATAAATATATATTTAACCAAAATGTAGAAGCATAAATTAGACTTATCTTTTGTCTCAAGTGCTGAAGAAAAAAACAAAGACCCGAAATCCACTTTGTTGCTGCGTAGAATTATATATTAGATTCACTTTCATTAATTAGATTCCCTTTCAATAAAGACACGTGAAACTTGAAGCGAATTTGCGAAAACATATTATTTACGCACGACCTTCTTAATGACGGGGGGTGCGGCATGTGGAGTGACGTCACGCGCGGGACGCAAACTCCCTCATTAATAATCATTAAAGGAGGACGTCACTCCACATGGAGCTCCCCCCCTCTCATCAATAATCATGAGCTGATGACGTCACTCATGTGGACCCCGCCCCCACCCCCTCATTAATAATCAAGAGCGGATGATGTCACTCCACATGGAGCGCCCCCCCAATCAATAATCATTGATGATGACGTCACTCATGTGGACCCCGGCCCCACCCCCTCATTAATAATCATGAGTGGGTCATTCTTTTCGATTGAATATTTCAGATTAACTGCAATACAACCGTCCTTGGACGGGCAGTAGGCTACTTTTATCATAATTTAGAAGAAAAAAATAGACTTACCTTTTGTTTCAAGTGCTGAAGAAATAAATAAAGACACTAAATACACTTTGCTGCGTAGAAATATTAATTTAATTACATTTCAATAAAGAAACGTCAAATTTCAAGCGAATTTGCGTAAACATTTTTTTAATTTCCGATCGACCTACGGGAGTGTAAAAATCCACCCGCTCATGATTATTAATGAGGGGGGGGGTGGTCATTTTTGTAGTGACATCACGTACGGATTTAGCACTGTGCTGCGTATATATTTATTTGACTTTCTGTAAAGAAACGTCATATTTGAAGCGACTTTGCGAAAACAAATATATTTTCGCTCGACCTTCTTCCACGTGAGTGTAAAAATTCATGTGGAGTGACGTCACGCGCGTTACACACATTTCTGGGATATTGCAGTATTGTAGAAGATTATTGCAGTATTATCATGAGAGCTTGGGAGGGGAGAGACGATGGGAAGGAATTCCACAGTGGAGAAGTGTGGAGAAAGAAGCAGCCAGAGAAGTGCTATAATCCTGCAGTACGGTGGTTGAACACGGTCTGTGTTGAATGCCAAACAATATGAAGTCCTTGAGTTTTAAACATTTAATAAAATGTGCTTCTTTAACACTGCCCTGCATTCTCAGATTTGCAGCAACATGGCCAAGTGTGTTTGTGATCACGAGTGGGCTGGGAGCGACTGCAGCGTCTATGATCCTCTCATCATGGCACCACTTCCAACTGAAAAACCAATTCCAGGTCTGCTGTTTTAATGGTACATTTATAAGTTATGTTTGTATGTATGTTTGACTTCTTTTGCACCGTACATACCCAACCGTGCTAATTTATAACCTTTGGGGAATTGTCCTTAAATGCCCGCAGCCTTGTTCGCCCTGCAGTATAAAAGGGTACACCATAGTTTTTCGATTAGTAGGTCACGTGTGGTGGGGTAAACTGTGGGTATGCCCACAGGTCTGGCCAGCGTGGAAGAATAGACCAAATACCCTCTTCGTTTTGCTCTCACCAGCAGTGGCGTAAGCCAGCAATTGCAGAGTTGTACTTTAACATTCCATCTCTTAGCCTGACAGGTGTGCGTACATTGATATAAACTTGCCTTTACCTATAGTCGTAATTAATATAGTTATGAAAGTGGTGTGTTTCAACTCGCTCATCGAGATGTCAAGCTCATCATCATCATCACAGCCTTTGACACCAGGCAAGAGCCCAGCTGACGGACGAGGCCCAGGGCAGCGCTCCTTGCAGGTGGCTGGAAACACCGAGGGCCAGGCAGGGCAGGGGATAGGTTAGGAAAGAAATCGGAGGTAGTGAGAGACAGCCCAGAGATGAACAGAATTTATCACAAAAGAAGGCAGGGAAAAGAAAATAAAAACAGAGCGGGAGATAGGGTCAGGAAACAGTTGTTGGGCTGGGCAGCAGCAGCAACTCGACCTGCAAATAGCCTCAGCAGTGGCAGCAGGGCTGAATTATCCAGTAGGCACATATATGTAATAAAGGACTCTCAGCCGATGTTGTTCTCCGTGTCCTTTATTGGGTTCTTGCTCGCACCCCGCGATGTCTCCGCTCCGACCCGCACCTTCTCCGCCTCGTGCCTCCGCACGTCGTCTGAGTCCTCCGCTCCCGCTCTCTCTCTCTGCAGCCACCCCGCTGCCCGTGTGCTCCGCACACTCCGCAGCCCCCTTGCTGCTCCGTGTGACTCCGCACACCCAGCAGCCACCCTGCTGCTCCATGTGCTCCTGCACACTCTGCAGACACCCCCGCTGCTCCACGAACACTCCTCGCCAGCACTCCGCGTGGCCTCTCCCTTCTCTATTCTGTCTCCACTTCCGATCCCCTTCCGGTTCTCCCCTTATATCCTCCCCCTCACGTGACCCTGACTCCTCCTCCTCCGCACGTGACTCTGACTCCACCCACACTCACGTGACCCTGTCCTTGCTCGCATTACATGACCCCCCCCCCCCCCCCCCCCCGTGTAGAAAAACCCAGCCGTCCCCGGCTGTAACAGAGCAAAATAATGCGAGCAAAAGTCCAGCAACAGGCCTAACAAGACAACGGATATTATAACAACAACAACACAACAACACAACAACAATAAATAGCACAATTAACGAAAGGAAAGGGACTTGGAACGCGTGCGGGTCGCCGGCCCGTACTGAACGGGGGGCGGCCCCCGCATAGACCGTGACCGCGACAGGATTTTAGGAGCGGCGGGATCGGAACCGCCCCGCCGCTGTTGGAGTCCCGCCAATGTCAGAGTCCCGTACCCCAGCGAGACCCGTCGCCGGGGTCTCCAGCAAATGTGTCCGCGGCGGGGTTGGAGGGGCGGCGGGGCCAAGTGTCCCCGTCGCCGTGGTAGGCCCACCCGGAGCAGAACTCACTGTCTCCGTCCGTGTCACGGCTGGTCCGTCTGTAGAAGGCATGACAGGCGCGCTCGCAGGTTGAACAGGCAAAGTCAGTGGCGCATCGGACGCAACAGACACCGGCAAGGCAACGTTAGGAGATGACGCATCCGGCCGTGGGGCCATGTAGGGTTTCAATCGAGACGTATGTACGTACCAGCGCCGCGATCCAAAACGAACACGCGCGGACTGCGGACTAGGCACCTCGATAAGCACAACCGGCCCCTGCCACGGTTTGTGCAACTTAGGGGAGGTCCCCACCCGCACCTGCGGGCAGTGCAGCCAGGCCATGTCCCCCACTCGCCAGGGGGATTCCTCATCCGAGCGCCGAGCACAACGTTCGTTCCGGGCCTGGGTCTTAGCCGTAGCCAATCTGGCCCCCTCCCGCGCCTCCGCCACGCGACGAACGGCATCCCGAATGTACTCCAGAAGAGGCTTAACAGGACCCTTCGCCCCGTACCCAGCTGCACGTCCATCGGCGGCACATTCTCACGGCCGTACATTAAAAAAAAAGGTGAGTACCCCGTCGATGCATGAGGTGTCATCCTGTATGCAGAGAGCACCCCAGGGATGTGCAAATCCCAATCAGCCTGCTTTTCGCTAACCGTGTGACAGAGCATAGCCAACAGGGTCCGATTAAGCCGTTCCACCATGCCATCCGTTTGAGGGTGGTAGGGAGACGTTCGAACTTTCTTGGTCCCCAGTGCAGCACACACCTCAGCCAATAATTTAGAAGAAAAAATTCGCCCTTGGTCTGTGAGCAACCTTTCCGGCGCCCCTTTGTCCATTACGTATCCGAACAGGAACGCGTCCGTGATAGACGCCGCCGACTGATCGGGCAAGGGCCAAGCCATAGCTCAGCGGGAAAGATATTCCACCCCGACCAGCAAAAATTTATTCCCCTGAGCGGACGGCGGGAAAGGCCCCAAAATATCTAACGCCACCAACTCGTTAATCCGGGACACCTGTATGGACTGCACTGGTGGAACATATGGGTGTTTAGGCGGCTTCCGCCGGGCACAGTCGGGACACGCCCGAATGTGCCCGACGACATCGGTCGTCATGCCGTGCCAGAAGTAGTCCCGCTGCAATGTTAACAAGGTTTTCTGCACCCCGAGATGTAACAACGTCTCGGAGTGCAGAGTCCGAACCAACTCGTACTGTAACGACGACGGCACCACCAGGCGCCAGCGATCGTGCAACCCTTCTCTCCACATTAGCAACCCATCCCGGAGAGCGGCTCCCGGCGTCCCACCGGACAGCGGGCCCCCCATCCCCTTTGTAGCCCGACTCCGCATGGCTCCCAGCGACTCATCGAGCAATTACTCGCGAAGCTATACCGAACGTGGCAGGTTCAAAACGCCATCAGCCGGTCCCGGACACACGGGATCCTCGGCCACCTCAGCTGGTACCGGGCATACGGGAACCTCGGGCACCTCAACTGGTCCCGGGCAACCGGGAGTCTCGGGCACTTCTACAGCAGACACAACAGGCCGAGGGGGTTGCTGAACCCGCGTACATCTGTTCGTGCCCGAAGCGCAAGCGCAAGGGGACCCCTGCGGCAATCTGGAGAGTGCGTCCGCGTTCGCGTGACGCGTGCCCTTCCGATATTGAATATCGAACGAAAATTCCTGCAGAGTCTCCAACCATCGTGCCAATTGGCCAGACGGTTGGTCGACTCGCAGGGCATATTGCAAAGCCGCATGGTCCGTGCGCACAATAAACGTACGGCCGTACAAATACGGCCGATATTGGCGAAGAAAATGTACAATGGCCAAAAGTTCGCGGCGAGTAACGCAGTAACGGGTCTCCGCAGGAGACAACATGCGACTACCGTACGCAACCACGCATTCAACGCCGTTCTTAGACTGGGAGAGAACAGCCCCAATCCCGGTGTCACTAGCGTCAGTATCCAGAATAAAAGGTCGAGTGAAATCTGGATAGTCCAACGTCGGTGCCGACGCCAAACGATCGCGCAGGCCCTGAAATGCCGCCTCTTCCGTTGGTCCCCAGCTGAATCTCCGGCCTTTAGCCGTAAGGAGGTGCAACGACCTCGCGATCGTGGCAAAGTTAGGAACGAACCGGCGGTAGTATGAGGCGAACCCAACGAACCGACGCACGTCGCCCACTGAGGCCGGAGTCGGCCAGTTACGGACGCACGCCGTCTTCTCCGGGTCCGTGGCGACCCCGTCGGAACTAACAATGTGGCCCAAATAGCGCACGTATCGTTGTAAGAGGTGACACTTTTTGGGCTTAAATTTCAAATTGGTCGGACGCATTCTGGCAAACACTGTGTCCAACCTCCGCAAATGTTCCTCAAACATGCGGCTGAAAACGATAACATCGTCTAAATATATCAAGCACGTCTCCCACTGCAGACCCGTTAACACGAGCTCCATCAGGCGCTGGAATATCGCGGGAGCGGCGTTCAGGCCCATGGGCAGACAATTAAATTGAAATAATCCCTGCAGCGTCTGGAAGGCCGTCTTTACCCTCGAGGACTCGTCTAGGGGAAGTTTCCAGAATCCCGATGAGAGATCAAGAGTAGAAAAAAAATTCGCCCCAGACAAGGCATCGAGGGAATCGTCCATACACAGCAGGGTGTACGCATCCGCAACCGACACCTTATTTAATTTGCGAAAATCCACACAAAACCGCAGCTTCCCATTTTTTTTTTTTCACAAGGACCACCGGCGCACCCCACGGGCTGTTTGACGGGGAAATAATGTCGGCGGCCAGCATCTCCTCCACTGCGCCGCGAATGTGATCCCGCTCCGGCGGACTCAACCGATGCGGGTTCATCCGAATCGGAGCGGCATCCCCCGTATCAATGTGGTGGGAAAGCAAGGAGGTGCGACCCAAAATCGAAATCGTCCGCACTAAAGACGTCGGAATACCTTCCCAACAGTGCGCGGAGCGCGGACCGCTGGTCCGCAGTCAAAGACGTATTCTCACGGCACAACTCGGCAATCCATCGATCATCCTGTGACGTCGAGACCGATATCCCCCCTACAAGGCCTCGACGGTCACGATCGCCATGGCTCGTGAAAGCAGTTGTAGCGTGAGCCAAAACCGTTCCGGCCGGTACAACAACATTTTCCGCGCTCCCATTCAATACCTGTAAAAACGGAGGTTGACCCGGCCGGACAATCGTCTGTGCCTCCACTAGCGTCAAGCCACCCATTACAGCAGCGGACGGTGATAACAAAACACCCGCCGCCCCTTCAATTCCAGGCACCGGTTTCTGATACCGCAGCGGAATAAGCATCTGCGAGCCAGGCGGAATATCGACCGATACCTCGGACAGCGCCTGCACCTGACGGTCAGGAGCTGCCCGGCCCCAGGGTGACGGCAAGAATGAAACACGCCGACCCCCCGGCAATTCAATACAATTATGATCCACCCTTATTTGAATTGGCATCTTGGCTAGGAAATCGGTTCCCAACAAACAGGGCACCAGGAGGGACCTGGAAATCAACACTGTCCCAGTAGCCGAAACACCCCCAACCGATATATTGGCATCCACCTGACCCACAATGCCCATACTACCCCCGTTCGCCGCTATGCAAGAGTCGTAAACTGGCCTCACGCGCCCCGGCGGAATGGACAAGAGGTGAAATATCATGTCGGAGATAATGGTCGCTGACGCTCCCGAGTCAACCAAAATGCGCACGTCGATCCCTTGGATCGACCCCGGCACGGTCGACGAGCCCGTAGCGGCCGCAACTACTCTCCGTGCCAATTTGTGCCACTGCGTCAGCGAGCAACGCTGACCACCGAACGCCCCCCCGTCAGTAATGGCACCCGGCCCGCGTATCGATGGTGATGCATGAGGTGACAGGCCTTGCCGGGTGTCTGATGCGTACCGACTTGCCTGTCGTGGGTGGTCCTTCCCCGTCGCGTCCGTAACCGAGGCCTCCTGCTGGGGCGGCTGTTGAACGCGAGCCCAGCATTCCCTGATGAAGTGGCCTTTACGGCCGCAGCGGAAACATGCCAGATCGGTTCGCCGTGCAGCACCCCCTCTGTCCTGACGCTCCCGCGCCGGTGGCCCTGGTCGCAACCCCGCTCTCTCCCGAGTCGGCCAGTGGGTCGATGCCACCGTCAGCCCGTCAGGACCCCTCTCGTCCCGAACGTAGACGGCCTCCTTCGGGACCCCTCCTGTTGCACCGCCGTCGACTGTAGGGCTCCTTGTCCACGCCGTCACCTGTTTCCATCGGCGAAGATTGAATTGGGCATCCAGGCACTTGGCCGCCGTCCGGGACGTCAACTTATCGTGGCCGCACACGGGCATGGGGATGCCCAAATCCCGGGATAACTCCAACATTTTGCCCAGTATCAGGGGTTCCAACAAATCGGGCTCAGTCTCTGGATATGCGGCCATTGCTAACTCGATCACCGCGCCCCGGAATGCCACCGGCGATTCTTCAGGTGCCCGTTGCCGCTGCACGAACCTGCGGTGTGCATCGTCCGGGGGCTCGTACGCCTCCGCCATTTCCTGAAAGACCCCCTGTAGCGTCGTCTTCTTAGCGGCTTTGATGGAGCGAAAGAACCGGACGGACTCGTCGTCAAGAACCATTGGCAAGACCTCCAAAGCCTCCGCATCAGTCCATTTAGCGGATCGTACCGCCGCTTGAAAACAGCAGGTGAATGCGCTCCAATCTCCACCAATGGAGAACTCTTTCACCGTCGTCAGACGCTGGCTGCGGGTCCCCACGCCGCCTTCATTCGCCGATGATGTCCCATGCGGTAGCGACAAGATGGCGTCTTCCCGCCGTTCTTCCCCGACCACGCCCAAGATGGCGGCCCCGTGCCGCGTGGCGGAGAGGGCTGGAAGCGACGACAATGCCCCACTCGGCTGCCCTCTGCTCGGGCTCCCCGGACTCGTCGTGGGCGTCACCAGAGTGCAAAGCTGAGTTAAAACAGCCTTCAGCGACTCCAATTGGGCCGCCACGTGTCGCCACCCTTCCTCGGCGCCCACCCCCGGAGACGGTCCCGCCGCGCCGGCGACATCCAGCACTCTCGGCGCGTCGCCCGTCCCTGTCTCGCCTCCGCCTTCCATTGTTGGTAGCGCCACCGCCGGAGAAAGCTCGTCGTCTGCTTCAGAAGATGGCGCAGAAGATGGTGCAGGTAAGGCCTTTCTTCTGAGCTGTTTCGACATGTCTCACTTCTGACCCCAGTGTAATAAAGGACTCTCAGCCAATGTTGTTCTCCGTGTCCTTTATTGGGTTCTTGCTCGCACCCCGCGATGTCTCCGCTCCGACCCGCACCTTCTCCGCCTCGTGCCTCCGCACGCCGTCTGAGTCCTCCGCTCCCACTCTCTCTCTCTGCAGCCACCCCGCTGCCCATGTGCTCCGCACACTCCGCAGCCCCCTTGCTGCTCCGTGTGCTCCCGCACACTCTGCAGACACCCCCGCTGCTCCACGAACACCGCTGGCCGACGGTGCCGTGACTCCTGCCTCGTGGCAATCGCGCCACTCCTCGCCAGCACTCTGCATGGCCTCTCCCTTCTCTATTCTGTCTCCACTCCCGATCCCCTTCCGGTCTCCCCTTATATCCTCCCCCTCACGTGACCCTGACTCCTCCTCCGCACGTGACCCTGACTCCGCCCACACTCACGTGACCCTGTCCTTGCTCGCATTACATATATATTGCTATAGCAAGGATAGGCACAGTGTATATACAAAAAGTCAGGAGTCATGTCAATGTGATTTTTTTTTCATGAGGTCAGAGAAATTAACACCAGAGATTAACTTTTTGATATTTTTTTCATTGCAAAAATACCAATTACATCTTAAAATGTTTGTTGCACAATCAAGCGAGTGACAGTAGCAGTACCAACTGTTGAAATGTATCACTGAAGACCGATGAAACGGAAGTGCCAAGGGCCTACAAGAACCTTAATCCGGCCCGACGTGGCGAGAGCGCCAGGAGATGGAACCAAACCGGTGTCCTCTGGTTACGTCCAGTGTGCCATTACACCAATGTGGCGGCTCCCTTCGTCCGGAATAAAATATTTTAACCATCCAACTAATAATTATTATATCTGGATGCTGCTGTGGTGTAACGGTTAGCACAAACTTGACTTGCAATACGGATGTTGCCAGTTCAGTCTTTCGGTTGCGGCAGTTGAAACATTGGTGCAAGTGTCTTATATCGGCCTCTGTCCACCCAGCAGTGTCAGTGGGTACCACGTCAAGTGGATGGATCTGTAGGGTGGACGTGGTGGGGTAAAGCATGGGTACTCCCACCCCTTTCAAGATATCTAACAAGCATTTAGCAGAGTAGACCAAAATACCTTCAAGCTGGGATCTCTGGAGTTCCCTCGTGGAGGCCCTTCTGCAAGCAGTGATGGAAGCAATCGCAGGGCTGTGCCTTTACCATCTTGTTAATATGTCCAAGGATCCAGAGATTAAATGGATGATGAATATAATTTAGTTTTTTTTTTTTATAAAATATTTCTTGGCCTTGATTAAACTGTTGGTTGGCGCTTGTCGAAGGACCCTTTTACTCAGCCATTGATGGCATTTGACTGTTTGTCATTTTATTTTCAGGGCCCAGTGCTGCAAATATTATCATTGGATCCATTGCAGGTGCCATACTGGTGGCTTCTATTGTCATTGGAGGAACTGGATGGGGTTTTAAGTAAGATGCATGACAGCAAAATATATTATATCGCGCACACAAAATCAATAACGAGCTAATACCAGTTGGAATCGTGTTTTTTTCTTTTGCTATCAAAAGGTTCGGTCGCAATGTAAGCTACGGCATGTATCATGGAGCGGGCGACTTTTGTATTGCAAGTCTAAAACCTCGCTTGTAATGTTTGCCTTGTGTTGCGTCTGGAAAGGCCTGCGCCAAGAAGAAGAGATGCTGCTCAAGGACCCATATAAACCGTTTCAACGCCGTTGGATTGATTTGCTGATGCCATATTTTTAAAACTTTGCATCGATACGTAACTTTTGTACAGCCCTTGCACTATGAAATACGAAACTGTATATTATCTATGCATGATTCAATGTGAATAATTGCTGGTTGAAAAAAATATATCATGAAATATTACAAATAGAATGCTTAAAGTGTTAATGCCTTTAAATGCATGGTTGAGGTATAAAGCAACATACATTTTTGAATTATTCCAAAAAAGTACCATATTTAGCATTGACAAAGAGCATGGAATTATGTATACACTATGGTGTACTTGGCAATATTTTTTTTAAAGTTTGCAAATATACTGTAAACTTTCTTAAAAGTTTAATTATAAACACACTTGAAAAATTGTTTTACCTTTGATGTCTGTGCATTGTTTAGGATTTTCAGTCATGTAAAAGTACAAAGGACTGGCAGAAATTCAGTCAAATTCGTAAAGCACAAGTGGGATATACTTATCTGGGAACCCTGACCGTGATACAGGAAAATGGACGAGGGGCGGGAGAGCTGAGCCAGGGGGGAGGGGGGGGATAGCAAAGGGGAAAACTAGAAGGGGGAAAAGAGATCGGTGCCTGGTAAAGTGTGCGTAATGGAGAGGAGTCAGAACACAAGTCGACAGAGGGGAACCACATTGTTGTAAAGACTGCCAATGGTTCCTGCGATAGACTCCCCAGGTGCTCCATCGTGGGGAAATTGCACGATTTCCATTTAGGCCGCTGTCGGTAGCCTAAAAGAGGCCTAGAAATAGGGTTTCGTTCCACCAAGTGGGGCACTACCTACTTTTTTATATTTAACATCAGAAATATATAGAGATTCTTTAGGAAAAAGTTCTCCGCACACAACCTTGCAGTTTTTGTGAAAAATGATGCTAAAGGTGCCTATTTTGAAAAAAAGGGAAACCATAGGGAATTTTGCACTTTCAAACCTGTTTATCATATAAACCCAAAAATGCAGAATTACCACTTGAAGTACAAAATAAACCAGTTTGAAATGTGTGATATACCTGAAGTTGCTATCTATGCACAGTAAACATAAGATTATCAAGAAAACTTCTACTGTAGCATTAACATCCCAATTACTTCTCATTATGTTGTTCCAATTCAAAGGTAATATTTGAGGTAAAATCTGAATAACAAATAGAATTAAGCCAAAATATAATATATAAAAACATTTTTTTCAAAATAACACATTTAATGGTGAATTGTCAATTCGCATACACGAGCAGTAACTGCACTACATGTACATATTCACAGGAATGATTATTGTAAACAAGATTTAATTTTGATTGATTTATATTAAATATATATGTCCTATATTAATTTTATTATCATATACACATCACTAAATATCAAGATCACTGTCCTCACTATCAGATTCACATGAAACAATATCCTCAGTTAATCTCACATTGTCACAATGAACACATTTACATAGGTCAGTGCAGGCCAGGCCAGTCTTGTGGCATGAGCACCTTCCACCTGTACACGTACCAGACTTACACCCACAGTGGAGTGACCCCAAAATCTGTTGAGGAGCTGGATCTTAAGTCATCCATGATATGATGAGATCACCATCCTTGACAATACATCCAAAGCCGTCTGGACTGGGAGCATTTATAAAAGGATCCAATGCTCTCCTCTGGATTGCAGCTTGGTAGTTAGCACGCTTGAAGTGCTCTGTAAGTGCATCTTTTGTTGGAGGTAATGCCTGTTCGGAAGAGGCCTGGACACAGGAACCTATTGTATCTGGCCAAATTAACATCTGATACCTTTTCTCCATACAGCTCACACGCAAAACGTTCTATGGTCACAAATGTGGTGCTGTCCATTTCAAATTGCCTCCCACGAGCAACAAATGCACTGATGTACTCTGCATTTCCAGACACTATATTTAGTGGTTTCTCTTTTCCTTTCCCATAAAAGGAACTAGATGAGTCACAGCCAGTGAATGTGTGTAGTCCTATCAGTGCCTCTGTTAGTGAAGGACCCAAAGCAAAACCAATAGCCTGGAGATCTAACATTCTTTGCCTGTCTTTTGTTCCTGTCAGAAGTACATCTTTGCTGAGGGAAGCTTAGCCATTATTGAAAGTGAAATGATAGCAACATCAGTGTCAGGACTCTAGATGATTATCTTATTATAAAGTTCACTCCAGTCATGTTTTGCATGAAGTAGGAGCCTCGTGTCAGCTTCTTCATGGTCACAAGTCAAAGATTCTACCTCTTTGACAGACATAATGCCATCTTTAAGAGTGAGTTGATGACATACATTTCTGTGTACCACAAAGATAGCTATGTCTTTTCCAGCTGCTTGTAAAGGCACAGTTCTCCATGTCTCAAAGAGAAAGTCTGTCAAGGCTTCTTTATTTTCACCACTGGCTAGAAACTTGGTCCACTGACTTGGAGTCTTCTGCTTGATGCTGTATATTTGCAGTAATTGTTGTCCAGCAACAGCACGTCTTAATCGTTCAGCATTTTTGATGCTCACTGCCGGGTAGCGATCAATGACAAAATCGACCCTTGGACAACTGAACTTTCTACCCATCTTAATCATAAGTTGAAGAAGATCATCAGCAAGCTCACCGAATGTGTCTGGTATATTCTTGAAACTCCTGATCAATGCCATGCCATGCCATCTATCAGTAGGGCACCATTATCACCAACAGTCTTGTTCACATGACAGTCCTTGTTCTTTGATTCTAAACAAGCTAGAAGAGCAGCCTTATTTGTTTTGGCTAATGAACCATCAGTGCTTGCTAGCGGGGATGAGATATTGCCAAGTAAATATGTCAGAATCTCTTTCAAGTTTACAGACCGGGATTGACTTATCACTAACAGTCGTGCAAAGAG
Organism: Lampetra fluviatilis; assembly: GCF_964198595.1. Lineage (NCBI taxonomy): Eukaryota > Metazoa > Chordata > Hyperoartia > Petromyzontiformes > Petromyzontidae > Lampetra > Lampetra fluviatilis. Next base: position 1,117,516 of record NC_136295.1, on the reverse strand, counting down.
TCTCCTATCATTTTTTAGAATGACTTGATTTCCATCTTTTGTCTTGGATGATTTCTTCATTTGATCCCCAAACGTAGTGAGCTTCAAGGACTTTATTGGAGAGAAGAAGTCTGTTTTTGATGACTGGACTCGATCTTGGATGAAAATTTTCAGAGCTGTTTCACCTTTATCACAAGCACTTTGTATGTCATCTCTGACAGTCTTTGTAGCAACAACACCAGAGCTAATACATACAAGATCTTCACGAGGCAGGAAGGGATTGATCATAGACTCAACCGGTGAAACCAAAGATATAACAGCAGCATTGTCTTTTGCAATTCTTGTTGCATCCAACTCTTTATGACCCCTCTCTTCATGTTGCATTCCAGCCATCATTTCACACTGCCTTGTGATTGCAGAACGTTCAGGATGAGACAGTATCCATCGCTGGACGGCACCTCTGTTCAATGTTATCCCAATTATGCCGCCTTTGGTCTTTGAATCACGGTTGCAGGTTTGTTCTATTGCTTGGTCACAAGCTATGGATGAGAACCTGTTAGCATCCTTACGCTGTACTGTCCAGTTTCCTTTTGCAGTAACTTCTTCATAGCAGTGTGGATGAGTCTTTGGAAGATTGATCATCTCGACCCAATATGCTGATAGGTACCTTGCATAATTTTGGCAGTCATATGCAAAATACCATGCCAGCATACGTCTCACTGTTGCTAAGTGAAGGCTCCAGTCAGAGTCTCTGGTTGCTCTAATGAAACTCAGTAACAGTTGAACCATTTCAATGTATGAGCTCCAAAGTCCAAAGGTGGTAATAACAGAGTTCATCTCATGTACATATCTATCATAGCAGGACAGCATATCTGATATGTCAGACACTGAGTTAGATGAAAATCCTGCCTCAGACTTGTACTCTCGTACTAGATCTTCCATGGCTGATATGTAACGAGTGTGCTGTTGCTCAGGAAGGGACTGAAGAAATGACCTCAACCGCAAGATATGCATTGCCTCAAATAGGAGTTTGTGTGCACGAATGCTACGGTTGTAGTGATGTCCACTAATGACTCCATTTATTGAACCAACAGCTACCACATTTGATTCAATCAGCATATCCTGTAGTCCTGCTTCTTTGAAACGTTTGTCTATCACTGCCATAAAGGACATGGCTGTGTGGAACTCACCTTAATCGAGCTTGATCGCCGCTATCAGATGAAGCTGCACTGCTTACGTCCTCCATGTTTACATGTGCGTAGTGATATTGGCTTGATTTTGGCTCAGACCTACTTACATTTTCGATACTGATTGGTTGAAAATCTAGCTCAACAGTTTTATATGTCTCAATACGCAGTCAATATAGTGCGCCAATAAATTACACTTTTCTCATTAACTGCAGGATAATGCGTGGAGAACTTTTTGCTTGGATACCTTTTATTAACGTTGAACATATTGAGCAAAAGAAAAAGTAGTGCCCCGTTTGTCGGAACTAAACTGAACGATACAGCTCACCAGAGGTGTGGACTCGAGTCATGTGACTTGGACTCGAGTCAGACTCGAGTCATGAATTTGATGACTTGCGACTCGACTTGGACTTGCATAACAATGACTTTGTCCCACCTATGAGATGTGGACTCGAGTCATGTGACTTGGACTCGAGTCAGACTCGAGTCATGAATTTGATGACTTGCGACTCGACTTGGACTTGCATAACAATGACTTTGTCCCACCTCTGCAGCTCACGTACAGCGGCCTAATTGCCCATCGCCTCAAATAAAACGGTCCGAGGGTGCTGTAATTATTCTCCAAATAGGGCTTTGTGAGTCCAATATTAAACGGGAGGTGGATGCCCAACAAGCAAGCGTGGATTGGGGTGGGGGGGATATGGAAGTGCCCAAAATGGTTATTGATGTGTTGGATAATGTTTGAACCTTTGGACAGGTCCAGAAGGAAAGTCTTGAATAATTTGATTGAACAGTGGAGGAAATAAGGGCTTTGCTATAAGATATGTGACCATCAAAGCATCGTTCAGCTCTGCACCTGTTGAATTCTGCCAAAGTTTAACCATTTCAACCCTTTTTCAAGTACTGCTTGCCAGTAAACCAGAGTACATGTGACATATCGTGGAATGGAGCAGGGGGTTAGATATCAATGAAGCAAAATCCTTGATTAAAAGTAATTTAAACTTTATTCAGGTGCGATTATGTGTGTGACCTCAACACCAGTTGTTACTCAAGTCGCCTTCCTCCCGGTCTCCGTCGCCCAGAGGCAAAACACGCATCAGTAGTGGGAATGTGCCAGGATGGTCAATGTTACCAGTGAGTATTTATTAAATGCTCACAGATTAAACTGAGAGCCTTGTGTAGCAGCAGAAAAAAGGCAGCAGTGGCACGCATAACCGGACTCGGTGAAGTTTTCCTGGAAACACCTCTTCTCCATCATCACTGACATAATTCATCAACAGCAAAAGGTCTATCAGAAGAAGCAGCAGCAACTTCATTATCAACGTCAGCATCGTTATCATGCTCAACACATGATGTCCAACATCATAAAACATCGTAACTCTCATCCTTGTCTTCATCTGCGTCATCTTATTGTTGTTAGTGCTCGTCTGCATTGTTGCCATCCAACCACCCACCTCATGTAGGGAAACAAAAGCCCGCTCTATATATCGTAACAATTTTCCGCAAACAATTTTGTGAGATAGTGGCGATGAGCGCACGCACACGGATTGGATTGGGACGGAAGCAGGCTTCCATGTGGGGCAGCCCTGCCCTCACCATGGCCCACACGAGTCACGCGCCCAAACGCAATCAACACGATTCCACGGGAGGGCGTAAATATTTTGCAATTGGCAGGAATCTTATCATCCATCATTGGCTCTGCTCTCACCCTGCCCACTACGGACAATTCTTTCTGTGTGCAATGGGTGCATTTCTGTGCGGAATTCGGCCCAACATGAATTTAACGCCGAGTGTGCCAATTTGTATGCGAAATGGCCGTATTTTTTACTGGAAAGTGGTGGAATGACGGCCAAAATAACTGCACATGTGACATAGTTTATACACACAACAAAGGAACCAGGCATCTTTAGAAGGGGTTTGCAATTAACTTTTATTTCACATTAAAAAACACAAACTTATTCCTTCAACAGCAATATCTTGAATATCCCCCAACAAATGATACACCATATTAGCTATGCAAATACAGTAGACTCTCGATTATCCACGTATGGTTTATCAGATTTGTAGATTTACCATGCACCCGAGATTTATTCATAACTCGTGTTTTTTCCCTTAAGCCCAAATTAATAATCTAAAAAGTGTTTAACACGTAGGCTTTCGTGACCAATATTATTCATAATAAAATTGTAAATGTTGTGGTTTCACTCTTCAACACACCGGTGGGCTAAAGTAGTGAACTATTTGTCTTTTGTCAACGTGACACTTTTTTGCTGACTGGCCGTGTCGGGTGGTGGAGGGTTACGACACATTTATATAAAACGCGATCTAACCCAAAAACGTTAATTATGAATCTAAAAAGAGTTATCTTTGAAATGTTTATTACAAGTTACGTGCTTAAACCGAGCAAATGTGTGCTCCATTTATTCCGAAATCCACGCGATCAACTCTACAGTACAGTAGTTGCATATCTTTACAACAGTGGGCAGAGTTTGATTGATGTTGATTCGCGTGGCTCTGCTCCTATCCACTTAGTGGGCAGAGTCTTGTGCGTGGGAGCAGGAGTGTTATCTCTGAGCATGCGGAAAATGTATATTTTTGGATTATCCGCGATTTTGAATTATCAGTGGTCATCCTCTCCATCATTAGTGTGGATAATCGAGAGTAATGTACTATGAAATTTCGTGATAAGCACTTTACTATCAATATAAGTAGAGAATAAGGGTTTCACATGAATAGTGCAACGTGTCCACAAAGTACTAGATAACAAATTTCCGCAAGACTCGTGAATGACAACAAAAATATCAGGCTGTAATTCAGTGTGAAATAAGCAATGTGATAATTAAACCCATACACAGTACATGAAAAAAATTACTATCTTGGTGACTTCAAAAATATCCTATTACTCACGATGTGTCTTCAAATGTGTTACTCCTGACAAAGCAACATCACGAGCAACTGATATTGGATGAGTCTTCATGTACATAAAAATGTGGGGCTATGTCAGGGCTACGTCAGCCGTACCGCACCTTTTCATTGGCCAGAGCCAGCTGGCGGATGTTGCTTATGCAGCCTGCGGCCGCCACCTGCAGAAATGTGTCGGTGGAGCCCACCATGGCCACCAGTGGCTTTGAAGCAAATAAGAAACAGAAAAACAGCAGTCAAGGACACAACAACAAGACAAAGATCACCTGTATAGACTTTAATATATTTACGCGATCTAACCCAAAAAACCTGTATTATGGATGATATTAGTCGCAAAAACCTACATCTTAAACTTTAGCAGACTTAGTGCAAGTGCTGTTTAGCGAGCGGCTATGAAGGCCGGGATGCTTGATGCAAACTGAGAGGCCAGCACCACCCCCCGCCACTTTTTTCTCCTTAGTGGCAAAGTTTACACATTGCATCAAGTACTCATTTGAGGCTGAGTCGACCTAGGCGAGGCCTAGCACCAGTTCAGATAATCATCACTGGTGTTGGCTGTGAGCGGGAATCGAAATCGGGTCGCTGGATTCGTAGGCCAGCGCGCTAACCGCTACACTACCAGGACACTTCATACACATAAATGTAGCATTAACATTGTTCTTTCAAACAAAAAATGCCATTGGCTCAATTCAAGTCGGAAGAAGCATTTGTGGAAGTTAGCAGGGTAAACATTCCCCCTCCTTTCCGCCAAAGGAATGTGGAATTTCCACCACTGGATCAGGGCTGTAAACAGGAGATGAGGACCAATGCCTCAATCAGCAGGAAGTAACTTTGACTTTGCAACATTTCAACACTCATCACCCAAATACATTCTCGGAATCTTTAATCAGAATCGGAATATTATACTGCAGGAGGAATCCGATGAGCTATGAAGCTCATTTTCACAGATGTCCAGTCGGGGCGGTTCAGAAAGTTACAACAACAAACAATGCAAAACCGGTAAAGTCACGTAGGTAAAAAAATTTTAATTAATAAAAGTAAAATAAAAATAAAATAAAAATCACGACGTTTCGGAAGCAACACAAGCCTCCGTCTTCAGGTGGATCACTGTATCACTTGATACAGCTATCGTGCTGTGACTGTTCCACCTGAAGACGGAGGCTTGTGTTGCTTCCGAAACGTCGTGATTTTTATTTTATTTTTATTTTACTTTTATAAATTAAAATTGTTTTACCTACGTGACTTTACCGAAAAAACCTAAGAATATGAATTCTTGCAGTCACGAAAGCTTCAAATCTAGAATGCAAAACCGATCGGAGTGCAGAGTATAGAAAAGGTAAGTCACAAAAAAAGTATAGAAGTCCATTACCAAAAACAATTACACCCAATGTATAGGAATACAACTGGAATCGATTCTTCTGGTATACTTTTCGATGCATGTAATGTGAGTATAGGAATCTGTTTTAATGGATTGATGCAGCTTTAGTGGTCACATTCATGTGTGAATGCAAAGCACGTTGTGTTAGCGTAGCTGTTACAGCCATTTGTCAAAATGTGCCTATGTTGAAGCTTCATTCATCGATACAATTCACTTGCCTTTTCATCCTCAAAGGACAAAAAAACCCTATGTATGGATCACGACTCTTAATTTATTCTTCCTTGTTTTTGCACTGATTTCTATTTGCTTTATTGTTGTACTTGTGTTTATGTCATTGCTCTTGTCATTTTGATGACCCAGGTCACTTGAAAATTTGATTAATCCTGGGCTCTTGAATTCTCACCTGGTTCAACAAAATCATCTTGTAATTTTTTTCTTCTAAAGTGCAATTGCACAAGGACGTCACCTATTTTTAACAGCACGGTTGGCTATGTACGGTGCGAAAAAAGTTCAAGATACATACAACAGCAATTTTTCCTGGAAAAAGAAACCTCACATCCAATACAATCTGCGTGAATGGAATGAAATGTAAATAGCTGGCTGGCCTACCTTGACCACTCCATTGCTGTGCATGGTGATGCAGTTCTCAGGAGCCAGGGACAGCTGGTAGAGAGCCTGCGCTGTGGCGCGGTGAACTAACGCATCCTTGGACTTGAGGTAGCGCACCAGTGGAGCCACCGCCTGGGCACCCCCAAATGCCACTCGGTTGCTCCCCCACGTGCAGCAGCAAGCGATCGCTTCCGCCAGGTTCTTACGCAGTTTGTCGTCCGTCTGTGGCATGAGAGGTCAGAAGTTTGAAATGGAATATACAGTTTCATTTCATTTTTTAACGCGGTAGGCGCGTTCCTGAAGAGTGCCTCGTGAAGCAAAAACGCAAGGAGTGAGGAATTTTTACTGAATCACATTTGCACCACAAAATCAGCCTGCAGTCATCCCATGGACGGACGAAGAGCTGAGATGAGGGTACGCTACAACGTTACTGTATCATTTCGCATACTGCATCATACCATCCAGCCCTCACCTGGTTTCAAATAAAATTTACTTATGCCAGAACACTTACAAAAAAATATAAATATCCTTATTAAAGATATGCATTTTGTTCTATTATGATATCTATATGAAGGACTCTTTTCAGCTGCAGGGTGAGAGGACAATATCCATTACATGACAGTGTTTTGTACCTGACATAAATAATAATGATGCTTTGTTTTTGATAGAACACCCTGCTTTACACCACAGGTCTCTCAGAGTGCATTGCATGCGATAAGCTACGTACATCACATCTCGTCCCAAACATTTTAAAGGTCGTTCCAAGAGGTAGCATAAGGTTATTCAGCATTGAGTCTGCGAGTAGGCATTATTCTGCCAATAGGTGATGTTTGCTATGTGCAATCCCAACTGAGTAATTGGCAAATAATTTTAGAATGTGGCTTATATGGGCCATGACCCCGGCAGACAATGGAGTTCTCGTGAATGACGGCGAAGGATCTTTAACGTCCACTAAGCAGCAGACGGCGCATATCATTACGATTCACACATCCTCAGTAATAACCAGGGTGGCCACTGGATGTGAACTTCATGCATCTGATTTTCTCGCTATTACATGTATTTCAAAAATGTGTTTTCCTTTGTGTTTGCTTGCTCTTCGTATCACAAACCTGTGCCAAGCGGAACATTTGCTACCGCTGGGCCACATCACCGCCCTGCACATCACACTTTATCATGAACAATAAAGTTACCTACTGCTTGTCTCTATTATTATTCTTGTAACAAAAAAAGATGAACGTTAAAATATAAACAAAGTGTAATCATTGTGGGAAATCCCTACCGTGCTCGTCAAATTGGCAAGAAGGGGCACCACCCCATGGTCCGTTATCACTGCCAAGTTTTCTTCATCCTTGGCAATTTTGGATATAGCTGCACACACACTGGCCAGAACCTCGTTGTCATCAGACTTGAGCAGGTTCACGATTAGCTCCAGCCCACCCACAAACGATCGCACCATTTCTCCAGCATCCTAGACAACATGCAATGAAAACAATATCAGTGTTTTTTTTTTAATAATACCAGCAATATTCTAACAATAAGCTACCTGCATTGATAGGATTTATACTTAGGTACTGTATATCAAACATACTGTTACATTTTGATTTAAAGCTTTCGTGACTGCAGGGATTCATTTTCTTGGTTATTTCGGTAAAGTCACGTAGAAGGGAAGTAATAAAATAATAAAAATAAAACATAATAAAATTATTCTCACGACGTTTCGGCCACAACGCAAGCAGCTGTCCTCAGGTGAAAACCAGGTCCGTCGAGGCGACAGAGTCTGACTCTGTCCTCAGGTGAAAACCAGTCTGACTCTGTCGCCTCGACGGACCTGGTTTTCACCTGAGGACAGCTGCTTGCGTTGTGGCCGAAACGTCGTGAGAATAATTTTATTATGTTTTATTTTTATTATTTTATTACTTCCCTTCTACGTGACTTTACCGAAAGAACCAAGAAGATACTGTTACATATTCAAAATAATTAGTTTCATGCCACTTTACAGAGAAAATGTATGCTTACATTCACGTTTTATGACCAAAGTACAAGTGTAAGAACAACTACTAAGACAAAAGCGGTAGAGGAACAAATCAGCATCAAACTCAAGTTATTAAAGTATGAAAATAATCAAATATTCACCACCACTATCATTCAAACTAGTAGGTAACTGGAAACATATAACTGGGTAACGTTTAAGGCTTTGGTCCCTGTTAAAGAAAACAATGTGATTCTGGCCTCTGGTGGGAGTTACCTGTGTAGTGACATAGAATGGATCACTACGGCGCGTCGCGCTGGGTACAGTAGAATAAATAAATATGGGTGTAGCAGCCAGCACAGCATGTAATACCACGGAGTGGGTCACTAGGGTGCGTGGTGCTGGCTGCTGGCAGAGAGGAGAATATGAGTCCTACAGACAGAGCATGGTATAGCAGCTATCCCGCCAGCACAGCAGGTAATGCCATGTAGTGGGTCACTAGGGGGCGTGGCACTGGCTGCTGGCGGAGAGGGGCATGTGGGGACACGTCACCCCGGCCGGCTGGCAAAGCACGTGATGGGCCGGGGTACAGGATGTAGGCCTGTAGGGCAAAAGTGACCAAGGGGACACAAGGAACATGACCCAGGACCTTCTGGAGGGTTCCAGGAGGGGGCGTGGTTAAGGGCAGAGCCGGGCAGGTGGCACGTGGAGGTCGGCCCAGGACCACCTACAAGGTTCTAGAAGGGGGCGTGGCCAAGGGCGGAGCCAGGCCACGCTGAGAGGCATAAAAGACAAGCCCCGAGGTTAAATCAGGGCTGTCTACAGGTGGAATGGAACCCGAGGTGCTACGTCTTCGTCTCCGGCATCGTGGGTCAGACAGCATGTTGGCTGCTCTGACCTGTAATTAGTTATCCCGTATGTGAACAGTGTGTATATAGTGTAAAATAAACGATGTTGCCTCCTAAAATAGTGTCTCAGAAGTGACTCACTACACCTGTAACGGACCGGAATGTAGCCTTAAATAAACACTCAGTACTGTCCGTACAGCAGGGCTTGTATGAGTGAGTACCAGCTCTTTACGCATCATCAGCTACTTAGTAGAATTTATATTACCAGACAAGCCTATCGAGACAGGGGGCCATATTTATGAATTGGGCTAAATGTAGCATGCTGGAGTGTTTGAACTTTGTCCAAAATATATTATGCTCAATTCCAGAACAAATCATTGCACCACTGCATGAGACAAAAATGAGCAGAGCCAATATTTACAACATGGACAGCAAACAATCTCACGTCAATCCTAGACCACTGTGATGCAGAGGCATAATAATCATAGCCCAGGCATGACCAAATATTCACTGGTCTATCTAGCACACAAAGATCCCCCGTATAGCCTTAACAGACTGTTGGGGCAAGTGCTATTAGCGAGTACCTATGGAGGCCGGCATGGTGCATAAGAGAGTGAATCGCCAGCCCCATGCGCCTTTTGTTCCCAAGTAGAGATGCTTATACACTGCACTAGGTATTCATTTGAGGCTGAGTCGACCTAGTCTATGGGTCAATGCTAAGAGATAGGTAACCAGTTCCCTATGTTAAGAGATAGATATTTATGGTTTGAAAATTATACTTTGTAATGTATGCAGCTTATGTATAACTGTACACTAATAATTTACATATGAGTCTCGCCACCATATTTGGAGTTTGCATGTTCTCCTCGTGGTCATGTGGATTTTTGTCTGGGTCCTCCGGTTTTTCCCTCCACATTTAGAAACATGCGTTTGGAGTATTTGGCTGCTATAAATATCCACATGATGAAAAGTCACGTTGTAGTTTTACCTTGACATTTTCAATGCAAGGGCAAATAGCCCAAGCTGCACTGGCTTGCACTTGTGAGTTGGAGTTCTTAAGGAGGGACCAGAGCAGGCGAACTCCATCCAGATGATCGATAATACTAGACAGAGCACGATCAATACAGAACATTATAAAACATGTAAAGCCAACTTTACAACGGCAGAGGTTACATTATTACATGTACAGAGGTACTGTACCTTGCTTCTCTTGTCTCATACTAAGTCTCCTCCAGCCCGCTCCGCTCTCAATCCCTCCTACTCCTCACAGTTCCCACCTTTCCTTGTGCACAATCCTGTTTCTGCTCCTTTTCCCTACTTGCCCCCCTGCACTGGAACAAACTTCTCCTCCACATGAAGCTAAGCACCCTCCCTGTCTCGTTTCCACTCATCCCTCAAGACCCACCTCTTCTTCCTGGCCCATTCTTCCCTCCATCCCTAGATACCCCTGTAATTCCCGTTCCCACTAACCTCTCTCCCCTTACCTATCCCTATCCCCCTTCCCTCTTTCCCCTCCTCCTCTCATATGCCACCATATCACCGTCTGTTAACCTCATTGTACCATTTATAACCCTTATAAAGCCCCTTGGATATAAGGCGCTAAATAAATACAAGATAAGATGTCTACATGCAGAAATATGTCTTTGATAAATGCAAGAGTAGGTAAGGCTTTAAAAGTAAAATAATGTAGACTCTATATAAGCATGCATAGGTGACACTCTGTACAATCGTGGCTATACCGATCTGTGTTTGCGTATTGTTGTATGTAAAGTAATATGAACAATTTGTTTCATGCTATTTAGGCATTTTTACATGCGTAATGAGCTCTTAAGAAGATTAAATTAGTCCTCATTACAGGCAGTCCTCAACTTACAAACAACCAACTTACGAATACGCACACTTACACACCAGCTTCCATGAATTATCTTTTTTTAACAATTACTTAAAACGTGAACACGCACTTGAAAACTAAACCGCGGAACTATTTTGTTCAGCGGAGTGATCCTCCACGAGATCTAATGAGTCGGCCTAGTGTGGGGAGTGAGCTTGGTTAGCGCGCTGCACTCCGAACCTGGGTACCAAAGTTCAATTCCTGGTCACGGCCAACACCAGTGACGATTATCTGAACTGGTCCTGGGCTTCTCCTTGCTAGACTCAACCTCAAATGTGTACCTGGTGCAGTGTGTAAACATCACCACTGCAGAAACAAAAGTTGCCGGGCATAGGGCTACCCACTCACCCCCTCGTGTGTCGTGCTGGCCTTCATAGGCACTGCTCACAAACAGCACTTGCCCCAACAGTCTGTTAAGGCTATACGGAGGATAGTTGTTGTTGGTGTGTGTCTGCGTGTGTGCCTGCACGCGTACCCCATGTGTGTGTGTGCATGCAATTGCGGTGACTTATCACACCCCTTCTGACAAGAAAGCCAGCATCAGGACGAAAGTCAAGTGAAAATAAAATTATTATTTCTATTTATGTTCCTTTATTTTATGTTTTATTTACTATTTATGTTACTTAATTTAGTTGTATTTATGATACAGTATGCATTACAGCATTAAATGAAAATGTACAATATTTCTGATTTATGAGTTTAACAATGCTTCCATTTTTTGTTGAACCATATCACATTTCATGACACGGATCCATGGGCATATGAAAATACAGTACATTATTGTATTCTGACTTATGATACGGTCAACTCACGAACGGATCTCAGGAACAATTTGTGTTCATAGGTCGAGCACTGCCCGTATAGAGGTTGCCTAATGGGCTCTCTGGGAGGCCTGTCAAGCAGAAAGCCTGAGCTCCCTTAGAATATACATTGTATGATTCACTCAATAAAAAACATAGTCTGAGCTATATTTGTTCATGTGTGATTCATACCATTGTAATTATTAAAAGATATATTTTGGTTTAAAAATTATATTTTGTATTTTATTGCCAATTGAAAATAACGGCATGAAACAAATTCGTATTAGAATTTTCAGATAAAAAAACTCAACACCTTTGTCAATAACACTCACCATAAAACGAGACAATATATCATAGGTAACATTTCAGGCAATGGCCCTTGTTCACAGCACAATTTACTACTGCATAAAGGCCAACCAACCACAGTACAATTAAGGCATAACATTTTTGGTGCGTTTGTTTTGGTCTCTCATCGTTGTTTGTGCGTGGGTGGGTGTGACTGCACATGCAGTAATCCATCATACACACCCCATGTTTTCAGGATCCATGGCGCAGGCACCCACTGCTCGGGTGACGTTGATGAGGAGCGGTTGGTTGGTGCCCGTGAGCAGCTGTACCAAGGGATGGATGCCGCTTGTCTTGCGGATTATGGCACGATTAGCCGGCTCCTGGCAGCATTCACCCAGCGCTCCCACCACGTTTATGAGCACCTCCTCTGGTTGATTGCTTAACAGGGACACCAGAGTTTCTATGGTCCTCAACTCCTGTAGACTGCAAGCACACAAAGACACCAGCCGTGAAGCCCTCGTAACATTATTATTATTTAGTGAATGGTAACAACAACGACCGCAGTAAAACCATGAGTGTAACTCTATGGATCCGATTCAGTTGTTTGTCAAATATTTTTTCCACCGACACATTACAGGACAACAACCCAACGTAGAAAGTGGTCGTTGTGTGGCACATTAGGAATGGATCACTCTTTTAATTATGTCCTTGTGCAGTAAGGGAGTAAAGTGTGGTTCTGTGAAAGTCCTGATGTGCTGTGCAGTGCATCAATGCATGTGTGTACAGCAGCATGTGATGACTGAGTCGGGCCTGTAGGTGGCTGGCAGGGTTATTGAATGACCGCGCGGATATACTAGTCACATGGTTAATGGCGGCTCGGGAGCAAGGCTGGTTGTAACACACGTGTTGTTGCATTTGACAGGTAAAGGACGCAAAGGTTGTTTTTGATCGTTATATAAATGTTTCTAGACTTGTTCTAGACTTTAAGCTTGGCTTTGAAGTGTTCGTTTGTGATATATGCAATTAGAGGCGTTTTAGCACTGTGCATTGTAAAGGGATGACGCACTGTAATTAGTTACTGTCATTTTAATTCTCTAACTCTAATACTGTTTAGTCTATAACCATGCCCATGTACCCAGAATATGACTACTTGCAATGCTATTGAGAATAGAACACATGTATAGTAGTAAGCTGTACAATGGTGATATACAGTACGTATACTGTACACATACAGTACATATTCTTAAGTTTTTTCGGTAAAGTCACGTAGGTAAAAACATTAAAAAGTAAAATAAAATAAAAATCACGACGTTTCGGAGGCAACACAAGCTTCCGTCTTCAGGTGGTACCGTCACAGCCACGACAGCTGTATCAAGTAAATGAGAGATTGCAGGAGTTACCACTGCGTTTATATAATGGTCCAACCATTATATTATACCATTATATTCTCCAACCATTATATAAACGCAGTGGTAACTCCTGCAATCTCTCATTTACTTGATACAGCTGTCGTGGCTGTGACGGTACCACCTGAAGACGGAAGCTTGTGTTGCCTCCGAAACGTCGTGATTTTTTATTTTATTTTACTTTTTAATGTTTTTACCTACGTGACTTTACCGAAAAACCCTAAGAATATGAATCATTGCAGTCACGAAAGCTTCAAATCTAGAACATACAGTACATATAATGGGTGTAAGATACCGATATAAGTGGATAGTATAGATAGACATACAGCTTAGGATTAAAGTAATAGTCGAATAGTGATGTGCAAATGTGATTGTCAAAGACAAAGATGGTTTATCAGTAGGAGAATTGGGTTTAAGAGAAAGGGTTAATGAATAACCGCTCGTGTAAACCAGCCACATGGTTAATGGCAGCTCGGCAGCAAGGCTGGTTGTAACACACGTGTTGTTGCATTTGACAGAGTGACGGTGCTGTTCTTCCCAAGATTAATATTAACCACAATAAATAAATGTGCTTGCCCTCGATTTGGAGCACCTGCCCACGTCCTTCATTTCGAGTGTGCAACATTTGTCTCAGACGAGCAATACAATTTATACTGATCAAAGAGAAAGCAATCATACAGGAGGTGTTAAGATGTTCAAACACCAAATAGACACCTATTCCAAGGCATTAAGTCTGCATTACCTACACATATTTATGGTATACTGTGCAAAGAAAAATGTTATTTGATAACGTATGCATTGTCCTTGAAACTGATTAACATGCACCAGAGACAGCCTCCTTCATAGCTTTGTCTCACCAGTCCTATAGAGCAAAGAATTCCAAAAGGTGAACACAAGGACGATGCAAATACCAAAGCATGAATAGCTCTGGTTAAGTAGTGTTTGAACATCTTCACAAATGTACTATTGGAAGGAAGGGTAAAGACTGTTCTTCTCTTTTATCACCTTAATAACGGAAATCTTTTTCTCATAAATACAATTTATACTGCACAGTAATATCTCGGTTAACAAAGTAGATTCATTCCATGACATCACTTCATTGTTAGGAACTTCATTATCAGAGGTAGATAGAAGAGATGAAGGATGGGGATACGTTCCAGGACTTCAGAGAAGAGTGTACAATAGGAAAACATCAAATAGGCTCAGTGCCTTCTGTATTATCAGCGCCTGACTGAGTAGCATGTGGTGCTGTGTGATATCGTTCACCCAAACACTTAACAGTTTGTCTATTTCCCCAATAACACCGTTTAACGTGCGTGTTAGTTTAGTAGCAGTAAGGTCACTAGATTGTTGCATAGAAACCTGTACTTTCTCTGGTGGCCTTCAAATTGTATTTAAGGTGGACTGCGCTAACCCAAACGAAAGCGCCACTTCTCTTTCATCTCTCCTGCCTCTACCCTCCTTATGATCTGCATTTTTCCATTTCAAAGAGATAGATTTACACTGCACTTCATCACTGCAAAAAACAATATCAAACATTACCAACACGAGGAGCTCAAGTAATGGCCGGCAGGAGGGGAAAGAATGGGGAGGCGCGCTGCTGATTGGGCCGAGTGAGGGAGACTCACGAAGCTCTTCGCTCATTGGCTGCTGATAATATTCAGTAAACAAACTCCACGATCGGTCACGTCGACAGGACACCTGTTTAAAATGTTACTTTTTTTGTTAATCGCTTTGCATGATATGAGGATATTTTTTTCATTTTGTAGATTTTTTCGTAAAAATAGGGAGGTGAAATAGCCCTCCACGAGCGACTTTGTTATAAAGGGGCTTCATTCCTAGACTTCGTTAACTGAGGTATAACCGTATATTGATAACTGCGTTGCAATGCAAACTACGCTCCATGTGATTATCGATACATGACCACCAACTATAAAATCTATGGTCTTCCAGCTCTCTAACCATACTTATTGAGGTACTTCATCCATACCATATATGCACATGTTTATTCTGCTGATATAAACTGGAGAGTGATGCATGTCATGATATCAGCCACATTTGTATCAAAACATTGGTTACATATCAATCCTATATTTAAGTACTTAATTAAACTGAAAAAGTCTTCCAAACGAACCTACATTTTAAACTTATAAAAGTTATTCAAAATGTATGCTAAGCCAAAACATTACGTGGAAACTTAAAATACTAATCACAATTTTTGTTTAGAAAATAAATAACAAAGTAAATAAGCATTGGCTCCTTCATCGGCAGTTCACCAGCATTGATTCAAGCAATCTTGACTCTGCTAACTGCTAAGACACTCGAAACCATTCCAGAGTATGCTTATCTTGAAATCAATGCTGTTTAAATTATGCACCCCAGAAGGCTGTATGGCTAAGGATATGTGAAGGACACATGTTGTCTCCTTACATGGCAACGTTCTCTTGGCTGATGGAGCACTTCCAGATAGCCCCGGTCACTGCAGCCAACAGCTCCTTGTTCTCAGATTTTCCGAGCAGGATGTCCAACGGGTGCAAGCCTCCGTATTGCCGCACAAGGTCACGGGTCTCTTTATCTTCTGCACACTGTCAAGAAAAGAGTCTTCTTTTTAATACTCACCATCTCATATCATCCAGTGGCCAGACAGCCTACAGTAGTCATATACAGGGTGTTTTAAAAAGATGTACCCGATTTGAAATCGCTATATCTCTACAACCACAAACCACCCATGAATGAAACTCTTACCACTTGAAAGGACGGTGCATAGAGTTTCAAATGATTACCACTAGATGCCTCTCCCAGCGCACAAATAGCCCCTAGCCTCAGTCATTCGCAAGATGGTGAACCCACAACACAAGGCGTTTTGCGTTCTGCAGTTCAGCAAGACTCAATCCATAATTGCGGTGCAGAGTGCGTTTCAACGGCATTTTGGCATTGATCCGCCAATGTCAAAGAGCAATCGTCGTTGGTACCGACAATTTGAGGAAACAGGCTGTTTATGTAAGGGGAAGAGCACAGGGCGACCACGCACTTCAGAGGAAAACATGAAAAGAATTCAAGAGAGTTTTCTGCGTAGCCCGTGCAAGTCCACTCGTCGTGCCAGCCGAGAACTTGCGATCCCTCATACGACTGTCTGGCGTGTGTTAAGGCAACGTTTAATCGCTGAGGCCATACCGGTTGCAAATGGTACAGGCTCTTCATGCAGGTGACAAAGGAAAACGTGTAGAATTTTGTGTTGCGATGTTACAGAACATAGAGGACGATAGCTTCTTACCACGTTTGATTTTTAGTGATGAAGCAACGTTTCATCTAAATGGTAAAGTTAACCGTCACAATGTGCGCATATGGGGATTAGAGAATCCACACGAAACTGTAGAGCATGAGCGTAATTCCCCGAAAGTGAACGTGTTTTGTGCTGTTTCTCAAAAATAGGTTTATGGCCCTTTCTTTTTCGAGGGAAACACAATTACGGGGCAAGTGTATCTCGAAATGCTGCAGAAATGGCTCTTTCCACAACTTGATGAAGATTCCGATGACTTAATTTTTCAGCAAGATGGAGCACCGCCACATTGGCACCTGCAGGTTCGACGTTTTCTAAATGACACACAGGCTTGGCGCTACACTCTTGGCCCCCAAGATCCTCAGACATCACACCCTGCGACTTTTTCTTGTGGGGATACGTCAAAGATCGTGTTTTTGTGCCACCATTAGCGACTAATCTGGATGACCTCAAAAACGGAATCACGGCAGCAGTGACACTTTGAAAGGCATTTGGGACGAATTCAACTATCGTCTCAATGTTGTCCGTACAGTAGGTGGAGGGCACATAGAGCATTTATAAAATGGTTAGTAAAACCTGATAACTCATTAAACCGTTTGTAACTTTTTGTGTAATTGTAACATGTTGCCATCGTGAAATATACTGCTTTGAAATTGGGTCCATCTTTTTGAAACACCCTATATATACACATTTATACTATATAGATTAAGTCAAACACGAATTGGGTATTCACCTCATAACATGATTATACCTGCGTTAGACTAACGATCCACTACCATCAAATTTAAGCATAACCCCGGTGGGTGGCACTGTGTGTAGGAGCCTCGACAGATGTATCTTAACGTTTCAAGTCCATACTCTTTGATTCTTTCGGTAAAGTCACGTAGGTAGAAAATAATAGATCACGACGTTTCGATCGCAACACAAGCGACCGCCATCAGGAAACTGCTGAAACGGAGTCCACTTCAGAGTTCTACCGAGTGCATCGTTCACCTGTGCTCAATAAAATTAGTACCACTTTGTTGGATATTAACAGTGGTCATTATATGAGCAGACTAATCCCCTCCATGGGAATGACAAACAACAATCCAGCTTTATAATAGTAACAAATACCAGTTTTAATTCTTCAATTAAACAAATGTATTTTTATTAAATTATAGGAATAGCAATAGGAGTAACAGTAATTTCTGAAGTCATTTAATGATAAATAACTTAAAACATTGACTATAAAAAAACTTATATATATTCCTCCGTGTTTCACATGCATTGAATGAAATGTGTTCAGTCTGGGAATGCAGATTACCTTGAATATGGCACTTGCACAGTGCATTTGTAACTCTTGGTTGTCACTGTTCAAGTTTTTGACCAAGTCCTCAATCATCTTCTCTGTCTGGATGGCGAGTCGATAGCTTGCCTATAGCAACAAATATATATTTAGTTTTTAATGATCGCATATTCTGTGAAAATGCAGTACTAAGTAAATGTGTAGCCATGATAAACATTACGTAGAGGTAACAAAAAACAAAAATCCAAGATCCTCTCCCATCTCCATATTCTCTCTCAATAAGAGGATGGACAATGACGATGGCCATATATTTAACCACTGCAATTAACTCAGTTTGGGAAAGCTACCTCCAAGGCCCTGGATCCAGGCCTCAGAATTTGAGACTACAAATAGCAGCAGTGTTTGACTAAAACAGTATTCGGCTTACAAATGTATAATTCCCTGGCTGGTATTATAAAATATTCCTTCCATAGTTGAGTGTCAAAACAGAAGCCTTACAACAGATCATATTGATCAATTAACCAATGGGCTTTCCTGTTAAATCAATATTTGGACTCTAAAGGAGGCAATGTTTGCTGGAACATTGGACTTTTAGTAGGTTATTCTTTGGGTCTTTCGGTAAAGTCACGTAGATAGGTTCAAAGAAAATAACAAAAATAACAATAAACTATGATGTTTCGATCGCAACACAAGTGTTCATCATCAGGAAGAAAACAAGCGTTCGTCATCAGTAGGTTATATGGTTTTTCTCGTTACATTTCCTCATTAGTCATCCTCGAAGACATGTTTCCTTCTTTATCTGTTGCTCCATCACCAGTCTCATCAATTGACCATAATCCCTTTTCGTGATGTATCTTCACCAAGCTCGTTTACTTTTCTCAGAAGTAAATGTGTCTTTCATTTCTGTTCTTTGATTCATGATCCTGTGGAATGTTTAACTTAGATTTTATATTCATCACCAGCAGTCGCCAATGTTAAGCATACAGCATGCAATTGTACCACGTGTACCCTCACGAAAAGCATTCATTCCTACATATAGGATACGTATGGCATAATTTACGACTTTAGAATACTCCAGAGAAAATATCTGATAACCTCATAACTGATCGTTCCATCTGTGCACACACCTCTGAAGCACACTCTTGCAAGGTGCCCACAACTGGGATGAGCATGTTCTCATGGGGCGACTTGAGCAGCCGCGCGAGCAGCGGGATGCCTCCCGCCTTGCGGATGGCTTGCTTGTTTTTTCTGCTTTTACTGCAACTCCACAGCGCTAGGGCCCCACAGCGAGCGACCTCGATGTCCTTCTCTTGCGCCGGACTTAAATTGGCAGAGCGCATGGGAACGCAGTCCATTAATCCCACCTGTAAAATAAATAAATAACCCCGTAACTCAACTACCACGCGATCGTAGTAAGATGTGATTGTGGATAAGAGGCATTGTGGGTAAGAAGGGCACCCACAAATGATCACTGTGGCTACTAATCACAGAAATGGTATAATCATTACCGACAATGATGATAATGGATTGATGAGGATTATTATACCCCCACTGTGCACACTCTCTGGCTGTGGATTCACAGTTTGCCACGAAGCCAGGTTACCCACTGCTTGATCATGCAGCTAACTGTGCTGTTTTGGGATGAGAAGAGGATTAGAGAAGATAATATATGCATGAGGACATCTATTGTGCAGATGGCGTGAGGTGATTGGTTCATCCAACATTCCCTCTTCACTGTGGATCATGTGATTACACACTTACCAGTTTTTTTATACCATTGTGCTTCCGGACTGTCCTTCGTGCCCGCCGAAATTTAGCAATATTGGCGATTGTCTCAGCCGCCAAACACTTGAGTTCCTTTTCAGAGGAATCCAGGATGTTTACCATAGTTTGGAGGCCGCCAATGTCAACAATGGATTGGCGGATTTGTGAATTGTGGCTAATCTCCTTCAGTATTTTAAGTGATCCAATCTGTAAGCAGGAAATTGACAATACAAAACCAAGTTAATTCAGAAATAAAAATAATGAACCCTTTAATCTGTCTTATGATGAACATCATTTATAGACCAATGAAAACTCCTCATCCACAAATTTGCCTATTCACAATAGCATTCTCCAATATTACTCCAAATAAGATGAGTTATACTGTATTCATTGCTATTTACTTTCAATTTAAGAGTTGATAGTAACAATAAAAGCAATAATGCAAATTATAACGCAGCAACATTTTAGAGACATAAATGACCGTGACTCTGAGGCATGGAGGCAACCAGAGTGTCACTCGAGGGGCAGGCGAAGGAAGTGGTAGGGCCTTTAAGTGTCTCTATACATTTTATGTAAATTGAATGTTGCCGTGAATGTCCAATATATATGATCAATGCATGAGGAATGTTAACATGCACCACAACAGAAGCTGCATTTGTACAGGGTCCACATACTAGCTGTATGAATGGCAGTGTCACAACCACTATTGTGAAATTAGACTGTGACAACTACTGCTCACAAAAATGTTGTGCTTACAATTCCAGAAAATTATTCAAAGAAATTAATAGTTTACTCATTTTAGTTATTACCCTCAGCAGTCAAGTAACGATACACTGATTAATCAATGGACATCAACTCACACAATCACAATGAACTAATTTAATCGTGCACTTGAGATAGATCATGAAAGCGGTAAGCAAATGCTCTGCTGATAGACGACGGAGGCTAATGACGTTGACACAAGCATACAAAAGAGGCAACGAAATGAGAAATGCATCAGTGTCAAAACGAGACGAGAAACTTATTCTTCAATCAGATCGGTTCCCCAAAGCAAATTGTCAAATTGCTGGAGGGTGAATCGCTACATGCTTAATACACAGCTCCTGTGGAAATAAAAAAAACTCAACAACAATCATCATCAACACTGCCCGTTTTAGGTAATGGCAATTTCTGTGCTATGAAGGCTACTGCGAGAAATGTCACCCATTACATAGTTTATGCATTTTTCTGGTATTTAAAGGCAGCGTTGTTGACCATTGTATGAGGGGTTTTGTTAACTTTGCTTGTGCTCCATTGGAAATTGATATACGTAAATGAAGAGTGACCAATATCGCAATACAAATAACTGCTTTTAAAATATATTTTTTTAATGAGCTGCCCTATAACAGAGAATACGCTTTTAGAAATTAATCTTAATCCAAGTGTTTACCTTGCATTTAATGTCATCAGTGTCGAGCAAGTTGATGAGGACTTCCAACCCTCCGACGTCCTTCATCGCGAGCTGGCACGTCTCCTGAGCCAAGTTGAAGTCCCTCATACAGCACAGCGCAATCACCGTCGCTGTCGGATTCCCACTCTGTAAAGAAAATACAAGCGAATTCAACTGGATGGTGGGAGTGGCTGTAAGTAAACTCATCTCAGGAGGTGCTACCAATCCGCTTGACATATTGGGCCTTTGGGCCTGTGCTCAGTACAAGTGTTTAAAAAATTGTAATTGAAAAACACATCACGAATATGAATGGTTCATGAATCTGAGCAAGAACATCTACAAGTCTGCACAGAATCAGAATCTTTATGTTTCTTGGAGGAATCCGATGAGCTACGAGGCTCTTTTCACAGATGTCCAGGAGGGGAGACTCAGAACGTTACAACAACAAATAATAGAATGCACACTGCAGGGCACCTTGATGTACTTGATGAGCTTCTGGATTTGCCAGTACTCTGACGGTAGATCCATGCTGGCTTCCTGGCGCCGATCAAGCTGCTCCTCCTCCTCCTCGCTCTCACTAGAGCTGTCACTCTCATCCTCGTCCTCCAATCTCAGCGACATTCCCCTGTGAGAAGAGGTCAAATGCACTCCGCACCAAGCAGAGGCGGACCTGGGAAACTTCCCAGATGGCGTGGGGGGGGTCCAAAACTGTGCAGCTTTTGAAATACTACCCTACATTTTTTTAATTTCAATAAGGGAAGGGGACATGTATCGCCACTGTCCACCGACAGATCCAACACTGGTATCAAGAATCCCAAAGCACTCACTTCGAATGTCCTGGTTATGTTGATGTTGCTGTGCTCATGTACCACGGATCTCCCTTGTAAAATTGTCGTGCAACTGGCTAAATGGGACCATCATCCGTGTAATAAATCAAATAAACTCGAAACTCAATCATTCTACAGAGGCGTTAGAGATAAAACAAGGCCCGAGTTGGCTGTAGCGAATATACAGAAAATATACAACCGCATACATTCGCACTTCTGTATCTTGAAGTGTATCATGGATATAATAAGTTGTAATTTTTGGCAAATGCTGCTTATTCAGAGCAGCAGTTTCAATATTTTGACTGAAAAATGTTAGCAGAGGGATGCTGTATTTTGATAATGGCTTAACTTGTGTAATTGAAGACAGCAATTAACAAAGCACAGCTCTCAGCAACTGGGTCAGTTATTGCAGCTGGTATCAACAGTTAACAAACAGAACAAAAACCTCTCGAAGGCGACATTCCAGTAATGAACGAAATTGAAGGTAAGCTGTAAAGGTTACTGGAATTAAACAAAATAAACGAATAAAATGTAAACCAAAACACTGCGGACTGCATTGCCGACCACAGTAACTAAGCTCCATAAGGGGCACAGCTCCACATTAGTCATGAGCATAAAATTTCCAGGTGTGCTTGTCAATACTTAGGATGTGTAAGACCCTCTCGCCGACAAAATTATAATGAATCAAAAAGTAAACTTGATACTCTTAGTTCTTTCGATAAAGTCACGTAGGTAAAAAATGAAATTAAAATTAATAAAAATAAAATAAAATAATAAAATCACGACGTTTCGGAGGCAACACAAGTCTCCGTCATCAGGTGGGACCTTCACAGCCAGATTTGCTGCATCAGCAAATCTGGCTTCAAATCTAGAAGTAAACTTGACTCATTGATAAATAACACTGTGGCCTTTAAAGGGAAAATATATAAGTGACGTTTCGGGCAATGGCCCTTCTTCATAGAACATACATTGAGGAATTTGCCTGAAATGTTGCTTATAGATCACGACGTTTCAATCGCAACACAAGCGACCGTCATCAGGTGGAACAGATACAGCAGGATAACTGCTGACATAGGAGAAAGAGCTGCTGCAACAAGAGTTTATATAGGATTTTGGTGGGCACAACCCAATGGTAAGTGGGTGGAGCTAGAGAAGAAATTTGTACGTAAATGTAAATGTGAGAGATTATAGCATGTCAATGTGAGGCAGTCCCAGCCACCAGAGGTGGCAGGGATCCTCCTGTGGCTGGGCCGCCTCACAGATATTTGACCTGGTGATGTACTAAGAGAGTCGGAAATAACAGTTGACATAGGCAGGTAGGATGGAAACATCACAGTCAGTTAAGACTCTATCTGGTTAATAACGTCCTTCCAATGATTGTTCAGTTTGTACCCATCTTCACGGTTGAAGTTGTGTCTATGTTTATATATCTGGATGGCTTCATGAACAAATCTCTGATAATAGCCGGTGGGTTTGCAGAGTACCTTTGTCTTGGAAAAAAACAATTTTGTGTGAGCCCGCAGCATTAAAACAATGATCAGCAATGGCAGAGGTATTGATCCGTGTTTCAGATCTGCCTTGTGTTTGCGAACGCGGTCTGAGACATGTCATTTCGTTTCCCCGATGTAACTGCTGCCGCAGCCACAACTCAGTTTGTAGACACCCAGGTATTGCATGTCAGTAATCACATCCTTCACAGAAGGGATCAAATCACGGATTTTGTGTACTGTATTGAAACGAACCTGGATCTTGTGTTTGTTTAAGATTTTGGAAATTATTTTGGTAACCCCTGCTATGTATGGCAAAGTGATGGTTTCGGTTGGATCCTCAGATGATTGTCTCCCCATGGCTGGGGAGACAGCTTTGCGGATTATACGGTCAGAATATCCATTCATCCTGAGGGCTTGGTGTACGTGCTCCAGCTCACTGGCTAGGTGATACTGGTCGGAGATGCAACGGGCCCTATGGTGGAGTGTTTTGATGAGGGAATTCTTCTGGGCTGGATGGTGGTGGGAGTCAGGCTTTAGATAGGCATCCGTGTGGGTGGCTTTCCTGGAAACAGAGTGCCCCAACGAGCCATCAGGTCTTTTCTCGATCAAAACATCCAGGAATGGTAGCTTGCCATCCTTTTCCACTTCCATGGTGAATTTTGTAGATGGGTGTATGAAATTGATGTGTTTGAGAAATTGGTTCAGTGCTGGCAGGCCACGTAGCCAGATGACGAACGTGTCATCTACGTATCTCTTCCACAAGGAAAGACGTAGGGTGGATGTCTGGATGGCATCTGTCTCAAATTTCTCCATGAAAACATTAGTTACCACTAGTGATAAGGGAAAACCCATTGGGGTACCCTCATTTTGTTTGTAGAATGTACCATTCCAGGTGCAGTAAGTGTTGGTAAGGCAGTGCCTTACCAATGTTGGTACATCTGGATTCAGTCCCTGTTGGACCAAGTCTTCAAAGATTGCAATGGTGTCAGGTACAGGTACCTTGGTGAACAGGGAGACTACATCGAAACTGACAAGTAAATCATCTGGAGACAGTGAGATGTCCTTGATTAGAGAAAAAAGTGAGCTGAGTTAAGTACAGCTGAGATGGTCTTGCCCATGAAGGGAAGCAGAGTCTCAGACAGAAATCGGGCCAGTTTGTAGGTGGGTGAGTTAATGGTGGAGATGATAGGACGGAGCGGGGTACCATCTTTGTGGATCTTTGGAAGGCCATAAAATCTGGGTGGGCTAGCAGCCGAAGGTTTTAGAGAGCGCTGCTTGGTCGAATCTATTAGAGATGTCGAATTAGTGATGATATTGTTGGTTTTTGTGGCTAGGCGGTTGGTGGGATCTCTGTTGATTTGGTATAGCTGCCATCATTAAGAAGGTCCTGTTCCACCTGATGACGGTCGCTTGTGTTGCGATCGAAACATCATGATCTATTATTTTCTACCTACGTGACTTTACCGAAAGAACCAAAGAGTAAATAATGACTTGTTTCAGCAGCCTGCTTCTTTCTTCCACCTGAAGACGATTGCTTGTGTGGCGATCGAAACGTCGTGATCTATCATTTTTTCTACCTACGTGACTTTACCAAAAGAACCAAAGAGTATATAAATGTGTCGTTAAAACCCGCCACCACCTGACACAACCAACTAGTAAGGGTTGTCACGTAAACAGAACATGCCAATTCGTCACTAGCCAAGTCACAACATTTACAAACAATACGACGTTTCGCCAGTAATTACAACTAGCTTCATCAGGTGATAGCCAGATTTGTGGAGAAGTCTTACTGTTTCGTTCCTTATATAGAGGCGTAGATGTGTTGACTACCCTTCTGTGCTCTTGCACAATGTTGGAGGGGGGGGATTACTGAGGCAACGTACATTATGCATGTGCATTATGCGAGCCCTTTGAACTTGTCCTTCCGGTCTATTGTGTTTATTAAAATAGCCCTACCAACGGTAATCCCTATTGAAGTATGCTGCCCTTTGTAGGCATGCATTTAAATAATGTCTTACTTGATGATTCGCTTCCACGCAGCACTAAGACGGTAGCTATCCAAACGTTAAAGTTATTTTGATTTCTTTCAATTTCGATAGATTCTCTAATTAGTCTTGACCAGTAGTAGCTAGTTTTGCACAAAACTTCAACATTATCAAAATCAATTGAGTGTCCTTGTTGGCACGCGTGTTCTGCTACTGCTGACAGTTGCATTTGGGATAATTTAATATTTCTATGATGTTCATTTAATCTCGTGCTGATCATTCGTCCTGTTTGCCCAACATAACATTCACCACACGTGTTGTTAATCCTGTACACACCTTCTGTTGATAGCTTCGGTAATACATCTTTTGTACCAGATATTAAATTCTGTATTTTGTGTACCATGCCAAATCTGACTCGGATGTTTTGTTTTTCCAAATATCTGGCTAGTTTATAAGTTACTCCCGCAATGTACGGTATTTGATCGTTTTAATTACTTGGGCAGTTTCAATGCTCTTGTTATTTGATTTGGTTTTGGTATTCAATGCCCTGTTGATTTGTGCATCATTGTAGCCGTTGATTTGCAGCACTTCTTTAACATGTTGAATTTCACTTCTCAGACTGCCACCATCTGACACTTTCTTAGCTCGATGAATGAGCGCCTTGATAAGAACAGATTTCTATGTGGGTGTTTGAACATCTTAACACCTTCTGTATTATTGCCTTTTCTTCTTTCACCCCCCCCCCCGCCGTTTAACCCCAGATAAATGGAGTTTCACTGTGAATCGTCCACACATACAGTCATCAGAATCACTGAAAATATACAGCGGTTGAACAATTAGAATACTTACATAAGTACTGATAAAATATAAACTTAGAAACACACTCACGTCTTGTGAGAAGGCCACCGTTTACTTAGCGAGGCAGTGGATGGGTGTCTCTTTTTCCCGTGATCCAGTTTTTCATTGTCTTGCTGTTGGCTTGTGCTATGCTGGTCATTCTTTGTTTTGGCAGACTTTACAGTTTCCCTTCATTTACAATAAGACCATACACCAAAATAGAGAAATAGCATGTTCATATTAGTCATGTTAAATAAATACAATAACCCTTCAATGCAAACCTTATAATCCCAATGTCAGCAGTACAATAATATGTAGAGATGATGTGAACAAGCAACTGGTCCCGTTTCTTTGATGATGTCCACTGTTACACTATCTGAGTGTTCTTCACTAATTTTCAGAGGGGGG
The DNA here is from genome assembly GCF_964198595.1 of Lampetra fluviatilis. Taxonomy (NCBI): domain Eukaryota; kingdom Metazoa; phylum Chordata; class Hyperoartia; order Petromyzontiformes; family Petromyzontidae; genus Lampetra; species Lampetra fluviatilis. The sequence goes on along the minus strand of NC_136295.1, from coordinate 1,090,934 downwards.
CCACTTTTTCCGAAAAGACATCATCGGTGCGAGTGCCGCCACACATTTGAAATCATTGGGGGTTTGAGAGCACGATGATGGGGGGGTGTTTTCACATTTGTGTATTGTCGGGGGCTGCATGTCAGGGGCTGCACTAAAGGACACCAGGGGCCACCAGTGGGGCCTGTAATGAAGAACACTACACTTTTGGTCCAGGAGCTTTCCCCTTCTATCATACTGCGAAGAGCAACATTTACTTCTTGAGGAGCGACATCTCGAACTTCATCCTCTTCATCTGAGTAATGGTCTAATTCCTATGAAATAGTATACGTTATTTTGCTACAGAGCTGCACATATATGTATACACTAGTTTTATAAAGCTATCTCTATCATGAGTTATGGTTAAATCTTTCTCCCTAAGGATGTTACATTCTTATGCTGATCATTTTACAAGTTATGTTTATTGATGGTTAGTATATCATCTCCATTTCTTTGTAGATCTCTCCTCTGCCTCAACGTGCCCTTTGTTGTTTTCTGATTTGCTCACTGTTTGCTTTCTAACCTTTGCCACCTCCTTTCAATGCACTATCCTGTTCATTATTTACACAACAATGAAATACCTCAATCATGGAATAATTCGTCTATTCAAAAAGGGTGGTGAAAGTTTAATTGAATAACTAGAGACTCATTGGGCCCCTTTTGAATGTATACAAATTGTTTCAGAATATTTTTAGAAACAATAAAATTGACAAAAACCAACCATATACGCAATAAGAGTTTAGGAAAGGTGTCTATACCATTGACCACATGCTATCAATCAGATTCCAGATTTTGTAAGGACCAATGAATATGAAATACCATAGTGTTTAAGCCTTTGTAGACTATGGCTCAGTGGAAATTTATCCAGTCATCCAAGCTCTCACATTTAAAAAAACTTTGTATAGAAATGGAGCAGCAATACTTAAGTTTACATGAAGAAAGTAACAAGATACATATTACAAATAACCAAGGTTATTCAGTAACATGAGGATATTTTCCAAAAATTTAATTGGAGAAGCAAAGACATACATATTTGTGGAAAAAACATTGACCATCTCGGATTTGCTGATGGCATAGTCATTATAGTGTGCAATGGTAATACACTACAGGAAATGCTAGAATCACTTAATAGAGAAGGCAGCAAAGTTGGACTATTGAATGGGAATTGGGATCACAAAGTGTTGAAAAGCGGAGGATTTTCTTGATAATGTAAAACAACTAAAAAATGTGCGTAGAGAAGAAAGTTTTTAATCAGTGTGTATTACCTGCTATGACATGTGGAAACGCGGACATTCACAAAGAAACTGGAACAGAAACTGAAAAGTAAATAAGCATAGAGAGATGCATGCTGGGAATTATACTAATAAGCAGAAAAGGAACACATGAAATAGAGACATCGTATAGAACGTTAAGCAGGAGCCATCGCTGTAAGAGATGACGGCCAATGGTCGAGACTAATACAGGTGTGACAGCTAAAGGAGAAATATAACTGACGTGGTGATGGCGCAATGAGATCGACTCATAAACAGGAGCAAGGTAGATCGTTGCACTCCGAGATCATGACATATGGTGAAAACTCGGCGAGGCTGTCATCTTGCAGTGGATATAACACGGCTGATAATAATGATGGACATTATATAAAATCTGTTAATTACTTTAAGATTAAGTAATTAAAACTTACGGTGGTTGGATAAGCCCCAAGTTCTTCCATGTTAGAGAAGGCTGTGGTTTGTGGTTCTTTATCGCCCCATGTACTGCTTTTTTCTCTGCTTCTGGATAAATCACTTTGGATTTTGTCACTGTATGGTTGTTTCCTTCTTTCTTGTGTTTTTTCCGTTTTTGGGAGGTCCCATGCTGAGAGGACAGCGAGGCCATGTGCAAAGCACAGTCCTAGAAACAACAATACAACTTAATGTTTCTTGCAGCAGTATATCGAATAAAAATGCAAATTGATGAGAATCCTGGTTAATGCAGTAGACTAAAGCATAACTTAAATACATGTATGCACACAACACAGTACGATCATCCCTGTGTAATAAACGACGTCCACGACGGTCTTGACTGGCGTCTTTTATTGATATAATTCTTGCACAGCCCACTCCCACTCTCCCCGTATGTTTCCCTTCTCTCTACGGCCGGGGACGAGCCGTTCTCTCTGTTCCTCCGTTGAGGCCCGCCTCTCTCTTACTCCCCACCGCTGGCTGGCGGCGTGCCGGGAGGAGAGGCGAGCCTCGCTGGGGTTCCGGCATGTGGTCGATGGTTCCAGGACGTTCCCCTTTGACTCCGCCCATTACACTTGGCCCAGATATATCCCCGCTTGGGATTGGATACCCACTACCCGGTGGTGGCCATGCGGTTACCCTTTGCCGCCCATTAGATGGCGCTATCTCATTTCACCTGTGTTAGTTTGTACATGGTCATCCAATAATTCACTACTTCTTTTGAGCCACTAAAACAGGTAATTACACAATGTAGCCTATGTTGTCAGGCATTGCATGCTTAAAATGTGATGAAAATTAGTTAATATCACAATCAAAATCCCAGTTTTTAAATGTATCTGCACCACAATTGTAGTTAATCAAGTAATACAAATGCAAGCATACAAATATATCAATGCATAGATAAGTATATTAGTCAACTAATTTACATCATATGAAATCATGATGAAAAAAGCACTGGTGAGAAAATATGTCAAAGTTGCGCTGCACATTTCAGACAGGAGCCAAGCACAGGCTTATCTGTCCTTTGTCACGTTTTCTCCAACGCATCTTAACCCTTTCCCATTCCGAGATGACTGCAAGTTGAAGGGTGGGTCCCATTCACTGCTGAATCTCAGAACGAGCAAGCGGTTAGGGTGACGTTAATTTAGAGAGGCATAGGGCCGCTGTTGATAAAGCCATTGTACTCACCGTAGAGAACTGTAGCAACACGACCGCACTCTATTATAGCTGGTGCCAAACTGTGCCACACGCCCTCCAGCATGGCCTTTGACTTCCGATTCCATTCTGATTAAGTACTTGTACGTCATCAGAAAGGAATCAGAAGAAAAAATTATGACGTGGATGTCATCAGTTCGGAACACACAGCTGGAATCTCTTTCCCCTCCCTAAAAAGATCAAGCTAAGGTTGTCAGAAAGTAAAACTGGCATTGTTAACTACCTTTTGCAACCTATGATAAAGGAGATGACTCAAGTATACAATTGATAATTAAATATCAATCGCTATTACTAAAATTGCACCTAAATCCCCAAAAACACAAAGATCATGCTATTTTTTTCAAACAAAATTGCAGTTTCACAAAATAATTGAACAAACAGCTTCAAATATTTGGGTTTACTGATTGATTTAAAATATTCCAACCCCATATTGATCACATATCAAAAAGAGTCAAATCAAAAATAGGGTTTCATACAGAAAAAAAATATTGTTTTACGATTCATTGCAGCTGAAAATTTTTGAAGATATACTTCTACCACTTTTTGACGACTGAAACACTGCCTACAGATCAGCTACTAATGAATCACTAAACAGACTAAACTCGCTTATTCATTCTGTTCTTCGATTTGCACCGGATGCACGATAAATAACTCACCATATCCATATAATCCTAATTGGAAAATATGCACTATACTTAGCTAATTCCTTAACCCCATTGTCAAACTCAAGAAACCTAAGACGTCCATCTAATTGCCTTTTAACTATCCCAAAAACAAGAACTGGAATAGGTAGCAAAGCCTGTGCCATTGTAGTACCAACGTTCTGGAACAACCTTATTTCTTCCATTAACGTTTTAAATCTTCCTTCAAAAATATATTTTGTCGCAGATGAATGCTGGATACAACCACATTTGCAAATGTGATGTTTTTATTTGATCGTTACTGATGTATCTGTAGTGACATTGCGGGATGTTACTGGGTAATGCCGGCCCTAGAGAGGCACGGCGTGCGGTGTATTAACATCGGGGACACCTCTAGGATGTGGGTGTAGTACCGGCCCTAGAGGGGCTCGGCCAGCGCTCAGTGATAGCGCTAGATGGCATCACGCTTGGCATGCAGTGCCAGACCTACAGGATAGGGTGTGGAAGTGCCGGCCATAGGAACGGGGTTAATATAGGCCATGGCACTCTGGTTGACCCAAGAGGACACATGACTGGTTAAGTCGACAAAGAGCCTCAGATGGGGGCTAGGGGTGGTCACGTGGTTCGGGTTGAGATCCTGCTAAAGGGTTCTGAAAGGTGGTCGTGGCCAGGGGTGGAGCCGGCCACGCTGCAGAGGATATAAGCCGGGTCCCCCAGAGGGACTGGCGCTGTTGTTCATCCTGAAGAAACCTTCGTCTACGTTCTACGTCCTACAGAGTCTCCAACATGTGGACCGGGACCCAAGCTGTGGTCCGGTCCGTTGTAGCTAGTTATGCTGTAATTAGCATAGTTAGCCTGGTGGTCACCACCATAGGTTGTTCTACTGTTAAAGAGTAGTTACCCCGTGTGTTGGTGTTAATAAATGTGTTGCCTCCAAAGAGTACGTCTGCGACTCAGTTGAACTCACTACATATCCATAGTACAATTTCAATGTGCAACTGTGTTGTGTTGGTGTGGTCTCGGACTGTTGTTGTCTTACTGCCTTACCCAAATCCCCCATTTAGTGTTTGAAAACAGGTATTATTTATTTATAGTGACTTGCTTACCTTCCTGATAGTTTGCACTCCTCTCAGTTTTTGCACTATCATTATTTGTAATGTTTGTTGTTGTAACATTCTGACTCACCCCTACTGGACATTCTGAGATGACTCAACTCACCAGAGTTGTCAGGTCTATTGACAAAGTGCACGTTAGAATGTGTATGATGTTTATAACAGACAATTACCTTTTTTTGGATGTTCTCATCAAATTTTGGGGACTTTTCCTTTAGCAGAGAAATTAGATCTGTGTAAATGTCACTTTTACGTTCGTAGATAATTTCATCTCCATCCTTTTCAGTCCCCTGTACAAGACAAACATGTGTTAAAGTACAATGATACCACTGGTAGTTAGACCTAGGCTACCCATAATGCACAATTAGCTGGATCAGGTTGGTAAATTAAACAAAATCAATCATGTATTTTAAATTCAAGAATATCGTGTGAAAGTCAGTAATTTACTGCTCAAACGAGCGTCGAGGTAGTGCGCATCTCCCCTGTTTACAGCCTGAGCCTATTGGTGGAAATTCCACATTCCTATGTCGGGGACGAGGACATTGAGTGTTGACTGCCCCTATCCTTAGTTGATGTCCCCACAAATGCGTACCTATTTTATCGAACCCAGAAAATGTACGGGCTGAGTCAACCCCCAACCAGGAACTGAATTCGAAGCCTTTCGATTGTGAGTCGCTCACCGTACCGCTGAGCCGCTTGGCCAGACTATATACTTTAGAGCTCGTTATTTAACATAAAATTGCAATATATAATACAATGCGCTCGAACATGTTAAGTTGTTTACGTGTAAAATATGTAAAGTGTTATTCAATGTACTTTCGGTAATATTGCCAAAAATGTTTGGTTTCACAGCCTACGGTTATAAGCAATTACTTGATAAGCGGACAACTATGGCAAACACGTGAGCATAAAATGCGAGACTCACCCCATTGAGAAAGACTCCCCCCATGCTGCACGTGACTGACAAGAGCTCGGTATCACAGGGCTTGATCATCAAGTAACAGATGTCTCCCTCAATTTGCCTCCAAGGTGGTGCCCGGCACCCATTGGAGAACACATAATCTAGCAACACATTATCGTAAGACATGAAGGAAAGGTATTTTGAGTACAAGACATTAAATCAATGTAGTTTTCACTATAATGTATACTTAGTTGTTTTTGCTCGGATTTGCTTAATTGTTTTATCTGTTTTTTATGTCATTGTTTTTGTCATTTTGGTGACCAAGGTCAATATTACAAATTAGGCCGTCTCTTCAAATCTCACCCGGCTTAAAAAAATAAACTATAAACTTGATATACGCAAAAAACATTTACATGGTTGATAAGGATGATCTTTGTAGATCATAGTTTTTTTCGATTGCCTAACATTACATATGGCCTGCATGTGGCTATGCAGTCAGACGAGGGACAACATTGTGTCTTGTACTGTTTCGCTTTGTGTGTCCTTTTGTTGGAACGCATCTACCGCATAAAGAGAGGGAAACCTGTACGCCCTAAAGCAGTGGTTATTAACCAGTGGTATGCGGACCCCTGGGGGTATGTGGCAATGTCCTAGGGAGTACATGAGGTGATTTATGTGTGAAATTATCATACATGAGAGTCATTGGTGAATAATCATGTATGAATATGTTAATATAAAACTACAACAAAAAATAAATCCATATGGTAACCTAGAACGATATTAAATAACTTTCCAAACTCATTCATCGTAAACAATGTGGTTTCCAAGATTAGCCAGCAAGTGCGAACAAATGATGTCATGCTTGCAGAGCGTCCATTGAATTTATTATTTTTATTCGCTTGCAGTTACTAGCTCGTCAGAACACCTCACAAAATAGACGATTGGTTAAAATATTGATGTCCATTATTTATACATTTATTTCTCACAGCCATGTTGGGTGAGGCAAGGGGGTACTCGGTTCAAACTAAATTCAACAAGGGGAGGTACAAGTAACCAACAAAAGGTTGAGAACCACTGCTCTAAAGGGCCTCTCTTGCACTCCAGCTGTAGCATAAGCCAAAGACAAATGACTATCATATATGTAGTGAGTCCAACTGAGTTGCAGACGTTGTCTTTGGAGCAACACTATTTATTTCATTAACTCAACATAACATACCACAACCTACATTTGGGTGTTGAATGCCCATCTAGCCACGCTACGGCAGAACTAGACATGGTTCGCTATTCCGGCCCGGACCACAAGCTGGGTCCCGCACCGCGTGGCAAGAGGCTTCTTTAACCCGACGTGGATCTTCATCACTGCAACACGAAGAACCCCGAGCCCCTCACGAGGCCCCGTTATATCCACCCTGGCTGGGGCTGGCTCCGCCCCGCGCCACGCCCACCTTCTATATCTCTCGAGCTCTTTCCCGAAGGCTCACGAGAGCTCTTTTATACGACGTGACTGCCCAGCGGCCCCCGTCCACCGGTGGCCCCCCTCCAATATTATCCAGTCATGTGTCGGCAGGTCAACCAACGTATCATGCCCCAACGTAACCCTGGCTGGCTGACACTCCCTCTCGCTCCCTCACCGGGAGCCCGCACCGCACACTGTATGTGGTGCCTCCGCGCTGACCAGCGCTCACCCAAGCCCCGCTAGGGCTGGTACTACGCTCAGTAAGCGGGCTATACATAATGCCAACACATTATCCACCATGGCTTCGTAAGCCCAGCACCACAGTGACATACACAATCACTACATATATACCAAAAACCTTGCCCATCACGGCGGTTATATTCTTGAAAATAGCCGCAAATGGCAAATCCGCGATCCATTGGCTGTGGCTAAAGCCAGCAGAACCAATCCTCTACAACTAGCTGTCACCTTTCCATTACGTCAGGGCCATGCCCCTAGGCTTCCCCCCATTGGCTATGAACCAGGACCGGCAGAGCCAATCGTCGTGACGAGTTGTAATCCGTCAACGACCCGGATATAACCTCACATTACACATAAACTCAAAAGCATAAGGGAAAAATATGGTTTGGTTCACGGTTCATAATATGACACCGCCCCTTTTGTTTTGTGTTACCCTAAATGAACCCAATGTACTTCCATGCTTCTCCTTTTGTCGCATATTTGGTGGATAATAATGGTTTCCCAAAAAGCATGTCAGTGTATGGTTTTATTCATGCAGTACATATAGGAGATATGTGACTTGTCATGTCCCACATTTAACATTCAGAAAATATTCATCCCTACAATACCTGAGATATGTTGTATGCTGCGTATTAAGGATTTGGTGGAGTCCCCAGACAAAGGCTGCAAAAGCTCCACTTCATGGTTTATTGCTTCAGGCCTCATCGATACCTTTCTGCAAACACGTGAAAGCACAATAGCATATTTACTGCACAAGAACAACACATGTACTCTTTACTCACACAGTCCATTTAGATAGAAATTACAATACAACTGGAGTATTGTTTAAATTACTGTACATACATATTTAATATCTAAATATGTGCGACGTCAGTGCCAAATAAATGGTAAAAGATAAATTGGTTGAATTGCACAAATAATAATACTGTATAAGCTTTTGATAGTGATTGCACGATTTGACATATACATTTCCTAGACATCATGTTTTTATTTTGTATTTATAATTATTTGTAATGTCATCCAAACAAGAATCTTTGGGTCTTTAAGATAGTTTTTCAAGAGTATCCAGCTTAGGATGTTACAACAAATAATTTTGGAGCATCATTGCTGGTATCCCAAAAAGGTTTTAAATACATTATTGCAGTAAAAAAAATGTATTATGACCTTATTCATGGTACAGAAGCCAATCCAGGCCCAACATCTTTCCATCTGACCACTGCTTTTTTACTTCGCATTCCAGTTCTAGTAACTGCAAATAATTTGTATTTATACACTTATCTCCTGTATGTCTCCTTTTGTCTTTATTTTTAGAACTGTACCCAATGAATAAAATAAAATTGTCTGCTTCATCTTCTAGTGAGGGTGGCTTCTGATGCAACTACAACTTCCATTGAATCGTATTAGTTAAATAAGCCTGTGCCAATCAGTGCCAGCACATCTGAAGTTAATCTACCTTAGCTACGTGTCCAGGATGTAAGTGAAGAACTTGATGACTTTGTGATACCATTGAATATTCTTTCCCAAGACACATATCAGATGTGGGCCTATTCAATGAAGGACAGTAGACTGTTATCCTGAGGCTAATGTCAACAGTAGAAAGGCTTGTTTCCAGAAGCAATGGTTGAATTCATATCCTTGGCTGGAGTATAATAAAACTTTCATTGATGGGATTAATTGTAATCTTATCATTCTTACTCGGCCACTTGCTTCAGGCAGCTTTGTAGTAACTGCAGGTCAAACTGCTGCAGCAGCACCAGAAGCCTCTTCTTGATCTCTGTTCCAGGGTCCCCTTTTTCTCCTATCCTCTCTGGCAAATGCAATGTCGCTGGGCCTTCCCCTTCCACTGTGGCAAAACCTTTGCCAAGTATCTTTGTCACTGGATCTCGGTTAGCTGAAATATAAAACACACACATCACCCATCAAACTTGATAGATCCACACATCCGTGCATTACGGAAACATCAAATGTGATGCAACATGTCCTTGTCATCTTAATTTGTACATTCTTTAGATAGAATATGCAGAATTAAAGACGTAAAATTAAGTATAAGTAAAAGTGGGCTTGGGCAGGACACATGGGTAGAAAGAATGACCTACGGTTTATTACTTCACTTTCATTATATATTGTACTTATATGTGTACTGCATTGAATCTGACTGATATTACCTGCAATATTAGATTAATTAACACATTAATGCATACGATAGGTTACCTTCCAGGCAGGATTGCACCTCCTTGAGCTTGTGCTGCCCAGAAGCTTGCAGTAACCGAGAGAGGTGGTTCCAGTTGGACACACTGACAGTCTGCCCAGAGAGGTAAAGGAGAGGCTGTCCATCGTGTTTCGTATCCTTGGATGCGACCGTTGTCTCGCTGCCAGTGTGTGCAAACATGTCATAGCATTTTAACATGTAGGCTTTCGCGACCAATATCCATAATAGAGGTATTTTTGGGTTAGATCGTTTAAATATATAAATGTGTCATTAAAACCCACTACCACCCGACAGAGCCAACTAGTAAGGGTTGTCACGTAAACAATTCGTCAATGCGAATTGGCATGTTCTGTTTACGTGACAACCCCTTACTAGTTGGCTGTGTCGGGTGGTGGGGGGTTTCAACGACAAATTTATATTTACGCGATCTAACCCAAAAAACTATATTATGGATGTCATAACATTAACACGAAAACGTGGTAATGGGCGGTTGGTACGTATTAAAACACATTATGAATTAAGGACACTATTTTAAATGATGGGGGAAATAATCATTGGTAAGAGTTAGCCTTACAAACTGTTAAGGAAGCTGTCAAGACGATCAACCGTACCTGGGAATGTAGTCTTGTGTAAAATCAGAAGGCTGTAGCAAAGTTTCCCACTGTAATGGTTCATAAAACTCGAGTGCTGCCTCATGGGTATGGAGGCTGCCGAACTCCTCAGCATAGTTTGCAATACTGTTGAGCAAGACTTCATTCATTGGTGTGGGCTCTAAAGTCACCCTGCCTCTCGCGCTGCCGGAGGTCCACTGAGCCGCACGAGAGAGCGACACCCCCATGTTGGCGAGACACCTGTTGAGAAAAATACCCAACACAGAACAGTACTGTGTGTATGTGAACGTTATGCACAGTGTTATCAATGTTGTAGTGTGATAGTGAAATGTACGCAGGGGTGTGATAGACTATCTAGTGATAGTGAGATATACGAGTCGTGTTGTGTAAACGTGTCGTGTCGAGTGTGACGCCTCACGGCTGCGCTTCGCTTGAGACGGAACTTCGCCGTGTACAGTATTAGCACTGCACGCAGCTCGCAGCAGCAGCAAGCGGCGTGTTGGAGACGCCTCGCTGGAGGGGAAGGAGGCGAGCAAGAAGGTCGCAGGAGGAGGAGGGAGAGAGAAGCCGGGAGGACGGAGAGGAAACCCGCTTGGAGTCGGCAAGGAACCTCTCTCTCGTCCTCTCGCCGGCGAGTCGCCGCCGCGCCATCTCTATGGCGACGGCGTCAAAGCGTTGCCGGGGGAGGAGACGCCGGACGCAGTGGGGGGGGGGAGACGCCGAGAGCAGTGGGGGGGGGGAGGAGCGGCCGGGTGCAGTGGGGGGGAGGAGACGCCGAGCGCGGCGGGGGGTGGGCGTGTGCAGTGGGGCGGGGGGGGCGAGAGCACGAGGAGACGCCTCCCGCAGCGTGCGGGCCGGCGCCTCTGATTGGCCGAGACGAGTGAAGCCTATTTGGGGGTCAGCTCGGAGAGCTGAATGGAGGTCAAACGGATCAGAGTATATTTACTCTTCGGTTCTTTCGGTAAAGTCAAGTAGAAAGAAAAATAAATTTAATAATACCATACGACGTTTCGATTGCAACACAATCAATCATCATCAGGTACGAATGAATGAGAAAACAAACCTAGTAAACTTAGAAATACAATGCAATACAACACAGAGAGTCGGCTAACATAAGTCAACACCCTACCTGGTTGATTATGTGGGGGTCGCTAGCCCCCGAGATCCCTCCCTCGATAATACTAACGGCCGGACTAACATCATCAATCGCCCCCCCGCTGCTAAGCGAACCGCCGCTAGGCTCCTCACCCAGGGTGTGGGAGCCGTCACCCGAGGATTCCCCTCCACCGCGGGTCCGCGTAGCAGGCATGGATAACCACGCACGCGCACACCCACACACAGCTCTGCACGGCACTCACCCAACCCTGACCACTCACGTTAGGATCGCGCACCTGTGTTACACACGTCGTGAACGTGCGCGCACACACGCATACAGCTCCACACGCGATACCCACTCCTGCGCCGCTCTGCGCCGCGCTGGCCGCCCACGTTACGATCGCGCACCTTGGGCACGCCGATTACGCACGCCGAGAGCTTACGCAAGTAACGAGCGCACGCAAGCGGGGCACACGCCGACACGACGACTCGTCCCCTCCCCCACTCGCGCGTGCACGTCAACACAAATATTGTACAAGGACGATTCTCCTCTCACACGGCTGCGTAGTCACGCCAGCACACCAAAAGTGCTCTCCCCGGGCGTTAACGCACACACCTCCGTACCCGCACAATCGTACAGAGACCACGGCCTTTATGCGTACAACGACCACACACTCGCGAATGCAGTGCACGCTAATACCACGTTCCAAAAACACCCAACAACACGGTTTTGTTACTACGCTCGAGATTTTATTAGCCCTTGCTAACCAACCGAGCCACCCGTGTGTGTGTGCGGGACAGCAAGGCGCTTCTAACCCACACTCTGGTGCCGTGTAGCCCTATTCTATGCTGCGCTCTCTGCTAAACCGCTTTCCTACTCGTCCTTACCCCGAACTAACCCTCTCCTACGGATCCTACCCTCCGCTCTGAGGTGTTGTAAGGCGCGCAACACGATACCGTCTGTAGTCCTTGGTGACCTTGCGGCGCTCAGATCGTCCTGCAGACAATCTAGCGGCTCGCCCGATGACTCCTTCGTCGCTGACCCCGTGTCCAAACTCCAGAAGAAGAGAGTTCCCTACTGCCCCTGCGTTTTCTTTTAAACTATTCACATCAAAGGCTAGGAGCCCCCGTCCCGACCGCCTTGGTCTCTCGACCAATCCTGAGCCTAGGATTTCCCGCTCTTTTGCGATCCCGCCGGCCTTTGAACTTTCGACCAATCAGTCGTCCCGGGTCCTGATCCCAGCTATCTGCCTTGCTGACCCGTGTTTGTGTTTGTATGCGTTTCTAACTGCGGGGCTCTCTGAGCTCGCCGTGGTCGTGCGATCTCAAATCCGCCCACGGCGCCGCAGTGTTACTTGGCCTGGGAAGGGTCCTGTCCAATTCCCTGGCCCTGAGAAACCGTGGGGTAACCCCCCTAGGGGGCCCTCGGGTGAAAACTCAGGGTAGGTGACCCGACCACGAGGCCCTACGTGGGTGCGGGTGCGTGTTTATGTGGGGGGGGTGATGGGGGGCAGTGCGGCGGTGGAAGCCGGGCGGCTCCCTGGCTCGGCCGAGCGGCCCCGTCGCTGTGGCACCACATAGCCCCCCGGGGTGCCAGTCCCCGTCCCGGGTTGACTGGAGCACCTCGCCTGGGTTGCCCCCACGAGGTATCGCCGCGGGGTCCGCGGGATTCGCCCGGCCCTTGTGGCTGGCCTCGGGGGTGGCGGCTCCGTCTCCTGGGGCTCCGGCGGTGGTCTCCTCCTCCATTCCAACGGCTCCCCTCGGTCTCCGGCACCTGCGGGCTGGGGAACAAACTCAGAGGCGGTGGGGTTTAAGGGTCGCCGTCCTCGTCGCCCCCGGCCCCGCCCGGGGCCCCTCGGAGCCCGGGGCTCCGTGGGGCCCATATACTGCGCGAGGCCCCCGGGCACGGGGGGTGGGGGGACCCCGGGGTTTCGGGGTACTTGGACGGCGGGGCTCCCCTCCTCGGGGGCTGCTCGCCACGGCTTCAGTCGGCGGATGTTGACCACCATCTCCCGGCCCCTCTCTCCTCCCTGAATCAGCACCGTCCATGGTGAGATCTGCCGTCTCACAATCCAGGGTCCTCGCCAGTAGGTGGTCAGCTTCCCCACCTGTCCGGCACCGACGCGGGGAGTGTACAGCCACACCTCGGAGCCCGCAGTGTAGAAGGGGGGCTCCATACGGGGTCGGGCGCCCTGCTCTTGCCGCTGGTGCGCGGCCTCTCCGTGCGGGTAGGCTCGGCCCCTGGCCTCTCGCAGGGTCTCCAGCAAGTGCTCCATGGGGTGGCTCCCTTCCTCCCGTTGCGGCGGAGGGACACCGAACAGCAGATCTGCGGGCAGGCGAGACTCGCGACCAAACATCATTAGGAACGGGGTCTGTCCTGTAGATGTGTGAACGGCGGTGGTGTAGGCGAACAGGGCATAGGGGAGGTGTTCGTCCCAGTCCTGTTGATTCGCGGCCGCCATGCGTTTAAGCTTCCCGGCCAGAGTCTGGTTCATCCTCTCTACCATCCCGTTTGCCTGGGGGTGATATGCCGTGGTTCGGTCCTTCTGGATCCCGAACTCTCGGCACAGCGCCTGGAATAGTTCGGCCTCGAATTCACTACCCTGGTCGGTAATGACTCGTTCGGGGATCCCGCACTTAAGTACGTAGTTTTCCACGAAGGCCCGGGCCACTACGAGGGCTGTTTTATCCGGGATAGCCACCGCCACGGGGTAGCGGGTGAAGTACTCCACCGCTACAAGAATATATCGGTTGCCCCGGTGGGATCGTGGAAAGGGCCCCTGCAAGTCGATTCCGACCAACTGATTCGTCCGACTGACTCGGAACGGCCTCAGGGGTACCTGGTACCTCGCCGGCTTTTGCCCACACTGCTGGCAGGCCCGGCAGCCCTGCACCCAGGCGGCCACATCTTGTGCCAATTTAGGCCAGAGATACTGGCGACGCAGAGTCTCCCGGGTGCGCCGTTCCCCATCATGGCCCCCGAGCGGGTGGTCGTGTACCAGTCGTAGTAGTTGGGGTCGCACATGGGCGGGAACGCAGATGCACCCAGGCTGCCCAGCGTCGGCCAGTTCCCTCACCACCCCGTTTTCCACACACAACCGGGCATACAAACCGCTCCAGGGCCCTGGTAGTGCATCCTCCTTCTCTCGCAGTGCCGCCTCCACCGCCGCCAGATCCGGATCTCGCTGCTGGGTCTGTCTCAGCTGCTCGTCGTTCAGGCCCGAGAAGGCGCAGCCGACGTCCTCCTGGATCCGTCCGATCGGGTCCCGAGCTGCGGGTCCCGCGCTTGCCGGGCGGTCGACGGGATCCTCGGTGCCACCTGCAAGGGTCTCTGTGGCGCACACTGCACTCTCTCTCGCTGGGGGGGGGTCAGTGGCCGCGGCCTCTCGGGGGTCCGTTGCCTGCCGGCAGCGTCCCCCCGTGAAACACGGGCAGGCCTCCTCCGCCCTCGTCTCGGCGAACACCGTGGGTCGCCTCGACAAGGCGTCCGCGTTTGCGTGCGTCCGGCCAGCCCGATACTCGATTTGCAGGTTGTACTCCTGCAACTGCGCCAACCACCGGGCCATCTGCCCCCGCGGCTCCTTGAATGTAAGAAGGAACTGCAGAGCATAATGGTCAGTGCGTACGCGACATCTCCTGCCGTACAAATACGGCCGGAACTGTTTGCATGCGAAAATTACGGCGTACAACTCTTGGCGGGTCACGCAATAGTTCAGCTCGGCCCCACTCAAGGTCCGGCTGGCGTACGCGATGACTCGTTCCGTCCCATCCTGTGCCTGTGACAACACCGCGCCCAGCCCGCTGCTGCAGGCGTCGGTGTCCAAAATAAAATCGGTGGTAAAATCGGGGAAAGCGAGGGTGGGGGCGTGGGTGAGGTGATCTTTGAGAGTGGTGAAGGCCGTCTGGCAGGCCCCCGTCCACTGGTAGGGGTGCTTAGGGGAGGTGAGTTGGGTGAGAGGGCGTGCAATCTCACTGAATCCCTTTACAAATCGACGATAATAGGTGGCGAGCCCCAAAAATGATCTGATCTCCGTCAGATTCCTTGGCCGTGGCCACTCCACTACGGCGCGTACCTTCTCCGGATCGGTGTGCACGCCTGCCTCGCTGACGCGATGCCCGAGGTACCCCACCTCGCGTTGTGCGATGTAACACTTACGTGGCTTGAGCTTGAGATGAGCCGCTCGCAGTCGCTGGAACACCTCTCGAAGCCTGGACCAATGCTCAGACAAAGATCTACTGAACACTATCACATCGTCCAAGTAAATCAGGCACTGTTCCCACTGCAAGCCCCGCATCACCAACTCCATCAACCGCTGGAACGTCGCGGGCGCGTTAGTGAGTCCGAACGGCAACACTCGAAACTCAAACAGGCCCATCGGGGTGGTGAATGCTGTTTTTGGCCGATCCTCCTCCGTCATCTCCACCTGCCAGTACCCGGACGCGAGATCGAGGGTGGAAAAATACCGCGCTCCTGCGAGACTGTCGAAGGTGTCGTCGATGCGTGGGATGGGAAAAGCGTCGCCGAGGGTGACTGCGTTCAATTTTCGGTAATCAACGCAGAACCGAGTCGATCCGTCCTTTTTCGTTACCAGTACCACCGGGGCAGACCAAGGGCTCGCGGAGGGCTGGATTATGTTATCGCGTAGCATATCCGTGACTGCCTCTTTGATCTGGGTCCGTTCAGGCGCGCCCACTCGGTATGCGGGGAGTTTGATGGGTCGGGCTGCACCTGTGTCAATTTGGTGCTTGACCAGGTCGGTCCGGCCCACGTCCGAATCGTGCTCACTGAACACGTCGGCGTACTCCCGCAATAACCCGCGCAGCTGATCGGCCTCCCCCTTAGGTAAGGCTGCCCAAGGCACATGTAACGCATCCTGCAGGGGAACAATCTCGGCTCGGGGGGTCGGGCCGACCCGCCAGGCCAGATCCTGGCTGTCCTCGGGGCGGCCAGGGTCCTCCGCCCAGAGTGCGAACACCGAGTCGTTCGAGTGGCGAGCGTGCAGGGGGTGTACGGTGGCTACCGGGGTGCGTCGTCGTATCATTGCCGGGGTACTGTGTGGGTTAAACACACGTATAAACAATCGGTCCCCATCTGCGTTTACCAACGTGGCGGATCCCACTATCCCATACCGTTTTGCCAACTCCGGGTGAGGAGTTAGCATTACCTCTCCTGATGGTCGGAGCGCGGGGTCGGTGGGGGATGTTGCCATCGGCACCAGCATCTCGGTGAGTGGGTCGATGGTGACTGCCGTCGCCAGGATAGCGACCACAGGTGCGAAGCGGGGGCGCGTTGGTTCTCGTCCCAGGAACGGTATCCGCTCGCCGTTGCTCTCCATGGTGGCGCATCGCTGGCGGGGTTGCACGTTGAGTCCCAGCCGTTCTAAGAGGTCGGTACCTGCGATACACTCGTGACACAACGCACTCGACACGTAGAACTCCTGGGTGCACACCTGACTGCCTATGCGGACCTCTAGGGTGGCTCTCCCCAGCAGCCCCATTCCGGCTCCGCTCGCCGTGTGCAGCGCGCGGTCCGGTGCCTGCAGGTGACGCACGTCGACCCCGATCGCGCTGCAGTGCGCTGCGCTCACGAGCGAGGCCACCGCCCCCGTGTCCAGCAGAATTCGGGTACGCACTCCGTTTACCTCCCCTTCCACGAGCGACGTGGCCCCCGTGATCCCCGCCACCAGCTCCCGTAGCCAGTCGCCAGGAGTCACCGTTTCCGTGGGCGTTGTTGTTGGAACCTGTGTGGAGATCACTCGCTCGCCATTATTACCGTCTTTTTGCATCGGGACCGCTTCGAATGCACCCCCAGATGGTCCACTCTCTAGGGGGCGTTGGGGTTTAACCCCGGCGCGTTTCTAGCGCGGGCGATCTGCGGACAGTCTCTCACGAGATGCCCTCGCCGGTCACACAGGTAACACGCACGGGGGGCCGTCCCGTAGGAGCCCCCCCGTCCGTTTCCTATCCCCCCTCCGGCACGCCGCTGCCCCGACTCTGCCTCTAGTCGGGCTACCCTCCCAGATAACCCTCCCACCGTGGCGCGTAGGTCCCCCATTTCGGATCGGATGGTCTCAACGGAGGATTGCACCTGGGTTACCTGGCCGGCTATATCTCCCATGCCGGTCTGTAACCCAGCTACCCAACCCGGGGTTGTCTCGCGGGACACTGGAGGTTCTCTTTCCCGGCCCCTTACCGTCCTCGCGAGCTCCTGTTCCTCCTCCTCGTCTTCCGAGAGCAGGCTCGCAATGGCGCGCTCTCGTCCCAGCCCCCGGAGCTGCGCGCGTTCGCTGTGAATTCTTTCACACTTACGTGCGCGCTCGACAAGGGTGTTAAAGGGAAGACGTGGGCAGCTCATGTCTGGCTGCCACCACGCCGTGCGAGACAGGTACCGCTGGATTTTCTCGGCAGCCAGTTCCTCAATAACCTCAGTTGCGTACCCCGGGCGTGCGATCTTTGTTAACT
The DNA here is from genome assembly GCF_964198595.1 of Lampetra fluviatilis. Lineage (NCBI taxonomy): Eukaryota > Metazoa > Chordata > Hyperoartia > Petromyzontiformes > Petromyzontidae > Lampetra > Lampetra fluviatilis. The sequence continues at coordinate 1,073,253 of NC_136295.1, read as the reverse complement.
CGCGCACATCCTCGGCGTAATCACGGAGATCTTCGCCAGGTTGGCGACGGCGCGCCTCTAAGGCCGATTTTGCTTCCTCCTCGTCCCGTGTGCCAAAACGCTGATCGAGTCGGCGCATCAGCTCCTCTAGCTGTGTCTGTGCGCTCGCGGGTAACGCTTCTACAAAATCGGCTGCCCGCCCATCAAGATTCATATTAAGTTGACGTACTGCCTGCGCGTCCGTCCATCCATTAATTTCCTTGGCCCCTAAGAGATTGCGGGCGAATGCCTTCCACGAAGGGGCCCCCCGGCCGGTAAATATCAGTCTTATTTTAGCGTGAGGTAACGCGGGGGTCCGTACCGCTTCCGACACCAATTTGTGGGGGTCGCTAGCCCCCGAGATCCCTCCCTCGATAATACTAACGGCCGGACTAACATCATCAATCGCCCCCCCGCTGCTAAGCGAACCGCCGCTAGGCTCCTCACCCAGGGTGTGGGAGCCGTCACCCGAGGATTCCCCTCCACCGCGGGTCCGCGTAGCAGGCATGGATAACCACGCACGCGCACACCCACACACAGCTCTGCACGGCACTCACCCAACCCTGACCACTCACGTTAGGATCGCGCACCTGTGTTACACACGTCGTGAACGTGCGCGCACACACGCATACAGCTCCACACGCGATACCCACTCCTGCGCCGCTCTGCGCCGCGCTGGCCGCCCACGTTACGATCGCGCACCTTGGGCACGCCGATTACGCACGCCGAGAGCTTACGCAAGTAACGAGCGCACGCAAGCGGGGCACACGCCGACACGACGACTCGTCCCCTCCCCCACTCGCGCGTGCACGTCAACACAAATATCGTACAAGGACGATTCTCCTCTCACACGGCTGCGTAGTCACGCCAGCACACCAAAAGTGCTCTCCCCGGGCGTTAACGCACACACCTCCGTACCCGCACAATCGTACAGAGACCACGGCCTTTATGCGTACAACGACCACACACTCGCGAATGCAGTGCACGCTAATACCACGTTCCAAAAACACCCAACAACACGGTTTTGTTACTACGCTCGAGATTTTATTAGCCCTTGCTAACCAACCGAGCCACCCGTGTGTGTGTGCGGGACAGCAAGGCGCTTCTAACCCACACTCTGGTGCCGTGTAGCCCTATTCTATGCTGCGCTCTCTGCTAAACCGCTTTCCTACTCGTCCTTACCCCGAACTAACCCTCTCCTACGGATCCTACCCTCCGCTCTGAGGTGTTGTAAGGCGCGCAACACGATACCGTCTGTAGTCCTTGGTGACCTTGCGGCGCTCAGATCGTCCTGCAGACAATCTAGCGGCTCGCCCGATGACTCCTTCGTCGCTGACCCCGTGTCCAAACTCCAGAAGAAGAGAGTTCCCTACTGCCCCTGCGTTTTCTTTTAAACTATTCACATCAAAGGTTAGGAGCCCCCGTCCCGACCGCCTTGGTCTCTCGACCAATCCTGAGCCTAGGATTTCCCGCTCTTTTGCGATCCCGCCGGCCTTTGAACTTTCGACCAATCAGTCGTCCCGGTTCCTGATCCCAGCTATCTGCCTTGCTGACCCGTGTTTGTGTTTGTATGCGTTTCTAACTGCGGGGCTCTCTGAGCTCGCCGTGGTCGTGCGATCTCAAATCCGCCCACGGCGCCGCAGTGTTACTTGGCCTGGGAAGGGTCCTGTCCAATTCCCTGGCCCTGAGAAACCGTGGGGTAACCCCCCTAGGGGGCCCTCGGGTGAAAACTCAGGGTAGGTGACCCGACCACGAGGCCCTACGTGGGTGCGGGTGCGTGTTTATGTGGGGGGGGTGATGGGGGGCAGTGCGGCGGTGGAAGCCGGGCGGCTCCCTGGCTCGGCCGAGCGGCCCCGTCGCTGTGGCACCACAATTACGTTCTTCACTGGAGGAGGAATCCGATGGGCTGTCAGGCTCTTTTTTCACAGGTGTCCAGTAAGGGGCATGTAATAATGTTACAACAACAAACAATAAAAAGTACATGAAAGCCAAAAAGATCACCCAAAAACATCCAAATACAACTAAACCATCCCCATTCTACCAGACAAAGCCAACTGAGGTATTAACTTGTTTTTTTCAGAAGCGACCTGGCCACAAATGATAGCCGCTCAACAAAGTGGCTTATCACGTGAAAAACCTAACGCAGAAGACCCCTTTGGTTTGAACTTCCACAAAGCTCATTGTCTACCCTAAACGGCAACTACTGTAAAATTTAAAACTCTCCGGTAGTGTGCGACTGTGGTCATCCAGAACAGACCGTAACAACGTATAACGACGCAATGCCCGATCCACAAATACGAAGGAGACATCACGGCGATGATACAGTTCGCTACTCCTGACGCGGTTATCTGGCTTGACCCAACTGATTGTGAGTTTGTCGTTATTGCTCTGCATCTACATCAGCCGTACAAAATAAAAATAAGCTCAGACACTCTTTGGAGGGCGATTCGGCCGGCAGACAACATTAAAGCATTCCACAATTATAGATTTTTTTTTATTGCAATTACATAGTAAAATTATATTGACACTTACACTTTATTTTTTTTTAACAAAAGAGTAATTAATTGTAAATGACAGAGATGGTAGAGAATGGAGATGCCGAGACACGAAACGGGGCGGTTCTAGGCACTTTGGGAAAGCTACATTTAAAAAATTGTGTGGGAAATCTGAAAACTATTATCAGACAATCAGACACGCGTTGCAGATGTGTTTGTATTGTCCAATGTTAGGATGTAGTGTAGTAGAATGACACGATTGTGTCGGCTCGGTATGGGGGCTGTAGGCGGGTGTCACGGAAGTCGTGTCAGGCCGTGATACTCTGCGTGAACCCAACAGGACACGTGACCGGATAAAGGGGGGCCAGAGGCCCCAGGGGGGTCACGTAGTTGGGGGCTCGGGCCTTCCCGAAGGATCGAGAAGGGGGGCGTGGCCTGGGGCGGAGCCGGCCACGCCGGAGTGGTTATAAGTGGGGAGTGGAAGGAGAGCTGGGCTGTTCTGCTATGCTGCTGGGTCATCTCTGGGATGAAGCTCTCCGGTCTCTGCTAGTGGACCAGGCAACGTGTTGGGCTGTCCTGGTTCAGTGATGTAGTACCCCCATGGGTTAGCTAAGTTAGGAACGGTGACTACCACCTTAAGTCGTTATGTTAAGTGTTACCTGTTGTGTTAGCTAATAAAGAGTGTTGCCTCCAAAGTTCCAATGTGCGCCTGAATTTAACCCACTACACTAATAACAACAGGTCAGACAAATAAAGGGCAGATCTACAGACAATATAGCCTTGTAAATGAAAATGGCACTGTCATCCCACGTCCAAAGACATTTCCAGCCACGGCATAGAGGTCACAGTGATGCGTCCGATATGGAGCACCCACTGCGAATATTAATGCAGCACGGTAAACCGAATGAAGTTTAGATTCTTAGGTTTTTTCAGTAAAGTCACGTAGGTAATAAATGTAAATTAATAAAAGTAAAAAAATCACAACGTTTCGGAGGCAACACAAGCTTCCGTCTTCAGGTGGAACCGTCACAGCATGATTGCAGTATCAAGTAAGAGACATTCCAAGAAAACCGTCCTTGTATATATACCGGTTGAGGGTGGGAGGAGCCAAGGCAGGCCCCTGGATATTATTATTATTGTGAAGTTGGTGCAGCTAAAGCCGCTGCTAGGAATGAGCCTTTGTTGTGTAGACTGGTTGAACTGGGAGGTTCCAAGAGTTGTTAAGGTGCGGCTGATGTAAAGGTGCGGCTGCTGTAAATGGGACTGAGCCTTTGTTATGTAGAGATGGTGTGGCTGAAACCGCTGCTAGGAATGAGCCTTTGTTGTGTAAACTTGTTGAACTGGGAGGTTCCAAGAGTTGTTAAGGTGCGGCTGCTGTAAAGGTGCGGCTGCTGTAGATGAAACAGCACTTTGCTACGTTGCTGGGATTAATTCTAGATTTGCCAAATATGGGTGGTAAAACTTAAAGCAGGAAAAACCAGTGTGTGAAAAAAGAAGAAACTATACGGTAACTGAAGAATAGTGTCTGTCAAATAAGATGGTCCAAATATGTGTAGTTAAATCTTTTTTGCATGGTTAATAACATCTTTCCAATGATTACTAAGTTTGTACCCATCATCATGGTTGAAATTATGTCTATGTTTGCATATTTGTATGGCTTCGTGTACAAACCTTTGATGGTAGCCAGGAGGTTTGCAGAGTACCTTGGTCTCGGAAAAGACAATTTCATGAGAGCCCACAGTGTTGTAGCAATGATCGGCAACAGCGGAAGAATCAGTTTTGCCGTGTTTCAGATCTGACTTGTGCTCGCGGACACGATCAGAGATATGACGTTTCGTTTCTCCAATGTAGCAATCACCACAACTGCAACTCAGTTTGTAGACTCCAGGGTATTGTAAGTCAGGAATGACATCTTCCACAGATGGAATTAGATCACTGATTTTATGTACTGTACTGAATCGGACTTGGATCTTATGTTTGATAAGAATTTTGGAGATCTTTTTGGTCACGCCTGCTATGTATGGCAACGTGATAGTTTTGATCGGAGTTTCAAGTGGCTGTTTCTGTATGGTGGGAGAAACAGCTTGGCGGATGGTGCGGTCAGAGTATCCGTTCATCCTGAGGGCCCGATGTACATGTGTAGTGGTGATACGCGCTGGGGTAGCGATCGGGTGCCAGCGCGTCGTGATGGGATGGGTGTGTGGTGACGCGCGCTGACGGTGAGGGATCAGGGGTCAGCGCGGGATCGTGGGTTGTGTGGTGCTGATTGGCTGGGTGCCGGTGACGCGCTGGTGAGGGAGTGATCGGGTGGCAGCGCGGCGTGATTGGTTGGTGAGTGGAAACACGCGCTGGGGGAAAGCGGATCGTAGAGATAGCGCGTCGTGATTGGTTCACTAAGGAGCGATGCTCACGTCGAGGTCCGCATCCGCTCCGTCTCCCGGGAGGAGGGACTATATAAGGTGATGCACACAGGCGTAAGGCAGGAGTGTAACCATCGAAGACTGAAGACGGAGAGATAGAGCCCTGAGGGGAGTGTAGTGTGAGCATGCAGTGTGAGCATGCAGAGTGTGTAGCCAGAGACGTAAGGTCTACACGAGATAAGTAATGAGTGTGTAGCCAGAGACGAAAGGTCTACACGAGATAAGTAATGAGTGTGTGTAGCCAGAGACATAGGGTCTACACGAGACAAGTGATGAAGAGTGTAGCCAGAGGCATAAGGCCTACACGAGACGAGTGAAGAGTGTAGCCAGAGGCATAAGGTCTACACGAGACGAGTGAAGAGTGTAGCCAGAGGCACGGAGTTAGCCAGGGGCTCAGAGTCTACACGAGCTGAGTGAAGTGTGCTATAAGAAGAATAGAGGTCACGAGTTGTACCGGTGTATGGTGACCGTACTCGGAAGAATAGAGACCACACGTTGTATCGAGACGAGTGAAGATTTAATAAAAGAAGTGTGTTACCCGTCAAGGAGTTTCCTGCAGTCATTTCCAATACTTCAACTGGCGTCAGAAGTGAAACAGGCTTCCAAGCATGGAAACAAGGAAGACCCGTCGGACCCACGGGATTGACCGCGAGGATAACCTTGACGACTCGGGCCCGCTGGTGGCGGGGGTGAGGACGAAGAATTGCCCACGCTACAGGATCTGTCGACGGCGCCGGGCGAGCGACCGGGGACCGATGCCGTGCTCCGCGAGGCGCACTCCCGACTGGCGGAGCTGCTGCTCGCCGCCGCGTCCATCTTGGCGGAGATCAGCTCGTCGGGAGGAGCGGGGACGGCGGCGGACATTCTACAGGGTCGCACCGCAGATTCCCGCCAAAATGAATGGGGGATTCCCGCCATTGCATCGGCGCCGACTTTTGGCGGGAACGGCGAGCGCCACGTGGCGGCGGTTACCCAAGCCCGCGCGTCGACGTCATCAGCGCGCGATGGGGTCCGCCATTTTACATCCGCCACTGGAGCCGCCATCTTACACACCGACGGAGAGGCGGAGAGGAACCACGAGGCGGACGACTTCATCTTTCAACAGCGCCTGCCCACATTGTCAGCCTTCAAGGCGGAAGGCGGGGACTGGGGCCAATTTCAGCGCAGGTTTTTGGCGCATCAGGAGATGTCCGCCTGGTTCGATGCTACGGCGCTGCGGGCGTTGCCTGCCATGCTGGACGACGACGCGCTCGCGGCCTTCAGGTCCGCACGGAAGTCGGACCGCTCCACGCTGAAGGATGCGCTGGGTCTCATGGCCAAGATCTACGGACCTCCCTCGGCGTGCCGCCATCATTTTTATGCAAGGCGGAAGGCGGCCACGGAGACCGCGCTTGCCTATCGCACGGCGTTGCTGGCTCTCGCCGATGCTGCGTTCCCTCGTATGGACGAGGAGGGCCAAGATGCGATGGTTTTGGAGCAGCTGCTCAAGTTGGCGCAGGACCTGGGGGTCCCTATCAACACGGCTGACGAGATCGATATTTCTTCCTTGAGAGTCGCCACGAGTATTCAAGCGCACGAGGTCCTACAACGAAAACAGGGAGTTGTCTGCAACGCTGCCGTCGTCTCAGCTCCGGGTTCGGTAGTCACCGAACCCCAAGTCGTCAGCCCACGAGAGGAGGTGTTCACCGCGGGACGACCAGGGGACTGGAGGCCGGGGGCTCGGTCGCCTCTGCGATCGGCCCGCAAGCCGGAGCAACCGAGATCTACTCCGACCCTCATCACGTGTTATAACTGCGGCCTCCGGGGCCACGTGGCGTCCGGGTGCCGCGCTCCACGTCAGCGCGCCATGGGAGCTCGGCTGGACGACGACCAAGGGCCCAAGTCATCTCTACAATCCCCGGAAAGTCGCGGCACCTCACATGCTCGGCCTGTATACTCGACACACATGGGACGCCGCGTTGCGGCGGAGGAGGGCCGGTTAAGGTTCGGGGATTCGGTTCGGCGAGGGGGGTTCGGCCGGGACCAGGGAGACATTGAATGGGCGGAATTGGGGCATAGAATTGTGGCTGCTTCAGCGGGTTCGTCCGTCGTTACGGGATCTATTGATGGGGTCGAGGTCAGGCTGTTAGTGGACACGGGGGCGTCGGCGACTATTATATCGGACCTCATTTATAATATTCTCCCAGTCAAATGTCGTCCGCTGCTCCCAGTGGATGTGCCATTTTACGCCGCTAATGGGGGATCGTTGGGCATTATCGGTCAGATTAGGGCGTCCATTTGCATTGGAGATATCAAATTGTCGGGACCCGTTTTCGTTTCGTCTTCTTTGGCGGTTCCTTGTCTTTTGGGCACTAATTTTTTTGCTAAAATGCCCATTAAAATTCTTATCGATCAGCGGTGCATTGAACTGCCATCGGGTCGCCGGATTTCATTTTTGACGAACCCTACTGAAATTCGGACGGCGTGCGCTACGATACAAGCGGTGGCGACACAGACCGTGCACGTGCCCCCGGGTTCACAGATGTTAATTCCCCTCCGGTTGCGGAAACCATGGGTGAGGGAGACTTCGGAACAAGGCATGCTTTTGGGTCCTTCTAACAAGGCTGTCGGGGGTCTTGATTTGTCGGTGGCTCACACTTTGGTGCGGGCTGATAAGGATCCGTTTGTAATGGTTTTGAACGCGGGGTCGCGGCCAGCCGTCATTCAGCAGGGCACCGTGCTGGCTCACGCGGCGCGGGTCCCTGTGGATGAGCGGTTGGTTGCGCAGGCAGGTTCGAGCCCCACGCAGAACGTTGAGCCAAGGGAGGACCTTGAATGGGTCCATTCGCTGTGCGCCGCCTCGGACGATTTGTCAGCGGTACAGTTGGGTGCGCTGCGCGAGTTGCTCATAGAATTTTCTGATGTGTTCAGTAAACATAAGTATGACATTGGGTGCACAGATTTGTTGCACCACCACATTGAAACGGGCGATGCGGCGCCGGTCAGGCTAAATCCCTTCCGACTGAGTCCTGCTGAGAAGGAACATGTTCAGTCGGCTGTTAACGAGATGCTAGAAGCCGACATTATTTCGCCCTCCTCCAGTCCGTGGGGAGCGCCTATTGTGCTGGTTAAGAAGCAGGACGGTTCCTTGCGATTCTGCGTAGATTTCCGTCGCCTGAATAAGATCTCTGTGGCGGACGCGTATCCGCTCCCCAGGATGGACGAGTCCCTCGATGCATTGTCCGGTGCGCGATATTTTTCGACTCTTGATTTGTTATCGGGTTTCTGGCAGTTGCCACTCGACGAAGAGTCGAAACCTAAGACAGCATTTCGGACTCCAGGGGGCCTGTTCCAGTTTAACCGGTTACCCATGGGACTTCACTCCTCTCCAGCGACGTTTCAGAGCCTTATGGAGTTGGTTTTGTCGGGCTTGCAATGGGATACGTGCTTGATTTACATGGACGATGTCATTGTTTTCAGTAAAACATTTGAGGAACACCTCCAGCGATTGAGAGGGGTGTTCTTGCGAATGCGATCGGCTAAATTGAAATTTAAACCGGCCAAATGCCACCTTCTTCGTAAGTCGGTTAGATACTTGGGTCACATTGTCGACTCTTCGGGGATTTCTAACGATCCCGCGAAGACGGACTGTGTCGGTTCGTGGCCGACACCTACGTCAGTTTCCGACGTGCGTAGTTTCATCGGGTTTGCTTCTTATTACCGGCGGTTCGTTGAGCACTTCGCCACTATTGCAAAACCCTTGCACGCTCTAACGGCGAACGGAGTGAAGTTCAGATGGGGACCGGAGGAGGAAGCCGCGTTTCGCTCCCTCCGGGACGCCTTGGTGGGTGCCCCACCCTTGTGCTATCCCGATTTTGCGAGTCCCTTCTTGCTGGACACGGATGCTAGCAACACGGGCATTGGGGGGGTGCTATCCCAAGTCGTTGGGGGTGTCGAAAGAGTTGTCGCTTACGGTAGTAGGGTGTTGTCTCCGGCAGAGCAGCGCTACTGGGTCACCCGTCGCGAGCTGCTTGCCATTGTTTTTTTTGTACAACAGTTCAGACCATATCTTTATGGTCGTCACTTTACGGTCCGAACGGACCATGCGGCGCTACAGTATTCATTGAGGGTCGCCCAACCCTCGGGCCAATTGTCGCGGTGGTTGGAAGTCCTCCAGGACTATCAGTTCACGACTACGTACCGTAAGGGGTTGCGACACACAAATGCCGACGGCCTGTCGCGATTGTTGCCTTGTCATAAATGTGCGTGTTTGTCGGGATCGGCGCGCTGTAAACCGCCGGTTGCGGGAGATATGGGGGCACTGGCTGCGACCGCGGGCGCACCGATCGTGGATGTTACCGCTACCTCTCAGGGTTAGGACTCGCTGCTCTCATTGTCGCTCAGTGAATGGGGCCGTCTCCAAATGGCAGACAGCTCGCTGCTAGCATTGCGCCGCAAGGTGGGGGGTCCCAAGGAGGACCAGGAGCGTACCGGCTCCTATGTACTTAAGCAGGGCATGTTATTAAATGGGACAGTGTGTCCCGGCGGCACGCGCTTGTGGTGCCTTCCGCTGTACGGGGGAAGGTTGTCTTGGCGGCCCACGAACGCCTCTTGCATTTGGGAGTCAACAAAACGCTTGCCCTGCTTCAGCGTGACTATTATTGGCCGGGAATGGAGAGTGACGTGGTAAATATTCTGAAGGGGTGCGTTGAGTGCGCCAGACGGAAACCACCGCCCGTGCCAGCTAATCCACCGCTGCAATCTATTCAGGTCTCGCGCACTAACGAGCTCATTGCACTCGATATTCTGGGGCCTTTTCCAGTCACGCCTAGAGGGAATAAATACCTGTTGGTGGGGGTCGAATATTTCACCCGGTGGCCTATGGCGTGGCCTCTCGCCAACCAGTCGGCAGCGGCTGTGACGGACGCCTTTGTCCAGGGCTATGTCCTGGACAAGGGGGCTCCCGAACGCTTGCTGACCGACCAAGGGAAAATTTTTTCGAGTAAATTGTTGCAAGAGGTGTGCGATCTGTTGGGTACCAAGAAGGTGCGTACCTCCCCGTACCACCCGCAGACGGACGGGATGGTGGAGAGACTTCACAAGACTTTGACTTCTATGCTGTGCCAGCAGGCGTGTGAGGCACAGGTAGATTGGGACCTGCAGGTCCCGGGGGTCCTTGCCGCGTATAGAATGGCCCCCCATGCAGCGACGGGTTTTTCCCCATTCTATTTGATGTATGGTCGGGAAGCCGACCCGCCCATGGAAACGCAGCTTGGCCTGTCCGCTCCACGAACTAATTCTAAATTGGCAGAACACATTAAATTCAATATTCACAAGCTGACAGAGGCAAGGGAGGCCGCACGGCTTAATTCGCGGGCTCGCCAAATTGCTAATGAACGGTTGCGGGCACGGAAGGTGTCCGTGCACGAATGGAAACCTTGTGACAGGGCCTGGCTGCATTGCCCTCAGGCACCCTTGGCTACGTCGCCTAAATTGTTGAGGCCATGGCGGGGGCCCGTGGAGGTCGTGCGCGTTGCACGGCCCCAGTGCGTTCAGATAAAATGGGGAAAACGACGGTGGTACGTCCACCCCTCCCGACTGAAACCGTTCTCGCCTCCATATGGCCTCCCATTGTGTCGTGAGGGCCGAGCATGTGACGTGACCGACGACCCAAAGGGGGAAATGTCTCTGCCTGATCCTCACATGTCTCCGCCTGATCTGCTCCCAGGTGTCTCGGAACTGACAGCTGCCGACCACCGGCGGCCGAATCTTCGCGGCGGGGCCGGCCCTTTCAGGCCCGTTCCACGCCGTCTAGAGCAGCCGGAGCCGCCGGACGGTCGTCAGTGTCCCGTCCCATATGACGGACCGGCCAGACGGACTCGCGCCAGGTCGCGCTACTTTGTATGACCTGCCACGTGAGGAGTCGAGGCAGTTGGAGCGCCTCGTCACTGCGTGTAGTTGCAGAGACGCTGGGCGCGTTCATTTTCTGGAAATCGCTTTTATTATGTTGTTCGTCGGGCTGTATATAGCTTCTTATAAGGTGTTGTGTGTGGTATTGTTGACTTTTCTTGTGTTAATTGTCAAATTGTACATAGGTTGCTGTTGTGTTGTTGTTGTTGTGTTACGGGGCACACTGGGGGGGTGGGGGTTTTGTTGTGTTAACGTTGTGTGAGGTTCTTGGTTAGCAGCCGGGACGGCTGCGAGCTATGTGGGGGGGGGGTGATGTAGTGGTGATACGCGCTGGGGTAGCGATCGGGTGCCAGCGCGTCGTGATTGGATGGGTGTGTGGTGACGCGCGCTGACGGTGAGGGATCAGGGGTCAGCGCGGGATCGTGGGTTGTGTGGTGCTGATTGGCTGGGTGCCGGTGACGCGCTGGTGAGGGAGTGATCGGGTGGCAGCGCGGCGTGATTGGTTGGTGAGTGGAAACACGCGCTGGGGGAAAGCGGATCGTAGAGATAGCGCGTCGTGATTGGTTCACTAAGGAGCGATGCTCACGTCGAGGTCCGCATCCGCTCCGTCTCCCGGGAGGAGGGACTATATAAGGTGATGCACACAGGCGTAATGCAGGAGTGTAACCATCGAAGACTGAAGACGGAGAGATAGAGCCCTGAGGGGAGTGTAGTGTGAGCATGCAGTGTGAGCATGCAGAGTGTGTAGCCAGAGACGTAAGGTCTACACGAGATAAGTAATGAGTGTGTAGCCAGAGACGTAAGGTCTACACGAGATAAGTAATGAGTGTGTAGCCAGAGACGAAAGGTCTACACGAGATAAGTAATGAGTGTGTGTAGCCAGAGACATAGGGTCTACACGAGACAAGTGATAAAGAGTGTAGCCAGAGGCATAAGGTCTACACGAGACGAGTGAAGAGTGTAGCCAGAGGCATAAGGGCATAAGGTCTACACGAGACGAGTGAAGAGTGTAGCCAGAGGCACGGAGTTAGCCAGGGGCTCAGAGTCTACACGAGCGGAGTGAAGTGTGCTATAAGAAGAATAGAGGTCACGAGTTGTACCGGTGTATGGTGACCGTACTCGGAAGAATAGAGACCACACGTTGTATCGAGATGAGTGAAGATTTAATAAAAGAAGTGTGTTACCCGTCAAGGAGTTTCCTGCCGTCATTTCCAATACTTCACATGTCTTAATTCACTGGCCAGGTGGTGTTGGTCAGAAATGCCATGAGCTCTGTGGTATAGCGTTTTGATGAGATAATTGTTTTGAGATGGATGGTGGTGGGAATCAGGTTTCAAGTAGGAATCTGTGTGGGTGGCTTTACCGTAGACAGAATGTCCCAAGGATCCGTCAGGTCTCCTCTCAAACAGAATATCTAAGAATGGTAGTTTACCATCTTTCGCCACTTCCATGGTGAATCTGATGGATGGGTGTCTGGAATTGATGTGGTCCAAGAAGTGGTTCAATGCTGGGAAGCCATGTGGCCAAATGACGAAAGTGTGATCCATATACCTCTTCCACAGGGAAGGACGCGGGGTGTATGTCTGGATGGCGTCTGATTCAAACTTTTCCATGAACATGTTGGCTATCACTGGTGACAAGGGGGAGCCCATAGGGGTATCCTCATTCTGTTTGTAGAAGGTGCATTCCAGGTAAAATAAGTGTTGGTGAGGCAATGCCTAACCAGCGCAGGTACATCCAAATACAATCCATGCTGGACCAAGTCCTCAATTATTGTTAGGGTGTCAGGTACTGGGACTTTGGTAAACAGAGATACTACATCAAAACTGACGAGGATATCATCAGGAGATAGTACCATGTCCTTGACCATAGAGACTAATTGGGTTGAGTTGAGTACTGCCAAAGAGGTCTTGCCTGTGAAGGGAAGCAGAGTATCTGATAGAAACCGGGCTAGTTTGTAGGTAGGAGAGTTGATCGTCGAAACGATGGGTCGTAGCGGGGTGCATTCTTTATGGATCTTGGGAAGACCTTAGAGTCTGGGAGGTCTTGCCGCCGATGGTTTTAGAGACGGACGTTTGGTTGGTTCGATTAGGGAAGTCGAACTCGTGATGATTTTGTTAGTTTTTGTCGTTAGGCTGTTAGTAGGATCGTTTTTAATTTTGGAGTAACTCCCATCATTAAGTAGGTCCAGGATTTTGTTGTTGTATGAATCTTTATCCATGATGACCGTGGCATTGCCATTGTCTGCCGAAAGGATGACTATATCATCTCTCTTTTTTAGGTCCGCGAGTTCAGAGCATTCTTAAGAATAGTGGCTATTTCAGCTCTTGCTACATCCGCATAGATGTGTCCTATGCCTCTGAGGGCTACATCAATCTGAGAAATCACAGAAACGTCGTGATTTTTATTATATTTTTACCTTACTTTTATTAATTTTAATTTTTTACCTACGTGACTTTACCGAAAAAAACCTAAGAATATGAATCCTTGCAGTCACGAAAGCTTCAAATCTAGAATGAATTAAGTTTGTTTAAGTGTGCAATGGTCTAAATTAGGCACACACACGACTTCTTGGGAGGCAACACTATTTATTATTTTCTTAACACTGTTAACATCGGGTGGTGTCCACTGACCTACTTTATCTAACACACACCGTCTCTCTAACACAGACTCTCGGATGCAACTGGTGTGACCCAGCCAGGTGGGCTACTGGCTGGTCACGCTGACTGGAGGCTTGACTCTTCTCTTGGGACGTCTTCACGATGCATCTTCAATCTTGACACGAGCCGCCTCGAACCCCGTGAGGAGGCTGCTTATATGGGTCTCGGCGTGCCCGGGCCCCACCCCGGATACGCCTCTCTTCGAGAACCCACTCGAAGCATCCCGGCTGTTCACGTGCCCTCACAAGGTGCCCCCCGGCCCCCACTGGGATCCGGTCACGTGTCCAGTCGGGGTCACACAGAGTGCCATGTCCTCACACCACACCCGTGGCCCCTCCGATCCCTGAACCGGCCTTGACGTCATTCCCGTCTCCGGACGGGATGACGTCATATGTGTGTGTGCAGGCCTCTGTGGCAGTGACGCTCCCCGGCATAGTGATGTCACACGTGTGAGTGTGTGTGGGCATCCAGTCGTGACGCTAACAGCCACTACAAGTGTATTCAAAGAAGCAACCCGATTTGCTACATCAGAGTTGTCAAATAACGGAATGACTTTAGCTTAAATAATGTATACGAATTGGAATTGGAAGACAATGCTTGTTTCTGTACAAGAAGCCAACCTTACATATAACTTTTTTGATTACTTGATCAGTATGCATATGAAAGAATAAGGCAGAATCAATAATAATCCCGAGATTGAAAGGAAGCCCCACAATTCCTCTTCAGAGAAAAAACACACGTTTAGTTTTACTAATGTTAAGAACAAGTTTTAAAGCCAATAGTTGATGATGATGATGACTAACATTAAAGTCATTTTGTAATTTGGTTTGCAAATCGTTACGTGAGCAACGCTTAGATAACAAAACGGTATCATCGGCAAAAAACATGTTACAAAATAATTTTAACGACGAGTACATTTATTTACATATACAGAGAGAGAATAGAATGTGTTCCAGTACCGAACCACGCCGTGGCTCGTCCTCCTGTCTACACGATGTATCAGCGCAGCACGTGGGAGGTGAACGTTAGGAGCGGTGGCGCAGTGGATAGCGCTGCGCTACAAACTCCGTGACACGAGTTTAATTCCAATTAACGACCAACAACATTGACGATTATCTGAACCAATTCTAGTCCTCGTTTAGGTCGACTCGATCTCAAATGAGCACCTGGTGCGGTGTGTAAAAACTTCGCCACGAAGAAGATAAAGGTGACTGGGCGTGGTGCTGGCCACCCACCCTTCCGTGTGCTGTTCCGGACTTCATCGATAGGTGCTACTCGCTAACCGCACTTGCCCCAAAAAGTCTGTTAAGGCTATGCGTGGGATCTTTGGCTTTGATGTCGATGGATTAATTTATTTTTAATGTATATGTAATAAAAGACTCGGACGCTTCTCTCTGTCCTGTGTCCTTTATTTGGGTTCGATCTCTTTCCCTCACGGTACTCCCCTATATACTCTCCACCCTGCAGCCCCAGGCTGCTGTCACTCCCGTAGCCCACACTCTGCAGCCCCAGGCTGCTGTCGCGCCGTGCAGACCCCTGCTGCCGACTCCTCCCTTGCAGACCCGCTGCTCTCTGCAGCCTCCTCGCTGCTCCTCCTGCCCCAGGGTCGGTCACCGTTGGCCGACGGTGCCGATCCTCCTGGCTTGGGTGTGTGGCGACCTCGCCACTCTCTCTCACCCTTCGCCCTGCGTGGCCTCTCACTTCTCCCAGTCCCCGATCACTCCCGACTGCTTCCGGTTACCCCCATTATAGACCGTTACCCTCTCCCCCACGTGACGTAACTCCTCCCCCCATGACGTCACTTCCGGAAGGTCGTTTACGCCCGCATTACACCACCCTCCCCCGTAGAGAAAATCCAGCCGACCTCGGCTGAACACAACTCCAATAAGCAATGCGAGCGAACACGACCGAATACGTAAAAGGACACAGAACACACGATAATATACGGAAAGAACAAGAACACAACACAATAATTAACGAAATGTGAGGGATTTCGAGCGGGTGCGGGTCATCGGGCCGTCCCGGACGGTCGGTGGCCCTCCCGCCGAGCGGGAACGTGGCAGGGTTTTAAGAGCGACAGGCTGAAGTTCGTCTGTCGCTATTGGAGGCCTGGCAACGTCCCGGTCCCCTGTTTTTGAAGGCGCAGCACCAGAGGCGTCCCGCAATCGTGTCCGCGGCAGGGTAGGAAGGGCTGCGGGCCTCAAAGGTTCCGCAGCCGTGGTAGGCGCACCCCGAGCTGGGTCCGCTTTCCCCTGCCGCGTCATGGCCGGCTCGTCTGTGAAAGGCACGACAGGCGCTCTAGCAAAGTCAGCAGGCACAGGCAAGGGCGAGTCGGCAGCGACAGACCCCGGCAAGGCAACCTCAGGAGATGACGCATCCGGTCGAGGGGCCACGTATGGTTTCAACCGAGATGTATGGACGAACCAACGCCGAGAACCAAACCGAACACGCGCCGACTGTGGGTTGGGAACCTCGATGAGGCGAACCGGCCCTTGCCATGGCTTATGTAATTTAGGAGAGGTACCTGGCCGCACCTGTGGACAATGGAGCCAGGCCAGGTCCCCCGTTTTCCAAGGGCATTCCCCTTTTGAACGTCGCGCACACCGCTCGTTCCGAGCCTGGGCTTTGGCCGTAGCCATGCGAGCCTCCACCCTCGCTTCAGTGACTCGGCGAACGGTGTCCTGAATGTAATCAGGAAGAGGCTTGACAGGTCCCCTCGCCTCGGTTCCCAACTGTTCATTAATCGGCGGTACGTTTTCACGACCGTACATTAGAAAAAATGGCGAATATCCTGTAGCCGCATGTGGCGTCATCCGGTATGCTGAAAGCACCCCAGGGATATGCAAATCCCAATCCGATTGTTTTTCACTAACCGTATGGCACAACATGGCGGACAGGGTCCGATTAAGCCGTTCCACCATACCATCCGTTTGTGGGTGGTAGGGAGATGTCCGTATTTTTTTTGTACCCAGCGCCGCACACACCTCCCCCAACAATTTGGAGGAAAAATTCCGGCCTTGGTCTGTAAGGAGCCTCTCCGGCGCCCCTTTGTCCATAACATACCCAAAAAGAAAGGCGTCCGTGATAGACGCCGCTGACTGGTCAGGCAAAGGCCAGGCCACCGGCCAGCGGGAGAGGTACTCCACCCCTACCAGCAAATATTTATTTCCCCTAGCGGATGGCGGAAAGGGTCCCAAAATATCTAACGCCACCAACTCATTAACTCGAGACACCTGGATGGATTGTATCGGCGGTACATATGGATGTTTAGGAGGCTTACGGCGGGCACAATCGGGACACGCGCGAACGTGCCCGACGACATCCGTCGTCATGCCGTGCCAATAGTAGTCTCGCTGCAGCGTCAATAGCGTCTTCTGCACCCCCAGATGTAAAAGCGTGTCACAATGCAGAGTCCTAATCAATTTGTACCGCAATGATGCCGGTACAACCAGACGCCAGCGTTCCTGCATCCCTTCCCTCCACATCAGCAAGCCATCACGGAGAGCGGTTTCCGGCACGCCGCCCGCACCGAGTCGCCCACTCCCCTTGACAGGCCGCTTACGTAACGTTACCAAGGAATCATCCAACATCTGTTCCCGAATCCACACAGACCTCGGGAGATGTAGAATGCCATCAGCCGGTCCCCCATCAGCCGGCCCCGGCTCAAGTGGAGCTTCCGGCACTTCGACTGCCAGCGCGACAGGCGGAGGGGGGTGCTGAATCGGGCCACACCTGTGCGTCCCCGACGCACATGCGCAAGGGGATCGCTGCGGCAGCCTGGAAAGTGCGTCCGCATTAGCGTGACGCACTCCCTTCCGATGGTGAATTTGGAAGGAAAATTGTTGCAGCGTGTCCAACCATCGCGCCAGCTGGCCGGATGGTTGGTCCATTTTAAGAGCATACTGCAAGGCCGCATGATCCGTGCGAACAATAAACGAACGACCGTACAGATACGGTCGAAATTGGCGGAGAAAAAAAACAATAGCCAAAAGTTCCCTGCGAGTGACACAGTAGCGGGTTTCAGCGGGAGACAAAACCCGGCTACCATACGTGACCACGCGTTCTACACCATCTTTGGACTGAGATAACACCGCCCCAATACCCGTGTCACTCGCGTCCGTATCCAGAATGAAGGGATGCGCAAAATCCGGATAATCCAACGTCGGTGCCGTAGCCAATAGATCGCGTAGGCCTCGAAACGCCGCCTCCTCCGGGGGTCCCCAAGCGAACTTGTGGCCTTTACCCGTCAGGAGATGCAAAGGCCTCGCGATCGTAGCAAAATTTGGAACAAACCTCCGATAATATGAGGCGAACCCCAAAAACCGACGCACATCCCCCATTGTGGCAGGGGTTGGCCAGTCACGGACGCACGCAGTTTTGTCCGGATCTGTGGCCACCCCGTCCGCACTGACGATGTGGCCCAAATACCGCACGGAGTGTTGCAGCAGGTGACATTTCTTGGGCTTAAATTTCAAATTAGCAGAACGCATCCTGGTGAACACGGCCTCCAACCGCGATAAATGCTCATCAAATGTGCGGCTGAAAACGATAATATCGTCCAAATATATAAGACATGTCTCCCACTGCAACCCCGTTAACACCAACTCTATCAACCTCTGAAAAGTGGCAGGGGCCGCATTCAGCCCCATCGGAAGACAGTTAAATTTAAATAACCCCTGTGGCGTACGGAAAGCAGTCTTTTCCCGCGAGGACTCGTCGAGGGGAAGCTGCCAGAAGCCCGAAGAGAGATCTAGCGTTGAAAAGAACTTCGCCCCCGACAAGGCATCGAGAGAGTCGTCCATACGCGGCAGGGGATACGCATCCGCCACCGACACCTTATTTAATTTACGAAAGTCTACACAAAATCGCAATTTGCCATCTTTCTTCTTGACCAAAACAACAGGTGCGCCCCATGGGCTGTTAGACGGAGATATTATGTCCGCAGCCAACATGTCATCCACTGCCCCTCGAACATGCTCTCGCTCAGCCGGACTCATCCGATGCGAGTTCAACCGAATAGGGGCAGCGTCCCCTGTGTCAATATGATGGTAAAGCAAGGAGGTGCGTCCTAAGTCCAAATCATCGGAACTAAACACATCAGAATAGCTCGATAACAATTTACGAATCGCACAACGCTGTTCCCCAGAAAGAGCTGAATTCTCCCCACACAGTTCAGCAATCCAGCGGTCATCCACAGCTCCGGGCCCCGAAACACCTCCAACAACCCCCCGGCCGGACAGATCATCATGAGCTGTAAACGCAGTAGTGGCATGTGCCACCACGGTACCCGCCGGCACACACACGCTTTCGGCACTCGCGTTAAGCACCTGCAAGAACGGCTGCTGGTCTGGCCTAACAATAGTTTGTGCCCCAACGAGCGCCGATCCACCCGTGATGGTGGCGGACGGTGACAACAAAACCCCAATCGCTCCTTGACGACCAGGTACAGGCTTCCGATAACGCAAAGGAATGAGAATCTGTGAGCCAGGTGGAATATCCACAGACACTTCGGACAACGCCTGCACCTGGGCGACAGGAGCAGGTCGCCCCCAGGGCGACGGCAAAAAGGCAATTTTACGGCCTTCCGGTAATTGAATGCAGTTCTCATTAATTCTAATTAAAATGGGCATTTTGGCCAGAAAATCGGTCCCTAATAAACAAGGAACCGCAAGAGACCTCGAAATTAACACAATACCCGAGGCCGACACTCCCCCGATAGCAATTGTAGCATACACCTGGCCCACAATGCCCATGCTACCCCCGTTCGCGGCGACGCAGGAAGCGTAAGCCGGACTCACGGCCCCTGGTGGGATGTTCAAGAGATGGAATATTACATCCGAAATAATGGTCGCGGACGCCCCGGAATCTACCAAAATCCGTACGTCCACCCCTTTTATTGACCCAGGTACGGTGGACGAACCGGTAGCGGCCGCGACGACCCGCCGAGCCAACTTACGCCACTGCGTTACCGAACGACAAGGCACAGTCAATGGTCTCCCGTTATTAAAAACACCCGGATCGCATGACAATGGTGATGAGTGAGGTGTCAAGCCTTGCCGGGTGTCTGGTGCGCACCGACTTGCCTGTGCTGGCGAATCCTTCCTTGGAGCGGCCGCTGTCGAGGCCTCCTGCTGGGGCGGACCCGGGATGAGGGCCCAGCAGTCCCTGGCATAATGGCCCTTACGCCCGCAGCGAAAGCAGTCGATGTTATTGCGCCTTGCTGCGGGAGCCCCGTCCCGACGCGGCCGTGTCGGCGGCGCAGTCCGCGGCTCCGGCCACGGAGCAGCGGCAGCCGACAGCTCCTGCGGGCTCCTGTCGTTCGGCACATAAACCGCATTCTTGGGGTCCCAACCCACGGCTCCCCCTTCGACGATGGGCCCACCCGTCCACGCCGTGACCTGCTTCCACCGGCGCAGGTTGAACTGGGCGTCCAGACACTTAGCCACAGCCCGGGATGTGAGCTTCTCGTGACCGCACACCGGCATGGGAATGCCGAGATCCCGGGACAACTCCAACATCTTCCCCAGGATGAGAGGTTCCAACAGGTCAGGCTCCATCTCCGGGTATGCGAACATTGCCAGCTCCAGTACCGCGCCCCTATACGCCACCGGAGACTCCTCGGGTGCGCGTTGTCGTTGCGCAAACCGGCGATGAGCGTCATCCGGCGGCTCGTAAGCGTCAGCCATTTCGTCGAACACACCACGCAATGTTTTCTTCTTCGCGGCTTTTATAGAGCAAAAGAATCTAACGGACTCATCATCAAGGAGAGTCGGAAGAACTTCTAATGCCTCGGCGTCAGTCCACCCCGCCGAGCGCACCGCTGCCAAAAATCTGCAGGCGAACGCACTCCAATCGCCCCCGATGGAGAATTCCTTGACAGTCGTTAGGTGACGACTGCGACGCCTTGGCGCGTTCCCTCCAGCCGCTGACTCTTCCGGTGGCATGTTCAACATGGCGTCGCAGCGTGGTGTCGACAAGATGGCGGCCTTCCGTCGCGGAGGGCCCAAAATGGCGGCTTCCCGCCTTTCATCGTGCGCCACGCCCAAGATGGCATCTTCATGCCGCGTGGCTGATGGGGTCGACATTGAAGACAACCGGGGCTCCTGCGGACCACTAACATCGCCTTCCGACGCCGTCCTCGGCGTAACAAGCGCACACAACTGTGCAAGCACATTCTTGAGAGTCTCAAGTTGCTCTGCCATCTGACTCCATGTCAAATCCGCGTCCTTTGGTGCAGACTGGTCCGCCGACGCGGCGACATCTTGGACCCCTGGACCCGCACTCGTCCCAGCACGGATCTCCTCCTCTGCCAGAGTTGGATCCACCGCAGGAGGAAGGTCATCGTCGTCGGAAGATGAAGCCGATGCCGGAGACGGAATATTCTTTTTTCTCAATTGTTTAGCCATACCGTTACACTTTGACACCAGTGTAATAAAAGACTCGGACGCTTCTCTCTGTCCTGTGTCCTTTATTTGGGTTCGATCTCTTTCCCTCACGGTACTCCCCTATATACTCTCCACCCTGCAGCCCCAGGCTGCTGTCACTCCCGTAGCCCACACTCTGCAGCCCCAGGCTGCTGTCGCGCCGTGCAGACCCCTGCTGCCGACTCCTCCCTTGCAGACCCGCTGCTCTCTGCAGCCTCCTCGCTGCTCCTCCTGCCCCAGGGTCGGTCACCGTTGGCCGACGGTGCCGATCCTCCTGGCTTGGGTGTGTGGCGACCTCGCCACTCTCTCTCACCCTTCACCCTGCGTGGCCTCTCACTTCTCCCAGTCCCCGATCACTCCCGACTGCTTCCGGTTACCCCCCTTATAGACCGTTACCCTCTCCCCCACGTGACGTAACTCCTCCCCCCATGACGTCACTTCCGGAAGGTCGTTTACGCCCGCATTACATATATACAAATTTTTGGAACAAGAAGAAAAATCCCTTGATGTGGAAACATCTCGTTTGCAAGGACGTTGAGTGACACCTGCATTGCAAACACGTAACGACGAGTGAATAAACATTTGACTCACACTATGTAACTTTTGCTGGGGTCACAAAAAAGATCTCCAAAATCCTGATTAAACACAAGATTCAGGTCCGATTCAACACAGTACATAAAATCCGTGATCTGGTCCCGTCTGTAAAAGACGTGATTCCAGACATACAGTACCCTGGCGTCTACAAACTAAGTTGCCTCTGTGGTAGCAGTTACATTGGAGAAACCAAACGACATGTCTCGGACCGCATCCGTGAACATAAAGCAGACCTGAAACACGGTAGGACAAACACCTCAGCCGTGGCAGATCACTGTTACAATTCAGTGGGCTCACATGACATTGACTTCTCCAAGACAGAGGTTATCTGCAAGCCATCTGGCTACCATGAGAGATTCGTTCATGAGGCGATCCACATATACAAACACAGAGACAATTTCAACCGAGAAGATGGATTCTGGCTCAGCAATCATTGGAAGGACGTAATAAACCATTTCGGATCCTAACTGATTGTTGTTCACGTTTACGGTGACTTTCAGACCGCAGTCCACTCACTGGCATTAACTGTGTATCTTGTGTTCTCCACAAGGAATGCATTATTTGCTCCGCTGCGGGTCTCCTGCCACCGCTCTCCCATTCACATGTTTCATTGCTTCTACATACTATTAACATTCCCTCCCTTTGTTAATGCTACCCCCTGCCCCCTCCCTTTGGTGCTGCTGATCCTGCATAATGCATGGGCATAATATGACTTTGAAACCCCCCCGCCCACTTCCTACGCATTTCCCATGAATATGCTAAATTCCTCTTGATATGCACATTCTTTTGTTAAGGCGCTCTTCTTCCACCTCCAACCCAGCTTATATATAAGCTCCTAGCTTGGCAGTGTCTCATTCTTCACCTGAAGACGGCTGCCTGCGTTGTAGCCGAAACGTCGTGAGAATTATTTTATTATGTTTTATTTTTATTATTTTATTACTTCCCTTCTACGTGACTTTACCGAAAAAAAACAAGAAGACTATGTAACTTATTACACAGTGAAGATCTCATCCAGTCAAACATGAATAATTAACCGGTGCACACCACTGGTTATTATTTCATGGAGACAAGCAGCGCTTCAATAGCCAATAAATAAACTAATTATAATATCAGGTGCTGCGCAGTGGCACTGCGTTGCAAACCTGGCAAACCGAGTTCTGTCCCCTTCCATGGCTAAAATCACTGGCGAGTGAAAGATGACATATCCTTGTCTGTTTACATATTACCACAATTTTTAAGCGCAAAATTTATCTGTGATGAACGCTGCACTTTCCGTCGTTTTCATGCAGGGGGCGCTGCAAACCTACATGCCCCCTGCATGAACGACGGAGGCACAGGGACAGACGTTCAATTACGTTGGAATCGATCTGCAGACGGTGGTCTTCTCACACGGCCAGCTCTATGTCGCCTTATTTCGATCCCGCAATCCCAAACAGGTGAAAGTCCGCATCGAACCGAACCCCCAGCAAGGTCATCTACTTAACGACGAGAGAAAATTCACATGAAATGTCGTTTTCAATGAAGTCTTCCAGATGTAAAATGGTATAAGCTCTTAATAAAGAAATACAATTTTATAATACAAAACAATACATTTCAAAGATATTTTATTTTAAAACTTCAAATTGGAGCATTGGGTGCTTGCGTGAATGCGTTGTTCGTGTGCAATTTTTTTCGTGACTTTCCTGGCCGAAGGCCATAAATGGTTAGGGGCCGTCCATAAATCATGTCACGCAATTTTTGACGCTTTAAACTGTTGTCATTGTAGTGCGTATTTAATGTGGTGCTGCACTCTGATGTTGTAGGAGAAAACATTTATTAAAAAGTCGATTTAATTAAGTAGAACGTGTTGTCTATATTTATTTAAAGTTGCGCATTTTGATGTGACTTCACATTTCTCAAACCCCCCCCCCCCCTCGTCACACATCGTCACAAATGTCTGACCCCCCCCCCCCCAGGTGCGTGACGTCATTTATGGACGGCCCCTTAACATCTCGCCACCGTATACACGTGTGTGTAAACGTGTGTACACGTGTAGTGCTTTAAATATGCATCACACGCTGGGTCAGTATGCGCGCACGCGGCGGACAGTAAGGGTGAATGAGGATACAGGGCGCTGATTGGCTGGCCGTTGTTGTTGTCCAAATTAAGGTGGCGTGATAGTTAAGGGGGCCGCAGGTGGCCAGGGGTAATTCAGGATGCAGGGCGTTGATTGGACGAGAGGGGCTGTTGTCTGAGATTGGAGCCGTCGTGTCTGGAAAAACAATGCCACGTGGCACCGGGGGCTGGGGCCGAGTGGCATCGCGGGGGATGACCTAATTGATTGGGGGTAATTTGTTCAGGGATAAAGTGAGGGATTGTGGAGTGAGACGGGAGTTGGTGCCTGGGAGCAGAGACAGACAGATGAGGAGACGGAGCAGCGGATAGAGTACAGCGTAGGGTAGCAGTGGATAGAGTGAGTACAGCATAGGGTAGCAGTGGAGAAGAGTGAGGATAGTGTAGGGTAGCAGCGGAGTAGCGCAAGCATCAGAGAGAGACGACGCAGAGTAGGAAGCGGCTGGGGGTGGAAGGAGAACGGAGAGGGTTACGACGGAGTGGGACGGCAGAGTTGAGAAAGAGCAGCCGAGCTGGAGAGAGAGAAAGAGCGGAGAGGAGAGTCGACGGAGGAGCAGAGGGGAGCGAGCGAGGCCAGCGGAGCGCAGCGAGCGAGTGGAGGAACATTGAGCGGTGTTGACGGAGGAACATTGAGCGGTGTTGACGGGAGAGATGTGGAACTATATACGTGAATAAAGTGACGAGAAAAGACAAGAAGCTGTTGTGTCGGTTCGAGCACTACACGCGTATACGTGTGTGTACTGTGTTGCGGTAAGAGCTACGAATCCGCTGCCCGAGTTAGATTCCCGCTCACGGCCAACACCAGTGACCATTATATGAACCGGTTATGGGCCTCCTGTAGGTCGACTCAGCCTCAAACGAGTACCCAGTGTGATGTGTTCAAATATCGCCACTTGGGGAGACGAAGGCGGCCGGGCGTGGTGCTGGCCACCCCACCCCGTCGTGTGCCGTGGCGGCCTTCATAGGTAAAACTCGCTGACAGCACTTGCCCCAACAGTCTGTTCAGGCTATACGGGGGATCTTTGTCTTTGTGTGTGTTGCTGTGGAAGTGGAAGAAACAGGCGAAGGGCTCGGCCATTCTCCGGCCACTCCAGAGGCTGGTTCGCTGCTACTGTTTCTCTCCGGATGACCACCGAGAATCTCGTCAGCTGTACCGCCACTCAGATGGCATCGCACTCCATACAAAGAAAATGCCACATTCAATTATTCAAGCCGCTCACGTGGCTAAATAATAGAAATAAATAAAGACCTTGATCTGTATTCACGTCTCAAAAACCGCTAGGGTACATCCCGACAAGTTATGAAAGCTGAAATTTAGTACATGGGTAGCTTTTAGGACGCAAACAACAGGATACATCTGAAAATCCGAGATGTTTCATATTAAGCCCCCTAAATTTCAATTTTAAGTGCGCCATAAACATGTTTGTGCTGCGGGGTCCACTTTCTGCCCCGCCTCATCCCCCCCTTCTCTCTCCCCCCTACTGCCGAGGCCTATATAACCTCGTGCCACGGCAGATCTCTCGCCTACTTCAGCAGTTTTTTCTTGCTGTGGTTGTCCCACCATATGACGATTGCTTGTGTTGTGATCGAAATGTCGTGATCTATTATTTTTCTACCTACGTGACTTTACTGAAAAAACCAAAGAGTATGTTTGTGCGTGTCATTCAGAAACAGTTCAAAATATAAGATTGCAGTTTTTGGCGTTTGATAGAACGTTCCACAGCAAATAAAAGTAACGTGAGAACCATTCTATATTTTTTTTTATTGTTTTTGAGATATTTCGGATTAAAGTGGTTTTGAACAAAAAAACCTTGTTTTTTTCAACGATTTTACTTAACTTGACTCCTGTATCGTGGTCAAATCTTGTAATCTACATTTTGTCCACTCCCGTTGTCCAATCAATCCCTAATTTTGCACACGTACTCAGATCTGGTGACAATGCATGCCTGTATAAAAATCACCATCAAATAATCAATTAATTGGCTTCTTGAAAGCAATTAACTTTTTGTATGAACGACTTATTAATCATAGATATTTGTGGTGCTCAAAAACTAAACTCTGGAATCACCTCGCCCAAGAAGCAGGCACAGCCGCCGCATCATTCACGTACTTCTCGACGGTGAGTTAAACGAAGTTGTGATAAAAGTTTGTACATCGTCGTCAAATCTTGTAATCAATATGTCGTCCACTTCCCGTTGTCCAATCTAGTTATTTACTTTTTAGTGCACTTTAAAATAAAACCGTTGTTTTAAAAAAAACATTTTTTAAGGAGTTTATGATGTCCAAATCTGAATAATTATATTTCCCCCTCAAAGTATTAAGTTAATACATTTTGTTCTTTCTAATAAAAAAAAGAACGGAATCTTTCAATTGAGCGGTTTCCGATGGGTACGTCTTAAAATACAAGTAGTTGAATCAAGTAAAATTCTTGTATGTGGTTTTTGCGGAAAAATGAATTTTTTCGGAGTAGTTGTTAGTGTCTGATCATAGATAGAAATTGTACAAAATCATATCAGATGAATGATTATATTTATTGAAAAATTTTTCCTGGCGAAGACAGGCTTCATGAACTAGTCATACATAATTCTCTTTATTACCCAAGAAAGCCTCGCTTAGTCTCAAGACTACTTTTTTAACAGGAGGGTCCTGTGTTGGGATGTTTGGCCAGTTCCATTCATGAGTGTTTCGCTCATGGCTGCATCCCGTCCACTCTTGTCTATTGCAGCTTTGTAGGATCGTGAGAGGTGGTAGCAGTTTTGGGGAGAACTTGGTCCAACAGTGGATTGATCATGGCTGGCCGCTTGACATTTGGACCTTTTCGGCCTCGGCTCACCAACTGTTTCAAAACGGAGAGCACCAAGCAAATTCTGATGAGTGCTCTTGCCTCTTGTGGGTTTGCACTCTGAGGCTCTGTTTCCTCCCATATGCAAAACACTCTCTCGAGGCTACAATGTTTTAAACAGGAGCAGATGTTCCTTTAAAGGGCTCCATGTCTTGCAAGCATAGAGAAGGGAGGGGATAACTGACCGTGAAGACCCAGAGCTTTGTATGGAACGACAGGCCAGATAGCTTCTACACAGCGTTACGCAGCTGATCACAAGATTCGGAGAGACCTCAGCTCCACGACCGCAGAGCAACTCTGCGAAGGCCGCGATCCCCTCCCAACCCCCGCACTGAACACACGCCCACATGAAGCACACCCACGTAGTGTCCTGGCACATCGGGTTTTAATCCGGAGGGCCCCTAGGGGGAGAGTCCCACGGTTTCTCGGTGCCAGGAGATTGGCCGACCCCTACAGGACAGGTTACATTGCGGTGCCCCTAAATTGGCTTAAAATTGTATGGGCGCAAAAAGAAAAGGTTCCCTGGGCCCACCGCAATGAGTTACTCACAAAATTGGGGGGGAGATGGAGGGTGGAATATTAGGCATAAAGAGCAAAACCGAAGGCTCAAACTACTGGGCACGGGAAAAAATGGGTAAGGGGCGAAAAGAGTGTAAAAAAAAACGAAGGTTCGAACAACTGGGCATGGGAGAGCAATGGGTGGGTGGGGCGGCAGCAAGAGTATAAAGGTGGGAGCCCCGGGACGATTGGGGCAGTTGTCTACAACCTCCGGGCCGTCATGACCCACTCCCTGCCTGCCGTCCTGCCTCTTCAAGCCACTCACAGCATCCGTGTGATGCCAGACAGTGATTGGGCAAGTCTTCTCTCGTCCTCCCTCTTACTCTCGCATTATCCGTGGGACGCCGCAAGTCCAGTTTCAAGGTACGGGGTAGGACGTTTGAGTAGCTGGGTTCATAGGCAGAGTTACGCTCGGCTCTCCTCGCAAAATATTCCTCCTCCGGGTAATGTGTATTGGCGCCATTAATAAACTCGAGTTCAGAATATAGGTGTAGTGTGATTTCTGTGTGTGTGGGCAGAACATCGGCGTAGCGTCTGTGATCTATGTGTGGTGCGTCTGCGTGGAGCAACGGTGTGCCCGGTGTGAGAGCGAGCGCAGGGCTGCAGCGTAGGTGTGGTGTGAGTGATTTGAGCATGCGCGTGTACTGCAGCATATACGGCCGTCGTCGTTTGCGCGTGTTTACGCTCGCGTGCGTGTTTACACAGTAAAAAATTAAAATATTATTTTAAAAAGCACGTTTTAATGACATGTACTGTCCGAGCTGCCCCTCCCCCCTGCCCCCTTCCCCCATCGCCCCTCCCCACCCCTCCTTCCACATCCCCCGCCCCTCTCGGCGTGGCTCCCCGTGGCTTGCCGTGACGTCAGGGACCGTGGTGATTTACAGGCAACGTGATTTGAGCGTAGACAATTAGAGCCGTAAAAAAGATTGTTTAAAAAAATATATTTTTAATGATAGAATATAGTATTGTCATCAGTATGACATACCTATACCAAGCTTGCAGTCGATGCGACTTTGTGAATACGGTTGAAATTGAGTTACAAGATTTTAGGATACTACACAAAGCAAGTTAAATAAAAGCGTGTAAAATGCTTAAATATATGTTTCGGATTTTTTTAATGATAGAATATAGTATCGTCATCAATATGACATAGGTTTTTCAAGTTTGCAGTCGATAGCACACTGGGAAGTGGGTAAAAATGTAGTTGACGGAGGCGTGCCCCATAGACCTATCCCCGCCGTGGTAGGCGTGCATATTCATGCCGCCGTTTATACTGGTAGGAACCAAGTGGACCAGACCACCAATAGATTATACTGGTAGGAACGAAGTGGACCAGACCACCAATAGATTATATCGTCCGTCCGTCCGTCCGTGTATCAACATCGCCCCCTACTGCAAACACTTAGCATGACCCTGTCCGACAAGATGGCCGCCCGCTCCCCCTGCGATCTGTGAATTAAACAAGATGGCCGTCGCTTCCGGCGCCTCACGGCGAAACTTTTTGATCGACTGACTATGGGCGAACTCATTTATTCTGGTGGGTGAACAGTGGCGGGGAGGGGTGGAGGAGGAATTGATGATAAAAACAAACTTGCACCATCGTTACAGCTGCCGCGACGAGAGATGTGGGAGGAGAAGCGGCGACCGCTGCCTTGCAGGTGAGAGGTGCGTGTGTGTGTGTGCGCGTGTGTGCGCGTGCGTGCGTGTGTGTATGTGTGTGTGGGAATTCCAAAAAGACCTACATCTCTGCTTTATTGACCTGGTCAAGGCCTATGATACCATCAGTAGGACTGGGCTCTGGGTTGTTCTTCGTGCTTTCGGAGTCCCTGACCCTCTGCTCACGATCATTAAGGACCTTCATGA
Organism: Lampetra fluviatilis; assembly: GCF_964198595.1. Classification (NCBI taxonomy): domain Eukaryota; kingdom Metazoa; phylum Chordata; class Hyperoartia; order Petromyzontiformes; family Petromyzontidae; genus Lampetra; species Lampetra fluviatilis. The sequence goes on along the minus strand of NC_136295.1, from coordinate 1,044,378 downwards.
TGGTGAGCGGGCCCGGGTAAAACTACGTGGCCGGGAGTCGGAGCCTTTCCCTGTACACCTTGGGGTGCGACAGGGATGTCCTCTGGCTCCCACATTATTTAACATCTATTTCGACTGCGTAGTTCATGAAGCCTTCAATAGCTGTACCGGGGGAATTACCATTTGGTACAGATATAATGGGAGGCTGATCGACGCCCGGGTGCGATCAAGGGATGGCTCCCTATTGGTCAACCACGTTATGTATGCCGATGATTTGGTAATAGCTGCTCATTCAGAAGAGGAGTTGGAGACGCTGCTGCTGAGACTGGAGTGTGCCACTAAGAGGTGGGGCCTTACCATCAGCCCCACCAAAACTAAGCACCTGCCTGGGTATTTTGTACCATCGGGCACTCCACCCCCACAACTCCCAATCGGTGATGGGGCAGTTGTGGAGAGAGTGGAGAGTTTCCCATACCTGGGCAGTGTGCTTATGACCGGCTCCAGTTTATCAGCAGAGATCTCACTCCGAATCAGTCGAGCGGCAATATCTTTTCATCGGTTGCGTAACGCTGTGTGGAAGCTACCTGGTCTGTCGCTCCGACAGACCAGGTTGTTGGAGGGCAGTCGCCCTCCAACAACAACGGAGGGCGGAGGAGCGACGCTCACAACAACGAGCGGAGCGCCGGGTGGCTAAAGCACAACAAGTTGGCACAGTAGGGGGCACAGGTGGTGCATCAGCCAGTCATCTCGGTCATCTTGGTCAGTCGACCGGTGGCACCAGGGTCTGCCCCGTGACCTCCTGTCAGCGGGCGTTCGACACTTCACGTGGCCTCAAGGTGCACATGGCCTGGCACAAGCGTCGTGGTGACGTCACCGCCACTTAGTGGCGAATGGCGGTTGTTGTTGTTGTTGTGCGTGTGTATGCGCGTGTGTGTGTGTGTGCGTGTGTGTTTGCGTGCGTGTGTGTGCGTGTGTATGCGCGTGTGTGTGCGTGTGTGTGCGTGTCTGTGTGTGCGTGCGTGTGTGTATATGTGTGACTGTGTGCGTGTGTGTGCGTGCGTGTGTGCGTGTCCGGCCCACTCGAGCGGCGTGATGAATGGGCGCTATTGGGCTTCGGATCGTTATTCACGGCGAACTGGAAGCGTAGCAACACAACTTCATTACGTGTGCGTGCGTGCATGTGTGTGTACGTGTGTGTGTGTGTGCGTGCGGTGTGTGTGTGTGTGTGCGTGTGTACGTGTATGTGCGTGTGTGCGAGTATGTGCGTGTGTGTGTGCGCGTGTATGTGCGGTCGATATCCCTGTGTAATGCGGGCGAAAGCGACCTTCCGGATGTGACGTCACAAGGAGGCGGAGCCAGGTGACGTGGGTGAAAGGTTGGGGTCCTTAAGTGGGTAAACCGGAAAGAGAAGTCAGTCGGGTTGTGAATGGAAAAGGGTGAGGCCACGAGGGCGAACGAGAGGAGGGGGGCACCGCCGGCGAGCGGGAGCCGACCCCAGAGTACAGCCAGGAAGGCTGTGTGTTAGAGGCAGCGGTGTGGCTGCAGAGAGTCGCAGGAGCGACGAAGAGAGAGGAGAGTACAGCCAGGAAGGCTGTGTGTTAGAGGCAGCGGTGTGGCTGCAGAGAGTCGCAGGAGCGACGAAGAGAGAGAGAGACAGCACGAGGCTGTCAGCGCTGCGGAGTGAGCAGCAGCGATTACAGCCAAGGGGGCTGAGAGTGAGTAACAGCAGCGGAGCTGCTGTGGGGGCTGCAAGAGCGACAAAGAACAGCAGCGGAGCTGCTGACGGTGACTGGAGTGACATCGGAACCAGCACTGAGAGAATAAGAGAGACAGCCGTGTGGGTAATACAGTACGGACCAAATAAAGGACACTGAGCCAGAGATCGTGGTCAAGTCTTTTATTACACTGGTGTCAGAAGTGAAACGGCTTGTCAAGACGGCTCGGAAGAAAGAATATTCCTGTGCCATCATCTGCTACATCATCCGACTTACGATTGAGACAGATGGCGCAGCTGGAGACCTGGAAAATCGTGCTGGCAAAACCGTGTGAGCTCACCACGCCGACGACGGCAGTGGGGAGAGCCGAGGGTGGTCTGCAGGCCGACGCCTTGCCTGCGCTGCCAGCGCCATCTGCCACGCGGCACGGAGACGCCATCTTGGGCGTGGCAGGGGAGAAACGGCGGGAAGCCCCCATCTTGTCTTCACCGCGGCGGGGAGACGCCGCCATCTTCAACATCGCGGCGGAGAGGCAGCCTTGCGCTGCCATCTGGAGGTGCCGCGGGGAGAGCAGCCTGCTGTGAGCTGCTGTTTTGCGAGGGGGAGCTGCGAGGAGAGGACGACGACGCTACAGCTGCTGGGGCGGGAGCTCTCCCGTCCTGGCTCGGGTGCGTGACAACGGAGCAGTCAAGTCGCCGAACGAGTTCTGCAAGACGACTCAAGTTGCCGCCCTGCCGTCCTCTTCTTGCTGCAGCCCCGGGCGGGTCGTAACGATACGCACCCGGCCTTTACACGCACCTCACTTATCTTTCGAGGGCCGGGGGGGGGCGATTTTGTTCTCTCATGACTCGATTGTGCGGAGCGCGGTTCGGACTGTGGGTATGTGTGTGTAATAACGATGAACGCGCTATCTGCTTGTTGCTCGGTGTCAATTAAAGTGTGTACGTGTGTTGAGAATGGACGGAGAGTATGCTGTGCTTGCTGAGTGTTAAATTGTGTGTGTGCGCTGCGGTGTGGAGTTGTTATATTGATGGCGAAGTTAATTATTAACTCGGGAGCGTCGGGTATCTTGCGCTGTATCATCTCGTGGGTTACCTTGTGCGATGGGCTTAATTGAAAAATATATATATATTTTTTTTGGTGTATTGTGCTGCGAGGTGCTATGTGCGATGTGGTTGTTGCAAGAGAGAGAATATTGGTGTTGCTGCAATGTTACGACTGGATTAATGGTGTGTTGGTTACCTGCAGATCGGCTTGCTATTGTGCTTAAATGTGCGCGTGTGATCGCGATATGCTGACTGTATGTGCTGTTACACCGTTCTGTACGGTTATGGGGTGCGATGCATTGATTGACTATTGGGGTTGGGATGTTATTAATTGTGCGTACCTGTTGGAAATTGGTAACAAATTCGAGGGGGACCCTATTATTTGGTCGTATGGATGTTATGTACACGCGATTTTGTGTATATTATGGGTAACGGCGCTTTGTGAGAGAGAGAGCGCGCTTTGAGGGTGCGTGATGACGCCGTTGTGGGTGTCTCAAAGGTTAATGCTAATGGGACCGTAAATTGGCGCCAAGTTGCGTCGCGTATTCGGTTGGTCGCATGCAGCCACGAGTTGCTTTGCGAGTTGGGTTGTGTAACCAATGTGGCTGGTAAAATATTGGTTAAAAATTCCCCGATATGACTGCTGCGCGCAGCAAGCTGGGGCTGTGCGTCTATCGTTGTTGGGATTGTTACAATAAGACGGGGGAAGCAATTTGTGACCCCCAGCAAAGGGAAGCTGGGGTGCACGAATGGAGAAAACTGGCCACGTGTTCGCACGTTGGGCCGCCATTTTGCGCACACGCGGGGTATGGCGTCGATGCGCTTTGCGGAAAGGGCCGCCATTTTGAGTGCGCGCGAGATATTGCGCGAACGCGCTGGGCGAAGGGGGCCGCCATTTTGAGCGCGCGGGAAAAACCTCGGTGGGGCAAATATTCCATCTGTTATGCCTGCCATTGTTGATTGGGTGATGCACGAGTGGTGGTCACGTCGGCCTATGGCTGATGGCTGACCTGACAGCCCGGAGGCGAAACCTCCGTGGTATGTCTTAAACTAATGGGCCGTGTGCTCATATGGCTCGGGGAGTCATGGTTCAGTTGTGCGGTGGCAGACTGAACCTGGTGTGCCGGGGGCTCACGGGTTTTGGGTTAGGGTGTTATTGTCTCTATAAGAGAACATTACCCCGTGGGGGGGGTCGTTGATATCTGGCCTTGCCGAGGGATTGATCTTCCCTTGGCTATGAAGCGCATTTCAAAGATTGATGGAGCTCGTTTGACGGGGTTGCAGTGGCAGACGTGTCTTATATATTTGGACGATATCATTGTCTTCAGCCGCACATTTGAGGAACATTTAACACGGCTGGAGACAGTGTTCACGAGGATGCGCTCTGCGAATTTAAAATTTAAACCAAAGAAATGCCACCTACTGCAACGGTCCGTCCGTTATCTGGGGCACATTGTGAGTGCTGAGGGGGTGTCCACGGATCCGGAAAAGACGGCGTGCGTCCGGGATTGGCCGACTCCGGCCACCGTGGGGGATGTTCGGCGGTTTTTGGGATTTGCCTCGTATTACCGAAGATTTGTGCCGGGTTTTGCGACGATTGCGAGGCCCTTGCATCTCCTTACGGGTAAAGGACGGAAATTTGTTTGGGGACAGCCGGAAGAGGCGGCCTTTCGGAGTCTGCGTGATCTATTGGCTACGGCTCCGACATTGGATTATCCCGATTTTGATCGCCCTTTCATTCTTGATACGGACGCGAGTGACACAGGTAATGGGGCGGTATTATCACAGTCTAAAGGGGGCGTAGAGCGCGTCGTGGCGTATGGTAGCCGAGTCTTGTCGCCTGCGGAAACACGCTACTGTGTCACTCGTAGAGAACTTTTGGCGGTTGGTTTTTCCTACGGCAATTTCGACCGTACCTTTACGGTCGTTCTTTTATTGTGCGTACGGATCATGCGGCCTTGCAATATGCACTTAAAATGGACCAGCCATCGGGACAGTGGGCACGTTGGTTGGACACGCTACAGGCATTTTCCTTCCAAATTCAACATCGGAAGGGAGTGCGCCATGCGAACGCTGACGCACTTTCCAGATTACCAGGGCGCGCCCCTTGTAAATGTGCGTCGGGGACGCATAGGTGTTCGCCGATTCTAAACCCCCCTCAGCCGCTTACGTTGGCCGTCGAGAAGTCGGATACTCCGATGGAACCGGGACCGACTGACGGGGTTTTGAATCTGCCGCGGTCTGTCTGGATTCGGGAACAAATGATGGATGAGTTGTTGTTGTCCATGCGGAAGCGGTCTATGAGGGACAATGGGAGTCCGAGTACGGCTGTGGGGCCGCGAACCGCTCTCCGAGATGGTCTGCTTATGTGGCGAGAAGGGTTCCAGGAAAGCTGGCGTGTGGTGCTACCAACGTCCTTGCGATTCGAGTTGATGAGAACTCTCCATCGTGACACACTATTGCATTTAGGGGTGCAGAAGACTTTGTTGACGTTGCAACGTCATTATTTTTGGCAAGGCTGGTGTGTGTCCATCGCTGATGGGATAGTAAGGGAGGAGCATGGCCGAGTGCTGCTCATCCCCGAAATGGCACTAGCTGAGAGTATGGTAAATGGATGTTGCCGTGGGTTGACGACCACGGTGAGGGTTACGGCGAATTAAACGTTACCGCTGGGGAGCGTGGCTCTCTCCACGCGAGGGTGTGCGATTAGGGGTTGTTGGTTTGTTGAGAGTGACTGTGGGTACATGCTGTGTACGTCTGAGGTCTGTGCTGGTCCTCAAGGGAGGACTGCTGGTGGGTAAGAGCAGACATTTTTTTGTTGTTGTTGTTTTCACGTGTAAATAATATTGTTGTTAAAATGTAAATACTGGGGCGTCCATCGCGGTTATTTGGGTAATTATTGGGGTTTTCTTAAGCGGCCCGGAATTACATCATCTCCACTACCCTGGGGCCGGGTGGCTGTCGTGTACGACATGCGGATGTGCGTTGTTGTGCTTTGTGCTGTTGTTGTTATATTACATGCTTAGTGTCCTTTAAGGGGGAAGGTCGGTTCACCGCATTACGCTTTGGTATTGTTCAGCCGAGGTCGGCTGGGTTTTTTCTATGGGGGAGGGTGGTGTAATGCGGGCGAAAGCGACCTTCCGGATGTGACGTCACAAGGAGGCGGAGCCAGGTGACGTGGGTGAAAGGTTGGGGTCCTTAAGTGGGTAAACCGGAAAGAGAAGTCAGTCGGGTTGTGAATGGAAAAGGGTGAGGCCACGAGGGCGAACGAGAGGAGGGGGGCACCGCCGGCGAGCGGGAGCCGACCCCAGAGTACAGCCAGGAAGGCTGTGTGTTAGAGGCAGCGGTGTGGCTGCAGAGAGTCGCAGGAGCGACGAAGAGAGAGGAGAGTACAGCCAGGAAGGCTGTGTGTTAGAGGCAGCGGTGTGGCTGCAGAGAGTCGCAGGAGCGACGAAGAGAGAGAGAGACAGCACGAGGCTGTCAGCGCTGCGGAGTGAGCAGCAGCGATTACAGCCAAGGGGGCTGAGAGTGAGTAACAGCAGCGGAGCTGCTGTGGGGGCTGCAAGAGCGACAAAGAACAGCAGCGGAGCTGCTGACGGTGACTGGAGTGACATCGGAACCAGCACTGAGAGAATAAGAGAGACAGCCGTGTGGGTAATACAGTACGGACCAAATAAAGGACACTGAGCCAGAGATCGTGGTCAAGTCTTTTATTACACCTGTACCGGTATTAGTATTATTCCTACCAGCCCACCCCGCAGGGTCCTGTTTTAGTTCAGCGCTGACCTTTTGTGGTGGGCTGTGTGAGCGTGTGGCAGATAACCCCGGGCGGTGGTGAGCCAGCCGAGTCGCGATGTCCCTCAGAGAGGGCGCTGGTGCGGGGGGGGGGGAATCACCCGATCGGCGGGGGCCCGGCGAGAGGCGTCCGACGGGGAGGAGGGGGGAATGGAGGGGGTGGACGTCGGCCCCAACACTCCGAGGCGCAGGTGAAAACATGTGTGGGAAGGTGTGGCGGTCGCACACTCCAGGATATTTTTTCCTACACATCTAAAGAGCCTCGGCACCATACTGAAATAGAATGTCGTTTGATCACCACGTGCAAAATATAGTCAAGTCTTGCAATTTTCATATCAGGGCTCTTCAACACATTCTACCACGATTGAGTCCTGACGTAGCCAACACAGCCGGGGCTGTGAATGAACTAAACAAGAATGATTTAAAGCTTTCGTGACTGCAGGGATTCATCTTCTTGGTTCTTTCGGTAAAGTCACGTAGAAGGGAAGTAATAAAATAATAAAAATAAAACATAATACAATTATTCTCACGACGTTTCGGCCACAACGCAAGTAGCCATCCTCAGGTGAAAACCAGGTCTGTCGAGGCGACAGCGTCTGAATGAAACAGCACACGCGCTTGGAGCATGTATATAAGCTGGGTTGGAAGGGGGGAAGAAAGGGGGAGCCTTGAAAAAAGAATATGCATATCAAGAGGAATTTAGCATATTTATGGAAAATGCAGGTGTGTGATTAGTACTGCATATGCCCGTGCATTATGCAGGATTAGCAGCATCAAAGGGAGGGGGATAAGGGAAATAATTTTCTCTGAGATAAGAGCTAAGCTAGTTCTAGACAGAATTCGTTTAGCATTAGAAGAAGTAATACCAAACGCATTTACACTAACATCTGCTGCTGTAACTTCTTCTAATAATTAACGAATTCTGTCTAGAACTAGCTTAACTCTTATCTCAGAGAAAATAATTCCCTTATCCCCCTCCCTTTGATGCTGCTAATCCTGCATAATGCACGGGCATATGCAGTACTAATCACACACCTGCATTTCCCATAAATATGCTAAATTCCTCTTGATATGCATATTCTTTTTTCAAGGCTCCCCCTTTCTTCCCCCCCTTCCAACCCAGCTTATATACATGCTCCAAGCGCGTGTGCTGTTTCATTCAGACGCTGTCGCCTCGACAGACCTGGTTTTCACCTGAGGACGGCTACTTGCGTTGTGGCCGAAACGTCGTGAGAATAATTTTATTATGTTTTTTTTAAATTATTTTATTACTTCCCTTCTACGTGACTTTACCGAAAGAACCAAGAAGATGAACAAGAATGCTTCAGGAATACCATGGGGCTGTGAATGAACTAAACAAGATGTCTTCAGGGTCAGGGCTATGAAGGAACTAAACAAGATGGCGGCGCGAGCGAGCTCTTCCGCGACCGCCCTAACCCAGTTACGTGAGTGACTCAATAAAGTTATCATTGGCGGTAGCAATAAAGTTACGTGAGAGTAACTCAATAAAGTTATTCTGTGACGCAACCAATTGGGAGCGCGGCGCGAGCGGGAAGTGGAATTGCAACTGGGAAGCGAGTCCGGTGTGTACTGTGTGTGTACATTGTGTACTGTGTGTGTACATTGTGTGTACTGTGTGTGCACACTGGGTGTACTGTGTGTGTACACTGTACTTTGTGTGTGTGTACACTGTTTGTACTCTGTGTGTGTGTGTACACTGTGTGTACTGTGCGCATGGTGCTGGCCACCCACCCCCTCGTGTGCCGTGTCGCCCTTCATTGGTGCTACTCGCTGACAGCGCTTGCCCCAACAGTCTTGTTAGAAGTGTCCACATGATAAGTCACTTCGGTGAGCTATCAATTGTGGCCAAGTCGCTTCTGAAAAAGAGCTACACAGCTCTGTGGGCTTTACCTGGTAAATAAATTGGTGTATGTTGTGTGTGTGTACACTGTACTGTGTGGTGTTGGCCGGCCACCCCCTCGTGGGCCGAGCCGGCCTTTATTGGTCACTTGACAGTCTGTTCAGGCTTTACGGGGGATCTTTGTTTGTGCTGTGTGTACACATGTGTGTGTGTACACGTGTGTGTGTGTGTACACGTGTGTGTGTGTGTACACGTGTGTGTGTGTACACGTGTGTGTGTACACACACACGTGTGTGTACACGTGTGTGTGTACACGTGTGTGTGTGTACACGTGTGTGTGTACACGTGTGTGTGTTTGTGTGTGTACACGTGTGTGTGTGTACACGTGTGTGTGTTTGTGTGTGTACACGTGTGTGTGTGTACACGTGTGTGTGTGTGTGTACACGTGTGTGTACACGTGTACACGTGTGTGTACACGTGTGTGTGTGTACACGTGTGTGTACGTGTGTGTGTGTACACGTGTGTGTGTGTGTACACGTGGGTGTGTGTGTGTACACGTGTGTGTGTGTGTACACGTGTGTGTGTGTGTACACGTGTGTGTGTGTACACGTGTGAGCACTGTGTTTACTGTGCGTACTCCTTGTATTCTCTGCATGGGTATTCGCCGTGCTGTTGTATTGCACAATATAACGTTTGGCGCTTTGTTTTCCTTGGTGTATCTACTCCATCTTCAATGACGACTGCAAACTTCGAAAGCGATGACACTCAGCTCTACAGTTCCATTGACTCCACGAACACATTTGACTCCGCGGTGCATAATTCCGGCAGATTCCCGTCAGCCCCCACCACCGGCCCTCTCAACTCTTATGTCCATGCATGCAGAGTTGAGCAAACGGATCAGGAGACACAGAGACATACCACTGACATAGGAGTGGGGGACACATACGGAGAGACACACACAGACACGAATACACTGACGCAGTTGGCTTGCTCCGGATTTTAGCGGCCACTTGATTTCCTTGTTCTTGTTGTGAGCTCAGTACAGACCGTTCTCCTATAGTGCCGCGTGTTTTCATAACGCGAATTGTATATAACGCGATGAATATGTTAGGGAACACTTTTTTATAACGCGGATGCGAATTGGATATAACGCGATTGAGCAAACGGAACTACGTCGTGCGAGGTTTTACGGCTGCCTCGACGTAGCATCACACAAGGCATTGGGATGCTGCTGGATGCGCCGAGGTGCTACCCACGCGCCTCAGTCTTTGTTCAGCCTGCGTACGCATCTCACGTGTTATCGTGGATTGTGCTTTACCCTATATTATATATTATTAATTAAAACGGGATTTGTCCAGAATGTCGAAACCGTCGGCTTTGTCGTTCTTGAGGGTGATAATTCCATAAATTGGTTCGGCCCATTGTGCACTGTGCCCCGAAAATATTCATCTCATAGTTTTCTTGCTGCCTAAGCCTTGTCTCGAGTTTCCTGTTCGATACAAATGTGCCTATAAAAAATAATTCTTCAATGTGTACTACCTGCTATGACATATAGGTCCTAAACATGGGCATAACAAAAATGGAACAAACGACAGAGTTTTGCAAAGAAGCATGGAGAGATGTAATGCTTGAAATTACACAGACAGCAATACAGGTATCCCTCAATTTACGAATATTTTGTTTACAAAATTGAGCATTAACGCAATTTGAAAATTACGGACACTTTTCGATTAACGAAATCTCATTTCCGCGTTTACTTAATTTCATATGGCATGTGCCATGAGATCAAATGAAAACCACCCGGGAGGCTGCATTATCCTTCCGCGAAAGTGTCATGGTATCCCTAAGTGCAACGATAACACCTCCACATCACATTTCCAGTCATTCAATCATGCTGTTCTTTTGATTCCTGAAAAAGTTAACAATTTTGTTTTAAAATGTATTATTTAATCGTTTTAATATTTCTGTTATTTTTATGATATTTTTTTTTGTATATTTTTAGGTTAGTAGAGTTGGAATGACACATCCCTCATTTTTTGTATTAAATTAATGGCAAAAGCCATGTCTTTTTGAACAATGCATCTTTTTTGTAAATCGAGGAATACCTGTACGTGTGTAGTGACTGTGAATGTCACTGTGTGGTGCTGGGCTTACGAAGCCGGTGAGGGAGCGAGAGCGAATGTCAGCCAGCCAGGGTTACGTTGGGGCATGATATGCTGGTTGACCTGCCGACACGTGACCGGATGATATTGGAGGGGGGCCACTGGTGGACGGGGACCGCTAGCGGTCACGTGGTATAAAAGAGCTTTCGGGAGCCTTCGGGAAAGAGCGAGAGATCTGGAAGGTGGGCGGGGCGAAGGGCGGAGCCAACCCCAGCCCGGGGGGATATAACGGGGCCCCGTGAGGGGCTCGGGGTTCTTTGGTTTGCTGGTGAAGAAGATCCACGTCGGGTTAAAGAAGCCTCTAGCCATGCGGTCTGGGACCCAGCTTGTGGTCCGGGCCGGGATAGCGAACCGTGTCTAGTTCTGCCTTAGCGTGGCTAGATAGACATTCAACACCCAAGTGTAGGTTGTGTTATGTTGAGTTGGTGAAATAAATAGTGTTGCTTCCAAGGCAACGTCTGCAACTCAGTTGGACTCACTACACGTGTATTGGAGAACATGTGCAGGTTAATGACGTTAAGAGAAGTACAGTGGGCTTGGGCAGGATGAGTCGCTTGAAGGGACGATGGACCACTGTCGAGCTTAAAAACGGAGTGGCAACCAAGGAAAGGAATGCATCCGAGGGACGTCCACCAGGGAGATGGAGCGATGAAATTAAGTCGTGTTTTAGTTGCTGGGTAAACTCTTGCATCGTAGGATTGTGAGAAGTGGCAGTGGTTCGGGGAGACCTTCATCCAGCAGTGGATTCACCATGGCTGATGATAGTGATGATGATGACGTGTCGTATGCGTGGATGTGTGTGTCGATCTGCAGCTGCCATGGACGAGCGGACTCGAAGCGGCCTGCTGCAGCACCGCACGCACCTCGTGCGCGACCTTAAGCCGGTGCTGCTGTTCGACCACCTGGTGAGCGACGGCGTGCTCACCGATGCGGAAGAGGAGCAGCTGCGAGCGCAGGTGATGACACAGACACGGCAGCCTGAGACGAAGCACAGCCCACACAGCCACCAGTGGCTGAGTCAAGGAGGAGGGGGGGGCGGGAGCGATGGAGGCGATTTCTCCCTTAAGACTCGGAAAATTACTACTTTATTTCTATTCACCAGAGATTATTCATTGAATACATTTTTTTTAACGTAGTGTCCTATGTAACAAGCTGTATTAATTTCAGGACCCTCCCACCCTCCTTGGGAAGTTTATATATCTGCCTCTGACCGGCATAGCAAAGACACGGAGCGTCAGCTGTTTTACTGCCGTAGGGTTCTCAATCCTACGTAACAGTTCTGCAGTCCTTCACTATTCTTTGCATGTAACAAATCACTTGTTTCCTGCTAATCTTTCTCAGTGAATCTGCACTCTCGTGGTTTGTCCGTGACGTTTCTGAACCATCTGTACCGCTGCTATCTCAAACCAGTTTTGAATCTGTGTTCTTAAGACTCCTTTCCGCTGTACTTTTCTGCTCAAATGAGCATTAAGGCGGTGTTCATTTCCCATTTGCAGCCCTGAGCCAGTGATGACAATTCGACATTCCATGAGAGAACCACCGTTGACTTCCCTGCAATGTGGTACGCATTTATTGATCCCGGAGGTAGGAATGATGGACTGAGTCAACCCCCAACCAGGATTATACAATTTTCTGGTTGATACACGAACAGGGTCCCTATTAGCAACACAACTTAAAAATAAACTCGCACTCATATCGAATCATCGTTTTAAGAGTAATCGTGCCGCACAGTTACAGACAGATGGACGGTCAGAGCTAACTCGTTAAGGCTTTCAAATGTAGTTGGAAACCGTTAAAATGTAAACGGTATACTTTAATTTCATGAATTAGTTGAGCATAAACATGTCATCTTTTACTATCTTGAGGTTTTGTTCACAGAGATAGGTGAGCAGGGAGAGTGGCATTTATATATTGTTCATGTCTTGTACATTAATGTTTTTAATTTTTGTGATAGTCCATAAAAACAAGCAAACTCGTGTAGTCGATTTTTTATCAAGGCAGTATGATATATTTTTATGATTTTTTAAGTGGTTTATATTTGCCTAGGTTGCCCGCCAAGTACAGGCATCAGAACTATTGAAGTTGCTCTTGAATAAGGACAACTACGCAGTCATCTCATTCTACAATGCTCTGGTGAAGGAGAGCTACATTGATCTGGCTGCATTGCTACAAGATTTCCTGCCCATCCCCATGTCTCCTTCCGAAGAACCTGATCATCACATAAAATGTGGCTCCAGTGCCTGTAAGTTGCCCATCGCAGCAATTTCGGTCCATCGTTGGGATGCACTCAGAATTGCGCACGTGGGTCTGCCAGGGATCACTGTGCTGTTAGATTTGCTGTATCTTCCAAAGGTGCATTTTGTTTTTAGTCATCACAAAATTGAGTATAATGCGTCTACCCAGAAAATGAATCGCTGTTGAAATGCTGTGGCTAGTGTGCACTGGTTACATGACACATTTCTCAAGTTGAAATTTACTGAAACCCTTCATTGTTTTTTATTTGCCCTTAATCAATGGTGGAAATTTACAGGTTTTTGACAGTACGCCGTACCGGCATTTTTCAGAACACCAGACTTGTACACTTGCATTCTTCAGAACAGTTCCTACTTCTATAGTGCGATGTTTCCAGAGGGAAACGAAAATGAACCTGGGCTAAAGGGTGTAAAGGTTTAAAAGCGGTACTTCCGTATTTACATTTTAACCACTGCCCTAACTAAAAGCTGGGGAGCATCCACGGTTGTTGGCCATGATGACGTCTTGTTATGCTTGAATTAAAACTTTGACACCTGTAAGCTGGCAGGATCTGAGGCCTTTGTGGTGGTTACGTGATGGCTTAGTGATGATACAAAAATAACATTGTGCCTGCCTCAACTCGCATTTCCCACTTTTGGTGAATGGAGCATGAACTCTGCTCCTTTCATGCTGAGAACATTTCAAGGAATGGGCCAGTGTCAGATGTACAGACGGACACATCCACATTCCACCAATATGTGAATCGTACCAAAGATCTTTACGTTGTGATCACAGAGGTACTACAGATATGAGAAAAAAAAATGCCTTAAATTGCAACGAAGTAGTTGAATAACGTGCTGTGAAATGCGGTTAATGTAACGGCGTGTGTGCGTGTACCAGTTGAGATGATGCTGCGGGAGGGTGGCGTGCCGCAGCGCCCCGTGGTGTTTGTGGAGCGTACGAAGCAGCTGGGCGCCGTGCGTGAGGCGCTGCTGGGGCTACGCGGAGCGCCAGGGTGGGTTGTGCTGCACGGGATGGCCGGCTGCGGAAAGTCGGTCATTGCAGCCGAAGCAGTGAGGGACCCAAAGCTTGTGAAAGGTAGGTGGGCCCAGCGGTAGTGCCTCTTGTTGCAGAGGTTCACGTTTCTAATCTGGCAGGCCCCCACCCTCCCTCGGTTAATTAATTAACCATAAAATACTACACAGTAGGAGGAGAAAAGATTGAGGTGGTAGAGAAGTTTTTATACTTGGGCAGTTATGTCCGTAATGCAGGGAGGTGTGAAGAGGAAATCGGGAGGCATATTGCTTTAGCATGACAGGTTTTTGATGGACTTTGGAAACGACTTCAGAAGAGAAAAGATGTGAGTGTAAAGAGAAGATTATTTGAAGCAGAGCTGTATCTTATAATAATATCAAAATGTATAAAGCGCCCTTAAACAATCCTTCACAGGGCGCTATACATGGAAAGGCTTCAAAATAGGTGGCATTTGAGCACAGATGTCTGAGATGAATGCTGGAAATTTTGTGGCAAGCCAGGACAAGCAAATGCAGAAGGCCGAAAGAGAGCTTGGCAGGTGACTGTTGTAGAGATAATTAACCAAACACGAGAATAGGGTTTCTCATGTTCGACCAGAGGACGCCAAAAGGTGTTTTAACATCTTAACACCTGTTTTGTTGCCAGAAAAAAGGGGAAAACCTATTCTCATATGTTGGTACTGGCAAAGGAGGTTCCATGATGTAACCAAACACGGTTTTGCTGGGTGGGAAGTGTGTGAAGGATGGGGGGAGGGTCGATTGCAGAGGCAGACACTGGAGTGGTCTCCATGAGTCCGGCGACCAAGGGAAGACTTAAGAGCAGATGGTAGGAGCCGGTATTATTCTCAGGAGGGCGCGTGTCTACTATGCAACAGCTGTAGGATCTGGGTACGATGACACCTAAACACTTGAGTGCTAGCTGTGAGCACGTAGCAATGCCGTGGTGTGGTGTGGCGGTGTGTGCGCGTGTGCAGAGTGTTTCCCAGGAGGTGTCTTCTGGGTTTGCGTGGGCCAGGTGGATAAGCCCACGCTCCTCATCAAGCTGCAGAACTTGTGCCAGCGTCTGCAGCCAGAGAGAGAGCGGCTCGACCTGCACAACCTCGAGCAGGCCAAGGACACGCTGAGGCTTATACTGACGCGACACCACCCCAGGCGAGCGCCTCATGGCAGCATGAGTGTCAGGTTTTGTTAGGATTTCCTCTGGGTCGTCCGGTTTTTCCCTCCGCGTTTAGAATCATCATCACGCGTTTACAGTATTGGGCTGCTGCTTACATTTTCCACCTGATAAGCCACTTTTTTGAGCGATTGTTTGTGGCCATGTAGCTTCTGAAAAAGAGCTACATAGTTCAAGTGGGCCTTGCCTGGTAAAATAGTTTATAATAGAGGTATTTTGGGTTATATCGCGTAAATATGTGTCGTTAAAACCTGCCACCACCCGACACAGTCAACTGATAAGGGTTGTCACGTAAACAGATTGTGCGAATTTGTCACTAGTACAGCACACCGGTGTGTTGGAGATTTACAATCTGAATACTCAGATTGTAACGCATTGGCATGTTCTGTTTACGTGACAACCCGTGCTAGTTGCCAACACGTTTATATATGTATGCGATCTAACCCCAAAGACCTCTATTATGGATGATATTGGTCGTGAAAGCCTACGTGTTAAACGAAAAATAGTTTGTTATTTAGTAGTGGTGCGGTGGTTACCACTGTGCGCTATGAACCTGGCTACCTAAGTCAGATTCCCCTAAGTTCGAGACCTGAGGAGAGGCGTGGGAGGAGAGATAATAGGAAAGAGAAAGACGAGAGGATAGCAGAGAGCCATGAATAGAGAGATATAGAGAGAGACACGAAGAATTAAGAGTTGCATATTCTTGGTTCTTTCGGTAAAGTCATGTAGAAGGGAAGCAATAAAATAATAAAAATATAAAACAATAAAATTCTCACGACGTTTCGATTGCAACACAAGCAATCATCATCAAGTGTGAAAACCACAGCAAGAAAATTCTGTGAAAACCACAGCAAGAAAATTTTCTTGCGGTGGGTTTCCCACCTGATAATGATTGCTTGTGTTGCAAATGAAACGTCGTGAGAATTTTATTTTTTATATTTTTATTATTTTATTGTTTCCCTTCTACGTGACTTTACCGAAAGAACCAAGAATATGAATCCCTGCAGTCACGAAAGCTTTAAATCAAAATGAAGAGTTTGTCAAGAAGCATGCAGAGAAAAAGACATGCGGAGAGGGAAACACAGGGAGAGAGAGACGAGGGGAGAGAGTGAGAGACACATGGAAAGTGAGACGGGGAGAGAGAGACACACGGGGAGAGTGAGTGAGAGAGTGAGAAACACGCGGCGAGTGAGACATAGGTAAAGAGAGAGACATGGGGAAAGCGAGTGAGTTGGTGAGGGAAGAGACATAGGGAGAGACGGACCTCCCACGGCTCCCCTCTCTGTCTTTTGTGACACCCCTGGGGGGGGGGGGAGTAGCAGCCCAGCGACAGTGAAACACTGCTTGAGTCGAAGCACTGTAGACTTGTGTTACAGTGTGATGCTGTCTGTGCCTGACCCCTATGCTTTTTAACATCATCTATTCACCACGTAGTTCAATAAACTTTCTTTGGCTATGCAAGAGGCATTTCCATCTATCAAGACCAAAATTTCAGCTAAAACCCCCTAAGTTGTCGCTCAATGTATTATTTTGTCCCCTTGGTCTGGTATTCCTTTTCCCGCTGTCTGTCAAATTGACCCCCTCCCACAGTTCCCATTTCATGTTAACACCCTGATCCTCCTCATTCTCTTACAGATGCTAGAGGCAGCGTTGTTGTCCACTGCTGTTAAGTTCCCATCCAGGTTCCCGGGAACCTCGCAGCACCCTCATTATTTTTCCCACAGTCTCTCCCCCCCGCCCTCCCCCAACTCTCGTCACCTTCCCTTAATCTTATCTTCCCCCCTCTTGACCCCGATAACCGAGTCCCCCTTGTCAAGCGCTGCGAATGGCAACTGTTGTTGTTGCTGTGGCTGCAGGTGCCTGTTGCTGCTCGATGATGTCTGGGATAGCCGTGTGGTGAAGGCGTTTGATGTCCATAGCCGCGTCCTGCTTACCTCACGAGACAGCAGTGTCACTGATCTAGCCACTGGTAAGACACGGCACTGATTATTCCACAGCCTTGACAAGCCCACACACGTGCAAACAGCAGTTTGACATGTAGGCTTTCGTGACCACTATTATTCACAATAAAGGTTTTTTGACCTTCTTGGTTCTTTCGGTAAAGTCACGTAGAAGGGAAATAATAAAATAATAAAATGTATTATTTCCCTTCTACGTGACTTTACCGAAAGAACCAAAAAGATGAATCCCTGCAGTCACGAAAGCATTAAATCGAAATTTAAGGTTTTTAGAGTTAGATCGCGTAAGTTTCAACGTGTAGTTAACCCGCCGCCACCCGACACAGCCAATTAGTAAGGTTTGTCATGTAAAGAAAATGTGCCAAATAGTTACGAGTTCAGCACATCAGTGTGTTGGAGAGTAAATCTACAACATTTACAATTTGAGTACTTTACCGTTTCGCTGGTAATTACATCCAGCTTCATCAGCCGATTTTGCCAGAATTATTACGAGATCTACCTGCTTCCGGTCTTAAATAGAGCAAGATAAAGTCATCATTGTGAGCCAAACAGGTGCAGAGAGTAGAGGGGTTTTATTGTAATTATATAACAATGATTGTTAATCACAGTTAATTAGTATGTGATGCCTTTTACAAGGCATACAATTGTAAGTTATATTACTTCATACGCTTTCAAGCAGCACTAAGCCTGTAGCTGTCAGAATGGTTAAAGTTATTTGTATTTCTCTCAATTTTAATAGATTCTCGCATTAGCCTTGGCCAGTAATAATTCGTTTTACACAACACTTCAACGTTATCAAAATCTATTGAATGCCTCTGTTCGCAAACATGTTCTGCAACTACCGACAGTTGTGTTTGTGAGTATTTAATATTTAGTTAGCAGGAGTCAGGATGAGTGGCGACTCCTGAGTCACTAGACACGGGAATCGGAGGTCTCGCGTTGACGATAGCTGAAACCTCGGCCATGAGAGTTGTAAGAACTTCCTGGGAGAGTCGAGTGGTTCCGATGATTGTTGGAGCACGCAATGTACGTGAGACTTGAGGGCGGATCTCTGTGTCTGATCCAGGCTCCACAATTTCAACGGGGTCTGTTGCAGCTTCGCTGTGGTGCCAGCTTGACTTTCCCGAGGATGAACCGTATGTGGTACATTCCTGTGGCATCTGTGGTTTTTAAGTAAGACACGGCTGGTATGTCTTTCATTGAGACATCTCAAGACACAGATCCCTCTGCGCCGAGCTTCAGAAAGAGAGTTAAGGGTTAAATTTAGACTTAAAAATTTCGTGACTGCAGGAATTCATATTCTTTGGTTCTTTCGGTAAAGGCATGTAGATAAAAAAAAAGTGAATAAGAAGAAAAATAATAAATAAATATCCCTAATGTAGACTGTAGCTTGGTTCTTAATCAGAGTGAGTGTACTGGCAATCTATTATGTAGACTGTAGCCTGGTTATTAAGTTTGGTGAGTGTACTGACAGTCTATAATGTAGAATGTAGCCTGGTTATTAAGTTTGGTGAGTGTACTGACAATCTATAATGTAGACTGTAGCCTGGTTATTAAGTTTGGTGAGTGTACTGACAATCTATAATATAGACTAGCCTGGTTATTAAGTTTGGTGAGTGTACTGACAATCTATAATATAGACTGTAGCCTGGTTATTAAGTTTGGTGAGTGTACTGACAATCTATCATATAGACTGTAGCCTGGTTCTTAACCTCGGTGAGCGTACTGGCAGGTTGTAATGTAGACTAGCCTGGTTCTTAACCTCGGTGAGTGTACTGGCAGTCTATAATGTAGACTGTTGCCTGGTTTTTATTTTATTTTTATTACTCAAAGAACCAGTAATAAGTCTACATTATAGACTACCAGTACGCTCACTCAGTGTAATAACCATTGCTGCAGTCTACATTACAGACTACCAATATGCTCACCAGCTTAAAAACCAGGCTACAGTCTACATAATAGACTGTCAGTACACTCACCGAGGTTAAGAACCAGGATACAGTCTACATGATAGACTGCCAGTACACTCACCCAGCTTAACCATTGCTACAGTTTACATTATAGACTACCAGTACACTCACCAAACTTAATAACCAGGCTACAGTCTACATTATAGATTTCCAGTAGACTCACTCCGATTAAGAACCAAGCTACCGTTTACATTAGTGTTTGTTTTGTTTCTTTATTATTAGTTTTTATTTTTCTATCTACGTGACTTTACCGAAAGAACCAAAGAATAGAGTTAAGGGTGTAGGGACATGGGATCTGGAGCTGGTTGAGAGCCTGCAGGGAATCCTTCCACCTTTCCCATTGTTGTAGCTTTTCATTGGGTCGTGGGGTATCCCAGTCTTGTGAATCTGAAGAAAGCTCTTAAAGCAAGAACCTCCCTCGTATGGTGACTGAAGCTACAAACCAAGGTGGACTATAGAGGCTGTTCACTCTTGATGGGATAATGGCATTGGCTTTATGGTTTTTCATCGACTGACACCTGGAATATGAAATGTGTCCATCTTGAGGTCCCAGCTGAACCCCCCAAGTCTCTATTGAATCTTTAGTGTGTCGACACCGAGATCTAAGTCCTCTAGATCCTTTGCATGGTCGTCTGAAGGGAATGCATCCATTACTATCAGCACTGTTAGATGCTATTTTGTGGAGCCTCAGGTTAGCAGATCCATGGCCTCTGCATTTGTAGGCAAGGATTTAAGACCACAAACTGTTTGGCGTCCGTACCGCATGCCTGTTCTCCTTCCTGTGCTGTCTTGCTGAGTCCAGAGGTGGCTACTACTGCGGGTGATGAACGATTACCAAAGACATGTACCTTCATCCTGTATTTAACATTCTCATTGATGACGTTTTCATCTTGAACCATGAAACAGTGGAACATCTACTCGATGTCGGCTTTTGGAGCGACAGGCTCTCTCCTGAAATGGAGTACCACTCATAGGAGGCTATTGGTTAGGTCTGGTCTGGTAAGCAGAACTTCATTCAGTGAGATGCCCTGAAATGGAGCACTTGAGTCAAACACTACTCTGATTTAATCTTAATTTTGGAGCTTTCGTGACTGCAGGAATTATTCTTTGGTTCTTTCGGTAACGTCACGTATAAAGATAAAATAATAAATTAAATAATAGCATACTACGACGTTTCGATTGCAACACAAGCAATCATCATCAGGTATAAAAGAAATAGCAACAAAAATCTAACCAGAAAACTATAGACAGACATATAAGCAGACAGATATCACAAAGATACACAGAGAGAACACGTATCGGCACAAAGAGAGAGATCGTCTCTGTGACGAGGCCTTATGTGTGTTGACCGACTCTCTGTGTTGCATTACATTACATTTCGATATTTTGCTAGGTTATTTAATTTTATTGTGTCTTTCTCCTAATTTTCAAGCTTGCGTACCGTACCACGTCGTCGTCCACTCATTGACATGCTAATTTTTTCTCTGCCCCCTCCCTCTCTCCGACCCCGCCCCCTCTCTATATTTAAGGCCTCGTCACAGAGACGATCTCTCTCTTTGTGCCGATACGTGTTCTCTCTTTGTGTATTTTTGTGATATCTGTCTGCTTATATGTCTGTCTATAGTTTTCTGGTTAGATTTTTGTTGCTATTTCTTTTATACCTGATGATGATTGCTTGTGTTGCAATCGAAACGTCGTAGTATGCAATTATTTAATTTATTATTTTATCTTTATACGTGACTTTACCGAAAGAACCAAAGAATAACTACTCTGATTGACCTGGCTTCTATGGTTGGTACACTGTACATAGCCAAGCATGCTAATTGGAGGTATTAATTATTGTTTTGTACGTATGGGAAGAAACCAGAGAACCTGGTGAAAATTCGTGGTCAATCCCCGTACAGATAGAACTTAATCCGCTTGCTGCTTTGTCAGTGATGACTCCTGATCTGAATCTTCCCTGAAGGGGCCAAACACAGAGTGTTCATGGACCAGGGCTTGTCGGAGGAACAATGTCTGCAGGTGCTGGCGCAGTGGGTGGGCAGAGAAATCAAGGACCTCCCCGAGGAGGCTGCAGGCATCGTGGCGGAGTGCCGAGGTAAACACTCTCGTGGAGTCAAACGTGTGGGCTCCACGCTGTGAGCACCTCCAAAAAGCACGGTCGGCTACATACGGTGCGAAAGAAGTTCAACATACATACGGTGTGGCATCATGGGTACGGCAGTGCCGTGCGTATCGCTGCCATACAGGTTAACGCGCAATTGTTATTGGATTTGAATGAAATACTCAAACTCATATTGCTATAATAGCACGGTTGGCTACACACGGCGCGAGAGAAGTTCAGCATACAAACAATCGGCCATTGTGTGCCATCGCCATGGTCCAAGTTTGCCATATTTGACAGATTACACTACAAATTACTAATTTGGGATCACACATAGTAATCATCGCCCCCTCCTGGCAGACTAATTCCCACTTGCAGGCCAGTGCACAGTCAACTTCTGCCACACAGTGATGGCTGCCATTGGGGGGTCCAATAATAATGTTTTAGATGAAACTAATGATGGATTTGCAGTCATTTCAAGTTCCAAGTTGATGTTGTTGAAGTGGGTTAGAACTCATGAGACCAGGATTAGCCTCATTCACAAGAATCACCTCGGTCACCAAAATGACAAAAACAAAACCAGTCGAATAACGTGAAGCGATGATGCAAATAGAAATCAGGGCAAAATCAGCTGTCACGTAAGACTTATAAAATATTGCACTCGCCTAAATCGCTGTTAATTAATAAACTCCCTGCAGTGGAAGTTAGCTCGGGCAGAATTATTTTTCCGCTGAACAGAGTACAATTACACTCAAGTTGTAGAAACATGAAACAGAAATAGGATGAGTATTGTACTAATATGTAAACGGACAACACTACACGATGTCAAATGCAATTGCAAAGTGACGTTCTCATGAAGAAATTACATCTCAGCACTAAATTGCGGTTTAGATGGGAGAGTAACCACGGAGGGAACGAGACACAAGGGCTTTCACCATGGAGATGGAGAGATGCCATCAGCTCGTGTGCAGCACCTCGATGCATCGTTGCATCACAGAGACCATAATAAAAGGCCAGGACTTGAGGAGGCCTTAAATCAGTGGTGGATAGAGCATGGCTGCTATATAGGATGATGACTGTACTGAATTTATATTCTTAGGTTTTTTCGGTAAAGTCACGTAGGTAAAACATTAAAATTAATGAAAGTAAAATAAAATAAAAAATAAAAATCACGACGTTTCGGAGGCAACACAAGTCTCCGTCATCAGGTGGGACCGTCACAGCCAGATTTGCTGCATCAAGTGAGGCAATGATTCAAGATGTAATCCCTTAAAAGCAAGTTGAGGGGGGAGGAGAGGGGGGCGGAGCTCATCAGAATGTGGTAGCCAATGAATGGAACGTATCGGGAGGGAGGGGGGCGGGGCTCAAAGACGGCACGACGTGTCACGTAGAACGCCTCGGGAGGGGGGGCGGGGCCAAAAGAATGCACGACGTGGTACACGTCGACGGCGTGGACGTGGTTGTGCGCAAGCAACTACTGCTGCACACGCCAACGCATTGGACAGAGGGGGGGGAGGGGAGGCCAAACGAGAGTGTGGTGCAAGTGTACGTGGACATGTGTGTGTACAAGCACCTGTTGATACACATGATAGAAAAGAACGAAAATGCCCATGTTTATACCAGTGCTGGCTGAACAATGAAGAGAGTACTGTTAAACACTGGAGATGTTAACACTCGGTAAAGTAAAGTAAAATAGTGCCTGTCAGATAAGATGGTCCAAAAATGTGTAATTAAGTCTTTTTTGCGTGGTTGATAACATCTTTCCAATGATTACTAAGTTTGTACCCATTCAAATTCAAAAAAAAATTCAAAAGTCACTTTATTGTCAAGTGTGTTACATGCATGACATACAACACAGATGAAATTATAGTCCTCTCTCTTGGTCCCACGGTGCAACCAAGCAAGTAAACAATGAATCACAATTAACAGACATAAATAAACAATAAACAATCGGCGATCAACACAAGATAAAAAATCAAAAATGTAATAGACTTAAAATAAACAACAGTCAAGAATTATAAAATGTAAAATATTATTTAAATAAAATATTTAAAGAAATAAGATATTTAAACCGGTGTGGTAGTGCGATGTAGTGCAATGTGCAGTCCAGAGATCAGGATGTACGAGTGAATGTGTGTGTGGGGGTTGGGGTCAGGGGGCAAAGGGGGGAGGGTGGGCAGAGGGGGGGAGTGATGGTAAAGCAGGGAGGGAGTTGAGTCTCCTGACAGCCTGGTGAAAGAAACTGTCTTTGAGCCTGCTGGTCTTGGCCCGAAGACT
This sequence comes from Lampetra fluviatilis, assembly GCF_964198595.1. NCBI lineage: Eukaryota > Metazoa > Chordata > Hyperoartia > Petromyzontiformes > Petromyzontidae > Lampetra > Lampetra fluviatilis. The sequence continues at coordinate 1,021,071 of NC_136295.1, read as the reverse complement.
CCGCAATCTCCTCCCTGACGGCAGCAGGCTGAAGAGGCTGTGAGATGGGTGGGTGGGATCACCTGCAATCTTGATTGCTTTGCTGGTGATGCGGGTGTTATAAATGTCCAGAAGAGGGGGGAGAGAGACACCAATGATCCTCTCAGCTGCTCTCACTATGCGCTGCAGAGTCTTGCGGCAGGACACGGTGCAGGTGCCGTACCACACGGTGATGCAGCTCGTCAAGATGCTCTCAACGGTGCCTCTGTAGAAGGTGTGCATGATGGGGGGCGGGGCTCCTGCTCTTCTCAGTTTGCGGAGAAAGTACAGGCGCTGTTGGGCTTTTTTGGCCAGTGATGCAGTGTTGTGACTCCACGACAGGTCTTCAGAGATGTGCACACCCAGGAACTTGGTGCATCTCACCCTCTCCACTGCAGCACCGTTGATGGTTAGCGGAGTATGCTGGGTGTGCACTCTCCTGAAGTCCACAACAATCTCCTTCGTCTTCTCAACATTCAAGTGGAGATTGTTGTCCTTGCACCACGTGGCCAGCCTGCTCACCTCACTCCTGTAGTTTGTCTCATCCCCGTTTTTGATGGCACCCACCACAGTTGTGTCATCCGCAAACTTAATGAAGAGGTTGGAGCTGAATGATGGTGTGCAGTCGTGGGTCAGCAAAGTGAAGAGGAGGGGGCTCAGCACACATCCTTGGGGGACCCCTGTGTTCAGTGTGATGGTGCCGGAGGTGTTGCTGCCAACTCGAACTGCCTGTGGTCTCCCTGTCAGGAAGTCCAACAGCCAGTTGCACAGGGAGGTGTTGAGCCCCAGGTGGTCTAGTTTGTGGATGAGCTGCTGGGGGATGATTGTGTTGAATGCTGAGCTAAAGTCGATGAACAGCATTCTGACGTAGGAGTCTTTAGTCTCCAGATGGGTGAGAGCTGAGTGGAGGGTAGCGGAGATGGCGTCATCGGTCGAGCCGTTAGACCGATACGCAAACTGGAAAGGGTCCAGGGCGGGGGGAAGGACAGACTTGATGTGTTGTAGGACTAGCCGCTCGAAGCACTTCATAAGGATTGGAGTGAGTGCGACCGGGCGGTAGTCATTGTTGCAGGAGGGTGATGACTTCTTCGGGACCGGGATGATGGTGGTACCCATCATCACGGTTGAAATTATGTCTGTGTTTGTATATTTGTATGGCTTCGTGTACAAACCTTTGATGGCAGCCAAAGGTTTGTACACGAAGCCAAACAAATATACAAACACAGACATAATTTCAACCGTGATGATGGGTACAAACTTAGTAATCATTGGAAAGATGTTATCAACCACGCAAAAAAGACTTAATTACACATTTTTGGACCATCTTATCTGACAGGCACTATTTTACTTTACTTTACCGAGTGTTAACATCTCCAGTGTTTAACAGTACTCTCTTCATTGTTCAGCCAGCACTGGTATAAACATGGGCATTTTCGTTCTTTTCTATCATGTGTATCAACAGGTGCTTGTACACACACATGTCCACGTACACTTGCACCACACTCTCGTTTGGCCTCCCCTCCCCCCCCTCTCTGTCCAATGCGTTGGCGTGTGCAGCAGTAGTTGCTTGCGCACAACCACGTCCACGCCGTCGACGTGTACCACGTCGTGCATTCTTTTGGCCCCGCCCCCCCTCCCGAGGCGTTCTACGTGACACGTTGTGCCGTCTTTGAGCCCCGCCCCCCTCCCGATACGTTCCATTCATTGGCTACCACATTCTGATGAGCTCCGCCCCCCTCTCCTCCCCCCTCAACTTGCTTTTAAGGGATTACATCTTGAATCATTGCCTCACTTGATGCAGCAAATCTGGCTGTGACGGTCCCACCTGATGACGGAGACTTGTGTTGCCTCCGAAACGTCGTGATTTTTATTTTTTATTTTATTTTACTTTCATTAATTTTAATGTTTTGCCTACGTGACTTTACCGAAAAAACCTAAGAATATGAATCCTTGCAGTCACGAAAGCTTCAAATCTAGAATTAATGTACTGAATTTACCAGCAGCGCTTTGCCACAAGTGCCATCAGAATGAATAGAATATACTGTGGTACAAATTGCTGATGCACAATGGCCTCGAATTATGTCTAAAGCCGTAGATCCTCACCTCACTTGGTAAAAGCCTCAGCTAACTTTGGTCACGCAAGATCCACCACCCCCCCCCGCCGTTGCAGAAATGGAAAATCACGGAACAGTTACAAAAATATTTCCGCTCATTTTGTATTTGCACATTTACAATTTAAATATGTCTTGAATCACAACACGGCTCACAGTCCCTGAGGGAATATATTTTCCACGACTTAAAATATTAAGTTTGAACATTCCAGAAAACAAAAAGAAAGCTGGGAGCCAGTCAACACCTGCTGCCACTTTCAAGTGGCAAAACTACAAATGACTGGAATGTTTTGAAGGTCGTTGGACAAACATGAGAGAGTGGTAGGAAGCTTGCCCATTGAGCCAATAGCTCCTTTTCAATGGCACCACATTCAAAATAGCTGCTATGGCACCACGCTTGTTGCATGGGGAGCGAGGGTTTACAATGGTTGCACAGAACAAATGCAGGTTGGCAATCATAATTGATGGCATTGCCAAGCCAACTAGAGAAGAGGAATGTAAGTATAATACACTCTCTCCACCCATTAGTGCCACACACTAAATGTAAATTAATTTTATTAACCAGGTCAAGGCCACTGAGCTGTTACCTCTTTTTCAGAGGAGACCTGACCACAAGTGATAGCTCATCAAAGTGGTGATCATATGTGGACATTTATCGTAGCAGCCAAATCATATCAGTGCATGTTTTTAAATGTGGATGGCAACACTGGTGGACCTGAGGACCATGGGGAGACAACACGCGGTCTCCAAATATACAGGTGTCGGGATCGAACTCATGACCTCTTACGTACCAGGCAAGGGGGGTAACATCTCGCCACCGCGGTGCCTGACGATTAAATTGCAGCAGACATGTTTCTAAACTTATACAATTTTTCTCAGCAAATCTGGTTGTGACTTTTAGATGCCAAAGAATTTAAAATCACACACAGCACATCCACACACAATGACAAATGAAAGGGGCTCCACAATAATTGCTGTATGAATTTTTTTTCACCAAATCGAATTTTCATTATGACGTTTCATTTGAACTCTAAGGAACAGCCTGGGTGCTGTCAGCTTTGTGTTTTTTTAAGTGAACTCATGGAAAAAGAACCTCCCATCACATGATGTAAACTGATATCCTTGGCGTTTTGGAGTGCCCTCTACACTGACAACACAAAACACGACCTCCTAACACGTAGTAGTTTTTTCGCAGCCAATATGATTTGTAATTGATTTTGGGTCTGGCAACATAGTAACCTTGCGGAAATGTCTTTTTCGTGATGTAACCAAACAAATTAAATTGTCACATGTCCAGTCATTTAACGTGGTGCATAAACACGCCAACCAGAACGTCATAATGACCTTTTTCATGACCTGAAGATGCTTGCCGCAGGTTCAAGCGAAATGTTAGATATCAAATTGACGCATTTGGTCATGAACATTTTTATTCAAATTTACCTTTGAGCCGAAACGATAATAATTGGCGCATTAAAACGCTTCTACACGTGGCAAATTAATGCTTGGCTATGTTGGGTGGTGAAGGGCTACACGACAAGAATGTGGCCAGATCATATACGTGGCTGAAGCCCAAAAATCAATTATGATTCGCTATGCCCATCGCAGTCCCCAGCTACTTTTAATTGGTGGGGAGTGGCTGATGCTGTTTTCCTTTGACCAGGTTCTCCTCTGGTGGTGACTCTCATTGGGGCCCTGCTCAAGGACTTTCCTTCTCGCTGGAGCTATTACCTGAAACAGCTCCAGAAAAAGCAATTCAAGCGCATTCGGAAACCGTCCTCCTACGACTACGATGCTTTGGACGAGGCCATGGAGATCAGCGTGTCCGCCCTCCAGGTGGAGCTTCAGGATCACTACAACGACCTCGTCGTTTTCCAGAAGGACACCAAAATACCCTCAAAGGTACAGTGGCCACAGGATTTTTGTTTATTTGCTGACAAGGGCCTGACACATCAAGCGATCGGATACAAACAGCCCTCGGATACAAACAGCCCTCTCAGAGTTGTGTAACAGATAAGAGTTCACACGTGCCCCTGATTGAGCAATGTTATAAAACTTTGGAAAAGAGACGATGGGAGGGAATTCGAAATTGGAGCAGTGCGATGGAAGAAGCAGAAGAGAGTTGTGACTTTCAGTGTGGTGATTTTCCCTGCGTGCATTTTTATTTGTTATGCCAAGGGGTGACCTTTTAAATTAGAAATGTAATCAAACATCAGTGTGTCAGACCCGAAAGGTACAAGCTTATTTTTTAACTTTATCCATTTTGGCAAAAATAGCATCTAAAGTGTTCATTATATATATATTACTTTAGAGTCTAATCATGCAAGTGTGCATTTTTACTTGTGTGATTTTAATTGGTGTAATTGTATCTACTAAACTAATTATTGGATTTGAAAAATACATTCAGCAAGTAAATTGGATATACTTGTGTTTTTGATAAAAAAAATATATTCGTTAACATTTTTGATGTCTTCTCGAAGACTTTGCCGTTACACTGTAGAAACGCATTATCGTGCAAAAACACACAACGGTACTTCACAAGGCCAGAGGGGTGGTAACTGTGGCCATCTCAACCCTGAGGGAGACCTTGTGCTCCAAAATTTGAAAAAAAAACCCACGCACAAAAGGTTTCAGACAATCAGCTGCTTGATTTCAAAGCATGGAACATCGACCAATGGTGAGCAAGCCATTCATCACCTGTTCTGGCGATGACTCATTCCCACCCTCCACAGGCGCAAGTCCCACTAATCCAGAGCCAGGTGGTAATCCTGGTGCCCTATTGGGTGATCATCCATTTCCCGGCACGTGCAGCTTGGTAGCACTTCATCACCTGCCGCTCATGTATCTCTAACCAATCAGTGTTCTGACTGCGAGACAAGGCTCGATTATTGTTGTAGCACGGTCGAAAAACCTGACCACCCTCTGAGCAGTTACTGCACCACGTCATACAAATGGAAGATGGAAGGAGAGAAGCTATGGAGAAAGAGGAACAGACAAAGACACAGAAACACGGGCAGAGACACACGCAAAGAGGATCCCATAAAGATGGTCATGGAGAGGCACACAGCGATACAGACACACAGATAAAGTGAGACACGGGCAAGGTAATGGAGAGGGACATGGATATGTAAGAGAGGGACACAGGGAGAGAGAGATGGAGAAGAGCATGGAGAGAGGGACTTGCAAATAGATTTACACTGAGATACCAAGAGAAATTTGGACACACAGAAAGACAGAAGAGACGGAGAGATATGGGTGCATAAAGACACACAGACATTAAGATAACGTACAGGCATTCAAAATCTATTAACCAGATGAGAACGCATGAAACCGCGATGGTCTCATTTGGAAGAGACACCAGGGGCACCCATGTAAGCCACAATTCGTGGTTTGGTACGTCGTCCGTACTTGAAATTTATGCGGACCCGCAGAGGCTGCGAGCCCCAGAGACAGCCGCTCGTGTGTGTGACTCACTGTTACTGTAATTAAGAGTTTCTGCTGTGTGCCTGCAGGTTCTGAGTGTGCTGTGGGACATGGATGTGGTGGAGGTGGAGGACACAATGAAGGTCCTGGTGGACAAGTCCCTGGCCTTTCAGCAAGAGGACGCTGACACCTTCACGTACTCCTTGCACGACTTGCAGCACGACTTCCTGGTGGAAAAGAACCATGCTCTGCTGCAGGTGAAACTTGACCATTTGTCCCAAGAGTTCGACGATCTTAAGTCTTTCCCGTTCCAAGACATCTGCAAGTTGCAGGGTGGAGTCCAATTCACCGCTGAATCTCGGAACGCGCAAGCAGTTGAGCGTTAATTTTATTTAGAGAGGCGTAGCGTCGTTGTTTTTAAAGACATTGTACTCACTGCAGAGAACCATAATGACATGACCACAGTCTATGATAGCTGAGGCCAAAGTGTGCGACATGGCCTCCCGTGTGGCCTCGTGGGAACCTCGGTACCGGCAAAATTATTTTACTTTAGTACTTGTACGTCATCGGAACAGAATCGGAATAAAAACTGATGATGTAGGAGATCTGGGTTTAAAAGGTCAAAGTGATTACCTGCTTAAATCAACATTCCGGTGGTACTCATCTCCTGTATACATCTCTTTGTGAGTGGTGTAAATTATACATTCCCACAGTGGGGACGAGCTGAACCATAGGACAACCGCTGTTTGCTTCCTTCATCAGTAGTTATAATTTTATTGAACCCAGAGAGATGATGGGCTGAGTCACTAGGATCTGATCGCGACCTTCTGATTGCGAGCCGCTCACTACTGCTGAGCCACCTGGAGTGAGTTGACTGATTCCTCGGTGCCACCCAGATGGGTTAATTAGCTGCCTGGCTTGTACAGTGTAATGCATTTTTTATTTGAACCTTATGGCGGTGCCCCGGGGTACCATAGTACCATGGCTCTCGCATAATGTCCGTGATGCAGTTATTTTTAGTCTGTTGATGGTCGGCGATGCGGCAATCGACTCAATTTGACGAGCCGTACACGATGCACTATTCAAAGTTGAAATTTTCAATAATGGATTTTTTATTGCTAAAAAATCCATTATCGACATCGCGGAGTAGCACTGATTTCGGATTTCTTGGTACCCCAGTCGCGGAGTTAAGTACACCGCTGGAAAAAATAGTGTCCCAGAAATAAAATATTTAATTTCCTCGGCCATTTTGTATTATTTGGTACCCTGGGGTACCGCCATAAGGATAATTTGGCACATGTCTGCATTTTAACATAGCCATTATATACTCTTTGGTTCTTTCGGTAAAGTCACGTAGTTAGTAGTGTTGCGCCCGAAACGTCGTGATTTATTTTATTTTATACCTAAGTGACTTTACCGAAAGAACCAAAGAGTATGGATTCCTGCAGTCACGAAAGCTTCAAATCAAGATAGCCATTACACCTGTATATGTGAAGGACTCTACAAGACTGCCTGTTGCGCCTCATTCATGCTGTGTTTAACCACCACACTGCAGATCACAATAACTCACCCGCACGCCCGTTCACTCACTCACCACACTGCTGGTCACCTCGCTTCTCTTTATGCTTCATCCCTCGCACTGCTCCACTTTGGAATTTCCTCCCATCATTGTCTCCGTTCGTTCCCAAGCTCTTATATGATAACCTCGTTCAATTCAAGAAATGCGTTAACTTTTGATCTATTACAGCTTTTATTGTGCTATTTGTTGCTCCCCACCTGACGTTTTGGGACTTTGAGCCTGTGCTCAGATAATGTCAAATAAATATACAACAAACCTGTACCAATGACAGTATTGTTGTTGTAGTAGCTCGTTCACCACTTGTTGCAGAGGCCGTGGTTCGAATACGGCAGGCCACCCTGGTTATTACTGTGAGTGTGTTACTTATAAAATACTACGTGTCATCTACTTCACAATGAATATTAAAGATCCCCTGGTGTCATTCGCAAGGGTAGGCCATTGTGTGCCAGCGCCAGGGTCCGAAATTGAATAAATTATCCGCAAATTACTCAATTTGAATTGTTCACAGCAGCAATCATTACCTCCTACTATCAGACTAATTTCTGCTTTATGAAAAATAAGAATAGGTTTTACCCTTTCTGGCCATGAAACAGGTGTTAAGATGTTCAATGCCTGTTTGCAGGCCAGATGCTTTGTCAGATTGTGCCACATATGGACAGCTGCCACTAGGGGTGCCATGAAAATGTACAAGATGAGATGTGATGTAAGGCGAATGGAGTTGCTGAGGCATTTAAATGAGTGCCATACGAAAGCAACTGTGATAATTCAAGATGATGCTGTCCACTTGCAGAAGCGTCACGCGAAGCTTGTCGATCGCTACTTTGCACACTCCGGCAAAAACTTCTCCTCTTTGCCGGACGATGGATACGTGCACTTCTTTCTGGCGACTCACATGGCGGAGGCGGGCCAAAAAAAGGTTTGTGCACACATACACAGACATCTCCATGCAGCCGGGTAGGAAAACTATTGGCCTTGGGTTTGATAGTGGCGTTAAAGAGTTGGCTGGATACAGCGCAGAATTGTCCCTAAGAAGTTTAAAGTTGAATCGAGCCCAACTAAAATCGCTCTGGAACAAAATGACGTGGTATTTGAGGTGACGTGGTATTTGAGGTCACAATAGTGCGGTCTTGTGTGGTGAATCCAGTGCAAATCTTGAGTGCAAGGCGAAATACTGGGCTGAGTTTATTGAGTGTTGTATTTACGGCTCACCTGGAGGCGACGTCACAATCGTCAAAGCGCGGCGGAGCAGTGGCTTCCACAGTCTGAGGACATAGTCGGACCAGTTGGCAGTGCTTGTTTCTTTTCAAAAACCCTCATTTTACATGGATTTTCTTTGAGATGTTGTCGATATGGAGTTGAAATAACAGTTTTTTTTTATTATTATTCTTAATTATCAACAGACCCAAATATTTTCATGAGTTTGTTTAATATTGTGGTTTCCAATACCCCCAATAGATGGTGACTGGTAGGGATGAGTCTATCCATATGACAATCATTGTTGACCCCCAGCATGATGGGCCAATACAGCATTTGAATTTGCAACCTAATGGTTGAAAGCCACTCGCTCTGCTGCTGAGCTCACTGTGTACTGTATTTCCGCATTATAAACTAACTCATGCACCGCATCACAACAGGTAAAATTCAGATGCTGGGGCCAGAGTACAGAACAACTTGCGCAATTATAGAAATTGTGTAAGCTAAGACTCGTAAACTCTTTCCATAAGGGAGTTAAGGCAAGTAAACCGTGTGATGTGAGGAGAGAACTTCTATTGTCAAAGTAAAACAATGTTAACTGATAATTAATAAAATAACATAATTATTCACATTAATAACAAATATAATAAACATTAATAACACATATACTTGCCCCGACCACAATGACTGATGTGCATGGAGCGATGATGATATGGTGGCCATGTTGCATGGGGTTATTTTTCTGGCCGGTGATTGGTTTGTGAAGTGGGAGTGATGATATGATCCCTAGCAACCACTGCCACGCCCCACTGCTTTGCGATCACACCGGGACTCGCATATTTCCTTCAAACTTTGTTACGTTTTGGCCAATTTTGGAGATGACTGTGAGCACACGCTGCTGGATTTTCTGTTTATTTTTTGTCCTCTGAGAGGGGGCGGGAGGGGGGGCATTGCATTACAACAGTGAATCTGTGTGCACACTTAAACTTGCGCGCGCATGCGTGCAGGAGCTGTGCGAGCTGCTCTTTTCCCTCGAGTGGGTGGAGGCCAAACTGCGAGTCGTGGGCTGTGCCCACCTCATCAACGACTACCTGCAGCACAAGGAGCTCATCACGACCTCGAGCCAGGTGCTTCCCCGCACCGTCGCCGAGTCCTCCACTCCCTCCACGAACTTCAACCTCCTCTTGACTCGCTGCTATTTTCAATTGGGGGTCCATGACCTTGGAAATGTCCGGGAGTGTTTATGAAACCGTATCAGTGTAGTTTGGATGGGTCTTTTTCTCATTGTGGTACAACATTAATTTATAGTTATTAACATATCTATAGCAGCTGGAATTTGCAAGTGAAGTTTTAAAAGAGTCAAGCAGAGCCGAGTGAATTGCACGTGTTTTGTTGTTATATTGGAATAAATATGCATTTTATAAAGATATTACTGCTCAACACAATCGTTGGTTTGCTATTTGCATGATCTTACACACGTCCAAGAGCTGGATCCCCTCGCCTGATTATCTTGTCCAATGAGCTCCCATGAACAAAAAAATGTCTTGGTCACAGTGAAGTGACCTCAGTTGACCACTGAGGCTGTGCAAAAGAGCTTTATAGCTCATCGGATTCATCCAGTATAAATATTCTGATGCTGACGTTTGAAGAATTACGAGAGGTGTTATGTAACATACTTTCAAATTTATGTAATCGTATTATTGGATCATGCATGGATGGCAGGGTGTGCCACACAAACAAGGATGGATGTCAAAACGCAAGCGAAGTTATCAAGATTGAAAGTTGAGCATCGCATTGTGATTTAGATGAGAGAGTAACCGAGCAGCCAAATACTCTCAACGCATGTTTATAAATTTGGAGGGAAAAACCGGAGGATACGAAGAATAATCTACACGACCACGGGGAGAACATGCAAACTCCAAATATACATATGTTAGGGTCGGGATCGAACCCATGATCTCAGGTAAGGTAGTTAACATCTCGCCATCGTGGTTCCCTGACGATGAATCTGGAGTTATAGGAATGTTCACCAGAGAAAGCTGGCTCTCTATTGGCAATAACATGTTGAGTGTCAGTTTTGTTGCCAGATAGAAGGGTAAAAAACCAATTATCATATTTTTACTGGCAAATGAGATTCCAATGGTGTAAATGCTTACCCTGAGCTCTCATACTCTGATGGTGCATTGTCTTTGAGTTGTGCGCCTTTTGGCGTCATCTGGTCCAACTCATGTGAGACTAGGCTCTAAGGAAAGCTGTCTCGGGTGTGGACCAATCAACTTCAAGGACAGTGCACATTATCAGAGTTATGTTTTTTGTTTGCATTATGACTGCAGGTATTGTGGTCTATGCAAACATGACTCCTTGTAAAAAGGTGTCAGTTTTGTTGCCAGATAGAAGGGTAAAAAAACAATTATCATATTTTTACTGGCAAATGAAATTCCAATGATGTTAAGTACACTTATTATGGAGTATTCTGAAAAAGTGGGAGGCTGCAGGAGTTTTGGATTTTGTTGCTGTGATCCGTGATGCTTTGTTTTATTTGTTGGAGGAGGTCGCTAAGTTCTGGAGTGAACCAGGGGTTATATTCTTACTCTCTGTCTTGAGGGGGGGAGGGGCATGCAAACTCATAATACATTCGAATTCAGGACTTAAAGACTAATCGGTTAGTCTGCAGTCCCTGCCAGAAAGTCTGCGTGAGGCCTCTCGTCAAATTCAGAACCCGTGCCGGCAAACCCGGGGGCTTAGGCTAGGTTGTACAAATTAGATTATAAAATTTTATTAATTTGGCTATGTCATGTGGTGGGGGGTTTCACAACAAAAAATAGGCTAGATTATTATGTGGCCTGACCCAAAAATCTATTCTGTATCGTAAATAAATTAACATATATTTAAAGTTACAATGTCGATATCGTTGGCTTTGCGTTGCGCACCCACGCTCTGAATCTCTGTGCAGGAGCGGTCGATGTGGAAGGACTTCCTTGCGTTCTTGTCCGTGAATGGACACCACTTTACACCCACGCGGCTGCCAGACGTGCTGCAGCTGGCGCTGTGCCAGCCTGACAGCTCGGCGGTTTGCGCTCAGGCTCGTGCGCGCCTTGCCCACGGTCACCCACCAAACACCGTCTACCTCGACTGGCTGTGAGTGGTGGCCATGCCGCATTCTCCATTGAGTCTTTAGATTTTTTTCTCGGTTCTCTGCATCCTCGGCGCAACGTTACCAAGCTCGGTCATAATTCTCGGCCGGCACAACCTTCAACAACACCCGACCCGTAAATATGTTGTACAAGACTTTTGTCTGTATGCGTAGAGAAGTACACTGTCATCCTCATCATCAACCATGATGAATTCGCTGCTGGATGGTGGCCTTCCAAAGCCGCCTCCACCTCTCATGATCCTGGGACGCAACAAGCCACCCGTCACCTGCAACATGTATGCGTTAATATATAGGGGCCGCGGTGGCGCTGGTTAGAGCACTTAACTCGTAATCAGAGGAGTTAACATTCCATTTCGTATAGACTCAGCCCATCATCCTTTCGAAGATAACATTTGTACTATTTTGCAGTCAATAAGTTTATTTGATATGAAAAAATAAGAAGAGGTTTTACCTTTTTCTGCAACAAAAGAGGTGTTAAGATGTTCAAACACCAAATAGATACATTTTACAAAGCATCAAGTCTGCATTAACCACACTTATTTGTCGCAAAACATGCAATCCTCCGAATTTAACCTTTTGAATGGAAGCCTCATCCCAAACCAGAGAATTAGTATCTTGCTATTTAAAGATCCTCCATGGTGTGTTTAAAATTGAACTTCAAAGCTGCATGTCTTCCATATTTTTATCTAAAATAAATTGTCCTACCCCGTGTCCTCATTGCAGACTGCTGTTTAAGCTTTACAGGGTGCAATATGATGCATAATGGAACGGCATTTGATTAAAATATTACTGCAATTCGGAATTGAGCAGCTTTATTTATTGATGGCATTCAAATTCAGATATAAATTGTGTTAAATTTGGCAGCAGGGTGGTGCAGTGGCAACACTTGAGCCTGGTTTCGATTCCCGACTGGGGCACATTTATGCGTGGAGTTTTGTATGCTTTCCTCCTGCTCTGCATGGGTTTCCTTCGGAGTTTCCTCCCATAACTAAAAAAAACCACCCCCAATGTAACTGGTTTTGGCCAAAACATTCCAATGCAAAATTTTTCCTGCAAATTACTCAATCGGATTATACATGGTAACATTGCCGCCCACTGTGAAAACCTGGCAGGACCCTCCTGGCAGTCTTGAGACTCAGTGAGGCTTTCCTTGGTAAGCAAATAGTCAGTGGTTGAAGTGTCCATAAAAATATAATAATAGGGTTTTTCCCCTTTTTTCTGGCAACAAAACTGAATCCTTTTTACGAGGATTCATGTCTGCATTAACCACAATACTTGCAGTCAAAATGCAAACAAAAAACATACTATGATAATATATGCATTGTCCTTAAAAAAGTTTTCAGTTTTGTTGCCAGAAAAAAGGGGAAAAACCCTATTATTATATTTTGGTACTGGAAAAGGAGGAATAATGATGTAGATGCTCACCCCGAGCCCTTATTACTTTGATAGTGCATTGTTTTTGAGCTGTAAGCCTTTTGGCGTCCTCTGATCGAGCACCAATTGGGTCGAGGCTCAAAAGAAGGCCGTCCTTTGGTGTGGACCAATCAGTTTCAAGGACAATGCATATATTATCATAGTATGTTTTTTGTTTGCATTTTGACTGCAAGTATTGTGGTTAATGCAGACATGAATCCTTGTAAAAAGGTTTCAGTTTTGTTGCCAGAAAAAAAGGGAAAAACCCTATTATTATTATTATATGTTATGACTTACATGGTTAATAACATCCTTCCAATGATTGATGAGTTTGTACCCATCTTCTCGGTTGAAATTGTGTCTGTGTTTATATATCTGGATGGCTTCATGGACAAATCTTTGATGGTAGCCCGAAGGTTTGCAGAGTACCTTGGTCTCTGAAAAAACAATGTCGTGTGAACCGACCGCGTTCTAACAGTGATCAGCCACGGCAGAGGTATTGGTTCTGCCGTGTTTCAAATCTGCCTTGTGTTTGCGAACACAGTCTGAGACATGTCATTTCGTTTCCCCGATGTAACTGCTACCGCAGACACAACTTAGTCTGTAGACACCAGGGTATTGCATGTCAGTAATCACATCCTTCACAGAAGGGATCAAATCACGGATTTTGTGTTGTGTGTTGAATCGAACCTGGATCTTGTGTTTGTTCAAAATTATGAAAATCTTTTTGGTAACACCTGCTATTTATGGCAAGGTGATGGTTTTGATTGGGTCCTCAGATGGCTCTCTCCCCATGGTTGGGGATACAGCTTTGCGGATTGTGCGGTTTGTATATCCATTCATCTTGAAGGCTTGGTGTACATGTTCCAGCTTACTGGCTAGGTGTTGCTGGTCGGAGATGCAACGTGCCCTATGGCGTAGTGTTTTGATGAGGGAGTTCTTCTAGGCTGGATAGTGGTGGGAATCAGGTTTTAGATAGGAATCTGTGTGGGTGGCCTTCCTGTAGACAGAATGTCCCAACGAGCCATCAGGTCTCTTCTCGATTAAAACATCCAGGAATGGTAGCTTGCCATCGTTTTATACTTCCATGGTGAATTTGATGGATGGGTGAATGGAATTGATGTGGTTGAAAAATTGGTCCAGTGCTGTCTGGCCATGTGGCCAGATGACAAATGTGTAATCTACGTATCTTTTCCACAAGGAAAAGATACGTGGATGTCAGGATGGCATCTGTTTCAAATTTCTCCATGAAAACATTCAGATGTACCAGGTTTGGTAAGGCACACTCCCTTACCAATACTTACTTCACCTGGAATGGTACATTTTACAAACAAAATGAAGGTACCCCTATGGATTCCCCTTTGTTGCCAGTGGTAGTGAAAATGAAAGAGTCCCTCTTGTGAACGTGGTGAAGTTCGATCTATTCGTCACGTCACCACCGATTAATTATACGCTTACACAGGAGGGTACACATATCAGTGGTTTGTAGTAGTGTAGTGTGTTGTATGAGTATTGTGTTACATGCTTACGCAAGAGCTATGGATACTGTTCAGTTTGCATGTTCTCCCTGTGGTGGCGTGGAATTTTCTTCTGGTCCTCCGGTTTTTCCCTCCACATTTAGAATCAACATCACGTGTTTAGAGTATTTGGCTGCTATACATTTCCACGTGATAAGCCATTTCGTTGAGCTATCATTTGTGGCCAGGTCACTTCTAAAAAAGAGCTATATAGCTCAGTGGGCCTTACCTGGTAAAACAAAATATTGTTTAGCTTAGCTCGATTCAGAATCAGAATTTTTATCTTGAAGGAATCCGATGAGCTATTAAGCTCTTTTTCACAGATGTCCAGTAGGGGTGAGTGAGAAAGTTACAACACAAAACGGGCGGAGTGCAATGTGTAGGAAAGGTAAACAGATCATTAAATATAAATATATAAACTAGGTAAAGTATTTAAGTTCATATTGCATGTATCACCAAGCTCAACATACGGTTATGTTTTTTCAGTCGATTTTCAAATTCCAAAGAAAGTAACACTCTCAGGATCGTTTTTCTAGTGGCCATTACATCGGCCTGTAGGCTTTGTAGCATTGCAGGCCCTGTTGTGCTCTCACATGAACTCATTTGCTTGGTTGTATGTTGATGAGTGGGCATGGCTTGTTGTTAGCGGCTTCTTACCGTGTATGTGATGACGGCACGCTAATTCCTAGCTGGAACCTTGGGTTTTTTGGAGTGCGAGGATGTTGATTTTGTTCGTCTTCTGGATCTTCGCTAGATGGTGGCACTTCGCCCGGAGAAAAAAAGCCTTCAATGTTGAGATGACGAATTTGTACACAACCACGGTGATTGATGGAAGGTTTGGTCCTGAGCAGGAACACACTGATGGCTTCTAAAGATGATCTTCCCACCGAGAGGTCGACGATTGACATTCGGTCGCCATGCTAATGGCATTCGTTGTGGCTTCAAGCGTAACGGGGTGAGACCGCAAGATGGCCGTTATCTTCCACCCCTTTGTGCTGGCACGTGGCAGGAACAAGGCGTGTGTGGCGGTGTCGCAGCGCTTGGTGGTGCGTGCGCATGCGGGTGCCGTGTACCATGCTGCCTTCTCGCGCTCAGGGGAATACGTGGCGTCGTGCGCTGGCGACGGCTACCTCAAGGTAAACAACTGGGCGCCTGGCCGCCTCGCATCACCCGCTCTCTTTTATCCCTGCGTCATACTCTCCGGTCATCATGTTGTCTATGACATTCATCCACATCCTTCCCCACACTGTCTTGTGCCCAAGGTGTCATCTTTTTAGAAAAACAATGTCAATGATTCGGTTGAGACTCGTGTAGACAATGCAGTGATGCTGTGTTTGAGTTGGCTCGCACAAACTGGTGTACACTCAAAGACAATGATCCCCCATATAACCTGAACAGACTGTTGGGGCAAGTGCTGTTAGCGAGCACCAATGAAGGCCAGCGTGGCACATGGGGGGGGAGGGTGGCCAATACGACACCCGCCTTTGTCTCCCCAGTGGTAATGTTTGCACACCACACCAGGTACTCATTTGAGACTGTGTCAACCTAGGGGAGGCCCATGACCGGTCCAGATAATTGTCACTGGTGTTGGCCATGAGTGGGAATCGAACTCAGGTCGCCGTGTTCGTGGTGCAGCGCGCTAACCGCTACACTACACATTCACACACTCTCTCACAAACACTTCTTCGGCACCGCAAGGCTCCCACTATGTCTGGATGCAGTTTTTATTGCGCTTGTTCAGGTGTGATGTGAAACGCATAACGCACGTCATCCACGCCCCGGGCCAGAATTGGATGCTTAGTGAGGGGCCAGCGGAGCACCAATTGGTTTTGGGTCGGCACGGGAAGCAGCCGGTGGGGTACCCACTCGTACCATGACGGCTCCTCGGTGACACGTCCCCGAGGTGCCAGTGGAAAAAATGGTTGTTGTGAGTTTGAATGGTTGTGCACATTTGTCAGTGTTTGTGGTTTGTGCTGTGTGTACGGAACATAGAAGTGGAATTCCCGAACAGGCGAGGAGCTGATGGCCACCTACGCCCATGACGAGCCTGTCCTCTGCTGCACCTTCGCGCCAAATGGGAGGGTCATCGCCACATGCTCCGCCGATCACACCATCAAGGTGGGACAACCAAACCCGCCAGGGCGCATCGTCGGCTTCCCCATGTCGCTGCTCCTTGGTGAACCAGGTTCCAGGGAGAGATTTTTTTGCCAGCCTAAGGCCATTACATTTACAGTGTAATTGCTTTCATCATTTGAAGCAGAGACTTTAATAAAGGTATGAGTTTTTACTAATTTTAAACAAATAAATGAATACAATACTCACCAACGATGATTCGAAAGCTTGGTGGAATGCGTTTGGGGGCCGTCCATAAATTACGTCACGCACCTGGGGGGGGGGGTCAGACATTTGTGACGATGTGTAACGTGGGGGGGGGGGGGTTGAGAAATGTGACGTCACATCAAAATGCGCAACTTTAAATCAATATTAACAACACGTTCTAATAATTAAATAGACTTTTTAATAAATATTTTCTCCTACAACATCAGAGTGCAGCGCCACATTAAATATGCACTAAAATGACAATAGTTGAAAGCGATTTGAAGCATGTTTTATTTTTTTGGGGGGGGGGGGGGGCAGAGCTTTGTGACGTCATATTTGAGGGGGAGAGGTCTGACCTTTTGTGACGCCGTGTGACGGGGGGGGGTAAAAAATCGTCCAAAATCGCATGACGTAATTTATGGACAGCCCCTTGGATGAGTGAGTAGGGGAGTCAAGAGAGTGCAAGAGGGTGGTGGATCATCCGGCTGCTGCTCTCACTCTTCTTGTTGTTGCTAAGCTTTCCCCTCTTATGCACTGGCCACTTGCTCTAATTTTATCCATAATAGAGGTTTTTTTTGGGTGAGTTTGCGTAAATATGTCGTTGAACCTGCCACCACCTGACACAGCCAATTAGTAAGGTTTATCACGTAAACAATACATGCCAATCCATTACTAGTACAGCACACCGGTGTGTTAGAGACTAAACCCACAACATTTACAATTCGAGTACGAGGTTTTACCAGTAATTACAACTAGCATCAGGCAACAACCCGATTTATGGAGAAATCTTCCTGTTTCGTTCTTAAATAGAGGGATAAATGTGATGTCGTCACTTGTGAACCAATCAGGTGCGAAGGCCGGGAGGGGGGGGTTAATGTATGTGTAATGAGTGGCTCCGACACAGTAAGGACTTCAAGTTGTTTATTAATTCATCTTCGGTAGAGCCTCGTTTCTCTCTCTGCGGATGTCCACCCACTCGGGTAGCTGCGCTGCCCCGTGCCACGTGGCACTCACCCGCTCACCAATACGCCGTTGGCTGACGGCGCACTAGGGAGCGGCTGAGCGGCTGGAGGTCGAGCCGCCAAGTGGAGATGGCGGGGCAGCAGCGACGGGGAGCTTCTCTTGATCTTCAGACACCGACCTCTAACGTTGCTGTGCCCCCGGCTTATATTCGCTCCCCGGAGTCTAAACCCCGCCTCTGTCCACGATCCTCCTGGAACCTTCGGGAACGTTACAGAGGCTCCGCCCCATCACCTTTCACGTAGATGTAATGCCCACTATAGATAAACATAGCCTGTATAAGGTAATGTACCCCCAACAATAATACAGGAGATGGCGCTCTCTTATTACATATGCATATACATTACAATGGATATCCATTACCGGTTTGGATATTTATAGGGTAATCAACATACATTATACATGCACATGCACGCACATGCCTGTTTTTGTGAGCACGTAAAATCGCAGTACCTATTGTTGTCTGCTCACATTTAATCACTATCGACCTATGGTGACCTGTATAGGCATGCAGTTAAACAGTGTAGTGCAGCACTAAGCCTTTAAATATCTGAACGAGTACAATATTTTTTTATTTCTCTCAATTTCGATGGATTCTGTAATTAGCCTTGGCCAGTAGTAACTAGTTTTGTACAGGACTTCAACATTATCAAAATCAATTGAGTGTCTTTGTTGGCACGCATGTTCTAACGCTGCCAACAGTTATATTTGGGAATATTCAATATTCCTTTAGTGTTTTTTTAAGTTCCATGCTGATCATTCATTCTGTCTGACCAACATAGCATTTGCCACAAGAGCAATTAATCCGGAACACACTTTCTGTTGGCTTGAAACTCCATTTCCGGAAATATTTCCCAATGGTGTTTAGGTCTTGGTTCAGAGTGGATTCGATGTTGTGGAAAGTGGTTTGCTTGCGTTACCAGGACAAGGTCATCCGCATAGATAAACGTGCGTGACCCTTTGTAGGATAATGCTCTGAGAGACGGAGCAATGAACTCTGTCCATGTGCAGGTGCTGGATGGATTCTTGTATTGTAAGGTGGCGGCGGCACCAGCTCAGGGAGGCCTTCATTCAGCAGGGTATTTATCATGGATGATGATGATGCTCTGTGATACTCAACTGTGGTGTATTGTGAATGTGTGCTGTGGGTGGCACTGCAGCTGTGGAATGCGCAGTCTGGCCGGCTGCTGTGCACGCACAGGGCTCACGACGGCGAGGTGCAGCACTGCACGTTCGCGCACGCCTTCCACAAGCCACTGCTCGCCACGTGCTCTCAGGACTCCTCCATCAAGGTACAACGCTCACACGGGTTCAGTGGCTTCATCTCGGCTCGCGCTCGCCTCGGTCACCCAGTGGGTCTACACACGGAGCAGCAGTCATCGCCTTCCGACTGCAACCTCGTAGCCATTTGTGGGCAGGTGCTCGGTCACCTCGTTTTGCGCAGCAGTGGTTCTCAGAGTGCGGTGCCCGGTACCACCTGTGTGGTCCGCGGGGCTGTGATGCAAACGCCGGTTGATCCAGACAATAATGACAACGTTTATACCTTTTGTGTCGGACGTGGAAAAAAAAACTTATACCTGTGTAGTGAGTTCAACTGAGTCGCAGACGTACTCTTTGGAGGCAGCACATTTATTAACACCAACACACGGGGCAACTGCCCCTTTACAGAATAACAACCTATGGTGGTGACCACCAGGCTAACTACACTAATTGCACCGTAACTAGCTACAAAGGACCGGACCGCAGCTTGGATCCTGGTCCACGTGTTGGAGACTCTGTAGGACGTAGAACGTAGACGAAGGTTTCTTCAGCATGAACAACAGCGCCAGTCCCTCTGGGGGACCCGGCTTATATCCTCTGTGGCGTGGCTGGCTCCGCTCTTGGCCATGACCAACTTCCAGAATCCTCGAGCAGGATCTCGACCCTGACACGTGACCACCCCTAGCCCCAACTTGGGGTCCCTGTGTAGACTTAACCGGTCACGTGTCCTCTGGGGTCAACCGGAGTGCCACGGCCCTTAGTAACCCTATTTCCATGGCCGGCACTCCCACACCCTATCCTTTCGGGGCCGACACTCCACGCCAATCGTGGTGCCATCCAGCATTATCGATCAGCGCTTACCAAACCCCTCTAGGGCCGGTATTGCACCCACATCCAAGTGGTGTCTGCGATGTCAATACACCGCACGCCGTGCCTCTCTAGGGCCAGCATTACATAGTAATATGAATAATTTTAGATGACTGGTATTTGTGAAAAAGAGCTTCATAGCTCATTGGATTCCTCTCGTCTCAATAAAGATTCTGCTTGAGAGAGAGAAGTGAATGCGTTTTGTCACAAATGGTTGTGGGCTGGGTGGTCCGCGAATTTGTTCTTATCGGCCGAGTGGTCCGCGGGCCAAACAAGATTGAGAAAGACCGGTGCTGCACAGGAACAGCCACTGGGGAATTCCCTTTGCATATTTATGATGAGATGTGAGGCGCATTGAGTTGCTGAGCCATATAAGAAATGCCATAATAATGCAACGATTATTATGAATGTACTTCAGGGTCGTTGGTCCAATATTTATTTTGTACATGCACTTATGTTGCATTGTATTGTATGTTTAATTACGTACATGATTATATCGTTCTATATTAAAATCCAGAGTAAATGCAATTAATCTTGTTCGCAAGAATATTCATGTTGATATTTTTGTTTTACAAAAGGGTAGGAAATGCAATTTATTTGCTGATGCTTTCCAGCTAAGTCTGCATGCATTTATGCATTATCTGTGATGGTCCGTTTGTCTGTAACATGGGGTCACAATAACTCTTGTAAGAATGATCCAATATAGTGTTAAGTTATGTCACTGTTAGGAACTTGTAATTATCGCCACTATGGATACAAAGGTGTCCGGGCAAGGCGCTGGCCACCCACCTCCTCGTGTGCCATAGTGGCCTTCCTAAGTGCTTACTAACAGCAGTTTCCCCAACAGTCTGTTAAGACGATAAGAAATCTGTGTCTTTTTGTGTGTGTGTGCGTAGCTGTGGGAGTGGAAGGGACAGGGGAAAGGCTCGGCCCTTCTCGGCCACTCTGGGCCGGTTCGCTGCTGCTGTTTCTCTCCGGATGACCAGCGTCTTGTGAGCTGCTCTGTTGATTGCACACTCAAGGTACTGCCACTCAGATGGCATCGCACTCCATACAAATAAAATTCCACATTCGTTATTCAAGCCACTCGCGTAGATATATAATGATAAATAAGGCTCTTTATAAATAATGCTCTTTATTTACCCAAGAAAGCCTCACTGAATATCAAGACTACGTTTTACAGGAGGTTCCTGCATCTGGATGTTTGGCCAGTTCCATTCATAAGTGTTTCGCTCATGGCTACATCCTGTCAACTCTTGTGCACATGTGTATCTGCGCTGTTTAATACATGTGTGTGTGTGTCTGTGTACATGTGACTGTGTGCGCTGTGACCCAAGTTCGATTCCCACTCACGGCCAACACCAGTGACGATAATTTGAACCGGTCCTGGGCCTCCCCTAGGTCGACTCAACCTTAAATGAGTACCTGTTGAAAATTTCGCCACTCGGGAGACAAAGGTTGCTGGGTGTAGTGCTAGCCACCCACCACCTGGTGTGCCATGCCAGCCTTCGTAAATGCCACTTGCTAACAGCACTTGCTCAAAAAGTCTGTCACGGCTACACATGGGGGGATCTTTGTCTTTCTACGTCTGCGTGTGTCTGGGTCTGCGCACCCGCGCCCTAGGTGTGGAGCGTAAAACTGCGGCAGGAGGAGTGCTCTGTCGACGTGCGCGATTGCGTCGACTCCGAGGATGGGGCAACGAATAGGGGGGAGCGCTCCCTCGCCCTCCGAAGTTGCGCGTGGTCCCCGGACGGAAGCCGGATCGTGGCCGTCGCAGAAAACATCATCTTCGTGAGTGGTCGATTTCCTGAGGCGGCACTCATCTCTCGTTTACAGCTGTAAAAAGTGCTGGAAGTTCCACGTTCCTATGGCAGGGATGAGTCTTACCATAGGACAATCACTGTTGACTTCCCCAAAAAGTGGTACAAATTTTTTTGAGCCCCGAGGGATGATGGGCCGAGTGGACCTCCGACCAGGATTTGAACTCACGACCTTCTGATTGCGAGCCGTTTCGCTCTACCGCCGAGCCAGCTGGTCAAATGTGTGACGTCATCAGATAAATAAGTCAAACTCTATAAACTGTCTTTTTTATTTTGCCAGGCAAGGCCCACTGAGCTGTGCAGCTCTTTTTCAGAAGCGACCTGGCCACAAATGATATTGCAACGAAGTGGCTTGTCATGTGGAAATTTATAGCAGCCAAATAATCTAAACCAGGGGTGGGGAATGTCCGGCCCGCGGACCGTATACGACCAAATAATTTGGTCTGGCCCTGCCAAGGCAACCGCAGGCGGAACTCGAAATTCAATAAATCTAAGACCAAACCTGGAAAAGCAGTTGCAAGTAGCAACATCATCAATACCAGCTAACATCACACGCCTTGCCAAAGAGAAGCAGTTACAGCCATCACATTAGGGGTGAGTTAATTAAATTTTTGACCAAATATAACAGGCTAATTTTTAAGTTGATAATTTTGTATGGCCCGCGAATGATGTTATAAATATCCAAATGGCCCTTGGCAGAAAAAAGGTTCCCCACCCCTGATCTAAACGCATGTTTCTAAATATGAAGGGAAAAGTCCACGTGACCATGGGGACAACACGCAAACTCCAAATATACAGGCGTCGGTAGCGAACCCAAGACCTGCTGCATACCAGGCTCAACCAAGTTAATGTCCATCACCCAATGACTTTATTTTTCATATAGTCTTTTACCCGGCATATGTAATGGACGCGCATGTTGCGATTCGTCCTTGGTCAATGAATTTCCCCAGGTCTCTGTCGCAAATGACGCCTCGTTAATCCCCCTACTCGCGCGCGGCCCTAAACGAGCTCAGCAACACCGCCCTTGCGCCCTGGGCAGCAGGTGGGGCCGGCCCCCCGATCTGGCCGGAATTCACCTGGGGGTGGCGTCGTTGTCTCGCCAGGTGTTCAACGCTCTCACGGTCGCGTGCGAGAACGTGCTCAGGACTCACGCCCACTGCACCATCCTGGCAGTGGCCTTCGCTCCCGACAGCCTGCACTGCGCCGTGGGGCTCTCCTCCTACTCCCTAGAGGTACTGGTGCTGCAACATCTGGAACAGGCGGCGCGGTGGTCGTGAAGTTCCGGTGATTTTCCTGCTCAACCGAACGTCGAGGCGTTGGTGCTTGTCTCGTGTTTACAGCCCTGAGTCAGCGGCATACATTCCACATTCCTATAGCGAGGGTGAGTCTATCCGTAGGACAACCACTGTTGACTTCCCCACAATGTGGTATTCGTTTTATCAATCCCTGAGAGAGATGATGCGCCGAGTAGAACCCCAACCGTTATTTAAACTCGTAAGCTCCACTTGCGAGCCGCAACTACTGCTGAGCCACCTGGCTGCGTTGATTACTGTTAAGCAGTCACCTGCGGTCACTAGTTTCCGCTCCACACTCAAAACTCACTTATTGTTCCCTAGCTCACCCCACGACCCCTTCACCTCCCCCCATAACCACCACCATTACTTTCCCTCTTCATATTCTCATGATATGGCTTTCATTCATTCCCTATTCATCCAGTCCATTCATCATCATTTACTGTCATCAATTTAACTTTCACCGAATTCACACATCCGAGATTGGCCATTGCTTCCTCTCATCTATTTCATTCACCCCATCTCCACCATTACATTCATATGTATCATTGTTAATTCTGTTTTTATATATCGCCTTATCTAAGGCGATATATAAGTTATTTTAAGATAAGATAACAGGGGGCGAACATAGAAAACCCACGCAGAAAGGCACCCGAGTCTGTAATCGAACACAGGCCCTTCTTGTTGTGAGGCCCAAGTGCTGCCACCCTGCCGCCCTAATTTGAATTAGAAACGTGAGAACCTTGGACATTTCTACAGCTGTGTGGGGATGGGAGGAGATTCCTGGATGTGTAAGCCAGGGTGCGCTTGAGTTTTGCGTTGCGCGAGCCGTTGGCCAGCACTGGGCAGGTCGATTGCGCAGTGGGCCGACCTCGCTTTGCGCCCGCGTTGTTTCTTCTGCATCGTCCTCTCAGATGTGGAACGTCAAGAGCTGCCGCAAGACGGCGGACTACCGGGGTCACGTGGGCTGGGTGCACGGCGTCGCCTTCTCAGCCGACGGCTCGTGGCTGCTGTCTGCCTCGGAGGACCACACAGTCTCCGTGAGTGCCCTCATTCTGAACTTGAAGGAAAGGCTTTTTGTCTTTTACACTGTTGCTAAGCACAGCCCCAAGGGATCAACACGTCAAGCGGCCCAGCAACAAATAGCACTAATAAAGTTGTAAATAGATTAAAGTTATCATGTTTATAGAACTGAGCAAGAGACAATGGTAGGGAATTCCAAAGTAGAGCAATGGAAAAGGAAGAAACAAAGAAGTGAGGTGACCTGCAGTGTGGTGAGTGAGTGGTGGAGTTGGTGAGTGTGAGGTGGGTGAGTGTATGGGGAAGTGGGTGGTGTATGGGGAAGGGGGTGAGGTAGGTGGGTGAGTGAGTGCATTGTTGTGACCTGCAGTGTGGTGGTAGAACACGGTATGGGTGAGATAAAACAGTCAGTCTGGTAAACCGAGCCCTCAACATGGGTGAAGGCATCGGTGAAGTTCACGGGAACAGTAACCATGGTAGAAGCGAGAGGAGTGACAAGGAGGTGTCTGACTGCCAGTGTTGCGAGTGACTGGAGTGAATCGGTGAGTGCTGGATCATCACTCTACCTGACCGCTTCGCTCTGAACTCTATAGTAGCGTATATAGTATGTATTACTGTAGTAGCGTATATAGTTACTGTAGTAATCGTATATTGCTGTAGTAGCATATGGTGTATTTATTATATGTTCATTTTTATTTATAGTTATCAATATTTTTCCAGTTATATATTTACTTATATTATTCTGCTTATTGTTCGTTTGTTATTTATTCTGCTGATATAAATTTCCACGTGATGATAAGACACTTTGTTTAGCTATAATTTGTGATAGCCAGGCCGCTTCTCAAAAAGAGATATATCGTAGAGTGGGGCCTTACTTGGTGAAATGAAAGCAGTTTATCATTTTTTGGTTTAGTAAACGTGGGCCCCTTGTGTATGTATGTATGTTGAGCTTCTTTTGCACCGTACGTAGCCAGCCGTACTAATCGGAGGTGTGTGTGCCTAGCTGTGGCAGGTGAACGGGGAGGAGAGTGCGGCCGGCGTGTACCTCAAACGCGACACGCACACGCTCTTCCGGGAGGACGGCTCTCTCCATATCGCTGCTCCTGACATCAACAACTGCCTGCGGGTGTGGGAGCGTAGACCGCCTCGATCTGTGCACAGCTCGTTGTTCGTCAGCACGCTTAGCCGGGTTGCCTTTTTTTAGGTTGAGGGGGGAAGGGAAAGTTCGAGTCGATCCAGGCTACCCCCCCACGTTCTATTTGCGTACATTTGCATTTCATTTGCTCATGAATTAGTGTTCATTGCACATTGTTTAGGCATACAGTAATCCCTCGCCAACTGCGGGGGTTAGGTTCCTGGAAAATGCTGCGGTAGGCAAATCCGTGGTTTGAAAGTACAAGGAATATGGAAAATAGGTTCGGGGAATTACGGCCGTTGTCATACTCATCATAGCTTAACTAAGTTGCCTGTTTATTAACTAAACACCGAGTAAAATACAGTGCATGACACAATAACATAATAAATCATAAATAAACATTAAATTAAGTTTACATACCTATGATATTAACGATGATGACAATGAGATGATGGAGGAAAAGCTGATTTAGAAGGAGGAGGGGCTCAGCCCACCCTCTTCCTCCAGGCCACAGACGCAACGTGAATGTGGTTGCGATGTGACACGGTCTATGCCCTGCGAGAATTATTGTACGGAATGTACAACAAATAAGACGGACAGCTGTTCAGCTACGGCCCCGCACAATCTGTAACATGACGTTATGCAATAACATGAGGTCATGCTGTAATGCAACGATGTGAAACCCATGTCATGTGGCTTCCTTAACACCGTACTTACCTTTGGATACTCAAATTTAGTCGATGGATGATACATATCATACACACACGTGTGTGAAAGGCACAGGGGCAGCCCTGCATTTGCTTGCTCATTCAGCTGCTGGTGGAACGGCCTCCACCGGCGTGAATGCTCAAGATTGTGTTGGTCTACTGTACCACGTTGACTAGATGTTATAAGAGGTCGGCCTTACCCACACTTTACCCTACCACCCACGAACTGCTGATTGATTAACTGTGGTGTAGCCATGCTTACCGCTTGGTAGACAGAGGCGGGGAGGGGGGAAGAGAGAAACTTGCATTGTTGTGTGTGTGTGTGGGCGGGTGTAGGTGGTTGACGAGACGGGGCAGGTGGTGAGCGTGAGCGACCCACTGCCATCGCGTGTTCGCTGCTGCTGCCTGAGCGGGGATGGAAGCATTGCGGCGATGGGCTGTGAGAGCGGAATCATGCAGGTTTACACGCACGCAGACTTCATTGCACAGCACAGTGTAGTGGTTAGGGTGGTGCGCTACGAACCCGGGGACCCAAGTTCAATTCTCGCTCACTGTCCACATAAGAGACAAATATCTGAACCGGTCCTGGGCCTCCCCTAGGCTGACTTAGCCTCAAATGAGTACCTGGTGCGGTGTGTAAACATCACCAATAGCGAGACAAAGGCGGCCAGGCATGGTGTTGGCCACGCACCTCGTATGCCGTGCCGGCCTTCATCGGTGCTCGCTAACAGCATTTGCCCCAACAGTCTGTTTAGGCTATATAGGGGGGATCTTTGTCTTTGGAAAGCGGTGGAAAGGTGCATGGAGCAGTGGTGTAGTTAGTGCGCAGCGCTACAACATTACAAAAAAATCACATAAAATTTAAGTACGAAAATAAGCAAGAGAAAAAACATCCGAATGGATGTTAACCAAATTATTTGGTGATTTTGCATTGGCAGTGGTTCACTAGCATAAATATCACAATTATCAACTCATTCGTCAATAACACTGTAGCCTTAAAATTAAAAATGTGTAATCGGCGACGTTTTGGAAAATTTCACGTCACAGTAACACGAATGAAATTTGGCATTCCTCCAGTAAAAATTAATATTCTGATGCTGAATATATTCTGATTCCGACATGACGGGCACATATCTCAACCTGTTCGAGGCCGTCCTTAGGTTGACTCAGTCTATCTGGTGCAGCAGTCGACACCAGCAGTGACCACAATAACCCCCTCTGTGTACCGTGTTGGTTTTCAAGGTGCTTGCTTAACAGCACTTGTCCCAACAGTCTGTAATGGTTATACAATTAACCTTTGTATTTTTCTGTAATTCCAGCAAACCCGTATTTGATATCTCGCCATGCATGTTCATCAAAAGATATGATTGAACCTGCCCTTACCTGTCCTTAAGTCGATTCAGCCTTACACGAGCATTTGGTGCAATGCATGACCGTCAACAATGGAAAGACAGAGGTAGCCAGGAGTGGTTCAGGCCACACCACTTCCCCCACCCCCCCGTGCACCGTGCTGGCCCCCATACGTTTCTCATAGCGTTGGTCACCTAAGTCACTCTTGCAAATGAGACTATTCCGTGTCTCTAAAGAGTTTTCATCTAGTTAAATATAATAAACTTAACTTGCCCCATAGTTTGAGGGATCTGTTGTGTGTGTGCACTAGATTGTGGACACAGAGAGTGGCAACATCCTGCACGTATTGGAGGGGCATACAAAGTGCGTGAGACAATGCCAGTTCCTGATGGATGGACACGTTCTCCTCTCCTGTTCCGATGATGCAACTCTGAGGGTGCGTGATTTCACATGCACTCAACTTCCCATGCACTCAACTTCCCACGTGCATACACACCCGTGCGTCACAGCAAGAAGCCCCTGAATTTGATTCCTGATTCGGACGCCTATCTGTGTGCACAGTTTGTATGCTCTCACCACGTTCTGTATGAGATTACACCACCATGTTCTGTATGTGATATCCCCCGTTTCCTCCCACAAATTATTGTTTAAAATAAAGTAACCATTATTGGGCAAACATTCTGATGCTGAAAAGTTACCTGCAAATTTACTGAATTCGGATGACAGCAACCTCACCCCCCACTGGGCATCACCCAAACTTTTATGACACAAGGGGACACGTTTTTCACATTGAGGAGAACGCCTCTCTTCTGTGACGATGATGTGGAAGATAGACCGCATATAAGAGGATTCACAGACACTAGATGTTTCCGCTCTTAATTTATAGCAATGCATGAGCTGCTTGACAGTGGTAAATAATAAAACAGCGTCATGGGGTCTCTCATCTCCATGGGACGTGTTAAGAGTGAGCAGGAGGCTTTGTGTGAAATAAGCCATAGCCCAGCGATAGCATGTTCACTGCTTGTTACAGAGGCTCGTGGATCGTATCCGGCAGGCCATCCTGGTTAATGCTGCGGATGTATGTCAAAAATCCCCTTACGTCGTTCCAAACGAGTAGGCAATTGTGTGTGCGATGTGTTCCTAGATTTCCGAATTCGCAAAACATTTCTGGCAAATGACTCACGAATTGGGATTACAAACATAGCAATCATTGCCCCCTACTGGTGAACTATTGCCCACTGCTTGCAGGCCGGTGCTTAGTCACCTATGTATGTACTTTATGTTGAACTACTTTCGCACAGTACGTAGCCAACCGTGCTAATCGGAGGTGCAATTGTCTCATAGGGACATCTGCCA
The DNA here is from genome assembly GCF_964198595.1 of Lampetra fluviatilis. NCBI lineage: Eukaryota > Metazoa > Chordata > Hyperoartia > Petromyzontiformes > Petromyzontidae > Lampetra > Lampetra fluviatilis. The sequence goes on along the minus strand of NC_136295.1, from coordinate 992,519 downwards.
TGAGATAGGGGCTTTACTTTTAATTGACTTTGGAAGGGAATTAGATTCTCTCTGAAGACCTTGACTCTTAATGATGGAGTCGCAGTCAAAGGTGGGGACGTGCCACGAGGATGTTAAGGTTCTTCGAGTCGTCGGGGCATTTAAGCAATGCCACATAAATGCAAAGAATATTGTTACGAGAGTGTCAACTTACTTGCAAGTGAAATTGTAATTATCTGCTCTTATAAATGGAGGTTGAATTAATTGTCTTCCATTGTGCTCAGATGTGGAGGTGGAGGGAAGGGGGGGGGCAGTGCTCCCTGCTTGACGAGCACACAGAGGACGTGAAGTGCTTCTGCCTTCTGTCCCAGAGCCTCCTGCTCTCCTGCTCATTTGACGGAACCACCAAGGTAAGGCCTCACTGCGGTAACCGCACACACTCGCAAAATGTATTCAAGTACAGCCTTTTTTTATTATTGAGGCAATGTGCGGGCCCGTTATGTGTACACACCATTAACATAAGCCAAACCGGTTACGAAAATCAAGGGGATAAAAAGATGCGGAACGGGCTCGCTGCATCAGACCATACGGGGGAGGGGGGGGGGTCTCACCGAAGGGGGAAAGGGTGAGTTTTTTTTAGTAAAGGGGAAGGGATGATGAAAGGAGAGAGGGGTTTAACTGAAACACAGCTGACATAAAGAGCAGCAAAACATAAGGGACGACGAGACGAGTATTTTTTCTTTCTACCCCTCTGAGTCCGGCTCCCGTCTAATCTGCCGTTGTTATGCCCCTTATCCTCGTTCCCGGTCTCCCAACCCTCTATTCTGAAAACTTATTTCAGGTGTTGTATGAGGGGTAAAGTACAGGCTTTTATTGTTTACTCAGGAAAGCCATGCAGAGTCTCAACCCTTTTTCAGGAGGGTCCAGACAGGTTTTCACATTAGAGATTGACTTTGTCGCTGTGTGTAATCAAATGTAGTAATTTGCGGGTAGTATTTCAGCATTGGAATGTCACCAGTTGCATTTCATGTAACCTTTATTTTCCTTTCGTCAAGCAACCTTAAAACCTTTTGATTAAACATTTATTTTTGGGTTAGGTTTTAAATTTTATTCTGACTTCTTGGATCTTGTCTGAAAAAAGTTTGGCTCCAGTTTCAAGCGAAACTTTATACAAAGTGATAAATTTGTTTGTGAATATTGTTCTTCAACTTATCCAAACACTGTAACAATAATTGTAATCAGCATGTCAAACGCATGTCTGGCAATTGATTTGTTTGGCTGTTAGTGGTGGAGGGTCTTACCACACATATTTGGCCAAATCTATGAATTAGAAATATTAATCTTGGCTGCATTAATCCCCGTGTTGCATGTGTAGTGGTGATACGCGCTGGGTGTATATGTCGTGTGCCAGCGCGTATGTACGGGTGTGTGTGTGGTGACGCGCGCTGACGGGGAGGAGCAGGCGTCAGTGCGCGGGTGGGGGTAGTGCTGCTGATTGGCTGTGTGCCGGTGACGCGCCCAGAGGGAGTGATCGGGTAGCAGCGCGGTGTGATTGGTCGGGGAGTGGAAACACGCGCTGAGCGGAACCGGATCGTAGGGATAGCGCGTGGGGATTGGGTAACTGAGGAGCGGTGCCGACGTTGAGGTCCGCATCCGCTCCGTCTCCCGGGAAGAAGGGGTATATAAGGTGATGCACAGAGGAGCAGGGGCAGAAGTGGAACCATCTAAGAAAGGAAGACGAAGGTGCAGAGATAGAGCCCGGAGAGGAGAGTAATGGAGAGTAATGGAGAGTAGAGGAAAGTAAGGTATAAGTGTGTAGCCAGCGAGAGAGAACGGTCTACACGAGCTGAGTAATGTATAGTGTGTAGCCAGCGAGAGAGAACGGTCTACACGAGCTGAGTAATGTATAGTGTGTAGCCAGCGAGAGAGAACGGTCTACACGAGCTGAGTAATGTATAGTGTGTAGCCAGCGAGAGAGAACGGTCTACACGAGCTGAGTAATGTATAGTGTGTAGCCAGCGAGAGAGAACGGTCTACACGAGCCGAGTATGCATACGGTGTAGCCAGAGAGAGAGGAAGGTCTACACGAGCCGAGTATGCATACGGTGTAGCCAGAGAGAGAGATGCAAAGTCTACACGAGGCGAGTGGAGAGTGTAGCAGAGGCGCAGAGTCTACACGAGGCGAGAGAGGAGTGTAGCCGAGGCGCGGAGTCTACACGAGGCACAGAGAGCCGGCAGCACAGAATCCAGAGTCAAGAGAAGCGCATTGTGAAGAAGAGAGGCCACGCGTTGTATTGTTACAAGTCAAGATTTAATAAAAGAAGTGTGTTCCCGTCAAGGAGTTTCCTGCCGTCATTTTCCAATACTTCATCTGGCGTCAGAAGTGAAACGGGCTTCCAAGTATGGAGACGAGGAAGACCCGTAGGACCCACGGGATTGACCGCGAGGAAGACCTGGACGACTCGGGGCCGCTGGTGGCGGGGGGTGAGGAAGAGGACTTGCCCACGCTGCAGGGTCCGTCGACGGCGCCGGCCGAGCGACCGGGGACAGACGCCGGGCTTCGTGAGGCGCACTCCCGACTGGCGGAGCTGCTGCTCGCCGCCGCGTCCATCTTGGCGGAGATCAGCTCGTCGGGAGGAGCGGGGACGGTGGGGGACATTTTACAAGGTCGCCCCGCAGATTCCCGCCAAAACGAATGGGGGATTCCCGCCATTGCGCCTGGGCCTACTTTTGGCGGGAACGGCGAGCGCCACGTGGTGGTGGGTTCCCAAGCGCGCGCATCGACGTCATCAGCGCGCGAGGGGGTCCGCCATCTTACGTCTGCTGCTGGAGCCGCCATCTTAGACACCGACGGACAGGCGGAGAGGAACCACGAGGCGGATGACTTCATTTTTCAGCAGCGCCTGCCCACGTTGTCGGCCTTCAAGGCGGAAGGCGGAGACTGGGGCCAATTTCAGCGAAGGTTTTTGGCGCATCAAGAGATGTCAGCGTGGTCCGATGCTACGGCGCTGCGGGCATTGCCCGCCATGCTGGACGACGATGCGCTCGCGGCCTTCAGGGCTGCACGGAAGTCGGACCGCTCCACGCTGAAGGATGCGCTGGGTTTGTTGGCCAGGGTCTACGGGCCTCCCTCTACGTGCCGCCATCAGTTCTACGCAAGACGGAAAGCGGCCACGGAGACCGCGCTGGCCTATCGCACGGCGTTGCTGGCTCTTGCTGATGCTGCGTTCCCTCGGATGGACGAGGAGGGCCAAGACGCGATGGTTTTGGAGCAGCTGCTCAAGTTGGCGCAGGACCTGGGGGTCCCTATCAACACAGCTGACGAGATTGATATTTCTTCTTTGAGAGTCGCCACGAGTATTCAAGCGCACGAGGCCCTACAACGGAAGCAAGGCGTTGGTTGCAACGCTGCTGTCGTCGCAGCCCCGGGTTTGGTGGTCGCCGAACCCCAAGTCGTCAGCCCACGAGAGGAGGCGTTCGCCACGGGACGACCAGGGGACTGGAGGCCGGGGGCCCGGTCGCCTCTGCGATCGGGCCGAAAGTCGGAGCAACCAAGATCTACTCCGACCCTCGTCACGTGCTATAACTGCGGCCTCCGGGGCCACGTGGCGTCCGGGTGCCGCGCTCCGCGGCAGCGCGCCATGGGAGCTCGGCTGGACGACGACCGAGAGCCCAAGTCATCTCTACAATCCCCGGCAAGTCGCGGCACCTCACACGCTCGGCCTGTTTATTCGGCACACATGGGACGCCGCGTTGCGGCGGAGGAGGGCCGGTTAAGGTTCGGGGATTCGGTTCGGCGAGGGGGGTTCGGCCGGGACCAGGGAGACATTGAATGGGCGGAATTGGGGCATAGAATTGTGGCTGCTTCGGCGGGTTCGTCCGTTGTTACGGGATCTATTGATGGGGTTGAGATTAGGGTGTTAGTGGACACGGGGGCATCGGCAACTATTATATCGGACCTCATTTATAATATTCTTCCGGTCCAATGTCATCCGCTGCTTCCAGTGGATGTGCCATTTTACGCCGCTAATGGGGGATCGTTGGGCATTATCGGTCAGGTTAGGGCGTCCATTTGCATTGGAGATATCAAATTGTCGGGACCCGTTTTCGTTTCGTCTTCTTTGGCAGTTCCGTGTCTTTTGGGCACTGACTTTTTGGCTAAAATGCCCATTAAAATTCTTATCGATCAACGATGCATTGAACTGCCATCGGGTCGCCGGATTTCATTTTTGACGGGCCCTACTGACATTCGGACGGCGTGCGCTACGATACAAGCGGTGGCGACGCAGACAGTGCAAGTGCCCCCGGGTTCACAGATGTTGATTCCCCTCCGGTTGCGGAAACCATGGGTGAGGGAGGCTTCGGGACAGAGTATGCTTTTGGGTCCTTCTAACAAGGCTGTCGGGGGTCTTGATTTATCGGTGGCTCACACTTTGGTGCGGGCTGACAGGGATCCGTTTGTGATGGTTTTGAACGTGGGGTCGCGACCAGCTGTCATTCCGCAGGGCACCGTGCTGGCTCACGCGGCGCAGGTCCCTGGGGATGATGGGTTGGTTGCGCAGGTGGGCTCGAGCCCCGCGCGGAACGTTGAGCCAAGGGAAGACCTTGAGTGGGTCCATTCGTTATGTGCCGCCTCGGACGATTTGTCGGCGGCGCAGTTGGGTGCGCTGCGCGAGTTGCTCATTGAATTCTCTGATGTATTCAGTAAACATAAGTATGACATTGGGTGCACGGATTTGTTGCACCATCACATTGAAACGGGCGATGCGGCGCCGGTCAGGCTAAATCCCTTCCGACTGAGTCCCGTGGAGAAGGAACATGTTCAGTCGGCTGTTAACGATATGCTAGAAGCCGATATTATTTCGCCCTCCTCTAGCCCGTGGGGAGCGCCTATTGTGCTGGTTAAGAAGCAGGACGGGTCCCTGCGATTCTGCGTTGATTTCCGTCGCCTGAATAAGATCTCTGTGGCTGACGCGTATCCGCTCCCCAGGATGGATGAGTCCCTCGATGCATTGTCTGGTGCGCGATATTTTTCGACTCTTGATTTGTTATCGGGGTTTTGGCAGTTGCCGCTCGACGAAGAGTCGAAACCTAAGACAGCATTTCGGACTCCAGGGGGGCTGTTCCAGTTTAACCGGTTACCCATGGGACTTCACTCCTCTCCAGCGACGTTTCAGCGACTTATGGAGTTGGTTTTGTCGGGCTTGCAGTGGGATACATGCTTGATTTATATGGACGATGTCATTGTTTTCAGTAAAACGTTTGAGGAACACCTCCGGCGATTGAGAGGGGTGTTCTTGCGAATGCGATCGGCTAAGTTGAAATTTAAACCGGCCAAATGTCACCTCCTTCGTAGGTCCGTTAGATACTTGGGTCACATTGTCGATTCTTCGGGGATCTCCACCGATCCCGCGAAGACGGATTGTGTCGGTTCGTGGCCGACACCTACGTCCGTTTCCGACGTGCGTAGTTTCATCGGGTTTGCTTCTTATTATCGGCGGTTCGTTGAGCACTTCGCCACTATTGCAAAACCCTTGCACGCTCTAACGGCGAAGGGAGTGAAGTTCAAATGGGGACCGGAGGAGGAGGCCGCGTTTCGCTCCCTCCGGGACGCCTTGGTGGGTGCCCCACCCTTGTGTTATCCCGATTTTGCCAGTCCCTTTTTGCTGGACACGGATGCTAGCAACACGGGCATTGGGGGGGTGCTATCCCAAGTCGTTGGGGGTGTCGAAAGAGTTGTCGCCTACGGTAGTAGGGTGTTGTCTCCGGCGGAGCAGCGCTACTGTGTCACCCGTCGCGAGCTGCTTGCCATTGTTTTTTTTGTGCAGCAGTTTAGGCCATATCTTTATGGTCGTCACTTTACAGTCCGAACGGACCACGCGGCGCTACAGTATTCATTGAGGGTCGCCCAGCCCTCGGGCCAGTTGTCGCGTTGGTTGGAAGTCCTCCAGGACTATCAGTTTACGACTACGTACCGTAAGGGGTTGCGACACACGAATGCCGATTGCTTGTCGCGGTTGTTGCCTTGTGATGAATGCGCGTGTTTATCGGGATCGGCGCGCTGTAAACCGACGCTTGCGGGGGAGATGGGGGCACTGGCTGCGACAGCGGGCGCACCGATCGGGGATGATTCCACTGCCTCTCAGGGTCGGGACTCGCTGCTCTCGCTGTCGCTCAGCGAATGGGGCCGCCTCCAGATGGCGGACAGCTCGCTGCTAGCATTGCGCCGCAAGGTTGGGGGTCCCGAGGGGGACCAGGAGCGTACCGGCTCCTATGTACTTGAGCGGGGCGTGTTATTGAAATGGGACAGTTTGTCCCGGCGGAACGCACTCGTGGTGCCTTCCGCTGTGAGGGGGAGGGTTGTCTTGGCGGCACACGAACGCCTCTTGCACTTGGGAGTTAACAAGACGCTTGCCCTGCTTCAGCGTGACTATTACTGGCCGGGAATGGGAAGTGATGTGGTGCATATTCTGAAGGGGTGCGTTGAGTGCGCCAGGCGTAAACCACCGGCCGTGGCAGCTAATCCACCGCTGCAATCTATTCAGGTCTCGCGTACCAACGAGCTCGTTGCACTCGATATTTTGGGGCCCTTCCCAGTCACGCCGAGAGGGAATAAATATTTGTTAGTGGGGGTCGAATACTTTACCCGATGGCCTATGGCGTGGCCTCTCGCTAACCAGTCGGCAGCGGCTGTGACGGATGCCTTCGTCCAGGGCTATGTCCTGGACAAGGGGGCTCCCGAACGCCTGCTGACCGACCAAGGTAAAAATTTTTCGAGTAAATTGTTGCAAGAGGTGTGCGATCTGTTGGGTACCAAGAAGGTGCGTACCTCCCCGTACCACCCGCAGACTGACGGGATGGTGGAGAGACTCCACAAAACCTTGACTTCCATGCTGTGCCAGCAGGTGTGCGAGGCACATGTAGATTGGGACCTGCAGGTCCCGGGAGTCCTTGCCGCGTATAGAATGGCCCCCCATGCAGCTACGGGGTTTTCCCCATTCTATTTGATGTACGGTCGGGAAGCTGACCCGCCAATAGAAACGCAACTTGGCCTGTCCGCTCCACGAACTAATTCTAATTTGGCAGAACATATTAAGTTTAATATTCACAAGCTGACAGAGGCGAGGGAGGCCGCGCGGCTTAATTCGCGGGCTCGCCAAATTGCTAATGAACGGTTGCGGGCACGGAAGGTGTCCATACACGAATGGAAACCAGGTGACAAGGCCTGGCTGCATTGCCCTCAGGCACCCTTGGCTACGTCGCCTAAATTGTTGAGACCGTGGAGGGGACCCGTGGAGGTCGTGCGCGTTGCACGGCCCCAGTGCGTTCAGATAAAGTGGGGAAAGCGCCGGTGGTACGTTCACCCCTCCCGACTGAAACCGTTCTCGCCTCCATATGGCCTCCCCTTGTGTCGTGATGGCCGGGCGTGTGACGTGACCGGCGACCCAGAGGGGGAAATGTCTCTGCCTGATCCACACGTATTTTCGCCTGATCTGCTCCCAGGTGTCTCGGAACTGACAGCTGCCGATCACCGGCGGCCGGATCTCCGCGGCGGGGCCGGCCCTTTCAGGCCCGTTCCGCGCCGTCTGGAGCAGCTGGAACCGCCGGACGGTCGTCAGTGTCCCGCCCCATACGATGGACCAGCCAGACGGACTCGCGCCAGGTCGTGCTACTTTGCATGACCTGCCTCGTGAGGAGTCGGGGCAGTTGGAGCGCCTCGTCACTGCGTGTAGTCGCAGGGACGTGGGGCGCGTTCGTTTCGAATTTGCTCGTATCGTGTTATTGTTGACTTTTCGGGTTCATTGTCAATCTGTACATAGTTATTCTTGTTGTTGTTGTTGTTGTGTTATGTTACGGGGCACACTCGGGGGGTTACGGGGTTTTTTTTTGTTGGTTGTCGTTTTATCGTCGCGGTTGGTTGTTGTTAGCAGCCGGGCCGGCTGCGAGCTATGTGGGAGGGGGTGATGTAGTGGTGATACGCGCTGGGTGTATATGTCGTGTGCCAGCGCGTATGTACGGGTGTGTGTGTGGTGACGCGCGCTGACGGGGAGGAGCAGGCGTCAGTGCGCGGGTGGGGGTAGTGCTGCTGATTGGCTGTGTGCCGGTGACGCGCCCAGAGGGAGTGATCGGGTAGCAGCGCGGTGTGATTGGTCGGGGAGTGGAAACACGCGCTGAGCGGAACCGGATCGTAGGGATAGCGCGTGGGGATTGGGTAACTGAGGAGCGGTGCCGACGTTGAGGTCCGCATCCGCTCCGTCTCCCGGGAAGAAGGGGTATATAAGGTGATGCACAGAGGAGCAGGGGCAGAAGTGGAACCATCTAAGAAAGGAAGACGAAGGTGCAGAGATAGAGCCCGGAGAGGAGAGTAATGGAGAGTAATGGAGAGTAGAGGAGAGTAAGGTATAAGTGTGTAGCCAGCGAGAGAGAACGGTCTACACGAGCTGAGTAATGTATAGTGTGTAGCCAGCGAGAGAGAACGGTCTACACGAGCTGAGTAATGTATAGTGTGTAGCCAGCGAGAGAGAACGGTCTACACGAGCTGAGTAATGTATAGTGTGTAGCCAGCGAGAGAGAACGGTCTACACGAGCTGAGTAATGTATAGTGTGTAGCCAGCGAGAGAGAACGGTCTACACGAGCCGAGTATGCATACGGTGTAGCCAGAGAGAGAGGAAGGTCTACACGAGCCGAGTATGCATACGGTGTAGCCAGAGAGAGAGATGCAAAGTCTACACGAGGCGAGTGGAGAGTGTAGCAGAGGCGCAGAGTCTACACGAGGCGAGAGAGGAGTGTAGCCGAGGCGCGGAGTCTACACGAGGCACAGAGAGCCGGCAGCACAGAATCCAGAGTCAAGAGAAGCGCATTGTGAAGAAGAGAGGCCACGCGTTGTATTGTTACAAGTCAAGATTTAATAAAAGAAGTGTGTTCCCGTCAAGGAGTTTCCTGCCGTCATTTTCCAATACTTCACATGTATATGTTGAACTTCTTTTGCACCATACATAGCCAACCATGATAATCGTAGGTGCAGGGGGAAGGACAACAAACTAAACACCAAAAGTAGTTAAAAAGAAATGAGTTCAATCGAGACTGGTTATTGTGGTGTATGTTAGCTAAAGCCAATACTTCCCATCCTATTAATTTATTCGCGTTCCGTACAGACGTTTAAATATTATCCTTTCACAAATGTGGGTTTTCTCTGGCCACTTTAATTCCCAAGCAAAATACTGCTTAAACGAGAATTGGTCAAACATATCACTTCAAGATCCTGCTGAGTCTTGAGACTTGTAAAGGCTTTCCTCGATTAATAAATTATGGTAGAATTATTGATTTCCTATCTATGATCAGCTGCTTCTCACCACATCATTGTCAGTGTCTTGACTTTCGACGTTCATGATTTTCTCTCTTCATCCGTCCACTCTGCTGCTCTTACCAGGTTACTATAAGAAGTTGATATGACCACATCTTAAATTCCTATTCTTCTCTTATCCACACGTATATTCAGTGAAAAAAAGTATCAGTCCCTACCCCATCTCAGGCCCTCATTAATTTCAATCTATCTCTGAAATTCCTCCTTTACTTGTCAATCAATACACCAGGGCATGTTATTATAATTGGGCGCCATGGTGGCGAGATGTTATCTCCCTCGCCTGATATGCAGGAGGTTGTGAGATTGGTCCCGATCCTAACACCTGGATATTTAGAGTTTGCATGTTCTCTCCATGGCTGCGTGGATTTTTCTCTCACATTAGATAGATTTATTGCTTTAAATTTTTTTTTTATTTGACAGGTATTGTGTAAATCTATGCACCTATGTCTGTGCTTACGACCTAAATGGTGTGGGAAGTACGTTATACAGAAGTGGATCACCTGCTGTATATTTGGAGTTTGCATGTCTCTCTCCCCCTGGTCGTGTGATCCTCCGGTTTTTCCCTCCACATTTAGAATCCACATGTATTTTGAGTATTTGGCTGCTTATATATATTTACACGTGATGATAAACCACTTCATTGAGATATCATTTGTGATGGCCAGATCGCTTCTGAAAAAGAACTACATAGCTCAGTGGAGCCTTACCTGGTAAAATAAACGTGTATTTACCCAATATCAATTATTCTAGATTTGAAGCTTTTGTGACTGCAAGTATTCATATTCTTAGGTTTTTTCGGTAAATTCACGTATTTAAGAGCTTGTCTCTTAGATTTGTCCTCACTTGATACAGTAAATTTAGCTGTGACGGTCCCACCTGATGACGGAGACTTGTGTTGCCTCCGAAACGTCGTGATTTATTATGTTATTTCTATTATTATTTTTATAATTTTTATTCTTTATTTTTTTTGATCTACGTGACATTACCAAAAAACCTAAGAGTACAATATCAATAATCACAACAGAGGGCACATACAGACAAGGGTAACAATCATGACAGGGGGAGGGGTGTGCCATCTGGGTATGTTTCTTCCTTGAGCAGGAACTGCTTGAGGTGTACCAGGTAAAAAAAAAATATATATATCTAGGCAGACGATGGGGCCGAGGGAGCGAGCTTTTTATCGGCGGATGAAATTTCGTCAAGCTATTTCAACAAATGCATATGCAGATTTAACTACACATATTTGGAGCATTCCTGGCAGCGATTTCAGCCGCACCACCTCTACATAAAAATAGGCTCAGTCAACCATTCTACACAACAAAGACTCATTTCCTGGCAGCGATTTAAGCCGCACCACCTCTACATAATAATAGGCTCAGTCAACCATTCTACACAACAAAGACTCATTTCCTGGCAGCGATTTCAGCCGCATTATCTCTACATAACAAAAAGGCTCAGTCCCTTTTACATGCACCTTTACATCATCCGCACCTAGTTTACACAACAAAGGCTCATTCCTAACAGCGTGCCTCAGCCGCACCGAACTTCACAAAAATAATATTCAGGGCCTACCTTGGCTCCTCCCACCCTCAACCAGTATATATACAAATACGGTTTTCTTGGAATTTTCTCTCACTTGATACAGCTATCGTGCTGTGACTGTTCCACCTGAAGACGGAAGCTTGTGTTGCCTCCGAAACGTCGTGATTTTTATTTTATTTTTATTTTACTTTTATTAATTTTAATTTTTTACCTACGTGACTTTACCGAAAAAACCTAAAAATATAAGATCCATATGCACTCAAGAAGGTCTATATAGTTTAGCGATAGGCTCCATTCAACGTGAAAAAAAACATTGCGGGGATTGCCCTCACGGGTGTCCTGGGAATTCATTTTTCCATCACCGCATTCCCTCTGCCAGAGAAAACGGCAACTGTTGAGAACCTACCCATGAGAGAGGCGCACCTTATAAAGGGGATATGGATGGGATGTTTAAAAAAAAAAGTGTACTGCGTTAGACACTGACCCCGCCCCGCCCTCATGGGCAGCATGGCCAGCCGACTCGTCTGACGTAGGTAACAAACTACAATGAGGGTTCGTGATCTATTCAGTTGCCTAGTTATAGCTTTTCTCTTTACGACGTTGACAATTTTGGAGTAGAGTGTGCTGTGGAGGGGATTTTACCGAGGGCCATGTATATTTTTTGTTCAAATAGTTAAGTGTCTTGATACGATCTAGTGATATCCAGGCACAGACAAATGGCATGCAGGTATGTCTATATAGTTCCCCGCAGGCATTTAGGGCAGTCTGGGGATGCATTTTTGAACTTTGCCCTCCTCTTATTGGTGAGGTAAGTTCTATGTAAATAAAAAAAAAGTTGAAATAGTTTAATGTGCTGTCTGTGTTATGCTGTGTTTGCCACTATCCTGTTATTGTGCGACTTTACTTGCAGTTGTGGGACCTGAACGAGCTGTCATTAGTGCGGACATTTTGTGGCCAGGAGCCACACGCCGCCATCTTGTCGTGCCAGGTGATGCCCAGCCTAGGCCTCTTTGTCGTCACCTGCACCGATAAGACAGCAAAGGTGAGCACAAACAACTTACTTCACCTTCGTGCTGTTATACTATTCGTGTGAACTTCACTCGTTGGTATCTCTACCCGTGTTGAGGACTCAGTCAACCAGACACTCACTGTGTAGTCTCATGTTGCTCACATGAGCATTCAGGGCAGTGCCTCACATCAACTTTACAGCTCTAAGCCAGTGGTGGAAATTCCACATTACTATGGTGGGCTGAGTCGATCCTTATGACAGCCACTGTTGATTTCCCCAGAAAGTGGTTTTCAGTTTATCGAACCCAGAGGGATGATGGGCTGAGTCAGCCTCAACCTAGGATTTGATCTCACGACCTTCTGATTCTATTATTTTTCAGCTGACTTTAATCCTGAAATTTGGCCATACTAAAACATTCTCATTGCCAGATTAATACTTGTATTTGGCAGTTCTAGGACTTAAAGTTAACATATCAATTATAATTGCCGCTTTTATGTTTTTATATTTGGGTCACACTAACATTTTGTTCAGGTTTCGGGAAGAGATTCAAAGTTAAGTCAACATGCTCCAGATAAAGTTTATCGGTATGTTTGTGTCGCCCGTGGACATGTTGAATGGAATTGAGGACGTGGTGATGGTGGAGCGTCGGTCACATGTCTGATTCATGAGAGCACGGTCACATGTCTGCATCATGAGAGCATGGGTCATGGTGAACAGTGATTTGTTTCCACCGCACCGTACGCAGGTGTGGCAGCTGGACGGTGGTGCGATGCCGCTGCATGTGCTAAAGGGACACACGGACTGCGTTCGCAGCTGCGGGTTTTCCCCCGACGGGAAGATCCTCGCCACCGGGGACGATGAAGGTTTTGTGATGGTAATGCAGCAGGAATCCAATAATCCACGCTAATGTGCAGGGAGGGGACCATGTCACAGATCCTGTAATCCACGGCATGCAACACGGAGGTTACAACTATAATCCGTAAAAAACTAAAATTTGGGCCGACGCAGTGTGCCACGGATTATAGGAGCAAAGAGCTGTGTTATTTTGTTCATTTACAAAAAAAAAATCACAGGTAACAGGGGAAGCACAGCATGTGAATAGCAGCTATACTAATCCGATTTAAATTTGCGGATTAAAAGTAGGTAATATTTTCTGTGTAAAATAATGTCTTGAATTTTTTTTGACATGATGAAGTCTAAAAAATGCTGAAAGTATGACTTGTTTCCAGCGCACGTACCCAGGTGGGGCAGGTGCATAAAGTATACAAAATGCAAAACATCTTCAACTCAACAAATCACATGAGCACAGCCAGTCTGTGTTGAGGCAAAATAAAAAAAATCTTATATCTGCGCTTTCTCTGCAGCTTCACTCTGTAGCTCTGCTTTAGCACCGCTAACTTTTACGGATGCTGGTTTGTGCCTTCGCAAGGCGTTTTCAATCTGTTGCGGTGTGCCGCAGATTATGGGAGCAGGCACCATCCGTAAATAATCCACAATTGAAAGGCATTACATGTTATTGGAGTTGGAAATGATTAAATTTTGCTACAGTGGTGATTTGCTTCTCATAGATTTCCCTTTATGCAGGGGCATCTGAGACCGCTTTGCACTCCATAAGCAGCTTCACATCTCATCGCAAGCATTTGAAATGGTACCCCCTTTGCCCTGTGTGGCACAAGATGAATCAGCACCTGGCCTGCAATCTGAAGGCTTCCAGTATCGGGCGATGATTGACACTACGTGTTACGGAGCCGAATAATTTGCAGCTCGGGGTGTGTGAGAGTCCGATGGGTTGAGGAGGGTGTGTTGTATTTACTGGATTATGAAAATTGGAAAAAAAAAATGCGTAATTCGCATAAATAATGCTAATGTGTATAATTATATGCATAAATTACGATAATCACGGAGATAATCATAGTAATTTATGCGAATGCTTGCAATTATGTTAATGTGTGTAGTTATGATAATTAGGCTTAGTTTCGTTATCCAGAGTTGTATCAATCAGGATAAAACGATTATCTTTGATTAAACATTTCTTGATTATCTTAGTGTGTTTGTATTATGTTAGGTCTCCAAATTCATATCTCAACGCCGGATACAGTTCTTATAAATAAGACAGTTTTGCATGGACTTGGAAAGAACACTCAAACGCTTTTGTTAAGCAATTTTAATTCTAAACAAACATATGACACTCTAATATGCAAAGGCGAAAGCATACGTCAATAGATTAATCGGCAAGATTATGCAATTAACGAAAATAAATGACTAAAACATTTCTTATTCATGTAACTCGACGGCAGCAACTGTTTTGCACGATCAGTTGATATTGAACGTACCACCTTGAAATGGCAACCCTTTTTGAAACACAAAGATAACTTTTTGAAAGTCTTATTCGTGTGCGTGTTGTGTGTGCGTTGTCCCCTTGTAAAATTAATTATTATTATTATTATTTTTTGAGCCGGGAGTTGTGTCGTTAGCTTGCGGGGGGTGGGGGAGGGGTTATACCACCAACACTTCAGAGAGGTTCTCTCTCGCTTGGGCGTGGCCGCAGCGAGCCCGTAGTCGGCTTTCTCTCTCCGCTGCTAGATTGAGCGGCGTCGGCACGACACTCGCCGTCGTGGTGCGTGATGATTCCGTCGTCGGATAGCGCGCAGCTCCGCCACCGCTGGACGTCTTCTCTGTTCTCAGCGGGTGTTGGTCGGTATGTATGTGTATTAAACACACGGCGCATTCGATGGCGCTTTCCTCTTCCTCATTTTCTCCGTGCTCTCTCCTTGATCGCTGCCAGCTTCACACGGACACCCGCCCTTATTTCAGGGCTGCGTTGGCTCAGGCTCTGGACGACGCGGCTGTGTGCGCTCACCGGCTTGGAGCGCTCTGGCGATGAACGATGCTCTCGTTCGTTGCTGGGTGGACGTTGGGTTGACGTTGAGTTGACTTCGCTATTGCTCGAGAATGATAACTGGAATCTCCGTCAGTTTCACTCGCACTTAACCACACCTCGCCACTTCGTTCTGCGAGAAGCGACACCGGCCATCGGTATCAGTGTTTGCTCCCTCACTACGGCACCGCCAGCCTGGGCACGGCTGAAACCCAGCCTCGACCCAGGCTGAACTCAGACTTCTGTGACTCTAACGACCCCTCCTCTTCCCATCTCTCCTCGAGGCACGATGCGCCCCAACTCAGCCTCCCTCGCAATGCTGCGTCGCAAGCCGAGTCACGAGACTGAGCGCGACTCGAACCAGACTGCACTGCGTGATGTGCGTTGTGCTTAAAACCCAAAAACGTGAAAAAAAAAAATATACGCTAGGAGTGTCAGGCACAGACCCCCCCTTCGCGACCCTTTGACCCCCTCCTTGCGCATCTCTTGCGAGAGAAACAACAAAACCGAAAAAAACAGACACCCTCCCGACCCCTCCTCGCGACCGCCCTGACCCCCCACTCCCTCTGAGTGGGTAATCCCGAGGCCAGAGAGGTTCCCTCCACGGATTTATTGCGGGCCTATTTTCGTGCCGAATCGTGGGAAGACAAAGGTGGCCGAGGAGATTTTGACGTTTGTTGTCTATCTGTATACAGGGATTGCACTGTTTTACTCAAGTTATATTTTAATGTCCTGAGGTTAAGTGTAACTAAGTTTCCACTTAAGCTTTCTTGACTGCTGGAATTCGTATTCTTTAGTTTTTGGTAAGGTCATGTAAATAGAAACATACAATACAAAATAATATATATGCGGTGAGTACGAGTAAAATAAGGGAATTACTAATACAAAGCACCTATTGTAGGCTGCAGTCTTATACCGTTGGTTGATTCTTTTTGTTAAGTTTCTACTTTTCGTTAAGGAAAACGTTAAAGAAAACGCGAGTTGCAACAGTTGTTTTTCTCTGCTCTGCACGTTATCCGTGCATCTCCAGACGTCTTGGGAAGGTTAGGCCATCGACCTTTCGTCCATCTGGATATCTCTGACCTCTCTGTGCTCAGAAGTCTTGCCGTTTAATGGCCTTCCACGTTTTTTTTGTGTGGCATGCGAGGGTTAGCGGGTTGTTTTCATTATTTAATTTAAAAAATATATATTTTTTGACCTAATTATTCTTAATATAAATTTTTGGAAAAAGGGGCACATGACCAAGAGCCTTTTATCTCATGTTTATTAAAAAAACAAGCATGAAAAACAGGACAATTAGATAGCACAGCAACACTCCGGTTTTGCACACACAGAAGCGCAGTGACAGAGCTTGGACGTTTCAATTCTTGGAGCACTGTCTCTGTAACTAGACTGCCGTTGCTATAACAGCCTGGTTTGCAGGAGTGGAATAGGTCTTTGGGAATCCAAAAGATGAGCAGGGAGCCCGACGGCTCTCTCCATGTCAACAGGGGAAGCGCGCTTAAAATCCTCTTGCATAGCCTGACGACCCCTGACGATGCTCTCAGCGGAGTCACCACCTTATCCACCTCCTCTTCAGCCACTCATTGACTTCAGCTCCAAATAACGTGGCCGTGACAATGAGCGCACCATTGTACAGAGCCCCATAACACCCACCAATATCCCTCTTCGACAATTATATT
Organism: Lampetra fluviatilis; assembly: GCF_964198595.1. Taxonomy (NCBI): domain Eukaryota; kingdom Metazoa; phylum Chordata; class Hyperoartia; order Petromyzontiformes; family Petromyzontidae; genus Lampetra; species Lampetra fluviatilis. The sequence goes on along the minus strand of NC_136295.1, from coordinate 976,064 downwards.
ACGCCTACTTTCTCTAATTATGTCCTCGTAATATATTTTGGGAATCACGTTCAGATATAAACAACATCGTAACACATGAACATTACTTCTCCACATTAACAGTATTAACCCAAAATAAACATTTATTGGTGTAATACCTTCAACCATAGTCAACATTTCATTGGTTTATACACTTGTATAACACAATCTATACCTATACAGTAAATATACAGGACGATTATCTGTATTGGTGTTCACTTTAACATAATTTTAAATCAGCTTCCCCCATGTATCTGCATTCTCTAAACAGTCATTTTCTTACTGTATTAAATTAAACTACGTACACCTGTCCTTAGCCCAAAATATCCAAATGATTCGTCCTTGAGCAAAGACCTCATGCCGATATTGCACATGGCTCTCACAGTCTTGAACTTTCCTCTCCTAGTGACCAGCTGTGGATTATGGGCTGTACCATTTCCGTGTCATTCATGAGGGCTGTTTAGTGGGTTAAACCAATCCCTTGATCAACATGAGGGGTGTTTTATGGGTAAACCATTCCCCTGTTATACACTCACATTAACATATTTACAATAACTTCCAATAAATCCCATTTCGCCATGCTTTGTATTCCCGATTAAGTTATGTGCAGGTACATTTTCAAATTTGGCTAATTTGGACCACGACGTCGGCACGTGATGGCCTTCCAGTTTTTATGTGACATCACCGGATTTTTAACATCCACCCTGAAGCAGACCTTGTTATGGTTAATACAGTTAATACAGCAGCACTATTAATCAGGGCAGTATGTTGGATTCAAACCGCGAACCTCTACAATAAGTGGTGAATGCGTTTGCTGCTGGGACACGATGGTGGTGACGTTAGTGATGGGCACTGGGGACGATGGAGGCTTTGTGATGTTAATGAAAAGAAAAAGTCGAAAATTTTTTCCAAAATTATCCATGACCGAACATTGGTTAACGTGTGCATTTGGCCTAGTAATGTGATGCACGTTTATGGGGATTCCCTGTAACTGATTTCATCATCCATGATGATGGCAGGGCATGTGTTGGTGTGAGCGACGACAGGAATCACTGGGTTATGAACAAGACGCCTTCTTGATGTGACCATTCCTACAGCATGTGGACTCTACCTGACATAGAGCACTTAGGGCAGTATTTTAATTTGAAAAGTAGCAACTTGTGTTGAGTTGTTTGCCAACATCTATGGAAGTATCTTTCAGCTTGTATGGCAAAAGTATATATATCTCCACATATCTGTCATATAACAAAAATAAGTGTTTTTTTACACATCCCAGCAGCCACATGACTTTCTGGAAATACGTTGCTTCAGCAGCATTGGTTCAACACAATCAAACTGACCGGTTGTCACAATGTCCCGTATGATGTGATCAACCTGTTTTTTTGTTCAAGTTCAAACTGATTCTGTTTAACCAGTTGAGAACCCAAGAAACAAGGATTAGTCCCGTTTGCAAGACTGGCCTAGGTCACCCTTATCAAGTTCTGGTGCGGTGTGCTTGAAACTGCGTTTTTATGTGGGTGTGCTGTGATATGTCGTGGGAAACGGTAGTGTAGCGGTTAGCGCGTTGTGCTACGAACCTAGCGACCTGAGTTTGATTCCCACTCAAGGCCAACACCAGTGACGATTATCTGAACCGGTCCTGGGCCTCCCCTAGGTCGACTCAGCCTCAAATGAGTACCTGATGTGGTGTGTAAACATCGCCACTGAAGGGACAAAGGCAGCCGGGACGCGGTGTTGGCCATCCCACCCCCTCGTGTGCCGTGCCGGCCTTCATCGGTGCTTGCTAACAGCACTTGCCCCAACAGTCTGTTCATGCTATACGGTGGATCTTTGTCTTTGCTGTGATATGAACCTTATGGCGGTACCCCGGAGTACCATAGTACCCCGGCTCTCGCATAATGTCCGTGATGCAGTCATTTTAAATCTGGTGATGGTCAGCAATGCAGCAATCGACTCATCTCGACGAGCTGTACACGATGCACTATTCAAAGTTGAATTTTTCAATAACGGATTTTTTATGCTAAAAATCCGTTATCAACATCGCGGAGTAGCACTGATTTCGGATTGATTGGTACCCCAGTCGCGGAGTTAATTACACCCCTGTAAAAAATAGTGTCCGAGAAATAAAATATTTAATTGCCTCGGCCATTTTGTATTATTTGGTACCCCGGGGTACCGCCATAAGGATCATACGTGGAACCTTCCGGTGTGTGGGAGTGTGGTATATATACGTTACGGTGTGGGTAGGCATTGCGTTGTGTGGTTGGTGTGGGTGTGGTGTGGAATGTGAATAGTTGCGGTGTAGTATGTCAAACATTTAGGTGTGGTGTGGGTAATATGATATGGAGTACATGTGGTATGTGAAACGGTGTGTGGGTATGCTCTGTGCTGCAGTTGTGGAGTGTGGAGAGTGGCCAGAAGTGGAGCTGCCAGCCCACGGCTCGCCATCACGCCTGGGTGACTCAGGTGTCCTTTGTGCGAGAGGGGCGGATATTACTCTCGGCAGCTGACAACATCAAAGTGAGCTATTCCTGATGTGCAACTCCTTCAGTGTGTAGCACTCTGTGCCTTCATCACTGTGTAACACTGTCTGGGCATTTGTGTCTATTTGTGTCTGTGTACACGTGTTTTTGTATATATTTTGTGCGTGTTTGTGTGTGTCTTTGTGTCTGTGTGCACGTGTCTGTGTCTATCTGCGTGTCTGCTAGTTTTGGGATGTGGAGAGTGGACGTGTGCTACAGACGTTCTACCCTCGAGGGAGTCTCCTGAAGCGCGTGCACACCTCCCCAGATGGAAATCGGTTGGTCACCGTGGACTCCATTGGGCTGCTTTACATGCTGTCCCTGCTGCCCTGAGCCGGACAGTGTCGACAGGACCCGTCCCACCAGCCAAGACGAATAATCACGTGCAAAAGGAACTTCTGCGACTTCACTATGCAAATTTCAAGCAAGCCAAAGTGCCTGGCTCCTAAAATTAGCGAGGGTTTGAGTCCACGTTGCTGTCTCACGAAGTGTGCTTTTGTTACTGTAAACTGAAGACCTCTTCAAAGTTATTTCCTGCTTAAATGAGCATTGAAGCAATGCTCATCTCCTGTTTACAGCCCTGAGCCAGTGTAAATGATACATTCCTATATCAGGGGTGGGTCTATCAATAGGATGACCACTGTTGACGAATGCACAAAGTGGTGCGTATTTTTATTGACTTCGGAGGGATAATGGGCTGGAGTCGAACCCCAAGCCAGGATTTGAACTGGCAGCCTTATAATTGCGAACTTCTTGCTCTACCACTGAGCTACCTGGCTGGCCAATTATCTCTTGCCATATTTGCATTCCAATGTTTTTGTACGTGTTTTAAGTTTTACCAAAAGTGTAATTTTTGTATCTGCAGTGGCTCAAATTTTTGCAATTATCGGATTGTTTTACACTTTGTTTCTAGTGAATGTTATTGTGAGCCCAATGCTAGTGTACTGATAGATAAGCAGTAAGCAGCAGACAGCGGTGATGGAGATGAGAGGAGGAAAACAGTGCAGGAGGAAAATGTTGCAAAGCAGATTAGTAGGAGCTACCGGGGCTGACAGTTCACTGGGATATGAAGGGATACAGACAATTCTAGAAGGCTGGTGAGGTAGATAAAATGGAACTGAGGGGTTAGAGTGGGAGTTGGGTTGGAGTGACGGACCGAACCGGAGTTGCAAAGCAGCGGAGACGCAGGACAGGTCGAGCTTTGAGAGTATAGAGCAGGCCTCCTAAAACTGTGCATATCTACAAACTATACAGACTAGCTTAGTTTGTAGACACCGCCAGGATTAGTTTGTAGAATAAATGTAGATCATCTATAGAGCCCCATTGTTTCATTGATTTACGCTCGCTAACGAAGCAACGACACCAGGAGGCGACGCTGCTTTGTCTGGAAGATGCCCTCAAGGGACAGATGCATCATAGAACTGCGGAACTCGTCGAGTTCCCACTTGAGTATCGAGAAGTCCGACTCGACCGCCGTCGTGTTGGCGAGCACCGATGCCAACCCGCCGCTGAAAGCGCGGAGGTTGTCGAAACCACTCGGCAGCACATCCCATGCGTCGTTGAATGTCGTCGTGTTGGTGTGCTTGTTGATGGCGTCGTGAATGATCGTGTCCTCCTTGTAGAGCTTGACCAGTTGGCGATGCTCCTCCTCGACCATGTCGACCTTCACAGCTGACCAGAATTTCGTAACATGCACGCGACGCACTGCCAGCACGTCCTTCATGAACACCAGGACGCATCTTCACGATCTGAGCGGGCATCACGGGCGCCGCATCCTGGTCGAGAGCTCGATTGGCGTCGTTACGCTCTGCTTTGACGTCGTTGAGACCCGCGATCAGCGTCATCGCATATATCGAGATCTCCTTGACGATCCTTGTCTTGTCGACCTCATTGAGACCCTCGTAGCTCTCCTGCGCAAACGATCCCTGGTCCTCAATGTGGGCAATGATCGCGGCAGACGCGATGCGCATCGACTGATCATGATACGACACGTACGCCTCATCATGATTGTTGACGCCATCAACAATCTCAACACTGAACAAAACGGTGAGCGACCCGATAAGCGACTGAATATGCTCCTCCTGCTGCGCGATGAGCAGCGACTGGCTCTGGAGCTGGACGATAGTGACGTTGATGGCGTCGATGGCGGGCGCGAGCGCGTAGGTAAGAACCCACCAATCGGCGGTGGGCAGCTTCGCGGGGTTGTTCTCAGTAGTGTACTCGATCAATGCTCGGCGGTACTGCTTGTAGAACTTGAGCACGTTCCCGAGATTGGCCCATCGGTTAGCCTTCCTGGGGCACTTGACCTTCATCTTGATGATCAGGTTGTTTTGGGCGCGGAGGTACACCGAAAAGTGGTACACGATCTTCACCCAGCTGCCATCGAAGACGCACTCGGCGGATTTCTTGACCACAATATCGATCTGATGAGGTGGACACCAGATTCGAATGACGTCGTTCTCGGCCTCCTTCACAATGAGCGTCACCAGCCCCCCATGACGCCCAGTCATCGTATTCTCGCCGTCCGATGAAAAGCCGATCAGCTTGGCGCGCCAGTTGGGGTACAGCGCGTCGAGGAACTTGACGAGCATGCGGAAGATGTTCTGAGCAGTGTGACGCTCGAACATAGGGATCGCGACCAGGTGCAGATTGACGAGGAAGCCGCGGTAACAAACGCGGGTGCGCAGGTCGAAGAACGACTGGCCGCGGTGAGTACTGCCGTCGCCAGCCAGAGAGAAGGCCCACACCGATGGATCGTCGATTATCCTGGCGATCATCTGCAGCCCGACGGCCACCAGAACACGGACTGACTGTGCGACGATGAGGTCGTTCATGCCCTGCAGCTTCGGCGTGTTGGTGCGGATCCTGGCATGATCGATGGCAGCAGCCGTTTGACGGAACGACATGCCGACACCGACGTGGTCCATGGCGAGCTCGAAGCGCATCTCGTTCTTGATTGTTGCCGTGTACGTATACGTCCCCGTCTCGATGTTCACTTTCTTAACGAACAGCTTCATCGCGTTGACCTTCTCCTTGGCCTTCTTGGCGGCCTTCTTGGCGATGGCTGCGGCCGCGTCCTCGTCGTCGTTTTCATCGCCGCTGTCCTCGTCGCCATCGCGAAAGAACAAGTCCCCGATAATTGTCTCAACGATGCTGTTCTGGATCACGTAGTCGATCGATGCGGTCGACAGGTCCATGTAGTTGTGGAGCGTGTTGGTGCGCTTGGCCATGCCGTTGAAGTAGCTCTTCTTCTCATCGGGCGACAGCGTCTGGTAGAGCATCCACGATTCCTTGTGCTGCCCTTCAAGATGGTGGCGGTACTGATGCGGCAGGAACGGCTTCGTGAAGTACTTGATGTCGGTGCGGTTCTTGCGCTTGCGGCCCGAGTCGCCCGTCACCTCGACCACATCACAGCCTTGGTGAACACAGAACAAGCAACGACAGGACTGCGCGCCATTGGCCTCCGTCGTGATGAGCTCCATCCCATACTGAAGGGTGTGTGAGGATTGGAACGGCGTCGCCACTTTCTTCCCTCCCATGTTGCTGCAGCTGCAATGCTCGGTATAACGATGCGGTACGTCTTGCCGCGGATTATGCAACTGCGCACTCCGTGCACTCACTAGTTTGTAGACGCAGCCAGGCTTAGTTTGTAGATATGTGGCGCTATTTATAGCGAATCTACAGTTTTAGGAGGCCTGGTATAGAGGGATGGTGCTGTTTGGTTGGCGACGAGAGGAATTCGCTGACCATAGAAACTGAGTCAGAGAAGAAAATGTCACGAGTTGGTTATGGGATATGCACAGTAGCGGGTGACTGGTACCGTTCTGGATAAGATACACAAAAGGGTTTTAAGACCAAACTGAGAATTATTATATAAGGTAGCTGGGAGAGCACGCAATGTTTTAACACTGTACCCACACTTAAGAGAGCACACCTACCCAATGTAAAAATAAGTCCGCATACTCTGTGTAAAAAACCGAAGCACACTTAACACTGAGAGAACACACTCCTTGCAAAGTATACTTGTACACATGAGGCGAATACACACACATGATATAGGTATTCTTAGGTACGTGGAAATTAAATTCACTGTGAGAATTTGTAGTGAGGCAGAGTACTTTATTTTTGTATTGGTGACAGATTGGACACCGAAGAAGTTGGCAGTTTTCAGTACAGTATTTGCTTCAAAGCGATATACGGAAAAACGCTTCTATCAACAACGTCCCATGAAATCTAAATTTGTATTTGTTAGCACCAAGAGTCAAGTTTGTGTCTCTCCGTGTAGACAACACCTTGAACCCTTGCTTGATCTCATGTTTGACAACCACGCGATCACGAAAAATGCCTTGGTAGTTGTGACGCAATCATCAGGTTGTTCCACGTCGCTACAGACCAGACAATTGTCACCACCGCAGAACTGACTGATGAAAATAAACACTTTAACTAAATATATCCTCTCGGTGTGGATATTTACATTGATGTTGGCTATTAACACTGAGGTAAATAACCACGTCCCTTTCCAATAGAACAATAACTTGACATCTGTGTCTAAGCATCTCCTATCTTATTACAGTATAAGTTACAACAAAACAGCATAATTTATGCTTTCTGCCCTGTTCAAATGTGAGGTCTCAGCTGTGATGTCTCCTTCTCTGGCATTGCCGTATTTTACTATCTGAACTGCGGTTTATGTATTATGCTGACCTTTCGCACCATATGTAGCCAACCGTGCTAATAGGTGTGGGGACATTGATGAGGTAATTAGATCAACCTCTCCCCCCACCATTGTGGCCCCTTTCATGATGCCAGCCTGTGTGCGAGACATGGGGCGGATGCTCTGCGGCAACGTCAATTTTGATTTCACGACTTGGTGCAATGACTCGCGATTCGCGTGTATCACGCAAACCGAGATGCTCGCGGTTGGTAAACAGGTGTACAGAAGTAAATTCGCGTGCACTCAAATCTCGTGGTTGGTAAATTCGCGGTTGGCAAGGGATTACTGTATCTCCTTTGTGTCTTACCGTGATCTAGGGCACCGTGGTGGCTAGGAGATGTTATCTCCCTCACCTGGATTTCAAGAGGTCATGGGTTCAATTCCAACCCTGATGCCTGCATATTTGGAGTTTGAATGTTCTCCCCGTGGTCGCGTGGATTTTTATCTGGGTCCTCATGTTTTTCGCACCACATTTAGTCACACGTTTATAGTATTTGGCTGCTATACATTTTCCACATTATAAGCAACTTCGTTGAGCCATCATTTGTGGCCAGGCCGCTTCTGAAAAAGGGCGAATAGCTCGGTGGGCCTTACCTGGTAAACTAAAGTGTTTTAGTTGTGTGATCTTGCTCAGACCACAGATAGTTTTTTTACTTAGGAGCTTGCTATATTACTCTGCTCCACACTCGCCACTACGGTGCTCCGAGAGAGAGAGATCCAGGAGCCAGTGTTGAACAGCCAAGACACTCTTTATTCAAACACCCACAAAAGACTGCAATGTGATCAGACAAGGTTTACGACTCAGTCTGCAGAGACGACAACATGCCTTGCTCCAATCCCAAACAAGCAACCCCCACCCCGTGTTGACTTTAACGCCACATCAAGCATGAATTATCATAAATATTTGGTAATTTAACTCGAATAATTAACATTCCTTTATCCTTAATGTATATGAATTATGTTACATTTGTAGCACTTGAAATATCACACGCCACGCGTTCTGTTGCTAGGCAAGCGAGCAGAGTACAGTGGGAGCATCTGAGGACACGGTTGTTGTCGTGGCATTAAGGGGGAGGTCGTTAAGAGACGCGACAGGTGTTAGGGGTGACTGAGGACGCAGGCCGGTGATTGGTCAGGAGGGTGAGTGGTTAATGACAGGCGCCGGCCTGGCGGCAATAAAATGGTCACGTGAGGCTGGGGGCCTGGGGGCGAGTTGCAAAGCGGGGGATGAGATAATTGATTGGGACTGATTGGTGCGGGGAGCTGCACATCAATTGGTGGGTCACGCTCCCTTCCATATGTAGGACTTGAGAAACACTCGTTCCCGCGCTGGGTTGAGATACGTGCACGTGGCGGACAGTGAGGGCAAACGGGGACACAGGGCGCTGAGCGACTTACTGTCGTTGTTGTACCAATTAAGATGGCATGGTAGTTAAGGGGGGCCGCAGGTGGTCAGGGGTAATTGAGGACGCAGGCCGGTGATTGGACGAGAGGTATGGGTGTCTGAAATTGGAAACCGCTGTGTCTACAACAACAACGCCACGTGGCACTGGGGGCTGGGGGCGAGTAGCGAAGCGGGGGATGATCTAATTAATGAAGGGGAATTGGTTCAGGGATAAAGGCGGAGAGCGTGGAGAGAAACGGGGTTGGTGCCTGGGACGAGTGACGAACGGATGGAGAGACGGAGCAGTGGACAAAGAGAATATAGTATAAGGTAGCAGTGGACATAGAGAATATATCTTCTTGGTTCTTGTATATTGTATAATAATAAATAGTATTAAAGTGTACTGTTTAATACAATGTATAAGGTAATATCGTAATTGTATAGTGAATATACAGCAGTGTGGTATACAGTTGGGTGGGTAGAATAATACATAGTGTAATATTACAATGTATAGTCTAAAAACATATTAGTTGCTGCGGCGCCATATTATTAACATTCTTTCCCTTTATTAATTCTAACCTTACTCCCTCCCTTTGATACTGCTAATCCTGCATAATGCATGGGCATAATAACCCCTCGCCAATCCTCTTACGCATCTCACAAGTAGTACTAATCGCATATCTGCATTTCCCATAAATATGCTAAATTCCTCTTGATATGCAAATTATTTTGTCAAGACGCTCTTCGCCCCTCCATCCCAGCATAAATAGTCGCTCCAAGCCTGGAGCGTGCCATTCAGACTCTGTCTACTTGACAGACCTGTTCTCCACCTGAAGATGGCTGCTTGCATTGTGGCCGAAACGTCGTGAGAATTATTTTATTATTTTATTATTTTTATTATTTTATTACTTCCCTTCTACGTGACTTTACCGAAAGAACCAAGAAGATGAATCCCTGCAGTCACGAAAGCTTTAAATCGAAAGAGAATATAGTATAAGGTAGCAGTGGACAAAGAGAATACAGTGTACGGTAGCAGTGGACAAGGAGAATACAGTGTACGGTAGCAGTGGATAGAGAGGATACAGATGGAGTAGCAGTGGACGGAGCGAGTACAGCGTAGGATAGCAGCGGAGTAACGGACCTTGGTGGAGAGAGCTACGACGGAGTGGGACGGCAGAGAGAACAAAGAGCGACTGAGCTGGAGAGAGAGCAGAGAGGAGGGTCGCTGGAGGAGCAGAAGGAGAGCGAGCGAAGCCAGCGGAGCGGAGCAAGCGAGCGGAGGGACATTGAGTGATGTTGATGGGGAGTTGCGAGTGGAAGAGTACGGAGGGACATTGAGTGATGCCGACGGAGGAGATGTGAACTATATGAGTTAATAAAGAACCGAGAAAGACAAAGAAGCTGTCGCGTCAGTACGATATAATAATGGGGAAAACCCGGTAAAAGCATACGGGGCGGAACTATATGCAGTGAGCACGCCCGGAACATGTAAGTCCTAGTCTGACAGGGCTTAATTGACACGTTGGCACAACATCGAAGTCAGGGTTCTGTGTAACCTCTCCACCATACCGTCCATATGGTGGTGATAAGGCGATGTGCGCACCTTCTTCGTACCCAATTGCTCGCAAACCTCTTTCAACAGCTTGGACGAATTTTTTTTGCCCTGGTCCGTCAAGAGACGTTCAGGGGCGCCTTTATCCAATACGTAGCCATGAAGGAACACGTCCGTGATGGTTCCAGCTGATTGGTTTGGTAGCGGCCAGGACATTGGCCAACGTGACAAATACTTCCCCCACGGAGTGGAGTGGGGGAAACGCAGATCGATTTCAGCGATGGGCGATCCGCTCTCATCAGAGGTTTGCGGCGAGCGCATTCTGTGCAACCCTGTAGCAGGTTATAAACGTCATCGGCCATGCCCAGCCAGAACAAGTGCATTTTTAGAGTAGCCAATGTCTTTTGGACACCAAGGTGCATTAACTGCTCATGCTCGGCACATATAACCCTTCCCCGCAGAACGAATGACAAAACAATGGCGTATCGATGGGATTCCTCGTCCCATCTCATCAGCAAGCCTCCGTCAAGGATCACCGGCGATACTTCTCATCTGTTACCCCGACCCTTTGCTTTATTGACACTGTGCCACAGTTTGAGCAGGGAGGCGTCTTCCATCTGGAGTCACCCCCATTCGTCATTCGTGAGGCCGAGTGTTCTATCATGCATCTGGACCGTGTCCATAGTCAGAACATCCGCAGGTGCCACCATAGCCTGAGGCAACTCCCCATCAGGGGTTTTGCAGCATCCCGCACCCATGAGGCATGTGCATGAATCTCGAGGTGGCAGTCTTGAGAGAGCGTCCGCGTTATGATGACGAACACCCTTTCTGTACGACACTTTAAAGGTATAGTCTTGAAGGACCTCTAGCCACCGCGAGAGCTGCCCGGACAGTTGGTCAACCCGCAGCGCGTACTGAAGGGCCGTGTGATCTGACCGCACCTCAAACGCCCTCCCATAGAGGTACGGACGATATACTTGGACAAAATAGACGATGGCCAACAATTCTCGTCGCGTTATGCAATACCACTGTTCTACAGGGGATAACACCCGACTCCCATAAGCCACGACCTTATCCTCCCCGTCAACAACCTGGGACAGCACGGCGCCAATCCCAGTGTCACTGGCTTCCGTGTTGAGGAGAAAAGGTCGGGAGAAGTCGGGATAGCGGAGAGTTGCTTTGACCAAACCCTACCGCAGTGCGACAAACGCCGCCTCCTCCATTCCCCAACGAAATTTCTGGCCTTTGACAGTAAGGACATGCAGTGGTTTTGCGATAGTCGCAAAGCCGGGCACAAATTGACATCCTGGGGGTCAACAACAACAACCGCCATTCGCCACTAAGTGGCGGTGACATCACCACGACGCTTGTGCCAGGCTATGTGCACCTTGAGGCCACGTGAAGTGTCGAACGCCCGCTGGCAGGAAGTCACGGAGCAGACCCAGATGCCACAGGTTGACTGACTGAGATGATTGGCTGATGCACCACCTTTGCCCCCTACTGTGCCAACTTGCTGTGCTTTTGCCACCCGGCGCTCCGCTTGTTGTTGTGAGCGTCGCTCCTCCCCCCTCCATTGTTGTTGGAGGGCAGACGTCCTCCAACAACAACAGATGCAGACGCAGTTGCCCAGTAGCGTCCTTCACGAGCCTCTCCACAGAGGCCAATCTTGACACCGCTGGTACCATCATCGGCAAGTCCACTCAGCTCTACATCCTCCTGTACCACATCACTCCATTTATTCTCTAGCCCGTGTCGCGCACGTTTCGCCCCCTCGATCCGGCCGAACAAAAGCTGTTTAGGCATGCGGTGGCTGAGCATGCGGGCAACATAGCCCAGCCAAAGCAGCCTTGCCTGCTGGAGGAGCTCACCGATGGGACTTTGCCCAGATCTTTCAAGGATTTGTGAGCTCCTCACACAATCCAACCTGGTTAAACCCAGGATGGATCGAAGGCAGGCCAGCCTAGATGTTTCTAACCGGCAAAGATGTTCCATTAGAGGGGTCCACGTTTCGCAAGCGTAGAGAAGGGAGGGAATGACCGTGGCCGAGAAGAAATGAAGCTTCGTTCGGAGCGACAGACCAGGTAGCTTCCACACAGAATTACGCAACCGATGAAAAGATAATGCCGCTCGACTGATTCGGAGTGAGACCTCTGCTGTTAAACTGGAGCCGGTCATGAGCACACTGCCCAAGTATGGGAAACTTTCTACTCTCTTCACAACTGTCCTATCACCAATTGGGAGTTGTGGGGGTGGAGTGTCCGATGGTACAAAATACCCAGGCAGGTGCTTAGTTTTGGTGGAGCTGATGGTAAGGCCCCACGTCTTAGTGGCACGCTCCAGTCTCAGCAGCAGCGTCTCCAACGCCTCCTCTGAATGAGCAGCTATTACCAAATCATCGGCATACGTGACATGCTCTTTGGTTCTTTGGGTAAAGTCACATAGGTAGAAATAAAATAAAACAAATCACGACGTTTTGATCACAACACAAGCGATCTTCATCAGGTGGGACAACCGCAGAAAGAAAATGCTGAAGTCGGCGGGAGAGCTGCCGTGGCAAGAGGTTATATAGGTGTAATAAAAGACTTGACCACGATCTCTGGCTCAGTGTCCTTTATTCGGTCCGTACTGCGTTCCCACACGGCTGTCTCTCTTATTCTCTCTGTGCTGGTTCCGATGTCACTCCAGTCCACATCAGCAGCCCCGCTGCTGTTCTTGTCGCTCTTGCAGCCCCACAGCAGCTCCGCTGCTGTACTCTCACACAGCTCCCTTGGCTGTTCCTGCTGCAGCTCTGACAGCCTCGTGCTGTCTCGCCTTCTCGTTGCTCCTGCGACTCTTGGCAGCCACCTCGCTGCCCCTCACACACAGCCTTACTGCCTATCTCTGTCTGCAGCTTTACACCTCCCAGTAGCTCCCTACTGTTCCCAGGGTTGGCTCCCGCTTCTGACGGTGCCCCCTCGGCTCGTACGCCCGCGTGGCCCCACACCTTTCCATTCACACCCCGACTGCCTTCTCATTCCGGTTTACCCGCTTAAGGACCCCCTACCTTTCACCCACGTCACCTGGCTCCGCCTCCTCGTGACGTCACATCCGGAAGGTCGCTTTCGCCCGCATTACACCACCCTCCCCCATAGAAAAAACCCAGCCGACCTCGGCTGAACAACACCAAAGCGTAATGCGGTGAACCGACCTTCCCCCTTAAAGGACACTAAGCATGCAATATAACAACAAGAACAACACACAAGTAACATCGACGAACGTACGAAAGCATGCGATAAATACGACGGCAAGAACAAGAACAATAACAACATACAATCAACGAAACGTAAGCGATTTGGAACGAGTGCGGGTCGCCGGCCCGTCCCGGACGGTCGGCGGCCCACTTGTAGAACGGGGACGCGATGGAACACGAGAAATGACAGGGGGTAATTCCCCTGCTGCGATTGGAAGTCCACCGACATCTCGTGTCCCTGACGAATCAGTCTTGGTCGTATTCCGCGAATGCGCCTGCAGCGGGGTCGGAAGGGTCGCCGGGCTTGAAGGTACCGCAGCCCTGGCAGGCGCCCTCCGAACAGGCCCACTCCTCCCCCGCGGTGTCACGGTCGGCCTGTCTGGAACAGGTACGACAGGCGCTCCAGCAAGATCAATGGACGCAGGCGGGGAAGAGTCAGAGTCAGCAGCAACAGACCCCGGCAAGGCAACATTGGGAGATGACGCATCACGTAGGGGAGCAACATATGGTTTCAACCGCGACGTATGAACAAACCAACGGCGAGAACCAAACTGAACGCGCGCCGACTGTGGATTGGGAACCTCAATGAGGCGCACAGGACCATGCCAAGGTTTGTGCAATTTAGGAGAGGTCCCCGGCCGCACCTGCGGGCAATGGAGCCAGGCCAGGTCTCCCACCTTCCAGGGGCACTCCCCCTCAGACCGCCGAGCATACCGCTCGTTCCGGGCCTGGGCTTTGGCCGTAGCCACGCGGGCGTTTTCCGCGCCTCCGTAACCCGGCGAACCGTGTCCTGAATGTATTCAGGGAGTGGTTTACGAGGTCCCTTCACCCCAGTACCCAATTGCACATCCACCGGAGGCACGTTTTCCCGACCATACATAAGGTAAAACGGCGAATACCCTGTAGCCGCATGGGGCGTCATCCTGTACGCCGAAAGCACTCCGGGGATGTGCAGATCCCAATCCGATTGCTGTTCACTCACAGTATGGCAAAGCATGGCAGACAATGTCCTGTTCAGCCGCTCAACCATACCATCCGTCTGCGGATGGTATGGAGATGTCCGTATCTTCTTAGTCCCAAGGCCTGCGCACACTTCAGCCAATAATTTAGAAGAGAAATTTCGGCCCTGGTCCGTGAGGAGTCTCTCCGGCGCCCCCTTGTCCATAATGTACCCAAACAAAAAGGCGTCGGTGATGGCCGCGGCCGACTGATCGGGCAACGGCCAGGCCATCGGCCAACGGGAGAGATACTCAACCCCTACCAGCAAATATTTATTTCCCCTCGCCGATGGTGGGAAGGGTCCCAATATGTCCAGTGCCACCAATTCATTGACTCGAGACACCTGAATCGACTGGAGAGGCGGCACGTAAGGATGTTTAGGCGGCTTACGCCGGGCGCATTCAGGGCACGCGCGCACGTGCCCTACGACATCTGTCGCCATGCCGTGCCAAAAATAATGACGTTGTAACGTCAACAAGGTCTTCTGCACCCCTAAATGCAATAGTGTGTCACAATGGAGAGTTCTAATCAACTCAAATCGCAAGGACGTTGGTACCACCACACGCCAGCTTTCCTGGAACCTTTCCTGCCACATAAGCAGACCATCTCGGAGAGCGGTTCGCGGCCCCACAGCCGAACTCGGACTCCCATTGTCCCTCATAGACCGCTTCCGCATGGACAACAACGACTCGTCCATCATCTGTTCCCGAATCCAGACAGACCGCGGCAGATTCAAAACCCCATCAGTCGGTCCCGGTTCCATCGGAGTATCCGACTTCCCGACGGCCAACGTAAGCGGCTGAGGGGGGTTCAGAATCGGCGAACACCTATGCGTCCCCGACGCACATTTACAAGGGGCGCGCCCTGGTAATCTGGAAAGTGCGTCAGCGTTCGCATGGCGCACTCCCTTCCGATGTTGAATTTGGAAGGAAAATTCCTGCAGCGTGTCCAACCAACGTGCCCACTGTCCCGATGGCTGGTCCATTTTAAGTGCATATTGCAAGGCCGCATGATCCGTACGCACAATAAAAGAACGACCGTAAAGGTACGGTCGAAATTGCCGTAGGAAAAAAACAACCGCCAAAAGTTCTCTACGAGTGACACAGTAGCGTGTTTCCGCAGGCGACAAGACTCGGCTACCATACGCCACGACGCGCTCTACGCCCCCTTTAGACTGTGATAATACCGCCCCAATACCTGTGTCACTCGCGTCCGTATCAAGAATGAAAGGGCGATCAAAATCGGGATAATCCAATGTCGGGGCCGTAGCCAATAGATCACGCAGACTCCGAAAGGCCGCCTCTTCCGGCTCTCCCCAAACAAATTTCCGTCCTTTACCCGTAAGGAGATGCAAGGGCCTCGCAATCGTCGCAAACCCCGGCACAAATCTTCGGTAATACGAGGCAAATCCCAAAAACCGCCGAACATCCCCTACAGAGGCCGGAGTCGGCCAATCCCGGACACACGCCGTCTTTTCCGGGTCCGTGGACACCCCCTCTGCACTCACAATGTGCCCCAAATAACGGACGGACCGTTGCAGTAGGTGGCATTTCTTTGGTTTGAATTTCAAATTGGCAGAGCGCATCCTCGTGAACACTGTCTCCAGCCGCGTTAAATGTTCCTCAAATGTGCGGCTGAACACAATAATATCGTCCAAATATATAAGACACGTCTCCCACTGCAACCCCGTCAAAACGAGCTCCATCAATCTTTGAAATGTAGCAGGGGCCGCATTCAATCCCATCGGGAGGCAGTTGAATTGAAATAACCCCTGCGGCGTACGGAATGCGGTTTTCTCCCGTGAGGACTCGTCAAGGGGAAGCTGCCAAAATCCCGAAGAGAGGTCCAGTGTGGAAAAGAACTTAGCCCCCGACAATGCGTCAAGGGAGTCGTCCATACGCGGCAGGGGGTACGCATCTGCCACCGATATCTTATTCAATTTCCGGAAATCGACACAAAATCGCAAGTTGCCATCCTTTTTCTTAACCAAGACCACAGGAGCGCCCCATGGGCTGTTAGATGGCGATATAATGTCCGCAGCCAACATGTCTTCCACCGCCCCCCGAACGTGTTCTCGCTCCGCTGGACTCATCCGATGCGAATTTAACCGAATAGGGGCAGCGTCGCCCGTCTCAATGTGATGGGAAAGCAACGATGTGCGTCCCAAATCCAAATCGTCGGAGCTGAACACATCCGAATACATCAGCAACAATTTACGCAGCGCATCACGTTGGCCCACGGACAGGGAAGAATTTTCGTCACATAAGGTAGCGATCCAACGATTATCCGAACCCCTTGGCTCGGAAACACCAGCGACCACTCCCCGGCGATGCGGACAATCGTGCGTCGCAAACGCCGTAGTGGCATGTGCCACAACCGTACCGGCCGGAACACGGATGTTTTCCACCCCCGCATTAAGCACCTGTAAAACCGGTAATTGATCCGGCCGGACGATGGTCTGTGCCCCAACTAACGCCAATCCCGTTGTTATCGTGGCGGATGGTGACAACAAGACCCCTTGTGCTCCCAGCCGATTGGGCAGGGGCTTCCGATACCGCAAGGGTATAAGCATCTGTGAACCAGGTGGGATGTCCACAGATGCGACGGACAGCGCCTGCACCTGTACGGCCGAAGCAGGTCGCCCCCAGGGCGACGGCAGAAACGAGATTCGACGGCCCCCCGGCAATTCAATACAATTCTCATTGATTTTAATCAAAATGGGCATCTTAGCCAAAAAATCCGTGCCTAGTAAGCAAGGAACCGCCAAAGATCTCGATATTAACACAACGCCCGAAGCCGACACATCCCCTATAGATATCTTAGCATCCACCTGGCCCACGATACCCATACTACCCCCGTTCACAGCGACGCAAGACCCATAAACCGGACGCACAGCCCCCGGCGGAATGCCCAACAGATGGAAAATGACATCCGATATAATAGTCGCAGACGCTCCCGAGTCGACCAAAATGCGCACGTCCACACCTTGTATGGACCCCGGTACAGTGGACGAACCCGTAGCGGCCGCGACAACTCTCCGTGCCAATTTGCGCCACTGCGTAACTGAATGACAAGGCCCCGTCGATGGCCTTTCTTTAACAACAACAATAGGATCGCGCAACAAAGGTGGTGGGTGAGGTGTAAAGCCTTGCCGAGTGTCTGGTGCGTGCCGACATGCCTGTTTCGGAGGCTCCTTGGTCGGCTTGTCAGGTGTTGTGGGATCCTGCTGCGGCGGACCCGGGAAGCGGGCCCAGCAATCTTTGGCGTAATGGCCCCTACGGCCGCAGCGGAAGCAATCGGCCTCGTTGCGCCGAAGCGCAGGTCTTGCATCCCGGCGGCCCCGTCCCGATGGCGTAGCGCGCGGCCCCGGCCTTCCGCGTCCCGACCATGGAGAGGAGGCAGCCGTCAGCTCCTGTGGACCCCGCTCATCCGGCACATAGATCGCCCTTGTGGGGTCCCACCCCATCGCGCCTCCTTCCTTGACGGGCCCACCCGTCCATGCCGCCACTTGCTTCCAGCGACGGAGATTAAACTGCGCATCCAGACACTTTGCTGCCGCCCGGGACGTGAGCTTCTCATGCCCACACACAGGCATGGGGATCCCCAGATCCCGAGACAGCTCCAGCATTTTTCCCAATATGAGAGGCTCGAGCAGATCCTGTGGCGTGTCAGGATATGCTGCCATGGCCAGCTCCAACACCGCACCCCTGAACGCCACGGGCGATTCTTCGGGTGCTCGTTGTCGTTGAGCGAATCGCCGATGCGCGTCGTCAGGTGGCTCATAGGCGTCGGCCATTTCCTCAAAAACTCCACATAAAGTCTTCTTCTTATCGGCCGTTATGGAACGGAAAAATCGAACAGATTCGTCGTCCAGTAGAGTCGGCAACACTTCCAAGGCCTCCGCATCGGTCCATCTTGCTGAACGAACCGCCGCCAAAAATCGGCAGGCGAAAGCGCTCCAATCGCCCCCGATAGAGAATTCCTTAACTGTAGTAAGGTGGCGACTCCGACTCCTCTTTACGCCGTCTTCCAATGATGGTTGTTCTGGAGGCAAATTCAAAATGGCGTCGGCCCGCGGCGTGGCCAAGATGGCGGTTTGGCGCCGCGGAGCGCGCAAGATGGCGTCTTCTTGCCGCGTGGCCAATGGCGGCGGCAGGGCAGGCAACGTGGCGGCCCGTGGAGCACCTTCTCGTTCCATCGTCGTCCTTGGCGTAACGAGGTGACATAGATGCGCCAGGACGTCCTTGAGTGTCTCCAGTTGTTCTGCCACCTGTTGCCATCTTTGGTCAGCGTCCGATGTTGTTGACAGACCCGCCATCGCGCCGACATCTTCCACGCCCGTCCCCGTGCTCGCCTCAGCAGGGCTCTCCTCCACCACCCCAGCAGAATCCGTGGTCGGAGGGAATTCGTCGTCGTCGGACGAAGAAGCCGATGCTGGCGCCGGGGGAATTTTCTTCCTCACTTGCTTAGACATGCCGTTTCACTTCTGACCCCAGTGTAATAAAAGACTTGACCACGATCTCTGGCTCAGTGTCCTTTATTCGGTCCGTACTGCGTTCCCACACGGCTGTCTCTCTTATTCTCTCTGTGCTGGTTCCGATGTCACTCCAGTCCACATCAGCAGCCCCGCTGCTGTTCTTGTCGCTCTTGCAGCCCCACAGCAGCTCCGCTGCTGTACTCTCACACAGCTCCCTTGGCTGTTCCTGCTGCAGCTCTGACAGCCTCGTGCTGTCTCGCCTTCTCGTTGCTCCTGCGACTCTTGGCAGCCACCTCGCTGCCCCTCACACACAGCCTTACTGCCTATCTCTGTCTGCAGCTTTACACCTCCCAGTAGCTCCCTACTGTTCCCAGGGTTGGCTCCCGCTTCTGACGGTGCCCCCTCGGCTCGTACGCCCGCGTGGCCCCACACCTTTCCATTCACACCCCGACTGCCTTCTCCTTCCGGTTTACCCGCTTAAGGACCCCCTACCTTTCACCCACGTCACCTGGCTCCGCCTCCTCGTGACGTCACATCCGGAAGGTCGCTTTCGCCCGCATTACATAGGTAAGAGTAGGGGGAGGAGGCAAGGGGGGAGAGAGAGAGGGGGGGGTGTGGGGTAGGGGGGGGGTGTGGGGTAGGGGGAGGCAGGGGGGCCGCGTGAGCGCTAGGGGAAGAGGACGTGAGGCTGGGGGGGGGGGACGTTGGTGGGGCTAGCAGTATCCCGGCAGGTAATGATGGAAACAAAAACAACAAGTTAAGGCATTACCTGGTTGATAACATCCTTCCAATGATTGTTCAATTTGTATCCGTATCCATCTTCTCGGTTGAAGTTGTGTCTGTTTATATATCTGGATGGCTTCATGAACAAACCTTTGATAGTAGCCCAAAGGTTTGCAGAGTACCTTGGTCTCGGAAAAAACAATATCATGCGAGCCCACAGCGTTATGACAATGGCCAGCTATGGCAGAGGTATTGGTTCTGCCATGTTTCAGATCTGCCTTGTGTTCGCGAACACGGTCTGAGACATGTCGTTGGAAGGATGATATCAACCAGGTAATGCCTTAACTTGTTGTTTCCATCATTACCTGCCGGTTTACTGCTAGCCCCGCCCACGTCCCCCCCTAGCTTCACGTCCTCTTCCCCTAGCGCTCACGCCCCCTCTACCCCAACCCCCCTCTCTCTCTCCCCCTTTGCCTCCTCCCCCCTCTCTTACCTATATAACCTCTTGTCACAGCAGCTCTCCCGCCGACTTCAGGATTTTTTTTCTGTGATTGTCCCACCTGATGAAGATCGCTTGTGTTGCGATCAAAACGTCGTGATTTGTTTTATTTTATTTCTACCTACGTGACTTTACCGAAAGAACCAAAGAGTATGGATTCCTTATGTCACGAAAGCTTCAAATCAATACGTAACATGGTTGAGCAATTGGGAGCCATCCATTGACTGCACCGGGCATCGATCAGCCTCCCATTGTATCTGTACCAGATGGAAATTCCTCCAGTACAGCTATTGAAGGCTTCATGAACTACGTGGTCGAAATAGATGTTAAATAATGTTGGAGCCAGAGGACATCCCTGTCGCACCCCAAGATGTACAGGGAATGGTTCCGACTCCCGGCCATGTAGTTTTACCCAGGCCCGCTTACCATCATGAAGGTCCTTAATGATCGTGAGCAGAGGGTCAGGGACTCCGAAAGCACGAAGAACAACCCAGAGCCCTGGCCTACTGATGGTATCACAGGCCTTGACCAGGTCGTGTTGGAATTCCCTACACCTCTGCTGTAGCAGACGTACAGAAAATATGGCATCTGTGCAGGACCGCCCTTTCCTGAAACCGCATTGGGGCTCCGCAAGCCTCTCCTCAGCGTGCCTAGCAAGGTGATGTTGAATAATCCTTGCCAGGACCTTTCCCGGCACACTGAGGAGTGAGATGCCCCTGTAGTTATTACAGTCTGTGCGTTCCTCCTTCTTAAAGAGGGGGATCACCAGGGCATCCCTTCAGTCCTGCGGAACCCGTCCAGTATTCCAGACTGTTGTTATCATCTCATGTAGGGCAGTCTGTGCACAAACGGCACCCTCCCTCAACATTTTGCTTGGGAGATCATCTCTGCCCGGTGCCTTTCCTGGTCTCTGGATCGCCTTCAGTACTTCTGTAGTGATTTCCGACGTTATCTTGGGAGCGACACTATTTATTCCGCATTAACACGTAACACAACACGATCTACACTCGGGTCTCGAATGCCCATCTAACTACGATACGGCCGAACTAGTCACAGTTTTCTATCCCGGTTCGGACCACAAATGGGGTCCCGGACTGTGTGGCTAGAGGCATCTTCTCCTCGACGTCAATCTTGGTAACACCAGCACACGAAGAACCCCGAGCTCCGAACGGAGCCCTCGTTATATGCTCCTGGGCTGGGGCTGGCTATGCCCTTCGCCCCACCCACCTTCCAGGCCTCTCGAGCTCCTTCTCGAAGGTTCACGAGAGCTCCTTTTGACCACGTGACCACCCCACAGCCCCGGTTCACTGGTGGCCCCCCTTTAATATCGTCCGGTCACGTGACAGCAGGTCAACCAGCGTATCATGCCCCAAGATAACTCTGGCTGGCTGACGCTCCCTCACCGGGAGCCCGCACCGCACACTGCTCGCGGTGCCTCCGCGCTAACCAGCGCTCACCCAAACCCCGCTAGGGTTGGTACTGCATCCCGTAACCCGGGCTGCCCGTAATGACAACACATTACCGGCCGTGGCTTCGCAAGTCCCGGCACCATACAGTTACAAGCACAGTCACTACACTTCCTCAACAGATGGCACCTCAGCCAGCCACTCACAAGGGGTGACTTCTTCCAATATTTGAGGCACCGCAGCCTCGGCAGGGTCATACCCACTTTGTCCCACGTTATCTAGGCTAAGGGATGACAACACATTACCGGCCGTGGCTTCGCAAGTCCCGGCACCATACAGTGACAAGCACAGTCACTACACTTCCTCAACAGATGGCACCTCAGCCAGCCACTCACAAGGGGTGACTTCTTCCAATATTTGAGGCACCGCAGCCTCGGCAGGGTCATACCCACTTTGTCCCACGTTATCTAGGCTAAGGGATGACAACACATTACCGGCCGTGGCTTCGCAAGTCCCGGCACCATACAGTGACAAGCACAGTCACTACACTTCCTCAACAGATGGCACCTCAGCCAGCCACTCACAAGGGGTGACTTCTTCCAATATTTGAGGCACCGCAGCCTCGGCAGGGTCATACCCACTTTGTCCCACGTTATCTAGGCTAAGGGATGTCCCCTCCCCCAGGACCTCACAGAAATGCTCAGCAAATCAGCAAACCCGTTCCTGGGGGTCAGAGATTGGATCACTGTTCTTTCCCCTAATGATGGTAATATGTGTGGCGCTGCAGGTTACTTTTTTTATGGAATTAAAGAGCGATTTGTGATCGCGGGCCATTGAGGCAGAGTCCATCTCCTCAGCAACCCGCGACCACCACCCATCCTTGCAGCGGCTCACGGCTCTCCGAACCTCTGAGCGAAGGCTGCGGTAAGCCTCCTCATTCTCCGACATGGGATGCTGTAGCCGATGAGAGTGGACCTGTCGCTATTTCTCAGCCAGCTTGTACACCTCCTCTGTCAGCCAGGGTCTCTGGGGACGTCTGGACCGTGTACCCAAAGCAGCCATTGTAGCTGCATGAGCCACAGTCCTAAACCTCGCCCATTTCCCCTCGACATCAGGAGGAGTGGGGGACGATGCCAACCCCAGCTGCAAGCGATGATTCAATTTTCGCTTGGAACTTTCATCAGCTAGCTGAGACCATGCCACTAAGGGTTTGAATAGGGTCCTGGGTGTACACCCACCACTGGTGTGGAAGAATGGCAGGCGCATCTTACAAATGACAAGTCGATGGTCAGTGGGCAGATCAGCTCCACGGTAGGTCCTAGTCTTCTTGGTTCTTTCGGTAAAGTCACGTAGAAGGGAAGTAATAAAATAATAAAAATAAAACATAATTAAATAATTCTCACGACGTTTCGGCCACAACGCAAGCAGCCGTCCTCAGGTGAAGAACATGTCTGTCGATAAGACAGAGTCTAAATGACACGTCTTAGGCTTGGAGTGTCTATTTAAGCTGTGAGGGAGGAGGAAGAGAGCCTTGACAAAAGAATTTGCATTTGAAGAGGAATTTAGCATATTTATGGGAAATGCAGGAATGCGAATAGTGCTAATTGTGAAATGCGTGGGAGGTGGGCGGGGGGTTTTCAAAGTCATATTATGCCCATGCATTGTGCAGGATTAGCAGCATCAAAGGGAGGGGCAGGGGCAGGGGCAGCACCAACAAAGGGAAGGAATGTGAATAGTATGCAGTTGCAGCAACCAAACAACCACGTAAAAAACTAAAGTATAAACTTCATAGTATCATCAGTATACGAAATATACTCTCCAATAAGCTGAGCTACTAACAGTAAGTAATACATTACAATTCTATGTCGCAAAAAATATAATATGCTTCCAGCTAAACTTTTTTCCCTTACATCAAACAGGTCTACCCCGTACTATATGCTGCCATAGACAAACCCAACATTAAATTACATACTGTATTACTATACACCACCCTATACCTTATACATTGTTATATTACACTATGTATTATTCTACCCACCCTAATGTATATCACACTGCTATATATTCACTATACAATTACGATACTATATATTACTTTGTACATTGTATTAAGCATATAAATGTTATACTATTTGTTATTATACACTGTACCATTGACCATCGTGTGAAAGATACTAAGAGGCAGCAACGAAATATGACAATGGGAGAGTAGCAGAGCAAAGAATCCATTCCCTGCGGAGAATACAATGCCAGTGAGTGGAACGCGGTCTGAGAGTCACTGTAAACGTGAACACAATCAGTTAAGATCCGAAATGGTTTATTACGTCCTTCCAATGATTGCTAAGCCAGAATCCATCTTCTCGGTTGAAATTGTTTCTGTGTTTGTATATGTGGATCGCCTCATGAACGAATCTCTCATGATAGCCAGATGGCTTGCAGAGAACCTCTGTCTTGGAGAAGTCAATGTCATGTGAGCCCACTGAATTGTAACAGTGATCTGCCACGGCTGAGGTGTTTGTCCTACCGTGTTTCAGGTCTGCTTTATGTTCACGGATGCGGTCCGAGACATGTCGTTTGGTTTCTCCAATGTAACTGCTACCACAGAGGCAACTTAGTTTGTAGACGCCAGGGTACTGTATGTCTGGAACCACATCTTTTACAGACGGGACCAGATCACGGATTTTATGTACTGTGTTGAATCGGACCTGGATCTTGTGTTTAATCAGGATTTTGGAGATCTTTTTTGTGACCCCAGCAATGTAGGGTAAGGTGATGGTCTTGAAAGGCTCCTCAACAGGATCCTTCTTGATGGTTGGAGTGATGGCCTTGTGGATTGTGTAGTCGGAGTAACCATTAGCCTTAAGAGCTTGGCGTACGTGTTTGAGTTCACTGGCAATGTGTTCCTGGTCGGAAATGCATTGGGCTCTATGGTATAGAGTCTTGATGAGGGAATTCTTCTGGGATGGATGGTGGTGGGAATCCGGTTTTAGGTAAGCATCCGTATGGGTGGCTTTCCTGTAGACAGAGTGGCTCATTGAACCATCAGGTCTCCTTTTAATTAGGACATCTAAAAAGGGTAGCTTGCCATCTTTTTCGACTTTCATGGTGAATCTGATGGCTGGGTGTATGGAATTGATGTGGTCGAGAAATTGGTCTAGAGCAGGCCGGCCATGTGGCCAGATGACAAAGGTGTCGTCTACGTACCTCTTCCATAAGGTCGGGCGTAGAGTGGCAGTCTGGATGGCGTCAGTCTCAAATTTCTCCATGAAGATGTTGGCTACAACCGGAGATAGGGGGGAGCCCATTGGGGTGCCCTCAGTTTGCTTGTAGAAAGTTCCATTCCAGGTGAAGTATGTATTGGTTAAGCAGTGTCTCACCAGGGGGGGGTACCCCAGCATTCAGTCCTTGATGAACCAAGTCTTCAATGATTGCGATGGTGTCAGGTACAGGAACTTTGGTGAATAAGGAAACCATATCAAAACTGACAAGCAGGTCGTCTGGGGACAGGGCAATCCCCTTGATTGTCGATACCAGGTCAGTAGAGTTTAGTACCGCAGAGGTGGTTTTTCCAGTGAAAGGCCGTAGGATTTCAGACAAAAAACGAGCCAATTTATAGGTGGGCGAGTTGATAGTAGAGACAATGGGACGAAGAGGTGTATCTTCTTTATGTATCTTTGGCAAGCCGTATAATCTTGGTGGCCTGGCTGCAGAAGGTTTCAACGAGAACTGTTTGGTCTGATCAATTAATGCGGTTGAATCAGAAATGATTTGCTTGGTTTTAGAGACGAGGCTGTTGGTGGGGTCTCTTTTTATTTTTGTATAGCTGCCATCGTTGAGTAGTTCTTGGATTTTGTTGTTTTCTGTTTTGTCCATGATGACAGTGGCATTGCCTTTGTCGGCTGAGATGATGACAATGTCATCCCTCTTTTTTAATTGAGCTAATGTTGCTAGCTGGCATCTTAGCGTTTTTGAGGGTTGCAGAGATTTCAGATCTTGCTACGTCTGCAGCGATGTGACTCAGGCCCTTGAGAGCTACATCTACTCTAGCAATTATATCATTAACTGGTATGTGTCTAGGTGTGACTGCAAAGTTTAGTCCTTTAGCTAAAACGGATTTCAGACCTTCAGAAATAGAACTGTTACTGCGATTAATTACGACTTTGTTAACATCTAGCTTTTCAATGTGTGGGTCCGGTTTCTTGTTTGAGAGGCGGTTGAATTTGGAAATCAAGTTGTTCTTACATTTGGTCGACATAGCGTCAGCTGAAGAGGCAGTCATTTTATCTACATGTTCCCAATCCGATGTGGACATTGTTGCACTCAAAGATAAGTGTGATTTGTAGAGTGTCTTGTCTAACTGATCTAGTTCGGTGCGCGTAAGTTTGATTTTCTCTGAGATAAGAGCTAAGCTAGTTCTAGACAGAATTCGTTTCGCATTAGAAGAAGTTACAGCAGCAGATGTTAGTGTAAATGCGTTTGGTATTACCTTAGAGTCGCGGCATCTCTTCAGAAAGGTGAGAGACTCGATTAGCTGAGCCTTCTTATCCCGGAGCTTGTTGAAGGATCTCAAAGTTATGTGGAAACCCTCCCCGTAGAGGCGGTTAAATTTCGATTTAAAGCTTTCGTGACTGCAGGGATTCATCTTCTTGGTTCTTTCGGTAAAGTCACGTAGAAGGGAAGTAATAAAATAATAAAAATAAAACATAATAAAATAATTCTCACGACGTTTCGGCTACAACGCAAGCAGCCGTCCTCAGGTGAAGAACATGTCTGTCGATAAGACAGAGTCTAAATGACACGTCTTAGGCTTGGAGTGTCTATAGGCGCATCCACACATCATGGATGCATGCCGGGTCCAAGCAAGAACATCTGCTGGACTACATAGTGACGGATCAGCGGATGCGAGCCCATGTCCTTGACACCAGGACCTACCATGGAGCTGATCTGCCCTCTGACCATCGACTAGTTATCTGTAAGATGCGCCTGCCATTCTTCCACTCCGGTGGTGGGTGTACACCCAAGACCCGATTCCAACCTAAGGTGGTCTGGTCTGCTGATAAAAGTTGCAAGCGAGAATTTCATCATCACTTGCGGCTGGGGTTGGCATCGTCCCCCACTCCTGATGTCGAGGGTAAATGGGCGAGGTTTAGGACTGTGACTCATGCAGCTGCAATGGCTGCTTTGGGTACGCGGTCCAGACCTCCCCAGAGACCCTGGCTGACAGAGGAGGTGTTCAGGGTGGTTGAGAAAAAGCGACAGGCCCACTCTAATCGTCTACAGCATCCCACGTCAGAGAATGAGGAGGCTTACCGCAAGCCTTCGCTCGGAGATTCGGAGAGCCGTGACGCGCTGCAAGGATGCGTGGTGGTCGCGGGTTGCTGAGGAGATGGAGTCTGCCTCAGTGGCCCACGATCACAAATCCCTATTTAACTCCATAAAAAAAGTAACCTGCAGCGCCACACCTATTACCATCATTAGGGGGAAAAAACGGTGATCCAATCTCCGATCCCCCAGGAACAGGTTTGCAGATTTGCTGAGCATTTCTGTGGGGTCCTGGGGGAGGGCAAATCCCTCAGCCAGGAAAACATTGTGGCACAAAGTGGGGATGACCCTGCTGAGGCTGCGGTGCCTCAAATATTGGACGAAGGCGTCACCCCCTATGAGTGGCTGGCTGAGATGCCATCTATTGAGGAAGTACTGAAGGCGATCCAGAGTCTGAGACCAGGAAAGGCACCGGGCAGAGATGATCTCCCAAGCGAAATGCTGAGGGAGGGTGGCGTTTGTGCACAGACTGCCCTACATGACATCATAACAACAGTCTGGACCACTGGACGGGTTCCACAGGATTGGAAGGATGCCCTGGTGGTCCCCCTCTTTAAGAAGGGGACCGCACAGACTGTAACAACTACAGGGGCATCTCACTCCTCAGTGTGCCAGGAAAGGTCCTGGCAAGGATTATTACACATCGCCTTGCTAGGCACGCTGAGAAGAGGCTTGTGGAGCCCCAATGCGGTTTCAGGAATGGGTGGTGTTGTACAGATGCCATATATTCTGTCCGTCTGCTACAGCAGGTAGGGAATTCCAACAAGACCTACATCTCTGCTTTATTAACCTGGTCAATGCCTATGATACCATTAGTAGGCCTGGGCTCTGGGTTGTTCTTCGTGCTTTCGGAGTCCCTGACCCTCTGCTCACAATCACGAAGGACCTTCATGATGGTGAGCGGGCCCGGGTAAAACTACGTGGCCGGGAGTTGGAGCCATTCCCTGTACACCTTGGGGTGCGACAGGGATGTCATCTGGCTCCCACATTATTTAACATATATTTTGACCACGTAGTTCGTGAAGCCTTCAATAGCTGTACCGGGGGAATTTCCATTTGGTACAGATATAATGGGAGGCTGATCGAAGCCCGGGTGTGGTCAAGGGATGGCTCCCTATTGGTCAACCACGTTATGTATGCCGATGATTTGGTAACTGCTGCTCATTCAGAGTAGGCGTTAGAGACGCTTCTGCTGAAACTGGAGTGTGCCATTAAGAGGTGGGGCCTTACCATCAGCCCCACCAAAACTAAGCACCTGCCTGGGTATTTTGTGCCATCGGACACTCCACCCCCACGGCTCCCAATCGGTGATGAGGCAGTTGTGGAGGGAGTGGAGAGTTTCCCATACCTGGGCAGTGTGCTCATGACCGGCTCCGGTTTGGCAGCGGAGGTCTCACTCCGAATCAGTCGAGCGACAATATCTTTTGATCGGTTGCGTGACGCTGTGTGGAAGCTGCGCACAAAGCTTCAGGTCTTCTCGGCCACAGTCATCCCTCCCTTCTCTACACTTGCGTAACGTGGACCCCCTTAATGGAACATCTTTGCCGGTTATAATCATTTCGACTGGCCTGCCTACGATCCATCCTGGGTTTAACCAGGCTGGATTGTGTGAGGAGCTCACAAATCCTTGAAAAATCTGGGCAAAGTCCCATCGGTGAACTCCTCCGGCAGGCAAGGCTGCGTTGGCTAGGTCATGTAGCCCGCATGCCCAGCCACCGCATGCCTAAACAGATTTTGTTTGGCCGGATCGAGGGGGCTTAATGGGCTAAATGGGCGCAGCAATGGGCTAAAGAAGAGATGGAGTGATGTGGTACAGGAGGACGTGGAGCTGAGTGGACTTGCCGATGACTGGTACCAGCGGTGTCATGATAGGCCTCAGTGGAGGAGGTCGTGAAGGACGCTACTGGGCAGTTGGAGGCAGTCGCCCTTCAACAACAACGGAGGGCGAAGGAGCGACGCTCACAACAAGGAGCGGAGTGCCCGGTGGCTAAAGCACAGCAAGTTGGCACAGTAGGAGGCACAGGTGGTGCATCAGCCACTCATCTCCGTCATCTCAGTTCGTCGACCCGTGGCACATGGGTTTGCCCCGTGACCTCCTGCATTTGGCGTTCGACACTTCACGTGGCCTCAAGGTGTACATGGCTTGGCACAAGCGTCGTGGTGATGTCACCGCCACTTAGTGGCGAATGGTGGTTATTGTGTCTCTCTATGTGCTTGTCTCTTTTTGTGGGTCTCTCTCTCTGTGGTTGTTTCTCTGTGTGTGTCTCTGTGTGTGTCTTTGTGTGTGTCTCCCTCTATGTGGATGTCCCTCTCTGTTTGTGGGTTGTCCCTCTGTGTGTGTCTCTGTGTGTTTCTCTCTCTCTCTTTGTGTCTGTGTGTGCCTCTCTCTGTGTCTATCTGTGTGTAGGTGTCTCTCTGTGTGTGTTTCTCTCTATGTGCTTGTGTCTCTTTATGTGGGTCTCTCTCTCTGTGGTTGTCTCTGTGTGTGTGTCTCTGTGTGTGTCTTTGTGTGTCTCTCTCTATGTGGATGTCCCTCTCTGTTTGTGGGTTGTCGCTTTGTCTCTCTCTCTTTCTCTCTGTGTCTCTCTGTGTGTGTCTCTTTGTGTGTGTCTCTCTCTGTGGCTCCACTCCATGCTCGCTGGGGAGAAGCTGCTGCGGGACGTGCTCCGCACCATGAAGGAGCTGCGCCTGAAGCTGGAGGCACCGGGAGATGGTGGCAGCCCTCCCCCTCCTCCTCTTTCCGGAGTTGTGCTTCTCCTGCGCGCAGCCCCCCGGCCACAGCGACTCCCGCAAGCTACTGAAGCTCCGAGGCTGCAGGAACGTGCCCCTCAAGAGTGCCCCAAACATAGCGCTCTACATGTGCTGCGTAAAGGCACTGCATTCCCGGGACCTAACCAACCTACTAGACACCAAATGGAGAGACCATTTCTCTCCCCTCATTGCGGCCACCCCTCAGTGGAAACAAATGTACAAGTCTCCCGTAGCCAAACGCTGCGGTGACCTCCAGTGGAGGTTGGCACACTGCACGTAACCATCGGCCGTGTGGCTCAGCCGAATCTCGCCAGGGGTAACAGACTTGTGCTTTTCCTGCGGTGCCAGGGAGGATCTGCCCCACCAGTACTTACACTGCCAGCGGCTCAAACCAATGTTCCGCCTTTTGGGGGACATCTTCAGGAAACTGGGGGTACCCTTCTACAACAGCAGCTTCGTATATGGGGTGCCTTACCTGGCTAACAAGCGCCATAACCTCGCCAACTTTGCCTGTGCTCAAGCGAAGATGTACGGTGTACAGAACGAGAAAAAAGATGCTGGAAGGTGACACTGACAGCTGCTCTGTGCTTCCAGTGTTCAGAGGCCTGCTTAAGGCATGGCTCCGACTGGAGCACGCATACCACACACATGTTGGTGATGTGCACGTCTTCTTCGAACGCTGGGGAGCCGGAAAAGCCCTCTGTACCAGCATGGATGGCACCCTCATGTTTACCTTCTGAAGCGCTCGCTCGTCACCGTGGCGTGCGCGATGACCACCACAACCACGTGACTTTTCTTTCGTGTTGTGTGCGGTGCTTTTAGCGCCACAGCGCGTGAATTTGTAGCGTTTATTTTCATTTGTTTGCTGGTGACTGTGTATTTCATATCTAAATCGCCTCCAGTGCTTTTGCTGCTGGTTGCAATAAAAGTTGTTTAAAAGTCAAGTCTGTGTGTGTCTTTCTCTCCATTTGTATCTCTTGCTCTTGCGGGTTTTTTGTTCCTGTTTCCCGGCTCTCTGACATTGACATGCTAATCTTCTCATTGGCACACCCCCGGTTGCTGGAGCCGTTTCACATTGACATGCTAATCTCTTACATTTACGTACAAAGTCCTTGTCTAGCTTCGCCCACTTACCCTTGGGTTGGGCCCACCAAAAGCCTATATAACCTCTTGTTGCAGCAGCTCTTTCTCCTACGTTAGCAGTTCTCCTGCTGTTTTGTTTCACCTGATGACGGTTGCCTGTGTTGCGATTGAAACGTCGTGATCTATTCATTTTCTATCTACGTGACTTGACCGAAAGAACCAAAGAGTATGGATTCCTGCAGTCACAAAAAGTTGTAAGTCAAAAACCACTTACAGTTGTTATCATTGAAATAGGACGAAAACTTTCAGCTCAACCCCCGTTATAAGAACAAATTTTCCTGCTTCAGCCTTGAATTTAATCATCAGGCATCGTACAGAAATACAACTCTTGTAGCTGCTCCCGTTTTATTGCCACCACATTGCCATGTCACATATTTGAACCATGGTTGCTTGCAGCCACAACGCAGATTTATAACCACTATACGATATCGGCGAGTTACCCGACTTGTTGTGTGGCACTACTCCTGTCTGCATGCACAACGGTGCTCACAGCTTACAGCAGCACTGCAAAGCCTCACACATGATCAATCCCTGCTCATGCTCACACAGCGCTCTTTCTACGGCGTGGCTCCAGGCACCAGGGAAATACTTTCAGGTTAGGGGGAGAGGTGGGACCATTGTGGCCCAGGTGAAGCTAAACGGAATTATTTTTAAGGCTATAATTGTACTAGTATTACCATGAATTTACCTGATTAAGCAGCACGGATTCCAGTGAAAGACTAATGTGGAATCCACTTTGTGACTCTGGCATGAGGCTTACCGAGGGCTTTTGCCAGTGGGCCATGCGCTTGCCGTGATTGTATAGTGATTCGTACTCTGCGTTGTGGGTGCAGCAGTTATGGTTCAAATCCGAGTCTCGGCAGTGTGGCGATAATGATACGGCAGTGGCTCATTAACTTTTTTTTCCTGCAATCTGTATCTGAGTTTTTGTGTTCTTCTATTTAACGATGTTGGTTTGAAAAGTGCAACACCTTCTGAAACGTTTAGAAGTATCATTGTATTTAAATTAGTAATGAAACATATATATTGCTCGCATGTGTCCATCCATCTGATATCTGGATTAATGGTTAAACCATTGTCTTCAAGGAATGTCAAAGCCAGGAGGTACGATGTTTGGGTCTCGAATGAGGTACTTATTCTGGATGTCCACAATGTTCTGCTCTGTTCATAAGCATAACTGGGTGAGATTTTAGGTTAGTAACAGCGTAATCCCAGAATCTGACGCAATCTTGAATCAACGAGGTTGTCATTGGCAAGAAAATGCGTAAACTCCATTGTCGTTTGAATGTGGATATTTGGTAGCCTGTTCATTGGTGTGCGTTTCAGGGTTCTGATTATTATGCACATTGCATTATGGGCAGTCATCGACTTACGAACTGGTTCCGTTACTGAGGTCCGTTTGTAAGTCGAATTATTCGTAAGTCAGAACACAATAATGTACTCTATTTAAATGCACATACGGTCAGTATTCATAAATGTGTTATAGTTCAACAAAAAAGGGAAGCGTCGTTAAACTCATAAATAAAAATAAATATTGAACATTTGCATGTCATACTGTAATACATATTGTATAATAAATACAACATAAAATAACACACAATTGCACACACATGGAGGCACACGTGCATGAACACACACTAACGACAATGATCTCCCATATAGCCTTAACAGACTGTTAGGGCAAGTGCTCTTAGTGAGTACCTATGAAGGCCGGCCATGACACACTAGGTGGCAGTGGCTAGCACTACGCTGGTCGCCTTTGACTGCCAGTGGAATGTTAATACACCATAGCAGGTACTCATTTATGGCTGAGTTGACCTAGGGGAGGCCCAGGACCCATTCAGATAATCGTCAAACTTGGGTCGTTAGGTTGGTAGCGCAGCGCGTTAACCGTTGCACTACCGCTCCCCCCACACACACACGTGCGTGTACACACACATGCACACTCACTTTTTAACACACACGTGTGCGTGTATACATATGTAGTGGGTTCAACTGAGTCGCACACTTAGACTTGGAGCCAGCGCATTTATTTAGTTCCAACACACGGGGTAAACTTTCCCCTTAACATGATAACAACCTAGGGTGGTGACCACCCGGCTAACTACACTAGTTACCACGTAACTGTTAACTATGGACCCGGGACCAACAGCATACTACCCGGGTCCACGTGCTGGAAGACTCGTAGAAGGAGATCGTAGTCGAAGGGTTTCTTTCCCGGGATGAACAACAACCACGATCCCTCTCGAGACTCGGCTTATATTCTTTGCAGCGTGGCAGGCTCCGCCCTTGGCCATGCCCCCCTTCCAGAACCATCAGGAAAAACCTGGGTTCTGCCCACGTGATCCTCCTAGCCCCATCTTCGGGTCCCCCCTGTCATTCAACCTGGTCACGTGTCCTCCCGGGTCAACCAGAGTGCCATGGCTTCACACGACCTTCCCCTTTGATCGGCATACACACACAGCGTGCCCTCTAGGGCCGGCACTGCACTTACAGTATGGTGCTATCCAGCGATGTCACTCTAAGCACACCGTGCCCCTCTAGGGCCGGTACTGCACCCACAGCATGGTGACATCCAGCGATGTCACTACACATTTTCACAAACATTCGCTTCCAGTGGGAGGCTGACTCAGTACATCTGAAGTATTTGAATGACGGCAGGAAACTCCTTGACGGGTAACACACTTTTTATTAAATCTTGACTTGTCACTATACAACGAGTGGTCTCTATTTCTCGGACTACACCTACTTCACTCGACACGTGTAGTTACTATTTCTCCGGCTACACACACTTCACTTGACTCGTGTAGCTTCTATTCCTCCGGCTACACACACTTCCCTTGACCCCGTAACGTCCGTGGAGCCTACAGGCCCACCCCAGCTTGGGCGTGGGCCCCAACCTCTGAGTCCCACGAGCCGGCTCTCTCACGGACGTTCGGCCCCGGGTCCCAGGGTTCCGCCTCTTCCTCCGTCTTCCGTCTTCGCTGGTACTCTCCCCCCGTGCGCCTGTGCGCATCCCCTTATATAGTCCCCGCTCACGGGAGACGGAGTGTATGCGGACCTCGACGTGAGCATCGCTCCTTAGTTGACCAATCACGCCGCGCTGTTCCTACGATCCGTTTTCCCCAGCGCGTGTTACCACTACACAACCAATCACGCCGCGCTGCCACACGATCACTCCCTCTCAAGTGCGTCACCGGCACACAGCCAATCACCACCACACAACCCATGACCCCGCGCTGACCCCTGATCCCCCACCGTCAGCGCGCGTCACCAACACACACAGCCAATCACTACGCGCTGACACACGATCCCTACCCCAGCGCGTATCACCACTACATCACCCCCTCCCACATAGCTCGCAGCCGGCCCGGCTGCTAAACAACAACACAACACAACGTCAACACAAGAAAAACCCCACCCCCCAAGTGTGCCCCGTAACGCAACAACAACAACACAACAACAACTTATGTACAAATCGACAACCAACGCAATAAAAGTCAACAACAACACACACAACACCTAGATAAGAAGCTATGTACAGCCCGACGAACAACACAATAAAAGCGAATTCCAGAAAATGAACGCGTCCAGTGTCTCTGCGACTACATGCAGTGACGAGGCGCTCCGGCCGCCTCGACTCCTCAATCGGTAGATCATAACAAGTAGCGCGACCTAGCGCGAGTCCGCCTGGCCGGTCCGTCGTATGGGACGGGACGCTGACGACCGTCCGGTGGCTCCGGCTGCTCTGGACGGTGCGGATCGGGCCTGGAATGACCGGCCGCGCCGCGAAGATCCGGCCGCCGGTGGTCGGCAGCTGTCAGTTCCGAGACACCTGGGAGCGGATCAGGCGGAGACACGTGAGGATCAGGCAGAGACATTTCCCCCCTTGGGTCGTCGGTCACGTCACATGCTCGGCCCTCACGACACAAAAGGAGGCCATATGGAGGCGAGAACGGTTTCAGTCGGGAGGGGTGGACGTACCAACGACGCTTTCCCCATTTTATTTGAACGCACTGGGGGCGTGCAACCCGCACGACCTCCACGGGTCCCCGCCATGGCTTCAACAATTTAGGCGATGTAGCCAAAGGTGCCTGAGGGCAATGCAGCCAGGCCCTATCACCTGGTTTCCAGTCGTGCCCGGACACCTTCCGTGCACGCAACCGCTCGTTTGCAATTTGGCGAGCCCGCGAATTAAGCCGTGCGGCCTCCCTTGCCTCTGTCAGCTTATGGATATTAAGTTTAATATGTTCTGCCAATTTCGAATTTGTTCGTGGTGCGGACAGGCCCAGCCGCGTTTCCATGGGCGGGTCGGCTTCCCGACCGTACATCAGATAGAATGGGGAAAATCCCGTTGCTGAATGGGGGGCCATTCTATACGCGGCGAGGACCCCCGGGACCTGCAGGTCCCAATCAACATGTGCCTCACACACCTGCTGGCACAGTATAGAAGTCAAAGTCCTGTGGAGTCTCTCCACCATCCCGTCCGTCTGTGGGTGGTACGGGGAGGTACGCACCTTCTTAGTACCCAATAGGTCGCACACCTCTTGCAGCAATTTACTTGAAAAAATTTTCCCTTGGTCGGTCAGCAAGCGTTCGGGAGCCCCCTTGTCCAGGACGTAGCCCTGGACAAAGGCGTCCGTCACAGCCGCCGCCGACTGGTTGGCGAGTGGCCACGCCATAGGCCACCGGGTAAAATATTCGACACCCACCAACAGGTACTTATTACCCCTAGGCGTGACTGGAAAAGGCCCCAAAATATCGAGCGCAACGAGTTCGTTAGTGCGCGAGACCTGAATAGATTGCAGCGGTGGATTAGATGCCACGGGTGGTGGTTTCCGTCTGGCGCAATCAACACATCCCTTTAGAATATTTACCACGTCACTCCCCATCCCCGGCCAATAATAGTCACGCTGAAGCAGAGCAAGCGTTTTGTTTACTCCCAAATGCAAGAGGCGTTCATGTGCGGCCAGGACAACTTTCCCCCTCACAGCGGAAGGCACCACAAGTGCGTGCCGCCGGGACAAACTATCCCATCTCATTAATAGGCCTTGCTTAAGTACCCAGGAGCCAGTTCGCTCCCGGCCCTCCTCGCGACCCCCCACCCTGCGGCGCAATGCTAGCAGGGAGCTGTCTTCCATTTGGAGATGGCCCCACTCAATCAGCGACAGTGAGAGTAGCGAGTCCTCTCCCTCAGGGGTAGCGGGAACATCCCCGATTGGTGCACCCGCGGTCGCAGCCAACGCCCCCATACCTTCCCCAACTGTCGGTTTACAGCGCGCCGATCCCAATAAGCACGCACATTTGTGACAAGGCGACAATCGCGACAGGGCATCGGCGTTTGTGTGGCGCAACCCCTTACGGTATGTAGTCGTGAACTGATAGTCCTGGAGGACTTCCAACCACCGTGACAATTGGCCTGAGGGTTGGGCGACCCTCAATGAATACTGAAGCGCCGCGTGGTCCGTCCGGACCGTAAAGTGACGGCCATAGAGATACGGTCTAAACTGTTGTACAAAAAAAACAATAGCAAGCAGCTCGCGACGGGTGACGCAGTAGCGCTGCTCCGCCGGTGACAATACCCTGCTACCATAGGCGACCACCCTTTCGACTCCCCCAACGACTTGCGAGAGCACCCCCCCAATGCCCGTGTTGCTAGCATCCGTGTCTAGCAAGAAGGGACTCGCAAAGTCAGGATAACGCAAGGGTGGGGCACCCACCAAGGAGGGAGCAGAACGCGGCCTCCTCCTCCGGTCAACATCGGAACTTGATTCCTTTTGCCGTTAGAGCGTGCAAGGGTTTTGCAATGGTGGCGAAATGCTCAACGAATCGGCGGTAATAAGAAGCAAACCCGATGAAACTGCGCACGTCCGAAACTGACGTGGGCGTCGGCCCTGAACTGACACAGTCCGTCTTCGCGGGATCGGTAGAGATCCCCGAAGAGTCGACAATGTGGCCCAAGTATCTAACGGACTTACGAAGAAGGTGGCATTTGGCCGGTTTAAACTTTAAATTAGCCGATCGCATTCTCAAGAACACCCCTCTCAATCGCTGGAGGTGTTCCTCAAACGTCTTACTGAAAACAATGACATCGTCAAGGTAAATCAAGCACGTATCCCATTGCAAGCCCGACAAAACCAACTCCATAAGGCGCTGAAATGTCGCGGGAGCGGAGTGAAGTCCCATGGGTAACCGGTTAAACTGGAACAGGCCCCCTGGAGTCCGAAACGCTGTCTTAGGTTTAGACTCGTCGTCGAGTGGAAACTGCCAGAATCCCGATAATAAATCAAGAGTCGAAAAATATCGCGCACCAGACAATGCATCGAGGGACTCGTCCATTCTGGGGAGCGGATACGCGCCAGCCACAGAGATTTTATTCAGGCGACGGAAATCTATGCAAAAATCGCAAGGACCCGTCCTGCTTTTTAACCAGCACAATAGGTGCTCCCCAAGGACTGGAAGAAGGCAAAATAATGTCGGCTTCCAGCATATCGTTGAGGGCCGACTGAACGTGTTCCTTCTCAGCAGGACTCAGTCGGAAGGGATTTTGCCTGACCGGTGCCGCATCGCCCGTTTCAATATGGTGGCGTAACAGGTTCGTGCACCCAATGTCATACTTATGCTTACTAAACACATCAGAAAACTCTATCAGCAACGCCCGCAGCGCACCCAACTGTACCGTTGACAAATCGGTCGAGTCCGCGCACAGCGAATCGACCCATACAAGGTCCTCCCTCGCTGTAATGTTCCGCGTGGGGCTCGGATCAACCTGCGCAACCAGCCGCTCTTCCGCAGGGACCCGTGCCGCGTGAGCTAGCACGGTGCCCTGCTGAATAACGGCCGGCCGCGACCCAGCGTTTAAAACCATCACAAACGGGTCCTTGTCAGCCCGAACCAAAGTGTGAGCCACCGACAAATCGAGACCTCCGACAGCCCTATTTGAAGGACCCAACAGCATGCCTTGTTCCGAGGTCTCCCCCACCCACGGTTTCCGCAACCGGAGGGGAATTAACATCTGTGAACCCGGGGGCACGTGCACGGTCTGTGTCGCTAACGCTTGTATCGTAGCGCACGCCGTCCGAATTTCAGTAGGGTTCGTCAAAAATGAAATACGGCGACCCGATGGTAGTTCAATGCAACGCTGATCGATGAGAATTTTAATGGGCATTTTAGCCAAAAAATCTGTGCCCAATAGACAAGGAACCGCCAAGGAAGAAGAAACGAAAACGGGTCCCGACAATTTTATATCTCCAATGCAAATGGACGCCCTAATCTGACCGATAATGCCCAACGATCCCCCATTAGCGGCGTAAAATGGCACGTCCACTGGGAGCAGCGGTCGACATTGGACGGGGAGAATGTTGTAAATGAGGTCCGATATAATAGTCGCCGACGCCCCCGTGTCCACTAACACCCTGACCTCGACCCCATCAATGAATCCCGTAACGACGGATGATCCCGCCGAGGCAGCCACTATTCTGTGCCCCAACTCCGACCATTTAATGTCCCCCCGGTCCCGGCCGAACCCCCCTTGCCGAACCGAATTCCCGAACCCTAACCGGCTCTCCTCCGCCGCAACGCGACGGCCCATGTGTGTCGTGCACGTAGGCCGAGCATGTGAGGTGCCGCGACTTGCCGGGGTTAGTAGGGACGACTTGGGGCCTTGGTCGTCGTCCAGCCGAGGTCCCATGGCGCGCTGACGTGGAGCGCGGCAACCGGACGCCACGTGGCCCCGGAGGCCGCAGTTATAACACGTGATGAGGGTCGTCGGAGATCTCGGTTGCTCCAGCTTGCGGGCCGATCGCAGAGGCGAACGACCCCCCGACCTCCAGTCCCTCGGTCGTCCCGTGGTGAACGCCTCCTCTCGTGGGCTGACAACTTGGGGTTCGGTGACCACCGGGCCCAGAGCTGAGGCCACGGCAGCGTTGCAGACGACCCCCTGTTTACGTTGAAGGACCTCGTGCGCCTGTATACTTGTTGCGACTCGCAAGGAAGAAATATCGATCTCGTCGGCCGTGTTGATGGGGACCCCCAGGTCCTGCGCCAACTTGAGCAGTTGCTCCAAGACCATCGCGTCCTGGCCCTCCTCGTCCATACGAGGGAACGCGGCGTCGGCGAGAGCCAGCAACGCCGTCCGGTAGGCGAGCACGGTCTCCGTGTCCACCTTCCGCCTTGCGTAAAAATGATGGCGGCACGCCGAGGGAGGTCCGTAGACCTTGGCCATGAGACCCAACGCGGCCTTAAGCGTGGAGCGGTCCGACCTCCGTGCTGACGTGAAGGCCACGAGCGCGTTGTCGTCCAACATGGCAGGCAGTGCCCGCAGCGCCGTAGCGTCGGACCAGGCGGACATTTCCTGATGCGCCAGAAATCTGCGCTGGAATTGGCCCCAGTCCCCGCCATCCGCCTTGAAGGCTGACAATGTTGGAAGGCGCTGTTGAAAGATGAAGGCGTCCTCTGCCTCGTGGTTCCTCTCCGCCCCTCCGTCGGTGTGCGAGATGGCGGCCCCAATGGCGGGTGTCTGATGGCGGTCCGCAGCGCGCGTTGATGATGTAAGCGGGCGCGCTTGGAGAACCGCTGCCACGTGGTGCTCGCCGTTCCCGCCAAAAGATGGCCGCGCAGTAGAAAGGGCGGGAATCCCCCAGTCATTTTGGCGGGAATCCGCGGGGCGACCCTGTTGAATGTCCGCCGACGTCCCCGCTCCTCCCGACGTGCTGATCTCTGCCAGGATGGACGCGGCGGCGAGCAGCAGCTCCGCCAGACGGGAGTGCGCCTCGCGGAGCACGGCTTCGGTCCCCAATCGCTCGTCCGGCGCCCTCGGCGGATCCTGCGGCGTCGGCATTTCTTCTTCCTCACCCCCCAATGCCAGCTGGCCCGAGTCGTCAAGGTTATCCTCGCGGTCAATCTCGTGAGTCCGACGGGTCTTCCTTGTATCCATGCTTGGAAGACTGTTTCACTTTTGACGCCAGTTGAAGTATTTGAATGACGGCAGGAAACTCCTTGACGGGTAACACACTTTTTATTAAATCTTGACTTGTCACTATACAACGAGTGGTCTCTATTCCTCGGACTACACCCACTTCACTCGACACGTGTAGT
The DNA here is from genome assembly GCF_964198595.1 of Lampetra fluviatilis. Lineage (NCBI taxonomy): Eukaryota > Metazoa > Chordata > Hyperoartia > Petromyzontiformes > Petromyzontidae > Lampetra > Lampetra fluviatilis. The sequence goes on along the minus strand of NC_136295.1, from coordinate 936,229 downwards.
TACTATTTCTCCGGCTACACACACTTCACTTGACTCGTGTAGCTTCTATTCCTCCGGCTACACACACTTCCCTTGACCCCGTAACGTCCGTGGAGCCTACAGGCCCACCCCAGCTTGGGCGTGGGCCCCAACCTCTGAGTCCCACGAGCCGGCTCTCTCACGGACGTTCGGCCCCGGGTCCCAGGGTTCCGCCTCTTCCTCCGTCTTCCGTCTTCGCTGGTACTCTCCCCCCGTGCGCCTGTGCGCATCCCCTTATATAGTCCCCGCTCACGGGAGACGGAGTGTATGCGGACCTCGACGTGAGCATCGCTCCTTAGTTGACCAATCACGCCGCACTGTTCCTACGATCCGTTTTCCCCAGCGCGTGTTACCACTACACAACCAATCACGCCGCGCTGCCACACGATCACTCCCTCTCAAGCGCGTCACCGGCACACAGCCAATCACCACCACACAACCCATGACCCCGCGCTGACCCCTGATCCCCCACCGTCAGCGCGCGTCACCAACACACACAGCCAATCACTACGCGCTGACACACGATCCCTACCCCAGCGCGTATCACCACTACACATCTTGCAGGTGGATCGCTCTGTTGAACAAAATAGTTCTGCAGTTCAGTTTGCGAGTGCGAGTTTTCGTTTGCAAGTTACAAAAATTATCATGGAAGCTGGTTCGTAAGTGCGGATGTTCGGAAGTCGGGTGTTCATAAGTGAAAGACTGCCTGTATTTGTGTATGCGCTCCCATACCAGGCTGGAGCATTCTACTCTGCCAACAATTAGATTAGTAATAGGGTGATAATTAGCAGCAAATCAGCTAAGGCACCCCAATTTGTTCCTGCATGTTTCTGTAGCAGGACGATTCTTGATTTGGTCTTTCCTCACATCTATTTTTACGTGGGGTTTGAAGGTCAGGCTTATAACCACAACCTCAAGATATCTTGAAGTGGGGTCATAGTGCATTGAGCGACCACAGAAGGGCACATCAAGGGTGTAATCTGATGCATGATGGTTTAGGCCATGGGTCGGCAAACCTCTGGCTTAAAGAACCACAGAGCCGCATACGGTGGCTCTTTAAGGACTGCAGTTTGACTCTTGAAATTCGAAAAAAATGGCTATTATTATTTTGGTTGCCGACCCCTGACCATGGAAGTGCAGCTCACCATGGAAGTCCGGTTTTCCTTGGAAGTCCAGTTTACCATCGAAGTCCAGTTTGCCATGGAAGTTCAGTTTGTCATGAAAGTCCAATTTACTGTGGATGTCCAGTTTACCAATGAAGTCCAGTTTACCATGGGCAGGGGTCAGCAAGCTGTGGCTCCAGAGCCGCATGCGGCTCATTAAGGACTGCTTTATGACCTTATTTATTAAGGATCCTCTCGTATTCATCACGTGCATTGCGGCTCTTGAAATATTGTTTTTTTTACCAAATTCGAAAAAATGGCTCTTGTTTAGGTGGAATGCGCTTGTGGTGGTCTTGGAGGAATTTGGTCGGAGTCTTCAGTGACAGCAATATGCCTCCAATAAAATATGACTCGAGATTTGTGCCCTGTGTCATCTACATACATGTGTCATCTACATACATGAACTTGCGAGATGATGTACATGACAGATGATTTTTACGTTCAATAGTGATGGTACTAGTACCGAGCCTTGAGGGAGGCCATTGTTCATTATTCAATTTTTACTGCAGTGACAACACAATGTGCACAATGAATACATCAATTTGCGTCAAATATTATAGAACTTTGCAAAAATTATCTACATTTGAATTTTAACAAGTGCATGTCTAATCTCGAGCAAAATTTATATTTCAATGCACACATTATGGTACAATTGAAATATTTAAATTATTACCGCTCTAAAGTGCAGTACATTTATTGGCACCAACTTGTACGGTGCAACATCTGACAGGCTTGTGCGTATGATAAAAACATAACTGGAAAGGGCGTGGCTAATTTCTGCGTGGCACCGCCAGGGAAAACGGAGTCGACGCTTCCTAATGAGCTTGTGATGTCACAGGATCACGGCTCTGTGCGCTGCAAATTCGGCACTTTTTTTTAAATAAGCGAACAAGAGTATCGCTGAAAAAATATAAGTGGAAAACGGGCTAAAGTATACTGCACCATTGTGATTTCAGGTGATTTTGTGGAAAATTAGCAACCTTGAGCCACCCCTTGACTCGGTCTTAGATGGGTGCCCAGTGTGGTGTGCACATTGGAATGTATTACTGCACACCTATAATTCAGTGCTTTGGAGGCAATGTTGAATCCCCAAAAGGTGGGGGCTAGCAGCTTCGCCAATGGTGACGTCATCATCACGATCTTTCACCGGCTTCTTTGTCTTCACAATTGTTATATTCATATGTATGTTGTCTTCATCATCATTGTTTTTAAGTAATGTGAAACTGCCTGTGGCTTAGCCCTACAATTTCACACTTCTGTGAAGGGTTCATGCAATAACCTGATTGGTCGACTTGGTATGCCAAGCGTGCCAAGCGTGCCGACATCATCACGCTGGACCTTCAGACGTTCCTCCCCTGGCTGCTAACTGGCTGTGAGAATTTGCGTGTAATGGGGCCTTATAAAAGTCATGCTGAGCCGGTGGAACCGGGCTGAGAGCATTTGAACTTGTCAATGAGGACCTCTCTTACCGGTAATTGCCGAAATGGCTGTGGCCTGACAAAATGGTTTACTGGTCGACATTAATTTTATTTAGAGAGGCATAGCGCTGTTGTTTTTTAAAAATATTGCACTCACTGCAGATAACTGTAGTGTCATAAGCACACTATATGATAGCTGGCGTCAAACTATACCACACGCTCTCCTGCATGGCCTTGTGGGAGCCTTGGTAAAGTTATTTCCGTTTAGTTTTCTTATAGTTCCGTTTTGATGATGTACACGTACGTTATCGGAATGGAATCAGAAGAAAAACTAATGACGTACGTCATCGGAAGGGCAAAGGGTTAAGCTGGATGCGTGGCATGCTTGTCATTTTGAAAAAATAAATCCGGAAACACCATTTAATGGCGATTAAATGGCGCTGGTGTGTTCGGAGCACACACTTATGAAATATATCAAATCAATAAGCAGACAATACGCCTCAACATATCTGTCCATCGATGTTAAAAGACAAGTTACACACGGCCTTCTGGGAGAGCATAATTTCAGCAGCACTTGTTCAACACATGCAAACTCTGGATCAGTTTTGACATTCAGTGTCTCCTCAGCTGTCAGGCTTGCTTTAGATAGGATAATCTTGATTTGAAACTTTCATGACTGCAGGACTTCATACTCTTTGGTTATTTCGGTAAAGTCACGTATATAGAAAAAATAACGAATAAATCACAACGTTTCGATGGCAACACAAGCCATCGTCTTCAGGTGATTTTTTTAAATAAACAACAGGCGGACTGATGAGGAGGAAATGTAGCGAGATAGCTACTACAAACAAGGGTTATATACGTAGGGTAAGTGGATGGGACTAGGGATGGTATTTGCAAGTGGTGAGTATCGGCTAATTTGAGGAGGGGGAGGGGGGAGCTATCGCAACAAGTGAGAGGGTGGGGGTGAAATTTACAGAGGGAAAAATTGGGGAGGATTTCCACACTACTCAGACATGACTTCAACCGAGAAGATGGATGCAAAATGTAGCAATCTTTGGAAGGACATTGATCAACCAGGTATGGTGTTGACTGTTGTGTTGGCCGACTCTCTGAGTTGCATTACATTTCTAAGTTTGCTAAGTTTGATATCTTTTTTCGTTTCTCTCTATCACCTTTTTCCCTCTGTAGTTTTCACCCCCATCCTCCCGCCCGTTGCGACAGCTCCCCCTCCCCCTCCTCTGATTAGATGACACTCACCCCTACCCTCTCTGCGGTTACATTTATGTAGGGATGTAAGTAGAATCCCTACGGGGTGTATGCTGTAAGCACCCACGATTTATGCGAGCGAGTGCACCTACCTTTGGAGGGAGTCGACGGAGACATTACGGGAAGCGGGCCCTGCTCGGCGGGGTCCCGTCGCTGGAAGAGAGAGGGGATGTGCCAGGGAGTTAAGGGGGCCTGGAAATAAGGGCCCGAGGACATGAGATGCTGGCTTCTATTCCATCTCGAGAGACCGAGCAGGTGGTGTGACCGAGGGCGGCACGAGGCCAGGCTCGGGGGAGAAGAGGAATGGGGGTGGAGTGGAGGACTCAGTCCAGCGTGGAAAGCGATCGGTGCGGCGGCGTGGGGAGCCCGGAGAATCGGCTATAGAGGGCTGAGTGATAAAGGGACTTCTTCCAAGGGGTCTAGCGAAATCCCCTCAAGTGTTGTGTCCAAGTGTTGGGGACCAAGAGACGACCGGGATCGGCGGACGAAGGCCTACTCCAGAAAGGGATTGTCCCCCGCCGTATGCTTCAAATGCGGCCATCCGGGTCACATCGCCAAGGGGTGCCGGACTAAGCGGGGATGGCCCTCTGGGACGTCGCCTTCCTCTGGTCGACCGTCATTCGTCCCACAGGGCCTTCAGGTGAGTCGGGCTACACTGCACACCCGGCCCTCACACTCACCTCACCCATCCGATTCACGCATCGCGGTCGGATCCGCCAGGGACGGCTGTCCGGTCAGTTTGCTTGGCGAGAAATGCAAGGTAGGGAGACAGATGGGTGGCAATGACGACCCAGTCAATGGTGGGCGTTAGGCCAACGTATTGTGGCCGCGGCCATGACATGTTAATTGATACGGGGACATCTGCCACCATCATATCCGAAAAGATTTTTGATTGCTTGCCGCCTAAATTGGCTATCCTCCGTCCGGTCGAGGTACGGTGTTGCGCGGCCAACGGCGGATCGTTGGGCATTAAGGAGCAAATGGCGGCGACCGTGACCATTGGTGACATTACATTATCTGGCACGGTACTGGTTTCAAAATCGCTGGCCGTACCTTGCCTCTTCTTCTTCTTGGTTCTTTCGGTAAAGTCACGTAAAATAATAAAAATAAAACATAATAAAATAATTATCACGACGTTTCGGCCACAATGCAAGCAGCCGTCCTCAGGTGAAGAACAGGTCTGTCAGAAAGACAGCGTCTGAATGAACACCACCAGGCTTGGCAGCGTATATTTAAGCTGGGTTGGAGGGGGAAGAGCGCCTTGACAAAGGAATTTGCATATCAAGAGGAATTTAGCATATTTATGGGAAATGTAGGTATGTGATTAGTACTACTTATGCCCGTGCATTATGCAGGATTAGCAGCATCAAAGGAGGGGATATGGGAAATGCAGGTATGTGATTAGTACTACTTATGCCCGTGCATTATGCAGGATTAGCAGCATCAAAGGGAGGGGATATGAGAAATGCAGGTATGTGATTAGTACTACTTATGCCCGTGCATTATGCAGGATTAACACCATCAAAGGGAGGGGATAGGGGTAGCATTAATAAAGGGAAGGAGTGTTAATAGTATGTAGCTGCAGTAACTAAAACCACCACGTACCTTGCCTGTTAGGTACGGATTTTCTGGGGAGAATGCCCATTAAAATCCTTGTTGACCAAGGGTGTCTCGAGTTTCCGTCGGGCCGTAGAATGGCCTTCTTGCCCTTTCCGACTCGGCTGGTGAAGGCTAACACTGTCATTCAGGCCCTCGCCCGGCAGACGGTTTTGATCCCTCCTGGAGCACAAATGCTAGTACCCTTGCATCTCAGGAGGCAACTTGATCGGAACGCCACTCATGGCGGTGTTTTTTAAATCCTTTATATTAAGTTCACTTGCTTGCTTGCTTGTGCGCTTACGACCGTGCAAATCTTTCGGTCGTTTTTTAACCCACTTTCCGTGATCCAATCGAGCTGACATTTTGCACACAGACTCGTTGTGCGTGACAATTGCTTTTCGTGAAAAAAATCCAAAATTTTACACTTTTTAGGATTTTTTTTTAATATTTAATTACCAATTGCTTAATGGTGGCAGGCAATCATATGACCCATAGGTGGCAGCCATCTCAAGCCAGAGGACGAGAGGACTCTAGCCGCCCGTTTCAAAGACCAATGTCCTTATATACGACTTTCCTTATATTTAATTTAAAATACCAATGTGATAAAAATGAAACTCTTACTCAAGAAAAACAGAAATTAATAATAAAATAAAACCGATGCCACGCATATAAAGGATTTATAGTGAAAAACTTTGTTTTTACGGGTTAATTTTTTTAACACCGGCCAACAAAGTCAGTCGAAGCCTTATGTTTGTGGGGGCTCAGACGATCGTCAGGGACGACCAGCAACCCTTTATTCAGATTTTGAACACGGGTCTGGGACCCACAATCATACAGGCGGGCACGGTTCTGGCTCACGCTTCGCCAGCGGATGAACATGTCTTGGGATTTAACTCTGAAAGATTAGTCGCAGCTGCGGAGCAGAGGGAGAGCTGCGATGACGCGTGGGTGGACGCTCTGTGCACCGAGAGCCCTGATCTGTCCGAGGATTAGAGGTCTGCATTACGTGCTCTCCTTCTTGAATTCTCGAACATCTTCAGTAAATCTAAATACGACATCGGCCGCACGTCCTTAGTGCACCATCATATTGAGACGGGCGATGCGGCCCCCATCCAGATGAACTCGTATAGGCTGAGCCCAACGGAGAAAGAGCATGTTCGCCAGATATTATCGCGCCTTCCACCAGTCCGTGGGGCGCGCCGATTGTCCTCGTGAAAAAACAGGATGGCTTCTTACGGTTTTGTGTGGATTTCCGGAAGTTGAACAAGGTATCGGTTGCCGACGCTTACCCACTCCCGCGGATGGATGATTCCTTGGATGTTCTGTCGGGGGCACGGTTCTTTTCAACCCTTGATTTGCGTTCCAGCTTTTAGCAGTTGCCCCTGGATGAAAGCTCAAAACCTAAGACGGCATTTCGTACCCCCCAAGGGTTGTTTGAGTTTAATCGGCTTCCCATGGGGCTCCACTCCAGCCCTGCTACTCACAAACAGCTTATTGAATTGGTTTTGGCGGGACTCCAGTGGGACTCATGTCTCATTTATCTCGATGACGTGATTGTCTTTTCACCTACGTTCGAGGAACACCTGCCACGGTTGAGGGCCGTCTTTCTTAAAACGCGTCAGCTAACTTGAAATGCGAAGCTTTGTCGGGTTTGCCTCCTATTACCGTCGATTCGTGCCCGGCTTTGCCACCTTGGCAAAACTGCTGCATGTCTTTACCGCGGAAGGCCGGAAATTCCACTGGGGGATGGAGGAGGAAGCAGCTTTTACCACGCTGCAGAAGGGGTTAGTCGATGCACCTCCTCTCTGTTATCCGGACTTTTCGTGGCCCTTTCTCCTCGACACAGACACCAGCAACACAGGAATTGGCGCAGTACTGTCCCAGGTGGTAGACGGAGTGGAGAGAGTCGTGGCCTATGGGAGTCGGGTATTGTCCCCTGCGGAACAGCGATACTGAGTGATGCGACAAGAATTATTGGCCATCATCTACTTCATCCAATTGTATCGTCCGTACTTCTACGGGAGGGCGTTTGAGGTATAGTTAGACCACGCGGCCCTCCAGTACGCGTTGCACATAGAACAACCATCCAGACAACTGTCACGATGGCTCGAGATCTTGCAAGATTATACTTTTAAAATCTCGTATAGGAAGAGCATCCATCATAACAATGCGGACGCGCTCTCTAGGTTGCCACCTTGTGACTCTTGTGCGTGCTTTTCGGGAGCGGGTCGCTGCAAACCTCGGGGGGGTGAAGTTTTGCAGGCCATGGCAGCTTCTGATGACAGGTTACCACAGGACACGAATCACCTGCGTGATAGAACGCTTGGTCTCACGCAGGAGGAATGGGGCCGACTCCAAATGGAGGATGCCTCGCTACTTAAGCTGCGGCGCCATGTCGGTAAGGCTGGGGGTCAGGTTAACGTTGAGGGGTTGCATCGGTTACCCTCGATGGGGGGTTGTTGATGAAATGGGATGAGGAAATCCCAGCGTTATGCCCTGGTGGTACCATCTGTTCTACGGGGAAAGGCCATAAGGGCAGAGGACGAGTGGCTAATGCACCTAGGTGTCCAGAAAACGTTGGCTACCCTGAAACTATAATTTTTCTGGCCAAGCATGGCCGACAATGTTTATAACGTGCTGCAAGGGTGCACGGATTGTGCTCGCCGAAGACCTCTGCTGAGAACAGATCGTTCGCCGCTAAAATCCATCTGCGTTTTCCGGGTGAATGAACTTGTCGCGCACGATGTCCTCGGTCCGTTTCCCACCACCCCAAGGGGGAATGAATATTTATTAGTAGGGGTGGAGTATTTGTTGCGTTTGCCTATGGCTTGACCGTTACCAAACCAATCGGTAGAGGCCATCACTACCGCGTTCCTTCATGGCTATGTACTCGATAAAGGCACCCCGGACCGTTTCTTGACGGAGCAAGGGAAAAAAATTCCTCTAAACTGCTGCAGGAAGTGTGCGATCATTTGGGTAGCAAGAAGGTAAAGTACATCGCCTTATCACCCCAAATGGACGGCATGGTCGAGAGATTACACAGGACCCTTTCGTTCATGTTGTGCCGACGTGTTAACGAAACCCAGTCCGACTGGGATTTGCATGTTCCGAGCGTCCTCGTGGCATACAGTTCCGCTCCGCATGCTTCTGCGGGGTTTTCCCCATTTTTAATGTATAGGAGGTAGCGTGACCCGCCAATCGACGTACAATTGAAACCCCTGGGAAAATGGACTAAGATTTCGAACCCTATGCGCATGGTCCTGCAGCATTTGGAGGAGGCTAGGGAGGTGTCCTGGGGAAACTCGGCCAACGAACGTCTGGTCAGGCCTCGCCGGCCCACTATGGTATTGGCGAAAGGTGACAAGGCGTGGCTCCATTGCCCTCATGTCCCACTGGGCACCTCGCCCAAACTGCACAAGCCATGGCAGGGACCAGTAGAGGTAGTAGAGGTGCGGAGTCCACAGTGTGTGTGGATCCAATATGGTCGTCGTCGCTGGTTTGTGTACCCGTCGCGACTGAAACGTTTTGTTCCACCGTACGTTGGTTCTTCATTCCCAATCCACGAGGGCCGGGGGTCCGGTAAGTCTGATGAGCTGGGGCGCGCGTCACCTGATGTCCTTCCTCAGAACAGTTCTGCTATTCTGCCTGCAGGGTCCGGGCGCCTAGAGGGACCGATGTCGCCAGTCAGTCTGGGACAAGGGGTGCAGGGGAACACGGAGCTGCCATCGCCTGACCCTGCCCCGCGGGGGGATCCTCGCTTCAGGAGGTGCCGCCATCTTCCGTACCCCCTTTGCTGGATGGACCAGCAATGAGAACTCTGGCTAAGACGGCTCGATTTAAATGACCATCCATCAGCAGTTGCTTATACCTACACCGGGGTCCACGTCTGCAACCTGAGCCAGATGAGCCGTTGGCTGAACCGAGCTCATCTCGTGTGCGGTATTGTATGGACGAGGTTTAGGGTTGGCCAGTCCGGGGGGTGGTTTACCCATTGTACATATGTTCTGACTGGTTTTGTTCCCTTCCTCAAATTTTTTATTTTTCTTGATTCTATATATAATGTACATATTGGCTTTTCCTCGTTCGGGTATATTTATTGTTGTTAATGGTTGTTCTTGTTTCGTTCTGTTGGAGGCCCACACTTGTGTTGCTTTTATGTTGGTCAGCCGGGACGGCTGAGTGATGTAGGGATGTAAGTAGCGTCCCTACGGGGTGTATGCTGTAAGCACTCACGATTTATGCGAGCGAGTGCACTTACCTCTTGAGGGAGTCGACGGAGACGTTGCGGGAAGCGGGCCCTGCTCGGCAGGGTCTCATCAGGGGAGTTAAAGAGGCCCGGAAATGAGGGCCCGAGGACATGTGATGCTGGCTCCTGATCCGTCTCGAGAGACCGAGCAGGGGGCGTGGCCGGGGGAGGCACGAGATCAGGCTCAAGAGAGGAGAAGAGGAACAGGGGCGGAGCGGAGGACGCAGTCCAGCATAGGAAGCCCGGGGAATCGGCTATAGGGGGCTGAGTGATAAGGGGACCTCTTCCAAGGGGTCTAGCCAAATTCCCCCAAGTGTTGTGTCCAAGTATTGTGTCCAAGTGTTGTGTTATACCTAGCCCTAGAAGTTATAATAAATTGTGGTGCCTCCAGATCTCTGCGTGTGCCTCGTCTGACACACTACATCTACTTACAATTCCATCCCTATTCCCACCCACTTACCCTTGGATTTTCAGACATGACTTCAACCGAGAAGATGGATGCAAAATTTAGCAATCTTTGGAAGGATGTTGATCAACCAGGTGTGGTGTTGACTGTTGTGTTGGCCGACTCTCTGAGTTGCATTACATTACTAAGTTGTTTCTGTCTGTAAATTTCACCCCCACCCTCTCACCGTTGCAACAGCTCCCCCCTCCTCGGATTAGCCGACACTCACCACTTGCAAATTTCATCCCTAGTCCTGCCCACTTACCATATATATATAGTGGCGCAACGCGCGTGTGTTTATAACGGCTACACGTACACGCTTGGCTGCCAGGGGAAGGCAGTTGGCGAGCATTGCCACGGGAATGGGAGCGCGACGCGGCTGGGTAACGTTGGGAGCAGCCGGGTGCGGGAAGTCCGTTGGTGTAATTAAAATAGGATAAGGACCGGAATTGAAGAGACCAGTACCTGTCAATCAGATAGAGGAATATTCTGGACAAAATGTTCTGGAAGGGTTGCGAGGGCTATATAAGACGAGCAAACGAGCTCGGAGGGACAGTGGGCTGAAGACAGAAGACAAGACAAATTGAAGCCGGACCTGCATGGGCTAGCTAGAGTTTCCCTGGGTGGGAGTAGTCCTGTGTGGGCTCGTATAGGCTAGGGATAGGGACGCTAGGGGCGTGAGCGCAGTCCGTACGTCGGCACACTTAACCCCCGGGGTTGCCATGGTATCAATCCGCTGAGACGGCGAGACACGGGACCCATATAGGCTAGGGGTAGAGACACTAAGGGAGTGAGCCCAGTCCGTACATCGGCATGCTTTAATGCCGTGGGTGCCATGGTATCGACCCGCTGAGACAGCGAGACATGGCAGCCGAAAGGGGCGAGGAAGGATTGTAGAGAGTGAAACCGGGAGGCGGCGAATGAGAGCGAACGAGCGGCGCACGGCAGAATCTCGCATGCTGCAACAAGTGCTGTAAAAGTGACATTGTGAATAAAGTGGCCTGGGAAGGAAAAGACAAGAGGTCGTCTGCCTCAAATCTACAACACTACACATATATAACCCTTGGTTGTAGTAGCTCTCTCGCTACATTTCCTCCTCTGCAGTCCGCCTGTTGTTTATAAAAAAAAATCACCTGAAGACGATGGCTTGTGTTGCTATCGAAACGTCGTGATTTATTAGTTATTTTTTCTATCTTCTTGACTTTCTGAAAGAACGAAAGAGTATGTTTAGATAGGATACTTGTTTTTTACGTGGAGAGACGGATATGTGGAGGTGTATTTTCAGCCTGGAGCCCCCCTTCTACTCGGTGGGCTCTAAGTTATGGCTGCATACCCCACGCGTAGGGGCCGGACAGGTGGGGAAGCTGCCCACCTACTGGCGCGGACCCTGGACCGTGGTGCGGCAGATCTCCCCCTACTGATCCAGGGCGGGGAGAGGGGCCGAGAAACGGTGGTCAATGTCCGCCGACTAAAACCGTGGAGGGCGGCCCCGGCGGGTGAGGCACCCACTCCTCGGGTGCCCCGAAACTCCAAAATCGCCGCACCCCCAGTACCCGACGGCTTCGCGCCGTACATGGGCCCCGCTGGGCCCCAGTTCCCAGCAGGCCCCGGCCCGACAAGGAGGCGCGGCAGCACTTAAACTCCTCCACCCCTGAGTTCGTTCCCCAGCCAGTGGACGCCGGAGGACGGGAGGCGCCTCTGGAATGGAGACGGAGACCACCGCCGGAGCCTCGGACAGCGGAGCCACCACCCATGAAACCGGCAACGAGGTCCGGGCGAGTCCCACGGACTCTGCGGCGCTACCTGGTTGGAGCGTCCTAGACGAGGTGCTCCAGTCAGCTCGGGATGGGGACGGACACCTCGGGGGGCTATGTGGTGCCACGACCACAGAGCAACTCCACAAGCGCTGCGACTCCCGCCCCCCACACTAAACACACACCCGCATGCAGTGCGCCCACGTAGTGTCCTGGCGGGGGGGTTGCCTGGCACATCGGGTTTTACTCCGAAAGGCCCCTAGGGGGAGAGTCCCACGGTTTCCCGGTGTCAGATTGGCCGACCCCCACAGGACAGCTTACATTGCAGTGCCCCTAAATTGGCTTAAAATTGTATGGGCGCAAAAAGAAAAGGTTCCCTGGGCCAACCGCAATGAGTTACACATATTGGGGGGAGGACGGAGGGTGGAATATTAGGCACCCTGAGCAAGGCACCCTGAGCAAGGAACCCTGAGCAAGGGACAATGGGTGGGGGCGTGATGGACGCTCCAGGTGGGGGCGGGGCATCAGTTGTAAATCGAAATGTAGGCACGTGATTGGCTGTGCGACACGATGCCCCCCGGGCCTTTGAAGTTTAGAGTATAAAGGTGGGCGTCCCGGGACGATTAGTTCAGTTTTCTACAACCTCTGGGCCATCCAGACCGACTCCCTGCCGTCCTGCCTCCTCGAGCCGCTCGCAGCATCCGCGTGATGCCAGCGAGTGCTGCTATGAGGCAGTGATAGGTTAGGTTTTCGCTCGTCCCTCTCCCTCTGACTCTCACAGCATTCGTGCGACGCCGGGAGTACAGCTACGAGGTATGTGGTAGAACACTTGAGTGACTGGGTTCATGGGCAGAGTTACACTAGGCTCTCCTCGCGAAATATTCCTCCTCCAGGCAGTGTGTATTGGCGCCATTAATAAACTGTAGTTCAGAATATCGGTGTAGTGTGATTTCTGTGTGTGTGGTTAGAACCTCGGCGTGGTGTCTGCAATTTGTATGTGGTGCGTCTGCGCGGGGGAATCGGGGTGCCTGAGAGAGCGAGCACTGGGATGCAGAGTGTCGGCGCGGGGTTGGTGATTTGAGCGTGTGTGAGGCACGTGTGTATTACAACATATACGTCTGCCATTGGTTGCGCGTGTTTACACGCGTGTGTGGAAAATGCGAACATTCAGCGCCGCGTGAGTGGGGCGGGGGCGGGGTGCGATACACCCGCTTGCTCACGCTCGCGCGTGTTCACAGCGCGTTTACACAGCGTGTCTAGACAGTAAAAAATTGACCCGTAAAAAACTAAGTTTTTCACTATAAATCCTTTATATGCGTGGCGGCTAGAGTCCTCTCGTCCTCTGGCTTGAGATGGCTGCCACCTATGGGTCAGATGATTGCCTGCCACCATTAAGCAATTGGTAATTAAATATAATTTATTTTTTCCTAAAAAGTGTAAAATTTTGGAAAAAAATGTTCACGAAAATAAATTGTCACGCACAACGAGTCTGTGTGCAAAATGTCAGCTCGATTGGATCACAGGAAGTGGGTTAAAAAACGACCGAAAAATTTGCAAGGTCGTAAGCGCGCAAGCAACCAAGCAAGTGAAATTAATATAAAGGATTTCAAAATAGCATTAACTGTGAGTCGTGCACCCATAGTCCTAGCGCCGCCGCTCCTTTCCCTTTAGCATTAGCCTTTCTTTACACGGCTGATTAAGGCTTAACCACTGGGGGGGGGCGTGCATATTTATACAGTCCTATAGCATTATCCTTTGTGTGCAAGCGGATTAGGGTTTAACCCCCTGAGGTGCACGCGCATATTCATACTGCCGTTTTGATTAGCGCCAGCCTTTGTGAGGGAAATACGCACCTGCAGGGGCGCGCGCGTGCACGCCTCTGCGTTCGTTTTTGTGTGGTGGGGTGCGTGTGCGTGGGGAAGATAACCCCGAGCGGTGGTGAGCCAGCCGAGTAGCGATGTCCCTCAAAGAGGGCGCTGGCGCGGAGGGCCGATCACCCGATCGGCGGGGGCGCGGCGAGAGGCGACCAAAGAGGAAGAGGGGGGAATGGATGGGGTGGACGTCACGCCCCGCCCGCTCATGGGGAGCAGGGAGGTGGACGTCAGCCCCCACAAAACTCCTAAAGTTTGCAAAATGATTTTTTTTTGTTATTTAGCAGTACGATCAAACACTTCTGAGATCTGATAATCTTTTGCCGATTTCTGGAGTCGTGTGGCTGATAACACCTAAAAATTTGCAATTTTACACAAACTGTTGCTGACATTAGTTGTTCTTGCGGTGGTGCGTAGCGGATTTCGGGATTCGCCAAAAGTGGCACCCCCACATCGATGCTGATTTTTGGAATTTCACTGCATCAACAAAAAAGGGAATATGCATTTTTTTAAATCGCTTTATTATAACACATTTCGATTTTTTAAGACTTATTTTGGTTGGGGGGGGGGGTGTAAATCAAAGCAAAGCCTTTTGTTGCCAAAACCAGCAAAAGTACTCTGCAGAAACATCGCCACCACTTATGTTCCACACCTGCATTACAATCGTATTAAGTGCAACACAAGTGAACACTATTTTCTGGTGGCCCCATTCCGCTGCTTGTGACGTCGGCACAGCGACTACTCGAAGAATGGACAGGTTGTCGACCGTGACGACACACAGAGACGTGGCTGCCATAACTGAGCACTGCCACCCAGTCAATTTGTTGGCTGCAAAAACTAAGCATTGCAAAGGCTTTGCTTTGCACGTGTGGAAGAGGAATGACTCATCGGCTGGTCAGCAAAGGGACAAGTCTGCACGTGTTGTGGCCCGCGCTTCAAGGATGGTGTCACCGATGATAGAAATTGATGATGCCGATGGCGAGGGATGACAATGATAATGAGGGTGATGACACGTTGAGGGGTGGTAGGGGATGATACAACTAAAACTTTTTATTTAATTAGGTCAGGCCCACTGAGCTAGATAGCTCGTTTCCATAAGCGACCTGGCCCCAAATGATATCTCAAAGAAGTGGCATATCACGTAGACATTTATAGCAGTTGAATACTCTATAAACGCACGTTTATGTGGAGGGGAAACCGAGAGAAGCCAGAGAAAAATCAATGTGACCACGGGGAGAACATACAAACTCCAAATACAGGCGTCAGGGTCGGGATTGAACCCACGACCTCCTGTATACCAGACGAGGTAGTTAATATCTCCTAGCCACCGTGGCGCCCGCGATATTTGGGATATGGGATGACTGTAATGATGGGGTAGAGGCGCATGCCATGCAAGCTGAAGAAGGGGTTCGGGATCAGAAGAGTTATTGTGGGGAAAGAAGGGAGGGAGGAGATTGGCAGGGGAGGTGGTGTAACGCAGATTGAGGTTGAAATGAGCAATGACAAATAAGAGAGGGACATGGGGTGACCAAGGATGTGGGACGAGTAAGGAGATAATAAAAATAATGGACTGAGGGATTTGAGTCAGTCTGGTCTGGTGGGGAAGCTGAACATAGAAGATGGGAGAGAGGCGTTCAAGGAATAGGATATTTAGCAGGAAAGGTGTTCGTGGTAGTGTTCACTATAGGATTTTGGTGGAAGGAAGTGTGGGAAATAGTGATGTACGTAAGACTTATTGAAACACTATGTTGGAATAAAAGTATGGTTTGGAACAACCGTGATGATGCCAGTGGAAGAGGAGTGTAAGCAAGTGAGCAAGTCTGGCAACCAGTCGACACGTAGGTTAAAAAAGAAAACAAATAAATTAAATCACGACGTTTCGGAGGCAATACAAGCTTCCGTCGATATTTAATGTATTTGTTTTATTTTTTAACCTACGTGACTTTACCGAAAAAACCAAAGAGTATGAATCATTGCAGTCACGAAAGCTTCAAATCTAGAACCAGTCGACAGTTACATCACGTGACTTTCAAATCAAGCAGCTGACTGACTGGAAGCATGTGTAAAGTACTCACTTGGAGCACAACTATAAAACCAGCCAGGTGTTAACAGCTAACGGTGGAGCCGCTCTCCCATTGGATAGGGACTGTTTATAAAAGAAGAACTCAGAGCACAAACAAGGCAGAGGATTTGGAGACACCAACAACAGTCCGGAGTGGAGGTGCCGCGCTACCAGCAACACCCGAAATAGTCTCACTGCTGCTGTGTGTGGTGAGCAGTGGACTCAACAGCACAATGGGGACTTATAAGCTTGACACCGTGATTACAATCCTGCATAACAGCGTGTTGTTTAATAGTTTAGCTTCATGTGCTGTACACCAGGGTCCTTGAGTCAAGACTGGAGTACGGTGAAGGTCGAGGCCAAGGTCAAATCAAGGGCAAGAACTGGTGCAGGGTGGGGCCGAGCAAAGAGAGCAGAACGCTGCCTTCCAGCGCCCGGCCTGTGGCAAGGGTGAGGCAGTGCAACTGACGTGGAACCCTTTTGCTGTGGACTAGGATGAAGAACTGAATTGTGCTTCCTGTCGGGCGTTGTGAATTGTTTGTGTGGTGCCTAGCATCGAGTGAATTGTGGTGAGGTTGGCGTGAGGCGCCATCTAGGAAATTGTGGAGGCAGTGTGTGCGAGGTCAGCTCGTGATGACGAGTGGGAGTGCTGTGTAGGGGTTGTGGTTGGAGGGGAGCGTGTGAAACCCCAGTGTAATCCAAATTATTTTGGCCGATGTGGGGAGAACTTCCGACGATCTTTTGTCAAGGCTCTCTTCCTCCTCCCTCACAGCTTAAATAGACACTCCAAGCCTAAGACGTGTCATTTAGACTCTGCCTTATCGACATACATGTTCTTCACATGAGGACGGCTGCTTGCGTTGTGGCCGAAACGTCGTGAGAATTATTTTATTGTTTTATTTTTATTATTTTATTACTTCCCTTCTACGTGACTTTACCGAAAGAATCAAGAAGATGATCTAGAAGGCTGTCATCAAATTAACCTTGGTGCCTAACGGTGGCGGAGTTAACATTACTTCATAGTGTGTGTGTGAGCTTGGGAATACGCTAAGGATGTAGACATGAGCCCCTGTGCTCGGGAGTAATTTCTTTTGAGTTTTTTGAAAATTCTACTGTTCTGCTCCCTGTATAAAACTGGACTTCCTGGTACAAACAAGTGTCAACACAAGCGAGAGTTAGTCTCACGCGCGTGCCACTCCAACCGTCGTACATGCACAAGTGACCTGGCTGACCAAATGACACTTGTGCCGTCGGTAACGGATCTAAGCTATTATTATGATCATTACTATGACCACTGTGGTTGGCCCAAGGATAAAATGCAAAAAAAATACTTAGGCCTTTTGCACTTTGCAATGTAACATTTGCCACCTCTATCTCCTTACGTTCTGCTTTAGTTTTCTGATGCGTTTTCACAGCACGAATGTACATGTGCGTCGCCAAACGAGTGCCGTCAATAGGTAGGGCCACCCCTCATCATGGCGCGTGGAGGTCGGGGATATCCAGGGAGCATGCCGCCGCCCCCCCACGGAGGGTACATCATGCTTGGGTGTGCGTAGGGCGGGTAACCGTACGGATACTGCGGGTGCGCGTAGCGGGGGTAAGGGTGGCGGGATCCACCTCCACGCCCACGCCCTGGCTGCGGGGGCCCCTGCGGAAAGTCCGATTCTCCCCGCGTGGCTCGTGCCCCGTTCGGCTGACTTTGACCTCTGCCTGCAGATGACAGGATGGGCAACGTCAGAGGTGCAGAAAACCACAGACGAGCTGGATGGCAGCCAGGCGGTGGTCCAGTGCCAATAATTGCCCAAGCTCTGGTCATCTGTATATTAACATGTTTCCTGTTGATTAATGAATGTTTACACACGAGAGGAAACCAGAGTACACAGAGAAAACCAATACCAACGAGGAGGGGGGGTTACACTATACACGTACAGATGGAAAACGGTGGCGATTAATTCATTTGTTGTACTGCCACGTCCTGGCAAGCCAGGGTATGGCTCCGATTAGCAGTTGGGTACGTACGGTGCGAAAGAAGTTCAACATACGTACATACGTACAACCTCGACGCCCATGCGAAGGGAATTTCATGACATGTGTGCAATCCACCAAACCTCGCTGTCTCCACGGTGCTGGGTTACAGGTGTGCGCTACCACCACCCAGCGTGTTGTTATAAAACTGCACGCATCATTCTTGTGATTAACAAAATTACGTGATTTAGATTTGCTCTCTTGTATTAAAAGTTAAGAGACAACAATCAAAAAGTATTTATCATCTCTTTTCATGGCCAAACCCACACATATTTCACAGTTGCAATGAACTGTCGTAAAGTTCAACACAAAACCACAATATCTCAGTACAAATCGATTCCTCCGACCCAACACACAAATTATGCAAATTCCTGTAATTTATGGGTCACACCTGGACAGGTGGCGACCCTATATGTGTTGGTCACTCACAATTGTTTCAGGTTGACTGACATAGAATTTATGAAGCACATTAATGTTGCCATAATTTCCACAATTACCACCACATTGTTGCTTCATCAATATGTTACACCTATTACATCCTCAGAAGACAACATTAATAACAGCTCACTGCTCTTCGAATGTGAAGTTGTACAATAACACTGCTACTTTTCATCACTATGCATCCGCCAGCTTGTGGTAATATCTGGAAAAGTATTGCACATATGTATGTTGAACTTTTTTGCACCACACGTAGCCAACAGCACTAATCAGAGGTGCAGGATAACTACAAGGATTGTAATTTTTACTTCACTCACAATAACCAAACGTATAGAATGAAGTGTTTCTTAGCAAGATAACCTCACATCTATATAAATTGGGTTAATTTTCGGCACGTGCATGATATATCCTGCAAGCATTCTTCAGACGTACCAAGCATTTACAGTAATATCCTACAGACATCACGCCCATGAACTGAAAATTCCCAGAATTAGCCTAGGCATCTTCTTGGTTCTTTCGGTAAAGTCACGTAGAAGGGAATAAAATAATAAAAATAAAACATAATAAAATAATTCTCACGACGTTTCGGCCACAACGCAAGCAGCCGTCCTCAGGTGAAGAACAGGTCTGTCGAGAAGACAGAGTCTGAATGACAACCCAAGGCTTGGCGCGTCTTTTTAAGCTGGGTTGGAGGGGGGGAAGAGCGCCTTGACAAAATAATTTGCATATCAAGAGGAATTTAGCATATTTATGGAAAATGCGTAGGAGGTGGGCTGGGGGGTTTCAAAGTCATATTATGCCCATGCATTATGCAGGATTAGCAGTATCAAAGGGAGGGGGTAGGGGGTAGCATTAACAAAGGGAGGGAATGTTAATAGTATGTAGAAGCAGGAGACCCGCAGCGGAGCAAATAATGCATTCCCTGTGGAGAACACAAGATACACAGTCAATGCCAGTGAGTGGACTGCGGTCTGCAAGTCACCGTAAACGTGAACAACAATCAGTTAAGATCCGAAATGGTTTATTACGTCCTTCCAATGATTGCTGAGCCAGAATCCATCTTCTCGGTTGAAATTGTCTCTGTGTTTGTATATGTGGATCGCCTCATGAACGAATCTCTCATGGTAGCCAGATGGCTTGCAGAGAACCTCCGTCTTGGAGAAGTCAATGTCATGTGAGCCCACTGAATTGTAACAGTGATCTGCCACGGCTGAGGTGTTTGTCCTACCGTGTTTCAGGTCTGCTTTGTGTTCACGGATGCGATCCGAGACATGTCGTTTGGTTTCTCCAATGTAACTGCTACCACAGAGGCAACTTAGTTTGTAGACGCCAGGGTACTGTATGTCTGGAACCACGTCTTTTACAGACGGGACCAGATCACGGATTTTATGTACTGTGTTGAATCGGACCTGGATCTTGTGTTTAATCAGGATTTTGGAGATCTTTTTTGTGACCCCAGCAATGTAGGGTAAGGTGATGGTTTTGATAGGCTCCTCAACAGGATCCTTCTTGATGGTTGGAGTGATGGCCTTGCGGATTGTGTAGTCGGAGTAACCATTAGCCTTAAGAGCTTGGCGTACGTGTTTGAGTTCACTGGCAATGTGTTCCTGGTCGGAGATGCATTGGGCTCTATGGTATAGAGTCTTGATGAGGGAGTTCTTCTGGGATGGATGGTGATGGGAATCCGGTTTTAGGTAAGCATCCGTGTGGGTGGCTTTCCTGTAGACAGAATGGCTCATTGAACCATCAGGTCTCCTTTTAATTAGGACATCCAAAAAGGGTAGCTTGCCATCTTTTTCGACTTCCATGGTGAATCTGATGGCTGGGTGTATGGAATTGATGTGGTCGAGGAATTGGTCTAGAGCAGGCCGGCCATGTGGCCAGATGACAAAAGTGTCATCTACGTACCTCTTCCATAAGGTCGGGCGTAGAGTGGCAGTCTGGATGGCGTCGGTCTCAAATTTCCTCTTGATTTGCAAATTATTTTGTCAAGGTGCTCTTCTTCCACCTCCAACCCAGCTTATATATATGCTAAATTCCTCTTGATATGCAAATTATTTTGTCAAGGCGCTCTTCCCCCCCTCCAACCCAGCTTAAAAAGACGCTCCAAGCCTGGGGTTGTCATTCAGACTCTGTCTTCTCGACATACCTGTTCTTCACCTGAGGACGGCTGCTTGCATTGTGGCCGAAACGTCGTGAGAATTATTTTATTATGTTTTATTTTGATTATTTAATTACTTCCCTTCTACGTGACTTTACCGAAAGAACCAAGAAGATGAATCCCTGCAGTCACGAAAGCTTTAAATCGAAATTTAGCCTAGGCATGCTCGAGCATGTGTAGTAGGTTCAAGGAGACTTGGATGACGTAGTCGGAGGCACACTTATTTATTAACCACAGTGTATATTACAGGCCGAGATATACAACACTCGAAGGGGTATCGGCCCCTTCACCCGTCTAACAGGGAGATCCCACAATCTCTGTCCCGGCTAGCCTACTCCTAGGTCCTCCACTACAGGGCTAGGGGAGGCTAGCTGACCCAGCTCTGGTTAATCTGGGATTATGGCACCCTGAGTCCCCAGACCGGCTCTTACAAGAACATCGGCTCTGGGCTCTCGGGGCCACGCCACTGGCTTGCCCTGGTCGGTCCTGAGAAGGACAGCAATCCAGGGGAGTCCCAGGGCCTATTTAGCCGGTCTTCTTGCTTCGCTGGTTTAAGCTGAACACTGAACCCCGAGCCCTCCGGCTCACCGCCTTATATAGCAACTCCCCCACTGAGGGGTGGGGCCGTGGGGGATCCCAGTGCCGTGTTAGCCCCCCAGGCTAAATGGTGCGGACGTGGATGTAAGCATCTCTTCGCGTACGGGCATAACCACGCCCAGTGTGTTTGTTTGCCCTCCCGTAACACCTCTACATCACCCCCCCTGTACAGCCCGCAGCCGTTCCGGCTGCAACAAAATCACAATAAAGATGCATCCCCCCAACCCCTTGTGTGCCTCGCGTAATTAACAACAACAGCAACAACAACAACAACCCGATGCACCCCCCCCCCCGAATAAATACCCCATCCCGTAAAAAAACAACATATATACAATTTCCAGGACCCCCCCCCCACCCCGCAACCCCCGCAAGGGCCGCACAAGCGGCCGATCTCACAAAAGTCTGCGCGTTTTGGCGCGCATTCTTGCAGCGGGGCCGTCACAAGGGGCAGCCCCGGTTGGCCCAGTGGTGGATGTCAACAGTCCGGGTGCGAGAGTGTCTGGCTTCGCCGATGAGCGACCCCCTACCCCCCCGGGAGGGGTTGGCGGTCGTGAGCACGTCAATCCTGGTGCACCTGGAGGTGGAACAGTCGGTGGCAAGTCAGGCGAAAGCAGCGAAGTCGGACTCCGGGAGTCGGTGGACCCCTCACATGTTTGGTCATGTGTGTGTGTGCTAGGAACATGGGGCGCAACGAACGGTTTCAACCTGGAGGGGTGCACGAACCACCGACGCTTCCCCCATCGGACACGTACACATTGTGGCCGCAAGACCTGCACCACTTCCACGGGCCCCCACCATGGCCGCACCAGCTTAGACGAGGTCGCCAGTGGTACTTGGGGACAGTGCAACCACGCCTTGTCACCTGGTTTCCACTGGAGCACATGTGCCCGACCCAGCCTGAGCCTCTCATTCGCCCTCTGGCGGAGTTCTGAATTCTGGATGGCCGCCTCCCGCGCCTCTGTCAATTTAGCGATGTTGAATTTGACATGGTCGGTCAATTTTGATTTAGCATGCGGCGTGGAGATCTGCAGCTGAGTCGCGACAGGTGGGCTAGCCTCGCGGCCGTACATTAAGAAGAAGGACGAAAATCCGATCGCCGCATGAGGAGCCATTCTGTAGGCCGCCAAAACCCCCGGAATATGAAGGTCCCAATCGGTCTGGGATTCAGAGACCTGTTGGGACAGCATGGACGTGATAGTCCGATGCAGACGCTCCACCATCCCGTCGGTTTGCGGATGATATGGGGAGGTACGCATTTTTTTCGTACCCAGGAGCTCGCACACTTCGTGTAGAAGTTTACCAGAAAATTTTTTACCCTGGTCGGTCAGCAGCCGCTCCGGAGCACCTTTGTCGAGGACGTAGCCCTGGACAAAGGCCTCCGCGATGGCTGCTGCCGACTGGTTGGCGAGGGGCCAGGCCATAGGCCATCACGTAAAATATTCTACCCCGGTCAATAGGTATTTATTTCCCCTAGGTGTAGCGGGGAATGGGCCCAGAATATCAAGTGCGACGAGCTCGTTAACCCGGGAAACTTTGATAGACTGCAATGGTGGGTTGGACCCCCTCGCTGGTGGCTTCCGTTGCGCGCACTGAGTACACGACCCTAAAAGATCATCCACGTCCCTTGCCATGCCCGGCCAAGAAAAATCCAGCTGGAGCATGGCAAGGGTTTTGCGAGTCCCCAGGTGAAGGAGTCGCTCGTGCGCAGGCCACACCACTCTACCCCTCAATGCGGAAGGCACCACCAGCCGGTGGCGGCGGGATCTCCCATCCCAATGCATCAAAAGACCCTGGAATAACCCCCACGAGTCGACATTTTCCGCCCCCCGACCAACTCCCCCGATGCGACGGGGCAAAGCGAGGAGGGAGGTGTCCTCCATTTGGAGGTGCCCCCACTCCGCAACAGACAACCCCAGCAAAGAATCCCTCCCTTCTTGCTCAATAGGACCCGCAATTGAAGGCGCATCAGCGGCGGCCGCAAGGACCGAATCAGAGATCACATTCGGAGGTCTGCAATGCCCCGAACCCAGGAGGCAAGCGCACTCGGAGGTGGGCGGTAAACGCGACAGAGCGTCTGCGTTCATGTGGGGAACGCCCTTACAATATGTAGTCTCAAAATCGAAATCTTGGAGAATCTCCAACCATTGAGACAATTGTCCCGATGTCTGTTGAACCCGCAAGGCGTACTGCAGCGCCGCATGATCTGTGCGGACGGTGAAATGTTGACCGTACAGATATGTTCTTTGGTTCTTTTCGGTTAAGTCACGTCTAAAAATAAAATAATAGATGTGACTTAACCGAAAAGAACCAAAGAATAATTCCTGCAGTCACGAAAGCTCCTAAATTAAGATCGTACAGATATGGGCGATATTGCTGAATGAAGTAAACGATTGCCAATAGTTCCCGATGGGTAACACAGTACCTTTGTTCCGCCGGAGACAACACCCGACTGCCGTACGCTACCACATGCTCTACGCCCCCAACAACCTGCGAAAGCACGCCCCCAATGCCCGTGTTGCTTGCGTCTGTATCGAGCAAGAAGGGTTTTGTAAAGTCAGGATAACTCAATGGCAGAGCCCCCACTAGGGTGTCCCGGAGAGAGCGAAAAGCAGCCTCCTCCTCCTGTCCCCAGTGAAACTTGACCCCCTTTGATGTCAAGGCATGTAAGGGTTTCGCAATTGTTGCGAAATCAGCGACAAACCATCGGTAATATGACGCGAATCCAATTAAATTCCTGACCTCCCCCACCGAGGTGGGAGTCGGCCAGGAGCTGACACATTGCGTTTTGGCGGGATTTGTGGCAATACCTGAGCGTCCGACAATGTGACCCAAATACCGCACCGATTCGCGGAGCAAATGACACTTCTGGGGCTTGAATTTCAAATTAGCAGCCCGCATTTTGAGGAAAACAGCACGCAACCTCTGGAGGTGTTCATCTAATGTTTTACTAAAGACGATGACATCGTCTAAGTAAATCAAACATGAATCCCATTGCAACCCAGCCAGGACCAATTCCATTAATCGCTGAAAAGTTGCCGGCGCTGAATGGAGCCCCATCGGCAAGCGGTTAAATTGGAAAAGGCTGTGCGGCGTACGGAAAGCAGTTTTAGGTTTAGATTCCTCAGCCAGAGGGAGCTGCCAGAACCCTGACAGTAAATCCAATGTGGAGAAGAACCGCGCCCACGCCAGGGCATCAAGCGATTCATCCATCCGAGGGAACGGGTGTGCGTCGGCTACGGAAATCTTGTTCAGCCGACGAAAATCGACACAAAACCGCAATGAGCCGTCGTGTTTTTTAACTAAGACAATCGGCGCACCCCAAGGGCTGGTAGAAGGGGATATAATATCCGCAGCTAGCATGTCGTCTACGGCCGATTTGACATGATCCTTTTCGGCGGGACTCAACCGAAAAGGATTTTGGCGGATTGGCACGCTGTCACCCGTGTCAATATGGTGTCGCAGCAGTTTAGTACAACCAATATCGTATTTGTGTTGACTAAAAACGTCGGAAAACTCGCGCAGGAGGATTCGAAGCCTCTCACGCTGTGAGTCGGACAGGTCCGATGATCCCGCACAAAGCGCATCCAGCCACCCCTCATCATGGTCCGAATGCGGTTGCGACGGAGGACCGGTGCTCACCTGACCAATGACCGGTTCCTCACAGGGTACCGGCGTCGCGTGCGCAAGCACAGTCCCTTGAGGAACCACAGCCGTTCGCGACCCCACATTGAGGACCGCTATGAAGGGGTCCCCGTCCCCTTTCACAATGGTCTGGGCCGCTATCAAATCAGGTCCGTTGACCCCGGCCCTAGATGGTCCCAACAGAACCCCCCGATCCCCAATCCCCTTAGCAAATGGTCGACGCAGCCTAAGAGGCACGAGCATCTGAGCTCCTGGCGGTACGCGTACTGTCCTCGCAACCAGCGCCTGTACCGTCGCAAATGCCGTACGGACAGTAGCGAGGGAGGACAAGAACATCATACGTCGGCCCGACGGGAGTTCGATGCAACCCTGGTCGATCAAGATACGAATTGGCATTTTGGCCAAGAAATCCGTCCCCAACAGGCACGGAACCGCCAGCGAGGAGGAGACCAATATCGGGCCGGATAATTTGATGTCCCCAATACAAATTTGCGCGCGGATCTGTCCGATAATGCCCAGCGAGCCCCCATTAGCAGCATAGCATGGAACATCAACGGGGAGCAAAGGACGGCTTTGAACGGGGAGAATGTTATGAATTAAATTGGACACAATAGTTGCCGATGCTCCCGTATCAACTAAGACCCGCACCTCAACCCCATCAATATGTCCCACAACGACCGACGACCCCGCCGACGCGGCAACAACGCGATGGGCCAACTCAGACCACTGGCCTGGTTGGAATGCCCTCCCCATCATGGAACATTTCGACGCAATGACAGGCGATTTTTGACCCCCGTTCATTGCAGTGAGTGAGTGTGTCACAGGTGTGTGCGTAGGCCAAACATGTGGGGTGCCACGACTCGCCGGAGTTTCCTGGTGAGGCTTGGGTAGAGGCGCGACGTCCGGCCACATGGCCCCGGAGGCCACAGTTGTAGCAGCGCGTGAGCGCCCCAGACGGCTTGGGCTGATCCTGGTGGCTCGGTCCGTCCCGAGCTGGTCGTCCCCCGGATCTCCACTCCATCGGGTGACCCACAGCACAGACCTCTTCCAATGGGAGGGTGGTTGCAGCCACGGTATGCCTGGCCGCCGCCTTGCTGGCCTTGCGACGCTGGGACAGCAAGTTTGCGTGGATGTGCCACGCGGCCCGCAGGGAACACATCTCCGTGTCATCTTGCGCCAAGACGACAATGTCCAAATCGTCCGCCAACAGCAATATCTTCTCTGCCACCATGGCGTCCACCCCTTCCTCGTCCATCCGCGGGAAAGCCGCCTTCGCCAGGGCCAGGAGAGCTGTGCGGTATGCCAGGGGCGATTCCTTGGTGCCCCGCTGGCGATCATAGAACAGCTGTCTGCAGTCAGAAGGTGGTCCGTAGACTGCAGACAGGAGTTGAAGCGCCATTTGCAGCATGGCGCACGCCATTCTTGGCGCCGAGGTGAGGGTAGCAAGGGCGTCACTGTCGAGCATCGCCGGTAGCGCGCCTAGTGCTTCGTCATCCGTCCATTGTGACATTTCTTGGTGAGCGAGGAACCGTCTTCAGAAGGCTACCCAGTCACTGTCTTCCCCCACAAACTCTTTGAGGGGCGGTAATCGCTGCTGGAACGCGGCGTCCGCAGCCGTAGATCGCGCCCCGTCGTTCCCGCCACTCCGCACAGTATCGGCGGGAAGGGCGGGCGCCATCGGCGGTCGCTCTGCTGGTGACGCGCTGGCCGCTATTGACGACGTGGCGGCTTCTGGTTGGCGAATGTCGGTCACCTGACATAGCCCGGCCCCGCCCTCAGCACCCACTGTACTGATGGCGGCAAATCCGACTTCCAGCCCCGTTGAAATGGCGGGAACCGGCGTCGCGTGTCGTCCGTCGTTGCCCCGTGCAGCTCCTCCAGCCCCCAGGTGAGTGATTTCCTCCAACGTGGCGGCTGCCGCGTAGAGTAGCTCCGCCAGGCGGGAGTGAGCCAGCCGTAGTCCGTCAGCCGACGGTCCCCACCCGTCCTGCCGTTGCGGTGTGGGTGGACTCGGCCCCGGTTGCTTGGATTCACCTTCAGCAATCTCGGGCTCTGAGTCGGCCGAGGTTTCCTCCTCCCCCGGTTCCCTGGTACGAGCCGTCTGTCTCGTATCCATCCTTAGAAGACCACTTCTGACGCCAGTTGTAGTAGGTTCAATGAGACTTGGATGACGTAGTCGGAGGCACACTTATTTATTAACCACAGTGTATATTCTTAATTTTGGAGCTTTGTGACTGCAGGAATTATTCTTTGGTTCTTTCGGTAAAGTCACGTATAAAGATAAAATAATAAATTAAATAATAGCATACGACGTTTTGATTGCAACACAAGCAATCATCATCGGGTATAATGAAATAGCGACACAAAATCTAACCAGAAAACCACAGACAGACATATAAGCAGACAGATATCACCAAGATACACAGAGAGAGCAACACAGGTACAGAGAGGGGTGATCGTCTCTGTGGGGTGGCCTTAAATAGACAGAGGGGGGCGGAGGCAGAGAGAGGGAGGGGTTAGAGAAAAAATGTACATGTCAATGAGTACGAAGAGACACGTAGTAAAGTACGCAGGCTTAGAGGGAGAAAGAACACACTAAATTAAACAACCTAGCAAAGTATCGAAATGTTATGTGTCGTTTTACATGTCAATGAGTACGAAGAGACGCGTAGTAAAGTACGCAGGCTAAGAGGGAGAAAGAACACACTAAATTAAACAACCTAGCCACTGGCTTGCCTTATATAGCATCTCCCCCACTGAGGGGTGGGGCCGTGGGGGATCCCAGCGCCGTATTAGCCCCCCAGGCTAAACGGTGCGGACGTGGATGTAAGCATCTCTTCGCGTACGGGCATAACCACGCCCAGTGTGTTTGTTTGCCCTCCCGTAACACCTCTACACATGTTACGCCATGGTCAGTGGAGAGGTCACAAACAGCAGTGAGAAAATAATGTATAGCTTAAAGTATCCACACACCTTTGTGAGCATGCCTGGAATTAAACATAGCAATCATTGCCCCCTACTGCTCGACTACTGCCCACTTGCAGGCCAGGTGCCGAGTTGCCTTGTGCCTCCTAGGGACAGCTGCCACTGGGGGTACCCTTTCAAATGTTTGAGATGTGATGCAAGTCACTTATCGCATGAACATCGCTCTGAGATGCAGTGGCACGAAGGGTACTCCATCAAAAACAAATCCTAGTCATTAATATACCGCTATAGATGTATTTATTTAGGAGTTGAAATGGAAATGCATAAATGCCGATATGAAACATATTTGTCAAGCAAACCATGTTCACTGCTGCTTTCAAAATTAAGAGGGATGTTTTCAATTAACATGTTTAGTGTTTTGAGAAGTGTGACAACTCGCTGTGCCTCTTTGTAAGAATACCCCAGTGTTCACTTCTTCGTCAGCATGCTTGTGTTTTGATTTAACAACACACGCAGGCGTGCAGCATTGAATGGACAAAAGCTCACAGCCTTTTCCACGCCATCGGCTCAAAATAACTGAATGCGTGGCGATGTTGTAATTTAGACCAACAAACTAAAATAGTTGAGAAAATGTGTTGTGGGAAGCGGTAGTGTAATGGTTAGTGCACTACGCTACGAACCCCGTTGCACAAGTTCGATTCCCGCTTACGGCCACCAACACCAGTGGCGATTATCTGAACCGGTCTTGGGCCTCCCCTTGGTCGACTCAGCCTCAACTAAGTACCTGGTGTGGTGTGTAAACATAGCCACCGGGGAGACAAAGACGGTCGGGTGTGGTGCTGGCCACCCACCCCCTTCATCTGCCATGCCGGCCTTCATAGGTTATCGCAAACACATACCTGTCAACCCATACGGTTTACCAATATTCTTCTACAGGGAAATTGGGGGTTTTCAGGTCCATACGGCATACAGCCATTTTAATATGGGCAAAACAAATAAATACGGCCAAATAAAAAAAGTCGTGGGACAGCATCAGCATGCAGGATCACAGACCAATTATCAAAATTAATACGTAAAACTGTTTTGTAACATAATTTGTGTCTATTTGTTTGTGTTTCTCCCTTGTGATGGGACTTTGTAGGATGAACGTTGACATTTATAATGGCACGGGGTGACCAACAAGGTCTGAATTGGTCTGTAATAAGGTAGGCACTGATAAGGGGTCGACAGGTATGCAAACAGCACTTGCCCCAAGTCTGTTAAGGCTATACGGGGCGTCTTTGTTGTTAAATCCACTTGTTTGCAGCGAGTGGGTTGGTCTCCACGCACGCACCTGCTACTGCTGCCTGTCCACTCTGCTGTCCCTGCGCCGCCGGCGGTCCCTCTTGAGCAGCCGCCCCGTGTTTGGCTCCCCTCTCCGCCTCTCCGCTCGCAGCCGCTGCCGCCGGTTTGTCACCACCTCCCTTTCCCGCTCCCATCGCAGCACCGCCCTCTGCCCCCTTCTTCACGTCCACGTTCGTCTGCTCCTCCTCGAAATCTTCCATGAGTCCCGCCGCCTTGCTCTTTTTGTTTTTCTCGTCGTCGCGTTGCTGAGACGTTACAACAGGAAGGGACGGAGGGCGTTGGGGGCGCACGAACCGCGGTGGTCAAAACAAAAATGATGTTCGGCGTCTCCTTGCTGCTCAAACGAGCATTAAAGCATTGGTGCTCATCTCCTGTTTACAGCTCTGAGCCAGTGTTGGAAATTCCCTTTTTCTATGATGGGGGCCACTCTCTCCAAAGGACTCATTTATGACGGGCAAAATCAACCCCCCCAACCGGGATTTGAACTCGCCACTTTTCAATTGCGAACCGTTCACTCACTACCGAGCCACCTGGCCTTACATCCACCACCCGGTGGTCGTTCAAATCAATTCCCTTTCACTCATTGATTTCTCTGCCCATGTTGAGACTCACCGTTTTATCTCACCCACACTCTTCTTCCACCACACTGAAGATCGCAACAGCTCACTAATTCACCCACCGGCTCACTACACTTCTCTTTCTGCGTTTTCTTCTCTCACAATCCCCGACTTCGGATTTCCCTCCCATCGTTTCCTTTCCCAAATTATTTTATAAAAAACATTGCCTTTGGGCTTGTGCTCAAACATGTTAAAACAGACAGTGTAAGAAATAATAGAGCAAGGAAAGTTCTTGGGACGTGAGATAATTATTGCATTAAACCAGGGGATTTTCGACATCTTCAGTTTTCGATTATTTTTGACTAGATTGGATTTGCTGTAGGCCTTCCAGTTCTGGAAATGGATTACAAGCCCCCAACCCATTATAGTCTCAACAGCCTGAAACCTATGCTTTTATATCGATCCCTGGCTTGTGGGAGCACCGGGCAAAATAATCATGCTCGTGGCATTATGTAATTGAATTTCAAGCCAAGAGGATAGTGGTAGCTCATGGGGAATTATGGATTCCCAGTGCTTTGCATGTGCTTGAATCGAAGTTTGAAGAAATCAGGAACGCGATGGCACTTAGAAAGTTGTGATGTATTGCCAAACGTGCAGAGTCCGTACCATTTGAAGTTTCTTCTTGAGCTCCAGGTTTGCATCTTTGTAAGATTGAGACACTGCCTGTAAATAGTACAGGGCTAGCCTGATGGGCGCAGGGCAAAGGGAACAGGCCATCACAAACGGCACAGCACATTTCCTCTCTGGTATTTTGCTACAGTTCGACCCATGTTACACACGGGCTATACATGAGCACTCTAACTTAAACATCTCATACTCTTTGGGTTTTTCGGTGAAGTCACGTAGATAGAAAAATGTTAAAATAGTAAAAAATCACGATGTTTCGATCGCAACAAGCAATCGTCTTCAGGTGAAAAAATACAGCAGGCGGACTGCTGAGGCAGGAAGAAATATAGCGCTGCTGAGGCAGGAAGAAATATAGCGCTATATTTCTTCCTGCCTCAGCAGTCCGCTTGCTGTATTTTTTCACCTGAAGACGAATGCTTGTGTTGCGATCGAAACGTCGTGATTTTATTTTATTTTATTATTTTTCTGTCTACATGACTTTACCAAAAGACCCAAAGAGTATGAATTTCTGCAGTCACGAACGCTTTAAGTCAAGATTTAAACATTTTACACGTAAGTTGATACAACAGTTCCTCTGGGGCTAAAGAGGGTAGAGTTTTGAATTAAGATTATAGCGTCATCCCTCGGTTAACGTTTTAAATCCGTTCCACGAAAACTGTTAACCGAAATAAATGTTAATCGAATTCACTTATAAGTTGAAAAATAAGTAAAAAATCATTGAGTCTGCAGGAGAGCTGTTTCCACCACCAAAACAGAAAGCGTTGTATGAACAAAGGCAGTCAAGGTCTAAACGCTCATGAATGGGCGTCGCTGATTGGCTGAGGCCATGGCTCAGCCCCACTTACTAGCAGTCAGATTGCCCGAAATTGGTGCTCGCGTGCATAACATAAACACATTACCAGTCAGAATGTTAGTGTTCGTCGAAACCATGGGGTCACTATGGGAGGCGAAACGTTAACCGAAAAAAGGTTAATCGATGTCACTGTTAACCGAGGGACTAATATAATTTGTTTCTGTTTGATGCAAATTAGACTTATACTGTATTACCAGCACATTGTGATATGCAGTGGGTGCAGAGACATCAATCTCGGAGATTAAGGAACTACTCTCTGGGATTTAACTCCAAGAGACCTTGTTTCCAGCATCCTATACACTTTCAGGAATAGTTTAATGAATGGCGACACGATAGTCCAGTGGTAGTACTTGTGGCTTACAGCATGAAGGTCCCGAGTTCGATTCCCAACTCGGGCGAATTTGTGTGTGGTTTGCATGTCATTTCCCTGTTATGCATGACAACAAAAAATGACATGCGATAGAACTAGTATTTGCCAAACATCCCAATGCTGAAAAGTGACCTGCAAATTACTCAATTGGGATTACACGCAGCAACGTTGTCCCCGACTGCGAAAAAATGGCAGGATCCTCCTCAAAAAGAGTATTTTATGTGTAAACAAGCATCAAAATAATAACTGTGAATGAAAACCTCAAAGTGATGGGTTCATCATCATTATGACAAAAGGGATGTGAGAAACAACATATCGAGGTGCTGATACAGTGAGGGATAGAAGTATTTGATCCCCTGCTGATTTTGTACGTTTGCCCACTGACAAAGAAATTATCAGACTATAATTTTAATGGTAGGTTTATTTGAACAGTGAGAGACAGAATAACAACAAAAAATCCAGAAAAACGCATGTCAAAAATGTTATAAATTGATTTGTATTTTAATGAGGGAAATATGTATTTGACCCCCTCTCAATCAGAAAGATTTCTGGCTCCCAGGTGTCTTTTATACAGGTAACGAGCTGAGATTAGGAGCATACTCTTAAAGGGAGTGCTCCTAATCTCAGCTTGTTACCTGAATAAAAGACACCTGTTCACAGAAGCAATCAATCAATCAGATTCCAAACTCTCCACCATGGCCAAGACCAAAGAGCTATCCAAGGATGTCAGGGACAAGATTGTAGACCTACACAAGGCTGGAATGGGCTACAAGACCATCGCCAAGCAGCTTTGGGAGGAAGGTGACAACAGTTGGTGCGATTATTCGCAAATGGAAGAAACAATAAGAACTGTCAATCTCCCTCGGCCTGGGGCTCCATGCAAGATCTCACCTCGTGGAGTTGCAATGATCATGAGAATGGTGAAAAATCAGCCCAGAACTACACGGGAGGATCTTGTCAATGATCTCAAGGCAGCTGGGACCATAGACACCAAGAAAACAGTTGGTAACACACTACGCCGTGAAGGACTGAAATCCTGCAGCGCCCGCAAGGTGCCCCTGCTCAAGAAAGCACATATACATGCCCATCTGAAGTTTGCCAGTGAACATCTGAATGATTCAGAGGACAACTGGGTGAAAGTGTTGTGGTCAGATGAGACCAAAATGAAGCTCTTTGGGATCAACTCAACTCGCCGTGTTTGGAGGAGGAGGAATGCTGCCTATGACCCCAAGAACACCATCCCCACCGTCAAACATGGAGGTGGAAACATTATGCTTTGGGGGTGTTTTTCTGCTAAGGGGACAGGACAACTTCACCGCATCAAAGGGACGATGGACGGGGCCATGTACCGTCAAATCTTGGGTGAGAACCTCCTTCCCTCAGCCAGGGCATTGAAAGTGGGTCGTGGATGGGTATTCCAGCATGACAATGACCCAAAACACACGGCCAAGGCAACAAAGGAGTGGCTCAAGAAGAAGCACATTAAGGTCCTGGAGTGGCCTAGCCAGTCTCCAGACCTTAATCCCATTGAAAATCTGTGGAGGGAGCTGAAGGTTCGAGTTGCCAAACGTCAGCCTCGAAACCTTAATGACTTGGAGAAGATCTGCAAAGAGGAGTGGGACAAAATCCCTCCTGAGATGTGTGCAAACCTGGTGGCCAACTGCAAGAAACGTCTGACCTCTGTGATTGCCAACAAGGGTTTTGCCACCAAGTACTAAGTCTTGTTTTGCAGAGGGGTCAAATACTTATTTCCCTCATTAAAATGCAAATCAATTTATAACATTTTTGACATGCGTTTTTCTGGATTTTGTTGTTGTTATTCTGTCTCTCACTGTTCAAATAAACCTACCATTAAAATTATAGACTGATCATTTCTTTGTCAGTGGGTAAACGTACAAAATCAGCAGGGGATCAAATACTGTTTTCCCTCACTGTATGATCAAACCGAGCTGCTTTACCCCTCCTACACTCATGTCGTAGTTTAGGCCATCAACTCTGAGAGTTGATAAAACGTGACCATCACATGAAAGCAAAGCCGTGAGGCTGGTGGTGCAAGACAGGAACAAGCAGATGTATTTCACTTGGCCCCATTGTCTCTCGAAGACAACAGAAGGGAACTAAAGCAGAATAAGATCTTATTTCAAGCCACGTGATGTATAAACAAAAGACTTGTAGTTCAATAACAAGCCATCCATTTTGAGGGAAATGCAACCCAAAAAATGAAACAATTCTCATAACGCTTACCTTTTGCAAAGAAAATGTAAGCTGGTAAAAGCAGCATGAATGTAAAATAAATAGACTTCACAGTAGGGCAGCATTATGGTGATGAAATTTCATCATTGCGCTTGAAATATGGGAATTATACTTTGGTTCTTTCGGTAAAGTCACGTATAAAGATAAAATAATAAATTTAAATGAAATACTAGCATACGACGTTTCGATTGCAACACAAGCAATCATCATCAGGTATAAATTAAATAGAAACACAAATCTAGTATACTTAGAAATGTAATGTAATACAACAGAGAGTCGGATAACATAACAGTCAACACCCTATCTGGTTGATTACGTTCTTCCTGAGAATGCTAAATTTGAGAGAGAGATTAAACACAGAACCAGAAACATAGACAGACACATAAGCAGACAGATATCACAGAGATGCATAGAGAGAGAGCAAACATAGGCTCTCTCTCTATGTATCTCTGTGATATCTGTCTGCTTATATGTCTGTCTATGTTTCTGGTTCTGTGTTTAATCTCTCTCTAAAATTTAGCATTCTCAGGAAGAACGTAATCAACCAGATAGGGTGTTGACTGTTATGTTATCCGACTCTCTGTTGTATTACATGTGTAGTGGTGATACGCGCTGGGGTAGGGATCGTGTGCCAGCGCGTAGTGATTGGCTGTGTGTGTTGGTGACGCGCGCTGACGGTGAAGGATCAGGGGTCAGCGCGGGGTCGGGGGTTATGAGGCAGTGATTGGTTGGGTATCAGTGACGCGCGCTGACAGCGATGGGATCCTGGGGCAAGCGCGCGGGGATTGGTCAACTAAGGGGGATGCTCACGTCGAGGTCCGCATACGCTCCGTCTCCCGTGAGCGGGGGCTATATAAGGTGGTGCGCACAGGCGCACGGGGAGCGAGTGACCAGCGAAGACTGAAGACGGAGGAGGAAGAGATAGGGCCCTGCGGTACCTAGTCCCGCTGTCCTGTAGGGGCCGGGGCTCTGTGTGACCCAGAGGCGGAACCCTGGAACCCGGGGCCGAGTGTCCGTGAGAGGGCCGGCCCTTGGGACTCAGAGGTTGTGGCCCACGCCCAAGCTGGGGTGGGCCTGTAGGCTCCACGGACGTTACGGGGCGGAGTGCAGTGTGAGCATGCAGTGTGAGCCATAGTAACTACACGTGTCAAGTGAAGTGTGTGTAGTCAGAGGCATAGTAACTACACGTGTCAAGTGAAGTGTGTGTAGTCAGAGGAATAGTGACCACACGTGTCAAGTGAAGTGTGTGTAGTCAGAGGAATAGTGACCACACGTTGTATCGTGACAAGTCAAGGTTTAATAAAAAGTGTGCTACCCGTCAAGTGGTTTCCTGCCGCCATTCCAATACTTCACATGTTTGCTCTCTCTCTATGCATCTCTGTGATATCTGTCTGCTTATATGTCTGTCTATGTTTCTGGTTCTGTCTTTAATCTCTCTCTCAAATTTAGCATTCTCAGGAAGAACGTAATCAACCAGATAGGGTGTTGACTGTTATGTTATCCGACTCTCTGTTGTATTACATTACATTTCTAAGTATACTAGATTTGTGTTTCTATTTAATTTATACCTGATGATGATTGCTTGTGTTGCAATCGAAACGTCGTATGCTAGTATTTAATTTAAATGTATTATTTTATCTTTATACGTGACTTTACCCACGTCCTTCTTCATTAACCACCACTCTTCTTACTTTCATCTTCCACTACATTTTTCTTATTATTTATTTCGTTTGATTATTTTCATTATTACTTTGGCGTCGCCCGAGTTCTGGGTGGTGGCAGATCCCTGCCTCCAACCCCGCCTGCCTTTGCATTCACTGCATACGCCTCGCGGCGCTACAACAGCTGGAAATGCCGGCTGCTGCAGTGTCACACAACCCGGCTTAACTGCCGCATCGCACAGCTGAGGGGCAGTGCGGGTAAACGAGGCCTGCTGCTCCGACTCACGAGGTTGGAGGACGCTGGCTGCATTGTTCAAGCAGTGCGGCTTAACAGCCGCCCTGGGTCCGGTTCCTGCCAGCAACGTCCTCACAAGGCACCTCTTCCGGCACTATCAGTGAGTGGGAGCTTGGCGTGCCCCAGCATCGCCAGCAAGTGGGAGCTCGACGTGCTCCATCCACTGTTCAACACCATCAGCGAGTGGGAACGTGAAGCAGACTGTCCTCTCCTCAACACGAGAGAGTTGGTTTGCCTGCTACCCAGCACCACCAGTGAACGGGAGCTCTGCGAAGTTCGTCCACCCTGCTGTATCATCAGCGAGCTGGAGCACAGCGTGTGGTCAGCCAATCCACTGGACCTCGTGTTCTTCTGGCTGCTCCATTGTATACCCCACCTGCGTGGTTGTGTCCCCCCGTGTACGCGCTCAACGAGTGTTTACACGGACGTGTATGCATCCGCTACGTATGGGGAAGTGCTTGCTGACGGCACGGAGCTTGGACAACGCTACCTCGACTTGTTGCTACCATTGGTACAGAATGGGCTGATATAATAGGGCTTCGACATGCACCATATCTTCATCACCTGCACCTGGAACCCGCGCTCCTGAGGGCGCTCTCTGGCCTCGGGCTTCTTCGAGGTAAATGTCAGAGACTGCATCGGCACCGTGGTTGCAGAGGTGGTAGGGGCCGCTGTTCACAGGTCAACATTCAACCAGCCATCTCCTCAAATCTCTCGACGCCTCGCCACTACAGATCTTCACATCCACCTTCACACATCCGCCTCGGCCTACTCAACTCAGGCTCCATTACCAACAAATCAGCCCTGGTTCACGATACCATCTCGGACCACCACATCGACCCTTTTGCTCATTATTGAGACCTGGTGCAGGCAAGACTCCCCGCCAGCCATCTTTCTGGAAGTCGTGCCCTCGGGATACAAGGTTCTTCATAAACCTCACGCAACTAACCAGCGGGATGGTGGCTTAGCGGTCGTTTACAATGCACAGTTGAAAATTAAAGAGCTCTATCTACTGATGGCTCCTGCCACCTTCGAGGTCCAGTCCGTATCCCTCACTACTAACGAGTGCTTTTCCATCATTTCCATCTATCGCCCTCCAGATGGCAGCATCACTACCTTCTTAAACAAGCTTTCGGAATTCCTTTACCTCATTCCTAACCCATCTCACAGGCTCGTGCTTACAGGATACTTTAATTGCCCCGGCAATACCCCTGCCTCCATTGATAGTCACCTTGAGTCAACCTTGGCCTGCCATAACCTAGTCATCACAAACTCAGGCCCCACCAGAGCTTCCTCAACAAATGTTGAGAGCATGCGCGACCTGGTTCTGGAACCTGACCAGCATCGACGCATCATTGCACTGGGAGATTTCCAAACTGGTTACTCCGACCACCGCCTCATACTTTTTTCCCTTCAAATTCCCAAGCCAATCACCATCAAATTCACCCGCCACTCCCGTAATTTCAAGGGTATCGAGTTTTCTGCTTTACACCACCTCCTCGCAAATTCGCCTGCAATGTTATCCCCATCATCGGATCCAACCGTCTGCGCTCTCCAACTAGAAGCTGACATGAGGGCGCCGCTGGACAAACTGGCTCCATTAAAATCACGAACCGCTAGGCAGTCTTCCCACGACACTCACTGGATAAGCAAACCAGGAGGCGCCTTGAAAGTATCGCGTCCTGCAGTGGTCTACCTGCTGATCGACTTGCCTACAGAGTTGCCTGCAGGAAAACTAACAAACGTATCCTTGTCTCACGTTCCTCCTGCATTGAAGAATGCATCAAAACAGCAACCAGAAAACCGCGCATTTTATGGAAAACCCTCAAGGATCTTCTACATCCTGGTAGCACCATGGTGCCTCACCTTAGCGATCCCCCGGCCTCACTGAAACTTGCCACCTCTTTTAATACTTACTTCACCAACAAGCTGATCACCATCACAAACTCCTGCACGTCTACCCACACATCGCACCATTGTACACCGCTCCAGTTTTCTGAAATTGTAAGCATTCACCCAGACACCTTTCTAACTATGCTCAAGCCGGTGTTTACAAATACGTTTTCTCTTTAATTGAATCACTTCAATTGAAGTAATCTCCACTCAACGTACTCCCAGCTTCCTTGTTCAAGCAATGTGGTCCGGAACTCGCCATCATGATCAGGAACATCGCAAATGCCTCATTCTCTATGGGGTGTTTTCCGTCCAACCTCAAATTTGGCCTGGTTTCCCCTTGTTAAAGAAACTAAGTCTCGACCAGGATGACCCATCTAGTTATCGTCCCATCACTAATCTCTCAAACCTCTCTAAACTCCTTGAACGACTAGCCCTCGCCCAGCTAAAACCGCACATCACTTCCTCCCCAAACTACTGCTGCTTCCAGTCAGCTTACCGTCAAAACTACTCCACAGAAACAGCACTCACTAGAGTGCTCGATAGTTCCGTACCTTACTGACCGGCAATCTTCAGTCAGGGTGGGCACGTCTACATTGCCTGAAACAAAAGCATTATGCGGGGTTCCCCAGGGCTCCATCCTAGGTCCCCTGCTCTTCACAGCCTACACTTCCCGGATCGGCCGGCTCATCGCAAGCTTCGGTGTTAAGCACTACTCATACGCGGATGACACTATTATATTCACAGCTATCTATTCTAGCAATGCATCTGGATTCGAGAGGCTCTCAGAATGTACCACCACCTTGCAACAGTCGTTCACTGCACACAACCTAGCCCTTAATCCGAAAAAGTCAGTGGCCATCATGTTAGGTACTAAGCAACGTATCAACTCATCAGCACTCCCAACACAATACAAATCTTTGATCACAGCATCTAGTTCACCGATCACTTCAGCTACCTCGGTGTCATCCTAGATTCAACTTTTTCCTTCGACCGTCAAACCAATCATATCATCAGTTCATGTAATTTTCACCTGAAGGCTTTCAGACACCTATGTCCTCTCATCTCCACTTAAATTGCCAAAACATTGGCATGTTGCATAGTTGGGTCTCGCCTCGACTATTGCAACTCCGGCCGAGTCCGGACCTCCACTGGCAACCTAAAAAAACTTCAAAGACTACAAAACAACCTAGCACGCATCGTCATTGGCCGCACTTATCCCCGTCTCGACTCACTTTCTTGTCTCCGTGCCCTTAACTGGCTACCCATTGCCAGTAGGGTCATATACAAGATCGCCTGCCTCTGCCACCATGCCTTCACATCTGCCTGCCTGCCGTACCTTTCTCCATTATTGACGACTTGCAGCTCAGCACATGGCAGATGCCTGCGCAGCGCGACTCACGACCTCCTCTTGATACCAAGATCCAGGATGGTCATGTCTATGTGCCACTTCTCGGTGGCAGCCCCAACAGTCTGGAACATTATCCCTCTGCACATTCGCAGCATCACCTCAATCGTCTCCTTCAAGAGACACTTAAAAACTCACCTCTATAACCATGCTTTCGAGCGACTCTGAGCTTGGCTCCGCGCCTCTGAGTTGCGGCTGTTATGTCCATAAATTTGCTCGCGTTATAAATTGCATTATTATTATTAGAGGGAAAGCCTATGGGAACTTCAATCTGAAGACATTCGGATCGCTCACAGCACGTGTACTCACTTAGTAATGCAGGTGCTTTCATTGTGCACATGGGTGACAGGCCATTCTTTTCCTCTGCTCCAAGATTGTGGAATGATTTATCTAAAGCTTTGAGACTCGGATACCAATTGGTATTTTAAAATCTCATCTCAAAACTCATTGTTATTAACTGGCCTTTATAAATCGATTGTTTTCTAGATTACATTGTCCGTCTTGTGACATTCATTATCGTTTTATCATTCTATTGTTTTGTATTGTACAAAGCAATGGGACATTTGTTTTGTGACAAACGCTACCCGCCACAAATATGCTCGTCTGGCCGATGGCAAAGGGAATGCATCTGGGATTCGAGATGAAAATTGCAGCACTGTGATGCAGCACTGTGGTGCGGCGCTGTGGAGTGGCGTGTGGTGCGTACACCATGAGGAGGATGAGCGGCAGGATGAGGCCCGGGTTGGCCGCGTAGCTGAACACGGTGCTGAACCAGGCTGGGAAGTCGGCTTCAATGGTCTCCTGGATGACCTCGTACATGCGCGTTTTTCCACTGGGGTCACAGGGTCAACAGGTAGGG
Organism: Lampetra fluviatilis; assembly: GCF_964198595.1. NCBI lineage: Eukaryota > Metazoa > Chordata > Hyperoartia > Petromyzontiformes > Petromyzontidae > Lampetra > Lampetra fluviatilis. The sequence continues at coordinate 896,416 of NC_136295.1, read as the reverse complement.
GTTTGGATTGGGAGGGGTTTGCAATGATTGATCCAAACTCATTCACGGTTTGTTATTTTCAGTAATGTACGTACAATGCACACGCAATCGCTGGCAGGGAATAAGCTCTCTACGTAGATGTAAGCACAAAATTAACAAAATGTAATGCCACTACTCTGTCTGCAGAATAGATTGTAGCAGCCCCTGTCATGTAAAGTACATAATTAAAGGTTATATCCTATGTGTGTCCATATACTAAAACAATTTCATCCATTTACTAAGAAATTATGTCTTGGCCAATCCGGCCCGGTGTCTCAATGGTAGAGCCAACAGCTCACAATCGAAAGGTTGCGACTACAAAGCCTGGTTGGGGATTGACTCATCCCATCAATGCTCTGGGGTTAATAAAATGAGTGCCACATTGTGGGGAAGTCAAAAGTGAGTGTGTTATCAAAAGACTCGTCTCCACCCATAGGAATGTGGATTTTTCCACCACTGTAAATAGGAGCATCAATGCTTCATTGATAATTTTAGCAGGAAACCCCATTTTCAGGCCTGTATATGGGACCGGTAAAGAGCCTATGGTTCAACGATACCCTCAAGTCCTCCCTGATGAAGCGCGGAAACATCGGCCATATCCATCGGGATGCAACCCATTTCGAGACCCAACGTCACAATGGCGAAGCGGATCGCCGCCAAAAAAGAAAGGAAAAGGATGCTAACCCGGCACTGCGGATGCCACTCCATCTGGGACCGCATGCCATCTCAAGAGCCACCTCCAAATCTGATGGATGTCATCCTCGAACCCCGAGGGACTGTCGACGAGGTAGAGAGCCACTTACCTGCCCCACCGTGGCCTCCCAGGAAATCACTTTGATTTTACCCTGAGTATTAATTTATGGACGTTAAGAAGATTGGTCCAGCCTTTGTGTAGCACTGTAACTTGAGCGCCGTGTCCTCCTGTCGATGCTGGGGAACGGTTGAGTGGTTGGCCAGAACAAGTCGTGGGAGCATCGCCCACGCACCTAAAGGGACCGCAGTCGAATGAGGGCGGCAGGGACACGATGGTGTACGCTGTGGGCAGCAGGCTGAGGAAGAGGATGAAGAGGAGAATGGCCATGTAGAAGTTGTTGGAACGAGAGGCCTTGAAGACACGCTCATGCGGGACATTGCTGCTCATCACGGCCCAGCACTGCAGGTACATGGAGGCGAGAAGTCGCAGCACGTTGATGGCTGGGAGGCAGGGCGCGTAGAAAGAGCCCATCCTGGGGTAGGGTGGGGTGGCAAGGCAGTGTTGGCGAGCAGGTGGATGTATGTTATGCGATCTCTCCTCAAGCAAATGTGGCATCATCATTTAATTTCAAACCAAAGCAGAATTCCAATAACCTATTAATCCCTGTAATTCGAGGATTATTGGCAGTTTGCAACTGTTGTTATCGGTTGCGGAACATCGCAGGTGAAGAGAAAATGCTTCACAGCAATGCAAAACGTGATTCATATAATTGAGCAGCACTAATTTGGAGCTGCAGGAGCGGAGCTGCAGGGAGAGTGGATATAAGATGTGATTTTTTTAATAATTTAGGTTTACATTGCCCAGACTAGCTGTGCTGTCACTATTTATTTTGTGGAAAAGGATTTTTTTAGACTGATTACAAAGTAAAAGAAAAATCCCTAATCATAGACCCATGTGGCAGATTTTGGCCCTTTAGGTCAGAGAAATAATCATGAACTTATAATTTACCATTATAAGTTCATGATTATTTGAACAGCCCAGATGAACTCCCTCATCAAAACACTACACCATAGGGCCCGCTACATCTCCGACCAGCGCCACGTAGCCAGTGAACTGGAGCACGTACACCAAGCCCTCAAGATGAATGGATACTCAGACCGCACAATCCGCAAAGCTGTAGCCCCAGCCATGGGGAGACAAGCATCTGAGGACCCAATCAAAACCATCAGCTTGCCATACATAGCAGGTGTAACCAAAAAGATTTCCAAAATCTTAAACAAACACAAGATCCAGGTCCGATTCAATATAGTACACAAAATCCATGATTTGATCCCATCTGTGAAGGATGTCATTCCTGACATGCAATACCCTGGTGTCTACAAACTAAGTTGTGTCTTTGGCAGCAGTTACATTGGGGAAACGAAACGACATGTCTTGGACCATGTTCGTGAACACAAGGAAGATTTGAAACACGGCAGAACCAATACCTCTGCAGTGGCGCTGTTCATTGTTATAACGCAGTGGGCTCGCACGATATTGTTTTTTCCGGACCAAGGTACTCTGCAAACCTTCGGGCTACCATCAAAGATTTGTCCATGAAGCTATCCAGATATATAAACACAGACAATTTCAACCGAGAAGATGGGTAAAAGCTGAGCAATCATTGGAAGTACATTTATTAACCAAGCAAAGTCGTAACTTGATGTGGTGCTTCTATTCTTCCCTGCCGTTTGGCTATTATCTCCGACTCTCTGAATTGCATTACCCTGTTAGGTGCCTCTGCATTAACGGGCTGGGGTCTCACTAACATGGCCACCTCTGCTCCCTTAGCCTCGATGTACCGATGGTTCTGGCTGTGTGATGGGCTTTGTGTCTCACTGGCGCGACCACCATTGTGGTGGTTCTCTTGCGTGAACGTGCTTTGCCTCACAGTCGCGGTTGGCAGCGCTGCAGCTTTTGTTATACATAGACATGACATTAACTTACTAATCTCCCTGCCTAATCTCTCCCATCAACATAGTGCTAATCTCCCATTAACACTGCTGTTGTGCGCATATGTGGGGATGATACTCTGATGCGGCGACGGAAGCTCATCTCATGCTAATCTCTCTCCCTAATCTCTCTTTCCCTAATCTCCCCCATTAACACAACTGACGTGCTTCCGTCCGGGGATGGAATTCCTTTCCAGCTCACACCCCGCTTGCTTGCCCATCGCCACACAAATAACTCTTGTTGTAACAGCTCTCTCGCTGGTTCAGCAGTTTGGTTTTTCAGTTCCACTGCTGAACCAGCAGTGGAACTGAAGAACCAAAGAGTATTAATTTAGTAATTTGTCACATGCCGTGCTTCCCCAGTGGATTAACAGAATCCCGTGGCCAATTCCTCCCAAAATCCGCCACACAATATTCGTTTTTGTAGATTATAAGTCTAACCCCCGTGGTGTGTTGCGTATTACAAGATCCACGAAATGAGCACCCATATCAATACAGATCAATGGATTTCTGCCAATCGCTACTGTACGACAATATACATCAATAGTATAATATCTATACCTAAAGCTTTCGTGACCGCAGGAATACATATTCTATGGGCCTTTCGGTAAAGCCATGTAGATAAAACAATATATATCACGACGTTTCGATCGCAACACAAGCCATCGTTACCTGAAGACGTCACCTGAAGACGATTGCTTGTGTTGCGATCGAAACGTCGTGATATTATTTTTCTATCTACGTGGCTTTACTGAAAGACCCACAGAATATGATATCTATAATGACTGCGCAGGTCTCCATAAACTTGCAATTCCACGTGCTCCTATTCCAGAAGGTTGACAACCACTTCAGGCCACTTGGCCTTCTAAGCATAAGCTAGACAAAACAGTACTGTTTCCACGAACAAAATACTGCATTAAGTTTTCAGATGAAAACTAAACTCGTGAACATTTAAAGCAGAATCCGCTCTTCAGGGTAGCGATATGAGAAATAAAAAAAGAACAACACATGTGTGTATATAGACAAAGATCCCCCATAAAGTTTGAACAGACTGTTAGGGCAAGAGCACACAAATACAAGTACAAAGATTCCCCATATAGCCTAAACAGACTGTTGGGGCAAGTGCTCTTTGCAAGCATCTATAAAGGCCGGCACGGCACATGAAAGGGTGGGTGTCCAAACGCACACCCGGCCGCATTTATCTCTGCAGTGGCGATGTTTACACACCACACCAGGTACTCATTTGAGGCTGAGTCGACCTAGGGGAGGCCCAGGACCGGGTTTCCGGGTTCGTAGCACGGCGCGCTAAGCGCTGCACCACCGCTCCCCACATGTTTGTGTTTATACATATATACATACACGTAAGCAACCCTGTTGCATAAATGCACCATATCTTGTCGGTGTCAACTAATTGCTGTTAAAATGTACATTTATGGGAAGCAGAATTGTTCAAGAATAAACGGCCATTATTGGATTCGACCAAACATCCCAATGTAGGGCCGCAGAGCTTGGACAATTGTTGGTGCCAGCCCTGACTGCCTCCCCGCACGTGTGGTTTGCTGCACGTCTGAACCCAATGAAAACCCTGCAGTGCATTACACATTTGGGTATGAATTGATTCTTCATAATTTGTTATCGATACATTTCATATTGGGACCGAAAAGTTCCCCCATTATGACTCGTGTTTGTAAGACGACGTTCTCCATCCCCAGGAGTGCTTTAAGGCAGGGGTACTGTGTGATACTCACCAGATCATGCCCTGGTTGAAAATGAGTCCCAGAACATTCCCACTGATGTCGAACTCTGCATAGGAGGGCTATGTGTGAAAATTTAGTAAACACACACACAGACACAAGGTTTTGATACTGAAGCTGAACGCCGTCTTCTCTGAGACCACGAGAATGACTCAAATGCAGCATTTATACAATCGTGAGTGCAGTGTTGTATGTGTGCAAAGGACAGTGGTGCACAGCTGCAGATCAGCGCGTTGGAGGCAACAGTTGGTGGATCAAGTAGATTCATCACCTGTCAATCGTTTGGCTTTCTCCAGGTAGTCGTTTTCCTGCCACATGTAAAACACTTCTTTTAAGATATAACCAAACGCCCACATGCAGGGCCCTCCCAAAATGAGTTTTCAGACTCAGTGCAGCTTACCTGCTAAATTAATAAATAACATTTTTTCTTGTTTGTTTCATTGTCACTTGGTGGTGGTAGTGGTGTAAAAGACACATATCTCAAAGCCTCCCCCCCCAATGCTGCATCTTGATACGTTTGTAGTGACTGTTCTTGGCACTGTGTGGTGCCGGGACTCGCGAAGTCATGGCCGGTAATGTTGTCATTGCAGGTACCAACACTAGCGGTGGTTGGGTGAACGCTGGTTAGCGCGAAGGCACCGCTCGCAGTGTGCGGTGCCGGCTCCCAGTGAGGGAGCGAGAGAGAGCGTCGGCCAGCCAGGGTTACTCTGGGGCATGATACTCTGGCTGACCTGTTGTCACGTGACTGGACGATACTGGAGGGGGGCCACCGGTGGACGGGGGCCGAGGGGGGGTAAACGGGTCCCGGAGAGCTCTCGGGAACATTCGAGAAGGAGCTCGAGGAGCCTGGAAGGTGGGCGGGGCTGAGGGCGGAGCCAGCCCCAGCCCGGTGGCAAATAACGAGAGCTCCTTGAGGAGCTCGGGGTTCTTCACGTGTTGGTGTTCGAAGATCCACGTCGGGGAGAAGAAGTCTCTAGCCACGCGGTCCGGGACCCAGCGTGTGGTCCAGACCGGGATAGCGAACTGTGTCTAATTCTGCCGTAGCGTGGCTAGATGGGCATTCGAGACCCGAGCGTAGGTTATGTTATGTTGGTGCTGTTGTGTTGAATAGTGTTGCTCCCGAGTTAATGTCTGTGACTCAGTTGGACTCACTACATGTTAATTCTGGCGGTTTTTGCCCACACCTCACATTGACTTTGCAGGAGTGATTGTTACGCTTTTCTTTGACGTCTCTCTCCATCTGCGTCTCTGATAATGTTAGAACCGCCATTTTCCCCATGCTTACACGGAGGTTTTTTCAGCTAAGTCACTCCGAGGTGGATTCCTGACTCGTCTTTTTTCCCCAACGTCCAAAGCCCAATATAGATCAATCCCCAGCAGAAGGGGAAATATGGTTGGGCCCAGCTGTGAGCATAATCACCCCCGCTTAGAGAACTGTTCAGCCTCCTTTGTGACGTTGCAAGCACTCACATAGGGAAGAGGGGAGAGGGGAACGGGAGGGGGCTGCAGCGTGACACGTTCCCATTGTGTGTGTACTATATTGAACTTCTTTAACACCGTACGTAGACAACTGTGCTAATCAGAGGAAATGACCAACATTCAGAGAGCGTTTGCAATGGATATTAGAATTCTCGCATATCAGGGAAATTTAGTTCTGCCATCTTTTCCACAGACAAAACCCCGGACATATTTCTCAGTGACCCGAGGCTATAAAACTCTGGCAGGCTACCCTGGTTAATACTGCGAGTGTATTAGCCATGGAATTCGTGCCATCTGTTGTACAGTGGATGTTAAAGATTCTGTGAAATGTATGTATGTAGGTTCAACTTATTTTGCACCGTACGCAGCCCACCATGCGAATTCGAGGTGCAGGCGAAGGACAACAAACTAAACACAAAAAGCAGTTCTAAAGAAATTACTTTTCAATTTAGATTTAAAAGTGCACAGCTCCAGTGGCTTCCTAATATCGGAGAGCGTTCCGACGGCCGCAGAAGCGTGGATGAAAGTACGCACTAAGGTAACCGTCTTTATTCAATGGCCAGCCAAAAGCCGCTGTGAGGATGACCGGAGTTCGCTTGATGATTTATGCTCCTTGACGAGATCAGCAAGGTATTGGTCGAATCTTGCAGTACCCATTACGACATGTGCCAGAGAATTTTGTACACGCTGCAGCTTGGTGATGTTTTCGTCAGACGTGCTGTAGAGTAGACTAGCGATGACGGTGCGCTAAGCCGGCAGTCAGAGCCATCCCCTGTTCACGTTAGGGTGCGATAGGGATGTGCTCTAGCCGCAATGTTATCGACGAGTCGCGTGTGGTTGTACTGCATCGCTTCACACATTACCCAGCACCATGAAATGACCAACATTCATATTTGTGTGTGGGGTAACAAATTGGGGGTGCAAAGCCTTTTAATGTGGATGTACAGTTAGCACCTTGCCTCAATTCTAAGTACATATGTTGGCGCTGTATGCTGAGGACATGCGGTTAGCTTATGACGTACTGAAGACGTTATGCAGAGGATACAGAAGCCTTCTTGGTTTACTTGGCGAACTTTGGGATGTAGTGTGGTGCAGGATATAATGCAGATTAGGGTTGCTACCTTTTCCACAAACCAAACCCAGACATTTATCACTCAGCGTAGGTCCATCAATACTTTGCAGTAAACCGTGATAAAAAAAAGCATAACACAGGTGTTAGGTATCGGTACAAATCAATTCCTGCATCCGAACACAGAGGCGAATTCTCAGACTGTCCAATTCACACCAGGACAGTTGTCAACTCCCCAGTGCAGGTTTTCTTGCAGCGAGCTGCACGCTCGTTGTGTGGTGAGGTGCAGTGCCGGGCTGCTGCAAAGGCCCTTACAAAGCCGTACTCCAGGTCCCAGCACCAGCAGTGGTTGAAGAGGCGAACGAAGACGGCACGGCCAAAATCTCCAACGAGGATAGTGACGTAAGTAGTGAGGGTGTCCGACACGGTGAGTCGCACAAACTCCTGCACACATCCCGCACATTCAGACGTTTTTGGTTAATTGCTCACAAGCTTACCATTAGAAGCCGCATAACAATGACAGCTAACACGAAACAATTAGCACACAAGCTTGTTCATTCAAATCCAACACTCTGTAAATGCTGATGAAAATCCATCAGAACAGGAATATGCCAAAGAATAACTAAGCCAGATGTTTGGCTCTTTTGATCGAGATAAGGCAAAAAGCATTGCAATTGAAAGGTGGTGATCACATGACATGCATGTGTAGCGCTGTAAATAGGGCTATATACTTAATGGGTCGCGCTACTTACCTGCAGTTGCAGACGTGGTCCACCAGGGGCAATACCTCGGACCGCAATATGGGCCGCTAGATTCCCCAGCTCCGAGGCAAGGGTGTGCTGAGATCCCCCGGGACCCCCCTTGGAACTCTCTGAAAGGGAGGCGTGGCCGGGGGCGAGCACGCCTCCAGAGCTGTATAAAAGCCGGACCTCTGGACGGCTCGGGCAGCCAGTTGAAGACTGAAAACCAGCTAGCCAGGACCCTGGGACTCCCCTGACCCACCGTCCTTGTAAGGGCCGGGTCTGAGTGGGCTAGTGGTGCGACCCTGGAACCCTCGGGGCCTGACGTCCTTGTAAGGGCCGGGACCGAGCGGCCCAGTGGTCGGGATCTGTACCTTGGTTGGGTCAGGTCAGAATAGCCTCCCCTAGGTCACCCTTAGCCGGAGGACCCAGAGACCTTAGCCCCAGTAGTAGGGCACGTCAGTCCGGAGGCGGTACCTCCTTAGGCAGCGGGTGAAGGGGCCGTTACCCCTTCAAGTGTTAGGGTTCGCTACATGCTGTATCGTAGCCATTGTTAATAAACGTGTTGCCTCTAACCGTCCGTCTCCACTCCCGTAAAACCCACACTACACATATGTAGTAAGTATTCAGGAGGCTTGACGACGGGATCGGAGGCACACTTATTTATTAACACCAACTTGTGTACAGTAGCGGGTACACACAGTACCTAAGGGGTTAACGTCCCCTTTACTCAACTAACAGGGAGACACAACATCTAACCCCGCTAACCTAAGCCCAAGTCCTCCACTACGGAGCTAAGGGAGGCTACCTATCCCAGCCCTGGTCAAGCTGGGATCCCGGCACCCTGAGTCTGGGCTCTCGGGGCCACGCCACCGGCTTGCCCTGGTCGGCCCTGACAAGGACAGCGAGCCAGGGGAGCTCCGGGGCCTATGCTAGCTGGTCTTCGGTCTTCGCTGGTTAAAGCTGATACTCCGACCTCGAGCACTCCGGCTCACCACCTTTTATAGTACTCGGCCCCCGGGAGGGGCCCGTGGGGGATGCAGGTGTGGACGTCGGTGTGAGCACCTCCTCTGTGTACGGCCCTAACCACGCCCCTTGTGTTTGTTAGCCATCCACGCCCATACACAATTACACCTCTACATCACCCCCCCCCCCCCCCTGTACAGCTCGCAGCCGTCCCCGGCTGCAACAAAATCAGAATAAAAAGTGCATCCCTCCCCAAAACCGTGTGTGCCTCACGTAATTTTAACAAGAACAATGACAACCATAACAACAACAACAACAGGAAACAGGTAGAAGAAGAAAGAGAAAGAAAAAAAATAACCCGGCGCACCCCCCCGAATAAATACCCCATTCCGCAAAACCAACATATATACACGCTCTCTGGACGCCTCCCCCACTCGTCCGCAAAGGCCCCCCAACGGCCGACCTCACAATAGTCTGCGCGTTTTGGCGCGCGTTCTCGCGGCGGGCCCGTCACAAGGGCCCGTCCCGGCATGCTCAGTGGCGGTTGTTGACGGTCCGGGTGCGAGTCTGGTTTCGCTGCCGAGTGACCCCCAACCCCCCCGGGGGGGGTTGGTGGTCGTGGACCCGTTACTCCAGTTGCACCTGGAGATGAAACAGTTGATGTCAGGTTAGGCGAGAGCAGCGACGTCGGGGAGTCGGCGGACCCCTCACACGTTTGGCCATGCGTGTGTGTGTGCGAACCACGGGGCGGCGCAATGAACGGTTTCAACCTTGAGGGGTGCACGTACCACCGACACCTCCCCCATTTGACGCGTACACATTGCGGCCGCAAGACCTGTACGACCTCCACGGGCCCCCGCCACGGCCGTACCAACTTTGACGAGGTCGCCAGCCGCACCTGGGGACAGTGCAACCATGCCCTGTCCCCTGGTTTCCATTTGAACACATGTACCCGCCCCAGCCGAAGCCTCTCGTTCGCCTTCTGGCGGAGTTCAGAATTATGCACGGCCGCTTCCCGCGCCTCAGATAATTTGCCGATGTTAAATTTAACGTGTTCGAACAATGTAGACTTCGCCTGAGGCGCCGAGAGCTTCAGCTGGGTCGTCACAGGGGGGTTAGCCTCGCGGCCATACATTAAAAAGAAAGGGGAAAATCCGGTGGCCGCATGGGGAGCCATCCTGTAGGCTTGCAACACACCGGCAATGCGAAGGTCCCAATCTGTCTGGGATTCCGATACCTGCTGGGACAGCATGGACGTGATGGTCCGATGCAGCCGTTCCACCATCCCGTCAGTTTGTGGGTGATACGGGGAGGTCCGAATTTTCTCCGTACCCAAGAGGTCGCACACCTCGCGGAGGAGTTTCCCCGAAAAATTCTTACCCTGGTCAGTCAGCAGCCGTTCCGGAGCACCTTTGTCGAGGACATAGCCCTGCACAAAGGCCTCCGCGATGGCTGCTGCCGACTGGTTGGCCAGGGGCCAGGCCATAGGCCATCTCGTGAAGTATTCGACCCCTGTCAACAAATACCTATTTCCCCTGGGTGTAGCGGGAAATGGCCCGGGAATATCTAGAGCAACGAGCTCATTAACCCGGGAAACCTTTATGGACTGCAGCGGAGGGTTGGACTCCCTTGCTGGTGGCTTCCGCTGCGCGCATTGCGTGCACGACCCCAGGAGATCCCCCACGTCCTTTGCCATGCCCGGCCAAAAGAAATCGAGCTGGAGCGTGGCAAAGGTCTTGTGAACCCCCAAGTGCAGGAGCCGCTCATGAGCAGCCCATACTACCTTACCCCTTAATGCTGCAGGCACCACGAGCCGTTGGCGCAGGATTTTCCGTCCCAGTGCATTAAAAGACCCTGGAACAACCCCCACGAGTCAACGTTCGCCACCCCCTGACCAACCACCCCGGTGCGACAGCGCAGAGCGAGAAGGGAGGTGTCCTCCATTTGGAGGCGTCCCCACTCCGCGACCGACAACCCCAGCAACGAATCCCTCCCTTCTTGTTCGATAGGACCCGAAGCCGAAGGCGCATCGGCGGCGGCCACGAGGACCGAATCGGTGGTGACGTTCGGGGGCCTACAACGCCCCGAACCCAAGAGGCAAGCGCACTCCGAAGTGGGTGGCAACCGCGACAGGGCGTCAGCGTTCGTGTGGCGGACGCCCTTACGATATGTGGTGACAAAGTCGTAGTCCTGAAGAATCTCCAACCATCGAGACAACTGGCCCGATGGTTGTTGAACCCGCAGGGCGTACTGTAGAGCCGCATGGTCTGTACGGACGGTGAAACGCCGACCGTACAGATACGGGCGGTACTGCTGAATGAAATAAACAATTGCCAATAATTCCCGACGGGTAACGCAGTACCGTTGTTCCGCTGGAGACAGTACCCGACTACCGTAAGCCACCACATGCTCTACGCCCCCAATGAGCTGGGACAGCACGCCCCCAATGCCCGTGTTACTTGCGTCTGTATCGAGCAAGAAGGGTTGTGAGAAATCGGGGTAATTCAACGGCGGAGCCCCCACCAGGGCATTTCGGAGGGCGCAAAAAGCAGCCTCCTCCTCCGGCCCCCAATGAAACCTGACTCCCTTGGACGTCAAGGCATGCAATGGTTTCGCGATCGTAGCGAAGTCAGCCACAAACCGTCGGTAGTACGACGCGAACCCAATGAAACTCCTGACCTCTCCCACCGAGGTGGGAGTCGGCCAGGAGCTGACGCATTCCGTTTTGGTGGGATCAGTGGATATCCCCGAGTGCCCAACAATGTGACCCAAATACCGCACCGATTCGCAGAGCAAATGGCACTTCTGCGGTTTAAATTTCAAATTGGCAGCCCGCATTTTGAGAAAAACAGCACGCAACCTCTGGAGGTGTTCCTCGAAGGATTTGCTAAAGACGATGACATCGTCCAAGTAAATTAAACACGAATCCCATTGCAAGCCTGCCAAGACCAGTTCCATTAACCGCTGAAAAGTTGCCGGCGCAGAATGTAAGCCCATCGGCAAGCGGTTAAATTGGAAGAGGCCTTGCGGTGTACGAAAAGCAGTCTTAGGTTTTGATTCGTCATCCAGAGGAAGCTGCCAGAATCCAGAAAGTAAATCGAGGGTGGAAAAGAATCGCGCCCCCGCCAAGGCATCGAGCGACTCATCCATTCGAGGAAGCGGGTACGCATCTGCCACAGAAATTTTGTTCAATCGCCGAAAGTCGACACAAAACCGCAATGAGCCGTCGTGTTTTTTCACCAAAACGATCGGCGCGCCCCACGGGCTGTTGGAAGGGGAAATGATATCGGCGGCTAGCATGTCATCAACGGCCGATTTGACATGATCCTTTTCGGCGGGACTCAACCGAAAAGGATTTTGGCGGATTGGCGCGCTGTCATCCGTGTCAATATGGTGTCGCAGCAATTTAGTACAACCAATATCAAATTTGTGTTGACTAAAAACGTCGGCAAATTCTTACAGGAGAACTCGCAGCTGCGCACGCTGCGAGTCGGACAGGTCCACTGATCCCGCGCAAAGTGCATCCAGCCATCCGTCATCACAGTCCGAATGCGGTCGCGACGGAGGATCGGTGGTTACCTGACCAACGAGTGGTTCCTCATAGGGTGCCGGCGTTGCGTGTGCAAGCACGGTCCCTTGAGGAACCACGGCGGTTCGCGATCCTACATTAAGGACTGCAATGAAGGGGTTCCCCATCCCCTTTCACCATGGTCTGAGCCGCTAGCAAATCGGGGCCATTGACCCCGGCCCGAGATGGTCCCAACAAGACCCCCCGATCCGCAACCCCCTCAGCAAACGGCCGACGCAACCTAAGAGGGACGAGCATCTGAGCCCCCGGGGGTACGCGCACAGTTTTTGCCACGAGCGCCTGCACGGTTGCAAACGCCCGACGCCCCGTGGCGGGGAAAGACAAAAACGTTACGCGCCGACCCGACGGGAGCTCGATGCACTCCTGGTCAATCAAGATACGAATGGGCATTTTGGCCAAGAAATCCGTCCCCAACAGGCACGGAACAGCCAGTGAGGAGGAAACCAAAACAGGGCCGGATAATTTAATGTCTCCAATGGAAATTTTGGCGCGGATTTGGCCAATGATGCCTAGCGAGCCCCCGTTAGCAGCATAGCATGGCACGTCAACGGGGAGCAAGGGGCGACTTTGAACGGGAAGAATGTTATAGATCAAATCAGATATAATGGTCGCCGACGCTCCTGTGTCAATTAAAATCCGCACCTCTACCCCATCAATATGACCGACCACAACCGACGATCCCGCCGACGCTGCAATGACACGATGGGCGAGCTCCGACCACTGACCCGGTTGGAGTGCTCGCCGCATTTCAGAACAATCGGGCGCAACGGCCGTCGATTTGCGAGCCCTGTTCGGTTGAGCGCGTGAGTGTGTGTCGGATGTGTGCATGGGCCAAACGTGTGAGGTGCCATGACTCGCCGTATTTCTCTGCTGGAGCTTGGGTGGAGACGGCGCGGCGTCCTGACGAGGTGTCGCCCCGCGCTGGCGGGGAGCCCGGCACCCTGAAGCAACGTGGCCTTGAAGGCCACAGTTGTAGCAGCGTGTGAGCGCCCCAGATGGCCTGGGCTGCTCCTGGCGGCTCGGTCCATTCCGAGCCTGTGGTGCCGCCGATCTCCATTCCCCCCGCCGCTCCACCCCGCAGACCTCCTCCGATGGGAGGGTGGTGGCCGCCATGGCATAGCCGGCCACCCCCTTGGCGGCCTTGCGACGCAGGGACCGCAAGCCCCCGTGGATGTGGCGCGCAACCAGCAAGGACGACATCTCTGCGTCGTCTTGAGCCAAGACGGTGACGTCCAGCTCATCCGCGAGAAGCAGCAGCTTTTCAGCCACCATAGCGTCCACTCCCTCCTCGTCCATCCGCGGGAAAGCTGCCTTCGCCAGGGCCAGGAGAGCCGTCCGGAAGGCCAGGGGCGATTCGTTGGCGCCCCGATGACGATCGTGGAATAGCTGCCTGCAGTCCGAAGGCGGCCCATAGACAGCTGATAGCAGCCGCAGCGCCAATTGCAGCGTGGCGCGCTTTTCCTTAGGTGCCGAGGTGAGAGTAGCCAGGGCGTCGTTGTCCAGCATCGCCGGCAGCGTGCGTAGTGCTTCGGCGTCCGTCCAGTTCGCCATCTCTTGATGAGCGATGAACCGCCTTTTGAAGCCGCCCCAGTCTCCGTCCGCGCCCACAAATTCTTTGAGAGGCGGCAGTCGCTGCTGTAACGTGACGTCCGTGGCTGTGGATCGCGCTCCGTCGTTCCCAGCAGACGTTACAGTGTGGGCGGGCTGCGAGCATGGCATCGCCGGTCGCTCTGTTGTTGACGCGCTGGCCGGTGTTGATGATGTTACGGCTTGTGCTTGGCCCTCAGCAGTCACCTGACGCAGGCCGGCCCCGCCCTCTGCTCGCACTGTAGTGATGGCGGGAAATTTAACCGCGAGCCGCGTCGGGGTGGCGCGTCGGCTGCTGTCATCGTCCCGCGCAGCCCCTCCAGCCCCCAGCCGCGTGATCTCTTCCAACGCGGCGGCCGCAGCGTAGAGCAGCTCCGCCAGGCGGGAGTGAGCCAGCCGAAGTCCCTCGGCCGACGCATCCCCCCCTTCCTGTCGGAGCAGCGCGGGTGTACTCGGCCCTGGCTGCTCCGATCCGACCTCGGCCATCTCTGGTGGCGATTCGGCCACGGTGTCCTCCATCTCCGACTCCCTGGTACGTGTCGTCCCTCGTGTGTCCATCGTTGAACGTTTTACTTCTGACACCAGATGTAGTAAGTATTCAGGAGGCTTGACGACGGGATCGGAGGCACACTTATTTATTAACACCAACTTGTGTACAGTAGCGGGTACACACAGTACCTAAGGGGTTAACGTCCCCTTTACTCAACTAACAGGGAGACACAACATCTAACCCCGCTAACCTAAGCCCAAGTCCTCCACTACGGAGCTAAGGGAGGCTACCTATCCCAGCCCTGGTCAAGCTGGGATCCCGGCACCCTGAGTCTGGGCTCACGGGGCCACGCCACCGGCTTGCCCTGGTCGGCCCTGACAAGGACAGCGAGCCAGGGGAACTCCGGGGCCTATGCTAGCTGGTCTTCGGTCTTCGCTGGTTAAAGCTGATACTCCGACCTCGAGCACTCCGGCTCACCACCTTTTATAGTACTCGGCCCCCGGGAGGGGCCCGTGGGGGATGCAGGTGTGGACGTCGGTGTGAGCACCTCCTCTATGTACGGCCCTAACCACGCCCCTTGTGTTTGTTAGCCATCCACGCCCATACACAATTACACCTCTACACATGTGTAGTAAGATGCAGGAGGCTCGGACGACGTAGTTGGAGGCACACTTATTTATTAACACCAACTTATGTACCGAGACGGGGATACACAACACTTGAAGGGGTATCGGCCCCTTCACCCGTCTAACAGGGAGACCCAATGTCTAACCCGGCTAGCCTATGCCCAGGTCCTCCACTACGGAGCTAGGGGAGGCTATCTATCCCAGCCCTGGTCAGGCTGGGATCCCGGCACCCTCAGTCTGGGCTCTCGGGGCCACGCCACCGGCTTTCCCTGGTCGGTCCTGACAAGGACAGCGAGCCAGGGGAGTTCCGGGGCCTACTCTAGCTGGTCTTCACTCTTCGCTGGTTAAAGCTGACACTCGACCCCGAGCCCTCCGGCTCACCACCTTTTATCGCAATCGGCCTCCCGGGGGGGGCCGTGGGGGATGCAGGTGTGGACGTCGGTGTGAGCACCTTCTCTGTGTAGGGCCATAACCACGCCCTTGTGCTTGTTACCCATCCGTGCCCATACACCTTCACAATTACACCTCTACATCACCCCCCCTGTACAGCCCGCAGCCGTCCCCGGCTGCAACAAAATCCCAACACGATGCCTCCCCCCCCCGAAACTGCATGTGCCTCGCGTAACATCAACAATAACAATAACAACAACAACAACGAAGAGAGGAAAGAAATAAAAAATAAATAAAAAAAACCCGACTCGACGCACCCCCCCTGAATAAATACCCCATCCTGTAAAACCAACATATATACACGTACCCAGGACGCCCCCCCCCCCGCAAGGGCCCCCCAACGGCCGACCTCACAAAAGTCTGCGTGTTTTGGCGCGCGTTCTTGCGGCGGGCCCGTCACAAGGGGCAGCCCCGGCTTGCCCAGTGGCGGGTGTCGACAGTCCGGGTGTGAGAGTGTCTAGCGTCGCCGCTGAGCGACCCCCGACCCCCCCGGGAGGGGTTGGCGGTCGTGAGCACGTCACTCCTGGTGCACCTGGAGGTGGAACAGTCGGTGTCAAGTTAGGCAAAAGCAGCGAAGTCGGGGAGTCGGCGGACCCCTCACACGTTTGGCCACGCGTATGTGTGTGAGGAACATGGGGCGGCGTAATGAACGGTTTTAACCTGGAGGGGTGCACGTACCACCGACGCTTCCCCCACTTGACGCACACACATTGCGGCCGCAAGACCTGTATGACCTCCACGGGCCCCCGCCACGGCCGTACCAGCTTCGACGAGGTCGCCAGTGACACCTGGGGACAGCGCAACCATGCCCTGTCCCCCGGTTTCCATTGCAGCACATGTGCCCGCCCCAGCCTAAGCCTCTCATTCGCCCTCTGGCGGAGTTCAGAATTTTGTATGTCCGCTTCCCGCGCCTCCGTTAATTTCCCGATGTTAAATTTGATGTGGTCGGACAATTTAGAGTTCGCATGCGGCGTCGAGAGCTTCAGCTGAGTCGCACAGGCGGGTTAGCCTCGCGGCCATACATTAAGAAGAAAGGCGAAAATCCGGTGGCCGCATGGGGAGCCATCCTGTAGGCTTGCAAAACACCCACAATGTGAAGGTCCCAATCGGTCTGGGATTCAGATACCTGCTGGGACAGCATGGACGTGATAGTCCGATGCAGCCGTTCCACCATCCCGTCAGTTTGCGGGTGATATTGGGAGGTCCGAATTTTCTCCGTACCCAAGAGGTCGCACACCTCGCGTAGGAGGTTCCCCGAAAAATGTTTACCTTGGTCGGTCAGAAGCCGCTCCGGAGCACCTCTGTCGAGGACGTAGCCCTGGATAAAGGCCTCCGCGATGGCTGCTGCCGACTGGTTAGCCAGGGGCCAGGCCATAGGCCATCTCGTGAAGTATTCGACCCCTGTCAATAAGTACCTATTTCCCCTGGGTGTAGCGGGAAATGGCCCGAGAATATCTAGTGCGACGAGCTCCTTAATCCGGGAAACTTTTATCGACTGCAGCGGAGGGTTGGACCCCCTCGCCGGTGGTTTCCGCTGCGCGCATTGAGTGCACGACCCCAGGAGATCACCCACGTCCTTTGCCATGCCCGGCCAGGAGAAATCGAGCTGGAGCATGGCAAGGGTCTTGTGAGTCCCCAGGTGAAGGAGCCGCTCATACGCAGCCCACACCACTCTACCCCTCAATGCTGAAGGCACGACCAGCCGTTGGCGGCGGGATCTCCCATCCCAGTGCATTAAAAGCCCCTGGAACAACCCCCACGAGTCAACGTTCGCCGCCCCCTGACCAACCCCACCGATGCGACGGTGCAAAGCGAGGAGGGAGGTGTCCTCCATTTGGAGGCATCCCCACTCCGCCACGGACAACCCCAGCAAGGAATCCCTCCCTTCTTGCTCGATAGGACCCAAAGTTGAAGGTGCATCGGCGGCGGCCGCAAGGACCGAATCAGCGATCACATTCGGAGGTCTACAACGTCCCGAACCCAAGAGGCAAGCGCACTCTGAAGTGGGCGGCAACTGCGACAGAGCGTCAGCGTTCGTGTGGCGGACGCCCTTACGATATGTGGTGACAAAATCGTAGTCTTGGAGAATCTCCAACCATCGAGACAACTGTCCCGATGGTTGTTGAATCCGCAAGGCGTACTGCAGCGCCGCATGATCTGTACGGACGGTGAAACGTCGCCCGTACAGATATGGGCGGTACTGCTGAATGAAATAAACGATCGCCAATAGTTCACGACGGGTAACGCAGTACCGTTGTTCCGCCGGAGACAACACCCGACTACCGTAAGCCACCACATGCTCTACGCCACCAATGAGCTGCGAAAGCATGCCCCCAATGCCCGTGTTGCTTGCGTCTGTATCGAGCAAGAAGGGTTGTGAGAAATCCGGATAACTCAACGGCGGAGCCCCCACCAGGGCGTCCCGGAGGGAGCGAAAAGCAGCCTTCTCCTCTGGTCACCAACGAAACCTGACTCCCTTGGACGTCAAGGCATGCAAGGGTTTCGCGATTGTAGCGAAGTCAGCCACAAACCGTCGGTAGTACGACGCGAACCCAATGAAACTCCTGACCTCCCCCACCGAGGTGGGAGTCGGCCAGGAGCTGACACATTTCGTTTTGGCGGGATCAGTGGCTATCCCCGAGTGTCCAACAATGTGACCCAAATACCGCACCGATTCGCGGAGCAAATTACATTTCTGTGGTTTGAATTTCAAATTGGCAGCCCGCATTTTGAGGAAAACAGCACACAACCTCTGGAGGTGGTCATCGAATGTTTTGCTAAAGACGATGACATCGTCCAAGTAAATTAAACATGAATCCCACTGCAAGCCCGCCAAGACCAGTTCCATTAACCGCTGAAAAGTTGCCGGCGCAGAATGTAAGCCCATCGGCAAGAGGTTAAATTGGAAAAGGCCGTGCGGCGTACGGAAAGCAGTCTTAGGTTTAGATTCGTCATCCAGAGGAAGCTGCCAGAATCCAGAAAGTAAATCCAAGGTGGAAAAGAATCGCGCCCCCGCTAAGGCATCAAGCGACTCATCCATTTGAGGAAGCGGGTACGCGTCAGCTACTGAAATTTTGTTCAACTGCCGAAAGTCGACACAAAACCGCAGTGAGCCGTCGTGTTTTTTTACTAAAACGATCGGTGCGCCCCAAGGGCTGTTGGAAGGGGATATGATATCGGCGGCTAGCATGTCGTCAACGGCCGATTTGACATGATCCTTTTCGGCGGGACTCAACCGAAAAGGATTTTGGCGGATTGGCGCGCTGTCTCCCGTGTCAATGTGGTGTCGCAGCAATTTAGTACAGCCAATATCAAATTTGTGTTGACTAAAAACGTCGGCAAACTCCCGCAGGAGAACTCGCAGCCTCTCACGCTGTGAGTCGGACAGGTCCACTGATCCCGCGCAAAGCGCATCCAGCCATCCGTCATCACGGTCCGAATGCGGTCGCGACGGAGGATCGGTGCTCACCTGACCCACGAGCGGTTCCTCACAGGGTGCCGGCGTCGCGTGTGCAAGCACGGTCCCTTGAGGAACCACGGCCGTTCGCGATCCCACATTAAGGACTGCAATGAAGGGGTCCCTGTCCCCTTTTACCAAAGTCTGAGCCGCTAGCAAAATCGGGTCCATTGACCCCGGCTCGAGATGGTCCCAACAAGACCCCCTGCTCCGCAATCCCCTTAGCAAACGGCCGACGCAACCTAAGAGGGATGAGCATCTGAGCTCCCGGGGGTACGCGTACAGTCCTCGCCACGAGCGCCTGCACCGTCGCAAATGCCCGACGCTCCGTGGCGGGGGAAGACAAAAACATTATACGTCGGCCCGACGGGAGTTCGATGCACCCCTGGTCGATCAATATACGGATAGGCATTTTGGCCAAGAAATCCGTCCCCAACAGGCACGGAACCGCCAGCGAGGAGGAAACCAATACCGGCCCGGACAATTTGATGTCCCCAATGCAAATGTTCGCGCGGATCTGCCCAATGATGCCCAGCGAGCCCCCGTTAGCAGCATAGCATGGCACGTCAACGGGGAGCAAAGGACGGCTTTGAACGGGGAGGATGTTATAAATCAAATCAGATATAATGGTCGCCGATGCTCCCGTGTCAATTAAAACCCGCACCTCAACCCCATCAATGTGACCGACCACGACCGACGACCCCGCCGACGCGGCAACGACACGATGGGCGAGCTCTGACCACTGGCCCGGTTGGAGCGCTCGCCGCATTTCGGAACACTCCGACGCAACACCCGGCGATTTGCGAGCCCTGTTCGTTTCAGCGAGTGAGTGTGTGACAGATGTGTGCATAGGCCAAACGTGTGAGGTGCCACGACTCGCCGTATTTCTCTGCTGGAGCTTGGGTGGAGGCGGCGCGGCGTCCGGACGAGGTGTCGCTCCGCGCCATCGAGGAGCCCGGCATCCTGAAGCCACGTGGCCCTGAAGGCCACAGGTGTAGCAGCGTGTGAGCGCCCCAGATGGCCTGGGCTGCTCCTGGCGGCTCGGTCCGTTCCGAGCCTGTGGTCCCACAGATCTCCACTCCCCCGGCCGCTCCACCCCGCAGACCTCCTCCGATGGGAGGGTGGTAGCCGCCATGGCATGGCCGGCCACCCCCTTGCCGGCCTTGCGACGCAGGGACCGCAAGCCCGCGTGGATGTGGCGCGCAACCAGCAAGGAAGACATCTCTGTGTCGTCTTGTGCCAAGACGGCAACGTCCAACTCGTCCGCGAGTAGCAACAGCTTTTCCGCCACCATGGCGTCCACTCCCTCCTCGTCCATCCGCGGAAAAGCTGCCTTCGCCAGGGCCAGGAGAGCCGTCCGGAAAGCCAGAGGCGATTCGTTGGCGCCCCGATGGCGATCGTGGAACAGCTGCCTGCAGTCCGAAGGCGGGCCGTAGACAGCAGACAGAAGCTGCAGCGCCAACTGCAGCATGGCGCGCTTTTCC
Organism: Lampetra fluviatilis; assembly: GCF_964198595.1. NCBI lineage: Eukaryota > Metazoa > Chordata > Hyperoartia > Petromyzontiformes > Petromyzontidae > Lampetra > Lampetra fluviatilis. The sequence goes on along the minus strand of NC_136295.1, from coordinate 876,022 downwards.
TTAGGCGCCGAGGTGAGGGTAGCCAGGGCGTCGTTGTCCAGCATCGCCGGCAGCACGCGTAGTGCTTCGTTGTCCGTCCAATTCGCCATCTCCTGATGAGCGAGGAACCGTCTCTTGAAGCCACCCCAGTCCCCGTCCGCGCCCACAAACTCTTTGAGAGGCGGTAGTCGCTGCTGTAATGCGACGTCCGTGGTCGTGTATCGCGCCCCGTCGTTCCCGGCACTCGGTACAGTGTGGGCGGGCCGAGCGCATGGCATCGCCGGTCGCTCCGTTGGCGACGCGCTGGCCGGTGTTGATGATGTTTCGGCTTCTGCTTGGCACTCGGCGGTCACCTGATGCAGGCCGGCCCCGCCCTCTGCTCCCACCGTAGCGATGGCGGGAAATTTGACCGCGAGCCGCGTCGAGGTGGCGGGAAACGGCGCTGCGTGTCGGCCGCCGTCACCCCGTGCAGCCTCTCCAGCCCCCAGCCGCGTGATCTCTTCCAACATGGCGGCCGCCGCGTAGAGCAGCTCCGCCAGGCGGGAGTGAGCCAGCCGAAGTCCCTCGGCCGACGCTCCCCACCCTTCCTGTCGTTGCGGTGCGGGTGTACTCGGCCCCGGCTGCTCGGATCCGACTTCGGCCATCTCTGGTCGAAGAGATGGCCGAGTCGTCCCTCGTGTGTCCATCGTTGAACGATCACTTCTGACCCCAGATGTAGTAAGATGCAGGAGGCTCGGACGACGTAGTTGGAGGCACACTTATTTATTAACACCAACTTATGTACCGAGACAGGGATACACAACACTTGAAGGGGTATCGGCCCCTTCACCCGTCTAACAGGGAGACCCAATGTCTAACCCGGCTAGCCTACGCCCAGGTCCTCCACTACGGAGCTAGGGGAGGCTATCTATCCCAGCCCTGGTCAAGCTGGGATCTCGGTACCCTGAGTCTCCAGACCGGCTCTTATAAGAGCGTCAGTCTGGGCTCTCGGGGCCACGCCACCGGCTTTCCCTGGTCGGTCCTGACAAGAACAGCGAGCCAGGGGAGTTCCGGGGCCTACTCTAGCTGGTCTTCACTCTTTGCTGGTTAAAACTAACACTCGACCCCGAGCCCTCCGGCTCACCACCTTTTATAGCAATCGGCCCCCCGGGGGGGGGGGGGGCCGTGGGGGATGCAGGTGCGGACGTCGGTGTGAGCACCTTCTCTGTGTACGGCCATAACCACGCCCCTTGTGTTTGTTACCCATCCGTGCCCATACACCTTCACAATTACACCTCTACACATGCAAGGCATGATGAGAGTTGAGATTTCCTGCTGTCTGTTAGTACACCCTTTGTGTGTTGTTAAATCTCACAGGCTCTCCACAATTCAAGTCGATGTCAAAAAGTGTCCTTACAGTGGCTTGCAAGAGTGGTACACGTATATATACTCTATTCCACAAGAAAACATGTAAACCAGTAAGTGTAAATTCTGGACACCTCATGACAATTCTTTCTTTGAATTGCCATAGTGTGCCTTCTGTTATTATCCAGTTCAGCATTTGGCTGTGGGTAAAGGGTCATTTAACCATCCAGATGGAATTAGCAGCAAAGTCAACGACTCACAATTGGAAGCTTGCAAGTTCAAATCCTGGTTGGGGGTTGACTAAGCCCACCAGTTGAACAATGCATCCTGCACAAAGTTTCCGTCGTCTGTTACACAGCACAAACATGCTGGGCCAACCGACAGATTTAGCTTCTGCTGTATCCGATCTGCCTCAAGTGGCCTCCAATCTCCGATTTGCCTTGTGACCTCCTCCTCGTTAAGCCCATTATCTCTGGAACCGGACAAGGTAACTTTCGGTTCTCTGTCACAACTGTGGTTGTCTGGAGTTCACTCCCTCCTCTTCTCTCACGGCGTCAGTGTCGACTTTTTGTCAGAATCTGAACACTTATCTCTATCTTTCATTTATTCTCCTGCGCCCCTGAATGTCCTTTTTGCGTTTAATTTGCGTGTGTTATAAATGTAATAATGAATGAATCATCCCTGCAAGGTTTATAAAAACGAGTACCACTTTGTGGAGTCAACACTGGTTGTGCTCTGGATAGACTGACCCACCACCATAGCAATGTGAAATTTCCACCATCGGCTCAAGGCTGTAAGCAAGCAGGAAATGAGCACCACCTCAACGCTCATTCGAGTGGGAAGTGATTAACCGACTTTTCCAAAAGTTAATGGAGGTCTGTATGTGGGGTCGGTAGATCACCGCTTTAACAAAAACATATTAAAAAAGTTGTATTTTACCAGGCAAGGCCCACTGAGCTTATATATCTCTTTTTCAGAAGCGACCTGGCCAAAAACGATAGCTCAACGAAGTGGCTTATCATCACGTGGAAATGTATAGCAGCCAAACACTCTAAACACATCTTCTTGGTTCTTTCGGTAAAGTCACGTAGAAGGGAAGTAATAAAATAATAAAAATAAAACATAATAAAATGAAATAATTCTCACGACGTTTCGGCTACAACGCAAGCAGCCGTCTTCAGGTGAAGAATGAGACACTACCAAGCTAGGAGCTTATATATAAACTGGGTTGGAGGTGGAAGAGCGCCTTAACAAAAAAGAATGTGCATATGAAGAGGAATTTAGCATATTCATGGAAAATGCGTAGGAGGTGGGCGGGGGGGGGGGGGTTTCAAAGGCATATTATGCCCATGCATTATGCAGGATCAACAGCACCAAGGGGGGGTGCAGGGAGTAGCATTAACAAAGGAAAGGAATGTTATTGATATGTAGCTGCAGTTACTAAACAACCACGTAGAAAACTAAAGTATAAACTACATAAAACACTAAAGTATAAACTGCATAGCACCATCAGTATACTTACTATACTCTACAATAAGCTGAGTTACTAACAGCAAGTAATACATTACAATTCTACGTCGTAAAAATTATATAATATGCTTCCATCTAAACTTTATTCTCTTACATCACACGAGCATATACCGTACTATATACTGCCATAGATAAACCCAACATTAAATTATATACTGTATTACTATAAACCACCCTATACCTTATACATTTCAACATAACACTATGTATTATTCTACCCACCCTAATGTGTATCGAAATGGTTTATTACGTCCTTCCAATGATTGCTAAGCCAGAATCCATCTTCTCGGTTAAAATTGTCTCTGTGTTTGTATATGTGGATCGCCTCATGAACGAATCTCTCATGATAGCCAGATGGCTTGCAGAGAACCTCTGTCTTGGAGAAGTCAATGTCATGTGAGCCCACTGAGTTGTAACAGTGATCTGCCACGGCTGAGGTGTTTGTCCTACCGTGTTTCAGGTCAGCTTTATGTTCACGGATGCGGTCCGAGACATGTCGTTTGGTTTCCCCAATGTAACTGCTACCACAGAGGCAACTTAGTTTGTAGACACCAGGGTACTGTATGTCTGGAACCACATCTTTTACAGACGGTACCAGATCACGGATTTTATGTACTGTATTGAATCGGACCTGGATCTTGTGTTTAATCAGGATTTTGGAGATCTTTTTTGTGACCCCAGCAATGTAGGGTAAGGTGATGGTCTTGAAAGGCTCCTCAACAGGATCCTTCTTGATGGTTGGAGTGATGGCTTTGCGGATTGTGTAGTCGGAGTAACCATTAGCCTTAAGAGCTTGGCGTACGTGTTTGAGTTCACTGGAAATGTGTTCATGGTCGGAGATGCATTGGGCTCTATGATATAGAGTCTTGATGAGAGAATTCTTCTGGGATGGATGGTGGTGGGAATCCGGTTTTAGATAAGCATCCGTATGGGTGGTTTTCCTGTAGACAGAGTGGCTCATTGAACCATCAGGTCTCCTTTTGATTAGGACATCCAAAAAGGGTAGCTTGCCATCATTTTCGACTTCCATGGTAAATCTGATGGCTGGGTGTATGGAATTGATGTGGTCGAGAAATTGGTCTAGAGCAGGCCGGCCATGTGGCCGGCCTGCTCTAGACCAAAAATAAACACATGACGTTGATTGTAAATTTGGAGGGAAAAACCTGAGGACCCAGAGAAACATCCACATGACCACGAGGAGAGAGAGAGCATGCAAACTAAACATATATAGCACGCGTTTTCAGGGGTCAGGATCTAACCCACGACTTCTTGTAGCTTACCTGCCCCACCATGGTCTCCCAGCAGGGCCCACGCGGAATGTCCATGGGATCCATGGGTATGAGCGGGGGCATCGTGGCGTTCTCTGCCAGCGTGCCGTTTAGCACCACGGGGTAGAATGGGTGCAAGATGAATTGCATTTGAGTCGAATTTCGAAGCTTGCTTTCCTCCACCAGCTGCTCGCAGAGGGAGAAAGACGCAATCGGTGAATTACTACACGTGGAATGTGCATCAGGGAGCTGGTAATGGAGTGTGTTGCACGTGCCACACATTCACATTTAGATCTGCAGGAAAGTGTGGAATCTGTCATCATCTTCATTCAACTGTCCCTGAACCATAGTGGTCATTGAGAGGGGGGTTCCACTGATGCCTCCTCGGCTGTCAATTCTCATATTTGCCAGTCGCCTGCAATCTATGTCAGGTGTTGAGCTGGCTTGTCAGTCCACGTTCCCACATTTGTCGTCCATTGATAGTGGGTTGTGTCCTCTCATTCTTTTCCCTTCTACCATGCCCTGTAAGAATGTGTTGGATAGACACCCCCTTTCGTGCCACGTGTTCAAATCATGGGAATTTCCTTTTCTTCGCGGTTGTGAACAGTGGTCTGTATTCTGTCACCGTTCCCAAGATTACAGCCACAGTGGATTTGTTTTTGCGTGGAATTCCATTCTAGTTCGATGTTTTTTTGGCGATACTACGTCATGTTGTACAATCCAAGGTCCACAATAAACATACCATCCGTTTAGCAAAATATTCATACCATAATTATTGTTTCTTATAAAAAAAATTCTAAACTATTTAATTTCCTGGCAAAATAATTATGAAATAATGATTAACTTGCATTATGATTAAAGTAAAAAAAAAGTTGATACCCATTAAATGAGCGCTTTGACGTCATAGGGATGATATGATGTCATAATTTTGTGACAGAGTGTACAATATAAGCATTACAGTGTACAATTGCAATGATTAGTCGACTATTGGCAGGCTAATTTTAGGTTAACTTACGTTAAATCACTAAAGATCAAAGTACAAAAACAAGACGATAAAAAAGTGCGAAATACAACGACAAACTTACGGAGAACTTATCGTGCAATAATCATTGTATTGTGAGATGTAACATTTGTATCATGAAATGTTACATTTCGGCGATCGTTCACCGAGGCTGCGTTTGTGTCACATTCATATCAATCAGCAAAGTGCTGCGCATGATGGCTTTGTTTGTTGTGTAAGTTCGTTGCTGGACCACGAGGGCTTCCATCTGTCTGGGTTACACTTGGACAGTCTGGTAAATGGGAATCTGTGTTTGTATGGCAGGAACTGATTTGTGCAGAAATGTGGTGCCATTTAATCTAATTGTATTGCAGGAGACTGCACCGTTGTGATAGACCTTGGCTGACTGTGAAATACATCCGGATTTGTTCTATAGTGCAAAAAGTGGCAACCCCATGTGCCAAGCCCTTACCTTGTTGTTGATTTCGTCCATGAGGGCGATGATGAAAGTGTACAGGTTGCCCATGAAGAGAGCGAAGATGCGGGCAAGTTGCCACCGCAGGGCTATACGGGGGTGGTAGTTTTCCAACTCCCCGATCATGTCAAAGAGCGCCGGGCAAAACATGCTCAAGAGCGACATGACCACGTTCACCTGCCCAACATTGGTACACATCACCACCGACTCAACAAGCCAGAATAACAGCCATCGTAATAAAAATATATATACGTATAACATTTGCATATTCAGGGCACTTGCTTAATTGCCTAAGAAACCCAAAGCGCCTGACGTCACATCTTATCTCAACGATTCAAAAGGGGACCCCAATAGTGGCAGCCGTCCCTGTGCGGCACGAGGTGACTCAGCATCGGCCTGCATAAACCATCACGCAAACTCTGGTCATGCTTGGAGTAGCTGTTGGCTAACCATCAAACAAAGAAGGTTACTACGTCGCGCACTTTCAGATGCGCTTCTGCGGATGTCTGGAACGCTCTTCCTTCCGATATAATGAAGCCACTTGAGCTATGCACTTTTAAATAATTATCTAGATTGAAATCTCATTTCTTTAGAACTGCTTTTTGTGTTTATTTTGTTGTTCTTCACTCGCATATTCGATTCGCACAGTTGACTACGTACGGTGTGAAAGAAGTTCAACATACATACAAGTCACGGAATCTTTATCATCCACTGTACAATAGGTGACACCAATTCCATGGTTAATACATTCGCAGTATTAATCAGGGTAGCCTGCCAGAGTTTGATAGCATCGGCTGAATGAGAAATATGCCTGGGTTTCGTCTGTAGAAAAGGTGGCAGAACTAAATTCCCCTGATATGCAATAATTCTAATATCACTAATAATTCTAATATCACTGCATTCTCTCTGAATGTTGGTAATTTCCAATGAATCCTAAAAATCCTAAACATGCCAGGTTAGTGTAAGTTGAGCTCACAAATAACGTCATCACATCTATCCCTCTATTTAAGGAACGGAACAAGAGGGTTTCTCCACAAATCTGGCTGTCGCCTGATGAAGCTAGTTGTTATTACTGGTGAAACGTCGTACTCAGGTTGTAAATGTTGTGGATTTGCTCACAAACACACCGGTGTGCTGTACTCGTGACGAAGTGCCATGTTTTATTTACGTGACAAATCTTACTAATTGGCTGTGTCGGGTGGTGGCGGGTTTAACGACATATTTATATTTACGCGATCTAACCCCAAAAAAACCCTATATTACTCGTGTAATTTGTTTAACCAGGTGAGAACTCAAAAGCACGTGACGACTTCACGTTCACGAACTAATAAGTGATCCATCAATCCCATCGTGTCTACCAACAGAGGCTATTGAGGTATCTCTTCTTGTAAAGTAAAATAAGGGTACAAAGTAGAGTTTCCACCTTTTACGCAGACTAAACCCGGACATACTTCTCAACCTATAGAAACTGTGCGATATACCGCAATAAAGTTCAACACGATACTGGTTCCGGACTTTGGTACAAATCTATTTTTGCCACCTAAGCACAGATGCAAATTCCCGGACTGCACAGAGGCATATCTAGAAATATCCAAAGGCAAGAGTGGCCCCAACATTTCAAGCTTTTTTATAGGGCTCTACATTATGCATAAAATAAAAGCATTTAATGAAATTTTTCTCGCAATTATAAATAAAAGTACTTTTCAGGGTCTGAAGGAGGAGGCATTGCCCCCATCACTTCCCCCCGCCAGTTCCACCACTAAGAATGTCGGAACCAAACCCAGAAAGATAACAACGGTTATGAATGTACAATATTAGAATGATGCTGCTGATGACGATGAGCTGATGTGTGCTCACTTCATTGCGCTCCCACCACCCGTAGTTGTCCCATCCATTGCGTGAGAACGTTTGTGCTCGCTTGACGACGTAGTAGATCAGGTAGCCGCTGCCCGCAAGTGACCAGGCGATGAGGAAGTTGGCCAGTACTCGCAGGAAGCGCTGGAGATGGACATTCTCTTCCTTGCGGTTCTCCTGCTCTTCCACTATCGATTCCTGCATGCGCACAAAGACAAATCTGCATAACACCTACATAGTGGCAAAGATAGAAAACAAGAACCGACAGTGTGGCCTACACAGCTTGTTGCACAAGTGCTGTTTGCGAACACCAGGTTAATGCCAGAACACAGCACAGGAGGGTGTAAGTGTCCTCCGCACCCAAGTGCTGATGTTTACTTGGGCATCCGGTGGAAATCTGACCAAGGAATTTGACCAAGGGCGCTATGGTGGCAAGATCTTAATTATCTCGCCTGGTATACAGGAGGCCGTGAGTTCAACCCCGACCCTGACTCCTGTATATTTGGAGTTTGCGTGTCTCTCTCCCTGTAGTCGCGTGGACTTTTCTCCGGGTGCTCCGGTTTTTCCCTCCACATTTAGAAACATGTGTTTAGAGTTTACACCATTGGAACCTCATTTGTCAGTAAACAATATGATAATTGTTTTTTTACCCTTCTATCTGGCAACAAAACTTACACCTTTTTTACAAGGAGTCATGTTTGCATAGACCAGGCATGTCGAAAGTCCGGCCCGCGGGGCAATCACGGCCCGCGGGGCAATCACGGCCCGCGGTCAGATTTCATACGACCCGCAGCTTCGGTCTTATAATGTGTTATTTATGGATTGCTATCTCTGTCAGAATAAATAAATCATATAACTTCCTCCTTCCGCCACACGGTGGCAGCACCATTCTAATGCCGTCTGGCTTTGCATACGTGCCACGAATCCTTCTCGAATTATTTCTGCCATGGCGACTGCAAAAAAAAAAGAGAAAAGTTGACAGTGAGGGCCGCCGCTTTCAGGAGCGGTGGGAATTACAATACTTCTTCACTGGAAATCGAGGCAATTGTGTTTGTCTAATTTGTAAAGAGACGGATGCCTTGTTTAAGGATTTCAACATAAAGAGACACTACAAAACTAAACATGCTACAACATACGACAAGCTAACAGGGAGTGACCACGCTGAAAAAGTTAAGCAACTCCGTGCTGCTCTGGCATCGCAACAGCGATTCTTCACGCGGGCCTGTGAGTCAAAGGAAAACATCACCAAAGCCAGCTACGAAGTGGCCATGTTAATAGCTAAACATGGCAAACCTTTTACTGAAGGTGCATTTATCAAAGACTGTGTCATGAAAATGGTGGAGAACATTTTCCCCGAGAAGAAGCAAGAATTTATGAATGTTTGCCTGGCACGCAACACTGTGGCACGGAGAGTTGAGGACATATCGTCAGATATTCAGAGACAACTGGGGGACAGGGGAGTGGCTTTTGATTATTTCTCATCAGCCTGCGATGAAAGCACCGATGCATCTGACACTGCACAACTAGTTATTTTTTTAAGAGGCGTTGATGACAACATGAACGTGACAGAGGAGCTGCTTGACCTCAAAAGCCTTAATGGGCAAACCAGAGGAACAGATTTTTTCGTTTCTGTTTGTGAAGCTGTTGATGATATGAAACTACCATGGAGTAAAGTTTCTGGGATCATTACCGATGGTGCACCTGCCATGGCTGGTGAGCGAAGTGGATTGTCCACACTGATCTGCAATAAAGTCAGCGAAGAAGCAGGTAACGCTTTTAAACTTCACTGTATCGTTCACCAGCAGGCTCTCTGCGCCAAACATCTCAAATATGACGACAGTTTCAGCAGTTCTTGCGTGACATCCAGGCTGAATACGGTGACGTAATATATCACAACAATGTGAGGTGGCTAAGTTGGGGGTCCGCACTGCAGCGATTTTTCTCTCAAAGAGGAAATTGGACATTTTTTGGGTGAGAAGGAACAACCAATGGAAGAACTGTCCGATCCTGTATTGTTGTCAAATCTGGCTTTTTTGGTTGACATAACGAAGCATCTGAATGCGCTGAATGTTAATCTTCAAGGAAAATATGCAGTGGTGAGCCAGCTATATGCTCACATCAAGGCCTTTGGAACCAAACTGAAACTTTTCCAAAGACACTTGTCCCAAACAGAGCCCTGCACCGCGCACTTCCCAGCTTTGAAAGAGGTCATTGACAGTTTCCCACAGGACAACATCGGTGTGCAAATGAAGAGTTATGCAACAGCTATGGCATCTCTTTCTGTGGAATTTAACAAACGCTTTCGGGACTTTGCAGTTATTGAAAAGGACATGTTGCTTTTCTCTTCTCCCTTCTCCGTGGACCCTGATGATGCTCCTCCACAGCTGCAGCTGGAGCTCATTGAGCTGCAGTGTGACGAAGAGTGCCGCGGAAAACACCAGCAGTGTTATCTTGTTGACTTTTACCGGCAGCTGGACAAAAGCAGGTTTCCAGAAATGCGGTCATTCGCTAAGAAAATGCTGAGCTTATTCGGCTCCACATATTTGTGTGAGCAAACATTCTCAGTCATGAACTTAAATAAGAACCGATTGAGGTCAAGGATGAGTGACTCCCACTTTCGTGGCATTTTACGCATCTCAACCACTGCCCTCAAGCCAGACCTGGTCTCTTTACTGAAATCTATATCTCAGTATCATCCTTCTCATTAGTATCAGCAAGTTATCTATTCCTTGATACATCTGAAATTGAGTGTTTTGAACGGTAACATCTGTCACTATTAACAGTGAAAAGCCTAAAGCACACTAATGCACTTGGACTTATGGCACTTGTTTTATTAAACTCTTGAATAAGATTTGGTTATAACTGTTGATGTTATGTACCTGTAGATGCGACACAAACTATTGCTTTCTGAAAGATCTTGTAAAAGGCAAGGGCAAAATTCACTCATTTAAAAGTTTAATGATAACAGACCACTTTGCATTACTTATAACTCCTGTTTAAAATGTTCATGAGGTAAAGATATTTAACTCATGGAAATGTAAGGTATTCTATACAGTTTGTTCAATGTTATCTAACTGAATGAAAGGCAGAATTGTGTTTTTAGAGTTGTTCACGTCTGCCTGAGTGACTTATATTTGGTTACATTGTCATTTGAAAAATAAAGGTAATTGTGACAATGAAAATTGTTTTATAACAGTGTGTGTTTTCACGTAACTTTTGTGGTAAAAAAATGTCGGAAGGAACTATTGGCCCCTGGGCATCTTCACTTTATCAAATTTGGCCCTCTTTGCAAAAAGTTTGGACACCCCTGGCATAGACCAATAAACCACAATACCTGCAGTCATAATGCAAACAAAAAACATAAAACATAACTCTGATAATGTATGCACTGTCCTTGAAGGACCAATCAACTTCAAGGACAGTGCAGACATTATCAGAGTTATGTTTTTTGTTTGCATTATGACTGCAGGTATTGTGGTTTATGCAAACATGACTCCTTGTAAAAAAAGGTGTCAGTTTTGTTGCCAGATAGAAGGGTTAAAAAACAATTATCATATTTTTTACTGGCAAATGAGGTTCCAATGGTGTAAATGCTTACTCGACCTCTCATACTCTGATGGTGCATTGTCTTTGAGTTGTGTGCCTTTTGGCGTCATCTGGTCCAACCCATGTGAGACTAGGCTCTAAGGAAAGCTGTCTCGGGTGTGGACCAATCAACTTCAAGGACAGTGCACACATTATCAGAGTTATGTTTTTTGTTTGCATTATGACTGCAGGTATTGTGGTCTATGCAAACATGACTCCTTGTAAAAAGGTGTCAGTTTTGTTGCCAGATAGAAGGGTAAAAAAACTATTATCATGATAAGCCACTTCATTTGTGCTATCATTTGTGGTCAGGTTGCTTCTGAAAAAAAGCTATATAGCTCATTGGGCCTTACCTGGTAAAATAAAATAAAAAAATTGAATTTAGTTTAAACGTTTCTGTTTTCTGAGCCTATCGCATGATGCAGCCGAGGAAATCTCGGAAAGAGCCATTCATTAGGATAAACTACAGGTGAACCTATACGGTAGTTCCAATTCTTACAAGTGTACAGAACAGAAGGCATATTTACGACCGTACAATTTCTTGTGCTGGTTTGTGCAAAAGACACATACGTAAAACTAAAAAAAAATATGGGAGAAAGACAAGGATGGAGATCACCAGTGCTGCCTAATTGGCCGAAATATTTTTTCTTTTAACATTGAAATAAATTGTATAAGAAAATCACCATCTGGCAATGAGGGGGTGCAATGTCGCCACTAGCAGATTAACATCGTAGGCGGACGGCATGCAAGGCCACGATTCACCGATCGCGTCAGTCCCACCACGCGCTCTGCTAGCCTGCGCACGCTCGCACGCTTCTTGGGCATTGTTTGAATAAATTAAGTTGCACAGGTTCCACCAATTGCATCAGTCCACAAGAGTGCTATCGCTACGTACCCGAAACACTGTGGTGGTGGACGCAATCTTGCTGTCGGCGGTCTCCGGGTTTCCGATTAGGTAGTCCCAGCTGGTGAACATCTTCCAGCTGAAGTTGAAGTTATCGTCGCCCTCTCCGCCCTGGCTTTCATGGACATTGCGCGCCATCCTGAAGCACGGCACACACCGCGCATCGTGGGCAGGAGCACAGCCACCCAACAGCACGCGAATCAACTTAAGAACATACGCGTACACGTCACGTGTGTAGTGATTACAGTGGCATGCAATCGCACGGCAGTGACACACGTACGGTGAGTCCTCACTTAATGCGTGTTCACGTAACGCGTTTTCGCGATAACGTACCTCTTCCATTCGGGAAACACTTTGCTCATAACGCAGAACATGCCCTGTCATAACGCGGAACGCACCCGTTGTGACCCCGTTTCTGAGCTGTCGACGACAAACTATTTTCTTGAGCTGTGTGACTGAGCGGTACGATATTGCACGTGGAGTGATACAGTAACACGGCGGCGTACCCTCATTTATTTGTCCTGCCATCTCGCTTTGTGTGCATACACCGTCGTATCTCGCCAAACTTTATCGTTACATTATTTTGGGGGAAATAATTTTCCTTTAACACGGAACTTTTCAGGAAATGTATCTACCCCGCTCAACGAGGACTTACTGTACAGCACTGCGATTACAGAAATGCACCTGCAGAATGGTGCACTGTACAGTGAGTAAAGATGCACAAACGTGGAATCGCTACAAGGGTGGCCACCATGCAATGCAAATGTTTGGTAGATATTTGTACCCCCAGATATTTGTACCCCCAGTTTTCTATCATGAACCGCCACATACTTAAGGACCTGGATAAGGAAGCTCATTCATGGGGGAGCTGAGCTTCTGTTAACACCTGATGATCTGTATGTAATTGCCCATGAAACAATCTTAATTTACGACCCCTCTCTTTGTGCCGATTTGTGTCCTCTCTCTCTGTGTGCCGTTGTGATGTCTGTCTGCTTGTATGTCTGTCTATAGTTTTCTAGTTAGATTTTTGTTGCTATTTCTTTTATACCTGATGATGATTGCTTGTGTTGCAATCGAAACGTCGTAATATGTTATTTTAATTTATTATTTTATTTTTAGACGTGACTTAACCGAAAAGAACCAAAGAATAATGCCCATGAAACGTCGTTAAAAATTGTAAAAATGTTGCCTGCTGTTCAACAATCTGGAGATTTCCTGAAATTTATATATTTGCCCACATGACAACTTGATTTGATTGGCTGTCAGGTGACCGAGGGTATAACTTTAAATTGGTATTATACCGACATGATCTAACTCAAAAGTAAATAATTACGACACATTAATGGAGTTGGCCAAACATCCCAATATAGGACCATAGAGTTTGGGCAATTGTTGGCACCGGTTCTGGCTGTTTTCCAGCTTGTATGTGGTTCCCATGCCTTTGAATCTCCCTCTCTCTAAGAGTGCATGAAAACTGCGTATTACTAATGATAAATAAATATATGTACGATTATTACTTGCACTTGTTGGCTACATATTCCGTATCATTTCACTCCAAAGTGAAGGATTCTTCTGTGTAGAGCACTGACACTGATGGGCTGGCGATGCCAGGGTGTTGTCGGCGCATTTCGGGGGTGGCTCTCGGCGGCTCTTACGTGCGAATGAGCACCATGAAGCTGTAGGCGAAGCAGCCGAGCCCCACTAAGAAGTACGCGAGCGGCAGGCGGTACTTGAGCCAGCCCACTTGGCGCTGGTTGTCGTAGTAACCGCAGAACAGCACCGAGTACTGCGCTAGACCCTGCGAAACGGACGCGTCGTATCATTAATTGCGGGAACCGATTTACACACCCGGTCATGAATTTACACCGAGTGTAGAGAAATTCACTCAACACTCCGGGATTCATCTGGTGCGAGTGTACGCACCTGGTGTTTAACAACAACAACCGCGCTCGTAAACATTGATCCAAGCGACCACACATACACACACGCCCAGAACAGAGAACAACACCCCACACAAAGCAGAACACACGGGCTTGCAATATATCAGAATGCACTAGGTGCACACACAAAACAAATATTACTGTGAGATTTAATTAATGTAATTGTGGTGTCTGACAAATTGAATTGTTGATTGTAACTTCAAATTTACACACGTAACAAAACATAGCGTACATCAGGGCCGGGCGACGTGGGTGCTGGGATAGACCCTGCACCACCAAGTGTAATTTTGGCTCAACCCAGGCCACTCTCCTGGGTGGTGAACCACCGTTATGGTTGCCCACACAACCCAGCCTTCCTGCCCCCCCCCCCACTACCGATCCGAGAGAAGCTGCAGCCGGGCCTCACTGCACAAGGCATGTGAAATTATGGTGATCTAAAAAGGAAAACTCCGCTTGGGCCAGACACGGGAAAATGGAAAACAAAAAGAGCAACTATCTTTAAAACTAAACTACTTTTTATTTTATCATGTAAGGCACTCTGAGCTATGTAGCTCGTTTTCAGCAGCGACCCGGCCAAAAATGATTGCTCAACGAAGTAGCTAATTGTGTGGACATTTATAGCAGACACATACTCTCAATGCATGTTGATTCTAAATGTGGAGGAAAAAACACTCTAGGACAAGGCGAGAGAAAATTATGATGGGGCCCCGCACCCACAGGGACACGTTAGCGGTTAGCCCATCGGAGCCCTAGCAATATTCCACAGTGACCGCACAAACTTCCAATAAAATAACCGGCACAATAGTATGGCACAATTATGTGCATGTAAACCATGCACCATGCGCCCTTAACAACAACAGCCGAATTCAGAGATTGTCCACTAATTGACTATTAAAACCAACGAGATCTCACTCACTTGCTGCACAGGTTAACCAGTACAGACACGGGCATGACACACACACACACGACACTCCAAAATTCACATACCATAAAATTCCACAGGGTGGCAAAGTTCATGGCGGTTGCAGAGTCGTTTCGGGGAACGGCCTTGCGTGGCATGCTGCCATAAGGTCGGCCCATCAATGCCTACATGCACCAAACAGAGTACATACACGCATGATGAGACTGAATGTTGAAACCGGTCCAGAGATTGCTTGTATTAAACAAATGCTGCTGGAGAAAAAAACACTCTCAGATGTCCATGGGGATGATGAGATGAGTCAAAAATACCTTGTTTTAAGTGCCGAGAAATATATGGACAGTAGGTATATAGTCTGCTAGTTATATTATAACAGTACTTTAGGCCTCCATAGAACACACACACTACACACAAAGCAGATCACATGCATACAATGTATAAGAATTAAAATTATATACATAACATAGCAATAGCCCATTATACGTACCTCGGGCACCATAACCAAGCCAAAGGTCAAACCAAAGAGAACCATGTTTATGCCGTACATCCAGCGCAGGAAGATGAAATAGGATGCAACCGATGAGCCGAAATGACCTTCCAGAGCACACACACACGCAGATGCACACACTCAAGCATGAACACAAACATATATTGTATATGGGCCTGACAAGATTGTGCACACATTCACCTGTGTTGTTTAATTGTTCTTAAGGCAGCATGCAGGGCAATGTTTTAGTTTTCATCGTGTTATGGATACACAAAAATGTATAGTGTTGAGCCCAGAGGTGTTGAGAGAAGCTGTGCACGATGTGTTTTCACTCACTCTCAATCTCCTTGATCTTCATCTCCCAAGGAATGCAAGCCGTACGAAAATTCTCAAAATCCCGTTTGAATTTCATCCATTTCTGTGGAACGACGGTGCCAGCAAACACGTGATCGGTTAAGTCTAGTTTCAACATCAAGACGTCGTCGAGGCCAAAGCCGTTGATGTCATTGCAACTCGGTACCAACGCTCTCCACCCTCCGCCAGATCTGCTGCACAGGAGACGCACATCGACCTCCAAGATTTACCCTGACATCTATGATAACTTTTTGCCAGTATCAAAAATGATGAAAATAAGAATAGGTTTTAACATGTCTGACAATAAAACAGGTAAAAAATCTTAACACCTATTTTATTACCAGAAAGGGTAAAACCTATTCTTATTTTTCATCATTTACTCTGGCAGTTTCCCACCCTCTGCTCTTAGGTCTTCTCTTCCACTTGGTCATAGGACTCATGGAGCCTACGACAATGCCTGTCTCGGCAATTGGGCCCTCCCAACCTGCACACACGGCTCACCCAGCGTAGCTCGTTTTGGCTAATTAGTTCTCCACCAATGACCTGCCACGGGTCTCTTCTGGACTCTTGCGTTGTGTATCCTGTCTCACCACAGAATTCTTAATATAAATCACAAACACCTGTGCTCAAATGCCAGAAACTTTATTTCAAGTTGCTTAGTTAAGTATCCATCTCTATTATCCATACAGCAATAAAAGATAGCACTTCTGTCTCAAATGCCCTTTTAAAAAATCGGTCTGGTTCATGATGAGGATAACTTGTTCTATTAAAATATTTCACTTGCTCATCTCACCAGATTGATTCCGAATATTATCTCCCAAACACATCCTTATTCTCACCATCAGCCACGTACCCCTCACTTACACTCACCCTTCACAGCCATGCTCCGCACGCATCAATACCCGGTGTGAAATATCGTTAATGATATATAACATGCTGCTCATAATAATACCCGGTCTAGGTGTTAAGTAACCACACGGCGATGAATGTCGGTCATTTTCCAGTTCTCTTTAAATGTGGGTGAATGTTTTAGGCACAAAGCCAATGTCAGTCTTCAGTGAATTGGACAAACCCCAACAATACCCGATTCATAACTCAGTTTAGGTTGGGCCACATAATGATCTGGCTACATTTTTGTCACGAATCCCCACAACACCCGATATAACCAAATAAATGAAATTGTCATATGCACAAGTGTTTACACGGCGATCATTGTCAAGCTTCTACACACGATAACTGAAATTATTGGACTACGTTGAGGGGTGGAGAGTTTTACAACTAGTCCTAAAAGGCCAGATCACTACGTGGCTTAACCTCAACGAGTAAATAAAGAATCATAATATCGGGTGCGAATACCTGTGTGTTAAGATAACAACACCTGTAACAGCCATGCCGCCATAAAAAACCGGACCTGGTCTTTGTAAGAGAGGAATGCAACAAACACAAACGCAGTGCATTCCTTACGCCACATCACATGCTGGACCTGCCACAGAATTGCCACTGCGAGACAACTTGCAGTAATATGCTCTTCACAAACATTTCACTCCACACCTGTCAACCAGGAAAATTCAGCCAGCTGCTCATATTAAACCAGCGAGCACATACACCGTATGCCCAGGCTGTGCATTCCTTATCAAACAACTACAATTCGAGGGCAAGCTTGAAATTTGTATTTTTTATGAAGCCAGGTGTCATTGCAGTTATGTCAGTTACATCACTTCGTGAAATGTCAACAGTGGTTGTTCTATGGATAAAATGGCCCCTCCCATATGGATGTGGAATTTCCACAGCTAATTCTGAGCAGTCAGCAGATATATGTGATGCGCCAATGTTTGAGCGTGGGGAAACGTAGATTAGAGCAGAACTCCAATAATAATATAAATAATCAGTCCGATAATATGAATCTTTGTAATTCGCGGATTGTTGGCAGTCCATGACTGCTCCCGTATACTCCCATGCTGCAGGAGCGGAGCAGTGCTGACATTATTTGATTAGAGAACATTGTTTTGCATGTATTAGACTTGGATATCACATTCAAAAATGCAAATATCCTTAAATAGACACATATGACAGGTTTCCACCATTTTGGGTCTTAGAAAAAAACATGTATTTTGGATTAATTTATCTGCTAGTCATGTGTCGCGTTTGCCCTATAATCCGCAAATCTTTTGTGGAATCACCTGGGTCTATTTCTGCCCTTAATCCGTGGCACACCACGCCAGCGTAAATAAAACATTGCCATGGATTGTTTGGGTTGCACTTCTGCGGTGTGATGCAGATCATAGGTTCTGCCATGTAGTCCCCACATACCAACACGGGGTATCGGAGTTCTATGGTATTTATAAGTGTTTTAAGAGTTGTGATGTGATGAAAAACGCGACATCAAAGCAAATAGTATGACGTTTGTTGTTTGAATAACACACCTTGGTCATGAGCACCTTGTAGGCGTAGAGTTTCCGTCCTCGTCCCTTGCCCAGGGCTCCCTCGAACTTTTCCACAAACGTCTGTGCCTCCCTGCAACACAGCCAGCACGGAACTCACTACAACGTCACAGCACACACAATACACACACCGCACACCCCACACACAACACCAACAACCGCCATTCGCCACTAAGTGGTGGTGACGTCACCATGACGCTTGTGCCAGGCCATGTGCACCTTGAGGCCACGTGAAGTGTCGAACGCCCGCTGGCAGGATGTCACGGGGCAGACCCAGGTGCCACGGGTCAACTGACCGAGATGACTGGCTGATGCACCACCTGTGCCACCTACTGTGCCAACTTTCTGTGCTTTAGCCACCCGGCGCTCCGCTCGTTGTTGTGAGTGTCGCTCCTCTGCCCTCCGTTGTTGTTGGAGGGCGACTGCCTCCAACTGCCCAGTAGCATCCTTCACGAGCCTCCTCCACAGAGGCCGATCTTGACACTACTGGTACCAGTCATCGGCAAGTCCACTTAGCTCCACGTCCTCCGGTATCACGTCACTCCATCTCTTCTCTAGCCCGTGCCGCGCCCGTTTAGCCCCCTCGATCCGGCCAAACAAAAGATGTTTAGGCATGCGGTGGCTGGGCATGCGGGCTACATGGCCCAGCCAACGCAGCCTTGCCTGCCGGAGGAGCTCACCGATGGGACTTTGCCCAGATTGATCGTAGGCAGGCAAGCCTAAATGTTTCTAACCAGCTAAGATGTTCCATTAGGGGAGTCCACGTTTCGCAAGCGTAGAGAAGGGAGGGAATGACCGTGGCCGAGAAGACCTGAAGCTTCGTGCGGAGCGACAGACCAGGTAGCTTCCACACAGCGTTACGCAACCGATGAAAATATATTGCCGCTCGACTGATTCGGAGTGAGACCTCTGCTGTTAAACCGGAGCCGGTCATGAGCACACTGCCCAGGTATGGGAAACTCTCCACTCTCTCCACAACTGCCTCATCACCGATTGGGAGTTGTGGGGGTGGAGTGTCCGATGGTACAAAATACCCAGGCAGGTGCTTAGTTTTGGTGGGGCTGATGGTAAGGCCCCACCTCTTAGTGGCATGCTCCAGTTTCAGCAGCAGTGTCTCCAACTCCTCCTCTGAATGAGCAGCAATTACCAAATCATCGGCATTCATAACGTGGTTGACCAATAGGGAGCCATCCCTTGACCGCACCTGGGCATCGATCAGCCTCCCATTGTATCTGTACCAAATGGAAATTCCACCGGTACAGCTATTGAAGGCTTCATGAAGTACGTGGTCAAAATAAATGTTAAATAATGTGGGAGCCAGAGGACATCCCTGTCACACCCCAAGGTGTACAGGGAATGGCTCTGACTCCCGGTCACATAGTTTTACCCCGGCCCGCTCACCATCATGAAGGTCCTTAATGATCGTGCAACACAGCCAGCATGGAACCCACTACAGTGTTACACACCACCCAACAACACAGCCAGCATGGAACTCACTCGAAAGTCACACCCCACAGAGCACACCACCCAACAACACAGCCATCATAGCGGCCGTTTGTGAGATCACACTCATTGCAGATGAAAAACAACGTATACTGCACAATATACATGTCACAAGGTCATTTCAATGATGCCACTGATGCCACCACATCGCAGGTCCTCAACTGTATCTGACCCACACACACAGTTGGGGTGTTTTAGGCATGAGCAGTTATTGGTCCAAATCATGTCACTCCTAATTATAAATAATAATTTTCTGCGATCTTACATTGACATGCTAATCTTTCACAATAAAATGGCCACCTCCGGGACCTCGTCGTGGAGGTAGCGCTCTGATCTTACATTTACATGCAAATTTCTCACTTTTACATCACTAGCCCCGCCCACTTCGTTTATTACCCTTGGGCTACACCCATTTCAAACCTTTTAAACAGCCTGCCTCAGCAGCTTTTCCCCTCTTTTTTCTCCTGATGACGATTGCTTGTGTTGTGATTGAAACGTCGTAGTTTTCTGTTATTTTTGATTATTTTCTTTGAACCTATCTACGTGACTTTACCGAAAGACCCAAGAATATGAATTCCTGCAGTCACGAAAGCTTTAAGTCAATAATTTTCTGCTTTATTTGTAATTTAGTTTGACTATATAGTCATGTTTGAGATGTTACGATGTTTTTCACAGACTTTAAAATTATTATTTTCAACAATATGAAAAGCACATCTTCATTCGACCATTGTCCCCACAGCAGCAATGCAATGAGCATCACTCTGTACGAACTCAACAGTGGTTGTCATAAACTGACTTCTGACATATGAATGTGGAATTTCCATTACTGGCTCAGGGCTGCCAATGGATATTACTCCCACCGCACACTCATGTAAGCAGAGAGACACTTGGACTCTTATCTTCACTGGCGGAGCAAGTGGGGGTGGGTTGGCACATGCCCCCCCAATGATCCGATCGAAATCCCTAATTTCGATCAGATCATTGGGGTTTATTAGTAATAAATCGGCATTTGCGACCCCAACTGCCACTGTGTAGCATATTATTACATGTCAGGGACTCTATGAGATGATAGGACAATAGTCTGAGTCCATAATTGGCAATAAGTAACGGCAAAGCAGTTTAAGTGACTCGCAGAATTGTGGACAGTTGCGTATACATTACACGACTTCCCTGAAGGTAAACACCTTCAGCAAGCGCGATGCCGATCACACGCGGTTCGAATTCGACCCTAGATCGATAGCTGCGCCATCGCCGCACACGCGTCGAATAAAAAGCAAGGGACAAGTCCTTACTTACTAACAACTCCTATCATTTTTCATTGCCGGAGGGGTTGCCCACCCTACCTGAAAATCCTGTCTCCGCCATTGCTTTTCTTTATATACCTTCCTCCTGCAATGTTTCTGTAATTGCACGTGCATCTCCGATGCATTGTGTACTCCATGAGGATAATACTAGATTTAAAGCTTTCGTGATTGCAGGGATTCATCTTCTTGGTTCTTTCGGTAAAGTCACGTAGAAGGAAAGTAATAAAATAATAAAAATAAAACATAATAAAATAATTCTCACGACGTTTGGGCCACAACGCAAGCAGCCGTCCTCAGGTGAAGAACATGTCTGTCGATAAGACAGAGTCTGAATGACACGTCCTAGGCCTGGAGCGGCTATTTAAGCTGGGAGGGAGGAGGAAGAGCGCCTTGACAAAATAATTTGCATATGAAGAGGAATTTAGCATATTTATGGGAAATGCAGGAATGCGACTAGTGCTACTTGTGAAATGCGTAGGTGGTGGGCGGGGGGTTTTCAAAGTCATATTATGCCCATGCATTATGCAGGATTAGCAGCATCAAAGGGAGGGGGTAGGGGTAGCATTAATAAAGGGAAGGAATGTTAATAGTATGTAGCTGCAGTAACTAAACAACCACGTAAAAAGCTAAAGTATAAACGACATAGTATCATTAGTATGCTAAATATACTCTCAATAAGCTGAGCTACTAACCGTAAGTAATACATTACAATTCTAGGTCGCAAAAAAAATAATATGCTTCCAGCTAAACTTTTTAAAACGTTTTCCTTACATCACACGGGTCTATCCCGTACTATATGCTGCCATAGACAAACCCAACATTAAATTGTATACTGTATTACTATACACTACCCTATGTCTTAGAATAATACATAGTGTAATATTACACTATGTATTATTCTACCCACCCAACTGTATACCACACTGCTGTAAATTCACTATACAATTACGATACTATATATTACCTTATACATTGTATTAAACATTACACTTTAATACTATTTATTATTATACAATATGCTATACACTATACCATTGACCGTCGCGTGAAAGGTACTAAGAGGAAGCAACGAAATATGTCAATGGGAGAGTGGTGGTAGGAAGCTTGCAGCGGAGCAAAGAATCCATTCCCTGCAGAGAATACAAGATATATAGTCAATGTCAGTGAGTGGAACGCGGTCTGAAAGTCTCCGTAAACGTGGACACAATCAGTTAAGATCCGAAATGGTTTATTACGTCCTTCCAATGATTGCTAAGCCGGAATCCATCTTCTCGGTTGAAATTGTCTCTGTGTTTGTATATGTGGATCGCCTCATGAACGAATCTCTCATGGTAGCCAGATGGCTTGCAGAGAACCTCTGTCTTGGAGAAGTCAATATCATGTGAACCCACTGAATTGTAACAATGATCTGCCACGGCTGAGGTGTTTGTCCTACCGTGTTTCAAGTCTGCTTTATGTTCACGGATGCGGTCCGAGACATGTCGTTTGGTTTCTCCAATGTAACTGCTACCACAGAGGCAACTTAGTTTGTAGACATCAGGGTACTACTGTATGTCTGGAACCACATCTTTTACAGACGGGACCAGATCACGGATTTTATGTACTGTGTTGAATCGGACCTGGATCTTGTGTTTAATCAAGATTTTGGAGATCTTTTTTGTGACCCCAGCAATGTAGGGTAAGGTGATGGTCTTGAGAGGCTCCTCAACAGGATCCTTCTTGATGGTTGGAGTGATGGCTTTGCGGATTGTGTAGTCGGAGTAACCATTAGCCTTAAGAGCTTGGCGTACTTGTTTGAGTTCACTGGCAATGTGTTCCTGGTCGGAAATGCATTGGGCTCTATGGTATAGAGTCTTGATGAGGTAATTCTTCTGGGATGGATGGTGGTGGGAATCCGGTTTTAGGTAAGCATCCGTATGGGTGGCTTTCCGGTAGACAGAGTGGCTCATTGAACCATCAGGTCTCCTTTTAATTAGGACATCCAAAAAGGGTAGCTTGCCATCTTTTTCGACTTCCATGGTGAATCTGATGGCTGGGTGTATGGAATTGATCTGGTCGAGAAATTGGTCTAGAGCAGGCCGGCCATGTGGCCAGATGACAAAAGTGTCATCTACGTACCTCTTCCATAAGGTCGGGCGTAGAGTGGCAGTCTGGATGGCGTCAGTCTCAAATTTCTCCATGAAGACGTTGGCTACAACCGGAGATAGAGGGGAGCCCATTGGGGTGCCCTCAGTTTGCTTGTAGAAAGTACCATTCCAGGTGAAGTATGTATTGGTTAAGCAGTGTCTCACCAGGGGGGGTACCCCAGCATTCAGTCCTTGATGAACTAAGTCTTCAATGATTGCGATGGTGTCAGGTACAGGAACTTTGGTGAATAAGAAAACCACATCAAAACTGACAAGCAGGTCGTCTGGGGACAGGGAAATCCCCTTGATTGTCGATACCAGGTCAGTAGAGTTTAGTACCGCAGAGGTGGTTTTTCCAGTGAAAGGCAGTAGGATTTCAGACAAAAAACGAGCCAGTTTGTATGTGGGGGAGTTGATCGTAGAGACAATGGGACGAAGAGGTGTATCTTCTTTATGTATCTTTGGCAAGCCGTATAATCTTAGTGGCCTGGCTGCAGAAGGTTTCAACGAGAACTGTTTGGTCTGATCAATTAATGCAGTTGAATCAGAAATGATTTGGTTGGTTTTAGAGACGAGGCTGTTGGTGGGGTCTCTTTTTATTTTTGTATAGCTGCCATCGTTGAGTAGTTCTTGAATTTTGTTGTTGTATTTTATGTTGTCCATGATGACAGTGGCATTGCCTTTGTCAGCTGAGAGGATGACAATGTCATCCCTCTTTTTTAATTGAGCTAATTCAAAACGCTCATCTTTGCTGATGTTGCTAGCTGGCATCTTAGCGTTTTTGAGGGTTGCAGAGATTTCAGATCTTGCTACGTCTGCAGAGATGTGACTCAGGCCCTTGAGAGCTACATCTACTCTAGCAATTATATCATTAACTGGTATGTGTCTAGGTGTGACTGCAAAGTTTAGTCCTTTAGCTAAAACGGATTTCAGACCTTCAGAAATAGAACTGTTACTGCGATTAATTACGACTTTGTTAACGTCTAGTTTTTCAATGTGTGGGTCCGGTCTCTTGTTTGAGAGGCGGTTGAATTTGGAAATCAAGTTGCTCTTACATTTGGTCGACATAGCGGCAGCTGAAGAGGCAGTCATTTTGTCTACATGTTCCCAATCCGATGTGGACATTGTTGCACTCAAAGATAAGTGTGATTTGTAGAGTGTTTTGTCTAACTGATCTAGATCGGTGCGCGTAAGTCTGATTTTCTCTGAGATAACAGCTAAGCTAGTTCTAGACAGAATTCGTTTAGCATTAGAAGAAGTTACAGCAACAGATGTTAGTGTAAATGCGTTTGGTATTACCTTAGAGTCGCGGGATCTCTTCAGAAAGGTGAGAGACTCGATTAGCTGAGCCTTCTTATCACGGAGCGTGTTGAAGGATCTCAAAGTTACGTGGAATCCCTCCCCGTAGAGGCGGTTGACATATTTCGTTGCTTCCTCTTAGTACCTTTCACGCGACGGTCAATGGTATAGTGTATTGCATATTGTATAATAATAAATAGTATTAAAGTGTAATGTTAAATACAATGTATAAGGTCATACATAGTGTAATAAACGACTGGACCACGATGTCTGGCTCAGTGTCCTTTATTCGGTTCGTGCTGTACACCCACACGGCTGTCTTTACTCTGTAGCTTCTCCACGGTGCTGACTCCAATGTCGGCCCGATCCACAACAGCAGCTCCGCTGCTGTTTCTCTCACACAGCCCCCCTTGGCTGTACTCGCTGCAACTCCTCTCCCTCCGCAGCTCTGACAGCCTCTTGCTGTCTCTCTCTCTCTCCGCAGCTCCTCCTGGCAGCCACACCGCTGCCTCTAACACGCAGCCCTTCTGGCTGTCTCCTCTGCAGCTGCACACCACTCCGCAGCTTCCTCTTATCTTCGGGGTTGGCTCCCGATGGCCGTCGGCGCCCCCCCCTCTCCACACTCGCCCGCGTGGCCTCACTCTTTTCCGCTCACACCCCGACTGCCTTCCCCTTCCGGTTTACCCGCTTAAGGACCCGAACCTTCCACCCACGTCACATGACTCCACCCCCCGTGACGTCACATCCGGAAGGTCGCTTACGCCCGCATTACACCACCCTCCCCCGTAGAAAAATCCCAGCCGACCTCGGCTGACCAATAGCAAATCGTAATGCGGCGAACCGAGCTTCCCCCCCTAAAGGACACTAAGCATACAATGTAACAGCAAGAACAACAACAACAACGCAATTAACATCAACGAACGTACAAAAAGCATGCAATAAATACAACTGTAAGAAAAAAATAACAAGACAACAACAATCAACGAAACGTAAGCGATTTGGAACGTGTGCGGGTCGCCGGCCCGTCCCGGACGGTCGGCGGCCCACTCGCAGAACGGGAACGCGATGAAAGTCGAGGAATGACAGGGGGTAATCCCCCTGTCGCAGCTGGAAGTCCATCGCCGTCCCGTGTCCCTAAAGAGTTAGTCTTGGGCTTGTCCTGTGACCGTGCCCGCAGCTGGGTCGGAAGGGCTGCAGGGCTCGAAGGTCCCGCAGACCCGGCAGGCGTCCTCCGAGCAGGGCCCCTCGTCCCCCGCAATGTCACGGCCGGCCTGTCTGGAACAGGTACGACAGGCGCTCTAGCAAGATCAATGGACGCAGGCAGGGGAGAGTCAGCAGCAACAGACCCCGGCAAGGCAACATTGGGGGATGACGCATCATGTAAGGGAGCAACATATGGTTTCAAGCGCGACGTATGCACAACCCAGCGACGAGACCCAATCTGGACGCGTGCTGACTGTGGGTTGGGAACCGCAATGAGGCGTACGGGACCATGCCAGGGTTTGTGCAATTTCGGCGAGGTCCCCGGACGTACCTGTGGACAATGAAGCCAGGCTAAGTCCCCAACCTTCCAAGGGCACTCCCCCTCAGACCGTCGCGCATATCGCTCGTTCCGGGCCTGGGCTTTGGCCGTAGCCACGCGGGCATTCTCCCGCGCCTCCGTGACTCAGCGAACCGTGTCCTGAATGTATTCAGGAAGTGGTTTACGAGGTCCCTTCACCCCAGTTCCCAATTGCACATCCACCGGCGGCACGTTTCCCCGACCATACATAAGGTAAAACGGCGAATATCCTGTAGCCGCATGAGGCGTCATCCTGTACGCCGAAAGCACCCCGGGGATGTGCAGATCCCAATCTGATTGTTGTTCACTCACGGTATGGCAAAGCATGGCAGACAATGTCCTGTTCAGCCGTTCAACCATACCATCCGTCTGCGGATGGTATGGGGATGTCCGTACTTTCTTAGTCCCAAGGCCCGCGCACACTTCCGCCAATAATTTAGAAGAGAAATTCCTGCCCTGGTCCGTGAGGAGTCTCTCAGGCGCCCCCTTATCCATAATATACCCAAACAAAAAGGCGTCGGTAATGGCCGCGGCCGACTGATCAGGCAACGGCCAGGCCATCGGCCAACGGGAGAGGTACTCAACCCCTACCAGCAAATATTTATTACCCCTCGCCGATGGTGGAAAAGGTCCCAATATGTCCAGTGCCACCAATTCATTGACTCGAGACACCTGAATCGACTGGAGAGGCGGCACGTAAGGATGTTTCGGCGGCTTACGTCGTGCACACGCAGGGCACGCGCGCACGTGCCCTACGACATCTGTCGCCATGCCGTGCCAAAAATAATGACGTTGCAACGTCAACAAGGTCTTCTGCACCCCTAAATGTAAGAGAGTGTCACAATGGAGGGTTCTAATCAACTCGAATCGCAAGGACGTTGGTACCACCAGGCGCCAACGTTCCTGGAACCCCTCCCGCCACATAAGCAGACCATCTCGGAGAGCGGTTTGCGGCCCCATAGCCGTACTCGGACTCCCATTGTCCCTAGCAGACCGCTTCCGCAAGGACACCAATGACTCATCCATCATCTGTTCCCGGATCCAGACAGACCGCGGCAGATTCAAAACCCCGTCAGCCGGTCCCGGTTCCATCGGAGTGTCCGACTTCTCGACGGCCAACGTAAGCGGCTGAGGGGGGTCTGGAATCGGCGAACACCTATGCGTCCCCGACTCACATTTACAAGGGGCGCGCCGCGGTAATCTGGAAAGTGCGTCAGCGTTCGCATGGCGCACTCCCTTCCGATGTTGAATTTGGAAGGAAAATTCCTGCAGCGTGTCCAACCAACGTGCCAACTGTCCGGATGGCTGGTCAATTTTAAGGGCATATTGCAAGGCCGCATGATCCGTACGCACAATAAAAGAACGACCGTAGAGGTATGGTCGAAATTGCCGTAGGAAAAAAACAACCGCCAATAGTTCTCTGCGAGTGACACAGTAGCGGGTTTCCGCAGGAGACAAGACTCGGCTACCATACGCCACGACACGCTCTACACCCCCTTTAGACTGTGATAACACCGCCCCAATACCTGTGTCACTCGCGTCCGTATCAAGAATGAATGGGTGATCGAAATCGGGATAATCCAATGTTGGGGCCGTGGCCAATAGATCACGCAGACTCCGAAAGGCCGCCTCCTCCGGCTGTCCCCAAACAAACTTCCGTCCTTTACCCGTAAGGAGATGCAAGGGCCTCGCAATCGTCGCAAAACCCGGCACAAATCTTCGGTAATACGAGGCAAACCCCAAAAACCGCCGAACATCCCCCACGGTGGCCGGAGTCGGCCAATCCCGGACGCACGCCGTCTTTTCCGGATCCGTGGACACTCCCTCGGCACTCACAATGTGCCCCAAATAGCGGACGGACCGTTGCAGTAGGTGACATTTCTTTGGTTTGAATTTCAATGTGGCAGAACGCATCCTCGTGAACACTGTCTCCAGCCGCGTCAAATGTTCATCAAATGTGCGGCTGAAGACAATAATATCGTCCAAATATATAAGACACGTCTCCCACTGCAACCCCGTCAAAACGAGCTCCATCAATCTTTGAAATGTAGCAGGAGCCGCATTCAATCCCATCGGGAGACAGTTGAATTGAAATAACCCCTGCGGCGTACGGAATGCGGTTTTCTCCCGTGAGGACTCGTCAAGGGGAAGCTGCCAAAATCCCGAAGAGAGGTCCAGTGTGGAAAAGAACTTAGCCCCCGACAATGCGTCGAGGGAGTCATCCATACGCGGCAGGGGGTACGCATCTGCCACCGATATCTTATTCAATTTGCGGAAATCAACACAAAATCGCAATTTGCCATCCTTCTTCTTAACCAAGACGACTGGAGCGCCCCATGGGCTGTTAGATGGCGATATAATGTCCGCAGCCAACATGTCTTCCACTGCCCCCCGTACGTGTTCTCGCTCCGCAGGACTCATCCGATGCGAATTTAATCGAATAGGGGCAGCATCGCCCGTCTCAATGTGATGGTAAAGCAACGAAGTGCGGCCCAAATCCAAATCATCGGAGCTGAACACATCGGAATATGTCAACAACAATTTACGCAGCGCACCACGTTGCTCCATGGACAGGGAAGAATTTTCGTCACATAAATGAGCAACCCAACGATCATCCGAACTCCTTGGCTCGGAAACCCCAGCAACAACTCCCCGGCTATGTGGACAATCATGGGTCGCAAACGCCGTAGTGGCATGTGCCACAACCGTACCGGCCGGGACACGGACATTTTCTCCCCCCGCATTAAGCACCTGTAAAAACGGTAATTGATCCGGCCGGACGATGGTCTGTGCCCCCACTAATGCCAACCCGGTTGTTATCGTGGCGGACGGTGACAACAAGACCCCTACTGCTCCTAGCCGATCAGGCAGGGGCTTCCGATACTGCAAGGGTATAAGCATCTGCGTACCAGGTGGGATGTCCACAGATGCGACGGACAGCGCCTGCACTTGTACGGCCGAAGCAGGTCGCCCCCAGGGCGACGGCAGAAACGAGATTTGACGGCCCCCCGGCAGTTCAATACAATTCTCATTGATTTTGATCAAAATGGGCATCTTAGCCAAAAAATCGGTGCCTAACAAACAAGGAACCGCCAAAGATCTCGATATCAACACAACACCCGAGGCCGACACATCCCCAATAGATATCTTAGCATCCACCTGACCCACGATACCCATGCTACCCCCGTTCGCAGCGACGCACGACCCATAAACCGGACGCACAGCCCCCGGCGGGATGCCCAACAGATGAAAAATGACATCCGAAATAATAGTCGCAGACGCGCCGGAGTCGACCAAAATGCGTACGTCCACCCCGTGTATAGACCCCGGTACAGTGGACGAGCCCGTAGCGGCCGCGACGACTCTCCGTGCCAACTTGCGCCATTGCGTGACCGAGCGACAAGGCCCCGTCGAAGGGCATGCTTTAACCACAACGTTAGGATGGCGCAACGACGGTGATGGGTGAGGTGTAAAGCCTTGCCGAGTGTCTGGTGCGTGCCGACATGCCTGTTTCGGAGGATCTTTAGCCGACTTGACCGGTGCCGAGGCCTCCTGCTGCGGCGGAGCCGGGAAGCGGGCCCAGCAGTCTCTGGCGTAGTGGCCCCTACGCCCGCAGCGGAAACATTCGGCGTCGTTGCGCCGAAGCGCAGGCCTCGCCTCCTGACGGCCCCGTTCTGGTAGCGCCGCGCGCGGTCTCGGCCCGCCGCGTCCCGTCCATGGAGCGGAGACGGCCGTCAGTTGTTGAGGGCCCCGGTCATCCGGAACATAGACAGCCTGCGCAGGGTTCCAACCCAGCGCATCCCCTTCTTTGACGGGCCCCCCCGTCCACGCCGTCACTTGTTTCCAGCGACGGAGGTTGAATTGCGCATCGAGACACTTAGCAGCCGTCCGGGAAGTTAGCTTCTCATGCCCACACACAGGCATGGGGATCCCTAGATCCCGAGACAGCTCCAACATTTTCCCTAATATGAGAGGCTCGAGCAGGTCCTGTGGCGTCTCAGGATAAGCTGCCATGGCCAGCTCCAGCACCGCACCCCTGAACGCCACGGGCGACTCCTCTGGTGCTCGTTGTCGTTGAGCGAATCGCCGATGCGCATCATCTGGTGGCTCATAAGCATCGGCCATTTCTTGAAAAACACCACATAAAGTTGCCTTCTTATCGGTCGTTATGGAACGGAAGAATCGGACAGATTCGTCGTCCAGGAGAGTCGGCAACACCTCCAAAGCCTCCGCATCGGTCCATCTTGCTGTGCGTACCGCCGCCAAGAAGCGGCAGGCGAACGCGCTCCAGTCCCCACCGACGGAAAATTCTTTAACCGTTGTAAGGTGGCGACTCCGACTCCTCTTCCCGCCGTCTTCCAATGGTGGTGGTTGTGATGGCAAATTCAAAATGGCGTCGGCCCGCGGCGTGGCCAAGATGGCGGTTTGGCGCCACGGAGCGCGCAAAATGGCGGCCTCTTGCCGCGTGGGCAATGGCGGCGGCAGGACAGGCAACGTGGCGGCCCGCGGAGCACCACTTGCATCATCCATCGTCCCTGGCGCGACGAGATGGCATAGATGCGCCAGGACGTCCTTAAGTGCCTCCAGTTGTACCGCCATCGCTTGCCATCGTTGATCCGCGTCTGATGATGTCGACGGACCCGCCACCGCGCCAACATCCTCCACTCCCGTTCCCGTGGTCGCCTCAGCCGGGCTCTCCTCCACCACCCCAACAGGATCCGTGGTTGGAGGGAGTTCGTCGTCGTCGGACGAAGAAGCCGATGCAGGCGCCGGATTAACTTTCTTCCTCACTTGTTTCGACATGCCGTTGCACTTCCGACACCAGTGTAATAAACGACTGGACCACGATGTCTGGCTCAGTGTCCTTTATTCGGTTCGTGCTGTACACCCACACGGCTGTCTTTACTCTGTAGCTTCTCCACGGTGCTGACTCCAATGTCGGCCCGATCCACAACAGCAGCTCCGCTGCTGTTTCTCTCACACAGCCCCCCTTGGCTGTACTCGCTGCAACTCCTCTCCCTCCGCAGCTCTGACAGCCTCTTGCTGTCTCTCTCTCTCTCCGCAGCTCCTCCTGGCAGCCACACCGCTGCCTCTAACACGCAGCCCTTCTGGCTGTCTCCTCTGCAGCTGCACACCACTCCGCAGCTTCCTCTTATCTTCGGGGTTGGCTCCCGATGGCCGTCGGCGCCCCCCCCTCTCCACACTCGCCCGCGTGGCCTCACTCTTTTCCGCTCACACCCCGACTGCCTTCCCCTTCCGGTTTACCCGCTTAAGGACCCGAACCTTCCACCCACGTCACATGACTCCACCCCCCGTGACGTCACATCCGGAAGGTCGCTTACGCCCGCATTACAATAGTATCGTAATTGTATAGTGAATATACAGCATTGTGGCATACAGTTGGGTGGGTAGAATAATACATAGAATAATACATAGTGTAATATTACACTAAGACATAGGGTAGTGTATAGTAATACAGTATACAATTTAATGTTGGGTTTGTCCATGGCAGCATACAGTACGGGATAGACCCGTGTGATGTAAGGAAAACTTTTTAAAAAGTTTAGCTGGAAGCATATTATATTTTTTGCGACCTAGAATTGTAATGTATTACTTACGGTTAGTAGCTCAGCTTATTGAGAGTATATTTAGCATACTGATGATACTATGTAGTTTATACTTTAGCTTTTTACGTGGTTGTTTAGTTACTGCAGCTACATACTATTAACATTCCTTCCCTTTATTAATGCTACCCCTACCCCCTCCCTTTGATGCTGCTAATCCTGCATAATGCATGGGCACAATATGACTTTGAAAACCCCCCGCCCACCTCCTACGCATTTCACAAGTAGCACTAGTCGCATTCCTGCATTTCCCATAAATATGCTAAATTCCTCTTCATATGCAAATTCTTTTGTCAAGGCGCTCTTCCTCCTCCCTCCCAGCTTAAATAGACGCTCCAAGCCGTGTCATTCAGACTCTGTCTTATCGACAGACATGTTCTTCACCTGAGGACGGCTGCTTGCGTTGTGGCCGAAACGTCGTGATAATTATTTTATTATGTTTTATTTTTATTATTTTATTACTTCCCTTCTACGTGACTTTACCGAAAGAACCAAGAAGAGGATAATACTGTGCGCACTCTAGCATAATTAGTGCATTGGCAAGTATAGATTGGGATAAGGAACGAGTATCCAGGTATTTTCACCGGGCTTGAGAGCACTGGTGTGTTTTGGGCAATTCCAAAGTGGAGCAGTACGAGGGAAAAAGCAGAAAGCAGAAAAGATTGTGAGCTGCAGTGTTCTAAGTGAGTGAGTGATTGGGTGGGTGTTAAGTGAGTGGGTGTGTTGTTGTGACCTGCAGTGTGGTGAGTGATTGAGTAATTAGTGAGTGTATTATGACCTGCAGTGTAGTGAGTGAGTGATTGAGTGGTAAGTGATTTGGTGTGTTGTTGTGACCTGTAGTGTGGTGGCCTCAAGGTGCACATGGCCTGGCACAATCGTCGTGGTGACGTCACCGCCACTTAGTGGCGAATGGCGGTTGTTGTTGTTGTAGTGTGGTGGATGAGACAAAACAGCCTGATAGACCGAGTCCATATCAAAACCCATC
Organism: Lampetra fluviatilis; assembly: GCF_964198595.1. Taxonomy (NCBI): domain Eukaryota; kingdom Metazoa; phylum Chordata; class Hyperoartia; order Petromyzontiformes; family Petromyzontidae; genus Lampetra; species Lampetra fluviatilis. The sequence goes on along the minus strand of NC_136295.1, from coordinate 843,540 downwards.
TCTTCTCCCTTGCCTATCCTATTGCTACTCCCTGTCCCGGCCCGCCCAGCTACGACCAGGCCTACCCCAACCCCAATCACTAACCCATCACTATCCCAACCCCTATCACTACCCCAACTTCTGTCACTACCCCAACCCCTATCACTACCCCAACTCTTGTCACTACCCCAATCCCAATCACTACCCTTATCACTACCCAACCCCTATCACTACCCCGACCCCTATCACTACCCTTATCACTACCCCAACCCCTATCACTACCCCAACCTCTATAACTACCCCAACCTCTATCACTACCCCAACCCCTATCACAACCCCAACCCCTATCACTACCCAACCCCTATCACTATCCCAACCCCTATCACTACCCCAACTCCTATCACTACCCAACCCCTATCACTACACCAACCCCTATCACTACACCAACCCCTATCACTACACCAACCCCTATCACTACACAACCCCTATCACTACCCCAAACCCTATCACTACCCCAACTCCTCCTTGCTGTCACCATAGCTACACCACCGCTTTTAATAACCCCACTCTTTATGTGAACCGCTATCATCTAATGTACAATTTTATAATTCTTTTAAAGTGCCTTTTACAAAGGCGCTCTCTATATATACGATTAGGTGGAGGTTACACGTGAACAGTAACCATGATACTGTCGTAGCGGTTGAAGAGTGACAAGGAGGCGACTGACTGCCAGTGAATCGGTGAGTGGAGTGAATCAGCGAGTGGAGTGACTCAGTGAGAACTGGATCATCAATCACTCCGACTGCTATACGTTGAATATAAATCACAGCGAGGTAGGAGCTGGGTGCTCCACCCATGGGCGCAGCCACCTGTGGGTGCCCTCCTTTCTCCAGACTCACTTTTATAGAAATAGCTAGGAATGTTTTTTGTAGGCTACCACTAAAGATGTTATTTTAGTTGCACCGTGTATTGGGTTTAGAGGAAGACAGTCTCACAGTGACAGTTATTAATTTAAAAAAATGTTTAAAGGTACAATACGACTCATAATTAAGTTATCGTGCGTCTTGCTTTCATGCCGGCCCCATCGGTCTTGGATATCCTCAAAGGGGGTGGATCGCGCAACTTCACGTTGCTCTGTTAACACGATAGCCAGATGCGTTAGTTGGGCTTGGTCCATGGTAGACCGCAGGTCATTTTTAAAGAACACATTTTAATAATTACTTATTTTTCTTGACATGTTTGTACTTGTGTTATTCGGGGACCTCTTGTGGTTGACTGGGCCCCTATGTGTCGCATACCGCTGCTGCACACCCCCAAGCGTAGCTGCGTCCCTGGCTCCATCCACCCTAACACGCAGTGAAATGACACCCTTGGGCACTTGATGCGGAGAGGCACCTTAGTGTTTGTAGACGCCGTTTCATCCGCCAGGGTTTGTTCCGTAGCGTGCTGATGAGCTTCTTTTGCTCTTCCACCTGTTCCATCAGCTTCTCCAGCTCCTCCGCTGACAGAGATATCTCACTCTCTGAGCCGCTGTCACTAACATCGGGAATGCAACGGAGTCACGGCTCAGAACAGTAACGCGAGGGATAGCGCAACACAAGTTCACCGCAAAGGGAAACCGGAATAAGGGATAGCGGTGTCTCGAATGAGTTTCAATTAAGAGAGAAATTATACAAATTACGAGAACCACTGTGTGAACACATAGGTGGCCTGATTCACGTACAAGTTGGTTGTATGGCTTTGTGTAATGATAATTATACCAACATTATAGCGCTGTTAAAGTCTACGTTTAGTTGCTGTTGTCAATGTTGTATCCTCCCGAGAGATATGTACAAATGATGATGTACAAGTACCAAATATAACATGGGATGAACCATTGTACTCCAAGGAGGTTATTCTAATGTACGTGCCGAGGCTCTACTGAAACCTGACATTGTGTGTGTGCTTTAACTCTCACTTGGAAGCGTCTTTATTTTTCTTCTTGCCCTTCTCTTTCTTGCTGCCCTTCTTCCCTCGCTGCTTGCCACCCGTGCTGTCCTCATCCTCACTCTGCTCCTCCTCCTCTTCCTCCGAGTCGTCTTCGTCGTCACTCTGCTGCTGTCGCCTCTGCCTCGCTTTGCTGCCCCTGCCCCTGTCGCGACCCTGCCCTCTCCTGCCCTTGCGCTGGGCCCTCGCGTCCTTGCGCGGCGGCGGCGGCCGCTTCCGTCGTTTACGGGGAGCGTCCTCGCTCTCGCTGCTGCGCTCCTCCCCGTCGACGGCTCCGTCTTCTTGCTCCGCGTCGCTCTCGTCATCCTCCTCCTCCTCGCTGTCGGAGCCCTGCTCATTCGCGTCAACCTCAATGCTCACTTCCGGACACAGCGCAACATCAACAAGTCATTTCGTTCGTCGAAGCGTATGGCAAAGCAGCTTCTTGGGTGTTTTATTGGCGTGGTGACATGGTCCAGCGGTAGTGTGTTGCAGAGGTTCGTGGTTCGATTCTGGCAGACTGCCCTGGTTATTACTGTGGGGTGAACTGACCATAGAAAATGTACCGTCTGCTTCAGAGTGGATGTTAACAATCCACTGATGTAATTTGAAAGGAGTAAGCCATTTTCTGCTGGGCATCTGTGAAAACTGCTGAATATCTGTGAAAAACAGCTTCACAGCTCATCGGATTTCTACAGGATAAAGATTCTGATTTTGAAATTCGAAAACTACCAATACATTACTCAATTGTGTTAAAAATTTCAATCATCGCTCCCGACTGGCAGACTCATGTCCGATTGCAGGCCAGGTAATGAGTCAACGTGTGCCTACTTATACGTGACTTTACCGAAAGAACCAAGAAGATGAATCCCTGCAGTCACGAAAGCTTTAAATCGAAATAAATTAGTATATTTAGTAGTAATATGTTTGATTATTGACGGGGTTTTGTATGTTACTCAATAGCTACGTTTAGGTAACCATTCATATGCCATAATAAACGTTTTTGGGTTAGATCGCGTTATTTATAAATGTGTCATAACTCTCCACCACCCGACACGGCCAATCAGCAAAAAAGTGTCATGTTGACAAAAGACTAATAGTTCACTACTTTAGCCCACCGGTGTGTTGAAGTGTGAAACCACAACATTTTCAATTTTTGAGTACGCTGTTTCGCTGGTAATTGTGATTTAAAGTTTTTATTCACTTCTCAGCGGAAATAACAAAGAAACCCAAAGAAAGCAACACTTGGAGTAACATTTCATCCCGGACGTCTCGACAGGCCCCTTCCGATCTTCGTTCCATCCGCGGGTGCCCCCACCTACAATACGACAAAGGCCTGCCACCTCAACACCCACCGCCCCGCTCCCCTTTCCCCACCATCGTCACCATTCACCCTCGCAATGCTCCTTCGCATCGCCCTCCCCCCCTTCCCTTCAAACTTCTCACATTCACAGACGCCATGGTAAGTTCAATGTCGGGATGTGTCTCAGTCCGACTCCGCCCTCTCCGCTCGCCCTCCGTAACAGCTTTCGTTCACCAGCTCCCGCAGCTTCATCTTGCCCCTTGCTCTCAGAGGTTTTCCCTTGCGCCGGCTCCCCACCATTTCCTCCATCCCCTCCCTCGAGGCCTCCATGTCTGGCGAAGAGTCCGAGGGTTCAGTGCTGCCTGAAGGGGTGACTTTTTTGGAGCTCTCTGTAGCTTCCTTTTCCTTCCAGTTGGTCCCTCCCATGTCTCGCTGCCGCCTTCCCCCTGCTGTCGTTCCCCTTTTCCTTCATCCTCCTCTACCGCCTCCGCCCAGTCTTCCACGGTCGTCTCGGAGATACTGCCCATGCCGTCGCTCCCCTCCCCCGCCAGCCCCCCCTCCTGCTCGCTCGATGTCGATTCCTCTCTTTCCGCGGGCCTCTCTCCTACTCCCGCTCCGCCCGTCGCCGGTGGCCGCTGCTCGGCCACCTCCCCTCGCTCTTCCCTCTCCAATTCCCTATCCGGCCCCAGTCTGGTCCCGCCCCCCTCCTCATCCCCCGCCCCCCATACGCCCTAACCCTGTTGGCATACGATTCCGGACAGTTTCTGTACAGATGTTCTCTGCTACCGCAGAGATTATATTGTGCCGAGACACTGCATTCTTCCACCACGTGGTCCAGTGCCTTGCATCTATAGCAGACCCTCGCCTCGCATGCTGTGGCCAGGTGTCCGCGTCCCCCACACCTCCTACACAGTTTGGGCTGTCCCGCATATACAACATATCCCCGGCTGCCTCCTATATTTAGGGCACTCGGGATGTGGCTCAGGGCCCCCCCCCCCTGTCTTCAGCCGCACCCTCCATTGTCTAGCCCCTGTTGGCTCTATTTGTAACAAGCCCATCACTATTGACCGTACAAAGGTCGCCCGGTCGATGGTCACCTCCTCCGCCACCTCATCCTTCGTCGCCACTCTGACGCTGTTATGTCGTCTGATGTGAGGTGGTGTTAGGCTCGCCCCTGCCCCGCCTCGCCACCCCCCCCACGCTCGTTCCCGGGGCCTCCCAGCCCCCACCAGTCCAGCGTCCACTGCCACCTTCTCCCCCCGGGCCTCCCACAGCCCCAGGGTTGCTGGCGTCTCCCTGGCCTCGTGCCCCACCCTCCGCTCTGGGGCACCCGCCCCTCTGCCCCCTGGCACCATACCTCTTCCTCCTCGGCCCCCCTCGCCCACCCCATCAACTCCCGCCCTCCCCTCCATTTCCGCCACCTGCCCCCTCTGCCGTGCCTCTGCCACCCTCCTCTCAACCCCTCGCCGTGCCTCCCCCTCACCTCCCCCTGCCGCCGGCAGGTCAGCCTGGTTGCTCCAGTCCCCCCCGGCGCCACAGGTGGTGTCGGTGGCCCTCTGCTCTCTCCGCATCTCCGTCTTGCCTCCTGCAATCGCAATCTGGCCGACTCGGTCGTCCCGGGCTCCCTCAACAGTGCAGGTGGCGTCCATTGCTCTTGGCGCTCACCCTGCCTCCTTTTCGTCTGCTGCGACCGCTAGCTGGGCGGCTCGGTCGGCCCGGTCTCCCTCGGCAACTCGGGTGGCACCCGTGGCCCTCGACTCTCGCCATGTCCCCTCCTCGTCCGCTGCGATTTCCATCTCGACGCTCCAGCAGTCCCAGCCTCTTGGCAGCGTGGTCATCCCTGGCCCCACGGCCAGGGCCCTCGCAGGCCTCGGAGCTGGTGGCTAAGTCTCGCGGGTGATCACTGTGACGAAAGCAGCTTGAGGTCCGGACGGGCTGGAAGGATCACCTAAGTGCTCCTGGTGTCTCCCCTGGCAAGCCAGGATAGTTGCACCCCTCCTCATCGGGCAATTCGCCAGAATGGTGAGGCTCTGCTCTTGCTCCCGGTCTTAAATATAGCAGCAGCAGGGTGACGTCATCATTTAACTCATCAGGTGCAACGATTTGAGGCGGAGGGGGGGGGTTATCGTAATTATATACTAGATTGGTAATCAGGCAATTGCTACGATGTGAGTTGTAGATTAGTAATCAGTTGCAATGTGTGTTATTGTAATTATATGCTACGTTAGTAATCAGTTAATTAGTATGTGTTTTCCCTATAAGGAATTGTAATATGTATTATTTAATAATACGCTTCCAGGCCGCACTAAGCCTGTAGCTGTCTGAGCGATTAAAGTTATTTCTGTTTCTCTCAATTTCAATGGATTCTCTAATTAGTCTTTGCCAGTAGTAATTCGTTTTACACAACACTTCAACGTTATCAAAATCAATTGAGTGTCCCTGTTGGTAAGCATGTTCTGCCACTGCCGACAGTTGTGTTTGAGATAATTTAATATTTCTTTGGTATTCTTTTAGCCTTACACTTGTAATATGAAGAGATGCACCTGGGGGGTAACTGGGCCATAGTGATAGGCTCTGCCGGCCTCAGCCCGCAGCCAATGGGACGTCGAGCCAGGGGCGTAGCCTGTGGCTCCATGGCAACATCTGGAAGGTTCCAGGGGGCGAGGCTGATGATTGGCTGCGTGGTATCACGTGGGCCAGGTGTTATAAGGGGTGGAGAGAGACAGCTCTGGGTCAGTGTGGAGAGAGGCTGAGGAGGAACCACGTCTGTGTCACCGGCACGCCAGCGACCACGTGGCGGGCCGGAGGTTGTCTCCGACACACACCGTCAACCAGCGGTGTGGGGAAGTGAGGCAGCGAGAGGACGCCACGCTCGGGGAATGGAGTAACAGGGAAAAGAGGAACCCAGCGTGTGAGGGGGCTGTGAATGAGGAACGAATAAAGAAAAGACACGGTCTCGTCTGGAGCGGATTTATTACATTGGTGTCAGAAGTGACTTTTGAGACCGCTTGGGCCAAGAACAACGATGTCCAGGCACCTCAAGAAGAAGAACCCACCGGATCCGCTGATGGATGACGACGATGACTCCCTCGACCAGAGCTTGCTGCATCACGGGGCGACGGCCCCGCTGGCGGCGACCGCTGCTGCGTCGGGCGCCGCGCTGCACGGAGAGGCTGGCGCGGATGCGACTATGGCTGCGGATGAGGGTTGGCGGCGGGTGGCGGAGCAGATTGAATCTCTCCGCATGGTGCTGCTGAACCTCGTCACTTTGGTCGCGTCGTCTGCTGCCCCGGGACGGCCTTGGGATGTGGTGCCGAGTGCGGACGACCAGGGCCTCCCTCGGTGGGTCTCGGAGGAGACGGCCGCCATTACGCCCGCCGCGTGGAGTGAGCCCGCCATCTTGGGTGCGGTCGCAGGCGCGCCGCCTGTGGCCGCCATTTTAATAGCGCCACGTGCCGCGCGGGTGGCGGGAGCGGGCACGCCCAGAGACGACGACGGTGGACGCAGCCATCGCCTCCCCAACATTAAGGAATTTGTTGCCGGTGGTGACTGGACCGCCTTTACTTGGCGGTTTGAGTCCGCTTATTGATCGGTGCCGTGGACGGAGGCCGAGGCGTTGGACGCTTTGCCCACACTGCTGGACGACGTGTCGTTGGCGGTGTTCCACTCCATCCTGGCCGACAAGAAGAAGACACTGAAGGACGCGTTGTCTGAGATGGCGGAGGTTTACGAGCCGCCTTCGGCCGCTCACAGGAAATTTATGCAACGGCGTCGGGGCCCCGAAGAAACGCCTCTGGCGTATCGCGGTGCACTGTTGGCGCTCGTGATGGCCGCCTACCCCGATTCCTCCGCCGACCTTCTCGATCCTCTCATCCTTACGAGGATGGTCGAACTGTCGCAAGAAATGGGGATCTCGCTGCCCGTGTATGGCCATGGGCTGCTGACGTCCCGCTGGGCGGCTCGGTGTTTGGACGCCAAGTTCAACTTGCGCCGTTGGGAGCAGATGGCTGCGTGGACGGGGGACCCGGACAAGGATGGCGAACCGCTGGGATGGGCCCCGTCTCGTGTCTTTCACATTCCGGACGGGTCCAGCGACGACGACTTGGCGGCCGCCGCTTCTCGCTGGGTGCCGCAGCGCCAGTCGGGGTTGTGACGTGACGGTGCCGGGATGCCGCGGGCCCGAAGGCCGGCCGCGTCGGCACCGGCCGGCGGCATCTTCATGCTTTAAGTGTGGCCGCTTGGGCCACTTCGCTCGAGATTGTCGGCGCTGTTCCAGTCATCCGCTGCCTCCATCGACTCTCCCTCCATCCTCTCCCCCGGAGGCGGATCGCAATTCTGCTTGGGCAAGTCGGCATGCATCAGACACCTGGCATATCCCAACACCTCATGCATCCCTTCACACCGCGGGGGGCCTATCTGATGATAATTGTGGATACGTAGATTCGGCGCGCACACTATTACCCAGTGGAAGAAATTGGCTCGGCGGGTGGTCGTAGCTGCGTCGGGGTCTTCTACGGTGCCGGGCATCATTCAAAGGGTGGACGTTCGTATTTTGGTAGACACCGGCGCATCGGCCACCATCATTTCCTATGTTATTTTTCACCTGCTGTCCATCCCTGCTGCGCGGGTTCAGCCGGCTTTTGACGAATGTATTGCCGCGAAAGGGGGTAGCATGGGTATCATTGGGCGGGTGGAGGTCCATATTGCCATATAGAACATTGCCGCGTCAGGTTCGGTCCTTATCTCGTGGTCATTAGCGGTTCCCTGTCTGTTGGGCACCGATTTTCTTCGTCGGATGCCTGTTAAGATCCTTGTGGATCAGGGCTGTTTAAAAATGCCTGAAGGACGTAAACTGTGGTTCCTACCGTCCCTGTTGGGCCGCCCACCTCCAGAACCCGCCGTTCACGCGCTTGCCGATGTCGCAGTAGAGATCCCTCCTGGTACGCAGATGCTCATCTCATTGCGTTACCGTAAATGGCTGGAGGTTGCGGATGGAACGGCAGGTGTTTTGCTATCCCCGTCGAATTCCTTGGCTAAGGCTTTCTCTCTTGTCGCGGCTCAAACCATTGTTCGGGCCGGACAAGCCCCATTCTTGCAAGTGTTGAATGGGGGCCCAGAACGGGTAGTCGTTCCGGCAGGTGCGGTTTTGGCCCATGCCACTACCGCCTTTACTGGCCTCGACGGGGACCGCCCGCGTGGGTTGGCTGCGGGCGTATCTCGTACTGTTGATTCGGACGATAGATGGATCGCCGAATTGTGCCGGGAGAATTCGTCCCTGTCCCTTCCGCAGCGTGACGTGCTGCACTCACTGCTGTCGCAGTACGCGGACGTCTTTAGCAAAGATGATTTTGACTTGGGTCGTACCTCGCTCTTGTTACACCACATTGACACTGGTGCGGCAGGTCCAATACGTATGAACTCACACCGCATGAGTTCTGCGGAAAGGGAGCATGTGCGTGGCGTGGTGGATGACATGTTGACGGCTGACATTATATCGCCGTCCAACAGCCCTTGGGGCGCCTCGGTTGTGTTAGTTAAAAAGGACGGCGGACTTCGGTTCTGCATTGATTTTTGCCGGTTGAATAAAATATCCGTGGCAGATGCTTACCCCCTGCCATGGATGGACGATTCTTTGGACGCCTTGTCGGGGGCTAAATTTTTCTCTACCCTGGACTTCTCGTCGGGCTTTTGACAGCTTCCCCTCGATGATGCGTCGAAGCCAAAAACGGCGTTTCGCACGCCGCAAGGCTTGTTCGAATTTAACTGCCTTCCCATGGGCTTGAATGCCGCGCCCGCGACGTTCCAACGCCTGATGGAGTTGGTATTGGCAGGACTACAGTGGGATGCGTGCCTAATATACTTGGATGCCGTTATTGTCTTTAGTCGCACTTTCGAAGAACACCTTCAATGGTTGAAGACTGTTTTTCAAAGAATGTGTTCCGCGGATCTCAAGTTTAAGCCCAAAAAGTGTCATTTGTTACAGCATTCTGTCCGTTACCTTGGCCATATCGTCAGCTCTGGCGGTGTCTCCACTGACCCGGACAAGACTTCTTGTGTCCGTGAGTGGCCGACGCCCACTTCCATAGGTGACGTGCGACGGTTCATTGGCTTTGCGTCTTATTATCGTCGGTTCGTTCAGAATTTCGCCACGCTGGCGAAGCCTCTGCATGTCTTGACGGGCAAGAAACAGGGGTTCAGATGGGGATCGGAGGAGGAACTGGCCTTCCAGTCCCTCCGGGATAAATTGGCTACCGCAACGATGCTTGACTACCTGGATTTCTCGCAGCCTTTCATCCTTGACACAGACGCTAGCGACACCGGAATCGGTGCTGTTCTGTCTCAACGTAAAAACGGCGTTGAACGGGTTGTGGCGTATGGCAGCAGAGTGTTATCCCCCACTGAAACTCGTTATTGCGTTACTTGCCAGGAGTTGCTGGCGATCGTCCATTGTGTTCGCCAGTACCGGCCCTATGTTTACGGTAGAAAATTCCTCGTGCGCACTGACCATGCGGCCCTGCAATACTCGTTGAAATTGGAACAACCGTCTGGACAGCTGTCACGATGGTTGGAGTTGTTGCAGGAATTTTCTTTTGACATAACCTACCGTAAGGGTACCTGCCATGGGAATGCAGGCGCACTTTCCAGGTTGCCCCTGGGTCCTCCTTGTGCCTGTTCGATGGGCATGCATCGCTGCGCAGCACCGCCCTCCCCGCCCCGCCCTGTTATGAGTGCTGTGCCGAAGGTTGACGGGCAGGCCGCGCCGGTTGGGGCTGATAGCACGCTGCATCTGCCATGCTCGGTGTGGCAGCGTGAGCAGATGGCCGACACCTCGTTTGCTCCTCTGCGAGATCGGGTCGGAGGGTCGGGATCTCATTCGTCCTGCGGGAATTCGCAGCTGATTACCAACCAGGATGGGTTGCTTATGTGCAGAGATGGCTTGTTGGGCTGTTCGCTGCTTGTGGTACCGACATCACTCCGTTGTGATCTTATCCGCACGCTGCATGCCGACAAGTTGATGCATCTCGGTGTGCAGAAAACCTTGCTCACGATGCAGCGGGATTTCTTTTGGCCCGGTATGACGGCGGATGTCATCAAGGCTATCCAGGCATGCCAGGAATGTGCGAGGCGGAAACCGCCGCGTGAGAAATATATTCCGCCCTTGAAATCGATTGAAGTGTTGCGGATTAATGAGCTAGTTGCTCTGGATATCCTTGGGCCATTCCCCCCTTCAGCAAGGGGTAACAAATTCCTCTTGGTCGGGGTTGAATATTTTTCTCGCTGGCCGATGGCCTGGCCCCTGCCCGACCAATTGGCTTCCTCCATCACCGAAGCATTCCTGAATGGCTACGTGATGGACAAAGGGGCTCCGGAAAGATTACTCACGGACCAGGGCCGTAACTTCTCCTCTAAATTGCTCCGGGATGTATGCACAGCTTTGGGCACAAAGAAGATTCGCACTTCCCCTTACCACCCGCAGACGGATGGTATGGTGGAACGGTTTAACCATACCCTGTCGGCCATGCTTTGTCACACGGTGAGTGCAAAGCAGACCGACTGGGACTTGCACAAACCTGGCGTTCTGTCTGACTACTGCATGGTCTCGCACGCTTCTACGGGATACTCGCCATTTTTCCTTATGTACGGGCGGGAGAACGTGCCTCCCATTGAAGTGCAACTGGCTACGCCCACGAAGGAACCTCCCCTGTCCTTGCCTGAACACGTCCGCGAGTCGCTTTGTCGTGTCACGGAGGCACGGGAGGCCGCCAGGCTAGCTACGGCCCGGACACAGGCCCGGAACGAGCGATATGCTCGTCGGTCGCGACGCAACATGCCATGGGCGGTGGGCGACGCGGCTTGGCTCCGCAGGTGCCTGTGGGTACATCCCCTTAACTGCACAGGCCTTGGGAAGGGCCCGTTAAATTGATAGAAGTTCACAATCCCCAATGTGTTCGCATCCAGTCGGGGTTGCGTCACTGGTATGTACACTCGTCGCGGCTGAAACCTTATTTTGCACCACGCACTGGCCCTTCATCCCCACTTGCTGACCTGCCGGGGTCTGATGTGCCCAACATGCTACCTGGCTTGCCGATTGATCCCCAGGGGGGACCTGTTCTGCTCCCCACAGACACACAGGCTTTAAAGGACACCGCGCCCCCTGACGAGCGGCCTCCTGCCGGACCTGTTCCTTCCACGAAGGATGCTGGGCCTGCTCCGGCACCGCTGCCCCCTTCTGCTGGGCAGTCAGCAAGACGACCACGTTCCATGGGGGGAGACGGACCGGCGTCGCGCACGCGCTCTAAATCACTTCCATTCCGTTAAAAGTTGATTGTTGTGTTGCGCCTTCCCTTCCGATGCCGCTTTTGGTGTTCTTTATCTTAAGTCACGCGTTGTTCGGTGCACTAATGTTCATTCGTGTTGGCGTTCCTTATCTTCAGTCGCGCATTGTTGGCGCCCTAAATGCTCATTCGTGGGTTTACACATCTCGGTGGGTCGTTACGGTGCATCACCCTTTTCCCAGCCGAGATGGCTGACTTTTCACACCGGGGCGGGGGGGGGAGGGGGGGGTGATGTAATATGAAGAGATGCACCTGGGGGGTAAATGGGCCATAATACATAATAATAGGCTCTGCCGGCCTCAGCCCGAGCCAGGGGCGTAGCCTGTGGCTGCATGGCAACATCTGGAAGGTTCCAGGGGGCGAGGCTGATGATTGGCTGCATGGTATCATGTGGGCCAGGTGTTAAAAGGGGTGGAGAGAGACAGCTCCGGGTGAGTGTGGAGAGGGGCTGAGGAGGAACCACATCTGTGTCACCGGCACGCCAGTGACCACGTGGCGGGCCGGAGGCTGTCTCCGACACACACCGTCAACCAGCGGTGTGGGGAAGCGAGGCAGCTCGGGGAACGGAGTAACAGGGAAAAGAGGAACCCAGCATGTGAGGGAGCTGTAAACGAGGAACGAATAAAGAAAAGACAAAAGACACGGTCTCGTCTGGAGCGGATTTATTACACACTGATGTTACGCCCCGTCTGCCCAATATAGCATCTGCCACATGCTATATTGGACATACGGGGCGTAACATCATCAGTGTAAGACTAAAAGAACACCAAAGAAATATTAAATTACCTCAAACACAACTGTCGGCAGTGGCAGAACATGCTTACCAACAGGGACACTCAATTGATTTTGATAACGTTGAAGTGTTGTGTAAAATTAATTACTACTGGCAAAGACTAATTAGAGAATCCATTGAAATTGAGAAAAACAGAAATAACTTTAATCGCTCAGACAGCTACAGGCTTAGTGCGGCCTGGAAGCATATTATTAAACAATACATATTACAATTCCTTATAGGGGAAACACATACTAATTAATTGATTACTAACGTAGCATATAATTACAATAACACACATTACAACTAATTACTAATCTACAACTCACATCGTAACAATTGCCTGATTACCAATCTAGTATATAATTACAATAACCCCCCCCCCCTGCCTCAAATCGTTGCACCTGATGAATTAAATGATGACGTCACCCTGCTGCTGCTCTATTTAAGACCGGGAGCAAGAGCAGAGCCTCACCATTCTGGCGAATTGCCCGATGATGCTGGATGCTATTACCAGCGAAATGTCGTACTCAAAAATTTTAAATGTTGTGGTTTCACTCTTCAACACACCGGTGGGCTAAAGTAGTGAACTATTTGTCTTTTGTCAACGTGACACTTTTTTTTTTGGTTACGACACATTTATAAATAACGCGATCTAACCCAAAAACTGTATTATGAATAAAATGTGTCGCCAAAGCCTACGTGTTAAACTGATTCATATGCCAGTTTAAAAACATTTTAAATATGTAGTTATTCTCAAAGCTCCATTGTGTAAAGTGCAGCCTCCAACTCTTATCATTATCCACTCTATCTCTCTATTAATGTGCTATGAAGAAGGGCTATTGCCTGAAACGTCACCTGTTTTATATATATACACATATTTCCTTTCAAGGCCACGGCGTTATTGACAAATGTTTTATTTTGTTAAATGTACTTTGTGCGCCCCTTGCCAACACAGCATCACCAAATATATCGTGTGATACTCATTTGACAGCTTAGCATCACACGATCACGTATCGAATGCTCTCAGAATGTAGGAGTTTGTATTCGGATTTGGCTCTAACATACATGGCTGTGATTATGAGTCACGTACAGAACAAAATTGCGAGTAGGAATAAGTAGTTGTAAGGCTGCCTCGGCGTTGCATCACACAAGGCGGGGTGCTGTTGGATGCTGCTAGATGCTACCCACGCACCTCAGTTTTTGTTCAGCATGCGTACATATCGCATGTGTTATCGCGGACTGTGCTTTACGCTATATTATTCATTATAACGCGATTTTTCCAAAACGCGGTGTTCTTCAGGAACGCAACTACTACCGCGTTATAGGAGAACACGACTGTATTGTGTTACGATGAGGGGAAACGGCAGTGAAAATGGACTGCAGGGTGAATCGGTTTCACACCAGGACTCTTGCCCAGCTCCAGCTCCTCGAGGATTAGTGGGGCACATTAGGAATGGACCACTCATTTTAATAAGTCCTTATGTACTGTGCAGTACAACAATGCACGTGTGTACACCACCATGTGATGACTGGGTTGGGCCTGTGGTGGGGCTGGCAGGGTTAATGATTAACCGGACGTGTACACCAGTCACATGGTTAATGGTGACTCGGTGAAGATTGCTGTGTGTGACACACGTGCTGTTGTATTTTACAGATAAAGGACGCAAAGGTTGTTTTTGATCATTATATAAATGTTCTAGACTTGTTCTAGACTTCAAGCTTGGCTTTGATTTGTTAGTTTGTGATTTATTAAATTGGAGGGGTTTTAGCACTGTGCATTGTAAAGGATGACGTACTGCAGTTATACTTGTAATTCTTAATTCTCTAGCCCTAATACTGTTCATTCAATAACCATGCCCATGCACCCAGAGTATGACTACTTGCAATGCTATTGAGAATAGAATACATGTAAAGTAGTAAGTTGTACAATGATGACAAATACAGTACGTATACTGTACACATACAGTACAGATAATGGGTGTAAGTGGATGGTATAGACATACAGCTTAGGATTAAAGTAATATTCGAATAGTGAAGTGCAAATGTTATTGTCAAAGACAAAGATGGTTTATCAGTAGTAGAAGTGGATTTAAGAGAAAACTGTTAATGAGTAACCGGACGTTTACACCGGTCACGTGGTTAATGGCGACTCGGTGAAGATTGCTGTGTGTGACACGTGCTGTTGTATTCTACAGATTAACCACAATAAATGTGTTTGCCCTCGATTTGGAGCACCTGCCCAACGTCCTTTATTTCGAGTGTGCAACATTAGGCTACTGGGTGGGCCACCATAACGATGATTCGCCGCCAAGGGTAGTGAATCTGGCTGGGCCAAAATGGACATTTGGTGGTTGGATGCCCGCCCCAGCAGTGCCCCAGTGCCAATGTCGACCACAGCCCAGCAGCAGCACGGCTTACCGTCACTCTCGTTTATGGCAAGGCGCTTGTGCCTCGGCATGACTGTGGGCTCGGTGTAACGGTGGAATTGCACAAAGTGGCGGTGCCTCGCAAGCCCCGGCACAGCGTGGGATACGTCGTACTACGTGCACACACCATAGACAACGGAGGTATCACACGTTTTTTGGTGTCGAGGGTAAAATAAACAGTGTTACATTATCACGCAATGGGTAAAAATTATGATTAGTAAAACGACGACCAGTAAACCGGTATGTGAGTGATGAGTGCACCGATTGGTAGGCGCGAACACACAAACCGGACGGCGGTCGAATTCACTACGTGCTACATTTAGCCCTCATTTTTTCAATAACAGGAGTCAATCCCAATTCAAGTGTATTTGTGTCACCAGGTGGTAAGATCTCGACAGACCAGGGATATACGGATTTGCAAGAATGACCAGAGGATACCGAAATTACAAAGAAAAGCTAATAAAGTGCAGCGATAATAAATTGCAGTGCAGCAGTAAGTGTAGCGTTACCACCTTGCCATCGCCTTCTCACACATGGAGCTCTGGAGCAGCGGCTTCTCAATCTTTTGTTGGCGGATATACCCTATCTCCCTTGTTTAAATTTATTTCAACCGAGTACAACCCCTTGCCTGACCCAACATGGCACTGAGGAATAAATGTATGAATAATGAACATTAATATTTAACCAATTGTCCATTTTGTGAGGTACCCTAACAAGCGAGTAACTGCAAGCGAATAAATAAAATTAAACGGACGCCCTGCACGCATAACGTAATTTGGTCACGCTTGCTGGTTACTCTTGGAAACCCGCATTGTTTACCGATCCATGAGTTTATTAAGGTCTTTATATCGTTCAATGTTACCATATGGATTTAAAATGTATCGTTATTTTATATTGGCAGATTCATATGTGATTATTCACTAATGACTCTCATGTATGATATAATTTCACACATTTATGAATCACCTCACGTACCTCTTGGGACATTGCCACGTTCCCCCCCCCCCCCCCCGGGGTCTGCGTACCCCTGGTTGAGAACCACTGCTCTGGAAGATATTTGGTCTATCCTTCTGCTCCGGCCAAACGTCGTTGAAGAATTACGTGGGAGAATCTCCAGTTTACCTCACCACAAGCTATCTGCCAATTTCGATCGATTGTGGTGTAGCCATGCCTTGCCACTGGGTATACTGAGATTTAAGGAACTTGAAGCACCATTTGTTTCAACTACCGTGCCGGGAGATGGAATAAAATCGGCAACCTCTGGTCCAGTGTGCTACCCTTTACACCACTGTGACAGCTCCCTTTGTTTCTCAGTTAAACTGGTAATACGGTAACCGGTTTTTACCAGGTTTTTTTTGTTCATTCGGTTACCAAGAATGCATAAGAACGATTCTAACCACCATTTTAATAAAGGCATGAACACACACAGTGGAGCACGTGACAAATACGAAGCTGCTAAAGTACCGACAGCAGGTTTTACAGAACTAAACTAATAAACAAGCCCTGGCGCAGGAAGGATGCGACGCACCTGGTCGCAGAGGAGTCCCACGGAAGAGCAGGCCAGGCCAGCAGCACGCTCACAGCAAGAACTCACTCCGCAGACGCCACTTGGAGAGGACGCACACACACACAAGGCACAGGGGCCCCGGTGAGTCACGGTTTGTATACGCCCAATGTAATACAATAAGGCTCACGGTGCATTAAACATTCACAAGGGCGAACATAACCCGGTCCCTGCGCACGGCACCTGCACGCTATTCGCTTACGTACGCCAAAGCATCGGGTATGAGCGTGGCCGCCCAACCATGGCACAAGGGGAATGACATATCGCCTGGTTAAACAAGTGGGTTTCACGCAAGTAAATTGCACTTGTTTCAAATGAAGGGCATTTTTTTTCTAGTCAAAAACCTCAAGAGTGAAGTTTAGAAAGTAAATTGCGGAGCTCTTGTCTATGACAGGGCATTTCACTACTGTACTGTGGTGTGCAGTGGTCAAAATGTGCCGGTATACGATGGTATGCCATACGGGCACTTCTCAGAACACCACACATATATATAACGGTTCCTATTGCGATACGGCAGTGGTTCTCTTCGTGTGCTTCCCGGACCACCGGTGGTCTGTGACGGTCCTCAGGTGGTCCGCGGTGACTGTAATGCAAACGCAGGTTCATCCGGAAAAATAATGGCAACATTTATACCTTTTGTTTCGGGCATTGATATTGATTTCTGTCGAGATTAATCTGTCGTGGGGGTGTGGTGTGGGTTTTGTTGGCCCGGGCAACGCCGGTTATATAAGCTAGTATATATATGAATTTGCAACATGACCATATATTTTGTATACAATTTGCAAGTGTCACTATCCTCTGCAATTAATATAGTCATTTAAAAATCAAGAATATTTTAGGAGACTCTACACAAGTTCGTAGAACGGTATATTAATGCAAGTAGAAACAAAGCACTGTCCAGAACTCGTATTTTCCGCTGCCCTTTTTTCCACAACTCCTATTATCTGTGACAACTGTAGGATCCGTGAAAACTCCTATTATCCCCGATCCTATAATAAAACATACACTGTAAATATTTTTTTTATCTCATCGTGACCACAAATCGTGATAATTAATCAAATCGTGGGGGTGTGGTATGGGTTGGACCAGTGGACGACGCTCTCATTGGCTGAGCGAATGTAAACAAGGACGGCGGCGGGTACATTTTCTCACTCGTAGGTGCTTTTTTGCTTTTTAGATTTTCTTTTTTTGTAAAAAAAATCTCCAAGACAAAGAGCGCTATCGCGAATCAGTGTTCTACAGGGTCGCGCTAAGTGACGTCTGCTTGTAATCAATAACGGATTGCCTGTGACATCCTGTACGCACACTGCAATATACACACATTAAACTCAACTATGTGATGGAGGTGTCAGTCACCCCCTTTTATTCCATCTCAAACACTCACACGGTCTATCTGGTGCTCACCCCGGATAAAATACGGAGATCAAGCATGGCAAAACCGCAACTACATTTGTCGAGTGTCAGTGGGGAATCCCTAATCCTAAATGGCATGGTGCATCACCCACAATGCAAACAAAACAGTGCAAATATAACATGAGAGCAAGTGACGCCGGGAAAAGTTCGGGACTCACATGTAGCAACCGCTGTTTACCACTAAGTGGCAGTGATGCCACTACGGCGCTTGTGCCATGCTCTGTGCACTTTAAGGCCACGTGAAGTATCGAGGGCCCGCAGGCAGGTCGGGGAACCGGCTCAGGTGTCATGGGTTGGTGGCAGTTTCCTTCCTGAGTGGAGAACTGTCCACTCCTCATGGTGACTGGAGCCAGAACCAGTCCACCAAACCTTTTCTGCGTAATTTGCACTTACAAGAAGGTCGTTTGGCTGATGGGTTGTATAAAAAATTTTTGCATTATTTTATGTGGAGAGCCATATGTGTGAAGGAAAAGGGAAATAATAAAATAATAAAAATCAAACATAATAAATAATTCTCACGACGTTTCGAACCAAGAAGATGAATCCCTGCAGTCACGAAAGCTTTAAATCGATATATAAAAATAGTAAAAAAATTGTCTGTATGTCGGTTTGTGGCTTTGTGTGTTCGCGCACTTGTGAAGGATTTGGCTCTCCAACGGTGGGGTTTACATTAAATAAAAAAATAACCCGTAAAAACAAAGTTTTTCACTATAGATCCTTTATATGCGTGGCATCGGTTTTCTATTTATTATTCATTTCTGTTTTTTTTGAGTAAAAGTTTCATTTTTATCACATTGGTATTTAAATTAAATATAAGGAAAGTCGTATATAAGGATTATAAGGTTTTCAGTTTTTGCATGATTGTTTATATTGTACATTTTTGTTGTTTTCTTGAATAATTTTCTGTTTAGGAAAAATATATGATTGTGTTAGTAAAATTTTTTTTTTCCTAAAAAGTGTAAAATTTTGGAAAAACATTTTCACGAAAATAAATTGTCACGCACAACGAGTCTGTGTGCAAAATGTCAGCTCGATTGTATCACGGGAAGTGGGTTAAAAAACGACCGAAAGATTTGCACGGTCGTAAGCGCGCAAGCAAGCAAGCAAGTGAACTTAATATAAAGGATTTAATAAGTATAACCAGTAAAAACAAAGTTTTTCACTATAAATCCTTTATATGCGTGGCGGCTAGAGTCCTCTGTCCTCTGGCTTGAGATGGCTGCCACCTATGGGTCAGATGATTGCATTGCACCATTAAGCAATTGGTAATTAAATATATTTTTGTCCTAAAAAGTGTAAAAAATTTGAAAAAAAATTTCACGAACATTAATTGTCACGCACAACGAGTCTGTGTGGAAAATGTCAGCTCGATTGGATCACGGGAAGTGGGTTAAAAAACGACCAAAAGATTTGCACGGTCCTAAGCAAGCAAGCGAACTTAATATAAAGGATTTAAAAATAGCCAAGTACCACGCTGTAAGCCCCGCCGTGAGCAACTGCTATTCCTTTTTCATATCCGTCAACTTTTAATAAATTTAATTAGCGATTTAGTGCGATTTTTTTGCGCTATCTCTTTATTTATTTATGACGCGTGCACGACCATACCAACTGACGCGCCTTTGGTGGGGGGACGGCCCATGCCAAGTCGCACGCCATCGGTGGGAGTGAGGGGGACATTTTCTTTTGCGTTAAAAATACTTTAAAAATACATTAAACGCTGAGCTTAAATCTTCACTGTGTGATGTCCCCCCCACCCCGATGCGTGCAGTTACTAATATATACAGTCGCTAGATGCTACCACTATAGGCCGTAGATATTACTGCAGAGCAGCCGGGGAGATCGTGGCTGGGGGGGGGTGTCAGGGGTAGCAGCCCAGCCCCAGCCTGCCAAGGTGCCACCTCGGCTGGCTGGACAATCTAGGCGAGTCCAGAGGCTCTGCACTGGACTAGGCCTAACCACGGCACTGTCAGGTGAGTACTTTGTGCTATAGAGTCGATAAATCCTGCTATAGAGTCAGCATGTACTACTGTTGTGATAGCAGGTACCACCACAGTCGGTAGGCACTGCTGTAATCATAGCAGGTACCACCACAGTCAGTCCGCACTGCTGTTAGATTTTTAAGAGTAGTTTTGAAATGTGTTTTTGGCCCGGGCAACGCCGGGTATATAAGCTAGTTTGTTATATTACTCAGGTACTCGGCGACATTCTGCCTCACTTGGCCCACCCGTGACCTTTCTCTCTTGCTTTGTTGGCCTGCGGGGCTCTACCTTACCCCACGCCTCCACATAACTCTGCGAACCACGAAGTCCAACAGTCGCAGTCGAGGAGGAAGTCATACCCTGGCTCGCCAGGAGAAGGCAGTACAGCAACAATGTGAAGTTCACCTGCTCAGTCTGTTTGGGATAAAGTGTTGCCCCGTTGTACGCGTGTGTTTTCTCCATGTGCTCCGGTTTCTTCCCACATGTAAACACTCGTGAATTCACCGATAACACTTTCATAATCAGAGGCGTAGCTAGGAGGGGGCAGGGGGGTACATATGTCCCTGGGCGCCAAGGTAAAGGGGCGCCAAAATGAGGCTGACAACGTTACATTAGAACTTATTGCGGCGGGCGCGGCAGCCTGAAACTACTGCACAAATCTACACCTCAACCTAAAAGTTTATATATCCCGCCACACACAGCCTACATGTCATGTAATTACATTTTGGTACGCGCACCTATTAAGAACCTACATGGAAGAACGTCCCAAACAACAGACAGGCACAGTCTTTCAGCCCTAGTCACTGGCCTGTTTTTTGGTGGCGGAAACTACGACATGATGATGAACTTGTTAACAGTAACGGGGAATATGAGATAGAAGAATCTTCTGAGGTTTCAGGTTTCACGATGTTGGCTACTTAGAATTTGATAAAACGACAAAGCTATCGAAAATATCACAGCCTCTTCGCAATGAAATGATTACTCTCGGATCCTTGCCTTTTCAGCACAGAGACAATCTATCATCAGTATCCAGAGAACGTTCAATTACACCAGCATGGTTTAAACGTCGACTAGCGAACGGAGGGGAAGTGAATCGTTCGTGGCTATTATATTCACCAATCAATAATGCTGCTTACTGTTTCTGTTGTCTATTATTTACATCATCGAGTTCAAACTCACGAGCTTCGTTTGAGTTAACAAACGGTTTCAACAAGTGGAGAAAGCCAGAAAAAACTAAATTCTCATGAAAACAATCCTAGCCACCGCATACAGCTTTTACTACATTGAAGTAAGCCAAACGAAGAATAACACTGGTCACACTTTTTCTGGCATAAGGTATTCCAACGGTTTTAAGGTAATTTTGGGGTGCTGATTGCAAATCTGGCATCAGTTTTTGTATATCACATCAGGTTTTTTGAGATATCAAATATTGCATTTTCAATAAAAACTGCAGAAGAAAAATATTAAATAAATGTGGATATCTACATAAAATTATATTATAAACGCACTATCCTAAAAATACAGCACCATATTTTAACACTAAAGCAGTCACTGACTCGCAACAACTTGCAATCATAAGTGACAAAGTTAATTTCTGGTAAAATCAATGAAAATGGGGTATGCCGATAGCATAAAAATGATGTGATAGAGCAAATCTGAGATCAGATTTGGAATCAGCACCCTGAAATTAGTCTAAAAAAGCTGCAAAAGTCCAGGCCAGAAAAAATGTTTTTTTTTATTGACCAGTGTAATTGATGGTACTGGAATTAACGCAGTGGTTCAAGCTCAGATTCATTTGGAAAAACAACGTTGGCGAGATATATTGCAAAGAATACTCACCTATATTCAGTTTCTGGTTTCACAAAATTTGGCACCACGTGGCCATGAGGAAAATTTGAATGCGGATGAGGATAAAAATGTTGGAAACTTTCTCGCGCTGATCAAACTCGTTGCTCAGTATGACCCATTGTTAGCAAAACACGTACAGCACGCAGGAGAAAATCCGGGATCAGTTTCTTATTTGTCACCGGAAATCCAGAATGAATTTATCCACATACTTGCGTCGACTGTAAATAACCAATTGTTGAGTGATATCAGGAAAAACAGGTACTACGGTATCTTACTTGACTCAACTCCTGATCGAGGACATCGGGAACAGCTTTCTCAGGTCATAAGATTTGTGGATGTGGATTTTCAAACTAAAAAAGTAACTATCAAAGAATCATTTTTAGGTTATATCGAGATACATGCAAACGATGCAGCAAGCCTAGAAAGAGTCATCGTCGAGAGACTGAAATCTGACAACATACCTCTAGCCGACTGTCGGGCACAATGTTATGACAATGCTGCTGTGATGACTGGGCATATATCCGGCCTTCAACAACGAATGTGACAAAAATCACAGAGCATTGTTTGTCAACTGACAACCACAGCTTAAACTTGGCAGGAGTACACTCAGCTAAACAGGATCCACTTGTCGTCATTTTTTGGAACAGTTGAAAGTATATATTTGTTTTTCTCTCGTTCAACAGTTCGTTGGGAAGAGTAAAAAAAAGCTGTGCCCATCACAGTAAAGCGTGAGTCTGAAACACGCTTGAGTGCACGATCAGAAGCTGTTAAAGCTATCTATGAAGGACTGGATGAACTAGTAGGGCTGCTAGACAAATGATCGGAGGACGTAACTATGACGCCTGAAACCAGAAGTGATGCAGAACAGTTACATTTCTGGAATGTCATTCTTGGAAAAATTTATCGTGTTCAGAAGCGCTTACAGGATCCTACTATGAATTTCAAGGAAGCAGCAACTGATCTTGAATCTTTGGAGCATGAATTTGTCAAGCTTCGTGATGATTTGAGCCAAATTACTGTAGAAAACGCTAAAACAAGATGCACAGCCTGGGGGATCGATGTGGACAGAAGAATTAGGCGACGTCGGAAGATGCCAGGAGAACTGGCAAGAGATGCAGGAGTTTCAGCAGAAGAAGAAATTGTGCGCGTTATGAAGAGCGTATTTTATCGACTTCAACAGATGTCAACACGGTTTTTACGACTAAAAGACCTGAACACAAAATTTGTATTTCTGCTGGACGTCAAAACTCTTCTATCCGACACAGATGTCGATGCAATTCGTCGAAATTGCACAGATTTTGGAAATTTCTATGACACCGACATTAATGGCCATGAACTTTTCACAGAAATTGGAGATTGCAAAATGCTGCTCAGTAACCGGAATGAAGTTCTACCAGAAACTCCTTTGGATCTGCTTGGTTTTATTGTGTTTTATGGAGACGACATATTTCCGAATTTCACTGCAAATGTTATTAACAATAGCAGTTTCAATTGCAAGCTGTGAGCGGTCGTTCAGCAAATTGAAACTTATTTTGTCGTATTTGCGTGCTTCAATGGGACAAGATCGTCTCAGCGATCTTGCTCTTCTTAGCGTTGAAAGAGAAACATTAGAAAAAACAGATTTTGATTACGTGATTGACCAGTTTGCGACAGTGAAATCAAGAGAAATGTATCTATTGTAGACTATGTCAACCAGTCTACGAGAGTGACTGAGTGAGCCATGTAATATAATTTCTATAAATTTGCTTCTTTAAATACAATGTTTCATTAAATTTTTTGTTATTCCTTATTCGATGTAATAGCAAAATGTGATTCAACGGGGGGGGGGGGGGGGCGCCAATTTTATAGTTCGTCCCCGGAAGCAAAATATCCTAGCTACGCCTTTGCTTTCATTTATAGAAGACCTAGTTTGGGAAATTGGTGGTGCCCGCTCATCACGCGGCTGTTCCCCGTGTCTCCGAATCGTTCCGTCCCTATGAGAGTGAGTGAATACTGTGTGCGCGTTACAAGTTGAAATATATTATTTATACGCAGCGTCATCTCCTTTAGCCGCAGCGCACCTAATTACTCACCATCCTCCACGACATCATCGTCACCTTCTGCATCCCCAACCTTCCAATGGCACAGCGTCGCAACACACAAATACATTTTATACAAATCGGACTCGAATGTACAGAATAAAACTTTGATGAATACCAAGAAAATAATATGCAACTATCAGTGGTCATGGTGTTAATATTTTTCGGTTCATGGGGACCGTTTATGATGTTGGAGCATAGGATACACACATTTTAGGGTAAAAAAACTTCAGTGCGTCAAATTCCTGCAGCCACTTTGGCCATCATTCCGACACATTTGGGCAGCACGGTGGCCGTCTTCATATAATTTTGGGGAAAATCTCCCCAGTTATGCACGAACGCACAAAACCCTGTATCCACCACTCCCTTTGCCAGTCGCAGAAAGGCCCAGAGTGGTCTTGGGGTGGCAGGGAAGAGTGGAACAGTGGTTAGAGCAATGTGTGTGGGGGTGGTGGTGGCGGTGGTGGGGGGGGGTCTTTGTCTGAGCAGTGCGGATGGAGGGAGGAAAGCGGCTGCGTGACGTCACCGTCTCCAAGGCGCCGCGTCAACTCCACTCCGGCTCCACACGCTGTTGCCACCCTTCGACTGCTTATACCAACGTATACGAACTTATACTAACTTATACGAACTATAACGACACCCACTACTACATACATTGGCCAAGACACTGTCCCGTACACTGCGATGGTGTACACACGATACAAAGCTGTAAGGACGCGTACACAGTAACACCGATGCACTTACACTTACCACGCTGTAGCATCACCTGAGATTAGCGCGGATGGCTACGTACGGTGCGAAATAAGTTCAACATACATACTCGACACGATAGTGAACGCCTCTATTACACAACGCTTGACGGCATACACGATACACCTCCATAGGACCAGTCCACTACAACACCAGTGTAGAGTAACGCCGCTAGGCCACTCTACGTCTACAATCGCCGACATTCTACCCCACCAGCACACGACACACCGCATACATCGCTCTAGCAGTGTACAAACACGATACACATTTACCCCGACCACACAACCCTCCCCACACCACACGTACCGCTGCGCACACTCTTCAGCCCCACCTGCACGCTGCAGTCTAAAAGACCCCCCCCCACCCCGTATAGCAAACGCTCCAAGTGTTACACCTCGCACACACGCCACGCACTCACACCACGCACTCACATTACGCACACCTCGCACACACACCACGCACTCACACCACGCACACACACCACGCACTCACACCACGCACACGCAACTCGCACACGCACCACGCACTCGCACCACGAACTCACACCACGCACACACACTACGCACTCACACCACGCACACACACCACGCACACACGGCCACTCTTCACGACCCCCACTCCGCAGCAGCAGCAGCAGCGCCCGGGTTCCACGGCCTCGCACTTCCTTCTCAGGGAGCTCCCGGCACGTGGAGCGAAACTTCGGACACCGCGAAATCCGATGCAGTGGTATGTACAGGCTGGTCCAGATGTCTTCTGACCCCCAATTAATTGACTCCTAATGTTTTTTTCCTTTCCATGTTCATTTCTGTTTAAAACACATTCCTGCGGAGGGAGCTGGTAGGAACGTTGGGTTGATCGGTCAATGGCCAGGGTCAACGGCGGCGTGGTGTATTCCGCAAATATGCCCGACTGTGAGGGTGGGCACAATCCGGCGTGAGTAGGTTAAACGTTGAGTTTTATAAGGGCACCACGGGGTGACCAGCCCCTCCCCACCCAGCCCAACTCCTCCCATCCCCCACCCAGCCCCACCCTCCCCACCCAGCCCCTCCCCACCCTCCCCTCTCCACCCAGCCCCACCCCTCCCATTTTTGGATTCACGACGGACGGACGGACACAATCCCCTGTGGGCTGGTGTAACCAGGAGGTTCCTACCAGTATATAAACCTTACTCGTACTCAAAATTGTAAATGTTGTGGGTTTACTCTCCAACACACCGGCGTGCTGAACTAGTAACGAATTGGCACGTTTTGTTTACGACACGTTTATATTTATGCAATCAAACCCAACAACCTCTATTATGGGCCCCCTTTGACTACCACCATGACATACGTTTATAACAACAACAATGTAACGTTCTTGAAAACGCGGTTTACATTTATTTTTGTATCAAAATTCTTTCATTTACGTTCCACGTTTTGTCTTCATTTAATTAGAGCAGTAACGTTTAACAACCGTGCGAGACAAATCACAACATTGGGCCCCCACCTGACCCATTGCCGCACCCCCTGAGCTGATAATGTCCTTAACCGCAGTCACTGTTTGAGACAGATAATTGCGTTCAGCGCCCAACTTTCTTGTTACACTTTTACTTTTACGTTTGCTCAGGTAATCCTCACCGACTCTCAAGGCTCTTTGGTAGGAGGGTCCTGCCAAGTTGTTGGAGGAGGGGGTGACGTTGATGCTACTGTGTGCACCGTACTCCCAATTGAGTAATTTGCAGGTAATTGTTTAGCAATGTTATATTGGACCGATATCGGTTACATCGCATGTGTTTTTTTATAGCTGTGGGAGGAAACCGGCAAACCACGATGAAACCCTCATGCAGAACAGGGGGGGGAACACACTTCACACAGAAAGCCACCCTAGTTAGGAGTCGAACCCAGACAGTTGATGCTATAAGTCACAAGTGTCACCATTATGCCACGCTTTCACCCAAATACTGTAGCTAGTTCGTGAGCCCAGACAAAAAAGAAAAAAATTTACCAGGCAAGGCCCACCGCTCTTTTTCAGAAGCAACCTGGCCACAAATGATAGTTCAATGAAGTGGCTCATGTGGAAATTTATAGCAGCTAAATACTCTAATCACATTTGGGGGGGGGGGAGGGTAAACCAGAAGAACCGGAGAAAAATCCACACGACCACGGGAAGAACATGCAAACCCACGACCTCCTGCACACCAGGCGAGGGAGTTAACATCTCACCACCACTTGTCGGCACCACCTGAGGTGACGTAACTTTAGTGGTTACAATTTATATATGTGATAACAGTAATTATGTGATGTTTAATTGAAATGAGTGGGTTATCAAATAATGCATAGTTACGTAGAATTATTAGCCTGAGAAATTATTTTGTACTCCTAGGTGGCATCAATTTTTGCTCTGGCCCATGGAAGAATAATCCTACTTTGTACCCCTGTGTCAAGGTTATGGATCACAAGTGCTCTATTGGTTCGGAAAAAGCGAGAACCGAACAATTGGTATGGAAAAAAAATTAGGCTTTCGCAACCAATATTATCCATAATAGAGGTTTTTTGGGTTAGATCGCGTCAATATAAATGTATTGTAATTACCGACAAAACATCGAACTCCAATTGTACATGTTGTGGGTTTACTCTCCAACACACTGGTGTGGTGAACTACTAACGAATTGGAAGTTTTTGTTTCCATGACAAACCATACTAATTGACTGCGTTGGGTGGTGGCGGATTTAACGACACATTTATATTAAGGAATCTAACCCACTAAAAACCTTGTAAAAAATATAACTATACACTCAAAGCAAATTGAGCAACCTTTTCACACGTAAATTTGGAAAATTATTTTAAAAATAAAGTATTCAAGGAAAGATTACTTCCAAAAATATAATGGGATACATATATTTGGAAGAGGGGAGCATTGTGTGGCACTGCATAACTCTAGACACACCCGGTACAGTGTCTGCCTCTGCACCAAAGGGTGATTGGTGGTGCAACTATAGACCACGGTAAATTCACGCAATAAGAACCAGACGGTAGGGGTGCAAATAGTTTTAAGGCACAACCAATAGCTTTCTTACACCAAGGGGAAATCTCACACCAGTTTCACCCGTGCAAGAACCACGCACAGGTACGACAACACGACACACCCCCTGCCCTCCGCTGCCTCTGCAGCTTTACGCGAGATTTCACTGGCCCCACTCCTTCCCTTAGCCCTATTCCAGACCCCTTTTCGAGGCCCTTGACACTGTCATGAGCCGTGTCGTGGTGTGTGCGGAAGCCCCCACACGTTGCAGGTGATGTTGCGTGTTGTACGAACCCCCAATCCTCGGGGGAGTCATCCTCTTGACTCAGACTAAACCCACTCGGCCATTTGCCCATGTGTTTTACCGTGGTTCCTCCTGTATCCTTGTGTTTGCCTCGTAACAACAGCCTTGATATGTCTCTTCGAAATAGAGTAGTTCCCTGTTTTTTCTGCATCTTCCTTTAAAATAGGGTTAATTTATGCGTGCACATGTTTGCATATGTATGCATGAGTCTGTGTTTGACTCCAGTTGGCCAAAACCATGACCGACTCAACACGACTGCTCCGCCGCCCCCTGCCGCCAGCACCTCCAACTCTGCCAACCTCACCAACCCCTCGCGCCACACACCCCACACCATCTTCACCTGCCTCAGGTGTGTCACCAACCCCTCGTGCCACACACCCCACACCATCTTCACCTGCCTCAGGTGTGTGACCAACCCCTCGAGCCACACACCCCACACCATCTTCACCTGTCTCAGGTGTGTGACCAACCCCTCGCGCCACACACCCCACACCATCTTCACCTGCCTCAGGTGTGTGACCAACCCCACATGCTACGCACCCCACACGATCTACACCTGTCCCAGGTGTGTGACCAACCTCACGAACCCCACGCGCCACACACCCCACACCATCTACACCTGTCCCAGGTGTGTGACCAACCCCACTCGCTACACACCCCACACCATCTACACCTGCCCTAGGTGTGCTACCAACCTCACCAACTACACCATCTATGCCACCCGAGGTCCACTGCCCTATTTGCATTGTGTGTATGATTCCCCTCTCCCCTTTATACTTTGCTGTCAGACATGAAGATGTGAAGGTAGATTTTATATATTTCATTTTAAGGCCAGTGTTATTTCAGAATGTGCTTGAGTGCGTTTAGGAATTGATTATGCAATTTGAACGTATTTTATTTATTTAAGGGGCGCCACGTTCATGTGATGTTATCTCCTCGACTGGTATGCAGGAGGTCAGGGGTTCGATCCTGACCCTGATGCCTGTATATTTGGAGTTTGCATGTTCTCCCTGTGGTCGCGTGGAGTTTTTCTCCAGGTTCTCCGGGTTTTCCCTCCACATTTAAAAACATGTGTTTAGACTATTTAGATTATTTTACTGCTATAAATGTCCAAATGATCAGCCATTTTGTTGGTGGCTTTTGAAAATTAAATGGGCTTTGTCTGGTAGGATGGGGATAGTTTAGTTTTGTTTGTATGTGTTTTGGTGATTTGTTTACCTTTCTTGTACGTTGCACTCCTATCATGTTTTTGTATTTGTTGTTGTAGCGTTCTTACCTGCCCCTAATGGACATAAGTGAAAAAGAGCTTTATAGCTCATCGGATTCCTCCAGTAGAATGAAATATTCTGATTCTGTGTATGGAAATTAGCATACAGACCAAAAAGCAACTCGTTCTGATTCCATTTATTGTGTGTTATGTACTGCATTGTACTGTAGTGTGACGCGTACGGTTGGCGATGTTGGTAGCATACCTGGGACAGACGTTGATGGTGCGGGATCTGTGACACGTGCGGTTGGTGAGGCTGTCATTGTCATTGGACCAAGTCATTCACATGATCTGTCAGTCATCTCAGTCAGCCCATAACATCGGGGTCTGTCCTGTGACCTCGTGTCTGCAAGTGCCTTCTAACACTTCACATGGCCTCAAAGGGCACATAACCTGGCACGAGTGCTGTGATAACATCACCGTCACTTAATAGCGAATAGAGGCTGCTGTTTTATTGTAGTTATGTCCGTAGTCTCGATATTGGAGGGTACATTTTTCTCAAAGACCATAAACCCCAGCTGAAGTCCTGGGGTTAAAGTTCTACATTATATTAACCCTTATGCTAAACACTTAATAATATACTATCCACATTTTCATTGAACCATATAATTCACGTAATAATAATTGATTATGGAGTATGACACAAAAACCCACAGAAAGTGGCCAAATTAATTATTGGTTACTGATTATTCACGTTGGTCATCTTGATTATTAGACATTTGCAGTGAACAGTTTGTGTGTGGCTGCTTCTTCAGTCTTTTGCGCTGTATGTATGTGTGACCAGCAGACTGGAGCCGCCCGGAGTGGTCCTGCGGCCCAGCTCCCCTCCCACCTTCTAGACCATTCAGACTGCCGGGCTTGAGGGCCGTGGCTACTGGCAAACACTGCCATGGGAATCCACCCATATTCACACTCGATGACTTCTTGGCCTTCCCGCCCTTTGGTGTGGTTCACATACTGTACTTACATTTACAAATTATTACATTTACCACTTGGACACAAGCAATCAACAGGCATACAGGAATTCCTCAATTATCTAACTCCCAATTTATGAATGTTCGCTTGAACGAAATTTGAACTGACATATCTGTTGCTTATTCCGGTTTCAAGTTTATTTTGTTGAACCAGGTGAGTACAGAATTGTCTTATTTGCAAAATGACAAAGTATTGGTGGCAGCGACAGTATTCAAGCCCATTACTTAGACCACTCGGCCACGCTACCGTGAGTTAAAGCATTATCAGTTGCCGAAAGGTGGTTAAAATAATAGAATCAGTTTTATAAAGTGCCTTTCAAATTAGTAGACTCAAAACACTGACACATTGTATTCAGCAATATATTATACATGTAAAAATGTGCATTTAAAACATAACTTAAATATATGAAAGCTATAAAATATTCACCTTGGGATGATTTGTTGTACCTACAATTTAATGAGTAAATTAACATGGGATGCTTGTCGATATAAAACATTAAAAATAAATGCAAGGGTTAACGTGGACAGCATTACATTCAGATGATCTATGTGTTCTCTCCGCATAGACCCCGTTTCCCAGATAAAGTGGCTGAGGCAAGCTGTGCTCTCACGCTGCAACTATGGTAATCTTGTGCGCATGCTGGCATCCACGCTGGAGAAGGGCCATTGCGGACACAGCAAGCACAGGGAGATCACGGACGTTGTTATTTCCGTGCAGGCCATCCCAGCCGCGCCACCTGCACGTGTCCCTAAACTTCAGCTCCTTCTGGGTCAGCTCCACTCAAAGACACGTTTCATATTGTGCATAGTCCACATCTACATGTCTACCACAGCTGAATATGTTGAATCTAATATTTGATGTGAATCACATGACACCTGTCTTCTATGCTTTCCCAACAGAAATAAGGGCCTTTATCCAGGAACATATGGCAGCTCTGACCATTGGCACCCTTGATGATGATGAACTTAGGGAGAAATGGAATACAGAGAAATCTCAGCATCTTCAATCAAAATGGGAACCACACGTCAAGGAATCACCAATTCAGCCAGGTACAACATAAAGGTGTGAGCAGCCACAGTGGAGTCGGGTCTTAAACAACGACT
Source organism: Lampetra fluviatilis (assembly GCF_964198595.1). Taxonomy (NCBI): domain Eukaryota; kingdom Metazoa; phylum Chordata; class Hyperoartia; order Petromyzontiformes; family Petromyzontidae; genus Lampetra; species Lampetra fluviatilis. The sequence goes on along the minus strand of NC_136295.1, from coordinate 812,475 downwards.
GTTTGTAAGACATTTTCAAATGTACTTCTCTTTATGAAGAGTTAGTGTTGATGGTTTGAAATTTTCAAGTCAAAGTTGAAGTGATTTCTTGCTTAAATGAGCACTGCGGCGACACTTATTTCACATTGACAGCCCTGAGCCAGTTGTGTAAATTCTACATTGCTATGAAAAGGGAAATAATATACATGGACTATGACTTGAAAGTTTCACCAGTATTAACCTGCGTGCTTCAGTCTACTATAATGTAGCAGTGAGGGTGAGGTCGGTTGGATATGTTTTTACATGTGACCAGTCTAATTATCATTCGGCACCTTTTCTTTTTAGAAATCTATATCCTTGTCTAGAGACACAAGTCTTGCGTTTTCTTCACAAAGGCTAATATTGACGATGCAGATACCAGTTAGTAACAAGTCAACTTCCAAGTCTCAGTGTATTGTGTCAGATATAACACAACTTAGTCTGGGTAAACCCAGGATGGAACACAGTGAGTCCTTTAAAATGTTTCCAGCTACTACAGCTGTCAATGTCGACAGGGTGAATGTCTCTAAAGCTCAAGGTTGTGTGTCAGACAGCAGTGTTGGAGAAAATAAACTTATATGTGTAAGAAATTGCTGAAAATAAGTTAGGTAGGTTTGACAATGCAGAGAGACTACACACTTCATTCTTGATGAGAGCTGGGAAATTATGGAGCCTGGAATCACTATTAGTATTGGACATCTGTGAAAAAGGGCTTCATAGCTCATCGGATTTCTCCAGGATAAATACAAATTCTGATTTTGACTTCTTAGAATCGAATAAGTTTGCGAGCAGCATTGTCGGATCTGTGGAATTGTGAAAGGACAGGCTGCGTGGACCTCTGTATGGTGCTCGGGCAAGAAAGGAGGTCCTGGTCAGCCAAGTAGTTTTAGCCACAGACCCCACGTTAACTCCTCACATGGGGCAATCCATTACCCTGAGGCAGATTTGAGTGCGCCACATTGGCTGCTTTCCAAGACAAATGGGAGCCCACTTTCCAACACTGGAGCCATCGGAATGAACAGTACCAAGTATGCCAAAATTATCATGGGGGATTTCTGACCATACTTCACCATGCTGGTCAGTGCGACTTGATGTGGGGAAGAGAAGGGCTGGTTCTGAAGTTAACAGTGGCCACGAATCGAACTCAGGTGACTGGGTTCATAGCTCAACACACAGGAAGGAATCAACAGATCAAATGCAGCACAGTCTGTATGCATACATTTGTGATTGTTCCACTGCAGTGTTCTTAGACCTAGCCATCCGGCATTATGCACACGTAGATAAGTGCATCGTTGAATTTTCAACACTACAGCTGAAATTGTCGTGAGCGCAGCGTCCGTGTTCTGTGCCGTGTGAGCGCAGCCGTCGGGCTTGTGCTGCACGCTGTGCCAGCAGGCAGCTTCCAGGGCGAGGCGCGCAGCCGCTCACCCTTCAGCACCGTCATCAGCCCTGCTGAGCTCGCCGTGCTGCACTGCTTACTGCAGGGTGGCACCACGCTCAGCCTCAAGGCACGTGCCACACTTCGTTTGGTTCATTAAGATGCCGTCTGCTGTTGTATATGTTGGGTATCAAAATTTGTTATGTTGTATGCGTGCGTGGGTGAAATTATTATGTTGTATATGTGGGTTATGAATATTCAGTGAAAATAATAATAATCAAATGAAATTTGGCCAAATGTGTAATTATCCGGAAATATGTTAATTTATGTAATTATGTACATTTAATTATGCCAATTCGAGAGGTAATCGTAGTAATTATGCGAGTGGGTGTAATTATGATAATGCAAGTCGTTATGATAACCAGACCCCGCCTCGGTGACGAGGGTGGGTTATCGATCGGAATAAGGCAATTAATCGTATGCAGTTATGCAGGTGTGGTGTAAGTATGCAAGATTAACTTAGATTAACTCGGCATCGTTGTCTAGGTTCGTCTCATTCTCGCTTATTTTAGGTCCCCGGTTCACCCCGTTATCGCTTTAACATTTACTGAGTATGTATTAGTGTGTTTATTAAGGTCACCAAGTTCAGATCTCAACGCAGAAGCAGATCTTATGCATAGATTTCAGGAAAGAATCACACAACCACTTCTGTATTAATCAATTTATTACTAATTCAACCTCAACTATGATATAGTATGCGAACTCTCATTCCCGGAACGTCAACACGGCATCAATACAGTATCATCAACGATTGTCTGATTTCACTTTGACAACGGCACATGGATCCCGCATAACGCGATGGTTGTTAGTGAGAGAGAGTCGTTAAAACATGCAAATACTATGCTAAGAAAAACCTTAACGTTAATGAATGATTACTCAATATTGTTCACGCAGTACCGTACTCCTTATTGATCATACGCAACCCTTATCACGTTGTTAGCACCTTGGGTCACGGGACAGTTGAATATTCTGTAGAGGATGCGAGTACGTGCGGCGATTATGACTGAAAGATACTTGAAAGATTATACGGCGATAAAAAAACACAATCAAAAACAGTTATTATTCTTAAAGGCACCAATCTCAACAGATACATCGGCAGGTTATCTGACAACAGAATGGCTCGGAGTAAGGGCCTGCGACGGTGCTCCTTTCCCGAAGATCGTTATCTTGTACCAAGTTTACTAATTGGGGACCAGATCACCTGATAAGGATCTGGTGGGCCACCACTCCCCACGTGAGCGTGGCTCGGCGGAAGGAGGTGCCAAGAATCAATTCGTATTGATGGATCTGTTGGGAATTTATGCGATTAAGAGTACAGCCCACTAAGTGTTAAAGATAAAAATTACGAACACTCTTATAAACGACGGATGGCCATCACTCGGTCTCGCTGTGATGCCTTCACAGCCACGGATGGCTTATGCGTTCGAGTGTTTTGAGTGGTAAGAGTTGTCTTGAATAGTCAGTGTTCGGAGTCGGTTCTTTATGTCAAACAGACGCCTGGTGGTCGTGTGGTGAGGGGGCGGTGCGCGTCATACGTATCAGTCGCTCCCCTGTCACCGTGGTGAACTGGTGGATGCCTGTTGATACGCTGTCGTAGTTCGGAACCCGGTCGGTAGGTGGCGCCCACAGCTCGCTCGCAGCGTGCAGTGTTGGGTCGTCGACCAGGGTGAGCACGAAGCCTCGTCGCCAAACCGCGATTCTCGCCACTCCGGCGGCAGCAGAGACCTCCGACTCAGCAGAGGTTGACCCACGCAGGCCGAGTTGAGCTGTCAAGCGGGTCTTGCCCGCCTGCAGAGGAGATGGGGAGCCGCTTGAGTCGAGCCCCGAGAGCCGGCTCCGGTGAGCCGATCGAACTCGGCTGAGTCCCAGACGAGCTGAAGAGTCGAGCCGACCCGCTGGTCGCAGCTCGCTCCTGAGTCGACCCTCCCGGTCGAGCTGAAGATGAGTCGAGCCGACCCGCTGGTCGCAGCTCGCTCCTGAGTCGACCCTCCCGGTCGAGCTGAAGATGAGTCGAGCCGACCCGCTGGTCGCAGCTCGCTCCTGAGTCGACCCTCCCGGTCGAGCTGGTTTCCAATGCTCAGGGTCCTTTCTTTTATGCCGAAAAATCCCTTTGGGTCCTGCCCACAAGGCGGGGTTTCTTTCGATTTTTGCTGTGTCAGGATCTGTCCGTAGGTAGGTGTGTCCATGTGTGTGTCCGTACGTCCGTATGTCCTTGTGTGCATCACCCACGGTATATTCCGTTGTCATACTCCCTCCATAAAATCCACGAGCAAACAATCAGATGTTACAAATTGCCTCACAGTCGTCTCTCTGTCTGGGTGCGATATTATCTCTTGTCTGGCCTTCTTCATGAACCAAAACACAGACGTTACAAATCGTCTCACAGGCGTCTCTGTCCGTGTTGCACGACCTGGAGGGAGGGCAACACTCCCTCCGACCCTCACCGATGCACAAAGAAATGGTTAAAAAGTTTTAAGTTAACATTTGTCCCTTACCATTTCACAGTTATGATTCTGTATGTAACCTAAGGTCTGCCGTTTCCCATCGTGGTGCTTGACCCAAGTGGAGGTGCCTCCCCGAGCGTATACACACTCTTATCCCGCGCTGCGGGGATACAAAGACGGCCGGGATCTCCCTTTCTCTCTGACCCTGGGTTTAACATCGCTCTTTTATTATGTATTTTATATTCGACCTGGTGGTGATTCATCCCGTTATCCTGGCTTTTCATAAGTTTTACTTTTGTCTTTTCATGCATAGGCTTATTATTGTTAATTTATTTCCGATATCTTAGGTTAAGGGGTAAGTTTCTTGATCCTAGGAATTCGTATTCCTTGGTGTCTGCATGGTTATATAAGCGGAATATAGTTTACGGTGAATAGCGTTAACATTGATGTTATGTACGATATTATGTATTGTGATGTCTTTAACTTAACTTGTTTATCAGGGCTTTACTGACATGAAGTTGCATTTCATAGCCCCGCAGTCTTTGCCTCACCCTGTCTCTGCTCGCCGTTGTTGTTGCTGTCCAGCTGACGCCGTTAACTCAAGGCCTCATTAATTTCCGTCACTCCTTGTAGGTGAGGGCGGTTGAACCTTGGAGTCAGTTCTGGTTTTTGTCTGCCTGCTTCTTCTGATGTCCCCTGACCCCTGAGTTATTATTTCTACTTTTATGGCCTGTCGAAGCCCGACTCGCTGTTGCTGGGCTGGTGGGTCGCTGGGTTGGTGTCGTTCCCGGCTTTTTGCTTACGTTTGCAGTTCGCCGTGCTCTTAATTTCCTTCCCTCTTCAACCTTATATCGACTATTCGCTCCTGTCTGGGTGCGATTCAATTTTGACTTAGGAAGGTTCTGATTGTCATATGCTTCGGGTCGAGTTGTATAAAAAGTATTAAAGTATGGAAATAACATTTCATATTGACTTAATGATGGTGATGGTTCAGTAGGCGTAACTTGTGGCCTGGTTTAATTGGAGTGGGTGTGAATATCAATAACTTTAGCCTACCCTGTTGTTAAATTCCGACTTTAACGTTACTTTAATAGCAATACAGAATAATTGAGCTTTTTGTCTTAACTAGTCGAACTTCTGGTGACCCCCGCAGCCTTGTTGTTGCTGAGTCTGCATGGTTGAGAGATATACAACCCTCTTATTTGTCTCACTGTGGCCACCCAACCTTCTGCTCTGGGAGTGTTATTCTTAATTTCAGGTCAAAGGCCCCCTCACGTTCAGACGTGCAGGGTTGTTTAAATCAGCTCCCTCCCCTGTGCACACAGCCTTGAGCTGACCCACTTATTTAATAATTTAATTCCTTGGCCTTTTTGGGTATCTTTGCTCCCTCCAGTTCATTACTTAACAACCCCTGGTGTTTTGCAGTTTGCTGCGCTTTGGTGTGTTTTTATTCATTATATAACAAGTAAAAAGATAATATATAAAAAATATCAATTTTGGAAGAAGGCTAGTACACAACACTGCCCAAAGCTTAACTGGAATTCAAATAAATACCGAGTTATTTTATGCGTAAAAAATTACATATAGAACACAGAAGTGCTCGCCAGCCACTGTTTAACCCTTTCCTGTTCCGATGACGAAACCGGAAGTGAAACTAAAATAAAATAATTGTATCGGTACCGAGGCTCCCACAAGGCTGTGCGGAAGGGTGTGTGGAAGTTTGGTGCCAGCTATCATATACAGTGCAGTCGTGTCTCTACCGTTATCTGTGGTGAGTACAGCATCTTATAAAACAATGGCGCTACACTTCTCTAATTAAAAGTAATGTTGACTGCTTGCGCGTTCCGAGATTCAGCAGTGAACGGGATCCACCATGCGAATAGCAGACGTCATCGGAATGGGAAAGGGTTAATTATATCCAAAAACTGTGGGTTGGAACTCATATCTATCCCAGGACATCGCCTTAAAGGGGCCGGGGTTGCATCCCTCCTGGTTGAGATACATCTTGTACTTTTCTGGGTGTTAGTAAACCAATGCAGAGTTTTCTGTTCGCCTAAGGGTTTGGCCAATGGCTGTGTGTCTTGGAATATTTTAGTTTAATGTTTTATGGAATTTATGGAAGGTGCATTGAGGCTTGTTTGGGCAAAAGGCAAAATTAGAAAGAGGAAACAAATCGATACATTGCAGTGGTGTACTGATTCACAGTGACTGGTGAAGTAAGCATTCATAATAACTAATTTTGTATTTGTTGATTTTTTATTTAAATTTATTGTGAATGTTTATTGTTGTTACTCAGATAAAACGATTGTAATCTCCTTGATATGTTGTAAATGTCCATGCATTTCCAATGTTTTCTATATTTGGCATTTTCACTTATGGCATTTATCACTTGCGGTATAATGAAGAGGAGTGCATATTTGGTGTTGGGTATACGCGACGGTATCATTACAATAATGTTCAGAGATTAAAGTGCAAAATGTGTTTTATTTCTTCAAGGCACATTTCATCGACAGCTTACCAGGCCTGTCACCGCTGATGGACACTTTGGTTTACCTCAACCTGTCCTATAATAATCTGCGAAGCTTACCACACGAGGTACACAAAATGTCATCATAATGATATTTGCATTATTTGATGCAGATAAAATGTCCCCGCTTTTGTTTAACACAACCCCAGTAAACCTGACCAAAACTATTTTTATTTTACCAGGTAAGGCCCCCTGAGCTATGTAGCTCTTTTTCAAATGCTTCCTGGCCACGAATGATAACTCAACGACGTGGCTTATCATGTGGACATTTATAGCAGCCAAATACTCTAAATGCATGTTTCTAAATGTGGAGAGAAAAATCCACGCGGCCACGGGGGGAACGTGCAAACTCCGAATATACAGGCTTAAGGGTCGGGATAGAACCCATCACCTCCCGTATTCTAGGTGAAGTAGTTAACATCTCGCCTCTGTGGTGCCTGTAAACCCTCCCTCCCTATGTGACATGCTTGCTGCCGTCGTATCGGCCATTCTGTGTTGCGCAGGGTATCAGGAAGGGATCTGAAAGAAGCCCCCCCCCCCCACCATTAAAACTCCACATCATGGTGTCATTAATTACATCCCGAGCCAATATTTCTGGTTAAGACTCAGCACATTATGTACGCAAGCAGTTCAACACTGAGGCTTCGTCCATCCCTGTACATGTGTGTCCTAGAGTTTCCCCTCTCCCCTCTGTGGCAGCTTAAACCAGTCAGAACCAAGTTTGGAGCCATGGAGCCAAGCCCGCACTTCTGCAGTGTTGACTGAGAGGCCGAGTGTGATGCTTCTTGCGTTCAGATTTGGAGTTGGAGTTTGAGAATGAAACAGAACAAACCTTGACGAAGTCTCCACGTCTATCGTTGTGTGCATACCAACACCCGGGTCCACTGGCATACTACCTTTCAAAAATGAAATGTGCAGCCAATGAACTGAACTACAGTTCGCAAGTGCTACACATGCAGCCCCCGTAAACCCTCCCTTCCAATGTAACATTCCCGTAAACTAATCCCTTCCCATGTAACATGCTTGCTTGCTATCATCCTATCAGCCATTTTGCTGGGTAGTCATTGAAAACGAGCTTCTTAGCTCAATGGAACTCACCTAAGTTACAACTCAATACACCTTACATGACGTCTCTTCACCCCCCTACTGGTGCTGCCCATTCGAACGGGCACTCCCAGAGTTAGCTGTCCCTATAAAGTACAAGGTGACAGCACCTGACTGCCAGTAGGAAATAGTCTGCCAGTACGGGGGTACGAGTGCGACTGTATGTGCAATCTAAATTTTAGTCATTTGTGCCTGATTTTAGAGATCGCAAATGCACGTTTAATTTGTTATCATTTGCCCGCATTCTACCCAGCTCAAAGCAATGGAGAGCCAAACATTTCATGTTGTTACATTTTAAACTCTATGTAAGTGTTGGCAGGGTGCTTGTCTTAACATGGATATAGTTTGGTGTATTTTAATAGTAAATGGGAATGATAATGGTGCTCATATTGGCAATACATGAGAATAGTTGTAATATGACAATAGTGATCAGTGTGTATTAGTGGGAATTATGTTATTAACGGTGAGGATTAGTGGGGTGCCTATCGGACTGGCGGTTCTGCTTTCATATGGATATCGACTTAGTAGTAACTATAAATCCATGTCTACGTTATGCATCCAGCTGCCGGCTTCAGAGCGTCGTGAGTGTTAAGACCACTCCTGCTGTCAGAACACTCGTAGTGGACACGAACACACAGAGTGACCCATAGATTCACAGAAACACAGACTCACACAGAGAAACATAGACTCCCACAGAGATCTATAGACTCATCACACAGAGACCCATTGACCCAGATAGAGATCTATAGACTCACACACAGACCTACAGGGTCACACAGAAATACATAGACTCATAAAGAGACATGCAAACTCACACAGAAGCACATAGACTCACAAAGAGAACAATAGACGTATACAGACACCGAAAGACTCGCAGAGAGAGATCCGTAGGATCACAGAGCAATGCATCAGTCACACAGCTACACATCGACTTACACAGAAACAATGTTTTCCACTGTTTACAATGTTTTCCACTGTTTTGGTGTGTCACAGTCGCATTTCGGTGATTCTTTAATTTTTCGTTGGTGGAAAGCAGCTGCTTGAACTTGGTGGACTGGAAGTGCTGAAGCTGCGGAACAACCCGCTGAGCGGGCTGCCCCAACAGCTGGCCGGCCTGTCGCATCTACACACACTGGTGCTCTCCTTTTGCCTGTTCACCTCACTGCCCCAGAGGTGAGTGACATGTCCGTCTGTTTAGACAATGAACGGTTTTTCATCACTTCATTAATCTTGTTTTTATATCGATAGGCAGTTTTACAATAAGATATTCTAAAAGTGCTACATAGATACATAATGAAATATTATTATTCAACAATAGTCGCTTACAAATCAACTTTCAAAGAAACTGAACATAAGATGATACATTTTCCTTAAAAATGCAAATGATTAGTTTTAAAGGGTTTATAATCTCACTACAAATACAGAAACTTTAAACACAGGAACAACAACATCTAAAAGCACTGTCAACAAAATATGGCAATAAATAAGTACATAATAAACAGTGGTGGTGATATTGTAAAGGATTATAAGTTATGTTAAATAACGAAATCAATAAGCATAAAATACACCTTCCCATGTCTGACTGAATGTCAAATAAGTCCACAGTTCGCCTGAATTAAACCAATGCTGCTGAAAAGAATTACTTCCAGATGGACGTGTGGCTGATATAATGTGTAAATAAATAAACTATGTAATTATTTTGTGTGGAGGGACATATGTGCGCTAGGCATATTGTCTTCTTATTTTTTTTAAGGTTGTAAATTTTTGTTTAATTTAGTAGCATCGTTCATGCAAATTGCATCTCACAGTCACCGTGGAGCCAAAGACAAAGCTGAAGGGAAGCAGCCAGGCGGTGAGGCCGCATCTCTGATTAGGACAGTTGGCTACGTGCGGTGCGAAAGAAGTTCGACGTACATACTCACACAGAGACCCATAGACTCACACAGTAGTGACCCATAGTTTGTTGTCCTTTCCCGCACACTTCCGATGAGTACGGTTAGCTACGTACGGTGCAAAAGAAGTTCAACAGACATTCATACTACCAACAATTGGCCAAGCTCTGCAGTCTTCTCGAAGATGTCAGCCAGTTAAAGCGTGTTTATATTGCAACTAATGTTCTCCACAATGACGTTGTGATGCGAATATTATAGATCCCTTTGTTGATTTGATATGTAGGACTATTCATGTTTATTCAGGTAATTGAAAAACTATTATTTTTCAACATTGCTTTTGCATCCATTGCAACGTTACAATAAATGTATATTGCTACCACTATGCCGTGGGTAAACCATTTAACAAATTAGTTTAGTAATATTGCATTACGTGTTGTGGTTGCATAATGTTTTGTTTCTTATATATAAGTGTTTATATGAAAATGAACTTGGCACCACAGATAGGAACTATCTACATTACTGGACATCTGTGAAATACTAGACATCTGTGAAAAAAAGCTTTTTAGCGCATCAGATATTTTTAGTCTATAAAGTTCTAATTGTAACAATTAGAACATTTACTACTTTTGATATTGCGTTTTTTTATGTTGATTCTTTTGCAGAGCATTACCTGCTTTGCTTTTTAATACCACTTTTGTAACAGTATTATAACTTGTACCGAACACCGGTTGCAAATTAATGACCGGTATTCTAGATTTTAATAAATAAAATACTTGCTTGTGTAATGAGGGAGCGCCATCCAGGGGATACCAGGGGGTAACGAGTACAGGCATGATAATGCCATCGGGATCCAATCCGAGAGGGGGGGATATGATCGGGCCGGTGAGGCGTTTGGGTGTGGCCAGAGGCGGGGCTTAGCTCCGCCAAGGGGGATATAAGGGAGAGTGGGGGGAAGGTTCGGGGTCGGTGTGGAAGCCTGGGTTCCGGACGGCGGTGCTGCCTTCTCCTCCTCGCCACGGGCCACGTGGCGGGTCTTCCCTCGGAGCTCGCCTCCAGTTCCAGCGTGCCGTCAGCCAGCCACGAGGCCGGAGAGTGGAGCCCCGCGGGAACGCGGAGAGAGAGAGAGGCACGTTGTCCACGGGTTGGGAGAGTGGAACCATCGGGAGGGAAGTGAAGCTGTGTTGTACCGTTCTGAATAAAGAAGCACTCAACAAGCTCCGTCGTGGAAATACTGGTGCCAGAAGTGGCCTTTCAAGACAAGACGATCATGAAGGAGAAAAATGTCTAAAAAATCTCAGAAAGAAGAACCCACCTGTGTAATCTTCAGACGACGATGAAACGGAGACCCTGGACCAGCCGACCCCGGGACCCGTGGTCCCGGTTACAAGCGCCTCGGCCGAGGAAGTTACTGCTCCGGGGGCAGGCGCCGTGGTTGCGGCACCTCCATGCGTAAGGCCCGACGACGGGTGGAAGAGGATGGAAGAGCAGCTTGAGTCGCTACGGGGCGTTCTTCTCCAGCTCGTCTCGGTGGTGGGACGTCCACTCCCATCGCCTCCAGGAAGCGGGCTCCTCAGCTGGGGTGACGGCCATCATTGCGCACGCGGAGTCGGCGTCCGCCATTGTGTGTGAGGAACAGTTATCCGCCATTGTTCGCGCGGATGAGACGTCCGCCATTACGCGACCGGAGTCGCCTATGCGGCTGGACGCCGCCATCTTGGACAGTGCGGCGAAGGCGGATACGGTGGCCGCAATTTCCGACAAGCAGCGTGCTGGGAAAGGGGCAGCGGCCGCTGCTGCCACTGCTGTCACGTGCAGCGGCATTGATTGTGGACATCGTCTTCCCCACGTTAAATAATTAATTGCAGCGGGTGGCGACTGGAGCGCCTTCACCGGGAAATTTGAGGCGGCGTTCCGGTCGGTCCATTGGTCGGAGGAGGAAGCGGGCAATGTTACAAGGTGCATACGCCGATATGGCGGAAGTTTTGAGTCACCTTCAGACACGCGGAAAAAATTTACGCAGCATAAGCGGGTCAGTTTAGAATCTCCCCTGGCCTATAGTAGTGCCTTGATGGCACTGGCTGTGGCTGCCTACCCTGATGTGAAGCAGGAAGCGCTCAACTTGCTCGTTATGGATCGGATGTTGGCGCTGGCCATGGACATGGGGGTTGTCCTTCCTTCATGCGGTTTACGGAACGCAATCATCCCGGTGGGTTGTCAGGTGCTTGCACGCACACAAAAATTTGCAGCACTGGTCACAAATGGCGGCGTGGACGGGGGACCCTAAGCATGATGGGGAACCCAGGGGTTGGTCCCCGTCTAAAGTTGTGAATAGTCCGCCTTGGGAGGATTCCTCGGACGGTGATCTGGCCGCTGCGGCCTATCAGTGGGATCAGAGATGGACCGTGGCTTCTCGTCGCCGGGGGACCGAAGGACCCCGTCTTCGTGACGACCGGGGGACCCAGAGACCGTCCGTCACTTGTTTCCGCTGTGGTCGGCTGGGTCACTTCGCGAGGGAATGTCGGAGTCGTCCTCACTCTCCATCTTCGTCTGCTGCTCCGGCTCCTGCGGGACCTTCGATGGATCATCCTCCGAATCCGCAGGCGAGTCTGTACACGTCGGACTCACGGCACATTTTGCAACCTCATGCATCTCGATCCGCGGTGCCTGTTCGCTCACAACGGATTTGGTTGTTGGCAACCGTCATTCCGGGTCGGTCCCGATTCACTCACTCAATAGAGGAAATTAGCGCATCGTGTGGTTGCTGCGGCTGAGGGATCCTAGTCGGTGCCGGGTTCGATACAAGGGGTCCGCGTTCGTATCTTGATCAACACGGGAGCTTCTGCTACTATTATTTCTGATGTCATTTTTAAATTCCTGTCTATTCCTGTTACTCAAATATTACCCGTCGTTGATGCTTGTGTCGCGACTAATGGGGGCAGCATGGGCATAATTGGCCAGATGGATGCCCTCGTTGTCATGGGGGATGTTGCCGTATTGGGGCTTGTTTTGATCTCGAGGTCGTTAGCTGTGCCCTGTTTGTTGAGTACTGATTTTCTTCGTCGCATGCCCGTTAAGAGTCTCGTCGATCAGGGTTGTTTGGAGATGCCTTCGGGTCGCAAATTTCCCTTCTTGCCCTCCCCATTGATGCGTTCGACACAGGGCGTGGCAGTCCAGGCCCTTGTTGACGTTAAGGTGGAGATTCCTCCGGGATCTCAGATGCTTGTGCCATTACGTTATCGCAAGGGGATTGGACATTGATTCGACTGCGGGAGTCCTCCTCACTCCGTCTAATGTGGTGGCCTGAGGGTTGGCACTTATTGGCACGCAGACTATCGTTCGCTCTGAGCAGGCCCCGTTCCTACAGGTTCTCAATGGAGGGCCGGACGCTGTGGTGGTTCCCGCTGGTATGGTGCTGGCTCACGCCACCACTATGTTTCTGGTCAATGACGAGGTTGAGCCGCAACGGTTGGTGGGAGTGGCTCAGCCTTGCCGTGTGACGGATGAGGGATGGGTTGCCGCGTTGTGTGGGGAAAATGCATCCTTGTCCTCCGATCAACGGGGTGAATTGCACTCTCTGCTACGTGATTATTCGGACGTGTTTAGTAAGGATGAGTTCGATCTGGGTCGTACGAACCTGTTATCCCACCATATTGATACGGGTAACACCAGTCCTATTCAACAGAACCCACACTGGTTGAGCCGGGTGGAGAAGGAGCGTGTGCAACAAGTGGTCAGTGATATGTTGGCCGCCGATATTACCTCCCCTTCTACTAGCCCTTGGGGCACGCCGGTTGTCCTCGTCAAAAAGATAGACGGTGGCCTCAGGGTTTTTGTGACCGATGCCTATCCGCTTCTTCGGATAGACGACTCTCTAGACACCTTGTCCGGTGCTAAATATGTTTCCACCCTTGATCTGTCTTCGGGGTTTTGGCAGCTACCCCTGGACGAGTCGTTCAAGCCCAAAACTGCATTTCGCACGTCTCAAGGTCTCTTTCAGTTCAATTGCCTTCCCATGGGCTTGAATTCGGCTCTGGCCACCTCCAGCAGTTGATGGAGCTCGTGTTAGCCGGGTTACAGTGGGACACTTGTCTCATTTACTTAGATGACGTGATTGTTTTCAGTCGCACATCTGCAGTGGCTATGCTCCGTTTTCGATAGAATGCGTCCCACTAGCTTGGAGTTTCAGCCGGCTAAATGTCATTTGCTGCAGACTTTGGTGCGTTTACTTTGGTCACATTGTTAGTTCCGAGGGCGTTGCCATGGACCCTGAAAAGACTGCTTGTGTCCGCGATTGGCCGACCCCTGCGACTTTGGGGGATATGCGCAACTTTGTAGGATTTGCTTCGTACTACCGCAGGTTCGTGCCAAATTTCGCTACCGTTGCTGCACCATTGCTCGTGCTGACCGCTAAAAATCAGAGGTTCAAATGGGGTCTGGAGGAGGAGGCTGCATTTTCTGCCCTCCGTGAATGGCTGTCTAACGTGCCCACGCTCAGTTATCCCGATTTTTCGCTGCCGTTTGTCCTTAACACCGATGCCAGCAATGCGGGCATCGGCGCTGTCCTGTCTCAAACTAAGGATGGCGTTGAAAGGGTGGTCGCATACGGTAGCCACGTCCTTTCGCCTGCGGAATTCCGCTATTGTTACCCGGACAATGAGACAATAAGTCACAGCTTCTCGAGACGCTGGCCTTCCTCAAGAGATACCGCGATAACAAGGTAATACCCATCGCTTTCACACTCACATCTGCTGCTGTGTCTTCACCGAACTCTAAACAGATTTTATTTAAAGCTAGCCTATCACTAATCTCAGAGAGAATAAGGTTACTCCGATTTGAATTCGATAGTTTAGACAAGACTCTCTTACAAACGCATTTAATGTTAACACAAAAAAATGTCCCCGTCTGATTGGAACCACGTTGACAACATGACTGCTGCTTCTGCTGATTCACTGTCAGCCAAATGCAAAGCTAACCTGATCTCTAAATTCAACCTCCTATCAAAGAAGAAGCCAGAGCCACACATCACAAAGCTGGATGTTAACAAGATCGTTATTAATCAGAGTAACATCCCAATTTTGGACAATCTGAAAACGGTACTGGCTAAAGGACAACATTTTGCTGTCACCCCTAAACATATACCAGTAGAGGATGTGATTTCTCAGGTCGATGTAGCCCTCAGAGGCATAGGACACATCCATGCGGACGTAGCAAGAGCTGAAATAGCCACTATTCTCAAGAATGCTAAGAAACCCACTAGCAACATTAGCAAAAACGAACGCTCTGAACTCAAGAATTTAAAAAAGAGAGATGATATAGTCATCCTCTTGGCCGACAAGGGCAATGCTACGGTTATCATGGATAAAGGCTCATACAACAACAAAATCCAGGACCTAATCATTGATGGTAGTTACTCCAAAATTTAAAGTGATCTTACTAACAGCCTAACGACAAAAACCAACAAGATCATCACTAGTTCGACTTCCCTAATCAAACCAACCAAACGTCCCTCCCTAAAACCCTCGGCTGCAAGACCTCCCAGATTCTATGGTCTTCCTAAGATCCATAAAGAAGGCACCCCACTACGGCCCATAGTGTCCACGATCAACTCTCCTACCTACAAGCTAGCCCGTTTTCTTTCAGATACTCTGCTTCCCTTCACTGGCAAGACCACTTCAGCAGTACTTATTTCTATGGTCAAGGACATGGTAGTGTCTCATGATGATATCCTCGTCAGTTTTGATGTGGTATCTCTGTTTACCAAAGTCCCAGTGCCTGACACCTTAACAATAATTGAAGACTTGGTCCAACATGGACTGAACTCAGATGTACCTGCGCTGGTTAGGCATTGCCTCACCAACACTTACTTTACCTGGAATGGCACCTTCTACAAATAGAATGAGGGTGCATATTCACTATGAGATCTCTTTTACCAGTGGCAAAATATAATAGTAGGTTTTTACCCTTTTAACTGGTACAAAACTGACACCTTTATTCAAGGCATCATGTTTGCAATGACCACAACACAAGTAGTCAAAAAAGCAAACAAAAAGAAGCAACTCTGATAAGGATGATAATATGCACTGTCCTTGAAGTTGATTGGCCCACACCCGAGACGGCTTTCTTTAGAGCCTAGTCCCCATTGGTGTAGGGCCAGATGACACCAGAAGGCGTACAACTCAAACACAGTGCAATATCAGAGTATTGAGAGCTCGGGGTAAGCATTTACACTATGAGATCTCTTTTACCAGTGGCAAAATATAATAGTAGGTTTTTACCCTTTTAACTGGTACAAAACTGACACCTTTATTCAAGGCATCATGTTTGCAATGACCACAACACAAGTAGTCAAAAAAGCAAACAAAAAGAAGCAACTCTGATAAGGATGATAATATGCACTGTCCTTGAAGTTGATTGGCCCACACCCGAGACGGCTTTCTTTAGAGCCTAGTCCCCATTGGTGTAGGGCCAGATGACACCAGAAGGCGTACAACTCAAACACAGTGCAATATCAGAGTATTGAGAGCTCGGGGTAAGCATTTACACTATGAGATCTCTTTTACCAGTGGCAAAATATAATAGTAGGTTTTTACCCTTTTAACTGGTACAAAACTGACACCTTTATTCAAGGCATCATGTTTGCAATGACCACAACACAAGTAGTCAAAAAAGCAAACAAAAAGAAGCAACTCTGATAAGGATGATAATATGCACTGTCCTTGAAGTTGATTGGCCCACACCCGAGACGGCTTTCTTTAGAGCCTAGTCCCCATTGGTGTAGGGCCAGATGACACCAGAAGGCGTACAACTCAAACACAGTGCAATATCAGAGTATTGAGAGCTCGGGGTAAGCATTTACACTATGAGATCTCTTTTACCAGTGGCAAAATATAATAGTAGGTTTTTACCCTTTTAACTGGTACAAAACTGACACCTTTATTCAAGGCATCATGTTTGCAATGACCACAACACAAGTAGTCAAAAAAGCAAACAAAAAGAAGCAACTCTGATAAGGATGATAATATGCACTGTCCTTGAAGTTGATTGGCCCACACCCGAGACGGCTTTCTTTAGAGCCTAGTCCCCATTGGTGTAGGGCCAGATGACACCAGAAGGCGTACAACTCAAACACAGTGCAATATCAGAGTATTGAGAGCTCGGGGTAAGCATTTACACTATGAGATCTCTTTTACCAGTGCAAAATATAATAGTAGGTTTTTACCCTTTTAACTGGTACAAAACTGACACCTTTATTCAAGGCATCATGTTTGCAATGACCACAACACAAGTAGTCAAAAAAGCAAACAAAAAGAAGCAACTCTGATAAGGATGATAATATGCACTGTCCTTGAAGTTGATTGGCCCACACCCGAGACGGCTTTCTTTAGAGCCTAGTCCCCATTGGTGTAGGGCCAGATGACACCAGAAGGCGTACAACTCAAACACAGTGCAATATCAGAGTATTGAGAGCTCGGGGTAAGCATTTACACTATGAGATCTCTTTTACCAGTGGCAAAATATAATAGTAGGTTTTTACCTAAACAAAACGTCATGTTGCTGATCGTGTCCGCGAGCACAAGTCAGATCTGAAACACGGCAGAACTGATTCTTCGGCCGTTGCCGATCATTGCTACAACTCGGCGGGCTCTCATGAAATTGTCTTTTCCGAGACCAAGGTTCTCTGCAAACCTCCGGGCTACCATCAAAGGTTTGTACACGAAGCCATACAAATATACAAACACAGACATAATTTCAACCGTGATGATGGGTACAAACTCAGTAATCACTGGAAAGATGTTATTAACCACGCAAAAAAGACTTAATTACACTTTTTGGACCATCTTATCTGACAGGCACTATTTTAATTTACTTCACCGAGTGTTAACATCCACAGTGTTTAACAGTAATCTCTTCATTGTTCTTTGATCACCGCTCGCCCCGTTTCCATTCATTGTGTTGAGCACTACGTGATGTCTTTGATCACCGCTCGCCCTCCGTCCCGGCGCGTCTCCATTCATTGTGTTAAGCACTGCGTGCAGTCTTTGATCGCCGCTCGCCCTCCGTCCCGACACGTCTCCATTCATTGTGTTGAGCACTGCGTGCAGTCTTTGATCACCGCTCCTCCTCCCTCCCGATACGTTTCCATTCATTGGCTACCACAGCCTGATAAGCTCTCCCTCCTCTCCACCTCCCTTCAACTTGCTTATAAGGGATTACATCTTGAATCATTGCTTCACTTGATGCAGCTAATTCGGCTGTGACGGTCCCACCTGATGACGGAGACTTGTGTTGCCTCCGAAACGTCGTGAATTTTATTTTGTTTTGTTTTATTTTACTTTCATTAATTTTAATGTTTTTACCTACGTGACTTTACCGAAAAAACCTGAGAATATGAATCATTGCAGTCACGAAAGCTTCAAATCTAGAATTAATGCCCTCTACGGGGAGGAATTCCACCTATCTGTTAGAGTTTTTAACAGACAACGAGACAAGAAGTCACAGCTTCTCGAGACGCTGGCCTTCCTCAAGAGATGCCGCGATAACAAGGTAATACCCATCGCTTTCACACTCACATCCGCTGCTGTGTCCTCACCGAACTCCAAACAGATCTTATTTAAAGCTAGCCTATCACTAATCTCGGAGAGAATAAGGTTACTCCGATCTGAACTCGATAATTTAGACAAGACTCTCTTACAAACACATCTAATGTTAACACAAAAAATGTCACCTTCTGATTGGAACCACGTTGATAACATGACTTCTGCTTCTGCTGACTCAATGTCAGCCAAATGCAAAGCTAACCTGATTTCTAAATTCAACCTCCTATCTAAAAAGAAACCAGAGCCACACATCGCAAAGCTGGATGTTAACAAGACGGTGATTAATCAGAGTAACATTCCAATTTCTGACAATCTAAAAACGGTACTGGCCAAAGGACTAAATTTCGCCGTCACCCCTAAATATATACCAGTAGAGGATATGATTTCTCAGATTGATGTAGCCCTCAGAGGCATAGGACACATCCATGCGGATGTAGCAAGAGCTGAAATAGCTACTATTCTTAAGAATGCTAAGAAACCCACTAGTAACATCAGCAAAAACGAACGCTCTGAACTCGCGAATTTAAAAAAGAGAGATGATATAGTCATCCTCTCGGCAGACAAGGGCAATGCCACGGTCATCATGGATAAAGATTCATACAACAACAAAATCCTGGACCTGCTTAATGATGGGAGTTACTCCAAAATTAAAAACGATCCCACTAAAAGCCTAACGACAAAAACCAACAGTATCATCACGAGTTCGACTTCCCTAATCGAACCAAGCAAACGTCCCTCTCTAAAACCATCGGCGGCAAGACCTCCCAGACTCTATGGTCTTCCCAAAATCCATAAAGAAGGCACCCCGCTACGACCCATCGTGTCGACGATAAACTCTCCGACGTACAAACTAGCCCGTTTTCTATCAGATACTCTGCTCCCCTTCACAGGCAAGACCTCTTCGGCAGTACTCAACTCAACCCAATTAGTCTCTATGGTTAAGGACATGGTACTATCTCCTGATGACATCCTCGTCAGCTTTGATGTAGTATCTTTGTTTACCAAAGTCCCAGTACCGGACACCCTAACAATAATTGAGGACTTAGTCCAACATGGATTGAATTCTGATGTACCTGCGCTGGTTAGGCATTGCCTCACCAACACCTATTTTACCTGGAATGGCACCTTCTACAAACAGAATGAGGGTACCCCTATGGGCTCCCCCTTGTCACCAGTTATAGCCAACATGTTCATGGAAAAGTTTGAATCAGACGCCATCCAGACATCCACCCTGCGTCCTTCCCTGTGGAAGAGATATGTGGATGACACTTTCGTCATCTGGCCACATGGCCTCCCAGCATTGAACCACTTCTTGGACCACATCAATTCTAGACACCCATCTATCAGATTCACCATGGAAGTGGAGAAAGACGGTAAACTACCATTCTTGGATATTCTGTTTAAGAGGAGGCTTGACGGATCCTTGGGACATTCTGTCTACAGGAAAGCCACCCACACAAATTCCTACTTGAAACCGGATTCCCACCACCACCCATCTCAAAAGAATTCTCTCATCAAAACGCTATACCACAGAGCCCATGGCATTTCTGACCAACACCACCTGACTGATGAATTAAGACATGTACATCGGGCCCTCAGGATGAACGGATACTCTGACCGCACTATCCGCCAAGCTGTCTCTCCCACCACACAGAAACAACCACATGAAACTCTGACCAAAACTATCACGTTACCATACATAGCAGGCGTGACCAAAAAGATCTCCAAAATTCTAAACAAACATAAGATCCAAGTCCGATTCAGTACAGTGCATAAAATCCGTGATCTGATTCCATCTGTGAAGGATGTCGTTCCTGACTTACAGTATCCTGGAGTCTACAAATTGAGTTGCATTTGTGGTGATTGCTACATTGGAGAAACAAAACGTCATGTTGCTGATCGTGTCCGCGAGCACAAGTCAGATCTGAAACACGGCAGAACTGATTCTTCGGCCGTTGCCGATCATTGCTACAACTCGGCGGGCTCTCATGAAATTGTCTTTTCCGAGACCAAGGTTCTCTGCAAACCTCCGGGCTACCATCAAAGGTTTGTACACGAAGCCATACAAATATACAAACACAGACATAATTTCAACCGTGATGATGGGTACAAACTCAGTAATCACTGGAAAGATGTTATTAACCACGCAAAAAAGACTTAATTACACTTTTTGGACCATCTTATCTGACAGGCACTATTTTAATTTACTTCACCGAGTGTTAACATCCACAGTGTGTAACAGTAATCTCTTCATTGTTCTTTGATCACCGCTCGCCCCGTTTCCATTCATTGTGTTGAGCACTACGTGATGTCTTTGATCACCGCTCGCCCTCCGTCCCGGCGCGTCTCCATTCATTGTGTTAAGCACTGCGTGCAGTCTTTGATCGCCGCTCGCCCTCCGTCCCGACACGTCTCCATTCATTGTGTTGAGCACTGCGTGCAGTCTTTGATCACCGCTCCTCCTCCCTCCCGATACGTTTCCATTCATTGGCTACCACAGCCTGATAAGCTCTCCCTCCTCTCCACCTCCCTTCAACTTGCTTATAAGGGATTACATCTTGAATCATTGCTTCACTTGATGCAGCTAATTCGGCTGTGACGGTCCCACCTGATGACGGAGACTTGTGTTGCCTCCGAAACGTCGTGAATTTTATTTTGTTTTGTTTTATTTTACTTTCATTAATTTTAATGTTTTTACCTACGTGACTTTACCGAAAAAACCTGAGAATATGAATCATTGCAGTCACGAAAGCTTCAAATCTAGAATTAATGCCCTCTACGGGGAGGAATTCCACCTATCTGTTAGAGTTTTTAACAGACAACGAGACAAGAAGTCACAGCTTCTCGAGACGCTGGCCTTCCTCAAGAGATGCCGCGATAACAAGGTAATACCCATCGCTTTCACACTCACATCCGCTGCTGTGTCCTCACCGAACTCCAAACAGATCTTATTTAAAGCTAGCCTATCACTAATCTCGGAGAGAATAAGGTTACTCCGATCTGAACTCGATAATTTAGACAAGACTCTCTTACAAACACATCTAATGTTAACACAAAAAATGTCACCTTCTGATTGGAACCACGTTGATAACATGACTTCTGCTTCTGCTGACTCAATGTCAGCCAAATGCAAAGCTAACCTGATTTCTAAATTCAACCTCCTATCTAAAAAGAAACCAGAGCCACACATCGCAAAGCTGGATGTTAACAAGACGGTGATTAATCAGAGTAACATTCCAATTTCTGACAATCTAAAAACGGTACTGGCCAAAGGACTAAATTTCGCCGTCACCCCTAAATATATACCAGTAGAGGATATGATTTCTCAGATTGATGTAGCCCTCAGAGGCATAGGACACATCCATGCGGATGTAGCAAGAGCTGAAATAGCTACTATTCTTAAGAATGCTAAGAAACCCACTAGTAACATCAGCAAAAACGAACGCTCTGAACTCGCGAATTTAAAAAAGAGAGATGATATAGTCATCCTCTCGGCAGACAAGGGCAATGCCACGGTCATCATGGATAAAGATTCATACAACAACAAAATCCTGGACCTGCTTAATGATGGGAGTTACTCCAAAATTAAAAACGATCCCACTAAAAGCCTAACGACAAAAACCAACAGTATCATCACGAGTTCGACTTCCCTAATCGAACCAAGCAAACGTCCCTCTCTAAAACCATCGGCGGCAAGACCTCCCAGACTCTATGGTCTTCCCAAAATCCATAAAGAAGGCACCCCGCTACGACCCATCGTGTCGACGATAAACTCTCCGACGTACAAACTAGCCCGTTTTCTATCAGATACTCTGCTCCCCTTCACAGGCAAGACCTCTTCGGCAGTACTCAACTCAACCCAATTAGTCTCTATGGTTAAGGACATGGTACTATCTCCTGATGACATCCTCGTCAGCTTTGATGTAGTATCTTTGTTTACCAAAGTCCCAGTACCGGACACCCTAACAATAATTGAGGACTTAGTCCAACATGGATTGAATTCTGATGTACCTGCGCTGGTTAGGCATTGCCTCACCAACACCTATTTTACCTGGAATGGCACCTTCTACAAACAGAATGAGGGTACCCCTATGGGCTCCCCCTTGTCACCAGTTATAGCCAACATGTTCATGGAAAAGTTTGAATCAGACGCCATCCAGACATCCACCCTGCGTCCTTCCCTGTGGAAGAGATATGTGGATGACACTTTCGTCATCTGGCCACATGGCCTCCCAGCATTGAACCACTTCTTGGACCACATCAATTCTAGACACCCATCTATCAGATTCACCATGGAAGTGGAGAAAGACGGTAAACTACCATTCTTGGATATTCTGTTTAAGAGGAGGCTTGACGGATCCTTGGGACATTCTGTCTACAGGAAAGCCACCCACACAAATTCCTACTTGAAACCGGATTCCCACCACCACCCATCTCAAAAGAATTCTCTCATCAAAACGCTATACCACAGAGCCCATGGCATTTCTGACCAACACCACCTGACTGATGAATTAAGACATGTACATCGGGCCCTCAGGATGAACGGATACTCTGACCGCACTATCCGCCAAGCTGTCTCTCCCACCACACAGAAACAACCACATGAAACTCTGACCAAAACTATCACGTTACCATACATAGCAGGCGTGACCAAAAAGATCTCCAAAATTCTAAACAAACATAAGATCCAAGTCCGATTCAGTACAGTGCATAAAATCCGTGATCTGATTCCATCTGTGAAGGATGTCGTTCCTGACTTACAGTATCCTGGAGTCTACAAATTGAGTTGCATTTGTGGTGATTGCTACATTGGAGAAACAAAACGTCATGTTGCTGATCGTGTCCGCGAGCACAAGTCAGATCTGAAACACGGCAGAACTGATTCTTCGGCCGTTGCCGATCATTGCTACAACTCGGCGGGCTCTCATGAAATTGTCTTTTCCGAGACCAAGGTTCTCTGCAAACCTCCGGGCTACCATCAAAGGTTTGTACACGAAGCCATACAAATATACAAACACAGACATAATTTCAACCGTGATGATGGGTACAAACTCAGTAATCACTGGAAAGATGTTATTAACCACGCAAAAAAGACTTAATTACACTTTTTGGACCATCTTATCTGACAGGCACTATTTTAATTTACTTCACCGAGTGTTAACATCCACAGTGTTTAACAGTAATCTCTTCATTGTTCTTTGATCACCGCTCGCCCCGTTTCCATTCATTGTGTTGAGCACTACGTGATGTCTTTGATCACCGCTCGCCCTCCGTCCCGGCGCGTCTCCATTCATTGTGTTAAGCACTGCGTGCAGTCTTTGATCGCCGCTCGCCCTCCGTCCCGACACGTCTCCATTCATTGTGTTGAGCACTGCGTGCAGTCTTTGATCACCGCTCCTCCTCCCTCCCGATACGTTTCCATTCATTGGCTACCACAGCCTGATAAGCTCTCCCTCCTCTCCACCTCCCTTCAACTTGCTTATAAGGGATTACATCTTGAATCATTGCTTCACTTGATGCAGCTAATTCGGCTGTGACGGTCCCACCTGATGACGGAGACTTGTGTTGCCTCCGAAACGTCGTGAATTTTATTTTGTTTTGTTTTATTTTACTTTCATTAATTTTAATGTTTTTACCTACGTGACTTTACCGAAAAAACCTGAGAATATGAATCATTGCAGTCACGAAAGCTTCAAATCTAGAATTAATGCCCTCTACGGGGAGGAATTCCACCTATCTGTTAGAGTTTTTAACAGACAACGAGACAAGAAGTCACAGCTTCTCGAGACGCTGGCCTTCCTCAAGAGATGCCGCGATAACAAGGTAATACCCATCGCTTTCACACTCACATCCGCTGCTGTGTCCTCACCGAACTCCAAACAGATCTTATTTAAAGCTAGCCTATCACTAATCTCGGAGAGAATAAGGTTACTCCGATCTGAACTCGATAATTTAGACAAGACTCTCTTACAAACACATCTAATGTTAACACAAAAAATGTCACCTTCTGATTGGAACCACGTTGATAACATGACTTCTGCTTCTGCTGACTCAATGTCAGCCAAATGCAAAGCTAACCTGATTTCTAAATTCAACCTCCTATCTAAAAAGAAACCAGAGCCACACATCGCAAAGCTGGATGTTAACAAGACGGTGATTAATCAGAGTAACATTCCAATTTCTGACAATCTAAAAACGGTACTGGCCAAAGGACTAAATTTCGCCGTCACCCCTAAATATATACCAGTAGAGGATATGATTTCTCAGATTGATGTAGCCCTCAGAGGCATAGGACACATCCATGCGGATGTAGCAAGAGCTGAAATAGCTACTATTCTTAAGAATGCTAAGAAACCCACTAGTAACATCAGCAAAAACGAACGCTCTGAACTCGCGAATTTAAAAAAGAGAGATGATATAGTCATCCTCTCGGCAGACAAGGGCAATGCCACGGTCATCATGGATAAAGATTCATACAACAACAAAATCCTGGACCTGCTTAATGATGGGAGTTACTCCAAAATTAAAAACGATCCCACTAAAAGCCTAACGACAAAAACCAACAGTATCATCACGAGTTCGACTTCCCTAATCGAACCAAGCAAACGTCCCTCTCTAAAACCATCGGCGGCAAGACCTCCCAGACTCTATGGTCTTCCCAAAATCCATAAAGAAGGCACCCCGCTACGACCCATCGTGTCGACGATAAACTCTCCGACGTACAAACTAGCCCGTTTTCTATCAGATACTCTGCTCCCCTTCACAGGCAAGACCTCTTCGGCAGTACTCAACTCAACCCAATTAGTCTCTATGGTTAAGGACATGGTACTATCTCCTGATGACATCCTCGTCAGCTTTGATGTAGTATCTTTGTTTACCAAAGTCCCAGTACCGGACACCCTAACAATAATTGAGGACTTAGTCCAACATGGATTGAATTCTGATGTACCTGCGCTGGTTAGGCATTGCCTCACCAACACCTATTTTACCTGGAATGGCACCTTCTACAAACAGAATGAGGGTACCCCTATGGGCTCCCCCTTGTCACCAGTTATAGCCAACATGTTCATGGAAAAGTTTGAATCAGACGCCATCCAGACATCCACCCTGCGTCCTTCCCTGTGGAAGAGATATGTGGATGACACTTTCGTCATCTGGCCACATGGCCTCCCAGCATTGAACCACTTCTTGGACCACATCAATTCTAGACACCCATCTATCAGATTCACCATGGAAGTGGAGAAAGACGGTAAACTACCATTCTTGGATATTCTGTTTAAGAGGAGGCTTGACGGATCCTTGGGACATTCTGTCTACAGGAAAGCCACCCACACAAATTCCTACTTGAAACCGGATTCCCACCACCACCCATCTCAAAAGAATTCTCTCATCAAAACGCTATACCACAGAGCCCATGGCATTTCTGACCAACACCACCTGACTGATGAATTAAGACATGTACATCGGGCCCTCAGGATGAACGGATACTCTGACCGCACTATCCGCCAAGCTGTCTCTCCCACCACACAGAAACAACCACATGAAACTCTGACCAAAACTATCACGTTACCATACATAGCAGGCGTGACCAAAAAGATCTCCAAAATTCTAAACAAACATAAGATCCAAGTCCGATTCAGTACAGTGCATAAAATCCGTGATCTGATTCCATCTGTGAAGGATGTCGTTCCTGACTTACAGTATCCTGGAGTCTACAAATTGAGTTGCATTTGTGGTGATTGCTACATTGGAGAAACAAAACGTCATGTTGCTGATCGTGTCCGCGAGCACAAGTCAGATCTGAAACACGGCAGAACTGATTCTTCGGCCGTTGCCGATCATTGCTACAACTCGGCGGGCTCTCATGAAATTGTCTTTTCCGAGACCAAGGTTCTCTGCAAACCTCCGGGCTACCATCAAAGGTTTGTACACGAAGCCATACAAATATACAAACACAGACATAATTTCAACCGTGATGATGGGTACAAACTCAGTAATCACTGGAAAGATGTTATTAACCACGCAAAAAAGACTTAATTACACTTTTTGGACCATCTTATCTGACAGGCACTATTTTAATTTACTTCACCGAGTGTTAACATCCACAGTGTTTAACAGTAATCTCTTCATTGTTCTTTGATCACCGCTCGCCCCGTTTCCATTCATTGTGTTGAGCACTACGTGATGTCTTTGATCACCGCTCGCCCTCCGTCCCGGCGCGTCTCCATTCATTGTGTTAAGCACTGCGTGCAGTCTTTGATCGCCGCTCGCCCTCCGTCCCGACACGTCTCCATTCATTGTGTTGAGCACTGCGTGCAGTCTTTGATCACCGCTCCTCCTCCCTCCCGATACGTTTCCATTCATTGGCTACCACAGCCTGATAAGCTCTCCCTCCTCTCCACCTCCCTTCAACTTGCTTATAAGGGATTACATCTTGAATCATTGCTTCACTTGATGCAGCTAATTCGGCTGTGACGGTCCCACCTGATGACGGAGACTTGTGTTGCCTCCGAAACGTCGTGAATTTTATTTTGTTTTGTTTTATTTTACTTTCATTAATTTTAATGTTTTTACCTACGTGACTTTACCGAAAAAACCTGAGAATATAGGTTTTTACCCTTTTAACTGGTACAAAACTGACACCTTTATTCAAGGCATCATGTTTGCAATGACCACAACACAAGTAGTCAAAAAAGCAAACAAAAAGAAGCAACTCTGATAAGGATGATAATATGCACTGTCCTTGAAGTTGATTGGCCCACACCCGAGACGGCTTTCTTTAGAGCCTAGTCCCCATTGGTGTAGGGCCAGATGACACCAGAAGGCGTACAACTCAAACACAGTGCAATATCAGAGTATTGAGAGCTCGGGGTAAGCATTTACACTATGAGATCTGATAAAAGAGATCTCATAGTGTAAATGCTTACCCCGAGCTCTCAATACTCTGATATTGCACTGTGTTTGAGTTGTACGCTTTCTGGTGTCATCTGGCCCTACACCAATGGGGACTAGGCTCTAAAGAAAGCCGTCTCGGGTGTGGGCCAATCAACTTCAAGGACAGTGCATATTATCATCCTTATCAGAGTTGCTTCTTTTTGTTTGCTTTTTTGACTACTTGTGTTGTGGTCATTGCAAACATGATGCCTTGAATAAAGGTGTCAGTTTTGTACCAGTTAAAAGGGTAAAAACCTACTATTATATTTTGCCACTGGTAAAAGAGATCTCATAGTGTAAATGCTTACCCCGAGCTCTCAATACTCTGATATTGCACTGTGTTTGAGTTGTACGCCTTCTGGTGTCATCTGGCCCTACACCAATGGGGACTAGGCTCTAAAGAAAGCCGTCTCGGGTGTGGGCCAATCAACTTCAAGGACAGTGCATATTATCATCCTTATCAGAGTTGCTTCTTTTTGTTTGCTTTTTTGACTACTTGTGTTGTGGTCATTGCAAACATGATGCCTTGAATAAAGGTGTCAGTTTTGTACCAGTTAAAAGGGTAAAAACCTACTATTATATTTTGCCACTGGTAAAAGAGATCTCATAGTGTAAATGCTTACCCCGAGCTCTCAATACTCTGATATTGCACTGTGTTTGAGTTGTACGCCTTCTGGTGTCATCTGGCCCTACACCAATGGGGACTAGGCTCTAAAGAAAGCCGTCTCGGGTGTGGGCCAATCAACTTCAAGGACAGTGCATATTATCATCCTTATCAGAGTTGCTTCTTTTTGTTTGCTTTTTTGACTACTTGTGTTGTGGTCATTGCAAACATGATGCCTTGAATAAAGGTGTCAGTTTTGTACCAGTTAAAAGGGTAAAAACCTACTATTATATTTTGCCACTGGTAAAAGAGATCTCATAGTGTAAATGCTTACCCCGAGCTCTCAATACTCTGATATTGCACTGTGTTTGAGTTGTACGCCTTCTGGTGTCATCTGGCCCTACACCAATGGGGACTAGGCT
This sequence comes from Lampetra fluviatilis, assembly GCF_964198595.1. Taxonomy (NCBI): domain Eukaryota; kingdom Metazoa; phylum Chordata; class Hyperoartia; order Petromyzontiformes; family Petromyzontidae; genus Lampetra; species Lampetra fluviatilis. The sequence continues at coordinate 784,495 of NC_136295.1, read as the reverse complement.
CTAAAGAAAGCCGTCTCGGGTGTGGGCCAATCAACTTCAAGGACAGTGCATATTATCATCCTTATCAGAGTTGCTTCTTTTTGTTTGCTTTTTTGACTACTTGTGTTGTGGTCATTGCAAACATGATGCCTTAAATAAAGGTGTCAGTTTTGTACCAGTTAAAAGGGTAAAAACCTACTATTATAGGGTGCATATTCTTGGGGTTTTTCGGTAAAGTCACGTAGGTAAAAAATAAAAATAAAATCAAAATCACGACGTTTCGGAGGCAACACAAGCTTCCGTCTTCAGGTGGAACCGTCACAGCACGCTTGCTGTATCAAGTAAATGAGAAATTCCAAGAGATCCGACCCCGTATATATACTGGTTGAGGGGGGAGGAGCCAGGACAGGCCCCCTTTTTATTATTATGGTAAGGTTGGTGCGGCTGAAACTACGGCTAGTCTACATAACAAAGGACTGAGCCATAATAATAAGAAGGGGGCCTGTCCTGGCTCCTCCCCCCTCAACCAGTATATATACGGGGTCGGAATTTCTCATTTACTTAATACAGCAAGCGTGCTGTGACGGTTCCACCTGAAGACGGAAGCTTGTGTTGCCTCCGAAATGTCGTGATTTTTATTTGATTTTATTTTTACTTTTATTATTTTTTTATTTTTATTCTTTACCTACGTGACTTTACCGAAAAAACCCAAGAATATGAATCCTTGCAGTCACGAAAGCTTCAAATCAAGAAAGAATGAGGGTACCCCTATGGGCTCCCCCTTGTCACCAGTGATAGCCAATGTTTTCATGGAAAAGTTTGAATCAGACGCCATCCAGACATCCACCCTGCGTCCTTCCCTGTGGAAGAGATATGTGGATGACACTTTCGTCATTCGGCCACATGGCCTCCCAGGTGGAACCGTCCTGGACCACATCAATTCCAGACACCCATCCATCAGATTCACCATGGAAGTGGAGAAAGATGGCAAACTACCATTCTTGGATGTTCTATTTGAGAGGAGACCTGATGGCTCCTTGGGACATTCTGTTTACAGGAAGGCCACCCACACAGATTCCTACTTGAAACCTGATTACCACCACCACCCGGCTCAAAATAATTCTCTCATCAAAACACTATACCACAGAGCTCATTACATCTCTGACCAACACCACCTGGCCAGTGAATTAAAACATGTACATCTGGCCCTCAAGATGAACGGATACTCTGACCGTACGATACGCCAAGCTGTTTCTCCCACCATACAGAAACAACCACTTGAAACTCCAATCAAAACCATCACGTTGCCATACATAGCAAGCGTGACCAAAAAGATCTCGAAAATTCGAAACAAACATAAGATCCAAGTCCGATTCAGTACAGTACATAAAATCCGTGATCTAATCCCATCTGTGAAAGATGTCATTCCTGAATTGCAATACCCTGGAGTCTATCAACTGAGTTGCAACTGTGGTGATTGTTACATTGGGGAAACGAAACGTCATGTCTCTGATCGTGTCCGCGAGCACAAGTCAGATCTGAAACACGGCAAAACTGAGATCATTGTTACAACGATGTGGGCTCTCATGATATTGTCTTTTCCGAGACCAAGGTGCTCTGCAAATCTTCTGGTTACCATCAAAGGTTTGTCCACGAAGCCATCCAGATGTACAAATATAGACATAACTTCAACCGTGATGATGGGTACAAATTGAGCAATCATTGGAAAGATGTTATTAACCATTTAAAAAGGATTTAACTACGCATATTTGTACCATCTTATTTGAAAGGTACTAGTCTATTTTACCAAGTTGTTGACATCCCCAGCGTTTAACAGTGCTGCTATTTTGGTGTTGGCAGCCAACATCGGCCGTAGCCCCTGTGGAGGTTCTTCACTTGGACCTTCCCTTCTAGCCCCGCCCCCCCCCCACCCTCCCAGTCCCTGACTGCCACATTTAGATAAGCTCCTCCCCCCTCCCCTTAACCAGTATTTAAGATCTTGTCTCTTGGATTTTTCTTCACTTGATACAGTAAATTTAGCTGTGATGGTCCCACCTGAAGACGGAGACTTGTGTTGCCTCCGAAACGTCGTGATTTAATTGAGTTATTTCATTTATTATTTTATTATTATTTTTTACCTACGTGACTTTACCGAAAAAACCTAAGAGTATGAACCCGGAGGGAACTTTTGGCCATCGTTTACTTTGTCCTTAAAAACAGGCCGTACCTCTATGGCAGGGAATTTGTTGTCCACACCGATCATACAGCTCTTCAGTACTCCTTGAAAATTGAACAGCCAGCTGGCCAGCTCTCTCGTTGGCTAGAGATTCTGCAGGAATTATCTTTCAACGTTGTTTACCGTAAAGGTTCTCGCCACTGCAATGCGGATGCTTTGTCGCGGCTGCCACAATCGCCTCGTTGCCCGTGTCTGTTGGGTACGAGTCATTGTGGACCCATCCCATCACAGGCTAGTACGGCTATGTCGGCAGTTGATGCTTCCCAGCCTTTGAACGCGACCGTGCCGATTGACAGTGTTTTGCAACTTCCCCGCTCCATATGGATATACGAGCAGCTCCTTGACGTCTCATTAGGGGATCTTCGGCGTCGGTCTGAGCACAGGCAGGGGCGTCCGATTCGGCTGGGGATGGCCAGGTGATTTTGCATGATGGCCTTTTGATGTGGAGGGAGGACGCGTTGGATCGTTGCCGCATTGTCGTTCCTCTTCCTCTTCGGTGCAGGTTGGTCTGCGCTCTGCACGGGGAAAAGTTGTTACACCTGGGAGTGCAAAAATCTCTGTTGACATTGCAGCGGGATTATTATTGGCCGGGTATGACGGCCGATGTCTCCAAATGGATCCGAGCTTGAACTGATTATGCTCAGAAAGGCCACCCGCCGCTGCAGTCTATTTCAGTCTCGAGCTGGTGGTGCTCGACATTTTGGGGCCCCTGCCGCTCACAGCTATGGGGAATAAGTTCCTCTTGGTGGGTGTTGAATATTTTACCCACTGGCCGATGGTTTGGCCGCTCCTGGACCAGTCGGCGGCCTCCATTGCTGACGCATTTTTGAATGGGTATGTTATGGATAAGGGTGCTCCCGAACAAATACTTACGGACCAAGGCCGGAATTTTTCCTCTAAGTTGTTGCGGTCGAATGCCTAAACAGGACCCTGTCTGCCATGCTGTGTCAGATGGTGGACACCAAGCAGAGTGATTGGGATCTGCAGGTGCCTAGTGTACTCGCTGCATATCGGATGCCTCCTCATGCTTCTACAGGGTTTTCGCCATTCTTCCTTATGTATGGCCGAGAAAACGTGGCACCTATTGATACCCAATTGGGAGTACCGATTGCTGATTCTAAGTGTAAACTGCCTGAACATGTCCATGATTCCTTGCGACGTCTTTCTGACACACGAGAGGCGGCCAAAGTCAATACCGCCAAGACACAGGAGCGAAATGAACGTCTTACTCGCAGGTCTGACCGTCAGGTGCCGTGGTCTGTTTTGGACAGGGCTTTGTTGCATTGCCTCAAGAGTCCCATTGGCACCTCTCCTAAGCTGCATAAGCCCTGGCGGGGACCAGTCAAGGTGATCCGAATCCTTCGGCCACAATGTGTGCGTATCCAGGCTGGTCGCCGACATTGGTTTGTTTACCCCTCGCGGCTGAAGCAGTTTGTTCTTCCTCCACTTACCCCTTCATCTCCACCAATTAGCCTGCCGAAGTCTGACGTGTTTGACGGACCGGGGACGGCGCTGTTACGTGATGACCGCCTGAAGGGCTCTGTTTTGCCTTCCACAGTGTCCGAGCCCATAACTGCCAATGTCGATGACCAGGCCCTGCTGCGATGGAGCCTCCGTTCCGCCGTCGCTCATCCTGCCACTCGCTCATCCTGCCACTCGTGCCGTCTAAGGGTCGGCATCACGGACTCGCTCCAAGACGCTGCGTTTCGGTTGATTCGCCACGCGCCGTTCTCTTATTAACATTCGATTTTGTTCTCTTGTTAATGTTCTATGTTGTGTTGGCCTCGGCCTATTCAGTGCTACCCTCTGCACGCGCGCCACATGCGCCCACGTTGCATCTCCTCATTACTCGTATTGGGTTTTACCTCTAGCCGGGATGGCTAGTCTTTTTTATCATGGGGGGGGGGTGATGTAATGAGGGAGCGCCATCCAGGGGATACCAGGGGGTAACGAGTACGGGCATGATGATGTCATCGGGATCCAATCCGAGAGGGGGGATATGATCGGGCCGGTGAGGCGTTTGGGCACCCTCGAGAAGTTTCCCCGAGGGGGTGTGACCAGAGGCGGGGCTTCGCTCCACCAAGGGGGATATAAGGGAGAGCGGGGGGAAGGTTCGGGGTCGGTGTGGAACCCTGGGTTCCGGACGGCGGCGCTGCCTTCTCCTCCTCGCCACGGGCCACGTGGCGGGTCTTCCCTCGGAGCTCGCCTCCAGTTCCAGCGTGCCATCAGCCAGCGGCGAGGCCGGAGAGTGGAGCCCCGCGGGAACGCGGAGAGAGAGAGAGGCACTTCGTCCATGGGTTGGGAGAGTGGAATCATCAGGAGGGAAGTGAAGCTGTACTGTACCGTTCTGAATAAAGAAGCACTCAACAAGCTCCGTCGTGGAAATGCTTTATTACACTTGTGTGTTCAACCATTCCATTGCATGCGGCGATATCAAACAAATATGTTTTCCATGGCTTACTGTCATTATTCTATCATTCCCCAGACAACGAAACACTCAAATAATTCACTATGAGATCTCTTTTACAAGTGGCAAAATATAGTAGTAGGTTTTTACCCTTTTAAACTGGTACAAAACTGACACCTTTATTCAAGGCATCATGTTTGCCATAACCACAACACAAGTAGTCAAAAAAGCAAACAAAAAAGAAGCAACTCTGATAATGATAATAATATGCACTGTCCTTGAAGTTGATTGGTCCAAACCCGAGACGGCTTTCTTTAGAGTCTAGTCCCCATTGGTGTTGGACCAGATGACACCAGAAGGCGTACAACTCAAACACAGTGCAATATCAGAGTATTGAGAGCTCGGGGAAAGAATTTACACTATGAGATCTCTTTTACCAGTGGCAAAATATAGTAGTAGGTTTTTACCCTTTTAAACTGGTACAAAACTGACACCTTTATTCAAGGCATCATGTTTGCCATTACCACAACACAAGTAGTCAAAAAAGCAAACAAAAAGAAGCAACTCTGATAATGATAATAATATGCACTGTCCTTGAAGTTAATTGGTCCACACCCGAGACGGCTTTCTTTAGAGCCTAGTCCCCATTGGTGTTGGACCAGATGACACCAGAAGGCGTACAACTCAAACACAGTGCAATATCAGAGTATTGAGAGCTCGGGGTAAGCATTTACACTATGAGATCTCTTTTACCAGTGGCAAAATATAGTAGTAGGTTTTTACCCTTTTAAACTGGTGTAGTGACATAGAATGGTCACTACTGTGTCGGCCTGTACGAAGGCTGGGGGCCCCAAGGGGGTGCCTGGGGGGTCACGTGGTGGAGGGATCTGGACCTTCCCAGAGGTGGGGGAAGTGAGGCGTGTCCTGGGAAGGGAGGCGTGGCCTGAAGAGAGCCAGCCACGCCGGGGCGGAGCCAGCCACGCCAAACCAGATATAAGCGTGGTGTGAACGCAGAGCGAGGCTGTTGTACTGTACTCCGAAGTGAAGACATCATCGGTCGTCAAGTCCCGAGTCGTCGTCCTGGGCCAGGCAGGCCGTTGCCTGCCTGGTCCAGTCTGTGTCGCGTTCCAGAGTGTAAGTGAGTTGAGAAAGGTGGTCACCACCTCATGTACAGCGTTATGTTATTTACCGTTTAATAAATAGTGTTGCCTCCAAGCTGCGTGTGTGTGCACCTAATTCGGTCTTACTACATTTGGTGCAGAAGTGGTCATCGAACTTTCGCTGATTAATTTGAAGAAGCTGTACCCTTCGCTGCCATGGTGTAAAAGCTGGCAGCGAAGTGCAAGACCCAACCGGAGGTGCGGATGGACGGTGTGGGTTGCACCTGGCCTCTCCCTGCGACGACCCCGGAGTCCGGGGCCCCGGTGGTGTGCCCCGGGGGATGGGCGACTGCAGCCTGCATGGGAGGAGGCTGCGGGCCCGGGCTGGTCGCCATCGACGGCGAGTTGGAGCGACGTCGCTCGTCAACTCGACCAGCTGCTGGTGGCAAAGGAGTGGCCGGGTGTTGGTGAGTGATGGCGAAATTGCAAGATGACGCAGCTGTGGCGTTCGCGCCGTTTCGGCGGTGCCGGCGTTCCTGCCATTTCACTGCGGCGGCGTTCCCGCCAGTTTCACAGCGCCGGCGTTCCCGCCATTTGCACCATGCCGGCGGTTCCCGCCACTTCAACGTGCCGGCGTTCCCGCCATTTCAACGTGCCGCCGTTCCCGCCATTTTTTTACGTGCCAGCGTTCCCGCGGCGGCGGCGTTCCCGCCATTTCAACGTGTTGGCGTTCCCGCACTTCCCACAGCCGCGTTCCCGCCATTTTCACTGCGGCAGTGGTTTCGCGGTGGCGGCGTTCCCGCCTTTTGCGCCTTGTGTGCTGCGCCGGCCTGGCGGCGCGCCGCTGCAGCCCTGTGATTACGGGCCTCCCTCCCCACATTGAAGTAAGAAGAGCGGGGGAGGGCATCGGTGGTGAGAGCGAGAGGGGCCCGTGATTGAAGAGAGGGTTTCGACGTTGGAGACACTGCTGGGAGGGACTTTTTCAGTTTGACTCTCCGGTTTTGTGTTCCTCGCGGACGGTTTTTCCCTCTGTTCTTTTTGCATTTTGGCTTGTGCGAGTGTTATTTGGTGTTATATTGTTGTTGTGATGTTGTGGCCAGGAAGAGGTTGGCTTAGGGCTTTTGGTTTGCTATTCATAGGGATGTTAGTTGGGTGCTTGGTGTTGTGGTGTGTTGCTGTGTGGCGTTTTTGATGCTTGGCGTAGGGGTTTAGGATTGGTTTGTTGTTGCGGTTGTCTAGGATTGTTGTTGTTTATATGTGGGGACTGGATGGAGCATTGCGCCAAATGATTGACTGTACGAACTTCGTATACTGCATATACTGTATTAATCAATTCGGCGATTTTGGACGTTTGTGTCTAGTTTTTTTTTTGCTCTCAAAATTCGAATGCCCTGAGTCCCATGGTTAATGTTGAAGGGGATTTTGAAATGACAGGTTCGGTTTGTTTCAAACTCACTGGTTGGTTCCTGTCCGTTGTTGCACAGATGATGTCTTTTGTGCGGGAATGCTCCTTGTGTTCTACGTGGATCGGGGGTGCGTTTCCATTAATTGCCGTCAAATTGCGTTGCTCTCTCCACTCGGTTGGTACAGCTGCATGCTGCAATGCGAGTCTCGGAGATGATGTGTACGGATACGGGATGTGAGGTGTATTGTTGTGACCATTGAATATTCGGGATCGTCACAAATTGTGTGTACCTGTTCGGCATTGGATCAGTTCTGTGGGGGATCATAATTCAAATTGTATGTGTTGTGATGGTGTTAAATTGCGATGGTGACATGCTGCCAGGGATTTGGAATTGTGCTGCTGGCTGTCACCTATCTTGGGGCGCAAGTCCTGACCAGGATGGCCCAGTGAGTGTTGCGTGTCTAACATGAACGTTGTGGTCCCGTCATGCTATGGCTGACGGCTTGACCTGACAGCCCGGAGATTGAAACACTCCGTGGTATGTCTAGCCTAGCGGGCTGTGCGCTCACAGGGCTCGGAGAGTGTGGTCCCGTCATGCAATGGCTGACGGCTTGACCTGACAGCCCGGAGATTGAAACACTCCGTGGCATGTCTAGCCTAGTGGGCTGTGCGCTCACATGGCTCGGAGAGTGTGGTCCCGTCATGCAATGGCTGACGGCTTGACCTGACAGCCCGGAGATCGAGACACTCTGTGGCTTGTCTAGCCTTGTGGGCTGTGCGCTCACATGGCTCGGGGAGTGTGGTCCCGTCATGCTATGGCTGACAGCTTGACCTGACGGCTCGGAGGTTGAGACCCTCCGAGGCGCGTTGAAACAGTGGGCTGGAGATTCGTAAGGTTCAGGTGGAGTTGTCCTGTTACGTTGAGACTGTATCCCTCAGTTGTTAGGGTGCATGTTGTGCAGTGAGTGAGAGACTGGGTCGTCTCAGCTCAGTCGGTACAGCTATATGCTGCGATGCGAGTCTTGGAGAGAGACTGGGTTAAAATCCCACCGATATGGCCGACGCGTGCTGCTGGTTGTGACGCCGCGTCGGAAAAGCGGTGGGGTGGTAACATGGAAATTCCCCCCCCCCGATATGGCCGACGTGTGCTACTGGTTGTGACGCCGCGTCGGAAAGGCGGTGGGGTGGTAACATGGAAATTCCCCCCCCGATATGGCCGACGCGTGCTACTGGTTGTGACGCCGCGTCGGAAAGGCGGTGGGGTGGTAACATGGAAATTCCCCCCCCGATATGGCCGACGCGTGCTACTGGTTGTGACGCCACATCGGAAAGGCGGGGGGGTGCTAACGGGTGACTGTCATTGCATGCGTGATTCTAACGGGGGGGGGGGGGGGGGCTGTGCTGGAGCGTAAGTGGGTTAGCCAGTTTTCATGTATATTTGTTGTTTATTCCCCGTTTTCTATGCGGTTCCCTTTTACCCTCGTCGATTCTGTATATATTACGTGATTGTATTTCTTATCGGTCGCCGGTCATTTATTGATGTTGCTGGTTCGGAGGCACACCTTTTCGATTTTTCACAGTTGTGTTACAGCCGGGGACGGCTGTGTGTTTATACAGGGGGGGGTGATGTAGTGACATAGAATGGTCACTACTGTGTCGGCCTGTACGAAGGCTGGGGGCCCCAAGGGGGTGCCTGGGGGGTCACGTGGTGGAGGGATCCGGACCTTCCCAGAGGTGGGGGAAGTGAGGCGTGTCCTGGGAAGGGAGGCGTGGCCTGAAGAGAGCCAGCCACGCCGGGGCGGAGCCAGCCACGCCAAACCAGATATAAGCGTGGTGTGAACGCAGAGCGAGGCTGTTGTACTGTACTCCGAAGTGAAGACATCATCGGTCGTCAAGTCCCGAGTCGTCGTCCTGGGCCAGGCAGGCCATTGCCTGCCTGGTCCAGTCTGTGTCGCGTTCCAGAGTGTAAGTGAGTTGAGGAAGGTGGTCACCACCTCATGTACAGCGTTATGTTATTTACCGTTTAATAAATAGTGTTGCCTCCAAGCTGCGTGTGTGTGCACCTTATTCGGTCTTACTACACTGGTACAAAACTGACACCTTTATTCAAGGCATCATGTTTGCCATAACCACAACACAAGTAGTCAAAAAAGCAAACAAAAAGAAGCAACTCTGATAATAATAATAATAATATGCACTGTCCTTGAAGTTGATTGGTCCACACCCGAGACGGCTTTTTTTAGAGCCTAGTCCCCATTGGTGTTGGACCAGATGACACCAGAAGGCGTACAACTTTTTTGACTACTTGTGTTGCGGTTATGGCAAACATGATGCCTTGAATAAAGGTGTCAGTTTTGTACCAGTTTAAAAGGGTAAAAACCTACTACTATATTTTGCCACTGGTAAAAGAGATCTCATAGTGTAAATGCTTACCCCGAGCTCTCAATACTCTGATATTGCACTGTTTGAGTTGTACGCCTTCTGGTGTCATCTGGTCCACCACCAATGGGGACTAGGCTCTAAAGAAAGCCGTCTCGGGTGTGGACCAATCAACTTCAAGGACAGTGCATATTATTATCATTATCAGAGTTGCTTCTTTTTGTTTGCTTTTTTGACTACTTGTGTTGTGGTTATGGCAAACATGATGCCTTGAATAAAGGTGTAAATTTTGTACCAGTTTAAAAGGGTAAAAACCTGCTACTATACTCAAATAATTGACAGATACTTATTGGAAAGACAGATATACACTGTCCAAAGCGTAAAGTTAATATTTTTCAAATGTCCATGTTCGTTTCTGAAGGGTTGCATTTGCGTGTGTGCGTGTGTGTCGGCTGTTATTGGTCATACAGAGACATTCCACTTTATTTTGTTCAATGGGATCCACCTCATCTTTGACAGATTTGGAATGTTAAGTAAATCATTTTTAAGTGGGCTGTAGAGTACTGTGATGTGTGTGCTAATAGATACATTGTGTGTGGCTTTTACTATATTATAAAACATGATTTTAGTGAAACCTGTGGTATCCTTGTTAGTGGATGTTTGCTTCTCTCATGTTCTTGTTCAAATACCAAGTCCCCTTTAAAATGTTACTTATGTTCCTGGTTAGATTTAAGGACATGTCCAATAATAATAGTGAATTAATTTCCTGCTCAACAGAGCATTTGAGGCTGAGCTCATTCTATTCACAGCCCTGAACCAGTGGTGGAAGTTCCGCATTTCTACATTTGGCGGGGTTGGGAATCTATCCATAGGACAACCTCTGTTGACTTTCGCACAAATGTTATCGACCCCGGAGGGAGGGATGGTGGGCCGAGTGAACTGCCAACTAGGATTTGAATTAGCAACATTCCCATTGTGAGCCGTTCAATCTACTGCTGTGCCACCAGGCCGGATTATATATGTGATGTGTACGTGTAATGTGCATTGGTGCTAAGTTGTAAATTTGGCATTTCGATATTCAGATAATGATTTCACGATGTATTTTGACTTTTGTTTCTTGTAGTGTCTACAACCTGCCCAACTTAAGAATGTTGGACGTATCATATAACAGCATCACTTCTCTCAGTGAGGATATAAAAAAATTAAGGTAAGTGTCTAATTTGAATTAACGTGCAGTTCACATAATGATTTCAGTCACCCAAATAATTTGTTCAAATTACAGTGCAGCCTTTCTCAATCCACTGCTGGATGAAGGGCCTCCCCACACTGTGATACAGAAAGATGCCTCTGAAGCTCGCCCGCATTGCTTTAACTTAAAAAATCAATGTATGTGCACATTTTCACTTTCAAAGTATATGTTTGATACTGAATGTCGACGAGCAGAAAAGTGCTCTCATGTGAATTCAAACTTAATTTGCCAATGAAAAATTCCCAGTCATCTCAGGGCACCACTGAATAATGTGCGATCTCAACTATATAATCAATCTTTCTGCCCTTTCCCTTTTGCTCTGAAGATGGGCCATTGCCCAAAATATCACCCTGCCATGTAATTTTATACATATGTAATAATTCTCCGGAGACGGATTCGGAATCGGTCTTCTTTATCTTCACTTCACGGTACACTTGTTCCCACACGCTCCGTTGCTGGCAGACAACGGAGAGCGGCAGACTCCCGCAACTCCCACCGCGCACGTGGCACCCGGAGCCCCGTTCGCGCGTGGCTCTCACCCCGTTCAGTTCCCCGTCTCCTCTCGATCATCCCTCTCTCCTCCCTCTTAATCCCTTCGTCACGTGGTCCCCCCAGCCAATCCTCCATGGGCAATCTCGACCGTTCTCGATGGTTCCCTGTCACTCCCGGGACCACGCCTCTTATCCGGATCCCCATTAGCTGGGGCCCCAATGGCTGGGCCAATCACCCCTGATGACATGCCGTGATCACGCCGGTCCCACGCTCCCTATCTCGACCCTTATTGGCTACAAGCAGGACCGGCAAGCCAATCCCCCACGTGAACCCACTATAGCTGTTATTACATCACCCCCCCCCGGTGAAAAAAAGTAGCCGTCTCGGCTGGGAAAGGGTGATAAACCAATTCAGAACACATTATTAGGGCACCAAGGTGCATTTAACGATACGAGGGTGAACCGGCGTCCCTGCGCCCAACAACATTTAAAAAAGTCACCCATACAACAAGAATCACCACGTACATTAGGGCGCCCCTGCAGCGCAGTAACAACAGGGAAATAAACGAACGATCAAACGTTAACGAAACGGAAGAGATTTTGACTGCGTACGCGACGCGGGACCCCCTCCGCTTCCAGCGCATGATCCCCTTGCTTCCGGATAGACAGGAGGTGGTAGGCTCGAAGAAGAAGTAGGTTGTTGATGCTCGGTCACGTCCAGGGCAGGTCTCATTGGAGGGGGGCGGCTGGGGCCGCCTCAGCCCTCAGAACCTGTTCATCTGTAGGAGGCACAACACAGTCCCCCTTGGGATCAATGGATGTGACAATCGGCGTGGTCGGCTCGACGGAACCCGGCAGGTCAACTAGTGGGGATGAAGGGCCGACACGCGCGTCAACATAGGGTTTAAGCCGTGAGGAGTGGACATACCACCGCCGATTTTCGTACTGAACACGGATACTCTGCAAGTTCCGAACATCCACTAGTGTCACAGGCCCTCGCCACGGCCTGTGCAGCTTGGGGGATGTGCCCGCCGGTACCTGGGGGCAGTGGAGCCACGCCCGGTCCCCCACTGACCAAGACATGTGAGTATGCGATTGACGCGCATAACGTTCGTTCCTTGCCTGAGCACGGGCCGTCGCACACCGGGCAGCCTCTCGCGCCTCCGTCACTCGTTCAAGCGAGTCACGCACGTGGTCAGGCAAGGAACGGGACGGTCGCTTACTCGGCTCACCCAATTGCACATCGATGGGTGGAACATTTTCACGGCCATACATCAAAAAGAATGGTGAGTATCCCGTGGACGTGTGTGGAACCATGCGGTAAGCCGCTAAGACGCCTGGTATGTGCAGGTCCCAATCGGTTTGCTTTTCACTGACCGTGTGACAAAGCATAGCCGAGAGGGTGCGGTTGAATCGTTCCACCATACCATCTGTTTGTGGGTGGTAAGGGGAAGTGCGAATTTTCTTCGTACCCAACGCGTCACAAACTTCCTTAAGCAATTTGGAAGAGAAATTCCGCCCTTGATCTGTGAGCAGCCTCTCAGGTGCCCCCTTGTCCATGACATACCCGTTCAAGAAAGCGTCGGTAATGGATGCTGCCGTCTGGTCGGGCAGAGGCCAGGCCATCGGCCATCGAGAAAAATATTCCACCCCGACGAGAAGGTATTTATTGCCCCTCGCCGACGGGGGAAACGGGCCCAGAATATCGAGAGCAACCAATTCGTTAATGCGGGACACCTCAATGGAACGTAACGGTGGTACATAGGGGTTCCGAGGCGGCTTCCTCTTTGCACAGTCCTGGCATGAGCGAATAAAGTCCTTGACGTCTGCCGTCATACCGGCCCAAAAGAAATCCTTCTGCAGCGCGGCCAAAGTCTTTTGGACACCGAGGTGCATCAACTTATCAGCGTGCAGAGCACGAAGCAGGTCGTAGCGAAGCGAAGTAGGCACCACCAAGCGTGGTCGGTCAGACAACCCGTCAGTACACATTAACAATCCCGACTTGCCTCGGAACATCTGCCATTTCCAACCCGCCAATTGAGATTTTTGTTTCCCTATCAATTTCCGTAGCGGAGACAGCGAGGCATCAGCCTCCTGCTCACGTAGCCAGACCGCGTGTGGTAGCCGTAAGATATCATCCGTGTCCACCGACCCTTGCTGGTCGTCCTCCTTCGCTTTCGCCCCTGCATCCTCGTCCGCTATCGCCCCCATAACCGGACAAGGCAAGGTGGCTGGTGCCGCACAGCGGTGCGTGCCCGTCAGGCAAGTGCACGGAGGAAGGGGCGGCAGCCGTGAGAGCGCGTCAGCGTTCGTGTGACGGGTCCCCTTCCTGTATGTAATATCAAAGGAAAATTCCTGTAGCGATTCCAACCACCTAGCCAATTGGCCTGACGGTTGATCTAATTTCAAGGAGTATTGTAAAGCCGCATGATCTGAGCGAACTAGGAATTTCCGTCCATACAGGTACGGCCGGTACAATCGGACAAAGTGAACAATTGCCAAAAGTTCCCGTCTTGTCACACAATAGCGTGTTTCCGCAGGGGACAAAACCCGGCTGCCGTACGCCACTACTCGCTCTACCCTGTCCTTACGTTGCGACAAAACGGCCCCAATGCCGATATCACTAGCATCCGTATCGAGGATGAACGGCTGTGAGAAATCTGGGTAATCCAGCGTTGGCGCCGTGGCGAGGTGGTCCCGAAGTGCCATAAAAGATTTTTCCTCTTCCGCTCCCCATTTAAACCTTTGATTTTTGCCAGTCAGAACGTGTAATGGCTTTGCCAACGTCGCAAAATTTTTAACGAAGCGGCGATAATAGGAAGCGAACCCAATAAACCGCCGAACATCTCCCACCGAAGTGGGTGTGGGCCACTCTCGTACACATTTCGTTTTCAGAGGGTCAGTGGATACGCCGTCCGAACTGACAATATGACCCAAGTAACGGACAGAGTGTTGCAGAAGGTGGCATTTTTTAGGTTTAAATTTAAGGTCAGCCGTACGCATTCTTTGAAAAACCGCCTCTAGACGTTGGAGGTGTTCTTCGAACGTGCGGCTGAAAACAATTATATCGTCAAGATATATGAGGCACGTTTCCCACTGCAGTCCCGTCAACACCAATTCCATGAGCCGCTGAAACGTCGCCGGTGCCGCATTCAAGCCCATAGGCAACCGATTAAATTCAAAGAGACCTTGCGGCGTGCGGAACGCCGTTTTCGCCTTCGACTCATCGTCGAGGGGAAGCTGCCAGAACCCCGAGGACAGGTCAAGGGTGGAAAAAAACTTAGCACCCGATAAAGCGTCCAACGAATCATCCATCCTCGGTAAGGGGTATGCATCTACCACCGAAACTTTGTTTAACCGGCGGAAATCAACACAAAATCTTGTACCACCATCTTTCTTCTTTACCAGAACGACGGGCGCGGCCCAAGGGCTGTTGGACGGCGAAATGATGTCCGCCGCCAACAATTCATTTACCGCTCCGCGCACGTGATCCCTCTCCGCCGGGCTCATGCGATGAGGGTGCATACAGATGGGTGGCGTCGCACCGGTGTCAATATGGTGCGACAAAAGCGACGTGCGGCCGAGGTCCAAATCATTTTTACTGAAAACATCAGTGTACTGTATCAATAATGAACGCAGGGCGTTCCTTTGTTCGTTCGACAAGGAAGAATTTTCTCCGCACAAATCAGCGATCCAACGTTCTTGAGAGCGATCGTGTGGGGGCCTACCAGCGGGCATTCGTGCGCGCGGCGCTGCGTTGCAAGAGGCGAAGTCGGTAGTGGCGTGAGCCAACACCGACCCCTCCGGAACAATAACGCGGTCAGGTCCCCCATTTAACACCTGTATAAAAGGTGCTTGACCCGGTCGCACGATCGTTTGTGCCGCCGCTAAAGAAAAGGATTTAGATGCCGAATTCGATGGGGATAGCAGCACGCCTTCTGCACCCTTCCCCATTCGAAGGGGTTTACGATAACGCAACGGTATTAGCATCTGTGCTCCCGGTGGTACTTCTACCGTAGCAGCAACAACGGCAGTAACTGCGTTACTTGCAGGCGCACTGGCCAGCAAGGAAGGCAGGAACGCCATTCGACGACCCCCCGGCATTTCCAAACAGTCCTGGTCGACTCGTATTTTCAGCGGCATCCGACGCAGGAAATCAGTACCGAGTAAGCATGGAACAGCTAGCGAGCGAGAGATCAATACAGGTCCTGCAGCGGTAATATTCCCGATAGTGATGCTCACATCTGCCTGGCCACAGATACCCATGCTTCCCCCATTCGCGGCGACACACGCATCATTAACCTTACGTATCTGCGACGCAGGGATGGACAACAAATGAAAAATAACATCAGAAATGATGGTGGCCGACGCGCCCGTGTCCACCAAGATGCGCACATCAACGCCGTCGATGGTACCGCGTACCGTCGACGAGCCCGAAGCCGCAGCTACAACCCTGCGAGCCAATTTTTTCCACTGCGTAGCAGAGCGTGTAACTGTAGCGGGGGAAGTAATGAGTGCGAATGGATGGGTGATGTGACAGGACCTGCCGGGTGTCCGATGTGTGCCGACTCGCCCGAGGTTGTTGCGGCTCCGCAGTAGGTGGAGGAGATGGAGGTCCCCTCGTCGGAGGAGGCGACAGTAGAGGTCGACAGCGGCAGTCACGGGCGAAATGGCCCCGTCTGCCGCACTTGAAGCACGCCGCCAACGTCGGCCGGCGGTCGGACGACCCGGCCCTTGCACGCGGACGGCCCATGTAGTTGCCACGCTGGTCGCGCAGCCGCCGTCCCGGAATCCCGTGCGAAACAGCAGCAGCCAGCATGTCGTCGTCGCCCGAGTCGTCGGAGCAGTGGACCACCAGTCGTGGAGACCACCCCAAAGGTGGCCCGTCGATCTCTGGTTTCCCCGTCCACGCCGCCATCTGGTCCCAACGCCTGATATTAAATTTTGCATCCAGGCAGCGCGCCACCCATCGCGATGTAAGTGGTTCGTGACCGCAAACTGGCAGCGAAATCTTGAGTTCCTGAGCCAACTCCAGCATACGGGAGAGGATGAGAGGATCCAAATGGTCGGCCGTCGCGTCGGGGTAGGCAGCCATGGCCAGCGCCATCAACGCCCCACGATAGGCCAACGGCGATTCCTCTGATGCTCGGCGACGTAACATAAATTTTCTGGTGGCCGACGTCGGTGGGTCATAGAATTCCGCCATCTCCGCGAACGCGTCCCGCAGTGTCTTCTTCTTGGCCGCCGGGATGGAACGGAAGACCCCCAGAGAAACATCGTCGAGCAGTGTAGGTAGCGCTCCCAGCGCTTCATCCTCCGTCCAATTGACGGATCTAAAAGCCGATTCAAAGCGCCATGTGAAAGCACTCCAATCACCCCCGGCGATGAATTCTTTGATTTGTGGAAGGCGATGCCCGCGGTGGCAAGCGCGCGCCGCGGGCGTCTCCGACTGACGTTCCCGCTCTCCACCCGTATCAGGCAAAATGGCGGCTGGCGGCCGCGTGGCGGTAGGCGCGCCCAAAATGGCGGCCGACGGCTCCGGCGCAGCCGCTCCACCCAGAATGACGGCGTCCTCCCGCGTAGCAGAAGGAATGGCGGACGCAGGTTCTTTCACCGGACTCCTTCCCGCGGCGTCCAGTTGATCGGCAATCTGGCGGCCCGCGGCTGGTAAGGATGCCACCGCGGTCACCAGACTAAGCAGAATGGCGCGTAATGACTCGATCTGCTCCGCCATCAGCCGCCACTCGCCTTTTGTTCCTGCAGCGGTCGCATCTTCCGTCGGTCGACGCTGAGAGACGTCGAGAAGTACATTTTCAGCAGGCGGCATAGGGGCTGTAGCTCCCAACAGCTCATCTTCATCCGTCTCGACCTCCTCCTCCGATAGAGGCACAGGTAGGTTCTTTTTTCTGGGGTGCTTGGACATCTTGACGATCGTCCAAACAGTCGCAGAAGTACTTCTGACACCAATGTAATAATTCTCCGGAGACGGATTCGGAATCGGTCTTCTTTATCTTCACTTCACGGTACACTTGTTCCCACACGCTCCGTTGCTGGCAGACAACGGAGAGCGGCAGACTCCCACAACTCCCACCGCGCACGTGGCACCCGGAGCCCCGTTCGCGCGTGGCTCTCACCCCGTTCAGTTCCCCGTCTCCTCTCGATCATCCCTCTCTCCTCCCTCTTAATCCCTTCGTCACGTGGTCCCCCCAGCCAATCCTCAATGGGCAATCTCGACCGTTCTCGATGGTTCCCTGTCACTCCCGGGACCACGCCTCTTATCCGGATCCCCATTAGCTGGGGCCCCAATGGCTGGGCCAATCACCCCTGATGACATGCCGTGATCACGCCGGCCCCACGCTCCCTATCTCGACCCTTATTGGCTACAAGCAGGACCGGCAAGCCAATCCCCCACGTGAACCCACTATAGCTGTTATTACACATACAAGGCGTGATGCAGATTAATGTGGTGAATATTTTGTAACTATAAATTCGTTCTTTTCTCTACAAAGTTTCAGAATGGGAATGGAATTGAAACGTTACCCTAACCTCCTGGTTCTTGTTGAATGTGGGCCAGGTTTCTTGAGTGCCTAAACATGGAAGGGAATCACTTGACAGAGCTCCCAGCCAGCTTCCTCTCGCTCCATTTGCGCGAGTTACAAGCAAACAACACCTTCTTGTTTGCCGGTTTGTCCAAAGAAGGCCTGGCAGATGGAATAATACCCCAGCGTCTGGCTGACCTGGCAGCCACTGCAGTGTCTTGCATGCAGAGGGTCCATGTTGACACCCTGCCGCAGGCTGCAGCACTCGCTCAACGCAGGTGAATGTTTTCGTCGCCAACTGCAGCTCTTCCCTGACTGACCCAAATTTCATGCTGCCAGATCTTCAGTGCAACACAATTGTTGTTTTCAATTATATGGGGGGTGGGCTGTGTCTTGGATAAGCAAACTCACAGATAAACGGAGCTTTCATCCTGTTTCTGTGGTTAATGTATTGTATCCATGAGCATTCATCCAAGTTACCACGGATAAAAGTATGTGTTTAGTACAGAACTCTTATCCTTTGTATTAGCCCATAGATATATAAAGGTTCCATGGCCCTTGTTTGGTCGAATTGTTTATATAACAACGGACCTCCCCAGCATCCCCTCTCTAAGGTGGCTCCCTCCCACCCACAGCCTCCCACCCTCCTCACGCCCTTCCCGAGCTGCCATCACCCACGTCCACCCCCTGACGCACGGGCTCCCCCACCCACGCCGCAGCCATCCGCGCACTACCTACCCCTCCCACTACCTACCCCTCCCCTGTCTAATTGGCACATACAGTGAGGGAAAAAAGTATTTGATCCCCTGTGATTTTGTATGTTTGCCCACTGACAAAGAAATGATCAGTCTATAATTTTAATGGTAGGTTTATTTGAACAGTGAGAGACAGAATGACAACAACAAAATCCAGAAAAACGCATGTCAAAAATGTTATAAATTGATTTGCATTTTAATGAGGGAAATAAGTATTTGACCCCCTCTCAATCAGAACGATTTCTGGCTCCCAGGTGTCTTGCAGCTTGGTGAGAAGGTGACAACAGTTGGTGCGATTATTCGCAAATAGAAGAAACACAAAAGAACTGTCAATCTCCCTCGGCCTGGAGCTCCATGCAAGATCTCACCTCGTGGAGTTGCAATGATCATGAGAACGGTGAGGAATCAGCCCAGAACTACACGGGATGATCTTGTCAATGATCTCAAGGCAGCTGAGACCATAGTCACCAAGAAAACAGTTGGTAACACACTACGCCGTGAAGGACTGAAATCCTGCAGCGCCCGCAAGGTCCCCCTGCTCAAGAAAGCACATATACATGCCCGTCTGAAGATTGCCAATGAACATCTGAATGATTTGGAGGACAACTGGGTGAAAGTGTTGTGGTCAGATGAGACCAAAATGAAGCTCTTTGGCATCAACTCAACTCGCCGTGTTTGGAGGAGGAATGCTGCCTATGACCCCAAGAACACCATCCCCACCGTCAAACATGGAGGTGGAAACATTATGCTTTGGGGGTGTTTTTCTGCTAGAGGGACAGGAAAACTTCACCGCATCAAAGGGACGATGGACGGGGCCATGTACCGTCAAATCTTGGGTGAGAACCTCCTTCCCTCAGCCAGGGCATTGAAAATGGGTCGTGGATGGGCATTCCAGCATGACAATGACCCAAAACACACGGCCAAGGCAACAAAGGAGTGGCTCAAAAAGAAGCACATTAAGGTCTTGGAGTGGCCTAGCCAGTTTCCAGATCTTAATCCCATAGAAAATATGTGGAGGGAGCTGAAGGTTCGAGTTGCCAAACGGCAGCCTTGAAACCTTAATGACTTGGAGAAGATCTGCAAAGAGGAGTGGGACAAAATCTCTCCTGAGATGTGTGCAAACCTGGTGGCCAACTACAAGAAACGTCTGACCTCTGTTATTTCCCTCATTAAAATGCAAATCAATTTATAACATTTTTGACATGCGTTTTTCTGGATTTTGTTGTTATTCTGTCTCTCACTGTTCAAATAAACCTACCATTAAAATGATAGACTGATAATTTCTTTGTCAGTGGGCAAACGTACAAAATCAGCAAGGGATAAAATACTTTTTCCCTCACTGTAATATGATGTGGAGATGGGACGGGAGGCTCAGATGTCAAAGCGATGGATTTACATAGCAGAGATCCTGGGTACAAATCCACCCTGGCACCTCCATATAGCACGGTTGGCTACGTATGGTCCAAAAGAAGTTCATACATACAGGCAGCCGCTGCATGTAATTAAACCGGGTTCTCGAATTCAATGAGTTGTTCGTTTCAGCCTGGTTACTGACTGCACACAAAATAAGTAATATTTTTAAAAACTTTTTTAAACACGCTTTTATGAAATGTACTAGTAATGACAGAACTCCACGACTCCAGGAAGTGGCCCCGAATCTTACCATAACGTAAGGGACCGTGGTCAATTACAGCCAACGTCAGTTGACCGTGGACAATTATACCCAAGTCGAAACATAACATATAAAAAATAATGTAAAAAAATATAGTTATTTTATTTTTTATGATAGAATATAGTGTTGTCATAAGTATCACATAAGTATACCAAGTTTGCAGTCGATACCACATTGGGAAGTGGGTTAAAATTGAGTTACAATATTTGAGGATACAACAACGACAACAACATAGTGAGTTAAAAGAAAGCATGTAAAAACGCATTAGATATAGTTCAGAACTTTATTTGGTTAAATTCCAGCTCGAAATAATTAAATATAGGTCTTACTGTCATGCAACTGTAATGACCAAAAAATGACTCCAAGCCAATGTGCAGTCTAACGGTTATTCGAAAATCAACCAAGGTCTCTCATTGGCCGAAAGAGGCATCCACAGGGATTGGTCGGGAGGAAGGCTTTTAAAGCGATTGGAGAAAAGGGTTTAAAGGAGGCGGCAAACAAAGTGGAACCCAGATCCGTTAGAGGGGAAGGAGAGGGATTGGCTAAGGGAAATACAGTGAGGGAACATTCCAGAAAGGGGACTGGAACGATATAAAAGGGCAGAGCACAAGATCGAAGCCTAGGGTCCTGTATTGTGGCTGTGTCCCAATAATGTGGCTCTTCTTACTTCGTCGTCAGAGTCGTTACACAACGACCATTACTCTCCTATGCATAGCTGATCATAAAGTGCTCGTGTGTGTGGACGATCGTGACACATGAAGTGATCTCAGAGGTAGTTCTGTGGTATCCGCTTCCACGGGCCGTTCTCCAACACAGAGGGCTCTTTTTCCATCCGTCCGAGAGATCATCCATATATAACTCATAACGTGACACCGATAGTACAATGGGGATACACATCAGAGACAGATGTTAATTAAAATTATTTTTAAAAAATAATTGTATTTCAGGTGGAAGCATGAGCTGATGATTTTCTCTGAATTCAGATTTTCCCTGTTTACAAGTGTAGGGGTGTTACGGAGGGGCTGTATACATAGGATCACACGGGAAACAAACACAGTGGGCGGGGCTTCGTGAGTGCACGGGGAGGTGCTCTCAACGACGTCCGCACAGGGCAGCCTGGGGGGGGCTGGCCCCACCCCTCAGCGGGAGGTTTTGGTATAAAAGGGGATGAGCCGGAGAGCTCGGGGTAGAATGTTAAAGCTAAACCAGTGAAGACCGAAGATCGTCTAGCTAGAGCCCTGGACTCCCCTGGGTCGCCGCCCTTGTCAGGGCGCGCAGGACTGAGCCAGCGGCGTGGTCCCGAGAACCAGAGCTAGTGCTCTGGGATTCCGGGTACCGTAGCCCGACTTACCAGTGTCGGGCCAGACAGCCTCCCCTAGCCCGTTAGTGGAGGACTAGGAGGTAGGTCAGAGATAGCTAGCAGTGTATTCCCAGCTAGCCGGGTGAGGGGGCCGATACCCCCTCCAGTGTTGTATGTCCGCGGTTGTGACAACTGTTGCGGAATAAATACGTGTGCCTCAACCCCGGCGTCCAAGAGTCCTCAACGATATTACATCTGGTGACAGAAGTGAACGACCACGAACATGGACACGCGCCGGACAGCTCGAGCCGGGGTACCGGAGGCGGAGGACACCGCTGAAATTGTGGAGCCCGGGACGGCTGAAGAAGGCATCGAGCAGCCGGGCCCGGACGCATCCTTACCGCAGCATCGGGATGAAGGGGAGCCGTCAACAGACGGACTGAGGCTGGCTCACGCCAGACTGGCGGAGCTGCTGTACGCTGCTGCCGCCACGCTCGAACACATCACACGGCTGGGGGCTGGTGGACCGCCACGGGGCGAGGACAGCCGACGACCGGTACGCCTTCCCGCCATTTCAACGGAGCACAACTTTGAATCTCCCGCCATCGCCGCAGCAGCTGCTGAGGGCGTGGCCGGCCTGAACCTCGGGTCCGACATCGGCCTCACAGGTGCTGCCGCGTCATCACCAGCGGACAGAGCGTCACCACTGGTGTGACCGGCGATGCCATCCGTCGTTCGCGCCGAAGCCCAGCCGAGTAACGGGGACAGTGGAGGGCGAGCTTCCATGGCGGCCGCTGTGCTGCACCAACGCCTACCTCCACTCAAAGAGTTTGTGGGCGAGGAGGGCGACTGGGGCGGCTTCCAGCGGCGCTTCCTCGCGCACCAGGAAATGGCGCAGTGGTCGGATGCCGAGGCCCTCTGCGCGCTGCCGGCGCTCCTCGACAGCGACGCCCTCGCCGCTCTTATATCGGCGCCGAAGGACAAACGCTCCACGCTACAGATGGCGCTGCAGTTGCTGGCTGGGGTCTACGGACCATCGTCGGAATGCAGGCAGTTCTTTTATGATCACCAGCGGGGTGCAAAGGAGTCGCCCCTGGCGTACCGTATGAGTCTCCTGGCGCTGGCGAAGACGGCCTTCCCACGAATGGACGACGAAGGCGTGGACGCGATGGTAACGGAAAAGATCCTCCTGCTGGCGGACGACCTGGACATCGCCGTTGTTGCACAGGAGGACACAGAAATGGGTTCCCTCCAGGCTGCGCGGCTCCTCCACGCCAACCTGCTGTCGCAGCGACGGAAGGCCAGCAGGGCAGCGGCCGGGCGTACGGTGGCTGCAGCCACCCTCCCGGCGGAGGAAGTTTGCGCCATCGACCATCGACTGCAGCAGAGGGTGGGAGTACGGGCGGGCCGGGATGGAGCGAGCCGCTCCGACCATCCGTCATCGCCACCTGCGCTCCCGCGCTGTTACAACTGCGGCATCCGGGGCCATGTCGCCTCGGGGTGCCGCTCTCCTCGGCAGCGCGGGACGACGCCTCGACAGGACGCCGGCCCTCCTCCCAAGCTCCATCAACATAACCCGGCGAGTCGCGGCACCCCTCATGTTTGGCCCACGCACACACCCGTCACACACTCGCACACCGCAACGAACGGGGGGCCGACATTGCGCACCATCGCGCCAACACGCACCACTATGGGGACTCAGATCGAACCCAGGCAGTGGTCCGTGTTGGCCCATCGCGTTGTGGCTGCATCGTTGGGGTCGTCAGCCGTGGTGGGGCACATTGACGGGGTTGAGGTGCGCATCCTGGTCGATACAGGAGTATCGGCGACCATCATTTCGGAACTAATTTACAATATTCTCCCTGTCCAGAGCCGTCCTTTACTGCCGGTTAACGTCCCATTCTATGCTGCTAACGGGGGCTCACTTGGCATCATTGGACAGATTCGAGCACAAATTTGTATCGGTGATATCAAATTGTCGGGCCCGATTTTTGTTTCCTCCTCGCTGGCGGTTCCGTGCCTGCTGGGGACGGACTTCTTGGGCAAAATGCCGATTCGTATTTTAATAGACCAGGGCTGCATTGAGCTCCAGTCGGGACGACGCATGGCGTTTCTGCCGTCCCCTACTGCGGCTCGGACGGCGTTCGCGACGGTACCGGCGTTCGTCGTTAAAACGGTTCGCGTACCGCCGGGGGCACAAATGTTGGTGCCTCTCAAACTTCGTCGGCCCTTCGCTAAAGGCTTTGGGGACCAGGGAATTCTGCTGGGGCCATCTAGGGCCGGGGTTAGCGGACCTCATTTGATTCCGGCCCAGACCATCGTAAAAGGGGACGGGGACCCTTTCATCGCGGTCCTCAATGTGGGGTCGCAGACAGTGGTGGTTCCTCAAGGGACCGTGCTTGCTCACGCAACGCCGGTGCCCTGTGAGAAACCTGTCGCGAATCACGTAGGCACTGTCCCTCTGCCGCATCCACATTCGGACACCGATGAAGGGTGGCTCGAGGCGCTTTGTGCAGGATCGACGGACCTGTCAGATTTAGAGCGTCAAAAGCTTAAGACACTGCTGCGTGAATTTTGCGACGTTTTCATTCAGAACAAATTCGATTTGGGCTGTACCCATCTGCTGCGTCACCATATTTATACAGGTGACAGCGCGCCAATTCGCCAAAATCCTTTTCGGTTAAGTCCCGCCGAAAAGGACCATGTCAAATCGGCTGTTGATGACATGTTGGCCGCCGACATCATTTCTCCCTCTACCAGCCCGTGGGGAGCGCCGATCGTCCTGGTTAAGAAACAGGATGGCTCGTTGCGGTTTTGCGTCGATTTTCGCCGCCTCAACAAAATTTCTGTTGCCGACGCATACCCGCTCCCACGGATTGACGAATCGCTGGACGCTTTGGCGGGAGCGCGATTCTTCTCCACATTGGATTTGCTTTCGGGATTCTGGCAGCTTCCTCTGGACGATGATTCTAAGCCTAAAACTGCATTCCGTACACCGCATGGTCTCTTCCAATTCAACCGGTTGCCGATGGGACTCCACTCGGCGCCGGCGACTTTCCAGCGATTGATGGAATTGGTTTTGGCTGGATTGCAATGGGACTCGTGCTTAATTTATTTGGATGACGTTATCGTCTTTAGCAGAACATTTGACGAGCATCTCCAGAGGTTGCGGGCGGTTTTCCTCAAAATGCGGGCTGCTAATTTGAAATTTAAACCTCAAAAATGTCATCTGTTACGCGAATCTGTGCGTTATTTGGGACACATCGTTGGACGCTCGGGTATTGCTACCGATCCCGCCAAAACGCAGTGCGTCAGCTCCTGGCCGACTCCCACCTCTGTGGGGGAGGTCAGGAGTTTCATTGGATTCGCGTCGTATTACCGACGCTTTGTCGCGGATTTTGCGACAATTGCAAAGCCCCTACACGCTTTGACGTCAAAGGGGGTCCGCTTTCATTGGGGACAGGAGGAGGAGGCTGCTTTCCGCTCCCTTCGGGATGCTCTGGTTAAAGCTCCTCCTTTGGTTTACCCCGATTTTTCTAAACCCTTTGTGCTCGACACCGATGCGAGCAACACAGGTATTGGGGGCGTGCTTTCCCAGGTGGTTGACGGCGTGGAACGGGTAGTCGCGTACAGGTAGTCGGGTGTTGTCTCCAGCGGAGCAAAGATATTGTGTCACCCGTCGGGAACTGTTGGCAATTGTCTATTTCATCCAACAGTACCGCCCATATCTGTACGGTCAGCGGTTCACCGTCCGTACAGATCATGCGGCACTACAGTACGCCCTGCGAGTTCAACAACCATCGGGACAATTGTCTCGATGGTTGGAGGTTCTCCAGGACTTTGATTTTGAAACCACGTACCGTAAGGGCGTCCGCCACACCAATGCGGACGCTCTGTCGCGCATGCCAACCACCCCCGAATGCGCATGCCTCCTGGGGTCGGGTCGTTGCAGGCATCCGGGGGAAATATCTGTTCCGGTCTTGGCGGCCGCAGACGACGCAGCGTCAATGACGAATTCGATCGCACAACAGGGATCAGATTCCCTGTTGGGCTTGCCTGTCACTGAATGGGGGCGCCTACAGATGGAGGATACCTCCCTCCTCGCGTTGCGTCGTCGCGTCGGGGATGCTGGGCGGGGGAGGGGTGATGCCGACGCATGGGAAATGGTCACAGGTCTGCTGATGCATTGGGACGGGAAATCCCATCGACACCGGCTGGTGGTCCCTTCTGGGTTACGGGGTAAGGTGGTGTGGGCCGCTCATGAGCGCCTCCTCCACCTGGGGACCCAAAAGACCCTCGCCTTGCTCCAGCTTGATTTTTTTTGGCCGGGCATGACAAGGGATGTCGCAGATCTGTTGGGGTCATGCCCTCGGTGTGCGCAACGGAAACCACCAGCACGGGAGTCTAACCCGCCTTTGCAGTCTATCAGAGTCTCCAGAGTCAACGAACTTGTCGCGCTGGATATTCTGGGCCCATTCCCCGCCACCCCCAGGGGCAATAGATATTTGTTGACCGGGGTGGAGTACTTTACGCGCTGGCCTATGGCCTGGCCCCTGGCCAACCAGTCGGCAGCAGCCATCGTGGAGGCCTTTGTCCAGGGATACGTCCTGGACAAAGGTGCTCCCGAGCGGCTGCTGACCGACCAGGGCAAAATTTTTTCCGGCAAACTGCTCCAACAAGTCTGTGAGCTCCTGGGCACGAAAAAAATTCGTACCTCTCCCTATCACCCGCAAACTGACTGGATGGTCGAGCGTCTGCACCGAACCATCATGTCCATGTTGTCACAGCAGGTTTCGGACTCACAGACCGATTGGGACCTGCAAATTCAAGGGGTCCTGGCAGCATACAGATTGGCCCCCCATGCGGCAACGGGATTTTCCCCCTTCTTCCTCATGTATGGCCGTGAACCTGACCCACCTGTTCGTGCCCAGCTGCAGATCCCCGCGCCGCAGGGTAAAACTAAATTGGCCGACCATGTTAAATTTAATCTTGCGAAATTAACAGAGGCACGGGATGCTGCCATGCAAAATTCCGACCTACGTCAGAAAGCTAATGAGCGGCTCAGACTGGGTCGCGCGCACGTGCTACAGTGGAAGCCGGGGGACAAGGCATGGCTGCACTGTCCCCAGGTACCACTCGCGACCTCCTCTAAACTGGTGCGGCCGTGGCGGGGCCCTGTCGAGGTGGTTGAGGTTTTGCAGCCTCAGTGCGTACGCATCAAATGGGGGAAGCGCCGGTGGTTTGTGCACCCCTCCAGATTGAAACCCTTCATTGCGGTGCGAAGTCACACTCGACACACGCGTGGCCAAACATGTGGGGGGTCGACCGACTCAAAGGGTCCGTCTCCGCTGCTCTCGCCTGACGTGTTGCCGGCTGTCCCACCCCCAGGTGCACCAGGAATGACGGGCTCACGCCCGACAACCCCTACGGGGGATGCCGAGGGTCTCGCGACATCGAGAGGAGACTCACTTGGAAATGGACAGTTGCCACCCGACGGCCCGCCATCCGGGGTTGCCCCGTGTGACGGGCCTGCTGCAAGGACGCGCGCAAGAATGCGCAGACTCTTGTGATGCACAAAAAGGAAAAAATATATATTTTTCACATGTTATGTTCACTGTGTGCGGCGTCGGTGGTGGGTTCCTGGCACATTGGATTGTACGTATGTTGTGTTCACTGTGTGTTGTGTGTGTGCTGGGGTTCCCTGCAAATTGTATATACGTTGGTTTTACGGATTTCGTATTTATTCTGGGGTGGGGTGCGTCGGGTTATTTTCCCTTCTTGCTTTTCTGGTTCTTGTTGTTCTCGTTCGCGTTATTGTTGAAAAAAAATTGGGAGGCACACGCGGGGTCGAGGGGTAAATAAACTTTTATTGTCGGTTGTTGCAGCCGGGACGGCTGCGAGCTGTACAGGGGGGGGTGATGTAGGGGTGTTACGGAGGGGCTGTATACATAGGATCACACGGGAAACAAACACAGTGGGCGGGGCTTCGTGAGTACACGGGGAGGTGCTCTCAACGACGTCCGCACAGGGCAGCCTGGGGGGGGCTGGCCCCACCCCTCAGCGGGAGGTTTTGGTATAAAAGGGGATGAGCCGGAGAGCTCGGGGTAGAATGTTAAAGCTAAACCAGTGAAGACCGAAGATCGTCTAGCTAGAGCCCTGGACTCCCCTGGGTCGCCGCCCTTGTCAGGGCGCGCAGGACTGAGCCAGCGGCGTGGTCCCGAGAACCAGAGCTAGTGCTCTGGGATTCCGGGTACCGTAGCCCGACTTACCAGTGTCGGGCCAGACAGCCTCCCCTAGCCCGTTAGTGGAGGACTAGGAGGTAGGTCAGAGATAGCTAGCAGTGTATTCCCAGCTAGCCGGGTGAGGGGGCCGATACCCCCTCCAGTGTTGTATGTCCGCGGTTGTGACAACTGTTGCGGAATAAAAACGTGTGCCTCAACCCCGGCGTCCAAGAGTCCTCAACGATATTACACAAGGCCTTCTTGTTTATGCAGCGTGAAAACGCTGTTACTGTTTTCAGCATTCTCATAGGAACCTATGTCCCTGGTTGTTTTCACATAGAGCCGGCGAGTGCGACGTCTGCTGCGGTCCACGTTTTGGTGCAGGCCTGCGTGTGCTGCGGTCCGTTTCTCAAGTGTTCGGCGTTCGAGGCCTCATCTTCTCCTTCTGCTGCTGCTCCACGATGTGTCAGCACTGGCTGCTGGCACAGCGCAGTGCTGTGACGTTTCCTGTGTGCCTGACGCACAGGAACTCTGACCCACAGTAAGATTCTCCACAATAGGAAACCAAGTTCCATCTGCACATAAGTCTGTTAGCTCCACCTCCAATTAGCACGATTGGCTATGTACGGTGCGAAATAAGTTCAACATGCATCCATAACTGGAGCTTGTCAACCTCCAAAGGATTAATATACAGTGAAACCTTGGATTGCGAGCATAATTAGTTCCGGAAACGTGCTCGTAATCCAAAGCACTCTATATCAAAGCGAATTTCCCCATAAGAAATAATGGAAATTCAGATTAATCGTTCCACAATCCAAAAATATTCAGAAAAAATTATTAATACAAAATACTGTACCTTTTTATATTTTTATTTAAATTTAATATAAAGTAATCAAATGTATTTGTAGTGCTGAACTTTACGCGGACAACTTCTTCCTTTTCTGTCGTCACTTTATTTTGTCCAACACAGCACAATTTGCCACCATCCTTTAGCGCGTTCTCCGCTCGCTCACCGCGCTCCGCAGGCCTCGCTCACTCCGTTCCTCCCTCTCTCCGTTTCTCCCGACTCTCTTCTCTGCTTCCCCGTCCCACTCCAGCCGTCGCTTTCTCTCGGCTTCTCCGTCTCACTCCGACTGTCACTCTCGTTCAGCTTCTCCGTCTCTACTGCTACCCTATACTTCTTCTTCCACTCCACTGCTACTCTACACTTCTTCAACTCCACTGCTACCCTACACTTCTCCACTGCTACTTTATACTTTTTCTTCTACTCCACTGCTACCCTACACTTCTTCTTCTACTCCACTGCTACTCTACACTTCTTCTTCTACTCCACTGCTACCCTACACTTCTTCTTCTTCTACTCCACTGCTACCCTACACTTAAATTTCGATTTAAAGCTTTCGTGACTGCAGGGATTCATCTTCTTGGTTCTTTCGGTGAAGTCACGTAGAAGGAAAATAATAAAATAATAAAAATAAAACATAATAAAACAATTAAATTATTCTCACGACGTTTCGGCTACAACGCAAGCAGCCGTCTTCAGGTGGAGAACAGGTCCGTCAAGTCTGAATGGCACGCTCCAGGCTTGGAGCGACTATTTATGCTGGGATGGAGGGGCGAAGAGCGTCTTGACAAAATAATTTGCATATCAAGATGAATTTAGCATATTTATGGGAAATGCAGATATGCGATTAGTACTACTTGTGAAATGCGTAGGAGGTTTGGCGAGGGGTTTAAAGTCATTATGCCCATGCATTATGCAGGATTAGCAGTATCAAAGGGAGGGAGTAAGGTTAGAATTAATAAAGGGAAGGAATGTTAATAATATGGCGCCGCAGCAACTAATATGCTTATTGACTATACCTTGTCATATTACACTATGTTTTATTCTACCCACTCAACTGTATAGCACACTGCTATATATTCACTATAAAAAGACGATATTACCTTATACATTGTATTAAACATTACACTTTAATACTATGTATTATTATATAATATGCTATACACTATACTATTAACCGTACTCCCTCCCTTTCATACTGCTAATCCTGCATAATGCATGGGCATAATGACTTTAAACCCCTCGCCAATCCTCCTACGTATCTCACAAGTAGTACTAATCGCATATCTGCATTTCCCATAAATATGCTAAATTCCTCTTGATATGCACTCCGCAGGGAATAGATTCTTTGCTCCGCTGCAAGCTTCCTACCACCACTCTCCCATTGACATATTTCGTTGCTTCCTCTTAGTACCTTTCACGCGACGGTTAATGGTATAGTGTATAGCATATTATATAATAATACATAGTATTAAAGTGTAATGTTTAATACAATGTATAAGGTAATATATAGTATCGTAATTTTATAGTGAATATATAGCAGTGTGCTATACAGTTGAGTGGGTAGAATAAAACATAGTGTAATATGACAAGGTATAGTCAGTAAGCATATTAGTTGCTGCGGCGCCATATTATTAACATTCCTTCCCTTTATTAATTCTAACCTTACTCCCTCCCTTTGATACTGCTAATCCTGCATAATGCATGGGCATAATGACTTTAAACCCCTCGCCAAACCTCCTACGCATTTCACAAGTAGTACTAATCACATATATGCATTTCCCATAAATATGCTAAATTCCTCTTGATATGCAAATTATTTTGTCAAGACGCTCTTCGCCCCTCCATCCCAGCATAAATAGTCGCTCCAATCCTGGATTGTGCCATTCAGACTCTGTCTAATTGACAGACCTGTTCTCCACCTGAAGACGGCTGCTTGCGTTGTGGCCGAAACGTCGTGATAATTATTTTATTATGTTTTATTTTTATTATTTTATTATTTTCCTTCTACGTGACTTTACCGAAAGAACCAAGAAGATGAATCCCTGCAGTCACGAAAGCTTTAAATCTAAATTTAACAGGCGTTCTTGTATATGACCCTACTGGCGATGGGTAGCCAGTTGAGGGCACGGAGACAGGCAAGTGAGTCGAGATGGGGATGAGTGTGGCCAATGATGACGCGTGCTAGGTTGTTTTGTAGTCTTTGAAGTTTTTTTAAGTTGCCAGTGGAGGTCCGGACTAGGAAGGAGTTGCAATAGTCAAGGCGAGACCCAACTATGCAACATGCCAATGTGTTGGCAATTTCAGTGGAGATGAGAGGACGTAGGTGTCTGAGAACCTTCAGGTGAAAGTTACATGAACTGATGATATGATTGGTTTGACGGTCGAAGGATAAAGTTGAATCTAGGATGACACCGAGGTAGCTGAAGTGATCGGTGAACCTGATGCTGTGACCGAAGATGTGTGTGTGTTGGGAGTGCTGATGAGTTGAGACGTTGCTTGGTACCTAACATAATAGTCACTGACTTTTTCGGATTAAGGGCTAGGTTGTGTGTAGTGAACCACTGTTGCAAGGTGGTGGTAGATTCCGAGAGCTTCTCGAATCCAGATGCATTGTTAGAATCGATGGCGGTGAATAGAATAGTGTCATCCGCGTATGAGTGGTGCTTAACACCAAAGCTTGCGATGAGCCGGCCAATCGGGGAAGCGTAGGCTGTGAAGAGCAGGGAACCTAGGACGGAGCCCTGGGGAACCCCGCATAATGCTTTTGTTTCCGGCGATGTGGACGTACCCACCCTGACTGAAGATTGCCAGTCAGAAAGGTACGAAACTATCCACTTGAGTGCTGAGCCACATTCAGGAGGGAAGAAAGGAGCGAGTGGGTGATGGTGTCAAAGGCTGACGAAATGTCCAGACTTACAAGTGCAACAATGGAGCCGGAATCAATGATCGTTAAAATGTCATCGAGCACTCTAGTGAGTGCTATTTCTGTGGAGTAGTTTTGACGGTAAGCTGATTGGAAGCAGCAGTAGTTTGCAGAAGTGGTGATGTGTGGTTTTAGCTGGGCAAGGGATAGTCGTTCAAAGAGTTTAGAGAGGTTCAAGAGATTAGTGATGGGACGATAACTAGATGGGTCATCCGGGTCGAGACTTGGTTTCTTTAACAAGGGAGAAACCAGGCCATATTTGAGGTTGGACAGAAAATACCCCATAGAGAATGAGGCATTTGTGATGTTCCTGATCATGATGGCGAGTTCCGGAGCACATTGCTTGAACAAGGAACCTGGGAGCACGTCGAGTGGAGATGACTTCAATTAAAGTGATTCAATTAAAGAGAAAACGTCTTTTGTAGACACCGGCTTGAGCGTAGTTAGAAAGGTGTCTGGGTGAGTGCTTACAATTTCAGGTAACTTGAGCGGGGTACAATGGTGCGATGTGTGGGTAGACGTGCAAGAGTTTGCGATGGTGATCAGCTTGTTGGTGAAGTAAGTATTAAAAGAGGTGGCAAGTTTTATTGAGGCTAGGGGATCGCTAAGGTGAGGGACCATTGTGCTACCAGGATGTAGAAGATCTTTGAGGGTTTTCCACAGAATCGCGGTTTTCCGGTTGCTATTTTGATGCGTTCTTCAATGTAGGAAGAGCGTGAGACAAGGATACGTTTGTTAGTTTTCCTGCAGGCAACTCTGTAGGCAAGTCGATCAGCAGGTAGACCACTGCGGGATGCGATACTTTCAAGGCACCTCCTGGTTCGCTGAGCAATTATGGCGTCTCTTGAGAGCCAGTGAGTGTCGTGGGAAGACTGCCTAGCGGTTCGTGATTTTAATGGAGCCAGTTTGTCCAGCGCCGCCCTCATGTCAGCTTCTAGTTGGAGAGCGCAGACGATTGGATCCGATGATGGGGATAACATTGAAGGAAAATTTTGTAAGGAGGTGGTGTAAAGCAGAAAACTCGATACCCTTGAAATTACGCGAGTTGCGGGTGAATTTGATGGTGATTGGCTTGGGAATTTGGAGGGAAAAAAGTATGAGGCGGTGGTCGGAGTAACCAGTTTGGAAAACTCCCAGTGCAGTGATGTGTCGATGCTGGTCAGGTTCCAGAACCAGGTCGAGCATGCTCTCAACATTTGTTGAGAAAGCTCTGGTGGGGCCTGAGTTTGTGATGACCAGGTTATGACAGGCCAAGGTTGACTCAAGGTGACTATCGATGGAGGCTGGGGTATTGCCGGGGCAATTAAAGTCACATGTAAGCACGAGCCTGTGATATGGGTTAGGAATGAGGTAAAGGAATTCCGAAAGTTCATTTAAGAAGGTATTGATGCTGCCATCTGGAAGGCGATAGATGGAAATGATGGAAAAGCACTCATTGTTAGTAGTGAAGGATACGGACTGGACCTCGAAGGTGGCGGTAGCCATCGGTAGATAGAGCTCTTTAATTTTCAAGTGTGCCTTGTAAACGACCGCTAAGCCACCACCCCGGTGGTTAGTTGTGCGAGGTTTATGAAGAACCTTGAATCCCGGGGGTGCAACTTCCAGAGAGATGGCTGGCAGGGAGTCTTGCCTGCACCAGGTCTCAGTAATGAGCAAATGGTCGATGTGGTGGTCCGAGATGGTATCATGAATCAGGGCTGATTTGTTGGTAATGGAGCGTGAGTTGAGTAGGCCGAGGCGGATGTGTGAAGGTGGATGTGAAGATCCGTAGAGGTGAGGCGTCGAGGGATTAGAGGAGATGGCTGGTTGAAGGTTGACCTGTGAACGGCAGCCACTACCACTTCTGCAACCATGGTGCCGATGCAATCTCTGACGTTGACCTCGAAGAAGCCCGAGGCCAGAGAGCATCCTCAGGAGCACGGGTTCCAGATTCAGATTCCAAGAACACAGGATGAGATGTTACTATCCTTTGTGCAAGCACTTCCAAGAGTTTATGAACAGTGAGCCTGGTGAAATTTGGGGAGCGCATCGTCAGTAGTGTACCTTTGGTTCCTAGGGTGTTTCGGCCTTTCATACTATACACCCTCCCCAAAGGCGGCCAGCCACAGGGTGATCAATCCTACACTTGCGTCTCATTCCCAATTAGTCATAGGAGTTGCCTTGTTGTTGATAGCCAACATCCCATGGAACTATGCATGGCAGGGGCGTCCTCCTCCCTGAGTCAAGCATTGTTAACCGCATACCTCCTGGCCCTCTCACTTCGGGGCCCAGCTGGGGTCTTTCCTCTTCATCCAGAGCCACTGACTGCTGCCTTCTGCTGCCTCCGATACAGCTCTGATTGCCGAACGCTGGCTCTGGCCCTTAATTCCCAGGTCTCTAAGCAGTCTGGTTGTAGATGTTGCCACAAAACCTCTGCAGCCCACCTCCACTGGTCGGACTTCTGTGTTCCAGCCATGATGCCGTGCTTCGGCAGCTAGATCGGCATAGCGCAGATGTTTTCGCTCATAAGCCTCATCTACTGAGTCCTCCCAGGGTACTGTGAGCTCAATGATGAAGACCTTCTTGAGCGAACGGGACCAGAGCACCATGTCAGTTCTTAGGGTGGTGGTTGCGATCTCCGGAGGAAACACAAGTTGCCGGCCAATGTCAGCTCGCATTTTCCAGTCGCTGGCCAAGCGCAGCTGGTCTCGCTCTAATGGTGTAGAGCCGCTCTTCGGTGGTTTAGCCCCTTCGCGGACAAAGGTCGTCCGTAAGGGGTGTGATGCTGCTGGGGGTGGTAGGGAGTTGGTGGCAGCTCGCTTGTCCTCCAGGGCGGATGCAAGGTTTTTAAGGACTTGGTTGTGACGCCAAGTGTAGCGTCCTTGGGTGAGGCTTGTTTTACACCCTGTGAGAATGTGCCTGAGGTTGGCTGGCATGGAACAGAGGGCACAGTCCGGATCTTCACCATACCATTGGTGAAGATTAACTGGTGTTGGAAGGACGTCATATGTTGCTCTGATGGAAAAGCTCAACTGCCTCGCTTTCATGGCCCACAGATCCTTCC
The DNA here is from genome assembly GCF_964198595.1 of Lampetra fluviatilis. NCBI lineage: Eukaryota > Metazoa > Chordata > Hyperoartia > Petromyzontiformes > Petromyzontidae > Lampetra > Lampetra fluviatilis. The sequence continues at coordinate 749,949 of NC_136295.1, read as the reverse complement.
AGCTGATCTTCCTCTTCTCCACACTGTCCCATCGAGTCCACTGTCCCTGTTTGGCAAGAGAGACTGTCTTGGCCCACCTTGCAGCCTCCTCCTGATGGCGTACTTCCTGCACTACCATCTTCCGCCGCTCTGGTGCAGTGGCCTTACTCCAAGCAGCACGGCTAGTTAGCCCAAGGCCTCCTCTCCCTTGCTGAACATGACCCACAATGTCAGCATGTCTGAGGGCTGCTGTTGCCTCCTGGACTGCTTTCCCTGGCCTCCATTTGCGCCCAGTTGCCAAGGTCGGCGCGTTGTTGCTCACCACTGGGTCTCGAGATTCATTCCGTGTCATCTGGAGCCTGGTTTTTGCACACTTGAATTCCTCTGTTAGACTGGTGAGGGGCAGCTTGAGGACACCATCTCCATAGAGGCCTATGGTGGTAAGGCATCGTGGAACTCCGAGCCACTTCTTTAAGTAGCCTGTGACTCCTCTTTCCATCTTCTCCACTGTTGAGATTGAAACCTCATACACTGCTAGGGGCCACAATACCCGGGGTAGGAGACCAAACTGCAGACACCAGGCCTTTAACTTTCCAGGTAGCTGGGTGTTGTCGATGGACTGTAGGCTACTACGGATGTCTTTGCGCAGCTGTTGCACCTGGTCTTTGTCCTTCAGGCTTGCATCATACCACCTTCCAAGACTTTTTACCGGCTGCTCAGACACTGTTGGGATTTGGTCGTCTCCGATGAAGAATTTCAGGTCAGAGAGTACTCCCTTCACAATCGAGATGCTGCGTGACTTGGATGGTTTAATCTTCATACGGGCCCAGCTGATGTTCTCCCCGAGTTTTCTGAGCAGTCTCCTGGTGCATGGGACAGTGGTGGTCAATGTTGTAATGTCGTCCATGTAGGCTCTGATGTCACACCACAATGGTGGTGTGACATCAGGCAACCACACTGCACTTAGCATCTAAACCCACCACTCAATAAGAGCCAACGTCCACCGCCGTATAGCTCCATGCCAAAGCGCTCTGCCCACTGAATGCACCTCTCGATTGTAAGTCCACTGTTCTCACCATTACACCATGGCATGTCTTCTTCTCAAAACATGTATTTAAAATGACTTGATTGACAATTGGGGTGGAAATGTAACAGGTGAGGCTTTAAGAGGGATTTACCACAATGCCCAGTCCCAGGGTGCTGTTATACTATTCCTGGAGATTCTCCATCAAGGGCTGGTACTCCTGGAATCCTCCTGGCCGATAGCACTCACGCTGCTGCACCTTCACTTTCATGGGCTGGTACAGCTGCAGAAGGCGTTCCTTCCACTTGCATTGTGACTCTTCTGCATTTTTCATAATCAGCCCCTTGTAAAGTTCAGTGATTGCTTTTTAAAATTAAATCAGAGCAGAGATATTCAGATATTGAAAACAAGTTGTGTAACGTGGTATCCATATCAAAATTTATCATATGTTGTGTACGGACTATGCTGTCGTTATTCTTCGAAAGTAAATTTTAAAAAAGCTCTTTTACAGAAGGAACAGCTAAATCAATGTCATCAGCAGCAGAGGTGCAATGTCAGGCATTGTTAATTGCATTTTGAGTAATCAAGTATTCAACATATTTTTAATTATATGAATGCGTCAGCTGTTCATTTCAGCTCTACAATAATACTATATGCTCAGCAGCTATATTGAGCTTAAGATTAGGGGTGATTAATTTGGCCAAACATCCCAATATTGAACGACAGAGCTCAGGAAATTGTTGGCACCAGCTCGAGGTTGCCCTACTGCTTGCCTGTGGTTTCCAATGTGTAATAAGAGCCCATGTCCGGCTCACGTGGTGATCGGCTCTGCCGGGCCTGCTTTACAGCCAATGGGGGAGAGCCTGGGAGCATGGCCCTGGCGTGATCGAGGGGTGCCAGCTAGGGTGATTGGTTCTGCTGGTCTTGGCCTCAGCCAATGGGAAGACAAGTCAGGGGCGTGGTCCCGGGAGTTGATGGGGAATCTAGAAGATTCGGCGCAGGCTACCAAGGATTGGCTGGAGCGTACCACGTGACCCAGGCATTAAATAAGGGGAGAGATGAACGACACGTGGTCAGACGAAGAACGAAGGAAGAGAGGGGCCACGCGCGAGTGGGGCTCCGAGTGCCACGTGGCGGTGCATCTCTTGTGGTCTGTCTGCCCACTTCCCGTTGCCTGCCAGCAACGGGGAGTACTTGTGAACTGGAATAAATAAAAGGACCGATTCCACAAGTCGTCTCCAAGAGTATTATTACAAATGTATTCTCTTTCTCTCAGGGCGAACGAAAACCGTGTGACATTACACATTTTAAACAATTCTTTATGATCATTATTATACTTTTATGAAACAGAACAAAAGATGACGAACAGAGAGAAAGAATAACTTGCGCTGAAACTCAAACTGACCATGAGCTCCTTCTCGTGAGCGTGGTCCTTGTCGAGCACGGAGCGGCTGTGGAACAGCGCGACGGCCGCCTCCACGCTCTCTTGGTGCCGCGCGTTGAGCTCCAGCGTGGAGAGAGGGGGACGCACGACCGGGCCCATCGCCTCCCGGTAGAGCGCTTGCGCCGCCTCTTTGGCCTGCTGGTTCGCCAGCGTCACCACCTGCACAAGGGCGCTCTCTATGCAGGGCATGGCGCCCATCCGCTGAGCTGACGCATACTGCTCCACCAGTTCAATGAAAGCTTACACGACAAATAAAAAGTTACATAGTTTCAGGAGCCGATTGCTGTGATCGGTGGTTCGTGAAGACGCATGGAGCTGTGTTGTGTTTTAATAGACAAACGTTATTGAGATAACACAAGTGCGTGTGGCAAAATGTCATAATAGAGAAATGAAGGAATAAAAAAAAGTTAAACGTGAATGGTGAAAGCATTAGCCAGCTCAGATTTGCTGATGACATGGTCATTTTCACGAGCAGTGAAAAGTAATAACAAGACATGATTGGCGAACTTTACGAAGAATGCTACAAAATTTCGATTTAAAGCTTTCGTGACTGCAGGGATTCATCTTCTTGGTTCTTTCGGTAAAGTCACGTAGAAAGGAAATAATAAAATAATAAAAATAAAACAATAAAATTATTCTCACGACGTTTCGGCCACAACGCAAGCAGCCGTCCTCAGGTGAAGACGGCGTCTCCCCGACAGACCTGGTCACTAATCCAACCACCCACTCACTCACCCAGTCACTCACTCACCCACTTAATCATCCACTCATCCACCCAACCACTCACTCACCGACTTAAAAACTCAATCATGCACTCACTCAATCACCCACTCACTCACTCATCCACCCACTCACTCACCCACACACCTACCCACTCACTCACCCACCCTCTCACTTACTCAACCACTCACTCCCTCACTCACTCACCCACTCACTCACTCATCCACCCACTCACTCACTCAGCCACTTACTCCCTTATCCACTAACTCACTCAGGCACTCACTCACTCAGCCACTCAACCACTCACTCACTCACTAAGCCACTCACTCAGCCACTCAATCACTCACTCACTTAGCCACTTAGGCACTCACTCGGGCAGTCACTGATTCAGCCACTCAATCACTCAAGTCACTCATTCACTCAGCCACTCACTCACTCAGCCACTCACTCACTCGCGCAACCTCTCACTCACTCAACCACTCACTCAACTACTCACTCACCCTGCCACTTACTCAGCCACTCAACTACCCAACCACTCAACCACTTGGCCACTCACTCACTCAGCAACTCAACCGCTCACTCAACCACTCATTCTAGATTTGTCACAGCTTCTCAAGACGCTGGCCTTCCTCAAGAGATGCCGAGATAACAAAGTAATACCCATCGCTTTCACACTCACATCCGCTGCTGTGTCCGTACTTGGCCCTTCCCCCCTCTCCAACCATTATATATACGGAGTGGTAGCTCTTGTAATCTCTCATTTACTTGATACAGCTGTCGTGGCTGTGACGGTTCCACCTGAAGACGGAGGCTTGTGTTGCCTCCGAAACGTCGTGATTTTTATTTTATTTAACTTTTATTAATTTTAATGTTTTACCTACGTGACTTTACCGGAAAAAACCTAAGCATATAATCACTCACTCACTTAGCAAATCACTCACTCACTCAACCACTCACTCACTCAGCCACTCACTCAGCCACGCACTCAGCCGCTCACTCAGCCACTCACCCACTTGCTTGCTCGCTCATTTTCTCAACCACTCGGTCACTCACTGAACCACGAACTCAATCACTCAATACTTCAGCCACTCTCTCACTCAATAACTCACCTAGCCACTCGGCTATTTGTTTATGTGGGGGCCGTTGGCCCCCGGGGTCGCCCCCGCCTGCATCCCCTATTCCGGTTGCGTTACCGCACCGCCCTAATACCCGCTAGGGTTTCGCCAGCATTCGAACGCGACGCCCCTACTGTTACAGCCTCGCGCAACGCTCCCACGCTGCGAGCATACGTACGCACAGCATCATCAATCAAACCCTATACTCCCCCTCACGCAGCTTCGCGCAGCACTCACTCGCTACGAGTATACGTATGCCCGTCTACAGCCCTGAGCAGTACTCGCCTCCACGCCGAATAACCACGTTACCAATCGCGCACCTGTATCCTATACGTAGTGAACGTACGCGCACACACGCAGCTCCACACGCGACACCCACTCTTGCGCCGCTCTGCGCAGCGCTCCCACGTGGCGAGCCGCTGTATACACAGCACCACACGCGTTCACACTTCTCAGCGAGATCACACGAGGCCACGATCAGCTATTAATGATTTATTGTCTGCTACCTGGGACTTGTTGTTGAGTCAATATGAATCGACGAGGCTGGCCTACGCTGATACCTTTATGCCTATTCCCGATTTATCTGCTTATGATCCTAATTCACCTTCTTACTCACGGTTAGGTGCCCACGGCGGTCCGTTGATCCCGTGCTCGCAGCGTACCTCGATGCGTCGCACGGACGTCCGGGTCGCTGGGCTGGAGAGCGTCTCGTGGCCTGATGCTGGAGCAAGACAGGGATCTCCCGTTTTCGCCCCCTTTTTATCGTCCCTACATCAAAGGGATGCTGCTCCGCCTGTGGTGGTCCCCTCCCAGTTTTTCTTTAACAATGGGTGCGCGCCCGTGTTGCGGCGTTTATTCTAATTAATCCCTTTCTCATGCATGGTGCCTTGGTTATGCAAATTATGCGGTGGTGTCCATCACCAAGGCCTGCTGTGGAAGTTAAGCGCGGAGCCTCCGCATGTCTCCACCACTTGCCCCATCAATTGTGCACTATGCGCCCGAGTCGCCTCTTTGATTATTTGCAATTCCAGCTTTATCCTTTAATTTTCCTAATTTCCTTAATAATGGCGCCTACGCGCTCGAGCGTAATTATCCTAACCATCAGCGACTACGCGCAAGAGCCCCTGTTGTCATGCTAATTATGCCGTCCCGTCCCTCCCCTGCCTGCCTCGTCGATGTGTGTGTGGGTGTGGGGGGTGCGTTTCAACCGCAGTGGCCGAGTGGCCCCTCGCTGCGACCTTGCAATCTTAATGCTGGTCACAGCGCCGCGAAGTAGCATCGGGGGAGGTCGTCCAATTCCCTGGTCACCGGAAACCGTGAAAGTTATCCCGATAAGGGCTTCTCGGATTAAAACCGGTCGGCCAGGTGACTTCCCCTCGGAGCTCTATGGGGGGGGGGGAAATGCGTGCGGGTGTGTTCATGTGAGGTGAGGTGGGGGGACGCCGGGGTCGGCTCCGTCACTTGGTGGTGGCGAGGTTGGGGATGGGGCGCCCGCCGAGCAGCTTCGTGGCGGCGGCATCACATAGCCCCCCGAGGTGCCAGTCCCCATCCCGGGTTGACTGGAGCACCTTGCTTGGGCCGCGCTCACGAGGAAACGCTGCGGGGTCCGAGGAGTCCGTCCGGACCTCGTGGCTGGTCTCAGGGTGGGTGGCTCCGTCCTCTGTAGCTCCTGCGGTGGCCTTCTCCTCCACTCCAACGGCTCTCCCTGTCCCTCGGTACCTGCAGGCTGGGGTACAAACTCAGAAGCAGAAGAGTTTAGGGGCCGTCTTCCCCTGGCGGGGCCGGGGCGCCTCGGGGCTGGGGGTCCCGCGGGGCCCATGTATTGCACGAGGGCCTCGTGCCTGGGTGGTGTGGGGGTCCCGTGGGTTCGCGGTACTCCGGCGGCGGGGATCTCCTCCGCCGGAGCTACTCTCCATGGTTTTAAACGGCGGACGTTGACCACCGTTTTGCGTCCTCTCTCTCCACCTTGGATCAATACCGTACCACGGTCCAAGGTCCCTGCCAGTAGGTCGTCAGTTTCCCCACCTGCCCGGCCCCGACGCGAGGGGTGTGTAGCCATACCTTAGCGCCGGTCAGGAATAAGGGGGGTTCCATGCGGGTTCGGGAGCCCTGTTCTTGCCGCCGATGCGCGGCTTCCCCTTGCGAGTATGCTCGGCCTCGGGCTTCTCGCAGGGTCTCCATCAGGTGTTCCACGGGGCGGCTTCCCTCCTCCGGCTGGGGGGAAGGAACGCCGAACAGCAGGTCTGCGGGTAAACGAGACTCACGGCCGAACATCATTAAAAACGGGGTTTGTCCCGTCGACATGTGTACGGTGGTGGCGTAGGCGAAAAGGGCGTAGGGGAGGTGTTCGTCCCAATCCCGTTGATTTGCGGCCGCCATACGTTTGAGTTTCCCCGCTAAGGTCTGATTCATGCGCTCCACCATACCGTTTGCTTGGGGGTGGTACGCTGTGGTTCGGTCCTTCTGGATTCCGAATTCTCGGCACAGTACCTGGAACAGCTCGGCCTCGAACTCGCTACCCTGGTCGGTGAGAACTCGTTCTGGGATCCCATGCTTAAGTACGTAATGCTCCACGAATGCCCGGGCCACCACCAGGGCCGTTTTATCAGGGATGGCCACTGCCACGGGGTAGCGGGTGAAATACTCTACCGCGACTAGGATATACCGGTTGCCTCGATGGGACCGCGGGAATGGCCCCTGTAGGTCGATCTCGACCAGTTGGTTTGTGCGGCTGACGCGGAACGGCCTTAGGGGTACCTGATAGCGGTTCGGTTTCGGCCCGCACTGTTGACAGGCGCGGCAACCCTGTACCCAGGCGGCCACGTCTTGTGCCAATCTGGGCCAGAGATACTGGCGACGCAGGGTCTCTCGAGTGCGTCATTCCCCGTCATGGCCCCCGAGCGGGTGGTCATGCACCAGCCGTAGCAGCTGAGGTCGCACCTGGGCAGGAACACAGATGCACCCCGGCTGGCCGGCCTCGGTTAACTCCCGTACCACTCCGTTCTGCACACACAACCGGGCATACAAACCGCTCCAGGGTCCTAGTAGGGCGCTCTTTCCCTCCGGCAGTGCCGCCTCCACCGCCGCCAGATCCGGATCCCGCTGTTGGGTCTGTCTCTGCTGCTCGTCGTTCAGGCCCAGGAAGGCGCAGCCGACGTCCTCCTGGATCCGTCCGATCGGGGCGGTGTGGTCCGCCGGGCCCCGAGCCGTGGGTCCCGCGCTTGCCGGGCGGTCGACGGGATCCTCTGTGCCACCTGTGAGGGTCTCTGTGGCGCACACTGCACTTTCTCTTGCTGGGGGGGGATCAGTGGCCGCGGCCTCTCGGGGGTCCGTTGCCTGCCGGCAGCGCCCCCCCGTGAAACACGGGCAGGCCTCCTCCGGCCTTGTCTCGGCGTACAACGTGGGCCGCCTCGACAAGGCGTCCGCGTTTGCATGCGTCCATCCGGCCCGATACTCGATTTGCAGGTTGTACTCCTGCAACTGCGCCAGCCACCGGGCCATCTGCCCCCGCGGCTCCTTGAATGTAAGAAGAAACTGCAGAGCATAATGGTCAGTGCGTACGCGACATCTCCTGCCGTACAAATACGGCCGGAACTGCTTACACGCAAAAATCACGGCGTACAACTCTTGGCGGGTCACGCAATAGTTCAGCTCGGCCCCACTCAAGGTCCGGCTGGCGTACGTGATGACTCGTTCCGTCCCATCCTGCACCTGTGACAACACCGCGCCCAGCCCGCTGTTGCAGGCGTCGGTGTCCAAAATAAAATCGGTGGTAAAATCGGGGAAAGCGAAGGTGGGGGCGTGGGTGAGGTGGTTTTTGACAGTGGTGAAGGCCGTCTGGCAGGCCCCCGTCCACTGATAGGGGTGCTTAGGGGAAGTGAGTTGGGTGAGGGGGCGTGCAATCTCGCTGAATCCCTTTACAAATCGACGATAATAGGTGGCGAGCCACAAAAATGATCTGATCTCCGTCAGATTCCTTGGCCGTGGCCACTCCACTACGGCGCGTACCTTCTCCGGTTTGGTGCGTCGCCTGCCTCGCTGACGCGATGCCCGAGGTACCACACCTCGCGTTGTGCGATGTAACACTTACGTGGCTTGAGCTTGAGATGAGCCGCTCGCAGTCGCTGGAATACCTCTCATAACCTGGACCAGTGCTCAGACAAAGATCTACTGAACACTATCACGTCATCCAAGTAAATCAGGCACTGTTCCCATTGCAAGCCCCGCATCACCAACTCCATCAGCCGCTGGAACGTCGCGGGCGCATTGGTGAGTCCGAACGGGAGTACTCGAAACTCGAATAGTCCCATCGGGGTGGTGAATGCGGTTTTCGGCCGATCCTCCTCCGCCATCTCCACCTGCCAGTACCCGGATGCGAGATCGAGGGTGGAAAAATATCGCGCTCCGGCGAGGCTGTCAAAAGTGTCGTCGATGCGGGGTATGGGGAAGGCGTCGCCGAGTGTGACTGCGTTCGATTTACGGTAATCGACGCAGAACCGGGTTGACCCATCCTTTTTCGTTACTAGTACCACCGGGGCTGACCAGGGGCTCGCCGAGGGCTGAATTATGTTATCGCGAAGCATGTCCCCAACCGCCTCTTTGATCTGGGCGCGTTCGGGTGCGCCCACTCGGTACGCAGGGAGTTTGATGGGTCGGGCTGCACCGGTGTCAATTTGGTGCTTAACAAGGTCGGTCCGACCCACGTCCGAGTCGTGTTCACTGAACACGTCGGCATACTCCTGCAGTAACTCGCGCAGCCGATCGGCCTCTCCCCTAGGTAAATCCGCCCATGGTAGATGTAACGCGTCGAGCAGGGGAACGACCTCGCCTCGGGGAGTCGGGCCGACTCGCCAGGCCAGGTCCTGGTCACCCTCAGGACGACCGGGGTCCTCAGCCCAGAGTGCGAACACCGAGTCGTCAGAGTGGCGTGCGTGCAGGGGTACTGTGAGGGTTAAACATCCGCATAAACAATCGGTCCCCATCTGCGTTTACCAACGTGGCGGATCCCACGACCCCATATCGTTTTGCCAACTCCGGGTGAGGAGTTAGCATTACCTCCCCTGATGGTCGGAGAGCGGGGTCGGTGGGGGATGTTGCCACCGGTACCAGCATCTCGGTGAGCGGCCCGATGGTGACTGCCGTCGCCAGGATAGCGGCCACAGGTGCGAAGCGGGGGCGCGTCAACTCTCGTCCCAGGAACGGAATCCGCTCGCCGCTGCTCTCCATGGTGGCGCATCGCTGGCGGGGTTGCACGTTGAGTCCCAGCTTTTCTAGGAGGTCGGTACCTGCAATACACTCGTGACACAACACACTCGACACGTAGAACTCCTGGGTGCACACCTGGCTGCCTATGTGGACCTCTAGGGTGGCTCTCCCCAGTAGCCCCATTCCGGCTCCGCTCGCCGTGTGCAGTGCGCGGTCCATGGCCTGCAGGCGGCTCATGAGCGAGGCCACCGCCCCCGTGTCCAGCAGGATCTGGGTACGGCGTCCGTTGACCTGCCCCTCCACCAGCAACGTGGCCCCCGTGATTCCCAGCACCAGCTCCCGCAGCCAGTCACCAGGAGTCACCGCGCTCTGGAGTGTTGTTGCTGGAACCTGTGTGGAGATCACTCTCTCGCCATTATTCCCCTTATCGTCTATTTGTATCGGGACCGCGTCGATTGCACCCCTAGGTGGTCTCCTCTCTAGGGGGGCCTTAGTGTTTGACCTTAGCTCTTATCTAGCTCGAGCGACCTGAGGACAGTCCCTCATTCGGTGTCCCCGTTGGTCGCATATATGGCATGTTGGGGGAAGGGTGGCAGCTCTGTAGCGGGCTCTCTGCCCACTCCCTCCTCCCCCATTGCGCTGCTGCTCATACTCTGCTTCTAGTCGGGCTATCCTTCCAGTTAGCCCTCCTACCGTGGAGTCTAGTTCCCTTATCTCGGACCGGATGGTCTCAACGGAGGACAGCAGTTTGGTCATATTTCTATTCGCTTCCTCGCGTATATCTCCTATGCCGGTCTGTAGCCCGGCTACCCACCCCGGGGTTGTCTCGCTGGGTCTCTGGGGCTCCCTTGCCCGTCCCCTTACTGCGATGGCGAGCTCCTCGTCCGAGAGTAGGCTCACTATGGCGCACTCTCGTCCCCTCCCTCGAGGCTGCGCGCGCTCATCCGAGAGTTTTTCGCATTTGCGCGCGCGCTCAAAGAGGGTGTTAAAGGAGAGGCGTGCACCGTCTACATTTGGCTGCCACCACGGGGTGCGTGCCAAATATCGCTGGACTTTACCGGCGGCGAGGCCCTCAATTATTTTTGCCTCGTACTTCGGGTACGCGAGCTGGGTCAGCGTGCGTACGTCCTCGGCGTAATCTCGCAGATCCTCGCCGGGTTGGCGGCGGCATGCCTCTAAGGCTGCCTGCGCCTCCTCCTCGTCATACGTGCCAAAGCGCCGTTCGAGTTGGCACATTAATTCCTCCCACTGAGTTTGTGCGCTTGCGGGCAACGCTTCCACAAAGTCAGCTGCCCGCCCATCTAAATGTAGCTCTAACTTCTGCAATGCCTCCTCATCTGTCCACCCATTAACCTTTTTAGCCCCCCTGATGCTGCGGACAAACGATTTCCATGATGGAATCCCTTTGCCCGTGAATGTGCATTCTAATTTACCCTGGGTTGGGGGGCCTCTCTCCCTTGGGGGCGCGGGGGATCGTCCCGTTTCTGACACCAATATATGGGGGCCGTTGGCCCCCGGGGTCGTCCCCACCTGCATCCCCTATTCCGGTTGCGTTACCGCACCGCCCTAATACCCGCTAGGGTTTCGCCGGCATTCGAACGCGACGCCCCTACTGTTACAGCCTCGCGCAACGCTCCCACGCTGCGAGCATACGTACGCACAGCATCATCAATCAAACCCTATACTCCCCCTCACGCAGCTTCGCGCAACACTCACTCGCTACGAGTATACGTATGCCCGTCTACAGCCCTGAGCAGTACTCGCCTCCACGCCGAATAACCACGTTACCAATCGCGCACCTGTATCCTATACGTAGTGAACGTACGCGCACACACGCAGCTCCACACGCGACACCCACTCTTGCGCCACTCTGCGCAGCGCTCCCACGTGGCGAGCCACTGTATACACAGCACCACACGCGTTCACACTTCTCAGCGTGATCGCACGAGGCCACGATGAGCTATTAATGATTTATTGTCTGCTACCTGGGACTTGTTGTTGAGTCAGTATGAATCGACGAGGCTGGCCTACGCTGATACCTTTATGCCTATTCCCGATTTATCTGCTTATGATCCTAATTCACCTTCTTACTCACGGTTAGGTGCCCACGGCGGTCCGTTGATCCCGTGCTCGCAGCGTACCTCGATGCGTCGCACGGACGTCCGGGTCGCTGGGCTGGAGAGCGTCTCGTGGCCTGATGCTGGAGCAAGACAGGGATCTCCCGTTTTCGCCCCCTTTTTATCATCCCTACATCAAAGGGATGCTGCTCCGCCTGTGGTGGTCCCCTCCCAGTTTTTCTTTAACAATGGGTGCGCACCCGTTAGGGCGCGTGCGGCGGTTCCGGGCGCCTTTGCTATGCTAATCAGATGCGCTGCGTGTTGCGGCGTTTATTCTAATTAATCCCTTTCTCATGCATGGTGCCTTGGTTATGCAAATTATGCGACGGCGTCCATCACCAAGGCCTGCTGTGGAAGTTAAGCGCGGAGCCTCCGCATGTCTCCACCACTTGCCCCATCAATTGTGCACTATGCGCCCGAGTGGCCTCTTTGATTATTCGCAATTCCAGCTTTATCCTTTAATTTTCCTAATTTCCTTAATAATGGCGCCTACGCGCTCGAGTGTAATTATCCTAACCATCAGCGACTACGCGCAAGAGCCCCTGTTGTCATGCTAATTATGCCGTCCCGTCCCTCCCCTGCCTGCCTCGTCGATGCGTGTGTGGGTGTGGGGGGTGCGTTTCAACCGCAGTGGCCGAGTGGCCCCTCGCTGCGACCTTGCAATCTTAATGCTGTTCGCAGCGCCGCGAAGTAGCATCGGGGGAGGTCGTCCAATTCCCTGGTCACCGGAAACCGTGAAAGTTATCCCGATAAGGGCTTCTCGGATTAAAACCGGTCGGCCAGGTGACTTCCCCTCGGAGCTCTATGGGGGGGGGGGGGAATGCGTGCGGGTGTGTTCATGTGAGGTGAGGTGGGGGGACGCTAGGGTCGGCTCTGTCACTTGGTGGTGGCGAGGTCGGGGATGGGGCACCCGCCGAGCGGCTTCGTGGCGGCGGCATCACATTTACTTTACCAGATAATGCCCACTGAGATATATAGCTCTTTTTCAGAAATGACCTGGCCACAAATGATAGCCCAATTAAGTGTATTATTACGTGCAAATCTATAGCAGCCAATAACTCTAAATGCCTATTTCTAAGTGTGGAGTATAAACAGGAGGGGCCGGAAAAAATCTACATGACGAAGGAGAGAGTGAGAGAAACATACAAACTCCAAATATACAACGGGCATCAGGATCAGGATCGAACCTACAACCTGATATATACCGGGGCCGCCCTAATGCATCCCCATGTCTCTTCTTTTGCGTGTGTGTCTCCGAGTGCCAGCGGCACGTGACATAGCCACTCAGCCACTGACTCAGGCAGTCACTCACTCAGCCACTAATTCACTCACCCACTCACTCACCCACTCACTCACTCACTCATCCACTTACTCACTCATCTACCCACCCACTCACTTTCTCACTCCCTCACTCTCCCACTCACCCACTCACCCACTCACTCACTCATCACCCACTCACTCACTCATCCAGTCACTCCCTCACAAACGTAATCAACTTCTCACTGATCCAACCACCCATTCACTCACTCACTCACTCACCCAGTCACTCACTCACCCACTTAATCATCCACCCAACCACTCACTCACTCACCCACTTAAAAAACTCAATCACGTACTCACTCAACCAGTCACTCACTCACCCACCCACTTAATAAATCACTCCCCCGCTTACCCACTCACTCACTCACCCACCCTCTGACTTACTCAACCACTCACTCCCTCACTCATCACCCACTCACTCACTCACTTACTCACCCAGGCACTCACTCACCCACTTAATCATCCACCCAACCACTCACTCACCCACTAACTCATTCACCCACTAACTCACTCATCCAGTCACTCACTAACTTAATCAACTACTCACTGATGCAACCACCGATTCACTCAATCACTCACCCAGTCACTCATTCACCCTCCTAATCAACCACTCATCCACCCGCTCACCCACCTCACTAACCCAGTCACTCACCCACTTAATAAACAACTCCTCCACTCACTCACTCAATCACCCAATTACTCATCCAGTCACTCACTCACCCACTTAATCATCCACCCAACCACTCACTCACTCACTCACCCACTTAAAAACTCAATCACGCACTCACTCAACCAGTCACTCACTCACCCATCCACTTAATAAATCACTCACTCCGCCACTCACCCGCTCACTCAAACATTTATTAACTCATCGATCCACCCACTCCCTTTCTCACTCCCTCACTGTCCCACTCACTCACTCACCCACGCACCTACCCACTCACTCATGCACTCACTCACTCACCCACCCTCTTACTTACTCAATCACTCACTCACTCCCTCACTCACCCACTCACCCACTCACTCACTCATCCAGTTACTCACTCACAAACTTAATCAACGACTCACTGATCCAACCACCCATTCACTCACTCGCTTAATCATCCACTCATCCACCCAACCACTCACTCACTCACCCACTTAAATACTCAATCACCCACTCACTCAACCAGTCACTCACTCACCCACCCACTTAATTAACCACTCATCCACTCACTCACTCACTCACTCACCCAATCACTTAATAAATCACTCACTCCGCCACTCACCTGCTCACTCGCTCACTCACACATTTATTCACTCATCGATCCACCCACTCACTTTCTCACTCCCTCACTCACCCACTCACTCACTCGTCCAGTTACTCACTCACAAACTTAATCAACGACTCACTGATCCAACGACCCATTCACTCACTCGCTTAATCATCCACTCATCCACCCAACCACTCACTCACCCACTTAAACACTCAATCACCCACTCACTCAACCAGTCACTCACTCACCCACCCACTTAATCAACCACTCATCCACTTACTCACCCACTCACTCACCCATTCACTCACCCACTTAATCAACCACTCATCCACCCAACCACTCAATTACACACCCACTCACCTACTAACTCACTCGCTCATCCACCCACTCACTAACCCAGTCACTCACCCACTCACCCTGCCACTCCTTCATCCAGTCACTCACTCACCCACTAACTCACTCACCCACTAACTCACTCACCCACTAACTCACTCATCCAGTCACTCACTAACTTAATCAACTACTCACTGATGCAACCACCCATTCACTCACTCAATCACCCACTCACCCAGTCGCTCACTCACCCTCCTAATCAACCACTCACCCACTCACTCACCCACTTAATCAACAACTCATCCACTCACTCACCCAATTACTCATCCAGTCACGCACTCACTTAATCAACCACTCACTCAATCACCCACCCACCCACCCACTTGCTCAATCACCCACCCACTTACTCAATCACCCACCCACTCACTCACCCACTCACCCACAACATCAAAGGTCCCCCGTGTAGCCTGTAAAAGGGATGTCGGGGTAAGTGCTGTGAGCTGCGAATAGCAGCAGCAGCACCGCCGATGACGGCCGCCACTGTGGCACACACACAGGCAGGTGGGTGGTCAGCACCACCACGCCCGCCCAGCACCACCACGCACGGCCGCCTTTTTCTCTCCCCGAGTGGCGACTTTTTGTCGTTTCTTCCACCCACCGGCGCACCGGCTGGCGATTTTAGGCCGAGTCGACCTAAACGTGCGCACGCATGTCCGTTAAGAAACCGAGTTCCCCATTTCAGCACCCTAACTACCACCCACGCTCACCACATCTCTCTCGCATCGTCCCGTGTCAGTACCTGGCTCACCATCCACGCCAGTGCCGTCGTCCTACGCCCGCACCTCCGATCAGCACGGTTGGATACGTCCGGTGCCATTAGAAGTTCATACAATACACGATACACTACACTACCGTACACTGCGCAACATACACCACACTACACACCACACTGCTACACATTATACACTGCACAATATACACCACACTATACATCACAACTCTACACTACGCCACTACTCTACAATACACCGCTACTCTACACTACATTATACAATACACTAAAAATTACACTAGACACTACACTGCACACTCCTACTTTACACTATACACTATACTACCACACTATACACTTACACGACTACTCAACAATACACTACTACACTACTCCTGGAGAAGACGCGCGCCATGGGTCTCGACGTCTCTCGCCCCACATCTCGACCGCCCAAGTCGAGAGTGGTGGGGGGCTCCCCCTCCACCCCCTCCGCCCCCCCCTCCGAGGGGCCCCTTAACTCGCGAGTCGCCGCCGACAAAGGGGGGGGTGGGGGTGACACGGACGTCGAAGCGGCGACGTTGGGGACGGAGCGAGTCAGGGACCTGCTGGCGGTGTCTCTCTTCAGCCTCGTCTACTGCAACTGCCTCTGCCTGGGAGTCGTAGCCACGGTGCTTTCAATCAAGGTGACGGGCACGTGTTGTGGGGGTGTGTGAGGTGTGGGGGGGTTGTGTGGGGTGTGTGTGTGGTGTGTATGGTGTGTATGGGGTGTATGTGGTGTGTGTGGTGTGCGTGTGTGGAGTGTGTGTAGTGTGGCGGTGTGTGGGGTGTGTGTCTGTAGTGTGTGAGGGGTGTGTGGGGTCTGTGTGAGAGGTATGTGGGGTGTGTCTGAGGGGTGTGTGTGAGGGGTGTCTGTGTGGGGTGCGTGGTTGTGGGGTGTGGGGTGTGGGGTGCGTGTGAGGTGTGTGAGGTGTGTGTGAGGGGGGTGTGTGGTGTGCATGTGGGGTGTGTGTGTGTAAGGTGTATGGAGTGTGTGGAGGTGTGTTGTGTGGAGTGTGCGTGAGGGGTGTGGTGTGTTAGGGGTGTGTGAGGGGTGTGTGTGGTTTGGATGTGTGTGTGGTTTGGGTGTGTGTGTGAGGGGTGTGGTGTGGGTGTGTGTGCGGGGTGTGGTGTGGGTGTGTGTGCGTGGTGTGTGCACTCTCGGGGTGCAGAGACTCGGGGTGCAGAGAATAAAGTCACGGGATCTAACCACGTCATGACCCCAACCCCTCCGCCCCTCCCCCAGGCGAGGGATCGACGTTACGTGGGCGACACCCGCGGTGCGCACCGGGTGGCACGCGCCGCCGCCATTTTCAACGCCACCGCGTGGCTCGTAGGCGCCGTGGTGCTGTGCATTGTGGGCTTCTACGTGGCCTTCATCGTCGTGGTCATCGCGCGGTCACGTGACACGGCCTGGGCCTCACGTAGTGGAAGCAATGGCAGCGGGAGTGTCGGGACTAGTTCCCTGCCTCCAGGTCTGTGGGACCGTGATGAGCAGCTGATATATCCAGGCAAGCAGTGAGTTACGTGGAGGAGGCAGCCGCAGAGAGAGAGAGACACACGCACAAAACCTCTAATCCGCTCTTTAAAGATTAAATTGTTACGAATGTGAACCTCCTGATTAAACTGCTGGTGACTGAAACGAATGTTGTGAATTGCATTGAGGTGTCAGTGGTTTGTCCGACCCATCTGTGCAGCGCTCATGAGTGATGTCTCATTACCACACAAAGACCGAAAAACTCATCACACAGAGACCCACATACTCATCACACAGAGACCCACATACTCATCACACAAAGACCCACAGACTCACCATACAGAGATCCATAGTCTCAACACGACACAGAGACCCAGACAAGCGACCTGGCCATTGCAAAACGATAGCTCAACCGAGTGAAAATTCACAGAGGCAATCTTCTCATGAGTCATGCCGAATGACATTCGCTGGACTGGAGGCCAGGTCGAGTGACAGAGGAAGTGGTTGGTTTTGGGAAGTGGCGGAGTCAGAAGTGAGATCATGGGGAAATTGCAACATCCCAGCTGGCTCTGCCAGCATATGGCGGTACAGCAGAGTGGGTGGACTAATCCCATCTGTTCCATCTCACTCCCTCCTTCCCATGTGTGGACTAAACTCCATCTGTTCCCCTTCTTAGGTTTTTTCGGTAAAGTCACGTAGGTAAAACATCAAAATGAATGAAAATAAAATTCATTTTGATGTTTTACCTACGTGACTTTACCGAAAAAACCTAAGAAGATGATTCCTTGCAGTCACGAAAGCTTCAAATCTAGAATCCATCTGTTCCATCTCACTCCCTGCTACAAATGTGTGTGGACTAATTTCCATCTGTTCCATCTCCCTCCCTGTTGCCCATGTGTGGACTAATCTCCATCTGTTCCATCTCACTCCTGCTACCCATGGGTTCTCGTCAAGTTGCAGCCATACCCTGGCACAGATTCCAGTGGCTTCGGAAGGGAAGAGCGTTCCAGATGGCCACCGAAGCAGCGCATTTGAAAGCGCCGCACGATGATGATGACGATGCGGTGTAGCCGAGAGTAGTGTAGTGTATAGTGTAATGTATAGTATAGTAGTGTATAATCGTGTAGTGTATAGTAGTGTAGTGAATAGTAGTGTACTGTACTAGTGTAATAATGGTCACGGAGGCAACTTCTGGAATCAGTGTTGTTTATTAGCTTTCTTCCACAGCTCTCATCGTACGGGCTCCTCTGCTATCTGGCTCCTTCATGCTGTTGGCAGACAGCGTGAGAGGGAGGGATAGAGAGTGAGAGAGATGACTGTCACGGCCACGTGGCAGGCTCTGGACCCCGAGCTCCCGCGTGGCTTCCCCCTTTGTTCGTTCCAGCTCTCACCACGTGTTGCCCGTCTCCACCCCTTTTAATCCCTGGGTCACGTGGTGCGTCTCAGCCAGTCCTGGGTAACCTCCCTGGAATCTTACAGATCCCATCCTTCGGTCCCAGGACCATGCCTCTAACTCGTCCCCCCATTGACTGTGGCTGAAGCCAGCAGAGCCAATCATCTCCTTCCAGGTGTAACCTTCGCATTACGTCAGGGCCACGCCCCTACTCCTCTCCCCATTGGTTATGGGCCTGGACCGGTAGAGTCAATCATTATACTGGTAGGAACGAAGTGGACCAGCCTACAATAGATTATATCGTTCGTCTGTCCGTCCGATGTCCGTCCGTCCGTGTAGCAACATCGCCCCCTACTGCAAACACTTGGCATGACCCTACAAAAACCTTTAGACTTGGTGACGCTTTCCTGGCTAAACAAGTGTAACATTCCCTTATAATTCCCTCAGATAGCTTTTAATTAAAACATTAAAATTAATGAGGCTTTCCTGGCTAAACAAGTGTAACATTCCCTTATAATTCCCTGAGAGAGCTTTTAATTAAAACTTTTAAATTCAAATTTTACTCACAGCGCCCTAAAGCCTACAGCTAGGCCTAAAGCCTCGAACTACGCCTATCACTCTCCCTTCGTATCGTACCCCCGCGTGTGTGCAAGGGAGTTAATGTTTAACAATGTTACATTCCCTGATGCTTTTAAATAGAAACATTTAAATTTAAAGCTTTTACATGAATAATAAAAACATTTAATTTTAAAATTAACTCACGGCGGCCTAAAGCCTACAGCTAGGCCTAAAGCCTAGAACTAGGCCTCAACCTCTCCCTTCGTATCGTACCCCCGCGTGTGTGAAAGGGAGTTAATGTTTTACAATGTTACATTCCCTGATATTTTTAAATAGAAACATTTAAAGCTTTTACATAAATAATTAAAACATTTAAATTAACAATTAACTCACAGCGGCCTAACGCCTACAGCTAGGCCTAAAGCCTAGACCTAGGCCTCACACTCTCCCTTCGTATCGTCCGATTCGGTGTAGCAACATCGCCCCCTACTGCAAACACTTGGCAGGACCCAACAAAAACCTTTAGACTCAGTGGGGCTTTCCTGGCTAAACAAGTGTAATAATACATTATGTTTATATTCTTTGGTTATTCGTTCCTACCAGCCCACCCCGCAGGGTCCTGTTCAATGAGGTGTGACCACTTAATCACCCAGGTGTACCCTCACATTACATCACCCCCCCCCCCGCCGTGTAAAAAGCCAGACGTCTCGGCTGGGAAAAAGGGTGATGGGCAACTTCCTGTGGATAATGTTTAGGGCGTCCATGACGCGTAACAAGGTAAGGGGAGTAGGGCGCTAAACAATGCGCAGTTGAATTAAAACATCTTAGGGCACGAAACGATGTGTGATGAAAGAACGACATAACATTAAGGTGCCCCTGTAGTCCGGTAACAACATGGCGACAGACAGCAATGGCAACGGTGTTAGCGAAACGTGAGGGACTTTGATCGCGTACGCGACGCCGGTCCCTTTCCCTCCATTGAGCGTGGTTGCCTCGCCGACTGTTGCAGCGGAGAAGGAGTGGTTTTTCAGCGTCCTCCGTAGATGGAACATGCCCCGCTGGAGGTTGGTCGTCCGGGGCCTCGATGTTCTTCAGGACCTGTGTGTCTGCGGGGGGTAGAACACGACCCCGCTGGGGATCAATTGGCGAGGCAAGTGGCACATCCGGCACATCCGGCACGTCAGACCCCGGCAGGTCAACAAGTGGGGATGAAGGGCCAGTGCGTGGATCAAAATAAGGTTTGAGACGCGACGAGTGAACATACCAACGATGTCCGTACTGGATGCGAACACTCTGGGGATTCCGAACTTCCATTAACCTCACAGGCCCCCGCCAAGGCCTGTGCAGTTTAGGGGACGTACCCACAGGCACCTGAGGGCAATGGAGCCACGCTACATCGCCCACCGACCAAGGCATGTCACGTCGCGATCGACACGCGTACCTCTCGTTCCGTGCCTGCGTACGGGCCGTTGCACTCCTGGCGGCCTCCCGCGCCTCCGTAACCCGTCGAAGCGAGTCCCGCACGTGGTCGGGCAAGGAAGGGGACGGTTCTTTTCCCGTCGCACCAAGTTGCACATCAATCGGGGGCACGTTTTCCCGGCCATACATAAGAAAAAATGGACGCGTGCGGGACCATGTGGTACGCCAATAAGATGCCAGGTATGTGCAAGTCCCAATCGGTCTGGTTTTCGCTCACCGTGTGACAAAGCATGGCCAAAAGGGTGCGGTTAAATCATTCCACCATGCCATCCGTCTGCGGGTGGTAAGGGTAAGTGCGGCTTTTCTTCGTACCCAAAGCAGCGCACACGTCTCGGAGCAATTTAGAGGAGAAGTTACATCCTTGATCTGTGAGCAACTTCTCAGGTGCTCCCTTATCCATCACATATCCATTCAAGAAAGCCTCGGTGATGGATGAGACCGATTGGTCCGACAGAGGCCAGGCCATAGGCCAACGAGAAAAATATTCGACCCCAACCAAGAGGTACTTATTGCCCCTAGCCGACGGAGGGAACGGGCCGAGGATATCTAGAGCAACCAGCTCATTAATACGAGATACCTCGATCGATCGCAAGGGCGGAACGTCATTTTGGCGTGGTGGTTTCCGCCTCGCACAATCTTGGCATGACCGAATAAAGCTGGTGATATCTGCCGTCATGCCCAGCCAAAAGAAATCTTGCTGCATCGCGAGCAATGTCTTCTGCACGCGTGTGGATCAGATCATGGCGAAGGCATGACGGCACAACCAGGCATGAACGGTCCGACAACCCATCCGTACACATCAGCAACCCTGCCTGGTCAGTAAACAACTGCCATTTCCACCCCGACAAGTGAGATCTCGGTTTCCCAACCAGATCCCGCAGTGGAGCCAAAGAGGCATCAGCCCTTTGTTCGCGCAGCCACACCGAGTGTGGCAAATGCAGCGTGCCGTCGGCCCCAACCGGTGTATACCGGACGTCATCCTTCGACATCGCACCCATAACTGGACAGGGCGGGGTAGGCAGCGCTGCACAGCAGTGCGTACCCGTCAGACAGGCACAGGGAGGGGTCAAGGGCAATCTGGAAAGAGCGTCTGCATTGCCGTGGTGAGTACCTTTGCGGTATGTGATATCGAAGGAAAATTCCTGCAACAATTCCAACCATCGAGCCAATTGACCGGACGGTTGTTCCAATTTTAATGAGTATTGCAAGGCAGCATGGTCAGTGCGCACAAGGAATTTCCTCCCATACAGGTACGGCCGGTACTGGCGAACAAAATGGACGATCGCCAGCTATTCCCGGCGAGTCACGCAATAGCGCGTTTCGGCAGGAGACAAAACCCTGCTGCCGTATGCCACCACTCGCTCAACCCCGTCTTTCCGTTGCGACAAAACGGCCCTGATGCCGGTGTCGCTAGCATCCGTGTCCAGGATGAACGGCTGGGAAAAATCTGGGTAGTCGAGTGTTGGAGCGGTGGCCAAGCGATCCCGGAGAGACTGAAAAGCACGTTCTTCTTCCGGGCCCCATTTAAATCTTTGATTCTTTCCCGTCAGGACATGCAGAGGCTTTGCCAGTGTCGCGAAATTCTTAACAAACCGGCGATAGTAGGATGCAAAGCCTGTGAACCGCCGCACGTCGCCCACTGAAGTGGGCGTCGGCCACTCACGAACACATGACGTTTTGTGAGGGTCAGTCGACACACTGTCAGAGCTGACGATGTATCCGAGGTAACGGACAGAACGTTGCAATAGATGGCATTTTTTTGGTTTAAATTTGAGGTCAGCCGATCGCATCCTCTGAAAGACAACCTCCAGCCGTTGAAGGTGTTCTTCGAAGGTGCGACTGACTACAATGATATCGTCCAAATATATGAGGCACGTTTCCCACTGCAGCCCTGCTAGTATCAGTTCCATCAGACGTTGGAACGTCGCCGGTGCGGCATTCAAGCCCATGGGTAGGTGGTTCAATTCAAACAAGCCTTGCGGTGTGCGGAACGCCGTTTTCAGTCTGGATGCGTCATCGAGGGGGAGCTGCCAAAAACCTGATGACAGGTCGAGAGCAGAAAAAAATTCGCCCCCGACAAGGCGTCCAACGAATCGTCCATCCGTGGCAGGGGGTATGCATCTGCCACGGATATTTTATTCAATCGGTGAAAGTCAACAGAAAACCTCATCCCACCATCCTTTTTAACCAACACCACCGGCGTGCCCCAAGGACTGTTGGACGGCGAAATGATATCGGCCACAAACATGTTGTCCACCGCGCCACGCACGTGTTCACTTTCCACAGGGCTCATGCGGTGAGGGTGCATACAAATCGGTCCTGCCGCACTGGTGTCGATATGGTGTGACAAGAGCGAGGTATGGCCCAAATCAAAATCATCTACTGAAAACGCCGGCGTATTTTGACAATAATGAATGCAATGCGTTCTGCTGCGTGGATGACAAAGATGCATTCTCACGGCACAATTCGGCGATCCATCGATCGTCCGAATAAGTGGGCCGTGACACGCCAGCGGCCAATTACTCTGGGTTGGTCGCCATCACAGCTAGTGAAATCAGTAGTGGCATGGGCCAATACCGCACCAGCCGGAACGACTACTCGGTCCGGGCCCCCATTCAACACTTGTAAGAACGGGGCTTGCCCAGGCCGAACGATAGTTTGAGCCGCAACAAGGGAGAAGGCTTTAGCCACGGAGTTCGACGGGGACAGTAACACACCCACCGCTCCGTCCACAGCCTCCAACCGCTTCCGGTAACGCAGCGGGATGAGCATCTGTGTACCCGACAATGACATCAACAATTGCGTTAACGGTGTTCCCTGGGTGCGACCGGCCAAACAGGGATGGCAAGAAGGACATCCTACTGCCCCCTGGCATTTCCAAACAAGCTTGATCAACAAGGATTTTAACGGGCATCCGACGAAGAAAATCGGTGCCCAACAAGCATGGAACAGCCAACGAACGCGAAATCAGAACCGGCCCTGACACGTGATATTCTCTATAGCAATGCATACATCTACTCGTCCCAGGATACCCATGCTACCCCCATTAGCAGCAATGCATGCATCATTAGCCGGTCGGATCCGCGACGTAGGGATGGACAGAAGACGCACCGGTATCAACCAAAATACGCACATCAACCCCTTCAATAGTACCCGGTACCGTGGAGGACCCCGATGCGGCTGCCACCACCCTCCGAGCCAATTTTTTCCACTGAGTAACCGTGTGCGGCACTGACCCAGCTGGTCCACAATTACCATCAGAAGTACAAACAGGGGTGCGAGTGGATGCGTGAGGTGTTTGGACCTGCCGGGTGTCCGATGTGTGCCGACTTGCCCTAGGATACCGTGGATTCGCGTCCGGTGGAAGAGATGGAGGGAGGCCCGATGGGAGCTGAGAAGGTCGAAGTCGGCGCCGACAATCGCAGGCGAAATGGCCCCATCGGCCACATTTTAAACATGTGGTGGCCGCCCGGCGGTCGGTCGTCTCGGGCCCCCCGGCTGTGGGCTTCCGGCCCCGTCGTGCTGTACGTCCCGCCGGCATTGCGGGACCCATCGAGGAGCGGCAGCAATCACATCGTCGTCGCTGGAGTCGTCAGGGATGTGGACGACATGACGCGGAGCCCATCCCAACGGTTGACCGTCTTTCTCGGGGTCTCCCGTCCATGCCGCCATTTGGTCCCAGAGTTTCAGGTTGAATTTGGCGTCTAAACAGCGTGCAGCCCAACGAGACGTCAGCGGCTCGTGGCCGCACACCGGCAGTGAGATGTTCAATTCCTGGGATAGTTCAATCATTCTTGCAAGGATGAGAGGATCTAGGAGATCGGCCATAGCGAGCGCCAACAGCGCACCACGGTACGCCAAGGGTGATTCTTCCGGTCCTCGACGCCGCTGCATAAATTTCCTATGAGCAGCCGATGGTGGCTCGTAAAATTCCGCCATTTCCGTGAAGGCGTCCTGTAGCGTCTTCTTCCTACTCGCCGGGATGGAGCAGAAAACGGCTAAGGACACGTCGTCCAACAGCGTAGGTAGAGCCTCCAGCGCTTCCGACTCCGTCCACCGCACCGATCGGACGGCGGACTCGAATCTCCACGTGAATGCGCTCCAGTCGCCTCCAGCGACTAACTCTTTAATTTGAGGAAGGCGATGGCTGCGGTTACTATCGGAGGCCTTGGGCATGTTCGTTCTCGCCACCCGCGCAGCACGCGGCTCCGTCAAGATGGCGGCCGGCGCCGTGTGGCAGCGGCCCCGCCCAAGATGGCGGCCTCCTCCTCCGCAGCAGGTGCAATGGCGGACGCTGGAGATCTTGGTCGTCTGCCCTTGGATGCGTCCCATGAGGCCGACCCAGGGCAGCAGATGACGCGACCACCGTCACCCGTCGCCACCCTGCGTCCGCAGCTGGAGACGCCTCCTCGCCGGCCTGTCGTCGTTGCGCGGCGTCGGGGAGAGCGGCAGACGGCGGCAGCGGTCCCGTTGCTCCCAGCAGCTCGTCCTTGTCCGCATCGTCATCTTCTTCCGATGGAGGGTCCGGTGGGTTTCTTTTCTTCTGGTGCTTGGACATTTCGACTAGTGGTCCAAACGGTCTCAAGATGTACTGCTGACACCAATGTAATAAAGGTCGCGGAGGCAACTTCTGTAATCAGTGTTGTTTATTAGCTTTCTTCCACAGCTCTCATCGTACGGGCTCCTCTGCTATCTGGCTCCTTCACGCTGTTGGCAGACAGCGTGAGAGGGAGAGATAAAGAGTGAGAGAGATGACTGTCGCGGCCACGTGGCAGGCTCTGGACCCCGCGCTCCCACGTGGCTTCCCCCTTCATTCATTCCAGCTCTCACCACGTGTTGCCCGTCTCCACCCCTTTTAATCCCTGGGGCACGTGGTGCCTCTCAGCTAGTCCTGGGTAACCTCCCTGGAATCTTACAGATCCCATCCTACGGTCCCAGGACCACGCCCCTAACTCGTCCCTCCATTGTCTGTGGCTGAAGCCAGCAGAGCCAATCATCTCCTTCCAGGTGTAACCTTCGCATTACGTCAGGGCCACGCCCCTACTCCTCTCCCCATTGGTTATGGGCCTGGACCGGTCGAGTCAATCATTATCAATGAGGTGTGACCACTTAATCACCCAGGTGTACCCTCCAGAGGTGTGGACTCGAGTCATGTGACTTGGACTCGAGTCAGACTCGAGTCATGAATTTGATGACTTGCGACTCGACTTGGACTTGCATAACAATGACTTTGTCCCACCTATGAGATGTGGACTCGAGTCATGTGACTTGGACTCGAGTCAGACTCGAGTCATGAATTTGATGACTTGCGACTCGACTTGGACTTGCATAACAATGACTTTGTCCCACCTCTGGTACCCTCCCATTACACCAGTGTCGTTTATAGTAGTGTAAAGTAGAGTACTGTAATACTGTAGTGTCTTTAAAAATGTACTCACACCGACACGTTGTAACAAGTCACCTGCTTATACTTTATTCATCTATTCTTGCACCAGTTGTAGGCACTCCTATAACTATCTATACATTACTTAGGTTTCAGTGATTAATACTGAACCCTATGGGAGCTTTGGTCTGGCTCTGTGGGCCTCAGTGTCCAACACTGAACCATATGGGAGTCTCAGTGACTGAACCCTCTGGAAGTCTCAGTGGTTATCATAAAACCCTATTGGAGCCTCAGTGATTAACAGCGAACCCTATGGGAGCCTTGGTTTGGCTCTGTGGGCCTCTAGTGAGTAACATTGAACCCTATCGGAGTCGCAGTGGTTATCACAAAACTCTATAGGAGCCTCAGTCATTAACACTAACCCCTATGGAAATCTCAGTGATTAACACCGAACCCTTTGGGAGTTTCAGTGATTAATACTGAACCCTATGGGAGCTTTGGTATGGCTCTGTGGGCCTCTGTGTTTAACACTGAACCCTATGGGAGCCTCAGTGATTATTACAGAACCCGATGGGAGTCTTAGCGACTAATACTGAACAGTGATTAACACCGAACCCTATGGGAGCCTTGGTCTCTAGAGAGTAACACTGAACCCTATAGGAGTCTCAGTGATTATCACAAAACTCTATTGGAGCCTCAGTGATGAACCTTGAACCCAATGGGAGCCTTCGTCTTGCTCTGTGGGCCTCAGCGATTAATACTGAACCATATGGGAATCTCAGTGACTGAAGCCTCTGGAAGTCTCAGTGGTTATCACAAAACCATTTGAGTATCATTGATTAACAGCGAACCCTATGAGAGTCTAGGTCTGGCTCTGTGGACCTCAGTGATTAACACAGAACCCTATGGGAGTCTCAGTGATTAACACTGATCCCTATGGGAGCATTGGTCTGGCTCTGTGGGCCTCGTTGATTAACACTGAACCCTATGGGGGTCTCAGTGATTAACACTGAAACCTATGGGAGCCTTGGTCTGGCTCTGTGGGCCTCAGTGATTAACACTGAACCATATGGGAGTCTCAGTGACTGAACCCTCTGGAAGTCTCAGTGGTTATCACAAAACCCCATTGGAGTCTCAGTGATTAACAGCGAACCCTATGGGAGCCTTGGTCTGGATCTGTGGGCCTCTAGTGAGTAACAATGAACCCTATGGGAGTCTCAGTGATTATCACGGAACTCTATGGGAGCCTCAGTCATTAACACTGAAACCTATGGGAGTTTCAGTGATTAACCTTGAACCCAATGGGAGCCTTGGTCTGGCTCTGTGGGCCTCAGCGATTAACACTGAACCATATGGGAGTCTCAGTAACTGAACCCTCTGGAAGTCTCAGTAGTTATCACAAAACCCTATTGGAGTCTCAGTGATTAACAGTGAACCCTATGGGAGCCTTGGTTTGGCTCTGTGGGCCTCTAGTGAGTAACATTGAACCCTATCGGAGTCGCAGTGGTTATCACAAAACTCTATAGGAGCCTCAGTCATTAACACTAACCCCTATGGAAATCTCAGTGATTAACACCGAACCCTTTGGGAGTTTCAGTGATTAATACTGAACCCTATGGGAGCTTTGGTATGGCTCTGTGGGCCTCTGTGTTGAACACTGAACCCTATGGGAGCCTCAGTGATTATTACGGAATCCGATGGGAGTCTTAGCGACTAATACTGAACAGTGATTAACACCGAACCCTATGGGAGCCTTGGTCTCTAGAGAGTAACACTGAACCCTAAAGGAGTCTCAGTGATTATCACAAAACCATTTGAGTATCATTGATTAACAGCGAACCCTATGGGAGTCTAGGTCTGGCTCTGTGGACCTCAGTGATTAACACAGAACCCTATGGGAGTCTCAGTGATTAACACTGATCCCTATGGGAGCATTGGTCTGGCTCTGTGGGCCTCGTTGATTAACACTGAACCCTATGGGGGTCTCAGTGATTAAAACTGAAACCTATGGGAGCCTTGGTCTGGCTCTGTGGACCTCTAGTGAGTAACAATTAACCCTATGGGCGTCTCAGTGATTATCATGGAACTCTATGGGAGCCTCAGTCATTAACACTGAAACCTATGGGAGCCTCAGTGATTAACCTTAAACCCAATGGGAGCCTTGGTCTGGCTCTGTGGGCCTCAGCGATTAACACTGAACCATATGGAAGTCTCATTGATTAACACTGAACCCTATGGGAGCCTCAGTGAATAACACTGAACCCTATGGGAGCCTTGGCCTGGCTCTGTGGGCCTCAGTGATTAACACTGAACCATATGGGAGTCTCAGTGACTGAACCCTCTGGAAGTCTCAATGGATATCACAAAACCCTATGAAAGTCTCATTAATTAACACGAACTCTCTGGAAGTCTCAGCGATTAACACTGAAACCTTTGGGAGTCTCCTCGATTAACACTTAACCCCATGGGAGCCTTGGTCTGCCTCTGTGGACGTCAGTGATTAACATCGCACCCTATGGGAGTCTCAGTGTTTGTCACTGACCCCTATGGGAGACTCAGTGATTATCAGGGAACCCTTTGGGAGCCTCAGTGATTAACACTGACCCCTTTGGGAGTTTCAGTGATTAACACAGAACCCTATGGGAGCCTTGGTCTGGCTGTGTGGACTTCTAGTGAGTGACACAAACCCTTTAGGAGTCTCAGTGATCATCACTGAACCCTTTGGGAGGCTTGGTCTGGCTCTGTGGGACTCAGTGATTAACACTGAACCCTTTGGGAGTCTCAGTGATTATCACTGAACCCTCTGGAAGTCTCAGCGATTAACATTGAACCTCATGGGAGACTCAATAGTTAACACTGAACACTTTGGGAGTCTCAGGGATTAACACTGAACCCTATGGGGAGTCTCAGTAATGAACACTGTACCCTTTGGAAGCCTTGGTCTGGCTCTGTTGGAATCAGTGATTAACACTGATCCCTATGGGAGTCTCAGTGATTATCCCCGAACCTATGGGAGTCTCAGTGATTAACACTGAACCCTATGGGAGCCTTGGTCTGGCTCTGTGGGTCTCAATGATTAACACTGAACCCTGTGGGATTCTCAGTGATTATCACTGTACCCTATGGGAGTCTCAGTGATTATCACAGAACCCTTGGGGAGTATCAGTGATTAACACTGAACTGTATGGGAGCCTTGGTCTGGCTCTGTGGGCCTCTAGTGAGAAACAATGAACCCTATGGGAGTTTCAGTGATTATCACAGAACTCTATGGGAGCCTCAGGCATTAACACTGAAACCTATGGGAGCCTCAGTGATTAACATTGACCCGAATGGGAGACCTTGGTCTGGCTCTGTGGGCCTCAGTGATAATCACTGAACCCTATGGGAGTCTCATTGATTAACACCGAACCATCTGGAAGTCTCAGCGATTAAAACAGAACCCTATGGGAGCCTCAATGATTAACACTGAACCATATGGGAGTCTCAGTAACTGAACCCTCTGGAAGTCTCAGTAGTTATCACAAAACACTATTGGAGTCTCAGTGATTAACAGTGAACCCTATGGGAGCCTTGGTCTGGCTCTGTGGGCCTCTAGTGAGTAACAATTAACCCTATGGGCGTCTCAGTGATTATCATGGAACTCTATGGGAACCTCAGTCATTAACACTGAAACCTATGGGAGCCTCAGTCATTAACCTTGAACCCAATGGGAGCCTTGGTCTGGCTCTGTGGGCCTCAGCGATTAACACTGAACCATATGGGAGTCTCAGTAACTGAACCCTCTGGAAGTCTCAGTTGTTATCACAAACCCCTATTGGAGTCTCAGTGATTAACAGTGCACCCTATGGGAGCCTTGGTGTGGCTCTGTGGGCCTCTAGTGAGTAACAATTAACCCTATGGGCGTCTCAGTAATTATCATGGAACTCTTTGGGAGCCTCAGTCATTAACACTGAAACCTATGGGAGCCTCAGTGATTAACCTTGAACCCAATGGGAGCCTTGGTCTGGCTCTGTGGGCCTCAGCGATTAACACTGACCCATATGGAAGTCTCATTGATTAACACTGAACTCTCTGGAAGTCTCAGCGATTAACACTGAACCCTATGGGAGCCTCAGTGAATAACACTGAACCTTATGGGAGCCTTGGCCTGGCTCTGTGGGCCTCAGTGATTAACACTGAACCATATGGGAGTCTCAGTGACTGAACCCTCTGGAAGTCTCAATGGATATCACAAAACCCTATGGAAGTCTCATTGATTAACACTGAACTCTCTGGAAGTCTCAGCGATTAACATCGAACCCTATGAGAGCCTCAGTGAATAACACCGAACCCTATGGGAGCCTTGGCCTGGCTCTGTGGGCCTCAGTGATTAACACTGAACCATATGGGAGTCTCAGTGACTGAACCCTCTGGAAGTCTCAATGGATATCACAAAACCCTATGGAAGTCTCATTGATTAACACTGAACTCTCTGGAAGTCTCAGCGATTAACACTGAAACCTTTGAGAGTCTCCTCTATTAACACTTAACCCCATGGGAGCATTGGTCTGCCTCTGTGGACCTCAGTGATTAACACTGCACCCTATGAGAGTCTCAGTGTTTGTCACTGAACCCTATGGGAGACTCAGTGATTATCACGGAACCCTTTGGGAGCATCAGTGATTAACACTGACCCCTTTGGGAGTTTCAGTGATTAACACAGAACCCTATGAGAGCCTTGGTCTGGCTGTGTGGACTTCTAGTGAGTGACACGAACCCTTTAGGAGTCTCAGTGATCATCACTGAACCCTTTGGGATGCTTGGTCTGGCTCTGTGGGACTCAGTGATTAACATTGAACCCTATGGGCGTCAAAGTGATTTTCACGTTACTCTATGGGAGTCTCAGTGATTAACATTGAACCTTATGGGAGACTCAATAGTTAACACTGAACACTTTGGGAGTCTCAGGGATTAACACTGAACCATATGGAAGTCTCATTGATTAACACTGAACTCTCTGGAAGTCTCAGCGATTAACACTGAACCCTATGGAAGCCTTGGTCTAACACTGTGGGCCTCGGTGATTAACACTGAACCCTATGTGCGTCTCAGTGATTTTCACGTTACGCTATGGGAGTCTCAGTGATTAACACTGAACCCTATGGGAGTCTCATTGATTAACACCGAACCATCTGGAAGTCTCAGCGATTAAAACAGAACCCTATGGGAGCCTCAATTATTAACACTGAACCATATGGGAGTCTCAGTAACTGAACCCTCTGGAAGTCTCAGTAGTTATCACAAAAGCCTATTGGAGTCTCAGTGATTAACAGTGAACCCTATGGGAGCCTTGGTCTGGCTCTGTGGGCCTCTAGTGAGTAACAATGATCCCTATGGGAGTCTCAGCGATTATCACGGAACTCTATGAGAACCTCAGTCATTAACACTGAAACATATGGGAGCCTCAGTGATTAACCTTGAACCCAATGGGAGCCTTGGTCTGGCTCTGTGGGCCTCAGCGATTAACACTGAACCATATGGGAGTCTCAGTAACTGAACCCTCTGGAAGTCTCAGTAGTTATCACAAACCCCTATTGGAGTCTCAGTGATTAACAGTGCACCCTATGGGAGCCTTGGTGTGGCTCTGTGGGCCTCAGCGATTAACACTGAACCATATGGAAGTCTCATTGATTAACACTGAACTCTCTGGAAGTCTCAGCGATTAACATCGAACCCTATGAGAGCCTCAGTGAATAACACTGAACCCTATGGGAGCCTTGGCCTGGCTCTGTGGGCCTCAGTGATTAACACTGAACCATATGGGAGTATCAGTGACTGAACCCTCTGGAAGTCTCAATGGATATCACAAAACCCTATGGAAGTCTCATTGATTAACACTGAACTCTCTGGAAGTCTCAGCGATTAACACTGAAACCTTTGGGAGTCTCCTCGATTAACACTTAACCCCATGGGAGCCTTGGTCTGCCTCTGTGGACCTCAGTGATTAACACTGCACCCTATGAGAGTCTCAGTGTTTGTCACTGAACCCTATGGGAGACTCAGTGATTATCACGGAACCCTTTGGGAGCCTCAGTGATTAACACTGACCCCTTTGGGAGTTTCAGTGATTAACACAGAACCCTATGGGAGCCTTGGTCTGGCTGTGTGGACTTCTAGTGAGTGACACGAACCCTTTAGGAGTCTCAGTGATCATCACTGAACCCTTTGGGAGGCTTGGTCTGGCTCTGTGGGACTCAGTGATTAACACTGAACCCTATGGGCGTCTCAGTGATTTTCACGCTACGCTATGGGATTCTCAGTGATTCACACTGAACCCTTTGGGAGTCTCAGTGATTATCACTGAACCCTCTGGAAGTCTCAGCGATTAACATTGAACCTTTATGGGAGACTCAATAGTTAACACTGAACACTTTGGGAGTCTCAGGGATTAACACTGAACCCTATGGGGAGTCTCAGTAATGAACACTGAACACTTTGGAAGCCTTGGTCTGGCTCTGTTGGAATCACTGATTAACACTGATCCCTATGGGAGTCTCAGTGATTATCACCGAACCTATGGGAGTCTCATTGATTAACACTGAACCCTATGGGAGCCTTGGTCTGGCTCTGTGGGTCTCAATGATTAACACTGAACCCTGTGGGATTCTCAGTGATTATCACTGTACCCTATGGGAGTCTCAGTGATTATCACAAAACCCTTGGGGAGTATCAGTGATTAACACTGAACTGTATGGGAGCCTTGGTCTGGCTCTGTGGGCCTCTAGTGAGTAACAATGAACCCTATGGGAGTTTCAGTGATTATCACAGAACTCTATGGGAGCCTCAGGCATTAACACTGAAACCTATGGGAGCCTCAGTGATTAACACTGAACCCCATGGGAGTCTCAATGATTAACACTGAACCCTAGGGGAGTCTAATTGATTATTACTGAACCCTGTGGTGTCTCAGTGATTATCACTGAACACTTTGGGAGTCTCTGTGATTAACACTGAACCCTATGGGAGCTTTGGTCTGGCTCTGTGGGCCTTGGTGATTAACATTGAACCCTATGGGAGTCTGAATGATTATCACTGAACCCTATGGGAGACACGGAGATACATAGACAACTACACAAGCAGAGAGATACGCACACAGAGACACACAGAGACAGAGACGCACACATATGAAGTATCTGAATGACGGCGGGAAACCACTTGATGGGTAGCACACTTTATTTTCACTAGTCTTCCACAATAACACGTGTGGTCACTATTTCTCACACTCCACACTCCACCTGACACTGGTGGTTACTACAGCTCACGCTACACGCTCACTTGACACGCGTGGTTACTACAGCTCACGGTACACGCTCACGGGCACTCCAGCCCCGTAGCGTCCGTGGCGCTACAGACCCACCCCAGCTTGGGCGTGGGTCTCGACCTCTAGGTCCCGCGGCCCGGCCCTCACACGGACGTCCGGCCCCGGGTCCCAAGATCCCGCCTCTGAGCCACACAGGGCCCCGGTCCTGACAAGGACGGCGGGACTAGGTGTCTCAGGGCCCTATCTCTTCCTCCTCCATCTTCTGTCTTCACTGGTTACCAACTCCCCGTGCGCCTGCGCGCACCGCCTTATATAGCCTCCCCTCCCGGGAGACGGAGCGTATGCGGACCGCGACGTGAGCACCCCCTTAGTTGACCAATCCCCACGCGCTTCCACACGATCCCTTTGCTGTCAGCGCGCGTCACCGATACCCAGCCAATCACCGCCTCACAACCCATGACCCCGCGCTGACCTATGATCCTTCACCGTCAGCGCGCGTCACCAACACACACAGCCAATCAATACGCGCTGCCACACGATCCTCACCCCAGCGCGTATCACCACTACATCACCCCCTCCCACATAGCTCGCAGCCGGCCCGGCTGCTAAACAACACAACAACAACAACAACAAAATCCCCACCCCCCAGTGTGCCCCGTAACACAACAACAACCAACACAATGACACAACACCAGACGATAACCTATGTACAAACCGACGAACAATACAATAAAAAGTCAACAACAACATACAACACCAGACAACAACCTATGTACAAACCGACGAACAATACAATAAAAGTAATTCCGAGAAAAAAAACGTGTCCAGTGTCTCTGTAACTATCGATCCCCCCTCCGCTCGTTCCTCAACCGGGGTGATAGAGCGGTCGAGCGGATGGGGAACGCAGTGACGAGACGCTCCGGCCGCATCGGCCCCCATTCAGTTGGTCAGGAAAAGTTGCGCGACTTAGCGCGAGTCCGCCTGGCCGGTCCATCGTATGGGACGGGACGCTGACGACCGTCTGGTGGCTCCAGCAGCCCCGAAAGGCACGGATCGGGCCTGGAAGGACCGGCCGTGTCGCGGGGATCCGGCCGCCGGTGGTCGGCAGCTGTCAGTTCCGAGACACCTGGGAGCGGATCAG
Source organism: Lampetra fluviatilis (assembly GCF_964198595.1). Classification (NCBI taxonomy): domain Eukaryota; kingdom Metazoa; phylum Chordata; class Hyperoartia; order Petromyzontiformes; family Petromyzontidae; genus Lampetra; species Lampetra fluviatilis. The sequence goes on along the minus strand of NC_136295.1, from coordinate 715,897 downwards.
GCGGAGACATGTGAGGATCAGGCGGAGACATTTCCCTCCTCGGGTCGTCGGTCACGTCACATGCTCGGTCCTCACGACACAAAGGGAGGCCATATGGAGGCGAGAACGGTTTCAGCCCGGAGGGGTGAACGTACCAACGGCGCTTTCCCCATTTTATCTGAACACACTGGGGGCGTGCAACCCGCACGACCTCCACGGGTCCCCGCCATGGCCTCAACAATTTAGGCGACGTAGCCAAAGGTGCCTGAGGGCAGTGCAGCCAGGCCCTATCGCCCGGTTTCCAATCGTGCACGGACACCTTTCGTGCACGCAAGCGCTCGTTGGCGATTTGCTGCGACCTCGAATTTAGCCGTGCGGCCTCCCATGCCTCGGTCAGCTTAGCAATGTTAAATTTAATATGTTCGGCCAATTTTGAATTCGTTCGTGGCGCGGAAAGTCCCAGCTGAGTTTCCATGGGCTGGTCGGCCTCCCGACCATACATCAGATAAAATGGGGAAAATCCCGTTGCTGCATGGGGGGCCATTCTATACGCGGCGAGGACCCCCGGGACCTGCAGGTCCCAGTCAACATGTGCCTCGCACACCTGCTGGCACAGCATAGAAGTCAAAGTCCTGTGGAGTCGCTCCACCATCCCGTCCGTCTGTGGGTGGTACGGGGAGGTATGCACCTTCTTAGTACCCAAAAGGTCGCACACCTCCTGCAGCAATTTACTCGAAAAATTATTTCCCTGGTCGGTCAGCAAGCATTCGGGAGCCCCCTTGTCCAGGACGTAGCCCTGGACAAAGGCGTCCGTCACAGCCGCCGCCGACTGGTTGGCGAGTGGCCACGCCATAGGCCACTGGGTAAAGTACTCCACACCAACCAACAGGTACTTGTTACCCCTAGGCGTGACTGGAAAAGGCCCCAAAATATCGAGCGCAACGAGCTCGTTAGTGCGCGATACCTGAATAGACTGCAGCGGTGGATTTGACGCCACGGGCGGTGGTTTCCGTCTGGCGCAGTCTACACACCCCTTCAGTATATTTACCACATCGCTCCCCATCCCCGGCCAATAATAGTCACGCTGAAGCAGAGCAAGTGTTTTGTTTACCCCCAAATGCAAGAGGCGTTCGTGTGCGGCCAGGACAAGTTTTCCCCGCATAGCGGAAGGCACGACGAGTGCGTGCCGCCGGGACAAATTGTCCCATCTCATTAGGAGGCCCTGCTTGAGCAGCCAGGAGCCAGTTTGCTTTCGGCCCTCCTCGGGACCCCCCGCCCTGCGACGCAACGCTAGCAGGGAGCTGTCAGCCATTTGGAGACGGCCCCACTCAATCAGAGACAGTGAGAGCAGCGAGTCCCCTCCCTCAGGGGTAGCGGGAGCGTCACCCATCGGCGCATTCGCGGTCGCGGCCAACGCACCCATGCTTACAACACCTGGCGGTTTACAGCGCGCCGACCCCATTAAGCACGCACATTTGGGACAAGGCGACAATCGCGACAGGGCATCCGCGTTAGTGTGGCGCAACCCCTTACGGTAAGTGGTCGTAAATTGATAGTCCTGGAGGACTTCCAACCACCTTGACAATTGGCCCGAGGGTTGGGCGACCCTCAATGAATACTGAAGCGCCGCGTGGTCCGTCCGGACCGTAAAATGACGGCCATAAAGATACGGTCTAAATTGCTGTACAAAAAAAACAATAGCCAGCAACTCGCGACGGGTGACGCAGTAGCGCTGTTCCGCTGGCGACAAAACCCTGCTACCATAGGCGACCACCCGTTCGACTCCCCCAACGACCTGTGAGAGCACCCCCCCAATGCCCGTGTTGCTAGCATCCGTGTCTAGCAAGAACGGACTTGTAAAGTCAGGGTAACGTAAGGGCGGGGCACCCACCAAGGCGTCCCGGAGGGAGCAGAACTTGGCCTCCTCCTCCGGCCCCCATCGGAACTTGACTCCTTTTGCCGTTAGAGCGTGCAAGGGTTTTGCAATGGTGGCGAAATGCTCAACGAATCGGCGGTAGTAGGAAGCAAAACCAATGAAACTGCGTACGTCAGAAACCGACTTGGGCGTTGGCCATGAACTGACACAGCTCGTCTTCGCGGGATCGGTAGAGATCCCCGAAGAATCGACAATGTGGCCCAAGTATCTCACGGACTTTCGAAGAAGGTGGCATTTGGCCGGTTTAAATTTCAATTTAGCCGATCGCATCCGCAAGAACACCCCTCTCAACCGCTGGAGGTGTTCCTCAAACGTTTTACTGAAAACAATGACATCGTCTAGGTAAATCAAGCAAGTATCCCATTGCAGACCCGACAAAACCACTCCATAAGGCCCTGAAACGTCACGGGAGCGGAGTGAAGTCCCATGGGTAACCAGTTAAACTGGAACAGGCCCCCTGGGGTCCGAAATGCTGTCTTAGGTTTAGACTCGTCGTCGAGTGGCAGCTGCCAGAATCCCGATAATAAATCAAGAGTAGAAAAATACCGCGCACCAGACAATGCATCCAGGGACTCGTCCATTCTGGGGAGCGGATACGCGTCAGCCACGGAGATCTTATTCAGGCGACGGAAATCTACATAAAATCGCAATGACCCATCCTGCTTTTTAACCAGCACGATAGGTGCTCCCCAAGGACTGGATGAAGGCGAAATGATGTCGGCCGCCAGCATATCGTTGACGGCTGACTGAACGTGCTCCTTCTCGGCAGGACTCAGCCGGAAGGGGTTTAACCTGACCGGTGCCGCATCGCCTGTTTCAATATGGTGGCGCAACAGGTCCGTGCACCCAATGTCATATTTGTGCTTACTGAACACATCAGAGAATTCAATCAGCAAAGCACGCAGCGCACCCAATTGTACCCCTGACAAATCCTTTGAGTCCGCACACAGCGAATCGACCCATTCAAGGTCCTCCCCCGATCGAATTTTCTGCGCCGGGACCGGATCAACATGCGCAACAAGGCGCTCTTCCGCAGGGACCCGTGCCGCGTGAGCAAGCACAGTGCCCTGCTGAATAACGGCCGGCCGCGAACCAGCGTTTAGAACCATAACGAACGGGTCCTTGTCAGCCCGAACCAACGTGTGAGCCACCGACAAATCCAGACCTCTGAGAGCCCTATTTGACGGACCCAAAAGCACGCCCTGTTCCGAGGTCTCCCCACCCAATGGCTTCCGCAGCCAGAGTGGAATCAACATCTGCGAACCCGGGGGCACATGCACGGTCTGTGTCACCAGCGCTGGTATCGTAGCGCACGCCGTCCGAATTTCCGTTGGATTCGACAAAAATGAAATACGGCGACCCGATGGTAGCTCAATGCAACGTTGATCGATGAGAATTTTAATGGGCATTTTAGCCAAAAAAATCTGTGCCCAACAGACAAGGAACTGCTAAGGAAGAGGAGACGAAAACAGGACCCGACAATTTAATATCCCCTATGCAAATGGATGCCCGAATCTGGCCGACAATGCCCAACGAGCCCCCATTTGCCGCGTAAAATGGCACGTCCACCGAAAGCAGAGGTCGACATTGGACGGGGAGAATGTTGTAAATGAGGTCGGAAATTATAGTCGCCGACGTCCCCGTGTCCACTAACACCCTGACCTCGACCCCGTCTATGAATCCCGTAACGACCGATGAACCCGCCGACGCAGCCACTATCCTGTGACCCAACTCAGACCATTTAATGTCCCCCCGGTCCTGCACGAACCCCCCTCTCTGAACCAAATCCCCGACCCTTAAACGGCCCTCCTCCACCGCAAAGCGACGGCCCATGTGTGTCGTGCATGTAGGCCGAGCATGTGAAGTGCCGCGACTTGCCGGGGGTAGTAGGGATGACTTGGGGCCTTGGTCGTCGTCCAGCCGAGGTCCCATGGCGCGCTGACGTGGAGCGCGGCAACCGGACGCCACGTGGCCCCGGAGGCCGCAGTTGTAACATGTGATGAGGGACGTCGGAGGTCTCGGTTGCTCCAGCTTGCGGGCCGATCGCAGAGGCGAACGACCCCCCGACCTCCAGTCCCCCGGTCATCCAGCGGTGAACGCCTCCTCCCGTGGGCAGACGACTTGGGGCTCGGTGACCACCGGGCCCGGAGCTGAGGCCACGGCAGCAGTGCAGACGACACCCTGTTTACGCTTGAGGACCTCGTACGCCTGGATACTTGTAGCGACCCGCAATGAAGATATGTCGACCTCGTCGGCCGTGTTGATGGGGACCCCCAGGTCCTGCGCCAACTTGAGCAGTTGCTCCAAGACCATTGCATCCTGGCCCTCCTCGTCCATATGAGGGAACGCGGCGTCGGCGAGAGCCAACAACGCCGTGCGGTAGGCGAGCGCGGTCTCCGTGTCCGCCTTCCGTCGCTCGTAAAACTGATGGCGACAAGCCGAAGGAGGTCCATAGACCTTGGCCATGAGGCCCAACGCAGCCTTAAGTGTGGAGCGGTCCGACCTCTGTGCGGACCTGAAGGCCGCTAGCGCGTCGTCGTCCAACATGGCAGGCAGTGCCCGCAGCGCCGTAGCGTCGGACCAGGCCGACATTTCTTGATGCGCCAGAAACCTGCGTTGGAATGCGCCCCAGTCCCCGCCTTCTGCCTTGAAGGCTGTCAACGTGGGAAGGCGCTGCTGGAAGATGAGGTCGTCCTCTGCCACGTGGCTCCTCTCCGCCGCACCGTCGGTCTGCAAGATGGCGGCCCCTATGGCGGGTGGTTGATGGCGGTCCGTAGCGTGCGCTGATGACGTAAGCGGGCGCGCTTGGAGAACTCCCGCCACGTGGTTCTCGCCGTTCCCGCCAAAAGACGTCCGCGTGGTTGAAATGGCGGGAACTGCCAAGTCATTTTGGCGGGAATCTGTGAGGCGAGCCCGTTGAATGTCCGCCGACGTCCCCGCTCCTCCCGACGTGGTGATCTCCGCCAGGATGGACGCCGCGGCTAGTAGCAGCTCTGCCAGACGGGAGTGCGCCTCGCGGAGTCCGGCATCAGCCCCCAGCCGCTCGTCCGGCGGCCCCGGTGGGTCCTGCGGTGTCGGCATCTCCTCGTCCTCTCCCCCCGATGCCTGCTGGCCCGAGTCGTCGTGGTTATCCTCGTAGTCAATCCCGTGAGTCCGACGAGTCTTCCTTGTATCCATGCCTGGAAGACTGTTTCACTTCTGACGCCAGTTGAAGTATCTGAATGACGGCGGGAAACCACTTGACGGGTAGCACACTTTATTTTCACTTGTCTTCCACAATAACACGTGTGGTCACTATTTCTCACACTACACACTCTACCTGACACTGGTGGTTACTACAGCTCACGCTACACGTCCCACTTGACACGCGTGGTTACTACAGCTCACGCTACACGCTCACTTGACACGCGTGGTTACTACAGCTCACGGTACACGCTCACGGGCACTCCAGCCCCGTAGCGTCCGTGGCACTACAGACCCACCCCAGCTTGGGCATGGGTCTCGACCTCTGGGTCCCGCGGCCCGGCCCTCACACGGACGTCCGGCCCCGGGTCCCAAGATCCCGCCTCTGAGCCACACAGGGCCCCGGTCCTGACAAGGACGGCGGGACTAGGTGTCTCAGGGCCCTATCTCTTCCTCCTCCATCTTCTGTCTTCACTGGTTACCAACTCCCCGTGCGCCTGCGCGCACCGCCTTATATAGCCTCCCCTCCCGGGAGACGGAGCGTATGCGGACCGCGACGTGAGCACCCCATTAGTTGACCAATCCCCACACGCTTCCACACGATCCCTTCGCTGTCAGCGCGCGTCACTGATACCCAGCCAATCACCGCCTCACAATGACCCCGCGCTGACCTATGATCCTTCACCGTCAGCGCGCGTCACCAACACACACAGCCAATCAATACGCGCTGCCACACGATCCTCACCCCAGCGCGTATCACCACTACACATAGACAGAGAGAAACAACGCATCTGTGTCGAGGCCTTAAATATAGAGGGGGGGTGGGGCAGAAAGAGAGGGGGGGGTAGAGATATTAGGCAGCTGGGACCATAGCCACCAAGAAAACAGTTGGTAACACACTAAGCCGTGAAGAAAACTGAAATCCTGCAGCGCCCGCAAGGTCCCCCTGCTCAAGAAAGCACATATACATGCCCGTCTGAAGTTTGCCAATGAACATCTGAATGATTCAGAGGACAACTGGGTGAAAGTGTTGTGGTCAGATGAGACCAAAATGGAGCTCTTTGGCATCAACTCAACTCGCCGTGTTTGGAGGAAGAGGAATGCTGCCTATGACCCCAAGAACACCATCCCCACCGTCAAACATGGAGGTGGAAACATTATGCTTTGGGGGTGTTTTTCTGCTCAGGGGACAGGACAACTTCACCGCATCAAAGGGACGATGGACGGGGCCATGTACCGTCAAATCTTGGGTGAGAACCTCCTTCCCTCAGCCAGGGCATTGAAAATGGGTCGTGGATGGGCATTCCAGCATGACAATGACCCAAAACACACGGCCAAGGCAACAAAGGAGTGGCTCAAGAAGAAACACATTAAGGTCCTGGAGTGGCCTAGCCAGTCTCCAGATCTTTATCTCATAGAAAATATGTGGAGGGAGCTGAAGGTTCGAGTTGCCAAACGTCAGCCTCGAAACCTTAATAACTTGGAGAAGATCTGCAAAGACTGGGACAAAATCCTTCCTGAGATGTGTGCAAACCTGGTGGCCAACTACAAGAAATGTCTGACCTCTGTGATTGCCAACAAGGGTTTTCCCACCAAGTACTAAGTCATGTTTTGCAGAGGGGTCAAATACTTATTTCCCTCATTAAAATGCAAATCAATTTATAACATTTTTGACATGCGTTTTTATGGATGTTTTTGTTGTTATTCGGTCTCTCACTGTTCAAATAAATCTACCATTAAAATTATAGACTGATCATTTCTTTGTCAGTGGGCAAACGTACAAAATCAGCAGCGGATAAAATACTTTTTTCCCTCACTGTATAAGAATAGGTTTTCAACTTTTTACTGGCACTGAAACCTTTTTTACAAGGAATTATGTCGGCATTAACCAAAATACTTGTCAAAATGCAAATAAAAAACACTGATAACACTCGATTTAAAGCTTTCGTGACTGCAGGGATACATCTTCTTGGTTCTTTCGGTAAAGTCACGTAGAAGGGAAGTAATAAAATAATAAAAATAAAACATAATAAAACAATGTTTTATTATGTTTTATTTTTATTATTTTATTATTTTATTATTTCCCTTCTACGTGACTTTACCAAAAGAACCAAGAAGACTGATAACACTGATAATTGTTTTTTTACCCTTTTATCTGGCAACAAAACTGACACCTTTTTTAGAAGGAGTCATGTGGTTCCAATGAGGTTCCAATGGTGTAAATGCTTACCCTGAGCTCTCATACTCTGGTGGTGCATTGTCTTTGAGTTGTGCGCCTTTTGGCGTCATCTGGTCCAACACCATGTGAGACTAGGCTCTAAGGAAAGCTGTCTCGGATGTGGACCAATCAACTTCAAGGACAGTGCATACATTATCAGAGTTATGCTTTTTGTTTGCATTATGACTGCAGGTATTGTGGTCTATGCAAACATGACTCCTTGTAAAAAAAAGGTGTCAGTTTTGTTGCCAGATAAAAGGGTAAAAAACAATTATCATATTTTTTACTGGCAAATGCGGTTCCAATGGTGTAACTGATAACACTGGTCAACAAAAAAAAAATCTGGCCTGGACTTCTGCAGCTGTTTTAGACTAATTTCAGGGTGCTGATTCCAAATCTGATCTCAGATTTGCTCTATCACATCTCATTTTTATGCTATCGGCATACCCCATTTTCATTGATTTTACCCGAAATTAACTGTCACTTATGATTGCAAGTTGTTGCGAGTCAGTGACTGCTTTAGTGTTAAAATATGGTGCTGTATTTTTAGGATAGTGTGTTTATAATATCATTTTATGTAGATATCCACATTTATTTAATATTTTTCTTCTGCAGGGCGTGATCTAACAATGGATACAACATCCGAAAGAAGGAAATGCAGTAATGACCCAGATATCTTCTGCTACATCTGTGGCAGCTTCACTTTGCAGGATCAAAGGCGCAACATCAATACCTTTGTCAAGAAGGTTCATCTTGCCTACTTTAAAGTACGACTTGGAGACTAAGACAAAAATTGGGCTCCTCACAAAGTGTGTAAAACCTGTGTTGAAACTTTGCGATCATGGTCTAAAGGAAAGAATGCTAAGCTGAAGTTTGGTGTGCCAATGGTTTGGAGAGAACCTACAAACCATTTTGATAACTGCTACTTCTGCCTTATCAATGTAAAAGGTTTCAGTAAGAAAAACAAACAACAATTACAATACCCAGATATCCCATCTGCCAGACAACCAGTTGAGCACTGTGAGGAAATACCTGTGCCTGTATTTACTGAGCTACCAGAGATTGATTTTAAATCCCTCAGTTTACCTGCTTCTACAGATGATGATGATGATGCTCAAATCGAATATACGCCATCTGATGCAGATTGTGATAACATTTTCTCTGTTTAGTCAGCCTGAATTGAATGATCTTGTAAGAGATTTGTATTTGCCAAAGCAGTCTGCTGAATTGTTGGCTTCCAGGCTGCAAGAGAAAGGACTACTCAGACTTGGCACTAGTGTCTCCTTTTATCGTAACAGAGAAGCAGCACTACAAACGTACTTCTATTCAGATGGTCAACTTGTTTATTGTAATGATGTTGAAGGGCTTCTTCTCAATATGGGACTGCCCACATATGATTCAAGTGAATGGAGACTTTTTTATTGACAGTAGTAAAAGGAGTTTGAAATGTGTGTTACTTAACAACAGAAATAGATATGGTTCAATCCCAGTAGGACACTTTGTAAAAATGAATGAAGAGTATGCCAACATCAAGATTGTTCTGGATAGATTGGAATACCATGTTCATGTGTAATGCGAGCAAGGATTGAGGGGGGGGGGGAGTCTGGGTCACGTGGGGAGTGGGTGGAGTTAGGGTCACGTGGGGGAGAGGATTTAGGGAGAGAACTGGAAGGGGAAAGGGGAGTTGAGACGGAGTGAAATACGAGGAGGCCACGCTGGGCAAGACGGAGAGTGTGGCGCGGTTGCCACGCGGTGGGAGACGTCGACACCGACGGCCATCGGTGTCAGACGAAGAGAGCTAACGGGGCAGTGAGAGGCTAGCTGTGAAAGGGGCAGCAGTGACGCTAGATAGCGGGGCAGCGGTGAGGCTGCAAGGATTGCCTGACGGGGCAGCAGTGAGACTGCATATTGGAACAGCAGGGAGCCTGCACAACGGAGCAGCCGAGGGCTGTGGAGAGGTCGTCGAGCGGGACGCGGGCCTGAGCGAGACGCCGTGGTACGGAGACTCTAAGAACCCAATAAAGGACAACGGAGATCGACATCTGAGAGAGAGTCCTTTATTACACATGGATGGCTAATTTGTGTTGATTTGAAAATGGTTAATTTTCTGCTGGGTCAGCAAGGAGGTCACACCAAATACCCTTGTTTCCTGTGCTACTGGGATAGTAGGGCTACATTAGAACACTGGCTTAAAAAGAACTGGCCACCAAGAATCAGTTTGACGCTTGTTGACAAGAACATCAAGAATGAGCCTCTGGTTGATAGGAATAAAATTGTATTTCCCCCACTGCACATAAAACTTGGGTTAATGAAGCAATTCGTCAAAGCTCTTGATCACACTGGAGACTGCTTCAGATATATATGTTCAACCTTTTCAAGTCTCAGTGCCGAGAAGAAAAAGGCAGGAATATTTGATGGCCCTCAAGTAAGAACACTCATCAGGGATCCACACTTTGTTACAACAATGACTGCGGCAGAGGCTAGAGCTTGGAATGCATTCTCTGATGTGGTGCGGAATTTCCTTGGGAACAGGCGGACAACTATCGAGAGATTGTGGAGGAGCTGCTCTTGAGTTTCCAAGCACTTGGATGTAGAATGAGCATCAAGGTTCACAACTTACATAGTCACTTGGCCCAGTTTCCAGAGAACATGGGTCACATGAGCGAAGAGCAAGGTGAACGCTTTCATCAAGACATTAAAGTTATGGAAGAACGTTACCAAGGCCGATGGGACTCAAACATGATGGCAGATTACTGCTGGTCCTTGATGAGAGACATTCCACAAGCTGTACATCGGAGATCGTCAAAGAAGAGGTCGTTTATGCAGATGTAACATTACTATTGTGAATGACCTTTTTGTACATATTTTTCTTATCTTCACAATTCAATTCTTACATGGTAATATGCATTCACTCACATTGATATGCAGTCACTCTCACAACTTTGTGCTACGGCTCATTAAATGTTTGTTTCATCATTATTGTATATTGTATCTTATCTTTTTGTTTAGCTATTCGTATATGAGCATAAATTTGCTATTTTTATTGAAAATTCAATATTTGATATCTCAAAAACCTGATGTGATAGACAAAAACTGATGCCAGATTTGGAATCAGCACCTCAAAATTACCTTAAAACCGGTGGAATACCTTATGCCAGAAAAAGTGTGTTGACCAGTGTAATATATGCATTGTCCTTGAAACTGATTGGTCCACACCAGAGACAGCTTTCTTTTGAGCCTCGTCTCAAACGGTGCTAGACCAGAGGACGCCAAAAGGCGTACAGCTCAAAGACAATGCATTATCAAAGTAATGAGAGTTCGGGGTAAGCGTCTACATCATGATACCTCCTTTGCCAGTACCAAAATATACGAATAGTTTTTCCCCTTCAAATTTTTCTGGCAACAAAACTTAAACGTTTTTACAAGGAATCATGTCTGCATTAACCACAATACTTGTGGTGAGAATGCGAACAAAAACACTGATAATATATGCATTGTCCTTGAAACTGATTGTAGTAAACTTATAAATATAATGCAATACAACACAGAGAGTCATCTAAAACAACAGTCAACACCCTACCTGGTTGATTATGTTCTTCCAAAGATTGCTAAATATGAGAGAGAGACAAAACACAGACACAGAGATACAGACAGACACACAGAGAGAGACACACATACACACAGGGAAACAACGCCTCTGTGTTGAGGCCTTAAATAGAGAGAAGGGGGGGGGGGGCAGAGAGAGGGGAGGGGTAGAGAAATTAGCATGTCAATGAGAGAGTTGTGTGGAAATCCTCCCCGTAGCGGCTGGAGGAGGGAAATTGACCGATCAACAAACAAACCTGGCACAATTTAGAGAGAGAAATGGGAAGTTTGAGAAAACAGACTCAGTAAAATTTGGAAATTTAATGCAATGCAACATGGAGAGTCGGTTAACACAACAGTTAACGCATAGCCTGGTCGATTACGTTCTTCCAATGATTGCTAAATTAGAAGTTAAGTGTGAGTAGTGTGGAAATCATTCCCCGTAGAGGTGGTTCAAACTTGATTTGAAGCTTTCGTGACTGCAGGAATTACTCTTTGGTTCTTTCAGTAAAGTCACGTAGAAAGAAATTAAATTAAATAATAGAATTCGATGTTTCGATTGCAACACAAGCAACCGTCATTAGGTAAGAATGGATGAGAAAACAAACATAGTAAAATATATAAGAATAGGTTTTTCCCATTTTTTCTGACAACAAAACAGAAACCTTCTTATGAGGAATCATGTCTGCATTAACCACAATACTTGTGGTCAGAATGCAAACAAAAAACACTGATAATATATGCATTGTCGTTGAAACTGATTGTAGTAAACTTTTAAATATAATGCAATACAACACAGAGAGTCAGGTAACACAACAGTCAACACCATACCTGGTTTATTATGTTCTTCCAAAGATTGCTAAATTTGAGAGAGACAAAACACAGACACGGAGACACATAGACAGACACGCAAGCAGAGACAGACACACACAGAGACACACCAAGAGAGACACACACAGACACACAGAGAAAAAACGCCGCTGTGTCGAGGCCTTAAATAGAGAGGGGGGGGCAGAGAGAGAGGGGGGGTTCTAAAAGACCAAGGTTTACAATTTACAATCTACATAATATACAGACGTAAAATTTTAAAACGTAAATATCTTGGGAACAGTAGCCAATCAGTTATTTTAATTGTCATATTCGAATTCATCACATCAAAATCGATAATAAACAGCGTATTTCATCTCTGAAATTGTAGACCAGTGAATTATCGGGGCTTGGTCAAAGAGCTGCATGTCTAGATATTGCCTTTTGTAAGGTGGTCTTCATCAGACGGAGATAAAAGAAGGCAAGCCTCTAAATGTAACTACTTATAAGGGTTTCCAAAGTGAGTGGGCGGGGGACGAGAGTTGGGGGGGGGAGGAGAGCTTGTGCAGCGTAAACAGCATGGACGGGGCAGCCAGTCAGCCAGTGCTAATATAGGTGCAAACAATGGGGAGTTTGGAGGGGGACTGTGTGTACACAGCATGGGCGGGGAGACAATGGGGGAAGAAGGGGGTAGAGATAGGGGGACAGAGAGGGGGGTAGATATAGGGGGAGAGAGGGGGGGTAGAGTAGACAATGGGGGAGTTGGGAGGAGGACTGTGCGTATGTAGTGCCGTAACGCGCGCGGGGTTTGCAAATAGCGGTTGCATTATGTGCGGGTTTGCAGACAGTGCGGTCAGCTAAGGATAAGCAGGTGCAAGCGGGTGGCCTGGATGACAACAGACAGAGAGACGCCAGCAATTAGGGAAAGTGCATACGTAGAGTAGGTGCCACGTAGGCGAGAGATAGTGGCGATAAGGAAGAGAACACGTGCGTGAGGCGTGAGGAGGATGCCAGCTTAATGAGCGCCATCTGGGAGCACTTAATGAGGAGGAAGATAAAAGAGGAACGTGTGAGGAAGAGGAGTTGAGTTGGTGGGAGTGAAGACAAGAGAGAATTCAAGAGAAGTCCGGGACTCCGCTCTCCACACCTCATCCTCTCCAGTGGTGTTGGCTGATCCCCCACTGGAGGCAAGGGCGAGGATGGAGGAGTGAGGGTAGACAGGCTAGCAGTAGAGAGGCTAGCGGAATCCTAAGTGTGAGTGTGATACGGCGAGCAGTAGGGAAGCTAGCAGAGTGTATTGTAATAGGCTAGCAGTGGAGAAGCTAGCAGAGTGTGTAGTAATAGGCTAGCAGTGGAGAAGCTAGCAGAGCATATAGTAATAGGCTAGCAGTGGACAAGCTAGCAGAATGTGTGGGCTCCGTGACCGCCGGGTGGTCCACTGGGTGCCTGGCTCCTTCTGTCTCTGTGGCACACACTGCACGTTCTCTCACCAGAGGGGGGTTAGTCTCAGCGCGCTCCTGGGGGGCCGTTACCTGTCGGCAGCGTCCCCCCGTGAAGCACGGGCAGGCCTCCTCCACCCTTGCCTCAGCGCACACCGCGAGTCACCTCGACAAGGCGTCCGCGTTTGCGTGCGTCCGCCCAGCCCTGTACTCGATTTGCAGGTTATATTCCTGCAACTGCGTCAGCCACCGGGCCATCTGCCCCCACGGCTCCTTGAATGTGAGGAGGAACTGCAGAGCATAATGGTCAGTGCGCGCGAGACATTTCCTGCTGTACAAATACGGCCGGAACTGCTTACACGCGAAAATCACGGCATACAGTTCCTGACGGGTCACGCAATAATTCAGTTCGGCTCCAATCAGGGTCCGGCTGGCGTATGCGATGATCCGCACTGTCCCATCCTGCACCTGTGACAACACCGCGCCCAGCCCACTGCTGCAGGCGTTGGTGTCTAAAATAAAATCGGTGGAAAAATCGGGGAAAGCCAGGGTTGGGGTATGGGTGAGGTGGTCTTTGAGGGTGGTGAAGGCCGTCTGGCAGGCCTCCGTCCACTGATAGGGGTTCTTAGGGGAAGTGAGTTGGGTGAGGGGGCATGCAATCTCGCTGAATCTCTTCACAAATCGACGATAATAAGTGGCTAGCCCCGAAAATGACCTGATCTCCATCAGGTTCCTTGGCCGTGGCCATTTCACTACGGCGCGTACCTTTTCCGGATCGGTGCGTACCTTTTCCGGATCGGTGTGCACCCCTGCCTCGCTGACGCAGTGTCCGAGGTACCCCACCTCGCGCTGCACAATTTGACACTTACGCGACTTGAGTTTGAGATGGGCTGCTCGCAGTCGTTGGAACACCTCCCGTAACCTGGACCAGTGCTCAGACAGGGACCTACTGAACACTATCACATCATCCAGATAAATTAGGCATTGTTTCCATTGCAAGCCCCGCATCACCAACTCCATCAACTGCTGGAATGTCACCAGCGCGTTAGTGAGTCTGAATGGGAGGACTCGGAACTTGAACAGTTCCAACGGGGTGATAAATGCGGTCTTTGGCCGATCCTCCTCCGCCATCTTCACCTGCCAGTACCCGGACGTTAGATCGAGGGTGGAAAAATACCGCGCCTCTGCGAGGCTGTCAAAGGTGTCATCGATGCGGGGTATGGGGAAGGCATCGCCAAGGGTGACTGCGTTGAACTTTCGATAATCAACACAAAACCGGGTCGACCCATCCTTTTTCGTCACTAGTACAACCGGGGCAGACCAGGAGCTCGCTGAAGGCTGGATTATGTTATCGCGGAGCATATCCACGACTGCCTCTTTAATCTGGGCCCACTCAGGTGTGCCCACTCGGTATGCGGGGAGTTTAACGGGCCAGGCAGCACCTGTGTCAATTTGGTGCTTAATGAGGTCTGTCCGGCCCACGTTCGAATCGTGCTCACTGAACATGTCGGCGTACTCCCGCAATAACCCACGCAGCTGATCGGCCGCCCCCTTAGGTAAATCTGCCCAGGGCACATGTAATGCGTCAAGTAGTGGGATGACCTTGGCTCTGGGAATCGGGCCGACTCGCCAGGTTGTACTCGAGGTGGTAGGGGTCCTCAGCCCAGAGGGCAAACACTGAATCGTTAAAGTGGAGTGCGTGCAGGGGGTGTACTGTGGCTACCATGGTGTGCCGTCGCAGCATTGCCGGGTACTGTGGGGGTTAAATACCCGCATAAACAGTCGGTCCCCATCTGTGTTTACCAGTGTGGACGATCCCACAACCCCGTACCGTGCCGCCAACTCCGGGTGAGGAGTCAGCATTACCTCACCCGAGGGTCGGTGTGCGGGGTCGGTGTAGGGTGTTGCCACTGGTACCAGCATCTCGGCGAGCGGGCCGACGGTGACGGCTGATGCCAGGATAGCGGCCACGGGCTCGAAGCAGGGGTGCCCCGGCTCTTATCCCAGGAACGGAATCCGCTCCCCGCTGCCTTCCACAGTGGCGCATCGCTGGCGGGGCTGCACGTTGAGCCCCAACTTTTCCAGGAGGTCAGTACCTGCAATGCACTCATGGCACAACACACTCGAGACATATAACTCCTGGGTACACACCTAGTGTCCGAGACGGACCTCAAGGGTGACCCTCCCCAGCAGCCCCATCCCAGCTCCGCTTGCAATGTGCAGCGCGCAATCCGGGGCCTGCAGGCGGCCCACGTCAACCCCGAGCACGCTGCAGTGTGTGGCGCTCATGAGTTAGGCCACCGCCCCCATGTCCAGCAGAATCAGGGTATGCCGCCCGTTCACCTTCCCTTCCACCAGTGCCGTGGCCCCCGTGATTGCTGCCACCAGCTCCCGCAGCCAGTTGCCCAAAGTCACCGCGTTTTTGTGTACTGTGGCCGGAATCTGTGTGGGGGTCACTCGCTCGCAATTACCATTACAGTTTATTTGTGTTGGGACCACGTCGATTGCACCCCTTGGTAGTCCCCTCTCTAGGGAGGCCTTGGTATTTGACCTTGGCGTTTGTCTAGCTCGGGCGATCTGGGGACAGTCCCTCACGCGATACCCCCGTTGGCCGCATATATGGCATGCCCGGGGAAGGGTGGTGGCTCCATAGGAGGCCCCTTGCTCACTCCCCCTTCCCCTCCCAGTGCGCATTTGTTTGAGCACTGCCTCTAATTGAGACACCCGCCCGGTTACCCCCCTTACCGTGGAACGTAGCTCTCCCACCTCGGACTGGACGGTCTTCATATTTCGGTTCGCCTCCTCGCGTACTTGGGTCACCTCGCTGTCTATATTCCCTATGCCAATCTGTATCCCTGCTATCCACCCCGGGGTTGTCTCAAGGGGTCCCGGGGGCTCCCTTGCCCACCCCCTTACTGTCCTGGCGAGCTCTTCCTCCTCCTCTAAAAGCAGGCTCACGATGGCGCGCTCTCATCCCAGCCCTCGGAACTGCGTGCGCTCACTGGAGAGTCTCTCGCATGCACGCGCTTGACAAGAGTGTTAAAGGGGAGGCGTGCGCAGCCCACATCGGGCTGCCACCACGAGGTGCCAGCCAAATATTGCTGGACCTTCTCGGCGGCGAGGTCATCAATAATCTCGGCAGCGTACCCCGGGCGTGCGATCTCCTCAGAGTAAAGCGAGCATACACGGCGATGGGAAAAAGTCCTTAAAAATGAATGTGACAATATTCATACAAACAGTAATAAAGGAACCTGTGCCTAAAGCAAGAGTAGTTATCATTAATTCATGGCAAGATTATGCAATTAACGAAAACGAATGACTAAAATATTTCTAAACAATCATATTCATGTATCTCGAAGGGCAGCAATACTTTTCACGATCAGCTGATATTTAATGCACCACCTTGGAATGGCAACCCTTATTGAAACACAAAGATAACTTTATGGAACAATCTTATTAGTCCCGATATGCGTGTTATGTGTGTGGTCTTCTTTTGCCACTTGTTGACTTGGCGGCTTACGCGATACGGCGTTCCTTGTGCTGAAAATACCTTGGGTTCCCAGCAGGGCCGCTGGGACGGTGTGTGTGTGTGTATTGAACACACGGCGCTCTTGTCTGTGCCAACACTCTTCCTCTTGGCGTTGCCAGCTCTCTCCACTGCTGGTTGGTTGAGTTGTCGCGATGCTCGCCGTCGGCGGTGCGCGATGATTCCGTCGTCAGATAGCGCTCGCAGCTCGTCCGCTGGTCGCCGCTCCTCACTCTTGTCTTGGTTCCCAGCTGGTGCTTGTCGGTGTGTGTGTGGGTCGAACCCATGGCGCTCTCGCCAGTGCTGTCACTATTGCTCACGGGCGGCTGGTCAGGCTCTTTCCCCTGCTCCGTGCTCTCTCCTTTATCGTGCAGCTGCCAGCTTCACACGGGCACCCACTGGTGCCTCTCCTGCCCTCACTTCAGGGCTGTACTGGCTTAGGCTCTTTCCACTGCTCCATTCTCTCTCCTTGCTTTCGCCCTTGGCGTGCAGAGGACAGCTTCACACGGGCACCCGCTGGTGCCTCTCCCTCCCTTACTTCAGGGCTGCGCTGGCTCAGGCTCTTTCCACTGCTCCGTTCGCTCTCCTTTGGCGGACAGCTGCCAGTTTCACGCTGACATTCAGTGTTGCCTCTCCCACCCTTCCTTCAGGGCTTCACCTTGTCGTTGCTCAACTTTCGTGCTCTCCGCCCTTCTTCCAAGAGGGCTCTTGCTGTGAGCTGCTCGTCGCTGGCTGGATCACTCACTCTCAAAACTTGTAAATTGTATTAGCACACCTCTTACACAACTCTGATAGCTTAGTACAATACAACTTATCACAATCCTTGATTCTGCAAGCGACTCAAAACATCAGGATAAATGTAGAATAAAACGTTCAGTGATACTCTGCCGGTTCATGCCGAACTCAACTCTTAACAACACATCGTCCCTTCTCTCTGCGAGACACGACACCCATGGTTGATCTCGAGGCCATGCCCTGGACGCCTGCCCCTTGCAAGATTGCCTTGCATAATCTGTCCTTGTT
This sequence comes from Lampetra fluviatilis, assembly GCF_964198595.1. NCBI lineage: Eukaryota > Metazoa > Chordata > Hyperoartia > Petromyzontiformes > Petromyzontidae > Lampetra > Lampetra fluviatilis. Next base: position 698,201 of record NC_136295.1, on the reverse strand, counting down.
AATATATGAAATTATCTCCCCTCTGCGCGTCTCTTGCGGAAAAAAAAACAGATTCCCTCTGTCTCGTTCTCCTCCCGTGGCCACAGCGGCCTGGCTGCCCCCCTCCCCACCTTTTGACCTTTGACTGGCTGCTTTCGATCACCATGTTTATGTTTTTGTTTGCATTCCCTCCCCCCTGTCTGCCTTTGTGGTGTTTGCTATATCGAGGGGAGGCACTCCCCCTTAATACGCATTTATTACGATCATGTGTTGTGTCACATTGTTGGGAGACAAAGGCGGCCAGGGAGGCTCCGATTCCATGGAATACATATTATCTGGTCTTGTGTGTTTGACCTATTTTCCTTGTATCTCTTTTGAGTTATCCTAGGTCTAATGCCTCATGATTATTATTTGGTTTATGTTTAACCAAGATTTGTAATGTACCGTTGGATGTTAACTCTGGTATTTCAAGGGTTTTATTAACCTTTGCTCCCTGTCTGTATCCAGGGATCCGTGCTTTTTATTCTCGAGTTATATTTTGATATCCTGAGGTTGGAGATATAACTAAGTTTTCACTTAAGCTTCCTTGACTGCCGGAATTCACATTCCTTGGTTCTCTTGCTAAAGTCACGTAGATAGAAAGATACAATGAGATACAATATATGAGTTGAATAAGGGTGAAATAAAATAAGTAATAATAAAGCCACTAATATAAACTGCAGTCTATAATGTCAATTTGTTATTTTTGCTAAGTTTCGAACTTTTACCGTTAAAGAAAACGCCAGTTGTAATGTCCGTTTGTCCCTGCTATGTGCCTGTGTTTTACAGCTCTGGAGATTTGTTTGTGAACTGTCCAAAACGTTCAGGGAGGTCATGTCATGCGGTCCTTTGACAATCTGGAGATTTTCCAGATCATCGTTAACCCCTCTTTGCTCCGGAGTTTATTATTTAATGGCTCTTAATGACCTCCAGATGCTTGGTGTGGCTTGTGGGAGGTAGCGGGGTTGAGGGTGTTTGTTTAATTTTTTATCGATTATAAAAAAAAATTGCCAGAAATATTCTTAATATAAAATTTTGGAAAAAGGCCTACATATACAACAGAGAGACCAAGTGAGCTGAGTTATGTACTACTGAGGTAGTCTTGCCAGTGAATGGAAGCAAGGTATCAGACATAAAACGGGCCAGCTTGTTGGTAGGTGAGTTGATAGTGGAAACGATGGGCCGAAGTGGAGTACCTTCTTTATGGATCTTAGGAAGACTATAGAATCTGGGTGGTCTAGCAGTAGAAGGTTTTAGGGAGATCTGTTTGACTGGTTCGATTAGAGAAGTCGAACTGGTAACGATAGTATTGTTTTTTGTAGTCAGGCTGTTAGTAGGATCTTTGTTGATTTTGGTGTAGCTGCCATCATTAAGAAGGTCCTGGATTTTGTTGTTGTATGTGGTTTTATCCATGATGACAGTAGCATTGCCCTTGTCGGCCGAGAGGATGACTATGTAATCCCTCTTTTTCAATTTTGTGAGTTCAGAGCGCTCGTCTTTGCTGATGTTACTAATGGGTTTCTTAGTATATTTAAGGATGGTGGCAATTTCAGCTCTAGCAACGTCTGTCGGGATGTGTCCCAAGCCTTTGAGGGCTACGTCGACCTGAGAGATTATATCATCCATTGGGATATGTTTGGGGGTGACTGCGAAATTCAACCCTTTAGCTAGTACCGATATTAGGCTGTCAGAAATTGGGATGTTACTCTGATTGATGACAATCTTGTTCACATCTAACTTTTTAACGTGTGGATCTGGCTTCTTTTTTGACAGGAGGATGAATTTAGCGATAAAGTTAACTTGAAATTTGGTTGACATTGAAATTATCAGAGCAGACTGTCATGTTATCTACATGGTCCCAATCAGAAGTGGACATTCTATCTCTTAATATTAGGTGTGGTTGTATGAGTCTTGTCTAAATTATCAAGTTCAAATCGGAGCAATATTATTCTCTCTGAGATTAGTGATAGGCTGGCTTTAAACAAGATCTGTTTAGCGTTAGGAGAAGTGACAGCAGCAGATATGAGTGTAAATGCGATAGGTATTACCTTGTAATCACGGCATCTCTTTAGGAAGGTTAGCGACTCGATTAGTTACGCCTTCTTGTCCCGCTGCCTGTTAAAAGCTCTAACAGATGTGTGGAAACCCTCCCGGTGGAGGCGGTTCAATCTTGACTTGAAGCTTTCGTGACTGAAGGAATCCATACTCTTTGCTTCTTTCGGTAAAGTCACGTAGGTATAAAATAAAATAAATCACGACGTTTCGGGCGCAACATAAGTGTCCATCATCAGGTAGGAAAGCATGATCTGCTGCTGAGGCAGACTGTTTTAAAAGGTTTGAAATAGGTGTAGCCCAAGGGTCATAAAGAATTGGGCAGGGCTAGTGATGTTAATGTGAGAAATTAGCATGTGAATGTAAGAACGGAGAACGGCCTCCTCGACAAGGGCACGGAAGTGGCTATGTTAATGTGAGAAATTAGCATGTTAATGTAAGAACGAAGAGTGGTGCAATCCAAAGGCATGAGAGTGAATCCAAAGGACATGTGAGCATGAGAGTGCAATCCAAAGGACATGTGAGCATGAGAGATCTAAGAAAGAGGCATAGAGAGAGACACAGAGAGCCAGAAATAACAGCTGACATAGGCAGGTAAGATGGAAACATCAGTCAGTTAAGACTTTACCTGGCTAATAACGTCCTTCCAATGATTGCTCAATTTGTACCCATCTTCTCGGTTGAATTTGTGTCAGTGTTTATATATCTGCATGGCTTCATGAACAAATCTCTGAAGGTAGCCAGTCGGTTTGCAGAGTACCTCCGTCTTGGGAAAAATCAATGTCGTGTGAGCCCACAGCGTTGAAACAATGATCAGCAACGGCAGAGGTATTAATCCTACAATGTTTCAGATCTGCCTTGTGTTCACGAACGCGGTCCGAGATGTGTCGTTTCGTTTCCCCAATGTATTTGATTCCGCAACCACAACTCAGTTTGTACACACCAGGGTATTGCATGTCAGGAATCACATCCTTTACAGATGGGATTAAATCACGGATTTTGTGTACTGTGTTGAAACGAACCTGGATCTTGTATTTCTTTAAAATTTTGGAAATATTTTGGTAACCCCTGCTATGTATGGGTAAAGTGATGGTTTTGGTTGGATCCTCAGAAGGTTGTCTCCCCATGGCTGGGGAGACAGCTTTGTGGATTGTACAGTCCGAGTATCCGTTCATCCTGAGGGCTTACTGTACACGCTCCAACTCACTGGCTAGGTGGTGCTGGTTGGAGATGCAACGGACCCTATGGTGTAGTGTTTTGATGAGGGAATTCTGGGCTGGATGGGGGTGGGAGTCAGGATTTAGATAGGCATCCGTGTGCGTGTCATCCCTGTAGACCGAATGTCCCAAGGAGCCATCAGGTCTCTTCTCAATCAAAACATCCAGGAATGGTAGCTGGCCATCCTTTTCCACTTCCATGGTGAGTTTGATAGACGGGTGTATGGAATTGATGTAGTTGAGAAATTGGTTCAGTGCTGGCATGCACGTTCATCATCTGTGGCCAGATGATGAACGTGTCATCTACGTAGCTCTTCCACAAGGAAGGACGTATGGTGGATGTCTGGATGGCATCTGTCTCAAATTTCTCCATTAAAACATTCGCTACCACTGGCGATAAGGGAGAACCCATTGGGGTAACCCTAATTTTGTTTGTAGAAAGTACCATTCCAGGTGAAATATGTATTGGTAAGGCAGTGCCTTACCTCTTCTTAGATCTCTCATGCTCACATGTCCTTTGGATTGCACTCTCATGCCTTTGGATTGCACCACTCTTCGTTCTTACATTAACATGCTAATCTCTCACATTAACATGCTAATCTCTCACATTAACATAGCCACTTCTGAGCCCTCGTCGAGGATGTCGCTCTCCATTTTCACATTTACATCACTAACTCCGCCCACTTCTTTATGACCCTTGGGCTACGCCCATTTCAAACCTTTTAATACAGTATGCCCTGGCAGCAGATCATGCTTTCCCACCGATGACGGATGCTTGTGTTGCGCCCGAAACGTCGTGATTTATATTATTTTATACCTACGTGACCTTAACTTGATCGCTAAATTCAACCTCCTGTCCAAAAAAGAAGCCAGAACCACACGTTAAAAAATTAGATGTTAACAAGATTGTCATCAATCATCGTAACATCCCAATTTCCGACTGCCTAAAATCGGTACTAGCTGAAGGGTTGAATTTCACAGTCACCCCTAAACACATCCCAGTGGATGTTATAATTGCCCAAGTCGACATAGCCCGCAAAGGCTTGGGACACATCCCGGCAGACTTTGCTAGATCTAAAATCGCTATCCTCAAAAACGCTAAGAAACCCATTAGCAACATCAGCAAGGACGAGCGTTTTGAAATCTCTAAATTAAAAAAACAGACGTGACATTGTCATCCTCTCAGCCGACAAGGGCAATGCACTCATCATGAACAAAACCACTTACAACAACAACAACATTCATTACCTTTCGATTTAAAGCTTTCGTGACTGCAGGGATTCATCTTCTTGGTTCTTTCGGTAAAGTCACGTAAAAGGGAAGTAATAAAATAATAATAAAAAATAAAACATAATAAAATAATTCTCACGACGTTTCGGCCACAACGCAAGCAGCCGTCCTCAGGTGAAGAATGAAACACCACCAAGCTTGGAGCGTATATTTAAGCTGGGTTGGAGAGGGGGAGGTGGGAAGAAGAGCGCCTTGACAAAATCATTTGCATATCAAGAGGAATTTAGCATATGGAAAATGCGTAAGAGGTGGGCGGGGGGGTTTCAAATTAATATTATGCCCGTGCATTATGCAGGATTAGCAGCATCAAAGGGAGGGGGAAGGGGGGTAGCATTAACAAAGGAAAGGAATGTTAATAGTATGTAGCTGCAGTTACTAAACAACCACGTAAAAAACTAAAGTATAAACTACATAAACAACTAAAGTATAAACTACATAACATCATCAGTATACTTACTATACTCTACAATACTTACTATACTCTACTCGGACCGCATCCGTGAACATAAAGCAGACCTGAAACACGGTAGGACAAACACCTCAGCCGTGGCAGATCACTGTTATATCTCAGTGGGCTCACATGACATTGACTTCTCCAAGACAAAGGTTCTCTGCAAGCCATCTGGCTATCATGAGAGATTCGTTCATGAGGCGATCCACATATACAAACACAGAGACAATTTCAACCGAGAAGATGGATTCTGGCTTAGCAATCATTGGAAGGACGTAATAAACCATTTCGGATATTAACTGATTGTGTTCACGTTTACGGTGACTTTCAGACCGCGTTCCACTCACTGGCATTGTATTCTCCGCAGGGAATGGATTCTTTGCTCTGCTGCAAGTTTCCCACCACGACTCACCCATTGACACGACAGTCAATGGTACAGTGTATAATAACAAAATAGTATAACATTTATATGCTTAATACAATGTACAAAGTAATATATAGTATCGTAATTGTATAGTAAACATATAGCAGTGTGATACACATTATGGTGGGTAGAATAATACATAGTGTTATATTAAAATGTATAAGGTATAGGGTGGTTTATAGCAATACAGTATATAATTTAATGTTGGGTTTGTCTATGGCAGTATATAGTACGGTGTAGACTCGTGTGATGTAAGAGAATAAAGTTTAGATGGAAGCATATTATATAATTTTTACGACGTAGAATTGTAATGTATTACTTACTGTTAGTAACTCAGCTTATTTTAGAGTATAGTAAGTATACTGATGATGCTATGTAGTTTATACTTTAGTTGTTTATGTAGTTTATACTTCAGTTTTTTACGTGGTTGTTTAGTAACTGCAGCTACATACTATTAACATTCTTTTCCTTTGTTAATGCTACCCCCCTTCCCCCTCCCTTTGATGCTGCTAATCCTGCATAATACACGGGCATAATATTAATTTGAAACCCCCCCGCCCACCTCCTACGCATTTTCCATATGCTAAATTCCTCTTGATATGCAAATTATTTTGTCAAGGAGCTCTTCTTCCCACCTCCCCCCCTCCAACCCAGCTTAAATATACGCTACAAGCTTGGTGGTGTTTCATTCTTCACCTGAGGACGGCTGCTTGCGTGGTGGCCGAAACGTCGTGAGAATTATTTTATTATGTTTTATTTTTTTTTATTATTTTATTACTTCCCTTCTACGTGACTTTACCGAAAGAACCAAGAAGATTCATTACCTTCTTAACGATGGCAGCTATTTTTGATTTAATGCTTTCGTGACTGCAGGGATTCATCTTCTTGGTTCTTTAGGTAAAGTCACGTAGAAGGGAAATAATACAAATAAAACATAATAAAATAATTCTCACGACGTTTCGGCCACAACGCAAGCAGCCGTCCTCAGGTGAAGAACAGGTCTGTCGGAAAGACAGCGTCTGAATGAACACCACCAGGCTTGGCAGCGTATATTTAAGCTGGGTTGGAGGGGACGCTCTTCCCCCTCCAACCCAGCTTAAATATACGCTGCTTGCATTGTGGCCGAAACGTCGTGAGAATTATTTTATAATGTTTTATTTGTATTATTTTATTATTTCCCTTCTACGTGACTTTACCGAAAGAACTAAGAAGATGGCAGCTATACCAAAATCAACAGAGATACCACCAACCGCCTAGCCACAAAAAAAACAAAATACCATCACTAAATCGACTTCTCTAATCGATCAAACCAAGCAGAGCTCCCTAAAACCTTCAGCTGCGAGACCACCCATATTTTATGGCCTTCCAAAAATCCACAAAGTAGGTACCCCGCTCCATCCTATCGTCTCCACCATTAACTCATCCACCTACAAACTGGCCCGATTTCTAAGACCCTGCTTCCATTCACGGGCAAGTCCACCTCAGCTGTACTTAACTCAGCTCACTTGGTTTCTCTAATCAAGGACATCTCCAGATGATTTGCTTGTCAGTTTCGATGTAGTCTCTCTGTTCACCAATGTACCTGTACCTGACACCATTGCAATAATTGAAGACTTGGTTAAACAAGGACTGATCCAAATGTACCAACTTTGGTAAGGCATTGCCTTACCAACACATACTTCACCTGGAATGGTACTTTCTACAAACAAAATTAGGGTACCCCAATGGGTTCTCCCATATTGCCAGTGGTAGCGAATGTTTTCATGGAGAAATTTGAGACAGATGCCATCCAGCCATGGGGAGACAACCTTCTGAGGATCCAACAAAAACCATCACTTTGCCATACATAGCAGAGGTTACCAAAAATATTTCCAAAATCTTAAACACAAGATCCAGATTCGTTTCAAAACAGTACACAAAATCTGTGACTTAATCCCATCTGTAAAGGATGTGATTCCTGACATGCAATACCCTGGTGTCTACAAACTGAGTTGTGGTTGCGACAGCAGTTACATTATGGAAATGAAACGACATGTCTCGGACCGCGTTCGTGAACATAAGGCATATCTGAAACACGGTAGGACCAATACCTCTGGCGTTGCTGATCATTGTTTCAATGCTGTGGGCTCACACGAAATAGATGTTTCCAAGACGGAGGTACTCTGCAAACCTATTGGCTACCTTCAGAGATTTGTTCATGAAGCCATCCAGATATATAAACACAGACACAACTTCAATCAAGAAGATGGGTACAAACTGAGCAATCATTGTAAGGACGTTATTAACCAGGTAAAGTCAGATGTTATTTACGACTCTGTCTCTTTCTATGCCTCTCTCTTAGATCTCTCATGCTCACATGTCCTTTGCATTGCACTCTCATGCTCACATGTCCTTTGGATTGCACTCTCATGTCCTTTGGATTGCACCACTCTTCGTTCTTACATTAGCATGCTAATCTTTAACATTAACATAGCCACTTCTGTGCCCTCGTCGAGGAGGCCGCTCTTCGTTCTCACATTAACATCACTAGCCCCGCCCACTTATTTATGACCCTTGGGCTACACCCATTTCAAATCTTTTAAAACAGTCTGCCTCAGCATTGGATCATGCTTTCCCACCTAATGAAGGACGCTTGTGTTGCGCCCGAAACGTCGTGATTTACTTGATTTTATACCTACGTGACTTTACCGAAAGAACCAGAGTATGGATTCCTGCAGTCACGAAAGCTTCAAATCAGTTTAGATGTATATATTTCCTGACGTACCGTTGTTGATTATTATTATTTATGTATTATCAATAATTTAACATGTATGCAAATTGTGACCGTTATTGCCAAGAGTTAAACATGTGTAGTGATTGACTCGGAGACACTAGGAGTAGGAAGCACTATTTATGAACAGCCTTCAAAGTCCACAATAAACTCCAGCTCCCAGTCAGGATAGCTGGCAGACTACCTGACTGACGACGCCAAGAAGGTGAAGAAGTCGATGGCGACGAAGACTCCAGCAGCACGACGGGATCCCACTCCACACAACAGCCCGAAGCCCTCCCAGCGTGGCCTCCCTCCGCCCCAGCCACGCCCCCTTTCCAGAACCGACTCGCATGTTTCTGGGCTTCTCTCCCGTGCCCCCTCTGTAACCTTTCCCTAACATCCCTCTCTCTGGCTTGTCACAACCACCACCACGACCGGCATTCTGGCGCTAATATGTGCCACTCGCGAACATCACTTGCCCCAACATTCTGTTAATGGCTACACGGGGGTGATCTTTGTTTGTGTGGGGAACGGTGGTGCAGCGGTTAGTGCATTGTGCTATGAACCTGGCCACCCGGGTAGATTTTCGCTCACGGCCAACACCAGTGGCGATTGTCTGAACCGCCACTGGAGAGACAAAGGCGGTCGGGCGTGGTGCTGGCCACCCACCCAATCGTGTGCCGTGCCAGCCTTCATAGGTGCTCACAAACAGAACTTGCCCCAACAGTTTGTTAAGGCTATACCGGGGACCTTGTGGCCGACTGGGCACCTAAGCATCGCACATACTGCGAACTCCCTAATTGTACCCCTGTGGTAAACCCTTTATCCCCCAAGGGTTATGTTCTTGAAAACGCTCACGAATTCGTGAATGTAGAAACCTTGTTAAACGGTAAAAATGGGGTTACGTTCCTGGTACAAGTTAACATAGGGGGGAAATTGTAAATGTTTAATAATAACTACAATAAATATATTATACATAAGGAACAACGTATTTTTATTGTTGGTTATGATGATGATTTGACGACGATGGAGGTGGTGGTAATGGTTGTGCATTCAGGTGGATTGCTCCTCGAGAGATGGAATAAGAGAGGAAAGTGCAGATGCACTTTTATCTCTCATTGGACGCTTGGGAGTCACGATTAAGGATAGAGGACCTTCAGGATGCCGAGTGTGATCTGGAAATGAATTCCAGACTGAATCGGGAGGTAGCCAAACGATTGGAATATTGGGGCGATACCATCTCAAGTGCGGAATGTGACCATGAGACATTTCGGGAGACAGCAGAGGGGGGAGAGAAAGAGAGTTGTATCATCGAGCCTTTTGAAGTGAGTTCCAGCATCTTGTGGCCTTCTACAACGGCATTATTCCTCCTCCGCAGAAGTGGTCGTTGAGCAGCTGCACTGTGTGCCGAGCCATGCACGCAGCATGGCGCCCCTGGGCTGAGTGGCCACGCCGCACAAGTTCCACTGCTTGAGCCTAGACGTCTAAAGTTCGACATTGGACTTGGTGAGACCAAGATCTCTGATCAAGTCGTTTTAGGTATTTTTGGTTAGGGTAGTATGGGTTTCTCTCCTCAGCTCCACCTCTGAAATTGTCATCTGGATCTACGTCTTCCTCGCTCTCTGACTTGCTTCCCTCTTCTAAAGATGGCTGCTCACTCTCCGGAGGAGTGGCTATGGGGAGCTCATGGCAGTGTGGCAATGGGGCGATGGATGAAGGAAGGTCCGGATACGTCATATCAGGTGCATTCTTGCCAGTCCGACGTTTGGAAGGGTCCATCATGCAGAAGTAGCAGTTGCTTGAGTGGTCAGTGGATTCCCGCCAAATTATTGGGATAGCGAACTTAATGGCTCTCTTTTCACCTCTATACCATCCTACAAAAATATTTATTTCACTCATGACTAATGTGTAAGAGATTTTCGCAACATTTTTCATATATGATATATTTTTTCAATAACATTGAAAATTGTAAAACATTTAAAAATAAAAAAGACATAGCAAAATGTGTCTGCCGGATGCTTGCAGCCTCTTGATGCCATCTCAGAAAAATGTAGATATGTATACACTTCGGCAGCTGGAACTAAACTGAACTGGTGGGCTTAAGGCCCCTGTATTTATACTAATATTTATATTACTGGAAAGTTCTAGAATGTTCTAGAAGTTACTCCAAGTTTATTCAGCACTGAATCTATCTGGAATGTTCTGCAAAATAGGTACATTTAGAAATATCACTGTCCTGGCCACAAAAGCAAAGTTTATGGGGAATAATAGTCATTTTCTGTACTTTTGAGGCACAAGCAATTCGAAAATAAGACTTACTACCCAGGAACAAAAACTAATTGTTACACAGTGTAATCTACCAGCTATAATACACCCCTTATATGTCTTGCATCATTTATAGTCAGTCGTAAAAACTTTCAAAACTCAGATTTTGTACAATTGCATTTATTTTGTAAGAGAATGTAAAAATCACATCATACTCTTAGTTTAACTGTAGCTAAAATACCCAACAGCCATTAAACTGCTATAACTCACAACAATCAGACCAGTCCCATAGACATCATGCAGCAACATAAAAACGCAGCCAACCTTATCGCTAACAAAAGCGATACAATGATAAACTATACGTAACGTAAAACAATACGTAAAATATTGCATATATCTCCATTTAGCCTCGTATAATGTCATACTTAATTAAAAAAAAAACACATTTGTTTAAAGGCTTATTTCACAAGTGGAAAGCATAGCAAATATCTCATTCTGTGTGCATCAGTATCCCATAATATGGAAAATTCAACTTAAAATTATTAATGCTTAAGAAGCTCAGTTTCATGAAATATAGAATGCTTCCACCTGGTTACCGTTTGATTGTGAGGTCATGGGGATACATTGGTTGTCCACGACTCTCATGCTTTGTGTCTCATTTTCCATGACAATTCCAGGGGCTGCACTGGAGAACAAAAACATTGGGACACAAGTGTTGATTGTAGACAAATGGCTTCAGAGATGTTACTGGAATTACAATACGTCTATATCAACTTCTGAGAGGACTACTGTGGAGATGGAGGTGGATGTGCATAGCTCATGTGCAGGAGTGAGATGGATTGGTCGCATTGCAAGGACCATGACGAATGGCAACGGAGATGCCTTCATCCATCAGTGGATAGATAATGGCAGAGAACATCAATGTTTATAAACAATGTGGTTATGGAGGCTCATATGCAGATACCAAATTACTTTTCATAGTTAACCAGTCTGATACCCATAAGACACCTCAACACCATAACACAGGGCTGCCCCTTTCTTTGGTTCCAATACATTAACATTAGCTGCCCTGCCCATCTCTAAACCTTTATAAACAGCCTGCCTCAGCAGCTTTCCCCCTCTTTTTTTCTCCTGATGACAATTGCTTGTGTTGCGATCGAAACGTCGTGATAATTTTTATTCACTTTATTTACATTTTTATTCGTATTATCTTATTATTTTTTTCTACCTACGTGACTTTACTGTAATAACCATAGAAAATGAATTCCTGCATTCACGGAAGTTTGAAGTCAAAATTTAAATGGAGATCATTCTCGGTCACATGCATGCTCGTGCACTGTGCAGACATTGTTATCCATATGCATTAACCTTCTCATAGAAAATAAGGATAGTTAAATGTAGGTGTAAAACACTCAAACCCACATTTGGCATATTTCAGCGACTACAGGCCTTAATTCCCCATCTTGGAAAACGGTGATGAAAACGGAAAGGTGCAGTCAAAATGAGGCGTGAACTACACTCCGTTACCATAGCTCTTGTGGCGCATGCTGACATCTCCATAAAACGATTACCTAACTGCTACTGAGCTTTTGTTGTCCAATGCAACCACGTAGCCAGCGCTGCTGCCCTCTCCCAGCTGAATGAGGCTAACGGTCATCGTAATAAGCCCTTGGAATTACCCCAGCCACCAAAATACATGACCTAAAATGTAGTGGTTGTGAATACTCACATTACTTCCAATATTTCTAATAAGATTATGAATGACAAAAACAGTATTAGCATTTCAGCATTATGAATATCTGCAACAGTAACAATAAGTAGGTTTTACTTGAACGTCCTTCATTTAAACTCTTGACCAATTGTTTAGTATTGTATGAAACCTGACTCTACACAACAGTAACATCTATATAAAGGACAGTAACCTACTTTCTGTACAGTCAACCCTTGCGATGTGCGAGTTCTGGATTCGCGAGTTTTGCATATTCACGAGTTACTAAATGTATACTAATTCCCTATTCGCTACCCGCCGGACTCCAGTGTTCGCGAGTGTACGGAGTGCTGACAGACCACCCACGTCGGTGTGGGTGGTCTGCAAGCACGCAGAATGTTACTATAGTACAGTACTGTACATGTTACGCTAGAAACTGTCTGCGAAGATTAAGCACAACTCCTCTGCTGCCTGCTGAGTTCTCAGTGTCACAGTAATCCTGCTCTTGTACATTTTTACTTTATATATACTTAGTCGACTCGTTTATATATTTTGTTATGAGTCGACTGTGAAGTCCATTAAAAAGAACGTGATTGCAATCAGGGAAAGTGTTTGCGGTTATCGCTCCCCAGTGCTAAAATGATAACTGTGTGGGCGTTGTTATCAAACACTTGGATCTCCCGAGGAGTTATCCTCCTGAATTCCTCACCATCACCACCACCTCCATCATCGTCAAATCATCATAAAAAGTTATTAAAGTGTTCTTTATAATGTATTTATTGTAGCCATTGTTATTAAACATTTACCATGTCCACTCGTACCAGGAACGTAACCCAATTTTTCCCAAATGAGCAAGGTTTATGCATGCGCGGATTCTGCAGCGTTTTCAAGAACCTTACCCTCACAGATAGAGTTTACTCTACTAACCTAGGAAGCACAACACATTAACTCAATGAGATCAACCAACCCTACCTTCCAGTCCCTGGTGCACTAAATAACACCACCACACCCACAAGACAGGGTGTCAGTGGGTGATTTTATAACGTTTTAATAGTGTCAGCATCACAACAGCAGCTAAGGGTATGACTAAACAGTTTACCAGTTCCAGGTTCCCCTAAATAATGACCCGTCAGTTTCCTCCAAGAAATGGATGAGAATGTTATCGAGGCAGCATTCCGTTGATACATCACATAGGTCCACACATTCTGCTGGATAAACATAACTGCATTACCGACCCATTGCTGGCTCCGTGACCCTTGCTCAGCTTTGGCGTGCCCTTTTAACTTGACCTTGCAGGTAATTACTATTGACAAGGAAGCGGTGATGCTTCGGACATTTTCCAGTATAACATGGAAAAAACAGCCAACAGAGGGCAAAATTAACAAAGATGTATGGTGAACTTTATGATGGGAATCAGGGTCTACATTTCTTGAAAGCAACCTGCACATTGATTACATTAATATCTCAACAGCTTTTTATCACGTTGTCACGCTGTTACAAGAATCCCCCGCTATATTTTGACGAAATTTGCGTTGTTTCGCCGATACGTGGCTGCTTAGGGAACACATTTCCTTACAAGTGTAATGTTTCGCATGAAAGATTGTGCAATGATGAGGAGCTGTCAAATGATCTGGTACAGCTGGAACGAGCTGAGGAAGAGGCCAATGAAACGATACCACCATGAACATTGACCAGTGCCATTTACTGCTACACGAAGCTGTACCAGCAGCAGCAGAAGATAAATGATATCCAGCTGTCTTTGGACAGACTTGTTCACCGTTCTGCAATCGAGCCAGATGGTCCGGAGAAGAGCCCAGAGGAGAGGCAGCTTCATTTCTGGTGGACATTCCCGTGGCTCCAGCTTCATCATCAGATGAATAGGCCGGTGAACCTGCCCCTTCATCTGCAAAACTCTACCACTGCTGCCCATCGATCAGCAAGCTTCTTAACCATATCTTGCAAGTTTTACCTAGTTATTTGTATTATTTATTAGTTAATATGTATATTAACCTATAATCATATGCATTTGTGTGCACTTCACGACATTTAGTCACGTATTTCTCTCCCAAAATTGTCAGCTAGGAACACAACCCGCCATTTAAAAATTACGTCGATGGGAAATGAGTCCGCTTTAAGTAATTTCGAGTTGAGTAGCATTTCCCAGGAACGCAACCCTTATATATAGCGGGGGGATTCCTGTATTCATCAAAACTAGTTGTGATGTCTGATAAGTTCCAGTCTTTATGTGCCATGAGGGCAGAGTTGAAGGCTTGCTGACAGCTCGGTTTGAAAAAACATGCGATTGTTGGGAATTCCCAAACACATCCTTCACAAGCCCTCTCTTTAGACATATGCCCCGACATCACTAGTATAAGCCATGAACATTTAAACTCGGTCCCAAGATCTCCTGCATCCAATTTTCCCATTTTTGATGGAACCCAATGGTGTTTCTCTTTTTTACATATGGTGGGATGCAAGACAAACATTATCTCTTATTCAGTACCACCCCATGGACTTTTTTCAAAAACTTTAAAGCATCACATTAGAAAGTCAAAAAGGATAAAAAATAACAAAGCACAGATTCTCTCACAAGCACACAGCAAGATTTGCATGGGGGTGACAGGCTTAGGATCCGGTGCCATTATCAAGTCAATGTCTTGACGCCCTCTAAAAGCCAAACAGGTATAGTGATACGTGTCAAAAGTTTTGAGATAGTAATGAGTCACTGCTGTAGTACATCCACTGCTCTGCCCTCTTAAAAGCCGCACACCACTGTTGCGGTCGTGGTGAAGTTGGGAGAACCATCATTGATGGTGCAGAGCTATCAGAGGCCAACACGTCCTACCTTGTGAGATATCGAAAAACAGGAAATCATTAGATTGGCCAGCACACACACGATCAGAACCTTGGGCACCCAGGTCTTTTCCATTATTTGTACAAGAGGACGTCACGTGTTCATCTCTGCAATGTTAAAGTGCAAGGTCAACTAAGTTGGTTACATTTGTGAGTTGTATATAAATTGTGGTTGCCATAGTGAAGGGCACCTGCCGCAGGCTTCAGTTTGGTTTCACACAGTGTGAGCTGCTGTGCACATATGGGCCTAACAAATTCTAACTGTTATACTCAACGAGATCTTACTCTCCAATTTCATCAATGGGATATATGCGCAATGAGTCGTGTTTCACTTTATATTTCATTGAAGACAACTGGCAGGTATGGAGTGGCAGTCTGTGGTGGAGTGCAATGGGGTTGCGAATCTGTGAAAGACTGGTATGCCCGTTATGTAAGGAACACTTACAATAAGCCACCAAAAATCATAGCAGATTAGTACCAAATACCTTAAATATGGATTAATGCATCTGACAATTCCTGTGGGAGTATCGTTTTAAAATCCTGTACTCATGACTCCCCCAGTTACATTGAGGTGCTCAGTGACACGTGTGCATACCAAGTGCACCTTGCACTCGATCCCCTAAAGCACAAGGCTTTATTATCCACCTGAACCAATCCCGAGTTCAAGTATCCCATCTCACGTCACAGTTGCTATTGCAACACAATTTAATTAATACATTGGTGCCTCAACTATTTATACATTCTAGCACTAAAATTAATTACGGTGCCCAATGACAACAGCGTCGAAACTAATTTCCCCCATTCTTCAATACAGCTCAGTAGCGATCATTTAAGTCAGAGAGAGGTGATTGCCGACCACCGATATAAACTAGGGCATCAGAACTCCATTCTGAACCTTGACACACTCTTTCAGCCTCTAAAATATTCCACTAAAAAAGAGTGCACTCGTACTAACACCCGAGACCACTATCTAAACATGAAAAAGATGCCAGAATATCACGCGTATAAAATGTTAACGCTACTGAAGAGCCAGTGACATTACCAATGCCCTGGATGTTTATGAACAGCTGGACCAACAACAATCATTACATCAACACAATTGATCACTTCACTGCAATTTGATGTTTGGGAGCAAAATGTGTCTGAGCCTATTGTACAGACACCAGTCAGTGATGTAAATATTTTAAGACTTCAGTATCAATTCCACAAAAAAAATCGAAGCTTGTGTCAAGTCTAATAATGTCAACTTAACACGTAGGCTTTCGCAACCAATATTATCCATAAGAGGTTTTTGCGTTAGATCGTGTTGTTAAACCCGCCACCACCCAACTCAGCCAATACCTACTATTATCACCCAGGAATGTCTGTCCTTAATGCTCGTGACGTCACTCCACATCGACCAGCCCCCCTCGTTAATATTCATGAGCAGTTGACGTCCTCCAAATGGACACCCCCCCCAATCATAATAATTAGCGGCTGACGTCACTCCACATGGGGGGCCAAGGCGCCTGCCCCCCCCACTCCTCGGCGTCAACTCACAACCCTCACTACAAAGGCAGAACCCTCACGTCACGCGATCTCCGTAACGCTATTGAGACATCAAAGTAAAAAGGACATCATGATGAACAAGAGATTATAACCTTAAAATGAAATAGGTCTGTGTCACCGCACCCTTACAAATTGCACACGCGTTAATGCAATGAATAGCACCTCGCGGTCTGCTTATCACTAGCAAGTATCAGATTTACTGCAATACACCCGTCCTTAAGACGGGCAAAAGGCTAGTTTGTACAGTTTGTCACACCGGTGTGTTGGAGAGTAAACCCACAATATTTACAATTCAAGTACAAAGTTTTGCCGGTAATTACAACCAGCCTCATCAAGCGACAGCCAGAATTGTGGCTCGACTCTCCAACACATCGGTGTGCTGAACTAGTAACTAATTTGCACGTTTTGTTTACGAGACAAACCTTACTAATGGCCTGTGTCTGGTGGTGGTGGCTGGTTTAACGACACATTAATATTTACGCGATCTAACCCAAAATAACCTCTATTATGGAAGTCTAATGATCCTTGTACAATGCCGGATTCTGCAATTTGAGGGAGACTTTCACCGATACAAGTTTCCACTCAACCAATAACAACTCTACACGGTGCCTCCGTATATACCTTACACACTTTGTGGTGTCACAATGTATTATTTGACATTTTGACAGAGTAAAAAAAAGAATGTGAAATTTTCATGAATTGATGGTTGATAAACATGCCATTAATGCTGCAGTTTCATGTGGGGTGATTTAATGCCTGCATACTTCATTTATCTTGTAGAATTTTTATAAACCTTAAATTTCATGTATATGCCACTGCTGGATGGAAATGTGTTGTGAAGATTCAGTTAAAAGACAATTTCTCTAATGCATGCCATTAAATTGAAACTGAAAATACATTGTAGGCCACTAGTTTTGTCTTC
The DNA here is from genome assembly GCF_964198595.1 of Lampetra fluviatilis. Taxonomy (NCBI): domain Eukaryota; kingdom Metazoa; phylum Chordata; class Hyperoartia; order Petromyzontiformes; family Petromyzontidae; genus Lampetra; species Lampetra fluviatilis. The sequence goes on along the minus strand of NC_136295.1, from coordinate 680,701 downwards.
ACGTTGCTATTGTGTTATAAAAAAATATATAGAACAGTATTTTGTCTGACATGCATTCTTAAAAACAAGTTTTACTCAATTGAAGTTACAAATAAACAATGAAGGCCATCATTAAGGATATGTAATCACCATAAATACCTGATATAAATGGCATTAATTGTATTTAAATAACTTAGAGTATTTTCAATATTTCAGATGAACACAACGTTGTCTACTATCTAACCGTAAGCAAAACAAAAAACGATGTTAGTTGACATGTAGTATGTGTGTATTTTTTAATAGCGAGCGATTGCCATGCAGACTGGCTGGGTAACTCCTGTCTCGACTCAGCGCTGCGTCACCATGGCACTAGCAAAATTTTGTACAATTTACTACGACAAGAAACGTATTACAATTGGAAAGAGAGAGACATCTTCAATGACCTTTCGTAGAAATCTTAAAAAAAAATACAAAAAATATATTTTTGAAATGATTAAAGTCAGTTTCATATCACCATGAAATTCGTGAAAATCTCTTTCCAACATTTCTATGAAATGAAACCCCCTTGTGGTGTCTGTGCTCACTCTGAGGTACGCCTGGATGAGTATAGAGATTGAATGGCAGCCCAAGGAGATAATACATGTGAAGATAACCACTGTGCAGCAGATGGAACAACGAGGTCAGTTCCTAATGAGCGAGATGGAACCATCGCTTAGCAGAATGGCAGCAGCTTGAGACTGCATTCACCAGATGGAGACACTACAGCTGATGCTTATATCAGAAGAGCTGACAGTGATAAGATAATGATGGTAGATGAGGAGCTAATGGCATTGAGGTGAAATAAATTATATGATGATGACAATTTAATTCCTGCTGCCGACCCCATAACAAATCGCTGCTCATGCTGCCACAAGCCCTGAGGTCTGGCACACTACACGATCAGACTGTGACGAAATCATCCTATTTTAAAATGCATTCGATATCCTGCATTTAGTTTTGTCAACTAAAGTGGTTACGCGCATGGGTAATTGCATGATAATTCTGCTCACCTATAGTCACAATCAGCACCCACGACATTAATGTGGAGCGGTGCGATTTCGCTGGAAGGACATTGGTTTTAGGACTCATCACAGTAACATCATTCCACCATCGTAATGCCCTGCCGATGTGAATGATTCCTGTGGATTAAAAATAGGGACAAAATATTGCAAGCGAGGCATTGCACTTCTAATATGGCTGACACCAGCGTGCCTCCTGATTTTGCCATGAAATTATATGAAGAAATAAAAGAAACAGTGAGAAATTAGATGATAATGCGAGTACAAAGTACTTCCTCATTCCATGTTTAAACAGGTCTGGTTTACACGCGGCACGTTCACAGAACGGTCTCTCACGCAGCCACCGAAATTATTTGCAATTACCACAACACAATAGGGTATCCAGGACATTGCAATCGTTTTACTTGAGTCTAAAAGTTAACGTAATTATAAAAAGTGTTGTTTTTAAATCTGCTGTGTTTGAGTCCAAACAGTGTTTGTTTATCATTTACTTGTATTTGATAAAATCAGTAACAAAAAATCCCAAATGAAGATACCTCTTTGGCTAATATGTACAGCCTTATAATCTTTGGTTTAAAATAAAAATGAGTGAACTACTATCCGTATCATAAGTGAAGACAAGGGATTACAGAGTATTACTCAAAATAGTTAAATTTAGTTGAAGGCTAGTTTAGCTCAACTACATAATCGCAAACCACACGCAAGACATTTAAGACCTTAGGCAGGTTTTACGAGACAGCACGTGGAACGTTGCTGCACTTGAAATGTGCCGTGCCGTGAACGCAGCCTTATGATCAGTATACCGATTTCTGTGCCCTCAACAATAAACGCATCTACCATGTGATCACTGCCTTCGAAGGCCTACTGGATAATGCGTGTTTTACATTTCAATGCACGTTTAAAAAAACGTTTGGATTCAGTGGTTTGGACAATGCCTCGCTGTTTAAGGGGGTATATTGTGAAACAATAACCTTTGGATAGCGCTTATCGAATGCTCCCGAAACATGTTGCCAAAATACAAATCTTGGGCGAGCAATGACTAGTGACAATGTAAATTGTATTTGAGCTTTGTATTTAAATATTCTTTGGGTCTTTCGGTAAAGCCACATAGATAGAAAAATAATACAAAATATCACGACGTTTCGATCGAAACACAAGCAATCGTCATAAAACTTTTTAAAAATAATTTTTATATCTACGTGGCTTTACCGAAAGACCCAAAGAATATGAATTCCTGCAGTCACAAAAGCTTTAAATTAAGATCTGTATTTCAACTTTGCAAATAAATGCTGGGATTAATGTAACAAGAATGAACTGTATTCCTTTTATATAATTTCCCCATTACCCTTCGAATTGTACAGCTGTGCAATTCACTTCATTAAGCTTTGTCATTAAAACCATGCATAGGTGTATGGACACACATAAAACAATTGACATGTGAATTCCCTTAACGCAAGCGATGACAAATAGAACTGGAAGGTCTGTTTGGATGCATGGTTGGTCTCTGGTTACTGCAGCGAACTGACATGAGTGATGACAGAATGAGCAAAGAGAAATTCACGACTTACTTCAGCACCGACGCACTGTACAGGGAGAGGCAAACACTGGGATGATGCGTACATCCGTTGCCTGAGTTACGGCGCGTATGACGTTCATGCAGAGGCCACGAGTCTCCCGCGTCACTTGTGTGCACGTGCGCACCACTCCCCACCGGAGCAAGCATCGCATGCGGCTCAGCCCGAAAAGACACTCGCACTCTGGTCGTGTAAGAAGCTCGGCGCGTAACGACGCTTGCACCCTAGTCGTGCGTGAGGCGGGTGCTGTTGTCCCGTTTGGGGGGCGGTGGCGGCGCCGCTGCTCGGCGCAACGTGGCGTACCTCGAGACACCGGGAGAGACCGACGGGCTGTCGGGCTCCCTCAGGAGCTCCGCCGGTGGCGGTGGCAGGGTCGTGTCATCCGGCCCATGCATGGGCGAGCCCACGTGCTGCTTCAGGGACTTGCGCTTTAAGGTGCGATTGAGATCGGCGATGAAACTGGCCTGTGCCAGACCACCTGGCCGGCCCGGAGAGCTCGATGGCGAGGCGGCCGAGAGGGCGCTGGGACTACCCGGGGCTCCTGGGTTGGATGCATCAAGGGCTTCCGCCACGAGCACTGGTGGAGAGCCCGGGGCATCTGCCTGTCCAGAGAGCCGTGTGCTGTCGCTGCGTTTGGGCAGCGTGGGCGGTGCCACTTTTTTCTGTGAAAAAGCTGCCTTGGTAGAGGAGGGTTTGGGCGGGGACGGAGCTGGTCCCTCGTGGCTGGAGGGGGCGGCTTGTTTGCGGAGAGGACTTTCTTGACCGCAGGCCACTTTGGAGGCCTGAGGCATGTGCACGGGTGGTGGCTTGGGCATTGTTGCTGGGGGCCCTGAGGGCTGCTTTGCATGAAGAGGCAGCTCTGGAGGGGGGGGTAAGCAATCTACGTTAATAAATGGCGGCGGAGGAAAGTCTGCCTCCTCTGGAGGTGGAGGGGGCGGCAGCTCAGGAGACGTCACAGCAGACTTGAGCTTGCTCCCAGGTGGTGGGAAGACGATAGGAATATTCCTTGCTGCAAAGTTCAACTTCCCAGGCTTGGCCTGTGTGGAGGGAGCACTGCTCATTGACGTTTGCTCGGTGTCGGTCACACCCATTCTCTCCCCTGCAGATGCCACGCCCGCTCTTGATTCCTTGACACTAGAATTCCGTTGTGGGGTAGGAGGCGGCCTCTTGCCAGAGCGTGGTGAAGCCCCATGCGAGGGTGAACTGGGCACTCTCTCCCCAGGGATGCTAGTGGGAAGCAGGTGATGTGGGATTTGTTTAGGAGGGGGCAGTGGAGGGGGAAAGGGTAGGAAGCCCTTTTGTGTGTCAGAAGCCAGAGGCGGAGGTGGAAAATCCTCATCTGGTCTTGGCGGGCTAAGTGGAAACGTGGAATGGTTGTTGCTGACTGGAGTGGGGAATCGAGCACTGAGGCCAAGCTGTGAGTGTGCTGCCAGAGGGTAGGCATTAGCAGGTGGAGGAGGTGGGGGTGGAGGAGGTGGGGGTGGAGGAGGTGGGGGTGGAGGAGGTGGGGCCTGGCATGCAGACATCTGCACTGGTGGCTGTGTTTTGCAGGCTTTGACTGCAGGCTGAGTTACCGCGGGAAACGGTGGCAGTTGAGGAGGGATTGGTTGTGTTGACAATGCATGGCCTGGCAGTGCCACAGGAGGTATGTGGGAGGTATTCACAGCCGATGTGGACAGTTTAACAGAGTAGTTAATCACCTGGGCAGGAGCAGCAAGTTTCACTGGTGGCTGAGACAATGTTGGCATAGATGGAGGTGGTGGGGGTAGAGGCATCGCCTGAACTCCTGGCAGCTTAGTGAAGCTCGCTGGCAGTGGAGGGGGAGGTGGTGGTAAAGGTCCTATCGACAGATGTAGAGAGTCGGGGTGGGTGGGTGGGAGAACTGAAGGGATGCTACAGTTTTGAAAAGGAGGTTTCAATCCTGACAGAGGGGGAGGTGGAATGGCATTCGCCTTGCTGTCACCCTCAGCTTTTGCATGCCTCTCCTGTTAAGGAAACAAGGGGATAGGTTAGCATTCAGATACATGTGTCCACGTTACATTCAACGTAAAACCCAATTGTAGTTGAAAATGCCATGAACATTCACAATTGCAGCAACTGATATGTGCCAATCTAATCATATACTAATTATTATGAATATTTATTACACTACAGCTATTCCAAAATCAGTGCTCGCCTAAGGAGTTTTAATTTGAGAGCAAATACTGATTCATTCCTTGTAATATACAAGTACACACATAGGAATGTTAAACGAAAAAGATAATTAAACATTAAAATGCTTGCAATATATTGAGCAAACTACGACAAAGCTTTTTTAACTCACAACTGAGTTTCAGCTCAAGAGACATTGATGAGCAGCAGCAAGCCAAGGGCCTTACACACACACACACAGGACCTACAGCAAAGTCTCACAGAGTTGGATTCGGGTAAGCCAGAAATTTTACCAAAACAATGGAGACCTTTTTAAATATTCCAATTATCTAAGCTGCAATGCAGCGAGATAAGGTGCAACGCCCGATGTATATATTGTGTAGGAAATCTCAGGTGTGCTTATTAAGACCAGGAAGTGTAAAAGCACTATCCCTAATCATTGTTGGAGAGTAAATACAGCTGACATGCTGGAGCCATTCGAGCTGTATATACAGTTATCTATATACAAGCACTAGCCACACATTTGCGAGGAATATAACTAAAGTGAATTCCTCTCTGGCCTGCTCTCAATCACAACATAGACAATAATAATGACATAACAGTAATTTAACTAATTGACATATCACAAAAGAACATCAACAAGAATGATATATCAACATTAACAACAAAAAGATGAATGTTCGCATCAACAGCATCAACAACATCAACAACCCCCCCGAGAGATGATGGGCCAAGATGACCACCCCTCAAACCCGGATGTGAACCTGATGATTGCGAGTCACCTAAGGCACTGTAACTACTTCAACACGTGCCGTTAATGGCTGCGAAATTCCAATGCAGGGCTCAAGAGCAAGCAGCTCACCTTGCTCTGTTCCTCTATCTGAGTGCCACGCCGCCAGGCCTCCGAGAACATGGTGCTCACGATGCTCTGGGAGCGTGTGTGGCTCCCCGACGTCGCGTCCGACATGCCCACTTCCGTGTGGCCCGAATGGGACTCTGCATGAGAAACGGGCGATGAAAACATGGCAGGCCCCCCCAGGGAAATGCGTCCGTGGATTCGTGGTGTCCCCGTGCCAGGACATGTGCCGAGCGTTTCTTCTCTCAAGCTGATGCCTTTTGCTACTCGCTGTGGGGAATATTGAGCAGTGATGATTATCTGGGGTAGAGAGAGCCAAGTTCCTGCCTCGCTGCACTTGATAGAATGCAATGTAAAGCAGTTCAGGGCGATTTGTGATCCGACACTCACCGATTCACTAAAGTCACACGCTCACTGTCAGTCAGTCACCTCCTCATCACTCTTTCATTGCTACTATATTGTTATTGTTATGATGCATACATTGTTATTTTTCCCGTGAATTTGACACATTAATTACAACACCCATTATAAGGACTTGGGTCTGCCAGTTTATTTTTTATTTTTAATCAACACTGTTCAACAACCACAGTTCAGCTCACATCACACCCACCTACCCACTCACGAAACCACCTACTTGCCACACTGCAGGTCACTACGCTTCTCCTTCTGCTTCTTCCTTTACACTGCTCCACTTTGGAATTCCCTCCCATCATCCCTTTTCCCGACTTCTCATGTAAACCTCACTTAATTCAACAAACGTTATAACTCCTGAACTAGTACAGATTTATCTTCTTGGTTCTTTCGGTAAAGTCACGTAGTAGGGAAATAATAAAAGAATAAAAATTTTACGTAATAAAATACAATTCTCACGACGTTTCGGCCACAACACAAGCAGCCGTCCTCAGGTGAAGAACAGGTCTGTACTATATACTGCCATATACAAACCCAACATTAAATTATATATACCACCCCATACCTTAGACTATACATTGTAATATATAATAAATTACAATGTATAGTCTAAGGTATAGGGTGGTATAGTAATGCAGTATATAATTTAATGTTGGATTTGTCTATGGCAGTATATAGTACGGGGTAGATCCGTGTGATGTAAGGAAAAAGTTTAGCTGGAGGCATAGTATATTTTTTGGGACATAGAATTGTAATGTATGACTTACTGTTAGTAGTCTTAGTTCTTTCGGTAAAGTCACGTAGGTAAAATTAATAAAACTAAAACAATAAAAATCACGACGTTTCGGAGGCAACACAAGCTTCCGTCTTCAGGTGAAACCGTCACAGCAAAATATCTGTACCTTATATAGTGGTTAAGGGGGGAGGAGCCAGGAAGGGCAGCGGGGGAGGAGGAGTTGGGAAGTGGTCAATTACTGCTTTTGTTATGCTGCTGGGTGGGTAAATGAATTAGATATGATTAAGCCGCTCTTTGTTATACTGTTTGTGCGCAAGTCACTGTGGGATGAATGGACTGGTGGTCACAAAATTCTAAACAAACATAAGATCCAAGTCCGATTCAGTACAGTACATAAAATCCGTGATCTAATTCCAGTGAAGGATGTCATCCCTGACTGTGAAGGATGTCATCCCTGACTTGCAATACCCTGGAGTCTATAAACTGAGTTGCAGCTGTGGTGACTGTTACATTGGGGAAACGAAACGTCATGTCTCTGATCGTGTCCGCGAGCACAAGTCAGATTTGAAACACGGCAAAATTGAGTCGTCCACCGTTGCCGGTCATTGCTACAACTCGGTGGGCTCTCATGAGATTGTTTTCTTCGAGACTAAGGTGCTCTGCAAGCCTTCTGGCTACCATCAAAGGTTTGTACACGAAGCCATTCAGATATACAAACACAGACATAATTTCAACCGTGATGATGGGTACAAACTTAGTAATCATTGGAAAGATGTTATCAACCATGCAAAAAATATTTAATTACACATTTTTGGACCATCTTATCTGACAGGCACTATTTTACTTCACCGAGTGTTAACATCCCTAACGTTTAACAGTACTCTTTATTGTCAGCCAACACTGGTAAAAACATGGGCATTTCCGCTCCTTTTCTATTATGTACATCCACAGATACTTGCGCAACACGTCCCTGACCACGAGTCCATTCATCCCACAGTGACTTGCGCACAAACAGCATAACAAAGAGCGGCTTAATCGTATCTAATTCATTTACCCACCCAGCAGTATAACAAAAGCAGTAATTGACCACTTCACAACTCCTCCTCCCCCGCTGCCCTTCCTGGCTCCTCCCCCCTTAACCACTATATAAGGTATAGATATTTTGCTGTGACGGTTTCACCTGAAGACGGAAGCTTGTGTTGCCTCCGAAACGTCGTGATTTTTATTGTTTTATTTTTATTAATTTTACCTACGTGACTTTACCGAAAAAACTAAGAGTATGAATCCTTGCAGTCACGAAAGCTTCAAATCTAGAATTACTGTTAGTAGCTCAGCTTATTGGAGAGTATATTTAGTATATTGATATTGATGTAGTTTATATTTTAGTTTTTTACGTGGTGGTTTGCTGCTGCAGCTCCTTACTATTAAAATTCCTTCACTTTATTACTGCTAACCCTACCTCCTCCCTTTGTTGCTGCTAATCCTACATAATGCACGGGCATAATGACTTTGAGACCCACCCACCTCCTACGCATTCCACAAGTAGTGACTAATCCCATATCTGCATTTTCCATAAATATGCTCTATTCATCTGTTGATATGCAAATTCCTTTGTCAAGGTGCCCTTCCTCCCCTAACCCAGCTTAAATATACGCTGCCAAGCTTGGTGGTGTTCATTCAGACGCTGTCTTTCCGACAGACCTGTTCTTCACCTGAGGTCGGCTGCTTGCGTTGTGACCGAAACGTCGTGAGAATTGTATTTTATTATGTTTTACTTTTATTATTTTATTATTTCCCTTCTACGTGACTTTACCGAAAGAACCAAGAAGATGAATCCCTGCAGTCACGAAAGCTTTAATACAGATTTGATTATAGTGATGTTTGTTGTTGGCCGCTTTACATTATGGGTCTTTTGGCCTGTGCTCAGCAAGTGTTTAATCGAATTCACGTATAAGTTGAAAAATAAGTAAAAATCACTGAGTATGTAAGAGAGCCGTTTCCACTGCCAAAACAGAAAGCGTAATGTAAACAAAGGCAGTCAAGGTCTAAACGCTCATAAATGGGCGTTGCTGATTGACTTATGCATGGTTCAGCCCCACTTATGAGTGCTCGGATTGGCTGAAATTGGTGCCCGCGTGCATAACGTAAACATCCTGTTAATTAACATTTTATATAAGTCGAAACCATGGGGAGTCCTATGGGAGGTGAAACGTTAACTGAAAAACCGGGAACCGATGTCACTGTTAACCGAAGGACTACTGTACGACAACCCATTCCTGTGTGTCGTGCCGGCCTTCATAAGTCTTTGCAAACAGCACTTGACCCAACAGTCTGATAAAGCTATACGGGGGGATGTTTTGTCTTTGCCTTTATTTTCGTGTATACAAACATGCAAGGCAGCTTTAAGAACCAGGGGATGGAGAACAAAAATTGCTTCTGAAATCCAGCAGGCCGCAATTGTAGTCAACTCCGAAATTCCGCAAGGCTAAACATCGTTTTGTTTAAAGTAGATATGCAAGTTCCAGTGAGTCTGGGACGTGGCTGCCGTTGCTATGGACGAGGTCGTCGTCGTCCCCCTTTTACTGCCAACAAACTGCCGGGCAGACAACCCCATGCAACATGGCCACCGTGACATCATTGCTCTGCGCGCGTTCAGCAAGTCTGTGGCTGCTTATTTACGTGTATTGGAAATTATATACATGTTATTATTCATAATATGCGCTATAAATGTAATTCACGTTCATATTATTGGTTCTTTTGGTAAAGTCACGTAGAAGGGAAATAATAAAATAATAAAACATAATAAAATAAAATTCTCACAACGTTTCGGCCACAACGCAAGCAGCCGTTCTCAGGTGATGAAACAGAGCTGTCGGAAAGACAGCGTCCAAATGAACACTGCTAAGCTTGGCAGCGTATTTTAAGCTGGGTGGGAGGAGGAGAGCGCCTTGACAAAGAAGTTTACATATCAACAGAGGAATGTAGCATATTGATGACAAATGCAGATATGGGATTAGTCACTCCTTGTGGAATGTGTAGGCGGTGGGGGGGTCTCAAAGTCATATTATGCGAGTGTATTATGTAGGATTCGCAGTAATAAAGGGAGGGAAATTTTAATAATAAAGAACTGCAACAGCCCAAACCACCGCGTAATCAAGCTAGTGCATTATGTGGAAAACAAAAAAGGAGTTTCTAAAGAACTACACATACCCTACTATCATACAATAAACCGATGTGAAAAAGCTAAATATAAGCTACATCAATATAATCAATTTACTCAATATATTCTCCAATAAGCTGAGCTGTTAACATTAAGTAACTGGGTATACACTACACTATATTATGACTACCATATAGTAAACTGATAAAAAACATAAAATATAAACTACATCAATATAATCAATAAACTCAATATACTCTCCAATAAGCTGAGCTACTAACAATAAGTCATTTTACATTACACTTCTATGTCGAAAAATGTGGCGGTTTTATCTTTAACGTTAGTGTAATGTAGTAACTCCACGGGAGACGACTTCCCGGGTAACACACTCTTTATTTTATCAAACTTGGTTACAGGTGACTAACACCTACTTTGTATCTCGGGTGACAAACACCCACTTCGCTACTTGGCGACTAACGCCCACTGAGTTACTCGGATGACCAACATCCACTTAGTACTCGGGTGACAAACACCCACTTAGCTACTTGGCGACTAACGCCCACTGAGTTACTCGGATGACCAACATCCACTTAGTACTCGGGTGACAAACACCCACTTAGCTACTTGGCGACTAACGCCCACTGAGCTACTCGGATGACCAACATCCTCTTAGCTACTTGGCGACTAACGCCACTGAGCTACTCGGATGACCAACATCCACTTAGTACTCGGGTGACAACACCCACTTAGCTACTTGGCGACTAACGCCCACTGAGCTACTCGGATGACCAACATCCACTTAGCTACTCGGCGACTAACGCCACTGAGCTACTCGGATGACCAACATCCACTTAGCTACTCGGCGACTAACGCCACTGAGCTACTCGGCTTCACTAGGTCTTCAGCTCCGTCTTCGGGTCTTCAACTGGGTAACTCTCCCCGAGTGCTCTCGCGCGTCCCCCTTTATACCCCACCTGCGGACGTCGCTGCGAGCACCCACTTATTCGACCAATCGCCGGGTGCTGGCTACGATCCTCTTTTCCCACATCTCATCGTGCCTCACCACTCACTCCGCGCCGCCTCGTCATCTGTCACTCCCGGCGCGCGCGTCCACACCACGCCCACAACGCGTGCCCAACCCCGCACCCCGCGCCGCCCCATGATCCATCACTGTCACAGTCGGCGCACGTCAATACCACCACTACATCACCCCCTACCACATAGCTCGCAGCCGCCCCGGCTGCTACAAAAATTACAAACCCTCCCTGTGTGCCCCGTAACACAACACAACAACAAGAACAACAACTAAGCTAACAACACAACACGACGCGAACACCACCATCCGCAACCCTCAACCAATGCCACCGCGACAACAGAACAATATATACAACCCGGCGAGTGACAATAGCAATGTGTATACACAAAAAAAAATAAATGGAAATTTTTTTTTTTTCTTTCGACTCGTGCAGTGTCCCCTTTTCTTCCGAGCGTCCCTACAACGGGACATTATCCCGGCAGAGGGGAACACCGGGCGAGCTCGGTGTAGAGCACAAAAAAAACCCGTCCTCATGAAAATTGTTGAGACCTAGCCCGAGTCCGCCTTGCCGGTCCGTCGTACGGCACCAGACGCGGTTGAACGTCCGGTGGTGCCGGCGGTTCAGGAAGACATCGGCCAGGCATCGAGGACTCGTGCGTGCCCCGGGGTTCAGGCTCTCGATGGTCAGCAGCCGTCAAGCCCGAGGCACCTGGGGGTGGGTCAGGTGGAGACACGTGAGGATCAGCCTGCGACACCTCCCTCCCCGAGTCGACGGTCACATCACACGCCCGGTCGTCACGGCACAGAACGGGGTCACACGGTGCCGCATAGGGCTTCAGTCGGGAGGGGTGCACATACCAACGGCGTTTCCCCCATTTAATCTGTATACTCTGGGGCCGTGCAACCCGCACAATTTCCACCGGTCCCCTCCAAGGTCTCAACAACTTGGGGGACGTAGCCAACGGTGCATGTGGACAATGCAGCCAGGCCTTATCGCCTGGTTTCCAATCATGCGTATGCACCCTCCGCTCATGCAATTTCTCGTTTGCAATTTGCCGCGACCGCGAATTCAACCTTGCCCCCTCCCGCGCTTCAGTCAATTTGGCGATATTAAATTTGATGTGGTCTGCCAATTTAGATTTTGCACGTGGCTGGGAAATCCCCAGTTGGACGTCCATGGCCGGATCGGCCTCCCGCCCATACATAAGAAAAAATGGGGAAAACCCTGTCGCCGCATGAGGGGCCATTCGATAGGCCGCGAGTACCCCCGGCACCTGTAAGTCCCAATCAACCTGATCGTCGCAGACCTGTTGGCACAACATAGACGTAATCGTTCTGTTCAGACGCTCAACCATCCCGTCAGTCTGCGGGTGGTAGGGGGAAGTACGCACTTTCTTTGTACCCAACAGGTCGCACACCTCGCGCAACAAAACGCTCGAAAAATTCTTCCCTTGATCCGTCAGCAAGCGTTCGGGGGCGCCCTTGTCCAACACATAACCCTGGACAAAGGCGTCCGCCACCGCCGCAGCCGACTGGTTGGCGAGCGGCCATGCCATAGGCCATCGGGTGAAGTATTCCACGCCAACCAGCAGGAACCTATTTCCCCTTGGTGTAACCGGAAAGGGCCCCAAGATGTCCAACGCTACCAATTCGTTTATACGCGAAACCTGAATGGATTGCAGCGGTGGATTAGCCGCCAATGGTGGCGGTTTCCTTTTGGCGCACTCTACGCATCCCTTAAGAATATTCGCCACGTCGTTACCCATCCCCGGCCAATAATAGTCTCGCTGGATTAGGGCGAGCGTTTTGTGAAAACCCAGATGCATGAGCCGTTCATGAGCTGCCAGAACAATCCTACCCCGCATAGCAACAGGCACCACGAGCACGTGACGCCGGGACATGTTGTCCCACCTCATCAACAGGCCCTGTCTGCACACCCAGGAACCGACCCGCGCCTCCCCTTGTTCGGGAGCGCCAACTTTCCGACGCAGCGTAAGTAGGGAGCTGTCGGACATCTGGAGGCGGCCCCACTCAATGAGGGGCAACGACAACAGCGAATCCCTCCCCGTGGGGGCGTCCTCTCCCGGGGTGTCAGTGGCGGCGAGCGCAACTCCCGGGGCGCCGGCGACCGGGGGTTTGCACCGCGCTGATCCCAACAAACATGTGCAGTCCGTGCACGGCGGCAACCGCGACAAGGCGTCCGCGTTTGAGTGCCGCAACCCTTTTCGGTAAATCGTCGTGAATTGGTAGTCTTGAAGGACCTCCAACCATCGGGACAATTGGCCCGATGGCTGCGCCACGCGCATAGCGTATTGTAGAGCCGCATGGTCCGTCCGGACCGTAAAATGACGGCCGTAAAGATACGGCCTGAATTGCTGTGTAAAAAACACAATGGCTAACAATTCACGACGAGTTACGCAATAGCGTTGTTCTGCGGGGGAAAGAACCCTACTACCGTAGGCGACCACCCGTTCAACCCCCCCGACCAACTGTGAGAGCACCCCCCCGATACCCGTATTGCTGGCGTCCGTGTCAAGCAAAAACGGTTGTGTGAAATCGGGGTAACACAAGGGGGGAGCCTGCACCAAAGCGTCACGGAGGGAGCAGAACGCATCCTCCTCCTCTGCCCCCCAGTGAAACCTCACACCCTTAGCCGTCAAAGCGTGCAGGGGCTTGGCTATGGTGGCAAATTGCCTGACAAAACGACGGTAATAGGAGGCAAAACCAATGAAACTACGAACCTCCGTGACCGAGGTTGGCGTTGGCCATGAGCTGACGCAATGCGTCTTAGCAGGGTCCGTCGAGATCCCTGAACGACTCACGATATGGCCCAAATACCTGACAGATTCCCGAAGCAGAAAACATTTAGCCGGTTTAAATTTTAGCTTAGCGGAACGCATCCTGAGGAACACCGCTCTCAGTCGCTGGAGGTGCTCCTCGAAAGTCCGACTAAAGACGATAATATCGTCAAGATAAATCAAACAGGTATCCCATTGGAGGCCTGACAAAACCAATTCCATGAGTCTCTGGAACGTGGCGGGGGCGGAATGTAAGCCCATGGGCAAACGGTTGAATTCAAAAAGGCCCCCAGGTGTGCGGAAAGCAGTTTTAGGTTTAGACTCGTTATCGAGTGGCAATTGCCAAAATCCAGAAAGCAGATCGAGTGTGGAAAAAAACTGCGCTCCCGCCAAGGCATCCAGCGACTCATCCATCCTGGGGAGCGGATACGCATCCGCCATCGAGATTTTGTTTAAGCGGCGGAAATCGACACAAAACCGCAAGGACCCGTCCTGTTTCTTTACTAGGACAATAGGAGCACCCCACGGACTAGAAGAGGGCGAAATGATATCGGCCGCCAACATATCATTAACCGCCGATTGCACATGTTCCTTCTCGGCCGGGCTGAGCCGGAAAGGATTCTGACGAATAGGGGCCGCGTCCCCTGTAGCTATGTGGTGGCGCAACAGGTCAGTGCAGCCGATATCGTACTTATGTTTGCTGAACACGTCAGCAAACTCGATGAGCAAACCCCTCAATGCTCCCAATTGCACCCCGGACAAGTTAGCAGAACCCGCACACAGCGAGTCCAACCACTCAGTCCCCTCATCACTTTGAGGATGCGACTCGACAGTAAAATCTGCTTGAGCCACGAGCCGTTCCTCAACGGGCAGCGGCGCGGCGTGAGCCAGCACCGTTCCCTGCGCAATTACGGCCGGCCGCGACCCCGTATTCAGGACCATTACGAACGGCTCACTGTCCCCTCTCACCATGGTTTGAGCAACCGCTAAGTCGAGGCCCTTACTGGCTCTGTTTGACGGCCCCAACAGCACCCCCTGTGCCTCCGCACCCACCTCGAGTGGCTTCCTGAACCGAAGGGGTACTAACATTTGCGATCCCGGGGGTACCCGTACAGTGTGAGTCGCCAGCGCCTGCACCGTCGCACAAACCGTGCGCACTTTGATAGGGCTCGACAAGAAGGCAACCCGCCGACCTGACGGAAGCTCTATGCAGGCCTGATCAATAAGAATTTTGATGGGCATTTTTGACAAAAAGTCCGTACCTAGCAAACAGGGAACGGCCAGCGATGATGATACAAAAATAGGGCCCGCTAATTTAATGTCCCCAATGCAAATAGTCGCCCGAATCTGGCCGATGATCCCCAGGGATCCCCCATTCGCCGCATAAAATGGCACGTCTACCGGCAGAAGGGGTCTACTTTGGACGGGAAGGATGTTATAAATAAGGTCCGAGATGATGGTGGCCGACGCACCCGTGTCAACAAGCACCCGGACCTCAACCCCGTCAATGAACCCCGTTACCACGGACGACCCGGCTGACGCAGCCACGATCCTGTGGGCCAATTCGGACCACTCGACTGCTTGCGGGCCGCGTACGGACCCCCCCCGCCGAATTGAACCCCCGGCACCCAGCCGCGAACCCCCCACCGCGAAGCGGCGACCCGAATGTGCCGTGTTTGTGGACCGAACGTGTGAGGTGCCGCGACTTGCCGGGTTTTGTTGGGATGACTTGTGGCCCTGGTCGTCGTCCCGACGTGGTCCTGCGGTGCGCGGACGCGGGGCCCGGCACCCGGCTGCGACGTGACCCCGAAGGCCGCAGTTGTAGCAGACGACGGACGTCGTAGGTTTCGGTTGCTCCAGCTTGCGGGGCGAACGTGTGGGCGAACGACCTCCCGTTCTCCACTCCCCCGGACACGGTGCAGCGAAGGCCCGCTCCTGCACCGCAGCTGGCTGAGGTTCGGCGATCGTGGCGGCCAGTGCCGCATTCCCCGGCCATTTGCAGACGACCCCCGGCTTGCGTTTGAGGACCTCGTACGCGTGAATGCTCGTGGCGATCGCCAGGGAGCAGATCTCCATCTCGTCTGCCACGTTGATGGGGACCCCCAACTCGTGGGCCAACACCAGCAGCTGCTCCGTCACCATGGCGTCCTTCCCCTCCTTATCCATGCGGGGAAAAGCCGCGTCCGCCAAGGCGAGCAGTGCCGTGCGGTAGGCTAGCGTCGTTTCCCCAGCCACCTTCCGCCGATCGTAGAACTGGTGGCGGCACGTGTAAGGGCGGCCCGAACACCTTCGCCATCAGGTGTAGTGCGGCCTGGAGCGTAGAGCGGGACGACCTTGCAGCAGATGTGAAGGCTGCAAGCGCGTCGTCGTCAAGCATCGCTGGCAACGCACGCAGGGCAGTGGTGTCGGACCACCCCGACATCTCCTGATGAGCGAGGAACCTTCGTTGGAAGGCTCCCCAGTCGCCCCCATCCGCCTTGAACGCCGACAGCGCGGGCAATCTTTGCTGGAGGACCCGATCGTCGTCGACGTCGGAGAGATTTTCCCGCGCTCCGCTGGAGTTGTGTAAAATGTCGGCTCGGTTGTCAGGCGCAAAATGGAGGGCTCCGGCGCGCGCCGATGACGTGGGCTGCGCTGCGCGGAGGTGTCCGGCCACGTGGCGTCCGTCTTTCCCGCCAATCGGTGGCGGCCCCCCAAAAACGGCGGCAACTTCCAGGCTTTTGGCGCGAAGCGCCCTTTGGCGGGAATCCTCCACCGTCGCTTCCTCCACGACCCCCGCAGCCGTTTTTCCGCTCGCCGGAACGGAGATGTCGGCCAAGACAGCGGCGGCGGCGAGTAGCAACTCCGCCAAGCGGGCGTGCGCGTCCTGGAGGCCGGTGTCGGAGGCAAGCGGAGCGTCGGCCATCACCGCGAAGTGCTGCATCGGCGGCAACTCCTCGTCCTCTACTCCCGAGGTCGGTGTCCCCGGTACGCCGTCGTCATCCCGACCTCGCTCGTGGGTACGGGTAGTCTTCCTTGTGTCCATACTTCTTGAAGACAGGTTTACTTCTGACGCCAGTTGTAATGTAGTAACTCCACGGGAGACGACTTCCCGGGTAACACACTCTTTATTTTATCAAACTTGGTTACAGGTGACTAACACCTACTTTGTATCTCGGGTGACAAACACCCACTTCGCTACTTGGCGACTAACGCCCACTGAGTTACTCGGATGACCAACATCCACTTAGTACTCGGGTGACAAACACCCACTTAGCTACTTGGCGACTAACGCCCACTGAGTTACTCGGATGACCAACATCCACTTAGTACTCGGGTGACAAACACCCACTTAGCTACTTGGCGACTAACGCCCACTGAGCTACTCGGATGACCAACATCCTCTTAGCTACTTGGCGACTAACGCCACTGAGCTACTCGGATGACCAACATCCACTTAGTACTCGGGTGACAACACCCACTTAGCTACTTGGCGACTAACGCCCACTGAGCTACTCGGATGACCAACATCCACTTAGCTACTCGGCGACTAACGCCACTGAGCTACTCGGATGACCAACATCCACTTAGCTACTCGGCGACTAACGCCACTGAGCTACTCGGCTTCACTAGGTCTTCAGCTCCGTCTTCGGGTCTTCAACTGGGTAACTCTCCCCGAGTGCTCTCGCGCGTCCCCCTTTATACCCCACCTGCGGACGTCGCTGCGAGCACCCACTTATTCGACCAATCGCCGGGTGCTGGCTACGATCCTCTTTTCCCACATCTCATCGTGCCTCACCACTCACTCCGCGCCGCCTCGTCATCTGTCACTCCCGGCGCGCGCGTCCACACCACGCCCACAACGCGTGCCCAACCCCGCACCCCGCGCCGCCCCGTGATCCATCACTGTCACAGTCGGCGCACGTCAATACCACCACTACATTAGCACCACGGAAAGCGGCGAGCGTTGTTCAGACAGACGAGTCCATCTATGCTCGGAACGGAGGAGGGGGGAGATAGAGAGAAACAACCATGGTGCGCTATTCTGTCCTGTGCTGCATTACAACTATGCTACAAACTAGACTACTATACATTGTAATATTATACCTTCCAATATAAACTACACTGTATGATATCGTATACACAGCCCAATATAAGCTCTAACATCATGCATTATATTGATATGCCTCCAACTAAACTTTTTTCTACATCACACGACTATACACCGTACTATACACTGCCATAGACAAACCCCAACATTGAATTATACACTGCGTTACTATACACTACCCTGTACCTTAGACTATACATTGTAATATTACACTACTAGCTGTACTACCCGGCTTCGCCCGGGACTTGGATCCACCACGCCTGGCCACCTTTGTCTCCCCAGTGGCGATGTTAACACACCACACCAGTTACTCGTTTGAGGCCGAGTCGACCTAGGGGAGGCCCAGGAGCAGTTGAAATAATCGTTACCGGTGGTGGCCGTGAGCGGGAATCGAACTCGGGTCGCCGGGTTCGTAGCGCGGCGCACTAACCACTACACTACAATGCGCCGGTCACGTGACAGATTTGACGTCACAGCTCACCTGCTGTGCAAACAATATATGCATTCTTGAGGTCCGCTCCAAAAAACAAAAACAAAAGTGTACTTTTATAATTTTTGCATTGTGTACAGTCTGGAAAGTACCCACATGGCAAATTTGCAGTTTGTTGCATGTCGGGAAGTACGCTAAACATTTTGAACAGACACACATATTCACAACTTTGCCTTTCATATATATAGAGATGTATTATTCTACAAACCCTACTGTATACCACACTGTTGTATATTCACTATACAATTACGATACTATATATTATCTTATACATTCTATTAAACATTACACTATTGTACTATTTATTATTATACAATCTACTAAACACCATACCATTGACTGTCGCGTGAAAGGTACTAAGAGGAAGCAAAGAAATATGTCAGTGGGAGAGTGGTAGCAGGAAACTTGCAGCGGAGCAAAGACTCCGATCCGTGAAGAGAATACAAAAGCTATATAGTCAATGCCAGAGAATGGAATGCGGTCTGAAAGTTACCGTAAACGTCAACACAATCAATCAAGACCCGAAAAGGTTTATCACGTCCTTCCAATGATTGCTGAGCCAAAATCCATCTTCTCGGTTGAAATTGTCTCTGTGTTTGTATATGTGGATGGCCTCATGAACGAATCTCTCATGGTAGCCGGATGGCTTGCAGAGAACCTCCGTCTTGGAGAAGTCAATGTCATGTGAGCCCACTGAATTATAACAATGGTCTGCCACGGCTGAGGTGTTGGTCCTACCGTGTTTCAGGTCTGCTTTGTGTTCACGGATGCGGTCCGAGACATGTCGTTTGGTTTCTCCAATGTAACTGCTACCACAGAGGCAACTTAGTTTGTAGACGCCAAGGTACTGTATGTCTGGAATCACATCGTTTACAGACGGGACCAGATCACGGATTTTATGTACTGTGTTGAATCGGACCTGGATCTTGTGTTTATTCAGGATTTTTTTAGATCTTTTTTGTGACCCCCGCCTATCTCCGGTTGTAGCCAACGTTTTCATGTAGAAATTTGAGGCTGACACAATCTAGACTGCCACTCTACGCCCGACCTTATGGAAGAGGTACGTGGATAACACTTTTTTCATCTGGCCACATGGCCGGCCTGCTCTAGACCAATTCCTCGACCACATCAATTCCATACACCAAGCCATCAGATTCACCATGGAAGTTGAAAAAGATGGCAAGCTACCCTTTTTGGATGTCCTAAATAAAAAAGAGACCTGATGGTTCAATGAGCCACTCTGTCTACAGGAAAGCTACCCATACGGATGCTTACCTAAAACCGGGTTCCCACCATCATCCATCCCAGAAGAATTCCTTCATCAAGACTCTACACCATCGAGCCCAATGCATCTCCGACCAGGAACACATTGCCAGTGAACTCAAGCACGTACACCAAGCTTTCAAGGATAATGGTTACTCCGACTACACAATCCGCAAAGCCATCACTCCAACCATGAAGAAGGATCCTCTTGAGGAGCCATTCAAAACCATCACCTTACGCTACATTGCGGGGGTCACAAAAAATATCTCCAAAATCCTGAATAAACACAAGATCCAGGTCAGATTCAACCCAGTACATAAAATCCGTGATCTGGTCCCGTCTGTAAAATATGTGATTCCAGACATACAGTACCCTGGCGTCTACAAACTAAGTTGCCTCTGTGGTAGCAGTTACATTGGAGAAACCAAACGACATGTCTCTGACCGCATCCGTGAACACAAAGCAGACCTGAAACACGGTAGGACCAACACCTCAGCCGTGGCAGACCATTGTTATAATTCAGTGGGCTCAAATGACATTGACTTCTCCAAGACGGAGGTTCTCTGCAAGCCATCCGGCTACCATGAGAGATTCGTTCATGAGGCCATCCACAGAAACAAACAAAGACAATTTCAACCGAGAAGATGGATTCTGGCTCAGCAATCATTGGAAGGACATGATAAATCATTTCGGGTCTTGATTGATTGTGTTCACATTTACGGTGACTTTCAGACCACATTCCATTCGCTAGCATTGACTGTATAGCTTTTGTAGTCTCTTCAAGGATCGGAGTCTTTGCTCCGCTGCAAGTTTCCTACTACCACTCTCCCACTGACATATTTCTTTGCTTCCTCTTAGTACCTTTCACGCAACAGTCAATGGTATGGTGTTTAGTAGATTGTATAATAATAAATAGTACAATAGTGTAATGTTTAATAGAATGTATAAGATAATATATAGTATAGTAATTGTATAGTGAATATACAACAGTGTGGTATACAGTAGGGTTTGTAGAATAATACATCTCCATACATATAAAAGGCAAAGTTGTGAATATGTGTGTCTGTTCAAAATGTTTAGCGTACTTCCCGACATGCAACAAACTGCAAATTTGCCATGTGGGTACTTTCCAGACTGTACACCATGCAAAAATTATAAAAGTACACTTTTGTTTTTGTTTTTTGGAGGGGAGCTCACGTATGAATATATTTTTTGCACAGCAAGTGAGCTGTGACGTCAAATCTGTCAAGTGACCCGCGCATTGTAGTGTAGTGGTTAGCGCGCCGCGCTACGAACCCAGCGACCCGAGTTCGATTCCGCCTCACGGCCACCACCGGTAACGATTATTTCAACCGCTCCTGGGCCTCCCCTAGGTCGACTCAGCCTCAAACGAGTAACTGGTGTGGTGTGTGAACATTGCCACTGGGGAGACAAAGGCGGCCAGGTGTGGTGGATCCAAGTCCCGGGCGAAGCCGGGTAGTACAGCTAGTAGTGTAATATTACAATGTATAGTCTAAGGTAGTAACGCAGTGTATAATTCAATGTTGGGGTTTGTCTATGGCAGTGTATAGTACGGTGTATAGTTGTGTGATGTAGAAAAAAGTGTAGTTGGAGGCATATCAATATAATGCATAATGATAGAGCTTATATTGGGGCTGTGTATACAATATCATACGGTGTAGTTTAGATTGGAAGGTATAATATTGTCATGTATAGTAGTCTAGTTTGTAGTATAGTTGTAACGCAGCACAGGACAAAATAGCGCACCATGGTTGTTTCTCTCTATCTCCCCCCTCCTCCGTTCCGAGCATAGATGGACTCGACCGTCTGAACAATGCTCGCCGCTTTCCGTGGTGCTAACGTTAAAGAAAAAACCCGCCACTTTTTTCGACATAGAAGTGTAATTTATAATGACTTATTGTTAGTAGCTCAGCTTATTGGCGAGTATATTTAGTTTATTGATTATATTGATGTAGTTTATATTATAGTTTTTTTAATCAGTTTACTATATGGTAGTCATTATATAGTGCAGTGTATACCCAGTAACTTAATGTTAACAGCTCAGTTTATTGTAGAGTATATTGAGTACATTGATTATATTGATGTAGTTTATATTTAGTTTTTTCACATCGGTTTATTGTATGGTAGTAGGGTATGTGTAGTTCTTTAGAAACTCCTTTTTTGTTTTCCACATAATGCACTAGCTTGATACGCGGTGGTTTGGGCTGTTGCAGTTCTTTATTATTAAAATTTCCCTTCATTACTGCTAATCCTACATAATACACTCACATAATATGACTTTGAGACCCCCCACCGCCTACACATTCCACAAGGAGTGACTAATCCCATATCTGCATTTGTCATCTGTTGACATGTAAACTCTTTGTCAAGGCGCTCTCCTCCTCCCACCCAGCTTAAAATACGCTGCCAAGCTTAGCAGTGTTCATTAGGACGCTGTCTTTCCGACAGCTCTTTTTCTTCACCTGAGGACGGCTGCTTGCGTTATGGCCGAAACGTCATGAGAATTGTATTAATTATGTATAATTTTTATTATTTAATTATTTCCCTTCTACGTGACTTTACCGAAAGAACCAATTAGAAGAATCCCTGCAGTCACGAAAGCTTTAAATCGAAATGTAATTCACGTTATTATTAATGTTTTTTCTACATGAATGTTGTAAATATTTGTTATTTTATAAAAATATTGGTTGACTGACAAAATCAACTTAAAATTGGTCCTTGACTATCCCCAACTTCTCTCCTAACTCTACAATGCTTAGCCATCTTAACTCCCTCATAGAATCGGGGTCATGGCAAGATTTGGCTGAAGCAAATTTTATAACAGCACATGTCATTCTGTACTCAGGCTCCCAGGGAAGCAACGTACCCGGAATGCTTCCAGAGCTTGAAGCGGACTTCATGCTGGAGGAGGAGAGGGATGACCAGTCCGAGGTCACCTCGGCCCTCTTCAAAGCATCTTGATAGTTGTCGTACATCGTGCGCCCATACTATAAAAATAAAACAAGTCCATTGTCTCTATTGTACACACCATTATTAAGAGGCATCATTACTCCCCTACGAGCCCCACAGGATCAAAGGATTTTAACAAGGAGACAAATATCTTCTTGGTTCTTTCGGTAAAGTCACGTAGAAGGGAAGTAATAAAATAATAAAAATAAAACATAATAAAATATGGCCGATGGGTGGGCAGGGTGGCGCATTGGGAACAAATGTTTGCTCAGCAAGAAGGGCCTGGGTTTGATTCCTGATTTGGGCACCTTTGTGCATGATGTTTGTTTGTTCTCTCGCTCTGTCCTGCATGGGTTTCCTCCAGCTTCTCTGGTTTCCTCACATACTGTCAAAGGTATTGGCCAAACATGTCAATGCAAAAAAAAATACCTGAAAATTAAGCAATTTGGATCATACTTTCGCTATGACAAAAAACATTTTGCAGAAACCTCCTGAAAAATATTTTTGGGACTCAATAAGGCCTTCCAGGGTAACAACATATAAATAAATAATAGTTTGAGTACGTGCATCGTATGCATCCCATAAAACATTGGATAGTTTCTAAGACGTAATGTAACATACCTGGTCTACAAATTTCATTATTCACCATCGATTGCTTTAACATCAACTTACTGAATGTGCGATATGGACACACTTGAAATTGAATGTCAGCTAAATTGCAAACGTAACTGAAATTAGACACAGTTTGTAAAACACTAACGAGTCATGTGATGCAGCAAATTAATGGTCAGCTCGCTGCGCTTGAAAGCCGGAGGTCACCGGTGGAATTCCATTTCCAGGTGCTGCAGTTGCCAATAACAGGGCAAGTGGCCCAAAACCTGCCCCTGGCTGTGTCCACTCAGCATTGTAATGGAGACTCAGTGGTTAGCTGGTCAGCAGAGACTGTGTGTGGTGGGGTAAAGTGTGGGTAACTCTACGTCTTTCAAGACGTGTGACCGGCATGGCGAGCAGTCTGTTCTCCTATAACGCCGTGTGTTTTCATTATGTAAAATGGATATAAGGCAATTAATGTATTAGGGAATGCATTTTTGTTATAAGGCGGATGCACAATGGATATAACGTGATTGAATGAACAGAACTATGTTGCGCAAGTAGGAATGAGCGGTTACATGGCTGCCTTGGCGTAGCATCACACAAGGCATTGGGATGCTGCTGGATGCTTCTAAATGCTACCCACGCGCCTTATTCTTTGTTAGGCCTGCGTACGCATCTCACGTGTTATCATGGACTGTGCTTTACACCCTATATTATATATTATAGCGCGATTTTTCCATCACATGGTGTTCTTCAGGAATGCAACTACCACTGAGTTATAAGAGGACAGACTGTGGGTGGTGTTAGCGGAGCTCCCCCTGCTGGAGACCCTTCTGCCAACGTTCGCATAGTTGCATAATTATCTCTCTTTCTTTTTTTTACTTACAATCGGATTTCATGAAACTAAGTTGTAACTTGAATATCAAGGAAGGGTAAAGGAAGATAAATATCATAGTTGCTGGAAAACCGGGTATAGCATAGGTAAAGATATTGATCACGGAAGATGAAGGGTGTGTAGCAGAAATAATATCAAGGGTTGGTTGGCAAGAGGAATTTGGTAACAGGGGAGAGTTGTCGATAAGGATAAGAAAAATTGTCAAGAGGGAAATTATCACAACGGTGCAGAGCACAGCTTTGAATCGAGAGGACATGTGGACAAAATGAGACAGTTTAGAAGTGTTCATGATGTGGATATGGAGAAGGATGCAGAGAATGATCTGAGCAGAGAAGACGAATGAAGATATCTTGAATAGCATTAACGAAAGAAAAACACCAATGGAAGTCACCAGGGGGAGAAAGAAGAACCGGATTGGACAAATTATATGCGGGGACCGTTTGACGAAGGACGTTATAGAAGGAAAAATGAAGGGGAAAGAACGAAACGGTTGGGATGTTGGAGGAGCTGAAGGAAGGGGGCATTTGTGGACATGAAGAGGGCAGAGAACAGAGGAGGGATGGAGACGATGTCGGCCTTGGACCTGCCGCTCAGACAGAGCACCAAATTAGCATAGACAACAAAGTCAGTGCTTTTGACCATGCAAAACAGAGGGAGCATGGAATTAAAAAGCCACATTTGTATCGTGCATACTGTTCGTGTTTTCCATTTACGAGCAAGATGCTGGGGGGTGGGGGGCAGGAGATGCGATGGAGACCCACCTTGGCGACACGAATGCCAGTCACCCACTGCTGCAGCCCACTCGCATCATCACAGCAAAGGTACTTGATGTACTGAGACTTCTTCTGAATTTGTGGATGCTGTGAACAGAGACGATACACTTATTTTCCCGTTCCATTTATGCCGCTGTTTTGTATTATTTAGACGTGTGTTTTACTTAGGGCTCGGTTTATTTGAGCATGGATGACTAAATACATTTCCACTGTGTCGAATTACCTTTCAATTTGAATATTAAACAAAAATGCTAAACTTAACAAACAAAAAATAGCTCGAAAATTACTGAAATTCAAGGTATGGAAGAAATAATAATGATGCTGTTATTCTCTTTAATCAGGTTCACCAACACATGGTCCACTCAAACAATAAACATACCGGCCGGAGTTACAAGTCGTACGCGTTCTTTATGGAGCCCATCGTTGGAATTTTAAATATATGAGGGGTGAGGAAGGAGAAGGGGGGGGGCGAGAGCAGGGAGCTGCATGCGCTGTCTGAGGGAGAATCACGTTCGATTATAAGGAATTTGCAGCTGGTAGCACTGAGCCCATGGGCTATCTAAGAGTGGATCTGCCTCGTTTCCTTTAAGCACAGTAACCCCACAGGTGGTCCCGAGAAGCTAACCGATAAACAAAGCAGGTAAAAAAGGAATTCCAGATGCCTTGTATAATTTTACCTGCTGCTACATCAAATGTTTTGAGTGCAGCATATTGACTTTTCGAGAAGCCTCGGCGAGGGTTGATTCCTAAAAGTGAGACCTCTAATTGACGGAGTGATGTTTGTTATATGATTTTTTTTGTTATTTAATTGTTCGATGGTAGTGGTGTAAAACTCTTCGATGTCCGGGCAAGACCGGAGCACACGCTCGCACGTTCGGGCCGCGCCTCGTCGGCATCTCATGAGACGTCGCTATAGAATGAGCGCCACTCCTGGCTGGTGCCGCAAGTGCCGTGTGGAAATTGTAATTAGATGGTCCCTAGGAGGGAAGATCTGGGACTATTATATAGTGACTGAAAGTCTGATGGGGTTAGCACATATCCCATCCCATAGCACCTTAGTTCTGGATTTGATTGGCCTGTTATATGATGGCGGGATATTGCAGGATTCTGCAATTGTATATGTAGTTCTACCACTCCAAAGCCAGGTTATCAATTCGGGGTTTAGTAGTTAAGTCTTTGTTCTGGGTCTTGTTGATGGTGCTTCTGATATGTAAGGTGTCTGAAAAAGTGTAAATTAGGAATATCGTTCATGGTTCCGATGTTTTGAAAAGTATTGACCCCATGAGCAGCTCCGGAAATTATTTTAATATTTGCATTGCTGCAGGAGAGGCAGTCCACACCATCTTTGTTATTTATGCAGATGCTTAGGTTCCCCCAGGTGGCCGAGTGGGGCTGGATGCTTGAGGCGGACACAGCATTGACATCCGAGCGATTCTCCACATCGTGCAGCTGGCTGACCAGTGGATTAAAGCGAGCGACTGTGTCCTTGGGGTAAGGAGATGATGGTTGGTCCTGCCAAGCCCCGTGGAGCTACTGATACCTCTACCTATTCCTTCCCAGTACCTCAAAGACTGCCTGGATTAATATAACTTTGTATAAGTGCTCCTATTTATCTTCTTGGTTCTTTCGGTAAAGTCACGTAGAAGGGAAATAATAAAATAATAAAAATAAAACATAATAAAATCATTCTTACGACGTTTCGGCCACAACGCAAGCAGCCGTCCTCAGGTGAAGAACAGGTCTGTTGGAAAGACAGTGTCTGAATGAATTCAGACACTGTCTTTCCGACAGACCTGTTCTTCATTCATTCAGACAGTCTTTCCGACAGACCTGTTCTTAAACCTGAGGACGGCTGCTTGCGTTGTAGCCAAAACGACGTGAGAATTATTTTATTATGTTTTATTTTTATTATTTTATTATTTCCCTACTACGTGACTTTACCGAAAGAACCAAGAAGATGAATCCCTGCAGTCACGAAAGCTTTAAATCGAAATACTCCTATTTAGCCAGTTAATATTTACAGAAGTCTGAGATCGCAAGTTCTCATTTTCCCTTCGCGGAGGATATAGTCTGGTAATCTATACTAACAAGTTTGTGGCCACAGATTAATGGAGAAATGTGCAAATTCTTGTTGGGATCATCAGAAAGTGGTAAAGAATATTGGGTAGAACCATCATTTTCAGGAGGTAAACTCAATTCAGAAGGGAAAAAAACGTATTCCAATCGAGGAGAGAAGCCTTGATTTCTTGTCATATGAGGGGAAAGTTTGCCTGAAAGTTTCTTTGGAAACGACGTCATGATAGTCAATGTGAGAGGGGGCTCCAATGGAAGGGGCGGATAAAGGCAGCAGGCTTGGCGAGCGCGAGGGACATCGCCTCTGATTTATCAATGAAGAGTTTGTATCCTGAGGCCATTCCAAAAACCTCAATTCTCTGAAAAAGTGTTGGGATTGAGGTTTTGATTTCAGAGAGGGTCAGAGGGATATACTCTGCACGTAGCTTGATTTTATGCTCTCTTGCTCCAAATGCAATTTCCCAAATCTCTATTGTGGCTCTAATCATTGCCGCAAGGGGTTAAATTGCATTTTCCAGTCTGGAAAATAATGTTCTTGTGGAATTGGAGGAGCCGCTGAAAGGCAAATTTGAATTTCAGACAAAGGGTGGTGATTTTCTCATTCAGGAGTCTGTCAAGTTTAACTTTGGTCTGGGTTATCTCCTCCTGGGTGACTGGCTTCTTAGAGGATGTACAGTAATTGTTGTCACGTAAACAGAACATGCTAATTCGTCACTAGTATAGCACACCGGTGTGTTGGAGAGCCAAGCCACAACATCTACAATCTGAGTATGACGTTTCACCAGTAATTACAACAAGCTTCATCAGGCGACAGCCAGGATGGTGGAGAAGTCCACCTGTTTCGTTCCTTATGTAGTGACTTAATTCTAGATTTGAAGCTTTCGTGACTGCAAGGATTCATATTCTTAGGTTTTTTCGGTAAAGTCACGTAGGTAAAACATCAAAATTAATGGAAAAAAAAAATCACGACGTTTCGGAGGCAACACAAGTCTCCGTCATCAGGTGGGACCGTCACAGCCGGATTAGCTGCATCAAGTGAGGCAATGATTCAAGATGTAATCCCTTAAAAGCAAGTTTAGGGGGGAGGAGAGGGGGGGGGGAGCTCATCAGAATGTGGTAGCCAATGAATGGAACGTATCGGGAGGGAGGGGTGGGGGGCTCAAAGACGGCACGGAGTGCCACGTACAACGCATCGGGAGGGGGAGGGGGGCAGGGCCAAAAGGATGGACGACGGCTTGGACGCGGTTGCTGCTGCACACGCCAACGCATTGGACAGAGAGGGGGAGGGGAGGCCTGATACACATGATAGAAAGAACGAATTGAGTTGCATTTGTGGTGATTGCTACATTGGAGAAACGAAACGTCATGTTTCTGATCGTGTCCGCGAGCACAAGTCAGATCTGAAACACGGCAGAACTGATTCTTCGGCCGTTGCCGATCATTGCTACAACTCGGTGGGCTCTCATGAAAATTGTCTTTTCCGAGACCAAGGTTCTCTGAAAACCTCCCGGCTACCATCAAAGGTTTGTACACGAGGCCATACAAATATACAAACACAGACATAATTTCAACCGTGATGATGGGTACAAACTTAGTAATCATTGGAAAGATGTTATCAACCACGCAAAAAAGACTTAATTATACTTTTTTGGACCATCTTATCTGACAGGCACTATTTTACTTTACTTTACCGAGTGTTAACATCCCCAGTGTTTAACAGTACTCTCTTCATTGTTCTGCCAGCATTGGTATAAACATGGGCATTTTCGTTCTTTTTCTATCATGTGTATCAGGCCTCCCCTCCCCCTCTGTCCAATGAGTTGGCGTGTGCAGCAGCAACCGCGTCCAAGCCGTCGTCCATCCTTTTGGCCCCGCCCCCCTCCCCCTCCCGATGCGTTGTACGTGGCACTCCGTGCCGTCTTTGAGCCCCGCCCCCCTCCCTCCCGATACGTTCCATTCATTGGCTACCACATTCTGATGAGCTCCCCCCCACTCAACTTGCTTTTAAGGGATTACATCTTGAATCATTGCCTCACTTGATGCAGCTAATCCGGCTGTGACGGTTCCACCTGATGACGGAGACTTGTGTTGCCTCCGAAACGGCGTGATTTTTTTTTTTATTTTCATTAATTTTGATGTTTTACCTACGTGACTTTACCGAAAAAACCTAAGAATATGTAGTGACTGTGATTGTCACTGTGTGGTGCCGGGCTTACGAAGCCACGGCGGATAATGTGCTGACATTATGTGTAGCTCGCCAACGGGGCGTAGTACCAGCCCTAGCGGGGCTTGGGTGAGCGCTGGTCAGCGCGGAGGCACCGCGAGCAGTGTGCGGTGCGGGCTCCCGGTGAGGGAGCGTCAGCCAGCCAGGGTTACGTTGGGGCATAATACACTGGTTGACCTGCTGACACGTGACCGGATGATATTGGAGGGGGGCCACCGGTGGATGGGGGCCACTGGGCGGGTAACGTAATATAAAAGAGCTCTCTGTGGCCTTCGAGAAAGAGGTCGAGAGATCTGGAAGGTGGGCGGGGCGAAGGGCGGAGCCAGCGCCAGCCCAGGGGGATAAAACGGGGCCCTGTGAGGAGCTCGGGGTTCTTCGTGTGCTGGTATGAAGATCCACGTCGGGAAGAAGAAGCCTCTAGCCAAGCGGTCCGGGACCCCGTTTGTGGTCCGGGCCGGGATAGCGAACCGTGTCTAGTTCTGCCGTAGCATGGTTAAGATGGTCATTCGAGACCCGAGTGTAGATTGTGGAATGTTGTGTTAAAGTTGCGTAATAAATAGTGTTGCTCCCAAGATAACGTCTGCGACTAGTTGGACTCACTACACTTATATAGAGACGTAGATGTGACAACACAACTTCCTGCTTATCAAGCAAGGTTGTTACCATTAAAGGAGAGCTGACCTCCTGTTTACAATCTTGAGCCAGTAAGTTGGCCACAAAATGTATGGCCCAGAGGTTGTTAATAATTCTGCAGGGTCAGCCTAAAGTTATAAATTGTATAAAAAAATATATCTCTCTAACCACTTATACATAATAGGTTCCCAACATTAGTGAATCAAGGGGTGTAATGCTGAAGCCAATACATATCAGGAAAGGTTGACCATGATCACGTTGCAGAGCTCACCTTGAGGGCAAAACAGTATTCCGTAGGAGCTTTGTATTTCGTCCGGAAGTCTTGACCATAGTACACGCTCACGTGATCAAACTGAATGAAGCAGGACAGGTCACGCAATGTCTGAAAATTAAACACACGTGCAAAAAATATTAAATCCAATCACTGTATTAATCGCACAACTGGAATACTTTTGGCAGCCAACATTCCGACAACAGCAATGTGATCGTCATAGTTGCTTTAATCCGCGTAATCTCCATGGACACATTTGCAAAAAAAAAAATATTCCAGGATTCTTAATAGATTTTTGGATTAGGCCACGTAATGGCTTGACCAAATCTGCATCATGCTAAACCCTTTCCCATCCAACACAACTGAAAGAAAAAGGCCAATTATCATTGTTTTAACTCACCGCTGAGTTTAAGAACAAGTCTTCTCAGGCACATTCAGCATGAGATACACGGCGTTTAACTTGACACTACAATCCAGGAAGTATGATACTCCAACTTCCCAGACTGTTACTCTGACTTCCTGGATCTTGTCCTGATGATGCTTGATGCCGCACTCTTAAGCAGACAGTCTGACTCAACTGCTGCATTTGGTTGCGAGAATTGTTCTTCAACTTACTGGTAAAACACGTAGGCTTTCGCGACCAATATTATTCATAATCAACGTTTTTGGGTTTAGATCGCGTTATTTATAAATGTGTCGTAACCCTCCACCACCCGACACGGCCAATCAGGTAATACCAAACGCAGTTAAAATAACACATCACATAAAGTCTTCTAAAGCTAACAAAATACTACACAAAGCTAGCGAATTATTATTAATAGAGAGAATACAACACAATAGGAGTGAATTATCCAACATTTCTGAAACGCTAAAGCATTTACACTTAAATATAAGCAATAGTGTGTCCGTGCATGATTGGAATATAATCGATACTATAACACAACAATCGGCTGATAATGTGTTTAATCTAACAAATGCTAACCAAATTAACAAATTTCAAAGACTTTACAATAAACAAATCCCTATTAAAAACGAACAATTTAAAAACAAAACCGTAATGAACTTGACTAACACTGATTTAACCACTGACATGATTTCTGTCCTTTCTAAAGGCCTTAACTTTGCCGTTACCCCACGCACAATTCCAGTGGATGAGATAATTGCTGAGGTAGAATCAGCAGTAAGACTCCTTCCACATAATGAGGCAGAGATGACTAGACACGAGGTTGCCAAAATAATTGAGAATAGTAAAGTACCAAAAGTAAATATTAGCTCGAACGAGGCAAAAGCCTTAAGAGAGCTTCGTCTAAATAAAGATATTGAAATCCTAGCAGCTGATAAGGGCCGCACTACTGTAGTGATGTCACGAGCCGATTATGATAATAAAATTAAAGATTTATTAGAGGAAATTACCTACATTAAAATTAAACGAGATCCAACTAATACTTTGGAACGTAAGACTACTGCAATCATTGCAAATTCATTAATCCCAAAAAATGAGCAATTCCTAATTAAGCCAAGGGCTTCAAAACCACCTAGACTGTATGGGCTACCTAAGATCCATAAAATCGGCATCCCTTTACGACCCATAGTCAGTACAATTGGCTCTGCCACATATAAATTAGCAAAATATGTAACTAAACAAATACAGCCCTACATCGGTAGGACATCATCATTCATAAGAAATTCAGAACATCTTGTGAATATGATCAAAGATATTAAACTTAACCCTAATGATATTTTGGTGAGTTTTGATGTGATTTCGCTATTCACTAAGGTTCCAGTGAGCGAGTCGCTTAAATTACTTGATACACTGGTAAAGAATACAGGTTTACCAAAAGATATTCCGAAACTCGCTGTTATGGAGAGGCGAATTCTTTAAACAAAGGGAGGGAGCAGCAATGGGATCTCCTTTATCTCCTGCTATAGCAAATTTGTACATGGAAAACTTTGAAACCAGAGCACTTGCCTCGAGCACATTAAAACCATCCTTTTGGTTTAGATATGTGGATGACACTTTGGTTGTCTGGCCACATGGCAAAGATACACTTAACGATTTTCTAAATCATCTCAATGCACAAAACCCGGCCATTCAGTTCACCATGGAAATGGAGGTGAACACACTCCCGTTCCTAGATATTTTACTTGGGCATGGCCTAAACGGTAAAATAACACACAGCGTTTACAGAAAGCAAACGCACACTGATGCCTATCTGAATGCAGATTCACATCATCACCCAGCTCAGAAATCCTCTCTTATCAAGACGCTCATACATCGGGCTAAAACAGTGTCAGATGGTGAAAGTCTAGTGAGAGAGATTAAACATGTTAAAGAAGCACTAAGACAGAATGGCTACAATAATGCTCAAATTAACAGAGCACTAAATGCCAAATCACGATCGCAAAGCAACACTGCTGAAAGCGATCAGATTATCAAAACAATAAAAATATCATTCATCTCAGGAGTTACTGACAAATTAGCCCGTGTTTTGCAAAAGCAAAACATTACAGTAAGATTTGGTACAGTACACAAAAATCAACAACTAGTAACGTGCACTAAAGACGAATTACCTAAATTATCAACAGAAGGTGTATATCGGATTAATTGTGTATGTGGCAAATGCTATATTGGACAGACAGGGCGTAACGTTAGTGTAAGACTAAAAGAACACCAGAGAAATATTAAACTATCGCAAACACAACTGTCAGCAGTGGCAGAACATGCATGCCAACAGGGACACTCAATTGATTTTGACAACGTTGAAGTGTTGTGTAAAACTAGTTACTACTGGCAAAGACTAATTAGAGAATCCATTGAAATTGAGAGAAACAGAAATAACTTTAATCGCTCAGACAGCTACAGGCTTAGTGCGGCCTGGAAGCGTATTATTAAATAAGATACATTACAATTCCTTATAAGGGAAACAAACACTAACTGATTACTAATGTAGCATAATCACAATAAAACACATGCCAAATGATTACTAATCTACAACTCGCATCGTAACAATAGCCTGATTACTAATCTAGTATATAATTACAATAACCCCCCCTCAAATCTTTGCACCTGATGAGTTAATGAGTTAATGATGACGTCACTCTGCTGCTGCTCTATATAAGAACGGAAGACACAGCAGAGCCTCACCATTCTGGCGAATTGCCCGATGATGCTGGATGCAATTACCAGCGAAACGTCGTACTCAAATTGTAAATGTTGTAGTTTCACGCTTCAACACACCGGTGGGCTAAAGCAGTGAACTAATTGTCCTTTGTCAACGTGACACTTTTTTACTGATTGGCCGTGTCGGGTGGTGGAGGGTTATGACACATTTATAAATAACGCGATCTAAACCCAAAAACGTTGATTATGGATTACTGGTAAAAGTTGAAAATATAATAAATGGTACATTAAACACTTTGGCTGTGTCGGGTAGCAGAGGGTTTTTAGATTCAGATTTGGGGCACCATGGTGGCGAGATGTTAACTACCTCACTTGGTATGCAGAAGGTCGTGGGTTCTATCCCAAGCCCTGACACCTGTATATTTGGAGTTTGTGTGTCTCTCTCCCCATGATCGCGTGGATTTTTCTTTGGGTCTTCTGGTTTTCTCCTCCACATTTAGAATCAACATCATGTATTTAGAGTATTTGGCTGCTGTAAATTTCCACATGATAATCCACTTCTTTGAGCTATCATTTGGGATAGCCAGGTCACTTCTGAAAAAACAGCTATATAGCTCAGTGGGCCTCACTTGGTAAATAAAACAAACTTTATAGTTTTAGTTTAGTCAAATCATTACATTGCATAACCCAAAACTCTTAGAGGAATCATATTACGGCTCCCTCTCGTTTTACGTGAGGCTTGTGTTCTTGAAAAATGATGCGTAACTCAAAATCGTGTAAATTAAACAGTAATTTCCCATAACAAAAAAAGGAAGTGGTTTGCAGTTAGGGAAAGCATGCTATCGAACCTCATTCTCACGTCTACATATTTCACTGGTTACAGTAACATATTATATTTACAACACAAGCATACATGTATTAAAGATAGCAACAGCCAATTTTAAGAAAATAATAATTAAGCAAACCAAAAATATTTTTAGCATGTAGTGAAGATGTTTACCGGAAATATTGGTAGGCAAATGTATGCAACACAAAGTTCATGCGGGACAAGATCTTAAAAATGGTTCGTGAGATACTGACTGATGCTGCTGCCCGTGCTTTGTGGTTGCCGTACTGCACCTCAGGCAGCATCGCGACTGAACTTTGCTGCCTAACGATGAGCTCGCAACGTGTTCCCCGTATACCGTGGCCCGATGCCCTGGAGCGCGTTATTTCCATAACAGTGCGCACGCAACAAAAATAAGTGTAAATTAATTGAATGCGCTATTTCTAAAATCTCGCTACGTTAAACGTGTGTAGAGACACAGATGCCTCTACGTAGGCCTCGGCAAGGTAAGGTAATTTACCTTTTTTACCGGGTAAAAGGGTAAAGGTAAAGGGTAAAGGTGTCGACATGCCAAGAGGTAAGTTAAAGGGTAGGGTAAAGGTAGCTCGGAAGAATTACCCGGTAGGGTAAAGGTAGCGCAAAATATTACCCGGTAAATACGGTACCTTGTTTACCGCTAAAAGCTCCGTGGCGCAGTCCGTGGCCTACATTTAATAAGTAATATTAAAACAAACTTTATTAAAAACACGCTTTTATGAAACGTACGAGTAATGGCAGAACTCCACGACTCCAGGAAGTGGCCCCGAAGCTTGCCATAACGTAAGGGACCGTGGCCAATTACAGCAAACGTCAGTTGATTGTGGACAATTAGACCCAAGCCGAAACATAAAATATAAAAAATAATGTTTAAAAACATATTTTTTATGATAGGATATAGTATTGTCATCAGTATGACCTACGTATACCAAGTTTGCAGTCGATACCACATTAGGAAGTGGGTAAAAATTGAGTTTCAAGATTTGAGGATACAACAACAACAATAACAACAACGACAACAACAGTGTGAGTTAAAAGAAAGCGTGTAAAATTGGAATCATCGAGAGTATTCTATTTGAATAAAGCGCTCTACCTAGCATTTACCGTTATAAACCTTGTTCATGTGTAGTAGTTGCCTAGTAATTACCCTGTAATCGGGTAATTTGTATGGGGTAAGGGTAAAAGGTAGGGTAAAGGTAAGCTCGTTGCTTTTTACCTTTTACCTTACCTGCTAAAGGGTAAAAGGTAGGGTAGAGTGATTGTATTGTGGTAAGGTAAAAGGTAGGGTAAAGGTAGGCTCGTTGTTTTTACCTTTTAACTTTTACCTTACCTTGCCGAGGCCTACCTCCACGGGTAGCACGATCTAAGGGCACGTGACCGGAAGCGGTGCTCGATTGGACGAGCTAAAGGGCATGTGTCCCGAAATGGGCCCGATTGGACAGGCAAGGACATGTGGCCTTGATACAGTAAGGGGCGGGGCCGGGGCCAAGGGATAAAGGGGGAGCGTAAGGGGGATTCGGGGTTCGTTTTAGGGATCCAGCTAACAGACACGCACATAGTGAGTAGCCTAACTAGAGTTAGCCACACTTAGTAACAGAACCCAGTTTACAGTAAAGTTGTTAATAAACGCATTGCCTCCAAGAACGGTGCGTGTGCGCCTCAGTTACATATGTAGTGGTGGTGTTGACGTGCGCCGACTGTGATAGTGATGGATCACGGGGCGGCGCGGGGTGCGGGGTTGGGCACGCGTTGTGGGCGTGGTGTGGACGCGCGCGCCGGGAGTGACAGATGACGGGGCGGCGCGGCGTGGGTGGTGAGGCACGCTGAGATGTGGGAAAACAGGATCGTAGCCAGCGCCTAGTGATTGGTCGAATAAGATGGGTGCTCGCAGCGACGTCCGCAGGTGAGGTATAAAGGGGGACGCGCGAGAGCACTCGGGGAGAGTTACCCAGTTGAAGACCCGAAGACGGAGCTGAAGACCTAGTGCCCCGAGACCCCTAGTCCCGCCGTCCTTGTGGGGACCGGGGCCCTGTGTGGCTCGGAGGCGAGACTGTGGGACCCGGGGTCCGACGCCCACGTGGGTCGGGCTGGGGACCCACAGTCAAGACGGACACCCCGGGCAGGGAGTGTCCCGAATAGCTCAGTGGGCGTTAGTCGCCAGAATAGCTCGGGGGGCGTTAGTCGCCAGGGTAGCTAAGTGGGTGTTTGTCACCCGATTAGCTCAGTGGGCGTTAGTCACCAGAATAGCTCAGTGGGCGTTAGTCGCCCGGGGTAGCTAAGAGGGTGGTTGTCACCCGATTAGCTCAGTGGGCGTTAGTCGCCAGAATAGCTCAGTGGGCGTTAGTCGCCCGGGGTAGCTAAGAGGGTGTTTGTCACCCGAATAGCTCAGTGGGCGTTAGTCGCCAGAATAGCTCAGTGGGCGTTAGTCGCCAGGGTAGCTAAGAGGGCGTTAGTCGCCAGGGTAGCTAAGAGGGTGTTAGTCACCCTAATAGCTCAGTGGGCGTTAGTCGCCAGGGTAGCTAAGAGGGTGTTTGTCACCCGAATAGCTCAGTGGGCGTTAGTCGCCAGAATAGCTCAGTGGGCGTTAGTCGCCAGGGTAGCTAAGAGGGCGTTAGTCGCCAGGGTAGCTAAGAGGGTGTTTGTCACCCGAATAGCTCAGTGGGCGTTAGTCGCCAGAATAGCTCAGTGGGCGTTAGTCGCCAGAATAGCTAAGTGGGTGTTAGTCACCCGAGATACTAAGTGGGTGTTTGTCACCCGAGATACTAAGTGGGTGTTTGTCACCCGAGATACAAAGTAGGTGTTAGTCACCTGTGAACGAGTTTGGTAAAATAAAGAGTGTGTTACCCGTGAAGTCGTCTCCCGCCGAGTTACTACATTACAACTGGCGTCAGAAGTGAACCTGTCTTCAAGAAGAATGGACACGAGGAAGACTACCCGTACCCACGAGCGAGGTCGGGAAGACGACGGCGTACCGGGGACACCAACCTCGGGAGGAGAGGACGAGGAGTTGCCGCCGATGCAGCACTTCGCGGTGATGGCCGACACTCCGCTCGCCTCCGACACCAGCCTCCAAGACGCACACTCCAGGTTGGCGGAGTTGCTACTCGCCGCCGCCGCTGTCTTGGCGGACATCTCCGTTCCGGCGAGGGGAAAAACGGCTGCGGGGTTGGTGGAGAAAGCGACGTTGGAGGGATCCCGCCAAAAGGCGCTTCGCGCCAAAAGTCTGGAAGTTGCCGCCGTTTTTGAGGGGCCGCCATCGATTGGCGGGAAACACGGACACCACGTGACCGGAGACCTCCGCTCAGCGCAGCCCACGTCATCAGCGCGCGCCGGAGCTCTCCATTTTGCGCCTGACAACCGAGCCGACATTTTACACAACTACAGCGGAGCGCGGGAAAATCTCTCCGACGTCGACGACGATCGGGTCCTCCAGCAAAGATTGCCCGCGCTGTCGGCGTTCAAGGCGGATGGGGGCGACTGGGGAGCCTTCCAACGAAGGTTCCTCGCTCATCAGGAGATGTCGGGGTGGTCCGACACCACTGCCCTGCGTGCGTTGCCAGCGATGCTCGACGACGACGCGCTTGCAGCCTTCACATCTGCTGCAAGGTCGTCCCGCTCTACGCTCTAGGCCGCACTACACCTGATGGCGAAGGTGTTCGGACCGCCCTCCACGTGTCGCCACCAGTTCTACGATCGGCGGAAGGTGGCTGGAGAAACGACGCTCGCCTATCGCACGGCACTGCTCGCCTTGGCGGACGCAGCTTTTCCCCGCATGGATAAGGAGGGGAAGGACGCCATGGTGACGGAGCAGCTGCTGGCGTTGGCCCACGAATTGGGGGTCCCCATCAATGTGGCGGACGAAATGGATATCTGCTCCCTGGCGATCGCCACGAGCATTCACGCGTACGAGGTCCTCAAACGCAAGCCGGGGGTCGTCTGCAAATTGGCGGGGTACGCGGCACTGGCCGCCACGATCGCCGAACCTCAGCCAGCTGCGGATCAGGAGCAGGCCTTCGCTGCATCGCGTCCGGGGGAGTGGAGAACGGGAGGTCGTTCGCCCACACGTTCATCCCGCAAGCTGGAGCAACCGAAACCTACGACGTCCCTCGTCGTCTGCTACAACTGCGGCCTTCGGGGTCACGTCGCAGCCGGGTGCCGGGCCCCGCGTCAGCGCGCCACAGGACCACGTCG
Source organism: Lampetra fluviatilis (assembly GCF_964198595.1). Taxonomy (NCBI): domain Eukaryota; kingdom Metazoa; phylum Chordata; class Hyperoartia; order Petromyzontiformes; family Petromyzontidae; genus Lampetra; species Lampetra fluviatilis. Next base: position 642,492 of record NC_136295.1, on the reverse strand, counting down.
GGACGACGACCAGGCCCACAAGTCATCCCAACAAAACCCGGCAAGTCGCGGCACCTCACACGCTCGGTCCACAAACACGGCACATTCGGGTCGCCGCTTGGCGGTGGGGGGTTCGCGGCTGGGTGCCGGGGGTTCATTTCGGCGAGGGGGGTCCGTACACGGCCCGCAAGCAGTCGAATGGTCCGAATTGGCCCACAGGATAGTGGCTGCGTCGGCCGGGTCGTCCGTGGTAACGGGGTTTATTGACGGGGTTGAGATCCGGGTGCTTGTGGACACGGGTGCGTCGGCCACTATCATTTCGGACCTTATTTATAACATTCTTCCCGTCCAAAGTAGACCCCTTCTGCCAGTGGACGTGCCATTTTATGCGGCGAATGGGGGATCCCTGGGGATCATCGGCCAGATTCGGGCGACTATTTGCATTGGTGACATCAAATTGGCGGGCCCTATTTTTGTATCATCATCGCTGGCCGTTCCCTGTTTGCTAGGTACGGACTTTTTGTCCAAAATGCCCATCAAAATTCTCATAGATCAGGCCTGCATTGAGCTTCCGTCAGGTCGGCGGGTTGCGTTCTTGACGAGCCCTACCAAAATACGCACGGTTTGTGCGACGGTGCAGGCGCTGGCAACTCAGACTGTACGGGTGCCCCCGGGATCGCAAATGTTGGTACCCCTTCGGTTGAGGAAACCACTCGAGGGGGGTGCGGAGGCACAGGGGGTGCTGTTGGGGCCGTCTAACAGGGCCAGAAGGGGCCTCGACTTAGCGGTTGCTCAAACCATGGTGAGAGGGGACAGTGAGCCGTTCGAAATGGTGCTGAATACGGGGTCGCGGCCGGCCGTAATTGCGCAGGGAACGGTGCTGGCTCACGCCGCGCCGCTACCCGTTGAGGAACGGCTCGGGGCTCAAGCAGATTTCACTGTCGAGTCGCATCCTCCAAGTGACGAGGGGACAGAGTGGTTGGACTCGTTGTGTGCCGGTTCTGCTAACTTGCCCAAAGTGCAATTGGGAGTCGACGCTCCCACGGGGAGGGATTCGCTGTTGTCGTTGCCCCTCATTGAGTGGGGCCGTCTCCAAATGTCCGACAGCTCCCTACTTACGCTACGTCGAAAAGTTGGCGCTCCCGAGCTAGGGGATGCGCGGGTCGGTTCCTGGGTGTGCAGACAGGGCCTTTTGATGAAGTGGGACAACATGTCCCGGCGTCACGTGCTCGTTGTGCCTGTTGCTATGCGGGGTAGGGTCGTTCTGGCAGCTCATGAACGGCTCATGCATCTGGGTTTTCACAAAACGCTCGCCCTAATCCAGCGAGACTATTATTGGCCGGGGATGGGTAACGACGTGGCGAACATTCTTAAGGGATGCGTAGGGTGCGCCAAAAGAAAACCGCCACCATTGGCAGCTAATCCACCGCTGCAATCCATTCAAGTTTCGCGCACAAACGAATTGGTTGCGTTGGACATCTTGGGGCCCTTTCCTGCTACACCGAGGGGAAATAGGTTCCTGCTGGTTGGCGTAGAATACTTCACCCGATGGCCCATGGCATGGCCACTCGCCAACCAGTCGGCTGCAGCGGTGGCGGACGCCTTCGTCCAGGGTTATGTTTTGGACAAGGGCGCCCCCGAACGCTTGCTGACGGATCAAGGAAAGAATTTTTCGAGCGTTTTGTTGCGCGAGGTGTGCGATCTGTTGGGTACAATGAAAGTGCGTACTTCCCCCTACCACCCGCAGACTGACGGGATGGTTGGGCGTCTGAACAGGACGATTACGTCTATGCTGTGCCAACAGGTCTGCGACGATCAGGTTGATTGGGACTTACAGGTGCCGGGGGTACTCGCGGCCTATCGAATGGCCCCTCATGCGGCGACGGGGTTTTCCCCATTTTTTCTTATGTATGGGCGGGAGGCCGATCCGGCCATGGACGTCCAACTGGGGATTTCCCAGCCACGTGCAAAATCAAAATTGGCTGACCACATCAAATTTAATATCGCCAAATTGACTGAAGCGCGGGAGGCGGCGAGGTTCAATTCGCGGTCTCGGCAAATCGCGAACGAGAGATTGCATGGGCGGAGGGTGCATACGCATGATTGGAAACCAGGCGATAAGGCCTGGCTGCATTGTCCACATGCACCGTTGGCTACGTCCCCCAAATTGTTGAGACCTTGGAGGGGACCGGTGGAAATTGTGCGGGTTGCACGACCCCAGAGTATACAGATTAAATGGGAAAAACGCCGTTGGTACGTGCACCCCTCCCGACTGAAGCCCTATGCGGCACCGTGTGACCCCGTTCTGTGCCGTAACGACCGGGCGTGTGATGTGACCGTCGACTTGGGGAGGGAGGTGTCGCAGGCTGCTCCTCACGTGTCTCCACCTGACCCACCCCCAGGTGCCTCGGGCTTGACGGCTGCTGACCGTCGGGAACCTGAACCCCGCGGCACGCACGGGTCCTCGATGCCTGGCCAATGTCTTCCTGAACTGCCGGCACCACCGGACGTTCAACCGCGTCTGGTGCCGTACGACGGACCGGCAAGGCGGACTCGGGCTAGGGCACGACAATTTTCATGAAGACATTTTTTTCTCAACACCGAGCTCGCCCGGTGTTCCCCTCTGCCGGGGTAATGTCCCGTTGTAGGGACGCTCGGAAAGAATGGGACGCTGCACGAGTCGAAAAAGAAAAAAAAAAAATTTCCATTTATTTTTCTTTCTGCATACACATTGCTATTGTCACTCGCCGGTTTGTATATATTGTTCTATTGTCGCGGTGGCAGTGGTTGATGGTTGCGGATGGTAGTGTTCGCGTCGTGTTGTGTTGTTACGTTAGTTGTTGTTCTTGTTGTTGTGTTGTGTTACGGGGCACACAGGGGGGTTTGTATATTTTTATAGCAGCCGGGTCGGCTGCGAGCTATGTGGTAGGGGGTGATGTAGTGGTGGTGTTGACGTGCGCCGACTGTGATAGTGATGGATCACGGGGCGGCGCGGGGTGCGGGGTTGGGCACGCGTTGTGGGCGTGGTGTGGACGCGCGCGCCGGGAGTGACAGATGACGGGGCGGCGCGGCGTGGGTGGTGAGGCACGCTGAGATGTGGGAAAACAGGATCGTAGCCAGCGCCTAGTGATTGGTCGAATAAGATGGGTGCTCGCAGCGACGTCCGCAGGTGAGGTATAAAGGGGGACGCGCGAGAGCACTCGGGGAGAGTTACCCAGTTGAAGACCCGAAGACGGAGCTGAAGACCTAGTGCCCCGAGACCCCTAGTCCCGCCGTCCTTGTGGGGACCGGGGCCCTGTGTGGCTCGGAGGCGAGACTGTGGGACCCGGGGTCCGACGCCCACGTGGGTCGGGCTGGGGACCCACAGTCAAGACGGACACCCCGGGCAGGGAGTGTCCCGAATAGCTCAGTGGGCGTTAGTCGCCAGAATAGCTCGGGGGGCGTTAGTCGCCAGGGTAGCTAAGTGGGTGTTTGTCACCCGATTAGCTCAGTGGGCGTTAGTCGCCAGAATAGCTCAGTGGGCGTTAGTCGCCCGGGGTAGCTAAGAGGGTGGTTGTCACCCGATTAGCTCAGTGGGCGTTAGTCGCCAGAATAGCTCAGTGGGCGTTAGTCGCCCGGGGTAGCTAAGAGGGTGTTTGTCACCCGAATAGCTCAGTGGGCGTTAGTCGCCAGAATAGCTCAGTGGGCGTTAGTCGCCAGGGTAGCTAAGAGGGCGTTAGTCGCCAGGGTAGCTAAGAGGGTGTTTGTCACCCGAATAGCTCAGTGGGCGTTAGTCGCCAGAATAGCTCAGTGGGCGTTAGTCGCCAGAATAGCTAAGTGGGTGTTAGTCACCCGAGATACTAAGTGGGTGTTTGTCACCCGAGATACTAAGTGGGTGTTTGTCACCCGAGATACAAAGTAGGTGTTAGTCACCTGTGAACGAGTTTGGTAAAATAAAGAGTGTGTTACCCGTGAAGTCGTCTCCCGCCGAGTTACTACATTACACATACATTACACGTGCGTAAAACGTGAGGCGGCCATGCTGGCTTGGGGGTGGGGGGAACGGAACACAAATGTCACCCGAACTTCTGACTGACCAACCTTGGTCTTCCCCTTGGGTACGTAGTAGATGCCAGATGCTCGCAAAAGGAAGTAACGCTTCTTCCACGATTTCTTGCCATCCTCCTTCAGGTACAGCACTCCCTCCAGCTCTGGCACCGTCACAGTGGAGCCACAGAAACACTCCTGCAGCGCGACGCATGCGCAGAGAGTGACGATATGGCACGTCAAAACACGTTTTGAAATGATTGAAATTGAAGGTATGGAAAAAAAAAAATCTAATTGGAACAAAATATTCAGAACCTCCGCATTCACATTGTTTTTTTACTTACACTGCTTTTGAAAGCCTTATCAAAAATATGGATAGCATTTAACATGAACTTTGAATTCAAAAGGCAGTGATTTCCTGCTCAAATCAGGACCGAAGTAGCACTGATCTTTTTTCATAGCCGTGAGCTCGGAGTGGAAATTCCACATTCCTATGGTGGGAACGAGTCTCTCCACAGGACAACCACATGGCAACACATTTTTTTGCACTTCCCCTCATCTCACTCTGTTGCTAAACTCCTGATGCACTCCCTCACTTTCCCTCACATCACAACAACTCTTCTTCTCGGCTTCCTTGCCAACTACAGCTTCTTCGCTCCTCTCCAACAGATACAACATTCCTCAGCCAGGATCATTTTAACCTGTGGCACCACAGTGGCGAGATGTTAACTACCTCGCCTGATATACAGGAGGTTGTGGGTTCGATCCGGACTCCGACACCTGTATATTTTGCATTTGCATGTTCTCCCCGTGATCACGTGGATTTTCACTGGGTTCTCCGGTTTTTCCCTCCACAATAACATGCGTTTAGAATATTTGGCTGCTTTAAATTTCCACGTGATCACTTGTGGCTAGGTCCCTTCTGAAAAGAGCTATTACAGCTCAGTTGGCCTTACCTGGTAAAATAAAAAATATTTATAGTTTAATCCGCCCTACAATTGTTACCGTTCTGCTATACGACTTTCTTAACTCAGCTGGCTCCCTGTCTACTATTGCTGTCTGTTTAAATGTCTCACTCTAGTCGATAAATCCCTCCATGGTCTTGCCTGACCTCTCATCTCTCACTACTCTATCCCATCCTGTCCTCTACGCTCACCATCTCTACCATCCCTCTCTGTGCCTCCCTCACTACCCTGCACCCAGTCACGCTCTCTCGCTCAAGTTAAATGGAACCAACTCCCACTGCACATAAAACAATCATCTTCACTCACCTGCTTCCACTCCTCCCTTAAAACAACCCCCATCTCTTCTCCCCCAGCCCATCATCCTGCTACTGCTACTCCCTGCCCCCCAACTTCGACCAGGCCTACCCCTACCCGTATCACTACACCAACCACTATCACTATCCCTACCCCTTCTTAACCCCTTCCGCCTGCTCTACTGTCACTATAACTACACCACGACTTTTAATAATACCTCTTTATCTCAACCACTTTCATCTTATATACAATGTTATAGTTTCTGGAAAGAAGCCTTCAACATGCTACAACAAGCAGCGAACGCTCCACAACAAGCAGCTAACGCTCCACAACGAGAAGTGAACGCGCTTCCGCTGGACCACGTCACCGCCCATGCAGACGTCCGATGACCTTACCTCCAGCAGAGCCTCCTTATTGCGATCTGCCATCTCACTCGTTTCATTTGTGCCCAGAAGGTAGTTCTAGATAAAGAGCAGTGAAGCATCAAAATCATAAATCTCGCATAAAATCAGTTATTCATTATTTGCTATTGTGTTACGTGTTTACCCAGTAAAGCCTCAATGAGTCTCAAGACAATTTTTTAGGAGGATCGCGCCAAGTTTTTGTTGCAACAACGGGGCGATGTTGCTGCTGCGTCTTAATCCCAATGGAGTAATTGTTGGTAATTTTTCAGCATTGGAATGTTTGGTCAATGCCAGTTAAGATTATTTTTTTACTCTCATAAGAAATCAGAGAACCCAGAGTAAACCCGTGCCGAACAGGAGTTGAATATACAGGGGCGCCGTGGTGGCTAGATGTTAACTCCCTCGCCTGGTATGCAAGAGGTTCTATCCAGACCCCAATGCCTGTATATTTGGAGTTTGCATGTTCTCTCCCTGGTCGCATGGATTTTTCTCCAGATCTTCCCTTCAAATGTAGAATCAATGTACGTTCAGAGTATTTGATTGCAATAAATATCCACATGATAAGCCACTTCATTGAGCTATCACTTGTGGCCTAGGTTGCATCTGAAAAAGAGCTATATAGCTTAGCGAGCCCTACCTGGTAAAATAAAAAATAGTTTTTATCGTTTAGTTTAGATTATACAAACTCCACACAGAAAGGGTCCGAGTTGATAAATCAAATCAATGCCCTTCTTTATGTGAGGCATGAGTACAATAGAACCTCGGAGATCGAACACACCAGAACTCGAACAAATCGGTGTTCGAACGATATTTCCGAACATTTTTTGCCCCGGAAACCAAACGAAATTCGGAGGTCGAACGGGCAATCGCGACTTGAAAGAACCTGTACGGCTGAGATGCGTATAGCCAGCGTGCATGACGCTTGCCCAGACAAAGGTTTTACCACCTCTTCCTCCTCACCACCTTCCACTCAAGCCATCAACTCTCTTTACTACAGGTAAAGTGAAGTTCAATGTTCATTTATTTCATTTGTTCCATATATTTATTCATTTATTCCATTTATTTATTGTGTTTCTGTATAATTGTATTCATGTAATTACTGTAAACTTCGTGTAAAAATGCTTTATGAGATATTTCTTGTGTCTCGATAAATTAATGTCCTTTACATTTATTCTTATGGTAAAAATGAATTCGATGTTCGAACAAATCGGTGTTCGAATGGCCTTCTGGAACGAATTAAGTTCGACCTCTGGGGTACCACTGTATTGCCATTGTGCCTCCTGCTGCCAAATAAATAAATATCCTATACCACTCTGGATGGATCAAAGGTGAAATATCATTTTTCCCTCAAAGCCGGCTCTCAGCTGGCATTTGAGAGTTGTTTGGACGTACATGTGGGGTCCAGCATGGCCCATTTGCTGTGAGGCCAAGCCCCACGATCACGATCCCATTCCACTAGATCCAATTGACCACTAAACACAGCAACAATAAGCATTGCGGTTGAGAAGATAAGCAACACGATAAATAAGCAGACAATTTACCTCCTTCCCATATATGTCCCTCCGCATGAAAAACACGTTAGGTGCCCATCAAGCACATGGCCTTCAGTGTTGAAACGCTCCTAAAATTAAGCACTTCCTCGAAGGCTGGTGTGACTAATGAAATGACTAAAAAAATAATTTCGTGTGCACAGACAGATGTATGTATATGTACGAATGGTGACCTTCTTTCGCACCGTACGTAGCCAAATGTGCTCATTGGAGGTGCAGGGGAAGGACAACAAACTCCACGCAAAAAGCAGTTCTAAATAAATGAGTTTTCAATGTAGATTTAAAAGTGCATAGCTCCAGTGGCTTCCTAATATCGGGAAAAAAGAGCGTTCCAGACAGCGGCAGAAGTGCATCTGAAAGCGAGCGATGCAGTAACCATCTTTTTTTATGGTTATCCAAAAGCTGCTGCGAGCATTACCGGAGTTCGAGTGATGGTTTATGCTCCTTGACGAGATCAGCAAGGTAGTGTGGTTCATTTGTGGCAAGCACTTTGTGTGTAATGAGTGCGATCTCATAATGTATTTGTTCAGCAACCGGAAGCCAATGCAGCTCGATGAGCACTACCATCACAACACGTGCCAAAATTTTTTATACATGCTACAGCTTGGTAATGTTTTGCTAGACGTCCCGTAGAGTCGTGACAATAACCGAGCCTTGTCGATACTACGCTACACACCACCGTGTTGTCTATGCCATGATTCAATCGTGATCGAATGTGTTGTGAAGTTCCGATAAGAAATTTGCAGGACCTAACTATATTTTGCACGTGGTGATCAAACGACATTCTGGTAGAGTATGGTGCCGAGGCTCTTGAGAGGAGTAGAAAACTGAATCCTGGAGTCAGTGACCGCTATACCTGATACTCCCACAAATGTTTTTGCCTGAGCGCAGCATTTCGTTTCGTGCAAACCACACATGCACCGCTTGCATGTGATCTTTGAGGTTACCGAGGCTCTCCATATCTAACTTTGACTTCACTGCGATGTACAATTGTGTATCATCAGCATATTTCTGCCATATAATAGATCAACAGGATACATTCATGTTCACACTGAACCAGCACAAGGTGTGAAGATTCACCGACTCTCTTTGGGCACAATGCATGTGTGTGCCATCGGTACCTAATGCGTGCGCCTTACCTGCGGGTTTTTAAAGATGGCGTACTTTTCCTTGCGTGCCACAAACATGAGCATATTGGGGCTGTCCCGTGTCCAGTTCAGCAGGTTCTCCACCAGATTCTCGCTGTCTTCAAAAAAGCGCTCTGCAAAGCAGCACAGCAGTCCAAGGAGCCACAGCGGAAATCAGTACCACCCGGTAGCAGCAACGTTTTTGGTCATACCAATGTATTGTGAAGCTAAGAGTAAATTATTTGATAAGCTGCTCATTTCAAATGGTTGTCACGCAATTTACTTCTGTTGGCCACAGACAGTTACAGCCACCTCAGTTTGCACTGATAAGTGAAATATCTGGCTCATTATCGATGCAACACAGAACGTACTGGTAACGTTATTTGTGTGCATGTATTTGTGGGTGCCTATGTACGCATTGTTTTATCATCGACTCCAAATATATTTTTGGGAATGTCTTGCAATTAATCAAATAAACGCCCAACTATATCTGTGATGAATATGATGAACGCTGCACTTCCCGTCGTTTTCATGCAGGGGGCGCTGCAAACCTACGCGCCCGTGCATGAACGACGGAGGCGCAGGGACAGACGTTCGATTACATTGGAATCGATCTGCAGACGGCGGTCTTCTCACACGGCCAGCAGCTCTATGTCACCTTATCTCGATCCCGCAATCCCAAACAGGTGAAAGTCCGCATCAAACCGAACCGCCAGCAAGGACAACTACTTAACGACGAGAGAAAATTCACACGAAATGTCGTTTTCAATTAAGTCTTCCAGATGTAAAATGATAGTTATATATAAACAACTTTCTCTATATGTCTATGATGAATATGATGAACGCTTAAGAGAGAGAATGAGGCGGTTCGGTGTTGATTCCCAGAATCGACTTGGCCCCCACCGACCCGACTTTGCCATTTGTTTTGCGACGATGACAATTTCCCATTTTCCCCACATACACTATCACAATCAACAAGTCGCAGGGACAAACGTTCCATTACGTTGGTAAGCGCACAACTTTATCTATCTTTCTATGATGAATACTATTGTTATATTTAGAGTATCGCCACATAGCTGAAGACATTTGTAAACAATACGGGCATTGCAATATCCCTGTGTATATCCCACAATGGACAGGCTTTCAGCTGTTTCTTGGAGTACCATGGAGGCTTATGCTTAAGTCTGGCAAAATCTCCCGATGATGCTGGATGTAATTACAAGCGAAATGTCGTACTAAAATTGTAAATGTTGTGGGTTAACTCTCCAAAACACCGGTGTGCTGAACTAGTAAATAATTGTCACGTTTTGTTTATGTGACAAACATTACTAATTGGCTGTGTCTAGTGGTCACGGGTTCTTACACGTGTCGATATAACCCAACATTTTTAATTAAAAATACTGGTCGCGAAAGCCTACGTATCAAACAGATCTTTGTTTACATTTGGTCAGTCAATGAGAGCGACATACGCTCTGAGCCAAAGCGCACCCCACTCCCCCCACGATTAGATTATCATGGTCACGATTACATTTTTTACGTCGATTTTTTCTTTCTTTTAAGAATGTATTATCCAATGTTATCACGGTATAAGCTCAAGAGCCACGCAGAGCTCGCCAGTTTTTAAGAAAACACGCCCCGCCCACCGTCATTATTACTCCACCTCAGTCTCTCTTGCTCTGCCTTAGTTCCGTGTGCTTTTGTGAGCATTTTAGACCCATAATAATGCGTGGGGGAAACGCCTGCAAGTGTGTTAGTGCCGGAAATGAGTCCAAAGCGTAAAGTACAGTTTAACTTTGGATGTTAAAATGCAAGCAAATGAGGTGGGTCAAGGCAGCAAGTGGCAGGTGGATTGTGCGTCGTGAGTGCCAGGTGGATTGTGCGTCGTGAGCGCCAGGGGAATTGTGCGTCGTGAGCGTCAGGGGGATTAAACACAGTTTGCATGAGATTAAACAGTCAGTGGGTGGAACGAATGAATGAGTGAGAATATCACAGGAACAGTAACCATGGTAGTACCGATACATGAGTGATAAAGAGGAAACTGACCATCTGTGAGAGAGTGATCAGAGTTGTGAATCGGTGAGTGCTGTGTACCCATGTGTAATTCTGGAATGACTTCGACCAGGGACCAGTCCGGACTGCCGTCCGTGTGGGACTTCTCCGCCAGGCTGTCGAGGACTTGCCGCACTGTCTGACGTTCATCCACCATCATCGTCTTTGAGCTGCTATCCGTTAAATGAATGCGAACCACCAGCTGCCAACACACGCAAACAGCAAGAGACGGAACATGCAGCGTCACAATCACACATGTATGCCAGATAGAAACAAACAGATTTAGAACAGAGGTGTAGAGAAACACAGGGTTAACCTCCACACATTTTCAGATGACACGCATCCCTTCCACCTCTATCTGCCCCTCCCCCCACCCTTCTTCCACTGCCGCAGTCTCCGTGCTCTCAATCCTTCCTGGCTAATCTCCTTTCAGTCCTAAGCCTTCCTTCCCACAGACTATTCCTCTCTTCACGATGACGCTGCCACTTCTACTCTTGCGTTGACTCTCCCTTCCTCTCCCAGCACCCCTCGCTGCTCTGCGTTCCCCACTTACCCCCCCCCCCCCGTGGCCCTCTATTCATGGATTTCTGCCCCCCTCAAAGCCGAGCGCTGCTGGAAAGCCTCCCACACTCAGCCCAGACCCTCGCAGCAAACCTGTTTTCTAAATTTTTTGCAGATCTTGAATCTGCAACACTGCACAATGTCCTTTCTGCCTTGCCCATCATCAACTCTTTGCCACCATCAACAACTTGCACCATCCCTCTGATTCTACCGGATCGTTTCCTCCCAATACCCAATGCTCTCTTCTGCTCTGGCCTTCCCCCCACCATTTCTCCTCTAAGGTTGAGCACATTCAGTCGTCCATTCTGCCTATCACTGCTCCATCTTCTTCACTTTCCTCTCCTCGCATCACTGCACCCCCTCTCTCTCCACGTCCACCCCGACATATTCATCGGAGCTCTCCACAGCCATTTACAAAACTCACCCCCTATCTCTTCACCCCTTAAGCCCATTCCTGCCTCCCTTCTTCCTTTCTTCCTCCCCGTATCCTTCCCTACCTCGTGTCCCTCTTCAATTTCCCCCTCTCCAGTGGTGTCTTCCTCCTCCAACTTAAAATCTGCCGTTATTTTTCTTCTCAAAACAGGACCCTGCGGAGTGGGCTGGTAGGAACGAATAACCAAAGAATATAAACATAATGTATTATTACACTTGTTTAGCCAGGAAAGCCCCACTGAGTCTAAAGGTTTTTGTAGGGTCCTGCCAAGTGTTTGCAGTAGGGGGCGATGTTGCTACACCTAATCGGACGATACGAAGGGAGAGTTTGAGGCCTAGTTCTAGGCTTTAGGCCTAGCTGTAGGCTTTAGGCCACTGTGAGTTAATTTTTAATTTAAATGTTTTAATTATTTATGTAAAAGCTTTAAATGTAAATGTTTCTATTTAAAAACATCAGGGAATGTAACATTGTTAAACATTAACTCCCTTTCACACACGCGAGGGTACGATACGAAGGGAGAGTTTGAGGCCTAGTTCTAGGCTTTAGGCCTAGCTGTAGGCTTTAGGCCGCCGTGAGTTAATTTTTTATTTAAATGTTTTTTTATTATTTATGTAAAAGCTTTAAATTTAAATGTTTCTATTTAAAAGCATCAGGGAATGTAACATTGTAAAACATTAACTCCCTTGCACACACGCGGGGGTACGATACGAAGGGAGAGTTTGAGGCGTAGTTCGAGGCTTTAGGCCGCCGAGTTAAATTTTAATTTAAAAGTTTTAATTAAAAGCTATCTCAGGGAATTATAAGGGAATGTTACACTTGTTTAGCCAGGAAAACCTCTATAATTTAAATGTTTTAATTAAAAGCTATGAGGGAATTATAAGGGAATGTTACACTTGTTTAGCCAGGAAAGCATCATTGAGTCTAAAGGTTTTTGTAGGGTCATGCCAAGTGTTTGCAGTAGGGGGCGATGTTGCTACACGGACGGACAGACGGACGATATAATCTATTGTAGGCTGGTTCACTTCGTTCCTACCAGTAAAACCTTCCCTTGACCCCAATATTCCTGGCAACTATTACCCTATTTCTTTGACTTACTTCGCAACAATTCTTGAACGCCTTGTTCATAACCGGCTCTCCCACCACATGTCTTCACATTCCCTATATCCTCAATTTCAGTCTGGTTTCCACCCTTTTTTATTCCACTAAAACAGCCCTTCTCAATGTACAGAACCATCTTGCAAATTATTTTCTCCCATGCATCATTATTCTGGACCTTTCCTCCACCTTTGACACTGTTGATCACCCCACTCTAAAACTAAACTATTTTTTGTTACCAGGTAAGGTCTACTGAGCTATGTACAGTGAGGGAAAAAAGTATTTGATCCCCTGCTGATTTTGTACGTTTGCCCACTGACAAAGAAATGATCAGTCTATAATTTTAATGGTAGGTTTATTTGAAGTGAGAGACAGAATAACAAAAAAATCCAAAAAAACGCATGTCAAAAATGTAATAAATTGATTTGCATTTTAATGAGGGAAATTAGTATTTGACCCCTCTGCAAAACATGACTTAGTACTTGGTGGAAAAACCCTTGTTGGCAATCACAGAGGTCAGTTGTCTTCTGAATCATTCAGATGTTCATTGGCAAACTTCAGACGGGCATGTATATGTGCTTTCTTGAGCAGGGGGTCCTTGCAGGCGCTAAAGGATTTCAGTCCTTCACGGCGTAGTGTGTTACCAACTGTTTTCTTGGTGACTATGGTCCCAGCTGCCTTGAGATCATTGACAAGATCCTCCCGTGTAGTTCTGGGCTGATTCGTCACCGTTCTCATGATCATTGCAACTCCACAAGGTGAGATCTTGCATGGAGCCCCAGGCCGAGGGAGATTGACAGTTCTTTTGTGTTTCTTCCATTAGCGAATAATCACACCAACTGTTGTCACCTTCTCACCAAGCTGCTTGGCGATGGTCTTGTAGCCCATTTCAGCCTTGTGTAGGTCTACAATCTTGTCCCTGACATCCTTGGAGCTCTTTGGTCTTGGCCATGGTGGAGAGTTTGGAATCTGATTGATTGATTGCTTCTGTGAACAGATGTCTTTTATACAGGTAACAAACTAAGATTAGGAGCACTCCCTTTAAGAGTGTGCTCCTAATCTCAGCTCGTTACCTGTATAAAAGACACCTGGGAGCCAGAAATCTTTCTGATTGAGAGTGGGTCAAATACTTATTTCCATGGTTAAAATGCTAATCAATTTATAACATTTTTGACATGCGTTTTTCTGGATTTTGTTGTTATTCTGTCTCTCACTGTTCAAATAAACCTACCATTAAAAGTATAGACTGATCATTTCTTTGTCAGTGGGCAAACGTACAAAATCAGCAGGGGATCAAATACTTTTTCCCTCACTGTAGCTCTGTTTCCGAAGTGACTTGGTCACAAATGTTCGCTTAACGAAGTCCCTCATTACGTGGAAAATTATAGTAGCCAAATAATTCTACATATATGTTTCTAAACGTCAAGGGAAAAACCAAAGGATCTGGAGAAAAATCCACATGACCATGGGGAAAACGTGCAAACTCCAAATATACAGGCATCAGGGTCAGGATCAAATCCACGACCCCCTGCATACCAGGCGAGGAAGTTAACATCTCCCTTCTGTAGCACCCACTCTTATTTCCACTCTTCTACCTCGGCATTTCTGGAAACCCTCTCTTGGCTCAAGTCTCACCTTCCCGCTCGCACATCCTCAGTCCCCTGAAATCACTCCGTTTCCGCTCACTCCCATCTCAGTGTCCGGTGTTCTGCCGGGTTTTGTTCTGTGTCCCTTCTATTATCTGCATAGTTTGTCTCTTAAATCTGTTATATCCTCTTTCCGCTTTCCTCGTCATTTATATGCTGATACCACAATTTTCTTCTTTCCTTAATTTATCCATGACTTTTCCTCTCCTATCACATCCCATCTGGCTGCCATCCAATCCTGCATAGCGCAACACTCTATCGTCCCAATCCTTCCAAAGCATCAATCATTCTCTTTCTTGCCTCTCACTCTCCTCCTCCCCCACCAACCCATCTCCTTCCCTACTTTCTTTCTCACTCCCCATTCCTCTGCTCTCGACGTTGACATCACCTTTGACCTTTCCCACAGTTTACATACCCACATCTCCACCGCTACTTGCATCTGCCACGTTCATCTATTCAACAGGAGGAACATCCGCCCTCTGGTTTTAATTTCTGCTGCCAAACTTCTGGTTCATTCTCTGATCTTTAACTGTCTGGACTATGATTGTAATACTCTTATGTTTGGTCACCCTGCCTTTACCCTCACTCCCCTCCAAAAAATTGAGAAATGCTTCTGCAAGATTCATTTTCAATCTTCTCTTTAATTATCACGCCTCGCCTCTCCTGCTTCAACTCCCCCGGCTTCTCATTCACTACAACGCTGTCTTTACAAATCCCTGACACTTTTCTTACAATCGATTCATGGCTAAGCCCCACATCATCATCCCGCCACTCTGATCTCCTTATATGTCCCTTCTCGTCCTCTTCGTTCATAGACATCTCTCTGTCGCTCTCTGTCCCTCTATCTCCCTGTACCCAATCCCGTTTTTGGTTCTCAGTCTTTGCACCCCTCCACCAGAATCAACTTCCTCTTGTCCATTAAGCAGTCCTTCTCAACCTCTCTTAAAGCATCACCTCTTCTCAATTGTCCATTCTCTTCCTTTGCCCTCCTCTCGCCCCTCCACTTCTTCCCGTCCCTCCCCTAAAATTTCATGATCCCCAAGTACCCCTCTATCGCTGCACTCATTCCTCAACCCAAGTACACCCCTGTCAACCACATCTTTCCATTCTGCCATCGTTTTCTAAGTTATGTCGAGCACTTTGAGTGAAGGCGCTCTGTAAATATAAGTTAAATTAGATTATATCCAAGTGCATGAAAATAACACTAACTTTTACTTTCAGCTGGCTGCTAAAACTCTTGAATGTGGCCCGCAATAAAGTGCAGCAAACAGAGCGAGGCTTATGGGAAGATCGCAGAGGGGGACACAGTGCTCACCCCCAATACTCTATTAATTACCTACTGTGACCCTCACGGGCATTACTAATTGTTAACATTAGCCAAGTGACCAGTGGGTAGGAGCCTGGATGTCGAAATATCATCTTCAGAGACCGTTCTCCACCATGAAGCCTCAGATATATAATAGGCCAATGTGCGCACACTCCACTATGACAATCCACTGTTAGCATGTAAGCACACCACTATCAAATTGTAAGCACACGCATACCTTTTTTATTTGAGCCTCCTTGATTTTCTCTAGAGCCATTTTGATCTTCTCAGCTTTGAGTTTGGCTTCCTGTTCCTCCTACAAAAGAGGACAATCCCATACCACATTCGTTTACACTAGGCAACTTCCCTTCTGTGACAACGTTAGTCAACCAGGAAGGGGTCTGTTAACAAAGTCTTAGAAGTTTAAGTATATGTATAAGAATTTAATCATTTGTTGTTTTTGCATGTTGTTTTTGTTGTCCTTCCCCCGCACCTCCAATAAGAACGGTTGGCTACATATTGTATGAAAGAAGTTCAACATACATACGAATGCTCGCAGCCTTCCATCAATGCAACAGCGTAGATACGACCATTCATAGTTTTGTAATAATCTTCATAACAGAGAACGCATCATGGGTTATTACTGAAGATGGACCAATAGCAAATTGATGAAAGGTGATATGGGTGCGAGCTGGTTAAAATTATTTAGAAACATTTATTTGATAATGAAAAGCAACACGACAATGTTTATTATGATAAAAGTTGTCAATCTGTGCATATTGGTGACTATGACACCTGGGACAGAACCTGGCCAATGACAAACAAAAGTGAAAAGTACACAAACAAGTATGGAAATGTGCAAGTTGGGAACTGCACCGAGAGACAGAACTCATAGATCAGAGAACAAACTCGTT
This sequence comes from Lampetra fluviatilis, assembly GCF_964198595.1. Lineage (NCBI taxonomy): Eukaryota > Metazoa > Chordata > Hyperoartia > Petromyzontiformes > Petromyzontidae > Lampetra > Lampetra fluviatilis. The sequence goes on along the minus strand of NC_136295.1, from coordinate 626,143 downwards.
ACGTGGACTTCTAAGAAGTGTGCATGGACAGGACACGTCACTAAAATAATGGCCAATGGACAAGGCTGGAGACAGAATGGCAGCTAAACGAGGGAAAACACGTCCAAGAGGATGAACCAAAAAATAATAAGATTCCATTGGCAGTTTTATTTTGGTTTTGAGTGAACAGCCGCACTCACAGAGGTCTTGCCCATGTATTTACAAGTGGCAGCAGTGTAGAGAGCTTACTTTTGTTTTGGATGATCAACTCCCATTATAACCTACAAGATATAATTAAACTTGCCAACTTTGATTGGCTTTTGGAATGTTGCAATGAAATGGCAATGCAATGAGTTATATATTTACAACATGGAAGTTACAATCTCACAACGCTGAACACGTTTTGACGTGCTCAGCTTTCTAACAAGAGGCATGGGAAAGTACAAATGGGTAGGCAGCCAGAAACTGGCACTAACAATGTCCAAGCTCCATGGACTGCCAATAGGGGGCGATAGTTGCTGTGTACAGGGACTCCTCTACTTACGAACGAGTTAAGATTCCTGGTCTTTTCTTAAGTCGATTTGTCAATTCTAAACATGCTGTAGGCGTGTACACTAAACATGGGGAATGGCTTTAAAAGTTGTGTACTCTCCTGTATATGAAGATGCCAATGGTTCTTCATGTTCTGCAGATGTAGATGCCACCACCGCCATCTATTGCGCAGCGGTTGAATTTATGACTCTTGATCCGAACAGGCAATTGGACATACGGACAGGTTTGCGCGTATCTCTGAAAGTTCACAAGTCGAATGTTCGTAAGTAGAGTAGCCGCTGTAACACCCAAATGAGTTGTTTAGAAAGTATTTTTTTGCCACAAGTACATGTGGTTACTGCAGACTTGATACCTTGCAAAAGGAATCTATTTGGTGTTTGAACCTCTTAACACCTGTTGTATTGCCAGAAAGGGGTCAAACTTATTACTATTTTGCAACATTTTTGATACTCCCAAAAAAGGTCCCATAGATAAAAAATAAATATTTGTCAAATTTAGACCATGACACAGGCACACAATGGCCTACTCTTCACAAATTACATTATGGGATATATTTAATGTGGTATATTTAATATCCCTGTGTGAAAACAGATGGCGTGCATGTTATGGTTGATACACCTGCAGTAATGAACAGGGCAACCACTGCAATGCACCTCTGAACATCTGCAAAAAGCAGCAAATGTGCTCCCGCTAGGCCATGAGACTACCCCAAAACAACAGGTTTGTGCATTTCAAATATAGTGTCCAATGTTTACATGTACATTTCTCACAAAATGTATTTTCACCAATATTTTACATTGAAGAATATTAGCCAAAATGGTGCGGAAACCATTGTGCTAAGGATACTTGGGCATTGTACACACTTACATGATGAGATTTCAGCACTCCATCTCCTCACTGGCGACATAATGCTTGGCCATTGGCCATCATCCCTTCTAGGGCAGTGTCCTGCCAAACCCACTTACCTTTTAATTAAGTTTGGATGTCATTAACCTGCGGATGCTCTCTATGCCATGTGTTCTCCTCTTTAGATATCTCCAAACTTCTTACAGTATATTTAAGTTTTCGTTCGATCATTTTCATTAATAGCCGCACGAATGAGTTAAGCCACAGCGCACGAAATGTCCAAACTGAATGTATGTTGAACTACTTTCACACCATACATAGCCAACCGTGCTAATCGGAGGTATGGGGGAAGGGCAACAAACTAAACACAAAAATAATATTCTAAAGAAATTAATTTTCAATTTAGATTTAATAGTGCATAGCTCCAGTGGCTTCCTAATATCGGAAGAGCGTTTCAGACGGCTGCAGAAGTGCATCTGAAAGCGAGCGATGCAGTAGACATCTTTGTTCGATGATTAGCCAAAAGCTGCTGCGAGGATGATCGAAGTTTGCACGAGGGTTTATGCTCCTTGACGAAATTAGAAAGGTGTTGTGGTTCATTTGTAGCAAGTACTTTGTGTGGTATAATGAGTGCAACCTTATAATATGAACTAATTTTATGCTCCAGGCATTTTTATTATTTGCTTAGTAAATCAAAAATCCACTATCTGCTGCCCTGGATAAAAACAAACAAATAATCCAGATAAACAATACCGTACATAGGTAAACAATACATAGATATATTATCTGGATTAAAATGTTTTAGCATTATTCATGTTTTTGTTTCATCCAGACCAGCGGACTGCACGAATGAATCAAAAATCTCTACACACAAATGCAGCAATTGAACAGGGCCATTGAGTGCATGTCACGAAGCGGTGACAAGACAGAGCATGTGCAAGTATACAATCGTGTTCGTGTTGGCATTTGTTAATACTTTTTTGTAAAGGAAAGTTAGTAAAGCATAGACATAGAGGTGGTGGGCGAGTGGCAGGATCATGCAACACCAATGGGGGGCGCAACTGGGATCAGCAGTCACCTGTGTCAGCAAGTGGTTGGGTTTTCCCGCCAGGTTTCGCACAAGCACTGAGGTCCTCCTATCCAGATACGGGTGCTTGGGTGTGCGCGAAACACGAGAGGAAGAGAAGGCGAAGCGAAGGGGTGCACAATGGGCAAAGAGGCTTCACACGTTATCAGCCACGGCATGCAGGGTGCCCAGTCCACGCGCAACAGCATTCTCAACCCACCACCACCATCAGCACTACCACCAGCACCACCACCAACCACCACCAACCACCACCACCAACCACTAGCACCACCACCACCCGGCCGGCTCTTGACGTGTTACACCAAGTGACACCGTTTAACTGAGGTGACGTCGCTTCACGGTAACACCAGCAAAATAGCAAGGGTGAATATTTATTTATTGTTTATTATTGTTGTTTACCCAAGAAAGCCTCACTAAGTTTCACGATTCCTTTTCAAGAGGGTCCTGCCAAATGTTCACACCTTGATTAGGATGGTTGGCTACGTGTGATCTGCAAAAGAAGTTGAATGTACATACGTACACACTCCTGTGTACATTTCAATTAAGTAATTAGCAGGGTTTTTTTTTACTCTGGAAAATTTGAGTCATGACGCCAGCACACAATGGAACGTCGCAAGATCGTTAACGTCCACTGTGAACCAGCTGGGGTGCATTATGGTCAATATTCACTGTAGTATTTAACAGGATTGTAACACCATGAACGTCTGCAACGGTGATTGCCCTTACACTAGGCCATGTGGCAGCTCAATAATAAATATTGCTCTTGCTCTTGGTGATGCTCGGTAGAAATGGGGAAAATAAACCATTTTGATAACCAATGCAATGATGTCATTGTTATAATTTAACTAAGAATGCAGAGGGGCTTCAACACTTGGAGCATGCAAGCAAACAAGGTTGAGAACCAGCACCCAGCAGAACCTACAACAGAAGTAAGAACAATCACAGCAACATTATGGCTTAAGACCCCACATGAGATACACATTGCTGCACAAGTGGCAGCGCCCGAGATTTATTTGGTTGGTCACGATCACGAAAGACACCGCTCAGCATCCTCTTCTGAAGCATTTGTTGGGGGCACAGGCTTCAACTACTTCCGCATCACAAGGCCCAAACCACATCCTGACTAAAATTCTAGAAATTTGGAAACACCCTTCTGCCTTCTCTTTCGAATGAGAAGAAGACTTCTGACTTGATCCTGCTCATCTCTCTGGCCACTTAACCAAGAGTGCAATTTCTCCATCATCATATTCTTACCAGAGTTTATCCACAGTGTTTGATGCTACCAATATCCAATGCTATACTGTTTAGGCTCACCAATGATCATGCTGCACTTACCTGATGAGCATATAGGCAAAGCATCGCTCCAGTCTAAATAAAGATTCTGATTATGATGCAATATCTGTGTCTGGACCTGATTGTTAATCTGGGGACTTCCTTGTTGATGCATTTATACAAAGGTCAGTAATTTGCCTGGCACCCATTCTTCCCTTCTCTACGTAGACAGAGCTTTCTTCCCCAACGTTAACCATCACCTTATGATGCCGCATTGGATTGTGCAACTCGGTTCATCTGAATGTCCTCTGAGATGGTGTGATTGTTGGTGGTTAACAACAGCTGTTCCTCTCCCAGTCCCCAGCTCAATAAAACACATCAACGTTTTGAACATTGCAGCTGTTGATGAGGAAAATGGCAACAAGTAAACACATTTTAAGCGATTAAAAAAAATTATGGGTTCGGCCATGTCTCGTCAAGCACAGTTTGAGCCATCAGACGCAGCCAAACCAATTTAACAGTCACGTGCACAAGCGGTTTAACGATGCACCAATTACGATCATTACGGCGCACCCACAGGCAAGTTGGAAAACAATCCTCACAGCCAAACCACAGCGATTAGAGATGGGACGTATTTGCTTGGTATTGCACCCAGCATCTTGAGTACGGCACCGAGGAAGCGGGAGGGCGCCGACGCGTCATACTGGGAGGCGGCCGACGCATCACGCTGGGAGGGAGCCGATGTGTCGCGCTGGGAGGGGGCCAACGCGCCACGCTGCTGTGCGACGTTGCGCCATTACCTCATTGACGGGCGTCGTCATGGAGGCCTGCTGGGAGAGGTCGGACTCGCGTGAGCGCGACCGCTCCGAGTCCTGGCTGGATGCAAGCGAGGCGAGGCTGGAGCGAGACGATGTCGAGTCGGAGCTGACGTCGCCCGATTTGGACTCCTGGGCGACTCTGTCCGTGGGGGCAGGCTGCTGCTGAGGAGGGTGTATAACCGCCGGCTGGGCAGCTACGGACGCAGCGGCCTCCTCGATGCTGAGGGAAGCCTGCTCCAGCTGCGCCGTCAACTCCTCCAGCGATAGCTGTGCTTGGTCGCAGGCGTTGACCTTGGCGTGAGACTTCGCCGAAGCCGGCTTGACCCGCACACCCGCTGCTACGGGTGCAGGGATAGCCCTGACCGGCTCCGGCGCCGCAGGAGGCTTAGGAGCAGCAGCAGGCTGCGAGGGCTCTTTGGTGATGTTCTCCAGCTCCTGGCCCATGGAGCACAGGTCAGCCATCAGAGCGTCGAGGTCCACTTCCTCTCCCTGGTTCAACGCCTCTGGAGAGGACACACAAGGGGGGTGCGTCAACACGGATCTGTGTTTTTAAAACACGTAGATTTTTTTTCACAACCAGTGCTATGACTTATGATTGGCGGTGCCTATGTGTGTCACACTGCCTGCTCAATGCTACACAGCCAAAAAACGGAAGTTGTCAAGAAAACAAACGTTCCAAGCTATTCTTCAGAGGGAGTTTGGGTTTAGATCGTGTAAATCTCAATGCATCATTGAACCCACCACTACCCGACAGAGCAAAAAAGTAAGGTTTGTCCCATAAAAAAAACATACCAATTAGTTACGAGTGGAGCACACCAGGGTTGAGTGGGTGAGTGTGTTGAAAGGTTGAGTGGGTGAGTGTTGAGGGGTAGAGTTGGTGAGTGTGTTGGAGGGTAGAGTGGGTGAGTGTGTTGGAGGGTAGAGTGGGTGAGTGTGTTGAAGAGTAGAGTGGGTGAGTGTTGAGGGGTAGAGTGGGTGAGTGTGTTGAAGGGTTGAGTGGGTGAGTGGGTGAGTGTGTTGGAGGGTAGAGTGGGTGAGTGTGTTGAAGTGTTGAGTGGGTGACTGTTGAGGGGTAGAGTGGGTGATTGTGTTGGAGGGTAGAGTGGGTGAGGTTGTTGGAGGGTAGAGTGAGTGAGTGTGTTGAAGGGTTGAGTGGGTGAGTGTGTTGGAGGGTAGAGTGGGTGAGTGTGTTGAAGGGTTTAGTGGGTGAGTGTGTTGGAGGGTAGAGTGGGTGAGTGTGTTGGATGGTAGAGTGGGTGAGTGTTGAGGGGTAGAGTGGGTGAGTGTGTTGAAGGGTAGAGTGGGTGAGTGTGTTGGAGGGTAGAGTGGGTGAGTGTTGAGTGGTAGAGTGGGTGAGTGTTGAGGGGTAGAGTGGGTGAGTGTGTTGAAGGGTTGAGTGGGTGAGTGTGTTGGAGGGTAGAGTGGGTGAGTGTGTTGGAGGGTAGAGTGGGTGAGTGTGTTGGAGGGTAGAGTGGGTGAGTGTTGAGGGGTAGAGTGGGTGAGTGTGTTGGAGGGTAGAGTGGGTGAGTGTGTTGGAGGGTAGAGTGGGTGAGTGTTGAGGGGTAGAGTGGGTGAGTGTTGAGGGGTAGAGTGGGTGAGTGTTGAGGGGTAGAGTGGGTGAGTGGGTTGAAGGGTTGAGTAGGTGAGTGAGTGAATGTGTGAGCGAGGGAGCGGCTAAGTGTGTTTGTGCTTGAAAAGTGTGGATGAAATGCAACAGGCAGTCCAGTAGGCAAAGTCATCGATATCGGTGGAGGAATGAAGTTGACGGAAACAGTAACCATGGTAGTAGTGATAGAAGAGTAACGAGGAGATGACTGACCACCAGTAGGCGAGTGAGTGGAGTGAATCAGTGAGTGCTGCATCATCAATCACCTTTACTGCTCAATGTTCAATTCTATCGAGTGCAGTGAGTTAGGAGCTGGGTGCAGCACCCCAAACATGGGGCCGAATTTGTGCTTTACATTACAGCAGTAACGCTCGTTGAGTCAATGCTGAAAGATTTGGCGTGAAGGAAAAAAATCGATAAGTCCTTTGCTAGACAATTCACACAGCCATTCCGCGAGTGCTCTGTGAAAGCGGACCTGCAGAATTCACAATACCAAACCAGCACTTACCGTGGAGGTTATGCATTGAAAATCTGTATCGGAAGTTAGCCAAGTTGGATTCATTCTTCGCAAGTTTGGCCACAGGCGCCTTGTTCGTGTCCAAGTCCTGAAAAACCAAACAAGGCACGGGGTCAACGTCTCGGAAATAAAAAAAATAAGCACGGCACTTGAAAAAAGGGTGACTGATTATACCCTCGTTATAGGTGTAATGCTACACGGTGGGTTCCATCCTAACACTGACACCTGCTGCATATTTGGAGTTTGTGTGTCTCTCTCACTCTCCCTGTGGTTGCGTGGATTTTTATCCAGGTCCTTCAGATTTACCTCCACATTTAGAATCAACTTTATGCGTTTTTGAGTATTTGCCTGCTATAAATATCCACGCGATAAGCTACTTCATTGAGCTATCATTTGTGATAGCCAGGTCGCTTCTGAAAACGAGCTACACACCTCAGTGGGCCTTACACCTGGAAAAATAAACAAAAGTTTTGCTATAGGTGGTTTATTTACTATTTAGTTATTTGTATTAATGCGTGGGCCCATTACGTCACGTTGTGACGCAAGTACACACCATCAACATAAGCGAAACCGGTTATAAAAAGCTGGGGATACAAAGATGGGGAACGGGTGCTCGCTACCCCAAACCATACCAGGGTCCCACGGAAAGGGGCACGGGTGACTTTTTTAAGCAAGGGTAAAGAGGGATAAAAGCGAAATACAGCTGCCAAAGATAAGAAAAACATAAGAGGTGACCTAAACCAGCATTTTATCTTTCGACCCCTCTGAATCCGGCTCTTGTCTAATCTGCAGTGGTTACGCACCTTTTCCTCAGTCCCTGTCTCCCAACCCTCCATCCTGCTAACTTACTTCATGTCTTGTATAAGGTGGGACCATCTGGCCTCGAGTTTAGGTGGATTCATAACAAAGGGAGTATGTGAGAGTGTGGATGACCGGAATTGCATCACCTTGGTGAGCGTGTCGAGCTCTCCCAGCCAGTTCCCAAACATCTTGTCCAGATCTTCAGCATCATCGTGGTCACTGTCCTCCTCGGCTGGGTGCTCCAGCTCCTCGTCCGACTGCTCCATGTGACTGCGTACCGCTGTGTGTGTGTGTGCATACCGCTCTGTATCACTGCATACCGCTCAGCGCGCGCGCCTGCCGCTCAGCGCGCGTGCCTGCCGCTCAGCGCGCGCGCCTGCCGCTCAGCGCGCGCGCCTGCCGCTCTGTGTGTGCCTACCGCTCTGTGTGTGTGCGTATCGCTCTCTGTGCGCGTACCACTGTGTGTGTGTGTACTGCTCTCTGTGTACACCGCTCTGTGTGTGTACCACTCTGTGTGTGCACCGCTGTGTGTGCACCGTTCTGTGTGTGTGTGTACCGCTCTGTGTGTGTGTGCACCGCTCTGTGTGTGTGTGCACCGCTCTGTGTGTGTGTGCACCGCTCTGTGTGTGTGTGCACCGCTCTGTGTGTGTGTGCACCGCTCTGTGTGTGTGCACCGCTCTGTGTGTGTGTGCACCGCTCTGTGTGTGTGTGCACCGCTCTGTGTGTGTACCGCTCTGTGTGTGTACTGCTCTGTGTGTGTACCGCTCTGTGTGCCTACCGCTCTGTGTGCGTATCGCTCTCTGTGCGCGTACCACTGTGTGTGTGTGTGTACTGCTCTCTGTGTGTACACCGCTCTGTGTGTGTACCACTCTGTGTGCACCGCTGTGTGTGCACCGTTCTGTGTGTGTGTACCGCTCTGTGTGTGTGTGTACCGCTCTGTGTGTGTACCGCTCTGTGTCTGCACCAGTGTATGTGTATACCACTTTGTATGTGTGCACCGCTCTGTGTGTGTGTGCACCGCTCTGTGTGTGTGTGCACCGCTCTGTGTGTGTGTGCACCGCTCTGTGTGTGTGTGTACCGCTCTGTGTGTGCACCGCTCTGTGTGTGTGCCACTGTGTATGTGTGTACCGCTCTGTGTGTGTGCGTGTACCACTGTGTGTGTGCGTGTACTGGTGTGTGCGCACCAGTCTGTGTGCATGTGCGTACCACCCTGTGTGTGTGCGTACTGCTGTGCGTGTGTGTGTGCGTACCACTATGTGTGCGTATCGATCTGTCAGCGTCTCGGACTGTTGAGAGCTTTCAGGCCAGAACCTTCGACTCCTCTACCTGTAAAATAAAACAAATCAAAAATACGAATGGAGTAAAAAAACTAAACCCACAGGCATGCTATTCTCAACAGTGACAAGTAGAAATACCATGCCAGTATAATGGTGGTAACAGTATCCACAATTGTTCTGCAGTACTACAGTAAGTTAGTCACATACAGCTGAGCATCGATTATCTGGCGCGAGATTATCTGGCTTCCAACATTATCCGGCGGTCCCGGGCCGATCCGGCGAAACCAGCAAAACTTCTCCAAAGACTGCATCGGTCCGGCGATCTTCAAACACGTGGTTGTGTTGAAACAAGAGCGTAGTAGTAATACGTACACCACCCCATGCCGAGTCTTCGAGATTGGAGTGGAAAGTACGGTACAGTAAATACAGTAACTTTTTACATAAGGATATTTATTTTTGTCTATTTGTATTTTTATTTACGCCAATTTCATAGCGTAAACACATTTAAAACACAAAAAACCATACACATAATACCTACAAACATAATGCGCAAACACATTTTAAATCATGATTCGTGATTATCCGGCATTTTTGAAAATTCGGTGCCACCTTCCCCCCCGAAGCCGCCAGATAATTAATTATCTACTGTATTAGATATCTCCTCCAAAAGACTAACGCGTTACAAGACAGATATCAATAGTTCATTATATTATTTTCATAATCTTGATTTGGAAGTGGAGAAGGATGGTAAGCTACCATTCCTGGATGTTCTGTTTGAGAAGAGGCCTGACAGCTCGTTGGGACACTGTCCACAGGAAAGCCACCCACACATATCCTATCTAAAACCTGATTCCCACTACCATCCGGCCCAGAAGAATTCCCTCATCAAAACACTACACCATAGGGCCCACTGCATCTCCGACCAATACCACCTAGCCAGTGAACTGGAACACCAGGCCCTCAAGATGAATGGGTACTCGGACCGCATTATTCGCAAAGCTGTTTCTCCAACCATGGAGAAACAATCTCCTGAGAAACCAATCAAAACTATCACTTTACCATACATAGCAGGTGTTACCAAAAAAAAATCCAAAATCTTTAACAAATACAAGATCCAAGCACAATTCAATACAGTACACAAAATCCGTGATCTAATCCCATCTGTGAAGGAGGTCATTCCTGACATGCAATACCCTGGAGTCAACAAGCTGAGTTGTACCTGCGGTAGCAGTTACATTGGGAAAACGAAACGACATGTCTCGGACCGTGTTCGCGAACACAAGGCAGATCTGAAACATAGCAGAACCAATACCTCTGCTGTAGCTGACTATTGTTATAACGCTGTGGGCTCGCATGATATTGTTTTTTCCGAGACCAAGGTACTCTACAAACCTTCAGGCTACTATCAAAGGTTTGTTCATGAAGCCATCCAGATATATAAACAGACAAAACTTCAACCGAGAAGATGGATATAAATTGCACAATCATTGGAAGGATGTTATCAACCAGGTAATGCCTTAACTGGTTGTTTGTTTCTACCTACGTTACTTTACCGAAAGAACCAAAGAGTATGTATTTTGATAATATTTTTTAAACCTGTATATACGAGTCCTGTACTAAATGTCTGTGTGTTGACAGAGACAGATAGGCACTGTAACTGACACAGCTCATGTGTAAACACTCAATGGAGTTAGGCAAACATCCAAATAGAGGAGCACACAACTTGGGCAATAATTGGTAGCAGATATGGCTGCCTTCCCCATTCGTCTGTGGGCCTCTGAGCGAACAACTACTGAGCATGTTAGATTCAATATGGTTATTGGCAGAAAATGGTTATCGGCAGATCCTTGTACTGTCACTTCTCGTCACATAATTCCAGGAACACACTGACGCACTTCTGCCATTGTGGAACCAACTTTAAAATGCCACCTTGATAGAACCATCACCAAACTGTTCCGTCCTCATCTTAGAATTAGGGGTGTAGCAACGAATCGATCAACTAATGTCCATTATGATATAAAGCTCACACACCACTCACGAATTGTGTTAGGTAACAAGAATTATGTTTGGGGCTCATATTTATTTTACTTGTTGGCCCATGAAAGAATTTAAAAAACACTTTTTCACGAGGATCATGTCAAGTTTTTGCAGTAGGTGGCGATGTTGCCGCTGCTGTGTGTAATATGCATTCAACTATTTTCATGGTAATTATTTAGCACTGCTGTATTTGGTCCAATACCGATTACACGGTGGTTGTGTTTTTCGCTTGACCCCACAGCCGTTCAGACGCTGCTGCTTTCTCACCACAACGAGGGAGAGAGATAATCCATCCTCGAGTTGAATTGTCACCCAGGAAAGCTACAATCACCGGGGCGGCTCTTTACATCAGACTTATAATAAGCAAAGCATGCTTTGACATCTTTGAAATTCCGTACAAATTGAAATGCTTACATATGTGTAGCCGCCCCGGTGACAGCAGTACACATCTGCTGAAAAATCTGAACAAAGAAATGAGCTAAGCTGTCGATTCTTTCAAACTTAAACCTGATATTGCATTTCACCCTTTCTTGCTCTGTCGACGTCTGGAAACGTCATTAGTTTTTCTTCCAATTCCATTCCGATAGCATTATGAAAAGGAATCCGAAAGAAAAACGAGAATAAAATAACTTTATCGGTAATGAGGCTCCCACAAGGCCATGCGGGAGGGAGTGGCACAGTTTTGTCGCTAGCTATCGGAGTGGTGGTCATATCACTGCGGTCCTCTGCAGTGAGTAAAACATCTTTGAAAGCAGCGGTGCTATTCCCCTCTAAATTAAATTAACGCTAACAGCTTACACGTTCTGAGATTCAGCGATGAATGGGACCCACCCTGCAACTTGCAGACATTTTTGCAACAGGAACAGGTTGACCCGTATATATTTGTCTGTTTACATACTCGTGCAATAGTCACCCTATGTCTGTTTCATGCTTCTGTAACTTAATTGTAATTGCATCACGATCAGTCTAAACACAATCTGCCTGAGCTGACTTGCGCCACAGAGGATTTATTATTTAACACTGGCGCTGCCTGCCTGACAGCAAGAAGGCCCTGGGTGAGATTCCCGACTTGGGCATCTTTCCGTGTGGAGTTTGTTTGTGCTCCCCCTGTTCTGCGTGGGTTTCCCAGGGGTTCGCCAGTTTTCTCCTCTCATAGCTAAAAAAACCCAACACAACTGAAAATGGCCAAACATCCCAAAGCTAAAAAACCCTGCAAATTATACAAACGGGATTATTCACAGCAATACCGTCCCTAGTGTGGAAACTTGGCAGGGCCCTCTGGAAAGTGTTGAGATACGGTGAGGATTTCCTGGGTTAATAAGTGTAATAATAGTAATGTTAGATGATACTGAGATACATGAAGTGAGATAGGGTATGTGGAAACCAGAGATTGATTCCCTGCTACAATTCGCATCAGGGACAAATCAGGTTGCTACCCTCTTGCACAGACCAAAACCTCGACGTATTTCTCAGTGAGCCTAGGCCTATCAATCGTGCAGAATTCTATCAAACTTCAAGACAACACCCCCAAGATCTCAGTACAAAGACGTAAATTCCGGATTTTCGGGGTCAAGCCCAGACAGGTGGCGACCCTATAGGCAGCGATATCAGCACCGACCCGTCCTGACAGGCGTAGGTGTAGTGGTGGTGTTGACGTGCGCCGACAGTGATGGATCACGGGGCGGCACGGGGTGCGGGGTTGGGCACGCGATGTGGGCGTGGTGTGGACGCGCGCGCCGGGAGTGAGAGATTACGGGGCGGCGCGGCGTGGGTGGTGAGGCGCGCTGACACGAGGTGGGAAAAGAGGATCGTAGCCAGCGCCCAGTGATTGGTCAAATGGGAGGGGTGCTCTCAGCGACGTCCGCAGGAGGTGCATAAAGGGGGACGCGCGAGAGCACTCGGGGTTGTTGTTAACCAGTTGAAGATCGAAGACGGAGTTGAAGAGGTAGTGCCCTGAGACCCCTAGTCCCGCTGTCCTTGTCAGGACCGGGGCCCTGTGTGGCTCGGAGGCGAGACTGTGGGACCCGTGGTCCGACGCCCATGTGGGTCGGGACTGTGGGACCCAGAGTCGAGAGGGACACCCCGGCTGGGTGTGTTCCGAGAGGCTACGGGGCGTAAGAGCCCGTGTTGGTGTAGCCAGGAGAACCGTGTGGGGTAGGCTGGTGTTAGCCACCCGTGTAACTAAGTGGGTGTTAGTCACCCGAGTAACTAAGTGGGTGTTAGTCACCCGAGTAACCAAGTGGGTGTTAGTCACCCGAGTAACCAAGTGGGTGTTAGTCACCCGAGTAACTACAGTGGGTGTTAGTCACCTGTGTAACGAAGTTGGTGAATAAAAGAGTGTGCTACCCGTGAAGTCGTCTCCCGCCGAGTTACTACATTACATAGGCAAGCGTGGCCACAACAACAATAACTGCCATCCACCACGAAGTGGCAGTGACGTCACCACAGCACTTGTGCCAAGCTACGAGCACTTTAAGGCCACGTGAAGTGTCGAACGCCCGCTGGTAGGTCACAGGACAGGCAAAAGTGCCATGGGTTAACTGATTGAGATGACTGGCCGATACACCACCTGTGATTACCGTATTTTCCCGCATATAATCCGTGGGGTATACCACTTTTTACAAACAAGACCCTGCGGGGTATATGGAGGTGCGGGCTATCCCAAAAATATTTTACACGTGTGACATGTCATAACTCGTTTAATTTTTTCATGGTAGGACTATCCACTATGCAACACTTACCTTTGACTAAATCACTGCTGAATAAACCACTCACACTAAAATTGCACATGGTATCGCGTTTTAAATTATTCAAATTGTTTCTACAATGAAACGACAATGTTTTAAGTGGGTGCACTTTGTTTACCGTAATACTTCAGTGGCTGTAGGGGGGTGTGAAAGTTTCAGCTGAGGCTATGGATTGCACAATGGGAAGGGCCTTAACAAGTGTCTCCTCAACGTGGAATCATAATTGCCAAGTCCCTTAGGCCGCTGCTATTAGCCGAGCACTATACAGTCGCGAACATGAGCTTTGTTTCAAACTTCCAATGGCTTTATTGCCAGAAGGCAATGGCGTTACCGTAGTGCCGCTATTATCTGCGCAGTGCGCAATCTACCAGTGCTAAAACTGTACTTACTTATCTACCAGTTATGTGTTACTATTTATTGGATATTTACTTTTGTTATATATATACTGTTCACTCGTTTCCGGTTAGTTTGTTTTCTTTGTGCACGTTATGATTTTAATGTTAACAATTGATAGTGGAATGAATTACAAATGTAAACTTTGTATTACTATGATGGAATTAAGCTGCGGTAACGACGTTAAAGATATGAAGGCATGCGGGGTATATGGAGGTGCAGCCTATCTGAAATTTGTTTTACACAAAACGCTATTTTTGCGGGGTATATGCGTCGGCAGATTTTATGCGTATGCAGGCTATATGGGGGAAAATACGGGACTACTGCGCCAACGAAGAGTGGTCAAACAACCACCACCACAACCACCACACAACCACCACAACCAAACAACCACCACCAAACAACCACCACAACCAAAAAAACCTACACTACCACCACAACCAAACAACCTCCACCACCACAACCAAACAACCTCCACCACCACAACCAAACCGCCTCCACCACAACAACCAAACAACCTCCACCACCACAACCAAACAACCACCACCAAACAACCACCACAACCAAAAAAACCTACACTACCACCACAACCAAACAACCTCCACCACCACAACCAAACAACCTCCACCACCACAACCAAACAACCTACACCACCACAACCAAACAACCTCCACCACCACAACCAAACAGCCTCCACCACCACAACCAAAGAGCCTCCACCACCACAACCAAACAGCCTCCACCACCACAACCAAACCGCCTCCACCACCACAACCAAACAACCACATCTTCTTAGGTTTTTTCGGTAAAGTCACGTAGAAAGTAAAATAAAATAAAAACAAAAATCACGACGTTTCGGAGGCAACACAAGTCTCCGTCATCAGGTGGGACCGTCACAGCCAGATTAGCTGTATCAAGTGAGGCAATGATTCAAGATGTAATCCCTTAAAAGCGAGTTGAGGGGGGAGGGAGAGGGAGGGGGGAGCTCATCAGACTATGAATCATTGCCTCACTTGATACAGCTAATCTGGCTGTGACGGTCCCACCTGATGACGGAGACTTGTGTTGCCTCCGAAACGTCGTGATTTTTGTTTTTATTTTACTTTCTACGTGACTTTACCGAAAAAACCTAAGAAGATGATTCCTTGCAGTCACGAAAGCTTCAAATCTAGAATCAAACAACCACAACCAAACAACCACCACCACAACCAAACAACCACTACCATACCCAAACAACCACCACCCAAACAACCACCACCCAAACAACCACAACAAAACAACCATCACCACCACCAAACAACCACGAAACAACCACGAAACAACCACCACAACCACCCCCCACCAAAACCAAACAACCACCACAACCAAACAACCACTACAACCAACGTGTCGTGGGGGGGGGGGAGGACATTATCCACCGGTGATTTGGCAAGATCATGGTGACATTTCAGCGGACATTATCTCCAGTTTGCAAACGCTGCCACCAACGATGTTCTTGGGACTCAGGAAGATGTGCTCCCACAGAGCTTGGAGAGCTGAATTGAGTTCAAAAAAACTCAAACAGACAGCTTGTGAAAGACCTCAACGCAAAGATCCCTGGGGTTTGATCTTCCACAAACCTCATTATCCACAATAAACCGCATTCGCACAAACCATGGCAGGAGATAAGGATACCTGATGTACACATCTAAAATAAATAAATAAATACATCCGGTATTGTGCGACTGTGGTCATCCAGAACAGACCGAAACATCAAATAACGACACAATTCCAAATCTACCAGTACGAAGGAGACATCACAGCGATACACTAAATTTCGATTTAAAGCTTTCGTGACTGCAGGGATTCATCTTCTTGGTTCTTTCGGTAAAGTCACGTAGAAGGGAAATAATAAAATAATAAAAATAAAACATAATAAAATAATTCTCACGACGTTCCGGCCACAACGCAAGCAGCCGTCCTCAGGTGAAGAACAGGTCTGTCGGAAAGACAGCGTCTGAATGAAACACCACCAGGCTTGGAGCGTATATTTAAGCTGGGTTGGAGGGGGAAGAGTGCCTTGACAAAATAATTTGCATATCAAGAGGAATTTAGCATATTTATGGGAAATGCAGATATGGGATTAGTCATTACTTGTGGAATGCGTAGGAGGTGGGCGGGGCGTTTCAAAGTCATAATATATGCCCGTGCATTATGCAGGCTTAGCAGCATCAAAGGGAGGGAGTAGGGTTAGCATTAATAAAGGGAAGGAATGTTAATAGTATAGAGCTGCAGCAACTAAAATGCGTATAGACTATACATTGTAATATTACACTATGTATTATTCTACCCACCCTACTGTATACCACACTGCTGTATATTCACTATACAATTACGATACTATTCATTACCTTATACATTGTATTAAACATTACACTTTTATACTATTTATTATTATACAATCTGCTATACACTATACCATTGACTGTCGCGTGAAAGGTACTAAAAGGAAGCAACGAAATATGTCAATGGGAGAGTGTTGGTAGGAGACTTGCAGCGGAGCAAAGAATTCATTCCCTGCGGAGAATAAAAGATATATAGTCAATGCCAGTGAGTGGACTGCGGTCTGAAAGTCACCGTAAACGTGAACACAATCAGTTAAGATCCGAAATGGTTTATTACGTCCTTCCAATGATTGCTGAGCCAGAATCCATCTTCTCGGTTGAAATTGTCTGTGTTTGTATATGTGGATCGCCTCATGAACGAATCTCTCATGGTAGCTAGATGGCTTGCAGAGAACATCTGTCTTGGAGAAGTCAATGTCACGTGAGCCCACTGAATTGTAACAGTGATCTGCCACGGCTGAGGTGTTTGTCCTACCGTGTTTCAGGTCTGCTTTATGTTCACGGATGCGGTCCGAGACATGTAGGACGGCTGCTTGCGTTGTGGCCGAAACGTCGTGAGAATTGTTTTATTATGTTTTATTTTTATTATTTTATTATTTCCCTTCTACGTGACTTTACCGAAAGAACCAAGAAGAGCGATACACTACTCTACTCCTGACGCGGTTCTCTGGCTTGACCACCTCAATGTAAAATTGTAGTTGTTGCTTTGCATCTACATCAGCAGCCGTATGACAAGCAGAAGAAGCGGTGTGGGATGACGATTCGCCTGCTTGAGGGGGTTGGAGAGTCAATGGAGCCACGCATTGTGTGGATAATAATTAGGATGCCATGTCACTGTAAGTATATTCTTAGAGTTTACAATCCTGTACATTATATT
The DNA here is from genome assembly GCF_964198595.1 of Lampetra fluviatilis. NCBI lineage: Eukaryota > Metazoa > Chordata > Hyperoartia > Petromyzontiformes > Petromyzontidae > Lampetra > Lampetra fluviatilis. Next base: position 608,950 of record NC_136295.1, on the reverse strand, counting down.
TTTACATATTCAACTGAAGCTATGTGAATATAAGTGTTATATTTTTTGAGGTGTGGACACAAAATAGACAAGTGCAAGGGCCAATTAGAAGGAGAAGTTAAAACATTCCGGACTATTTGCCTTTTAGCCTTTCGTGGAGATGGTAAAAACTGGTGAAGTTGATGTACTATTTATTACCCACAATTGACTTAGACGGCAGACAGTGAATGTCATAAAGTCGTATTGTGCTGCTCTGGAAGGGCCCCACTCTCTTGAAAGGGCCTCGGCTGGCAGCGATCCAGCAGTCCCTGTCTAGAACAGATTTGCCGCATGTTTTCCACAGTGTACAGCGGCGTATACCAATACACACCGCCGCTGGCTTGCATTGTAAAGCGCCCTGGAAAGGACGCTATATAAATACAAATTATAATAGAATGCGCAGAGGCCTGTGTCGGTCTAAAAGTCGCACACTTCACTTTCAATCCAAAGGTCGTGATTCTATCCAGTCTCTAATTTATTCAATTACCTCACCCAGCAGCCTAATGGCTACTCCACAGTTAGTCACTTGGCAAGATTCACGTGGAGACCTACCCCCTTCCTGCAAATCCCTGTCAACGTGGAATAGAAGTGACCAAATATTCTCTCAGAGCTCCCCCCTCCGCCTCTGGTGGGGGAGGCCCTACCGTACACGGTGGCATGAGCGAGCGATTGCCGGGCTGCGCCTCTGCCCCTTCATCTTTGACCCACGGCAGCCACGCTGCTTGGGGCCCTCCATGCGGTGCTGCCACTAGCATATCCACGACGTTCGTTCCCCGACGTTCCAGAGGAAATGGCTGCAGGTTCCTGACTTGTGGACCGGTAACCAATGATGTGATCGGTTACCCATTTACCAGTTGTCGTGTAACCATGTCGAGAGGGCCTACACGGTAATGGCCCCGGATGTAATTTCCGTTTTTTGCTTTGACACTCACCAATGTACAACTCGCTACTGACAATAATGTGCATTTCTACAAGCAGAGGCCCTGAAAGTGAATATACATTGCACAGCCTATACAAATATTTCCCAATGGATTGGATACACTTGTGTTCACTGATGTGTCACTGATGTGAACACAAGTGGTTTATTACGTCCTTCCAATGATTGCTAAGCCTGAATCCATCTTCTCGGTTGAAATTGTCTCTGTGTTTGTATATGTGGATCGCCTCATGAACGAATCTCTCATGGTAGCCAGATGGCTTGCAGAGAACCTCTGTCTTGGAGAAGTCAATATCATGTGAACCCACTGAATTGTAACAATGATCTGCCACGGCTGAGGTGTTTGTCCTACCGTGTTTCAAGTCTGCTTTATGTTCACGGATGCGGTCCGAGACATGTCGTTTGGTTTCTCCAATGTAACTGCTACCACAGAGGCAACTTAGTTTGTAGACGCCAGGGTACTGTATGTCTGGAACCACATCTTTTACAGACGGGACCAGATCACGGATTTTATGTACTGTGTTGAATCGGACCTGGATTTGTGTTTAATCATGATTTTGGAGATCTTTTTTGTGACCCCAGCAATGTAGGGTAAGGTGATGGTCTTGAGAGGCTCCTCAACAGGATCCTTCTTGATGGTTGGAGTGATGGCTTTGCGGATTGTGTAGTCTGAGTAACCATTAGCCTTAAGAGCTTGGCGTACGTGTTTGAGTTTACTGGCAATGTGTTCCTGGTCGGAAAGGCATTGGGCTCTATGGTATAGGGTCTTGATGAGGGAATTCTTCTGGGATGGATGGTGGTGGGAATCCGGTTTTAGGTAAGCATCCGTATGGGTGGCTTTCCTGTAGACAGAGTGGCTCATTGAACCATCAGGTCTCCTTTTAATTAGGACGTCCAAAAAGGGTAGCTTGCCATCTTTTTCGACTTCCATGGTGAATCTGATGGCTGGGTGTATGGAATTGATGTGGTCGAGAAATTGGTCCAGAGCAGGCCGGCCATTTAGCCAGATGACAAAAGTGTCATCTACGTACCTCTTCCATAAGGTTGGGCGTAGAGTGGCAGTCTGGATGGCGTCAGTCTCAAATTTCTCCATGAAGACGTTGGCTACAACTGGAGATAGGGGGGAGCCCATTGGGGTGCCCTCAGTTTGCTTGTAGAAAGTTCCATTCCAGGTGAAGTATGTATTGGTTAAGCAGTGTCTCACCAGGGGGGGTACCCCAGCATTCAGTCCTTGATGAACCAAGTCTTCAATGATTGCGATGGTGTCAGGTACAGGAACTTTGGTGAATAAGGAAACCACATCAAAACTGAAAAGCAGGTCGTCTGGGGACAGGGAAATCCCCTTGATTGTCGATACCAGGTAAGTAGAGTTTAGTACCGCAGAGGTGGGTTTTCCAGTGAAAGGCAGTAGGATTTCAGACAGAAAACGAGCCAGTTTGTATGTGGGGGAGTTGATCGTAGAGACAATGGGACGAAGAGGTGTATCTTCTTCATGTATCTTTGGCAAGCCATATAATCTTGGTGGCCTGGCTGCAGAAGGTTTCAACGAGAACTGTTTGGTCTGATCAAGTGACTGCGTCAGGCTGGCAATTCGGCATCAGGGGCGAGCGTTGGGCGTGAGTGCTGTGGTGTGGGAAGAGTAATGGACATGAGGGTTTTGTGTTGAAGACAAATTGAATGAGTATACACATGTAGAGCTGTTGTGGACGGCCGGATTTAGACTTGCCGCGGATGGCAAACAAACACAATGGGCGTGGCTACGTCGGTACGCGGGGCAGGTGCTCGCAGCGACGTCCTCGCCGTACGCTGGGATCCCCTACAGCCCCTCCCCTCAGGGGGGAGATGGCTATTTAAGGTGGTGAGCCGAAGGGCTCGGGGTCTAGTGTGAAGCTGTAACCAGTGAAGAAAGAAGACCAGCTAGACCGGCCCTGGAACTCCCTGGGATCATATTTTTAGGTTTTTTCGGTAAAGTCACGTAGGTAAAACATCAAAATTAATGAAAATAAAATAAAATAAAAACAAAAATCACGACGTTTCGGAGGCAACACAAGTTTCCGTCATCAGGTGGGACCGTCACAGCCGAATTAGCTGCATCAAGTGAGGCAATGATTCAAGAAGTAATCCCTTATAAGCAAGTTGAAGGGGGGAGGAGAGGGGGGGGGAGCTCATCAGAATGTGGTAGCCAATGAATGGAACGTATCGGGAGGGAGGGGGGCGGGGCTCAAAGACGGCACGGAGTGCCACGTACAACGCATCGGGAGGGGGAGGGGGGGGGGCAAAACAATGGACGACGGCTTGGACGCGGTTGCTGCTGCACACGCCAACACAATGGACAGAGAGGGGGGAGGGGAGGTCTGATACACATGATAGACAAAAGAACGAAAATGCCCATGTTTATACCAATGCTGGCTGAACAATGAAGAGAGCACTGCCAAAAAATAACTGGGGATGTTAACACTCGGTAAAGTAAAGTAAAATAGTGCCTGTCAGATAAGATGGTCCAAAAAAGTGTAATTAAGTCTTTTTTGCGTGGTTGATAACATCTTTCCAATGATTACTAAGTTTGTACCCATCATCACGGCTGAAATTATGTCTGTGTTTGTATATTTGTATGGCTTCGTGTACAAACCTTTGATGGTAGCCGGGAGGTTTGCAGAGAACCTTGGTCTCGGAAAAGACAATTTCATGAGAGCCCACCGAGTTGTAGCAATGATCGGCAACGGCAGAAGAATCAGTTCTGCCGTGTTTCAGATCTGACTTGTGCTCGCGGACACGATCAGAAACATGACGTTTCGTTTCTCCAATGTAGCAATCACCACAAATGCAACTCAATTTGTAGACTCCAGGATACTGTAAGTCAGGAACGACATCCTTCACAGATGGAATCAGATCACGGATTTTATGCACTGTACTGAATCGGACTTGGATCTTATGTTTGTTTAGAATTTTGGAGATCTTTTTGGTCACGCCTGCTATGTATGGTAACGTGATGGTTTTGGTCGGAGTTTCAAGTGGCTGTTTCTGTGTGGTGGGAGAGACAGCTTGGCGGATAGTACGGTCAGAGTATCCATTCATCCTGAGGGCCCGATGTACATGTCTTAATTCACCGGTCAGGTGGTGTTTGTCAGAAATGCCATGGGCTCTGTGGTATAGCGTTTTGATGAGAGAATTCTTTTGAGATGGGTGGTGGTGGGAATCCGGTTTCAAGTAGGAATCTGTGTGGGTGGCTTTCCTGTAGACAGAATGTCCCAAGGATCCGTCAGGCCTCATCTCAAACAGAATATCCAAGAATGGTAGTTTACCGTCTTTCTCCACTTCCATGGTGAATCTGATGGATGGGTGTCTAGAATTGATGTGGTCCAAGAAGTGGTTCAATGCTGGGAGGCCATGTGGCCAGATGACGAAAGTGTCATCCACATACCTCTTCCACAGGGAAGGACGCAGGGTAGATGTCTGGATGGCGTCTGATTCAAACTTTTCCATGAACATGTTGGCTATAACTGGTGACAAAGGGGAGCCCATAGGGGTACCCTCATTCTGTTTGTAGAAGGTGCCATTCCAGGTAAAATAGGTGTTGGTGAGGCAATGCCTAACCAGCGCAAGTGCATCAGAATTCAATCCATGTTGGACTAAGTCCTCAATTATTGTTAGGGTGTCCGGTACTGGGACTTTGGTAAACAAAGATACTACATCAAAGCTGACGAGGATATCATCAGGAGATAGTACCATGTCCTTAACCATAGAAACTAATTGGGTTGAGTTGAGTACTGCCGAAGAGGTCTTGCCTGTGAAAGGGAGCAGAGTATCTGATAGAAAACGGGCTAGTTTGTACGTAGGAGAGTTTATCGTCGACACAATGGGTCGTAGCGGGGTGCCTTCCTTATGGATTTTGGGAAGACCATAGAGTCTGGGAGGTCTTGCCGCCGATGGTTTTAGAGAGGGACGTTTGCTTGGTTCGATTAGGGAAGTCGAACTCGTGATGATACTGTTGGTTTTCGTCGTTAGGCTTTTAGTGGGATCGTTTTTAATTTTGGAGTAACTCCCATCATTAAGAAGGTCCAGGATTTTGTTGTTGTATGAATCTTTATCCATGATGACCGTGGCATTGCCCTCGTCTGCCGAGAGGATGACTATATCATCTCTCTTTTTTAGGTCCGCGAGTTCAGAGCGTTCGTTTTTGCTGATGTTACTAGTGGGTTTCTTAGCATTCTTAAGAATAGTAGCTATTTCAGCTCTTGCTACATCCGCATGGATGTGTCCTATGCCTCTGAGGGCTACATCAATCTGAGAAATCATATCCTCTACTGGTATATATTTAGGGGTGACGGCGAAATTTAGTCCTTTGGCCAGTACCGTTTTTAGAGTGTCAGAAATTGGGATGTTACTCTGATTAATCACGGTCTTGTTAACATCCAGCTTTGCGATGTGTGGCTCTGGTTTCTTCTTAGATAGGAGGTTGAATTTAGAAATCAGGTTAGCTTTGCATTTGGCTGACATTGAGTCAGCAGAAGCAGAAGTCATGTTATCAACGTGGTTCTAATCGGAAGGTGACATTTTTTGTGTTAACATTAAATGTGTTTGTAAGAGAGTCTTGTCTAAATTATCGAGTTCAGATCGGAGTAACCTTATTCTCTCCGAGATTAGTGATAGGCTAGCTTTAAATAAGATCTGTTTAGAGTTCGGTGAGGACACAGCAGCGGATATGAGTGTGAAAGCGATGGGTATTACCTTGTTATCTCGGCATCTCTTGAGGAAGGCCAGCGTCTCGAGAAGCTGTGACTTCCCTGGGATCGCTGTCCTTTTCAGGACCGACCAGGCAAGCCAGCGGCGTGGCCCCCAGAGCCCAGAACCGACGCTCTTCTAAGAGCGGGTCTGGGTATTCGGGGTGCCGTAACCTAGGTGTAAGCTAGCGTGTGAGCTAGGCTGTTGTGTTCCGTAGGTAGACGGGTGAAGGGGCCGATACCCCTTCAGTTACTGTAAGCTTCTGAGTTACGTGCTGGTGTTAATAAATAAGCGTGTGCCTCCAACTACGTTGCCAAGTCTCCCTGGAACCATACTACACACACACAAGACATGGAGAACGACATCAAGTCTGCATTAACCACACAAGTTGTGGCAACAAATGCAAACAAACATGCTCTGATAATATAAACATTTTGTTTTAAACTGCTTGGCTTACACCAGAAGACAGCAGTCTTTATGGTCTAGTCTCACCAGTGTTAGACCAGAGAACGCCAAAAGGTGAAAAGTACAAAAACAATGCAAGTATCAGAACACATAGCTCGGGTCGAGCAGTTATATCTAGTTAGAGTTATAATAATATCAGAGCATGTTTGTTTGCGTGTTTTGCCACAAGTATGTGGTAAATGCAGACTGGATGCCTTGAAAAATTGATCTATTTGGTGTTTGAACATCTTAACACCTCACGTTTTAGTGCCAGAAAGGAAAAAACCTATTATTATTTTTCATCGGCTTTTTAGACTTTTGGATTTTCTAAATTTTCTCCAAGACATAGAACACTATAAAAAAAATCAGCATTCTACGGGGTCGTGCTAAGTGACATCTGCATGAACTGCAATACAACATTGTAAGTAGTGATGTTAAAAAAAAACACTGAAGTGCAATATTTGAGTGAAGAAGTCTGGAAGGCATTGGAAAGCAAAAAATTACACGAAAAGCCACTGATGAGCAGAGAACCGAAGTAAAGTTCCAAAGCACATAAAGAGCTGCTGTTTCAGTACGTGGTTTGCTTATCACTGGAAGGCATTCATAGCCCACAACCACTCCTTAACACAGCAGCACATGTGCTTACATTTTAGCCACGCGGTAAGGCAGCACGGCTAATGCACAATGGGGGGGGAGGGAAACATTGCTGCTGCTGTCGTCTCGAGAGACCGTGAAGTGGCAACACCCTGGCCCAGCACAGCCCACAAAAGTTGGACGCATATAAGGTCGCAAAGCTGACACGGTTTCACAACCGGCAAATCCCACTTAATAACGGTGAATTTGCTTGCACCTGACAGTGACGCCCCAAAATACATTGGAAAGGGGACTGGGTTCACGAGCCAGTGACAATTCTCAAGCGAACGCTTGCACTGCAATATTGAGAATCGTTCACTGTAAAAGCGGTCCCAATGTCACGCAGTATAAAAATACTCAATCTACTTTTTGGTGCGAGAAAAAGCCATCACACATCAACGTTTCTCAACTGTGCATGAATACAGTGCGTCCCCAAAGGGGCGACTGTACATCAGGCCTTGGCTCATTCCACATCATTCAATCTGGCCCTCAATGCAAAGCATTTGGACAGCGCTGACATTAGATAGGAGAACTCTTGTTCGACACGACACAGCCACTCCCACCGCTGGCCCACTAGTCTCTCAATCACATCCATGCGCTCTCCGGCCCCGAAAACTGAAATCGTCTGAAAACAAAATCAACATTTGTGCACACGGCAGACACCTGTGACCACACTGGGGCGCCTGAATGCCATGACTGAGAGTTGGGAGGCTCAAGTTGTCCCTATAGGATCTTGCTATAGGATCTGACAGATAGAATGCCTATCATTCCTCCCCTCGTCTACACCGGGATCGTCCCTCCCTATTACACGTGGGCGTTTTACGGCAAAGAGGAGCGACCTGGAAGTGACAGCACATTACTTGAGCTATAAGTGTTTGTGAGGAGCATAAAACAAGCAAACAAACCACCACGGCTAACAGTGGGAGTTATCCACAGGTCGCTTCATGTCTCATAAGAATTGCGTAACAACTGCCTAACGTCTACGATTCATCCAGGGTGGTGATGATTACGATGATGCCCGGTTGTGATGATGATGCCCGGTCATGATGATTATGATGATGCCGGGTGATGATGATTGTGGTGAAGATGCCCGTTGATTGAAGCGTGGGCAAATAACTCCTGTTACATTCTTTGGTTCTTTCGGTAAAGTCACGTAGATAGAAAATAAAAATAAAGTGAATAAAAAAAATAAAAAATATATATTGAAAAAATAAAAACACTAATGTAAACTGTAGCCTGGTTCTTAATCGGGGTGAGTGCACTGGCAGTCTATAATGTAGAATGTAGCCTGGCTATTAAGTTTGGTGAGTGTACCGGCAGTCTATAATGTAGACTATAGCCTGGTTCTTAACCTGAGTGAGTGTACTGGCAGTCTATAATGTAGACTTATTCTTGGTTCTTTCGGTCGTGGTTTTATTTTTTATTTTAATTTTATTTTTATTACCGAAAGAACCAATAATAAGTGTACATTATAGACTCCCAGTACGCTCACTCAGGTTAAGAACCAGACTACAGTCTACATTATAGACTCATAATATAGGTTTTTGGGTCAGATCGCGTTATTTATAAATGTGTCGTAACCCTCCACCACCCGACACGGCCAAACAGTAAAAAATGTGTCACGTTTTTCAAAGGACAAAATAATTGACTTCTTTAGCCCACCGGTGTGCTGAAGAGAGAATCAACAGCATTTTGAAATCTGAGTGTGACGTTTCGCTGATAATTACAATCAGCTTCATCGGGCAAGAATGGTGAAGCTCTCCTGTTGCTCCCGGTCTTAAATAGAGCAGCATCAGGATGACGTCATCATTTAATTCAATTCAATCTGGTGCAGTGATTCGAGGCAAAGAGGGGGAGGGTATTGTAAATATATAGATTGGTAATCATTCAATTGTTATTCATTGGTATTTGTTTCCCTTATACGGAATTGTAATTGTATTTATTTAATAATACGCTTCCAGGCCGCACTAAGCCTGTAGCTGTCAGAGCGATTGAAGTTATTTCTGTTTCTCTCAATTTCAATGGATTCCCTAATTAGTCTTGGCCAGTAATAATTAGTTTGACACAACACTTCAACGTTATCAAAATCAATTGAGTGTCCTTGTTGACAAGCATGCTCTGCCACTGCCGACAGTTGTGTTTGAGATAATTTAATGTTTCTTTGGTGTTCTTTTAATCTTACGCCGTGTCGGGTGGTGGAGGGTTACAACAAATTTATAAATAACGCGATCTGACCTAAAAACCTATATTATGAATAATATTGGTCGCGAAAGCCTACGTGTTACATTATAGACTGCCGGTGCACTCACCAAACTTAATAACCAGGCTACATTCTACATTATAGATTACCAGTACACTCACTCCGATTAAGAACCAGGCTACAGTCTACATTGTTGTTTTTTTCTTTTTTCTTTTTTATTCACTTTATTTTTATTTTCTATCCACGTGGCTTTACCGAAAGAACCGAAGAATATTAATTTCTGCAGTCACAAAAGTTAAGTAAAAATGTAACTCCTGTTATCTTCGTTTATCTGGAGCGGTCCACTTGGATAGCAGTATTACTTCTCAACTACATCTATATATATAAAAGGGAAATTTGTGAATATGTGCGTCTTTTACAAATGTTTAGCATACTTCCCAACATGCAACAAACTTGAAATTTGGCATGTGGGTAGCTTCCAGACTGTATACAATGCAAAAAGTATAAAAAAATACTTTTGTATTTTGGGGGGGGGGGGGGGGGAATTACCATTAAGCGTGTGGCGTCAACCCGCATATGGGACTCGTGACAATCGATATCTGGTGAGCGTTTGTGGTATCAATTAAACGGGAATAGGCCGATTCTAAAGAAATCTACAACCTTCGACTCCTTTGCGCGATTTAAAAAACCTAATCTTGGCGCGCGAGCGTAAAGTTTTATTTCCAACGCGTGTTGGGTTTTATTTTAATTAATGAGGTAATGATCAAAGTTTTATTTTCATTTGTATATGTTATGTTTTTAAGTTTTGAGAAGTTTTGAAATATATTTTCCCCCGGGCAACGCCGGGTACTTGGAAGCTAGTTGCGAATAAGAGGAATTGTAAAACAGTACATCCATATAACAGATAATAGGGCCTTCACTGAACCAACATCTGGTAATGGTAAAGCTGTTAATTTTAATATGTACAGACAGAATGAACAGAGTTATTAAGACTTTACGCGCTAGACTGGAAAGCACAGACCATACATTTCACGCATTTATGAGTTTAGAGCCATAACTTAACAAGTTACTATGAGCCACAAATCCGCACTTTCAAGTATTGTACATTTGACAACATAGATCCATCAGGGTGGCGTAGTGGGGACACTCGTGCCTCAAGCAAGAAGGGACTGGGTTTGATCCCCGACTCGGGCGCCCTTCTGCATTCAGTCGGTGTGTTCTCTCCCCCTGTTCTGCAGGGTTTACACTCTGGGATCTCCGCTTGTCCTCCCAAAGCTAAACCAAACACACAATTCCAGATTTGAAGCTTTCGTGACTGCAAGGATTCATATTCTTAGGTTTTTTCGGTAAAGGCCACTCAACAGAGACGATCTCTCTCTCTATGTATCTTGGTGATATCTGTCTGCTTATATGTCTGTCTATAGTTTTTCTGGTTAGAATTTTTTGTTGCTATTTCATTTATACCTGATGATGATTGCTTGTGTTGCAATCGAAACGTCGTGATTTTTATTTTTATTTTATTTTACTTTTATTAATTTTAATTTTTTACCTACGTGACTTTACCGAAAAAACCTAAGAATACAAACACACAATGTCACTGGTAGTATTGGCCAAACATCTTTAATACTGAACGATTACCTGCAAATTGCGTAATTGGATTCCACATGGCAAAAATCGTTCTCTATTGCAAAAAGACTTGACAGGACCCTCGTGAAAGAGAGTCTTGAGACTCAGCGAAGCTTTCCTCAGTAATGAGTGAAACAATAATTTACAGCGCCAAAACCCCTCTGGCTGCAATTTTTTGTTGCACAGCTTCCAGTGTGCACGACACAGCGCCTCAGGGCAGCAGCAGCAGGAGTCTGTTACCCAACACACAGAACCTGTCAAACGGCTCGCACATTCTCACCTGCAGCGGTCCACTTGTGTTCCCACACAGCGTGCACCGTCAAGTCACGAATGCCGCACGGTTACAAGCCGTATCATCAACGCCATCAACCCGTTACTGCGCCCAAGAGATTCCCAGACTACAGTCTCCTCTTCTCATCGTGGGGGGGGGGAGGGACCAGCTCATCATCATCGATTCCACACGACCACGCTCGTCAACAATCTCACTTCGTTCGTGTAACAAGGAGTGCCTCACGAGAGGGTTCTTCCCCTCGAGTTGACCCCTCCCATCCCGGCCAATCAGCCGCACCCCATTCTGGGCAACAGTGGTATTCATTGGGTGGTAGGCAAAAAATACAATACCTACACACATAACGCACGTTACACAAACACAGACCCCCAGCAGATCCGAACACAAGGAGCGCAACTCGGATCAGACCCATATTTGTGTTCTTTTGAAGCAAACCACAATAACTACTTAAGAGCGTTTTCACACAGATGCATTGCATTGTATAATTAGCGGGGTAAAGGTGACGCTTTATACTCTCGAATTTTAAGCTTTTTTGTGGTTTTGAAGAATTTATTCTTTCATTCACGCCCACTGACATTGTTGACTTGTGCCCGATATCTCTCCCAGGTCTCCACTGCAACAGAATCGTCGTGTTATTGGCTCCTTGCGAGTAAAAACGCGTTACAGGCCCCGGACAAGTTGCCCTTCATAAAGAGCTGTACAGCTCAATGGGCTTCACCGTGTAATAAACTTCTGACTTCTAATAGTTGCTGACACACACACACAATGATACACAAAGATCTCCCATATAGCCTTATTAACAGGCTGTTGGGGAAAGTGCTGTTAGCGAGCACCTATGAAGGCCGGCACTGCACACAACCCCACTGTCTGTCCAGAGGTATTGTTTACACACTGTGGCACCCAGTACTCATTTAAGGCTGAGACAATCTAAGGGAAGCCCAAAATAGATCCAGATATGCATCACTGATATTGGCTATTGAACTTGGGTCGCTGGGATCTTAGCACAGCTCCCCCCACACACAAAGACAAAGACTGTTAGAGGAAATGCTGTTAGTGAGCACCTATCAAGGCCGGCATGGCACACGATGGGGTTGGTGGCCGGCACCACATGCAGAGCCGCCTTTGTCCCTCTCGTGGTGATGTTTACACACCGCACCAGGTACTCATTTGAGGCTGAGTCGACCTGGAGGAGGCCCAGGACCGGTTCAGATATTCGTTAGTGGTGTTGGCCATGAGCGGGAATTGAAGTCGCTGGGTTCAAAGTACAGCGTGCTAACCACCGCACTACTGCTGCTCACACATTCACTGACATGCACCCAACCATTGACACAACAGCCGCCATTCTTCACCAAGAAGTGGTGACGTCACCACAGCGATTGTACCAGGCTAGGTGCACTATGAGGCCACGTGAAGTGTCGAAGGCTTGCTGAGCAGAGGTCACAGCATAGACCCGGGTGCCATGAGTAGACTGAAATGACTGGCAGATGCACCACCTGTGCCCCCTGCTGTGCCAACTTGCTGCATTTTAGCCGCCTGGCGCTCTGCTCATTGTTGTGAGTGTCACTCCTCTGCCCTCCACTGTTGTTGAAGGGTAACTGCCTTCAACTGCCCAGTTAAACCGCTGGTAACCAGCCTTCTGCAAGTCCTCTCAGCTCCACATCCTACCATACCGCATACATGCATCACTTCTCCAACCCAAGCTGCGCGTACATTTAGCTCCCTCTGTCCGGCCAATCATAAGCTCCTTGGGCATGTGGTGGCTGGGCATGTGGTGGCTGGACATGTGGGCAACGTGACCCAGACAATGCATCCTTGCCTGCTGGAGGAGCTCACGAGCTGAGACCAAGCTACTGTAAATTTAAATAGAGTACTCGGTGGACGTCCACCACTGCAGTGGAAGAATGGCAGGCACATTGTACAGATGATAAGCTGGTAATCAGTGGGCAGATCAGCTCCTAGTGTCAAGGACATAGGCCCGCATCCACTGTTCCATCACTATATAGTGCAGCAGATGTCCTTTCTTGGACCTCGCATGCACCCATGATGTTGTGTGGATGCGCCGATACCGGAACAGCGTGTTGGAAATTCCAAGCCCATGGGGTGTACAGAAATATAACAACCTCCTACTGTTGGTACTGAGCTGATCTGGCCCATGTGTAATGTTCATCGTCGGTGAGGGCATAAGAAATCACAACCACCATGGGAAATGAGCCCACAGCAGCCTGGGACTTACGGCTTCCCACCCCTCGCCTCCACGCTCCCACACCCCATTCATTCTGTTGTATGTCAGCAATGCCACTCCCTGTTCTTGGTTCTTTCGGTAAAGTCACGTAGAAGGGAAAGAACCAAGAAGATGAATCCTTGCCGTGAGTGGAGGACTGTCCACCCCTCATAATGACTGTAGCCAGAGCCGGTCCACCAGACCTCCTGTATTCCACCACAGAGGTCCAGGCGGTACCGGTCCATCTCCCAATAGAGGAATGGCTGTGTTTCCTCCACAGCGAGAGTTTGAACATCCCATGCGGCCAACCACAGTGGTCTCCTTTAGGAACCTCGAGTAGGGCGGGGGGTCAGTCTGGCTGCACCAAATGGGGTTTGGCCAGATGGCGTCATAAACGCCTGTTCCTCTGGGGCCTCTAGCACGCATGTATGCTGAACCTCTTTCGCACCGTATGGAGCCGACCATGCTAATCGGCACAAGCTTAGTTGGGCGTTTCCACCGTGGTATTTAATGAAAAGTAGTACCAGGTGGAAGGGTTACCAGGTCCTCGTACACACTAACATAACTACAGACACTCACTGACAGACTTATAAACCCCCTACTCACACACGCTCACCCCCCGCTCACACACGCTCACCCCCCTGTTCACCCCCCCACTCACACCCGACCAACCGCAGTGCTCCCAAACCCGACCAACGTCAGTGCTCCCACCCCCATACCACGTCACCTACACACTGCCCCATACACCACACTCCACAATACACACCACCACATACAGAATGTACTACACAGCACTGTAAACCATGCATCACACTGCAACCATAGAAACCACCACACGAACCACTTCACACTCCCGTGCTGTGCACCACTCCAGTATCAGACATTCACTAATACACATACAAATATCCCCCGTATTACTCTAAAAGACTGTTAGCGAGCACCTATGAAGGCCCGTACGGGACACGAGGGGGTGGGTGGCAAACACCACTCCGCTTTGTCTCCCCAGTGGCGATATTTAAACACCACACCAGGTACTCATTTGGGGCCGAATCGACCTAGGGGAGGCACAGGACTGGTTCCAATAATCGTCACTGGTGTTGGCCGTGAGATATACTTGAATTCGAGTCGCCGCTACACTACCGCTCTCTATAACACACAGACACACATTTGCCGACACACACACATGCTGGGACCCGATGTGACCCCCGAGTCCCCAGGCCCCACCTCCCTCATTACCTCCTTGCTTGTCCGAGCACCACCTAAGTCACCCCTTCTCCTGCACTCTCACTCTGCCCTCTCTGCCTCCCCATCTCTCGTGATTTAATGGAGTTATTTTAATTTATTATTATTTTATTATTATTATTTTACATACGTGACTTTACCGAAAGAAACCTAAGAGTATATACTCTCCGTTTACTCTGCATTTCCCTGTTCCGCTAGATCGCCATGTCTTCATCGCTCTCTTTCTCTTGGTCTCTATCCCTGTCTACATACAACCACCTCTCTGTCTGCTCCCACATGCAGCCTTGATGTAGTCTCATCCCGTATGGGTTCAGATGCTCTCTGGCAGCTAAATGTTACCTAAATCTAAATCGCTCGATGAAGACTGAAGATCTGAACCTCGTAAACTGCAACATGACTGGCGATGAGTTCATGTTCTCAGGGTGGCTATACGGCCCAGCAGCAGCGCTCGCTCGCCGCTTGTTCCAGAGGTTCACAGCTCGAGTTGGCGGCCAGCGCGGTGATTACAGTTGGCTATGCGCGGTGCGAAAGAAGTTTAATATGCACACTGTACCAGTGTACGTTCAATATTCCATGCTGTCATTAGAAAAACATTAGTAGGCCATTGTGTGCCGGGGCTTATGGGCCACCTTTGCCAGATTAACAAAAAAATACACCGCAAATTGCTCAATTGGGATCACACCGCAGCAATAATCGCCCCCTACCGGTAAATGAATGTCCACTTGCAGGTCAGGTGCCGAGTTATCTTGCGCCCACAGGGACAGCAGCCACTGGGGGTGCCCCTTCAAATGTTTTACTGCCACATCACTCAACTCTGTACTGCGTTCAACCTCAACCTGTATCTACTACTTTGTCCATTCTGCTGCCAAGATACTTATACATGCATTTTTCCACATTGACTCCCATAACTCTCCAAAGTGCATATAATCCAAAATGCCACAATCAAACCTCGTACACATACACGAGCCCACACAGAGACAATGCATAAAGATCTCTGCAGTGGCTCCTAATTTCCGAGTCAGCAACAAGATCACCCTCATCGTCTTAAACATCCTCCATGAGCTTGCCCCATGCCTCACGCTGCTCCACTTTAAAGTGGCTCCACTTCCACAGCCTTGCTCCCTCTGATTAAGTAAACATGGCCCAAATCAATATCCTCTTATTTAATAATTGGGTTTATGGGTGAGATCGCATAAACACAGAGTCAGTGTCGTACAACCCTCCTCCTCCCTACACCCCAGCCCCTCATGCTTCCAACCCCCTTGGTCTGTTCAAGTCCAGGCTCAAGACCTTCCTCATCTCGTCTGCCTCCTGTGGCTGCCTGCCTCTTCTCTATGAAGTGTCATTCAGTCACAACTCACCACAGAGTCTGTTCTCCTAGAAAGCGGTGGTAGTTGAGTTCCTGAAAAACATAGCGTTATGGAATATCTCGTTATAATAAATAATACAGGGTGTTTAAAAAGATGGACCCAATTTCAAAGCAGTATATTTCACGATGGCAAAATGTTACAATTACAGAGAAGTGACAAACGGTTGAATGAGTTATCAAGTTTTACTAACCATTTTATAAATGCTCTATGTGCCCTCCACCTGCTGTACGGACAACATCGAGACGATAGTTGAATTAGTCCCAAACGTCTCTCAAAGTGTCTTCTTCCACTGAACTCACCGCTGCCGTGATTCTGTTTTTGAGGTCATCCAGATTAGTCGCTAATGGTGGCACAAAAACACGGTCTTTGATGTATCCCCACAAGAAAAAGTCGCAGGGTATGATGTCTGGGGATCTTGGGGGCCAAAAGTGTAGCGCCAAGTCTTGGGATCTTGTGCGACCTATTCAACGTTGAGGAAGTGTGTCTTGCGAATGACTGAGGCTAGGGGCTGTTTGTGCGCTGGGAGATGCATCTAGCGGTAATCATTTGAAACTATGCCCCGCCCTTTCAAGTGGTAAGCGTTTCATTCATGGGCAGTTCGTGGTTGGAGAGATATAGCGATTTCAAATCGGGTCCATCTTTTTTAAACACCCTGTATATAATATAGGGTACAGCACACTCCGCGATAACGTGAGATTCGTACGCAGGCTGAACAAAGACTGAGGTGCATGAGTAGCATTTAGAAGCATCCAGCAGCATCCCAATGCCTTGTGTGATGCTACACCGAGGCAGCCGTACGACCGCTTATTCCTACTCGCGCAATGTAGTTCTGTTCGCTCAATCGTGTTAGATCCAATTCACATCAGTGTTGTAAAAAATGTGTTCCCTCATACATTCAACATGTTGTATCCAATTTGCATTATGAAAACATGCGACGTTATAGGAGAACAGACTTTACTTCATATCCTTCCCCCTTCTCGAGACCTCGTGAAGCACATGCCCAGCTATGTTTTTTTACAGGAACTCGCGATGCAGTGACATTTCATCATAGCCATCATCAACAGCCATGAACAGTACACTGTTACGCTTGGCCTTGACATGTCTCTAAGATGTGGGTGTTACCATCAACCGCATCAGAACATCAACAGGCAGCTGTGCACACCTCCTTTGGGGATGAAAAAAATCAAAGACAAGCCACAGTCGTGCGATTGTGGCCACGCAGCCCAAACTAAGGACCATAAAGTGAATCCTGTAGTCTGGGCTCCCTCAACAAAGGTGGAATAGAAAACCTAAAACTCTCTCCTGAAGACCTATCATGGCCAGCAGACCTCGACATTCGCATTTAGCTCCTGAAAAGGCATATTCGCAAGACTAGAGAACAGTCCACTGCTGGATGATGGCACCCCATGTCACAGTCATCCTTCACGGCTTTGCAATACCAAAATCCATGATGTCCCTGATGAGATGATGTCATCGCTTCTTCTCCGTGGTGGTCATCCTCTCAGGAGAGTGCCTCACTTTGGAGCCCTGCCTTTTTGTTAGCCTCTTATATCAGCCTACATTATGGGACCTCCTTTGCCGGTACCAAAATATGAAAATAGGTTTTCCCCTTTTTTCTGGCAACAAAACAGGTGTTAAGATGTTAAAACACCAAACAGAAACCTTTTACAAGGAATCATGTCTGCATTAACCACATATACTTGTGGTCAGAATGCAAACAAAAAACTTACTCTGATAGTATATGCATTGTCTTTGAAACTGATTGGTCCACACCAGAGTGGACCAACCCTCCCATGAATGTCTTAGCTACCTACAAACACATCACGATGCACTTTCTCCACGCCCCTCTTCATCCAGAGTGGTGTGGACCTATCAGTTTACCAGGCTTGCTGGGTATTTCTCTCCCCCGGCCGCCGCGAGGTGGATTTCCACACAGGTCTTTCATCGACATGCTAATTTCTCTGCTCCAGCAGACCCACCTCTCTCTCTGCCCCCCCCCCTCTATTTAAGGCCTCGGCACCGAGGCGTTGGCTCTGTGTGTCTATGTTGTCTCTCTCTCTGTGTCTCTGTGTTGTCTCTCTCTGCTTGTGTGTCTGTCTGTGTGTCCCCGTGTCTGTCTCTCAAATGTAGCAATCTTTGGAAGAACGTAACCACCAGGTAAGGTGCTGACTGTTGTGTTAGCGGACTCTCTGTGTAGGATTGCATTGTATTTCTAAGTTCACTAGGTTTCTTTTCTACCTGATGACGATTGCTTGTGTTGCAATAGAAACGTCGTATTATATTATTTAATTTATTTTCTTTCTACGTGACTTTACCAAAAGAACCAAAGAGTACAACCATTATTTTCTTTCATTTCGTGAGCTGCACTTTTGTTTTGCCTTCACCGTGTGCATCTGTAGCCCCACTCTGTAGCCCTCTGTGTTTAAGTTCTTCAGTTATTTCCTTCTGCTCATTTGCATTGGCTGCCATAATGATGGTCGTCACAGCGAATCTAACAGGGTTCACGTTTTCTCTAATTGTGTTTTTGCCTTTTTCGAATTCAATGAAATGCAAATGTCTTCTAATGTTGATGAGAGAAGCCTCATGAGGGAGCATCTCCTTGCCCAGTCCCTTTTCTCATGTGCATTGTTAGTTCATACATGCAATTTCAGGGCAGCTGACTGCATCAGTTTTAAATTAATGAAATGTGGACTATAACAAGACAGTTATATTTAGATGCGAATAAAACCACACACCACCCTCCAGTACTGGAATTTTGCTGGTTCATCCTTCAGAATATTTTTTTATACTGGAGGAATCCAATGAGCTATGAAGCACTTTTTCACGGATGTCCTGTAGGGGCGGGTAAGAACGTTCCAACAAGCAATAAAAAAGATGATAGGAGTGCAAAGTACAACAAAGGCAAACAAATCGCCTACAAACATACCAATGAAACTAAACCATCCTCATCTTACCAGGCAAAGCCCACTGAGGTTTTAACTTATTTTTCAGAAGCAACTTGACCACAAATTATGGCTCAAAAAAGTGGCTTATCACGTGTAAACGTATCACTGCAAAATAATTCAAATAATCTTAATGCATGTTTCTAAATGTGGAGGGAAAAACCAGAGGGCCTGGTGGAAAAAAATCCACGTGACCACGGGTGGGGGAGACATGCAGACTCCTTGATTCAGTCTCTGCAGAAATCCGCCTCCTTGGCGTCACGTCACATCGTGAACTTACTACCCCAATTTACCCCATCTCAGATCTACTGCACAGTAGCCAAGTTCACAATCCTGTATTTCAGGAAATAACCTGTAAAACTCTCCATGATAATAACAACTTTGACCAGTAAAAATGCATAATTTACCCTCCCATGAATGTCTTAGCTGCCTACAAACACATCACGATGCACTTTCTCCACCCCCCTCTTCATCCCAGGTAGTATCCACATCACGAACGCGGATCATTATACTAAAACTAAACTTTTTCTTTTACCAGGTAATGCTTACTGAGCTATCTATGTAGCTCTTTTTCAGAGGCGACCTGGCCACAAATCATAGCTCAACAAAACAGCTTCTCAGTATGGAAATTTAAAACAGCCAAATACTGAAAACGCACATTTCTAAAACGTGCAGGGAACAACCAAAGCACCCAGAGAAAAATCCATGCGACCATGGGGAGAGAAACATGCAGACTCCAAATGTATAGTCAGCAGGGTCGGGATCGAACCCGCAAACTCCTACATACCAGGCGAGGAAGATAACATCTCGCCACAGAACACCAATCACGAACGCATATCGCTAAGGCAGATCACTAACGTGGAGCATAACTGTACAGGGTTTAGGAGCAGCTGGACCAAATCCCAGTTTCGATATTTCATACTATAATGCGAAGAGTAGAAACAATAATAATAAGTGTTTTACATAGCAGCGTCATTCATGCAGACTGCATCGCACACCGCCGCACAATCCCGCGACACACAGCGGTGCGCATAAAATGAATATGTTTTCATTCTATGAATGATGAGTGTTCATCCGTGTGGGAGGAAACCGGAGCAGCCAGAGAACAGCACACGTGTGATGTCCCATACAGATGGAGCCAGATAAGAGATTAGTCCACAGTTGCTGTGCCACCTCCGGGCAAGCCATGGTACGCTCACGGGAAGGGAGTTCACAACATTTGTGCGATCCACCAACCCTCGCTGCCTTATACAATGCTGGATTACAGACTGCCACAAGCACCTGGCAACACAAGTGTTCCCAGTTTGATTGTAAAGTACTGTACCATCTGTCTCCATAGCAAAACAAACGACACCACCATTCAAATAACCTGAATGCAATGAACACTAATTTTAGAAACAGTTCCTGTAGCAGCCCAAATACTACGTATTACAGTTAAGTGTATCCGCAGAGGCAATGGCAATCAAGTAGCCCATGTTAACAACCGTCTTCATGAGGCACATTGGTACTGTAAAGGTTACTTTCATTATCAAATTTAGGCCATCATCCGTTCAAGCTGTGGCGTTTTCTGCCCAAGCCCACTTACATTACTTCACTAATTCACCGATGTCATTAACCTTTGGGTGTTCTCCAATCCACGCTTTCCACTTTGTCTCTCAAATTTTTATCTCGGCATGTATCTCTACCTCAGTTTATTGACACGTAGGCTTTCACGACCAATATTATAAATGCCGTACTCAAATTGAAAATTGTGGATATACTCTCTAACACATTGGTGTACTGAACTAGTAACTAATTGGCACGTTTTGTTTACGTGAGAAACCTTACGAATTGGCTGTGGTGGCAGGCTAACAACACATTTATATTTCCACAATCTAACCGAAAAAAACCTTATTATGCATCTCTACCTGCTTCTTTGCCCACTTCAGTTGCCGTTCTAACATCTTTATAAATGACCTTTTTACTTCCGTATGTCAGAGCACCTCGTACGCAAACACATTTACAATTTATTCCACAGGCACATTTCAGGTACTTTTCATTTTAGCGACTGATTTCAATAGCTATCCTAGGTACACACAAACTGCTGTGTTTACAGTGGTGTGTGTGCCTCCCAACCCTAGAACATTCAGTCAGAAATTAAAACGTGTTTTTGTCCCCATGCTTATAATCAGTGAAACGTCATTGTCATCCTTGAGGTATAATCCAAGCATCCTGTCATTGTTTCCCCATGGTGGGCATGGTAGTATAGTGCAGCAATAATGCACAGGCACCTAACGTTGCATACATCTTGATTCAACTAAACTAAACACTTAATTATTTTACCAGGTAAGGCCCACTGAGCTATTTAGCTCGTTTTCAGAAGCGACCTGGTCACAAATGACAGCTCAACGAAGTAGCTTATCATCGTGGAAATTTAAAGCAGCCACATACTCTAAACGCACACGACCACACAGGAGAGCCATGCAAACTCAGGAGTCAGGGTTGGGATTGAACCCACTACCTCCTCTATACCAGGGGAGGTAATTAACATATCGCGTGGTATTACTATTCACACCACTGTGTGAATGAATGGGCCGATTCACGCACATGGTGGTGAAACCTCTGAGAGGCTGACTACAGTAATTGGGGGCAGGGTCCCTTCCTGTTACAAGGGATGTCCGGCATGCTGCAAAAAAATAATCTAAGTATTTACCGAAAATTACATTTGATTAATAATATAATGCCGCTTGTTAAACCAGGAATGCCCTGCCGGGGGGGGGTGCGACGTATTATCCCAATCGAGTAATTTGCAGATACATGTTCAGCATTTGGATGTTTGGTTCAACACTCGTGACACTGCATGTTTTTAGCTAAGAGAGGGAACTGGAGAAGCCGGAGGAAACCCATGCACAACAACAGGGAGAGAACATACAAACGCCACGCAAAAATGCGTTCGAGTTCGTAATCAAATCCAGCGCCTTCTTGCTGTAAGCCACGAAGTATCATCACCACTCTACCATTCGGTCACCCAAAACTGCATAAAATGCTGAAGATGGTAAATGTCCGATATGTCTTTCCTTCTCAAATGTTCACAGCCACGTTTAGTGCGTCAGTAGTTATACTACTCGCTGTTCTAGTCAGGTTTAAGCAGTGCACTGCCATGCATTTACGACAGATGAAGGCTACAAGGTTCAGAGTCCATTCTACAATGTCAAGTCAGCCAACGTTACCAACTCGCTGGAAAAGCTAACATCAAGGGTGGCACACACACATATAGTGTGCATAAGCAAGCACGTATGTCTGTCATCAGTCTGACCCAGCCGTAAATAAGGAAACATTACAACCGACCAATGTGGATACACGGACCAAACTGGACCAAGTACACGGTACAAAATGAAGGCAAAGATCCCCCACGTAGTCTACACAAGCGATTGGGGCAACTGCTGTCAGCGACAATCTATGAAGGGTCCATACGGCACACGATATTTACACACGGCACCAGGTACTCAAATAACTAGTTCGTATATTCATCACTGATGTTCGCTGTGGCCGGGGGAAACTGGAGAATTGCACAAACCACTGCACCAACATTATCCTCTACGGTGCACGCACACACAGCCAGTCCAAGCAAGCGGTCATCAACGTAGATAAGAGTTGATACGTTGATTGAATCGAGCAAGGTTATTAGTTTGGGAAAATATACGATGGGAGGGAATTCCCAAGTGCAGGAGTGCGAGGGATGAAGCAGAAAGATTTGTGTTGTGACCTGCAGTGTGATGAGCGGGTGATTGAATGGATGGATGGGCGAGTGAGTTTTTTGTGATCTGCAGTGGTGGTGGCTGAACAGTACGGACGAGACGAAACAGTTAGAATGGGAGACCGAGTCCTCAACATTGGTGGAGGAATCAACGAGTGATGTTCACGGCAAAAGTAACCATGGTCGTTGCGAGAGAAGAGCAATAAGGAGGCGACTGATTGACGACCTGTGAGCGAGTGACTATTGTGAATCGGTGAGCGATGAATCATCAACCATCTTCACTGCTTTACGATTCTGGGCGTAGGCAGCAGCATCATCATACTACACAACAGCTGTGCCACCACCAGCACGCGCTGGGGACACGGAGACACACACAGACAGACAGTGGGCACACGGACTGACAAATCCCTCCTCGCTCGCTCACCACCCCGGGGCCTCGCTCACCACCTCGGGGCCCAGCTCCGGGCCACCCTCTTGTCCCCCGCCTCGTCCCCGTTCCGTGTCCGCGGCTCGGGGTGGGGTCCCGACCCCCCCAGCTCCGCGGCGAGGGGACGCGCTCGGCATCTCGCGAGGAAGGAAACACTCACCCAGACCGCGACCACAACCACCTCGTCCTGCGGCCGTGGACGAGGAGGAGAGATGGCGAGTGGGAAGCGTCGGGCAGCAGACGACGAGGAGGAGACGGGAGACGCTCATCCAGGGCCGCAACCACAACGAGCTCCTCCGGCGAGGCGAGGAGTGAGACGCGGGGCGGAGGGGGACGAGGAGGAGCGGGGAGACGCCGCGCATCCAACGAAAGCCGCAGAGCTCGCGGCGGGGCGGAGGAGGGTGGGAGGGTGTGGCTGTGCTGAGGGTGGAGGGGGTGAGTGGTGGGATGATGGTGGCGGCAGAGGAGTCGAGGATGGGGGGCGGTAGGGGCGGAGGGAGGGAGCAGGAGGAGAGGGGCTCTGGATTGGGTGGCGGCTGAGAGGAGAGGTGGGGGGGGACAGAACGGGGGAGGGAGGAGGCTCGCGGGGGGCGCACAGCGGATGGAGGAGATTGCTGGGGGGGGGGGCGGATGGACGTGCGAGGTGGGGGCTAGAGGGGGATGACGTCGCCACGTGTCCGCCCGCTCAGGCTCGGCCGCCTTGAGCCCGGCGCTGCTGCTGATGAGTCACCGCCGGCTCGCCTGAGCCAAGTGGCCGTGCTGATGATCAGATAGCAACATCCTCACTCACAATGGCTCTGCTTCTTAACCTGGGGTGCTCGCACCCCCTGGGGGTGCAAGATGCCCTTTCTGGGGGTACGAGACATGGGCAGATTTTTTTTATTAGAATATAATTCATCAAACACAAATGAAAGCACGGGAAAGTAAGTACGACTACTGTGCTTTGTTTCATCAAAGCTATGTATTAATTAACATATTTTACGCTTGATAACCAAAGGGGTGCAAGGCTGCAGTAAATGTTAAGAACCAATGCCCTAATAGAAGGCCGTGTGGCTGATGATGGTGAATATGGGTCTGTGTGAATGAGCGCTGGCGGATTAGCCGCTTGCATATTTTGTTCAGAGGCAGCACAGTGGTGACACGCCTGACAGTGACACTTCCCGGGTTCGATTCTCGACTCGGGCGCCTTTTCTGTGTGCAACTGATATTGGCCGAATATCCCAAAGCCGTGAAGTTACCTGCGAATTAGGGATCACGCAGCGATATCGAGTCAAGGACCCTCCCCTGCTGCCACCCAAACCTGAACTAGAGCAGAGAGGTCGTTTGATGGGCCCGCTGCTGCTCAATTTAACGGAGATATTTATAACGCGTAAAACCCACCCGGCACGTGACTCTAAATGGAACAAACATTGTGAAATTTGAACCACGTCGCTCACTCGTTCAAATCGAAATTACGAGAAAACCTGGCCAATGCAGGCTAAAAACAAAGCCACAAAGGTGCGCAACATTATTCAAATATTTATACTGGAGGAACCCGATGAGCTATGAAGGTCTTCTTACCACAGAACATAATTAGAATATGTTTAGACTGCAGGAATCCAATGAGCTATGAAGGTTTTTTTCACAGATGTTGTGAAAAGTACAGGAAAGATGAACAAATTACCCAAAACATTGCACGGGAAGTGACAGCAGCAGGTGATGGAGAAGAGGGGAGAGTTCAGGGTCAGAGTTGGGGCCAAGGGAGGAAAATGTCAACCCGGGACATTGTAAAGTTAACACCGTTAGAGCATGACCGCATTAAATAATAATCCCGTCACAGGATAGCAATTGCAGAGAGAGAAAGCACAAAACTGGAAGGGGCCTTCGGGGATGGAGACAAAGAAAGGAGGCACTAGGGCAGTGTACGTGGGCAGAGACAGGGGCAGCATGGGCGCAGTCACCTATTTCAACAGGGGAGGTATGCAAAATACGACCGTGGGCCCAGTGCCGGATTAAGCTAGTGCGGTGCCTGTAGCATACTTTATGAAGGGGCCCTAACAAACACAAATAATAAAACACAAATTTTTAACCTGCATAGTAAAGTAATTGTATTTTTTCAGTTGCTATACAGCCAGATAATACGACAGATTGCTAACCTTAAACACCCAGTCGTTCATAAAGTTGAAGGCAGTATAGTACTATAGTAATAGAGCAAGTGCAGAATCACTGAACCGGAATTGATAGCTTGAAAGCATTTAGCGCGGGACCCTTGAAAGTGCAGGGACCGTAGCATATGCTACTTTCGCTACTAGGATAATCCGGCACTGTGTGGGCCCCCCTCCTTTCTCAAGATTCACTTCTACTGAAATAGCTACGGATGTCTTAACCCGTAAATATAGTTTTGGTGATCTCTGCCTAACGCCTGACACTGTACACTATGTGTAACGCTGGGTAGGTTATGTGGATCCGAGTGACGTCACAAATTATTATCCAGTAGAATTTATGCACACACTAACACAATCTGGAATGCCACCTCTTATATTGGTTTTGAAATAAGGAACCATTGTAATGCTGATTTGTGAAATGCACTGTAATTTTGTTGTGGCTGAAATCA
Source organism: Lampetra fluviatilis (assembly GCF_964198595.1). NCBI lineage: Eukaryota > Metazoa > Chordata > Hyperoartia > Petromyzontiformes > Petromyzontidae > Lampetra > Lampetra fluviatilis. The sequence goes on along the minus strand of NC_136295.1, from coordinate 583,550 downwards.
TTTCAGAATCCAATCGTGGAGATATTGTCTTTATTCTCAGAATTGATCTGGCACCGTCTGATGTGAATTTATCAGTTATTTTGAAGTGAAGACAGTTTCCAATCATTCCTGTATTTGCTATCACGGTCAATAGATCACAAGGGCAACCTTTTGAGTATGTTGTACTTCATCTCAATAAACTTGTTTTTTTCCCAGTTAACGTCATGTTGCTTTGTCAAGATGCAAAAATCCAACAAGCATCAAAGTGCTGAATCAACAAAATTTATCTCAACTTTTGGGAGATGATCATCAATTTACACCAAATATGACATATATAGAGCCACTTTTTTATTCAATACATTTAATAAATCTAAAAAGTTGTCTTTTTCATTAAATGTAAGTTTTATGAACCCATCATATGATGGCCAATTACACGAGTAACTATATATACGGTAAACTCTTGATGATCTGCGTTGCGGTTGATCCCATTTGCGGATTAACTGTGAACCTAAGATTTTGACATAAATTAATAACTCATGGATTTTGCCTAAAGCCCAAATTCATAATCTAAAGACAGTTATACATTGTTAGTTTTGGAAATGTTTATTACAAGTCACGTGCTTAAACCAACCCAATATGTACTCCGGTTAATCCCAAATCCACGCGATCGCCGCTACAGTACTGTAGTTGCATTCCTTTACAACAGTGGGTGAAGTTATGTTTTGATTGGCGTGGCTCTGCTATCCACTTAGTGGGTGGAATCTTCTGAGCGGGAGCAGGAAAGTTATCACTGAGCATGCGCATCGATCTGTCAATTCTTTACTACAAATTTTATTTTTGTTCACGAACAAATTACATTTTCTTAACTTGAACATAATTTATACCTATGTAGTGCTGTACTTTACGCAGACAACTTCTTGCTTTTCTGTCGTCACTTTATTTCTACGAACGCAGCACATCTCAGCATCATTCTCCGGCGTGTTCTCTGCTCGCTCGCCGCGCTCCACCGGCCTCGCTCGCTCCTCTCTGCCGTCTCTCCCGACTCTCCTCTCCGCTCCTCCGACACAGTCCAGCTGCTCTCTCGTGAGCTCTCCGTCTCACTCCAGCCACTCTCTCGCGGCTTCTCCGTCTCACTCCAGCCGCTCTCTCGCGGCTTCTCCGTCTCACTCTAGCCGCTACACTATACTTCTTCCTTTACTCCACTGCTACTCTATGCTTCTTCCTTTACTCTACTGCTACTCTATACTTCTTATTTTACTCCTTGTCTTCAGCTCTGACCGTTTGTATCCACTCCCAGGCACGACTCCACTCCAACTCCCCTCAACTCCAAAACTCCCCTGTATTTATCCCCGCCCCTATTAATTCCCAATTAATTAGTTGGCTTCTCCCCCGACGCCCCTCGCCCCCAGCCCCCGCTGCCATCCGTCTTCATTTCCAGACTTGGAGGCGCCACTTCACACCCAACTACAACAACTAGCCAATCACAGCCCTGCATCCCTAATTGCCCAACGGGCCGTCTCCGACTCACCCGTTGGCCCCTGGTAACAGCAGCATGTCCCGATATGCCCTCACTGTACTCCACACGCACGTATGTGCAATTTCCCCCTTTGGCGCGTGTTAAACCACTACATTACCTCCCCCCCCCCCCATGATAAAGAATTAGCCGGCTAAGCACAACCAAAGTATCACGCGGCAAGCACACGACAAAACCCCACATACAATTAAAAGATCCCCCCCCCAACAACGTTGCAACCACGGCGCAACGGAATTTAACGAAAAGTCCTTCCTTGAGAGCGGGTTCCCGCTGCCAGTCCATCACCCCGGCCTGGGTGGACAGGGGACAAGGGTAGGAAGCACCCCCTCATTGGCACGGGGCAGCGTTTTGCCCTCGATGCATGCCAGCCCTCGTAATAGCGATCATCCGCTGGCGCGACCGCATTCCGCTCCCTTGCATCCCAGGGCGGCTCACGAGGTTGCGGCCGGCCAGCCGGCACATGGCCAGAGAGCCTGCCAGAAAGCCTCTCCCGAGTCAATAGCGACGGTCCTGCAGACACACGAGGGTAGACTGCTGAGGTGCGTTCCCATGCCGCCGCACCACAGGTTCATCGGACACATCTAATACAGTCCGTTCCGGGATGGGAGATGACGCATCACACAAATTTCTTAAGACGCGACGGGTGAACATGCCATAACCGCCGGCCGCATCGAATTCGTACATTCTGGTCCCGACGAGTCTCCACAATTTCAACGGGACCCTGCCAGGGTCGATGGAATTTTGTGGACGTGCCCACCAGCACAATAGGGCAGTGCAACCAAGCCCTATCCCCCACTTGCCATGGCTCCCGCGGAGGCTGAGTACCGTGCAGGCATTCATTGGCAACCTGCCTCTGCTCTGTGTTACCCAGTGAGGCCTCTCTAGCCTCCTTCAGACGGTCCAATGCCACCTACATGGGGGCAGGCACTGCCGATGACCTCCCCTTCGCTTGGACGCCCAACCTGACCAGGGCTGGGGCCTCCGGTTCCCGACCATACATTAAGTAGAATGGCGAATACCCCGTCGAGGCGTGTGGGGCCAACCTGTAAGCGGCCAGGGTCGCCGGAACGTACAGGTCCCAATCAGTTTGTGCTGAATTAACCTGCTGGCACAACATAGACGTCAGCGTCCTATGCAGGCGCTCGTCGGTTTGCGGGTGGTATGGGGACGTCCGAATTTTTTTCGTACCCAGTGAGTCACACACTTATTTCAGTAGGCGGGAGGAAAATGTTTTGCCCTGATCGGTGAGCAAGTGTTCTGGGGCGCCTTTATCGAGAACGTAACCCTGCAGGAAGGCCTTGGCGATCGACCCTGCCGATTGGTCTACCAATGGCCATGCCATGGGCCACCAAGTGAGGTACTCGACACCCACCAGAAAATATTTGTGACCCCACGGGGTGACGGGGAATGAGCCCAATATATCCAGGGCGACAATTTTGTTTACGCGTGAGACCCGTATCGATTGCAACGGCACTCGATATGGTTGCGCCGGCACCTTTCGCTGCGTGCACTCGTGACAGGCCTTAACGAACAGGTGAACATCGTTTTGCATACCCGGCCAGTAAAAATCATTACACAAGGTCAGCGCAGTCTTCTTCTCCCCAAAATGCATCAGCTTCTCGTACATATCACGAATGAGTTTGCTCCTCAAGCATAACGGAACCACAATACAAAATTTTTGCAATACGACGTCCCACCACATGAGGAGAGCGTTGATGAGCCGAAGGAAGCGGCGATCCTCCGACCCTTTAGAGCGGGAGGCCCGAAGCCTCATTCTGGTCAATTAAGAATCGTTCACCTGTAGGCGCGTCCAACAAGCCAGCGACAACCCCAGTAAGCCGGATTCCTCGGCGGGGACCCCACCAGCTGGGACAGAATCGGCTGCAGCGGCCATGGCCGGAATGCCCTGCAACGGCGGACCGCAGCGCAGCGAACCCTCAGTACATCTGCACGAGCCTGACGGCTGAGGCAATCGTGATAAAGCGTCGGCGTTGACATGACGCGTCCCCTTTCTGTGTTGGACCGTAAACGAGTATCTCTGCAGGACCTCGAGCCAACGGGCCATCTGACCCGAGGGCTGGTCAATCCGCAAGGAGTATTGCAGCGCCGCGTGGTCAGTGCGGACCAAAAAATCCCTGCCATACAAATACGGCCGGTACAGCTGCACGAAGTGTACAATTGCCAACAACTCCCTGCACGTTACACAATATTTTTGCTCTGCCGGGGACAGCACGCGGCTACCATACGCAACAACCCTTTCAACCCCGTCAATTTTCTGTGACAAGGCGGCGCCTATGCCAGTATCACTGGCGTCTGTGTCGAGGATAAACATCTCGGTAAAATCCGGATATCCGAGCGGCGGCGTGTCTGCTAAAGCGTCCCGAAACATCTCAATTGAACGCTGTTCCTTGTTACCCCAGAGGAACTTTTTACCCTTGGCGGTCAGTGTATGCAGCGGCCTCGCAATCGTGGCAAAATCTTTGACAAATCAGCGGTAGTACGACACAAATCCCACGAAGCTACGCACCTCTGACACCGTTTTCGGCACTGGCCACGTGCGTACACAGCTCGTTTTGTCCGGGTCAGTGGCGACTCCCGCCGCGCTGACAACATGACCCAAATATTTGACAGACGTCCTCAACAAGTGGCACTTTTGGGGCTTAAATTTCAAATTGGCATCCCGCACCCGGCCAAACACAGCACGCAACCGCTGCAAATGCCCTCCAAAATTTTTACTGAACAAAATGACGTCGTCAAGGTATATCAAACACGACTCCCACTGCAATACAGACAATACGAGTTCCATTAGTCGTTGGAAGGTGGCCAGCGCATAGTGTAGCCCCATTGGAAACACGTTGAAATGGAACAATCGCTGCGGTGTTCGGAAGGCCGTTTTCGGCTTAGATTCTTCGTCTAGGGGCAATTGCCAAAAGCCCGACAAGAGGTCGAGGGTCGAGAAAAATTTCACGCCGGACAGGGCGTCCAATGAGTCATCAATGCGTGGAAGCGGGTACGCATCTGCTACCGAAATCTTATTGAGCTTGCGATAATCGACGCAAAATCGCAGGGACCCATCACGTTTCTTAACCAGTACGATGGGAGCCCCCCACAGGCTGGAAGAAGGAGAGGCAATATCCTGTTCCAACATATCGTCTACCGTTTTCCGAATACAATCCTTCTCCAGCGGACTTATACAATGGGAATTTAAGTGAATCGGAGGTGCATCTCTAGTATCAATGTGATGCCGCAACAAGGACGTACGACCAACATCATATTTCCCCGAGCTAAAGACGTCCTTAAATTCCAAAAGCAGCTTACGGAGACGCAATCGCTGCTCGGGTGTCAAATAATCATTTCGCTCGTACAAATCCCGTAACCAGCCCGGTTCCTCGTCACACTGCGGCAGCACATCTCCCTCGCTCACTGCCAAGCACACCTCCACATCTAAGTTCTGCGCCGCCGATGCATGCGTTAGCATAGTCCCCTCTTGAATAACAACGGGCTCGTGACATCGTGTATAATTCTGCCCCAAGGACTGTACTGAAGAAGCTTGACTTAATGTATCACTCTGCCTTAAGATTTGCATTGAACTGCCCATATAGGACTCACCACTGTGATCTCTACATTGGGTCAAACTTAACATCTCTCAATGTTCGACGGCTTGTGCATCAGATCTTATTTATTCATGATGTACTTACAAAAAAAATCCGAAGATTACCTGCTGGATCTCCTCTCTGTTTCAAAGAACAAATTTGACCTAAGGTCTTCGCTCATTTACCAGCTTCACATTCCCTATTGCCGTACAAATACTGGAGGAAGGGCCTTTGCTATTGATGCCCCCAGGGTCTGGAATGCTATTGCCAATAAACTGCAACTTGAATCACTACCTATGAGATCTTCACTCAAAACTGCTCTAGAGGAGTTGTACACCCCTAGCTGCCACTGCAATTTAGTGGCCTAAAATACAATGTTTCGCTCCGGATGATCACTGCAAAGTATGCAAAGTATGATCTGTGTTTTGATTTAGTGTGCTGATCTTAAAGGCGCACGCCCGAATGTACCCGACGACATCAGTCGTCATGCCGTGCCAAAAATAATCCCGCTGTAACGTCAACAAGGTTTTCTGCACTCCGAGATGTAACAACTTCTCGGAATGCAGAATCCGAATCAATTCATATCGCAGCGACACCGGCACAACAAGCCACCAGCGATCGTGCAAGCCTTCCCTCCACATCAGCAAGCCATCCCGGAGAGCAGCTCCCGACGTCCCATCGGACAGCGGGCCACCCCTTACCTTCGCAGCCCGACCCCGCAAGGCCCCCAGCGAGTCATCAAGCAATTGTTCGCGAACCCATACCAAACGTGGCAAATTCAAAACCCCATCAGCCGGCTCTGGACACGTGGGAGCCTCAGGCACCTCCACAGCGGACATAACCGTCCGAGGTGGCAGCGGAACTCGCGTGCACCTATTTGTGCCCAAAGTAGAAGCGCACGGGGACCCCTGCGGCAATCTAGAAAGTGCGTCCGCGTTGGCGTGATGCGATCCCTTCTGGTACTGAATTTCAAATGAAAACTCCTGCAGGGTTTCCAACCATCGTGGCAATTGGCCAGATGGTTGATCAACCCTCAGGGCATATTGCAGAGCAGCATGATCCGTGCGCACAATAAACGTACCGCCGTATAGATACGGCCGGTATTGGCGAAGAAAATGTACTATGGCCAAGAGTTCCCGACGAGTAACGCAGTAGCGGGTCTCCGCCGGAGACAGCACGCGGCTTCCATAAGCTACTACGCGTTCGACGCCGTCCCTAGATTGGGACAGGACGGCCCCAATCCCCGTGTCACTCGCGTCGGTATCCAGGATAAATGGCCGAGTAAAATCCGGATAGTCCAGCGTCGGTGCCGATGCCAACCGATCGCGTAGGCTCTGAAATGCCACCTCCTCCGCCGGTCCCCAACTGAACCTCCGGCCCTTCACCGTAAGGAGGTGTAAAGGCCTCACGATCGTGGCAAAGTCAGGCACGAACCTGCGGTAATAAGAAGCGAACCCGACGAACCGACGCACGTCCCCCACCGAGACCAGAGTCGGCCAGTTCCAGACGCACGCCGTCTTCTCCGGGTCAGTGGCCACCCCGTCCGAGCTGACTATGTGGCCCAAATAGCGCACGGATCGCTGCAACAGGTGACACTTTTTAGGCTTAAACTTTAATTTAGCGGAGCGCATCCTCGCAAACACCGCGTCCAATCTCCATAGATGTTCCTCAAACGTGCGGCTGAAGATGATAACATCGTTCAAATATATCAGACACGTGTCCCACTGCAGACCGGTCAACACAAGTTCCATCAATCGCTGGAACGTCGCCGGGGCGGCGTTCAAGCCCATGGGGAGACAATTAAATTGAAACAAGCCCTGCGGCGTACGGAAAGCCGTCTTTTCCCTCGAGGACTCGTCCAGGGGAAGTTGCCAAAATCCCGATGAAAGATCGAGAGTAGAAAATTTTTTTGCCCCAGACAAGGCATCGAGGGAGTCATCCATACGCGGCAGGGGGTACGCGTCCGCAACCGACACTTTACTTAACCTTTGAAAATCGACACAAAACCGCAATTTCCCATCCTTTCTTTTCACAAGTACCACTGGCGCGCCCCACGGACTGTTGGACGGGGAAATAATGTCGGCGGCCAGCATATCCTCCACCGCGCCCCGTATATGATCCCGCTCCGACGGACTCAACCGATGCGGGTTCATCCAAATCGGAGCGGCATCCCCCGTATCAATATGGTGGGAGAGCAGAGAAGTGCGTCCCAAATCGAAATCGTCCGAACTAAAAACGTCGGGATACTTTCCCAACAGCATACGAAGCGCGAACCATTGGTCGCCAGTTAAGGACACATTCTCCCGGCACAATTCTGCAATCCAGCGATCGTCCTGTGCCGTGGAGGTCGAGACCCCCCTACGAGGCCCCGGGGGCCCCCATCCCATGGGCCGTGAAAGCAGTCGTAGCATGAGCTAAAACCGTTCCGGCCGGCACACTAACACTATCCGCGGTCCCATTCAACACTTGTAAAAACGGGGGTTGACCCGGCCGAACAATCGTCTGCGCCCTGACCAGCGTCAAACCCCCCGCTATAGCATTGGACGGCGACAACAGCACACCTTCCGCCCCCTCGATTCCCGGCACCGGTTTCCGATAACGCAGCGGAATAAGCATTTGCAACCCAGGTGGAACATCAACCGATATGTCGGAGAGCGCCTGCACTTGGCGGTCAGGAACGGACTGGCCCCAGGGTGATGGCAAGAAGGCAATTTGGCGGCCCCCCGGTAATTGGATACAATTCTGATCCACCCTAATCTGAATGGGCATATTCGCCAGGAAATCCGTTCCCAACAAGCAGGGCACAGCGAGGGACTTAGAGATCAACACCGTCCCAGAAACCGAAACCCCCCCAACCGCAATGCTGGCGTCCACCTGACCCACAATGCCCATACTTCCCCCATTCGCCGCTATGCACAAGTCGTAAACCGGTCGCACCCGCTCTGGAGGAATGGACAGGAGGTGAAATATAACATCTGAGATAATGGTCGCGGACGCACCCGAGTCCACCAAAATACGCATGTCCACCCCTTGGATGGAACCCGGCACAGTGGACGACCCGGTAGTGGCCGCAACCACCCTCCGTGCCAATTTAAGCCACTGTGTCAGCGAGCGACGCGGCCCTTCCAGCCTTCCCCCGCCAGTAACAATTATCCGGACCCTGCGGCGAAAGTGATGCATGAGGTGACAGGCCCTGCCGGGTGTCTGATGCATACCGACTTGCCTGTCGTGGTTGTTCTTGACGCGTCGCCTCCTTGGCAGGGGCCTCCTGCTGGAGCGGCGGGCGAGGACGAGCCCAACATTCCCTGGCGAAATGGCCCCGACGGCCACAGCGGAAGCACAACAGGTCGGGCCACCGTCCGGCGCCCCCCCTGTCCTGGCGATCTCGTAACGGTGGCCCCGGCCCCAACTCCGCACCCCCGCGAGTAGGCGGCTGGGTCGCGGCTGCCGTCAACTCCGCAGGCCCCCTCTCGTCCGGCACGTACACGGCCTTGGACGGGTCCCATCCCGCAGCACCTCCCTCGATCTTGGGGCTCCCCATCCAGGCTGTTACCTGCTTCCAACGGCGCAGGTTGAATTGCGCGTCCAGGCACTTAGCCGCTATCCGGGAAGTCAGTTGTTCATGGCCGCACACAGGCATGGGTATGCCCAAATCCCTGGACAGCTACAACATTTTTCCTAAAATCAAAGGCTCTAGCAAGTCAGGCTCTGTGTCCGGGTATGCGGCCATAGCCAATTCCAAGACGGCAGCCTGGTAAGCGACGGGAGATTCCTCCGGAGCCCGTTGCCGATGAATAAACCTGCGATGGGCATTGTCGGGGGGCTCATACGCTTCCGCCATCTCTTCAAATACAGCCTTCAGCGTAGTCTTTCTCGCGGCTTTAATGGAACGGAAAAACCTGACCGATTCGTCATCCAGAAGCGTCGGCAGGACTTCTAGAGCCTCCGCATCCGTCCATTTTGCCGAGCGGACTGCCGCCTCAAAGCGGCAGGCAAACGCACTCCAGTCACCGCCAATGGAGAATTCCTTGAGCGTCGTCAGCCGATGGCTGCGGGACCCCGAGTTGCCGTACTCCGCCGATGGTGTTTGACGCGGTGGCGACACGACAGCGTCCTCCCGCATAGCCAAGATGGCGGCCTCCCGCGGTGACAAGATGGCGGCTTCCCGCGGTGACAAGATGGCGGCTTCCCGCGCTTCGCCCGCGGCCCCGCCCAAGATGGCGGCGTCTTGCCGCGTGGCGGAGAGGGCGGGAAGCGTCGCGTGGGCCCCAATGGCGGACGTCTCCCCACTCGGGCGATCCGGCCTCACCGCCATCGTCACCAGGGCGCACAGTTGTGTCAGCGTGGCCCGCAGCAACTCGAGTTGAGTCACGTGCCGCCAGCCTTCCTCGGCGCCCGTCGAAGCAGACGGCCCCAGCGCACCGACGATTTCTTGCACCCCCGGCGTGTCGCCCGTCCGCACTCCGCCCACTCCTTCCATCATCGGGAACGCCTCTTCAATTCGAAGCTCATCTTCGTTGTCCAAGGATGGTGCAGGTACGTTCTTCTTCTTAAGATGCTTAGACATCTTGGTTAACTTTTGACACCAGTGTAATAAAGGACTCCTTCACACGTTGTCACTCTCCGTTGGTCCTTTATTGGGTTCTTTTCCTTTCACCCGCTCTTCCTCCACCGACCCTCGCCGTGCGCGCCGCGCACGCTCCGTGTGGCTCTCTCTCTCTCTCCGTCGCCGTACGCCCGCGCACACTCCGTGTAGCTCTCGCCACGCCGTCACCTCCGGCCCCTCCGTATGCTCTTCCTCACCCGCTCGGGCCACACCGCCCGTCGGGTACCCCACACCCGCTCTGGCTCTCTCTCTCTCCCGTGCGCACCCGCTCGCTCCGCTGCCCACGCACACTTCACCCCAGTCCGCCTATCGGGCCCAACAACGTGGCAATGGCGCCACTTCTCCCCTCACCGCCAGCGTGGCTCCCCTCTGTCATTCACTCTCTTCTCCTCCCAGCTCCTCCTCCGTCTCTCCCTGATATCCCCTCTCTCACGTGACCCAAACTCCAACTTCTCATCCTGCCCTTGTCTCCGCCCCCACTCACCCCGACGACCAGGCTCCGCCTCTCCAATACACCGGCCTGTGTGAGTGGTGCGGAGGCAGCGCCCACCCTGTCCTTGCTCGCATTACACTTCTACATTTTGTTTAAATAGATATTTCTCAGTGATGTTAACTACTTCACCTGGTATACAGGTCGTGTATTCGATCCCGACCCTGATGCCTGTATATTTGGAGATTGCATGTCTCTCTCCCCGTGGTCGCGTGGATTTTTCTCCGGGCTCTCCGGTTTATTTCCTCCACATTTATAAACATGCGTTTAGAGTATCTGGCTACTCTAAATTTACACTTGATAAGCTACTTCGTTAGACTATCATTTGTGATGGCCAGGTCGCCTATGAAGAAGAGCGACATAGCTAAGTGGGCCTTAACTGGTAACAAAACCACATTTGAAAAGTTTCGACCCTTGTTATGATGTCACATACGGCAATCGGCACACACACGCCACCCTCCCTCACAAGTTAATTTGAGAGATCATCTCCACCCGGTGCTTTACCTGGTTTCAAGCTCTGGATCGCCCTTCGCACTTCCTCAAGAGATGGCACATCAGCCAACCACTCACAAGGAGTGGCTACTTCCTCCAATGTTTGAGGCACAGCAGCACCAGCAGGGTCAACCCCCAACCCCCACCTTGTCTTGTGATGTTGTTTGAGCTGAGGTGTTTTGCCTCCTCCAAGACCTCATAGAAATGTTTAGTATTTAAAGAGCAGAGATTATGAACTTAACGGAAGGTGGGTCTGTACTGTTTCTACAGGTTTGAGTCGCTGCACTTGTTTCTACCTCAACATCTATGTGCGGTCTCTGCATCGCAACACACGAGATATGAACCCTTACTCATTGCGAGACGTCTGCAATTTGCAGGGTGGGTGTCCCGTTCACCATTGAATCTCGGAACGCGCAAGCGGTTCAGTATTAATTTTATTTACAGAGGCGTAGCGCCGATATTATTGAAGACATGGTACTCACCGCAAATAATTTTAGCGACGCGACCACCACAATAATCCTGGCGTCTGGGTACCGTGGATATGGGATGTAGACTGCCCCCGTATTGTCCCGTTTTGATGACTTAAGGAGCCGTCCATAAATGACGTCATGCACCTAGGGGGGGGGGTCAGACATGATGTGTGACGTCACATCAAAATACGCAACTTTAAATAAATATAGACAACACGTTCTACTTAATCAAATGTACTTTTTAAAATAAATTTTTCTCATACAACATTAGAGTGCAGCGCCACATTAAATACGCACTACAATGACAATAGTTTAAAGCGATTTGAAGCATGTTTATTTGGGGGCGGGGGGGAAATAGAGCTTTGTGACGTCATATTTGAGGGGGGGTCTGACTGTTTGTGACGTCGTGTGACAAGGGGGGGGGGTCAAAAATCATCCAAAATCGCGTGACGTCATTTATGGACGGCACCTAACGACGAAGTATCGTGCAGTATTAGTGTCAGGTTTGATGAGATCCCCTGGTGTCAAAGGTCCGCCTTGTTCCACCGTGCACCTGATCTTTGCCTTTGCAGTCCGTGCAGCTCCTGGCTCCGCGACCGAAGTCCTGGTCACAGGAATGCTGCGAGGCCACGTGCTCCCTGACTTAGCCCACGCACTTACTACAGTGGAGTGGATTGATTTGATCGCGTCAGGAACTTATTATTCTTGGAGTGACTGGTATATAACTGGAGTTCTTTAGCACTGGAGCAGCATGTCCCATGTTTTTCTGGGTTGAACACCTCAGCTGGTGAGAGGTCTCAGCCATGATGGAAGCTTCGTTTTCGGAACGACTCCAACCCGGTGGTTGTTTCTCCTCCCCACGTGTCTCTCACGTGCCTCTCCCTCACCTTTCAGCCAGTTTGCCCTTCCTTTGCAGTTGCAGCATTGGCGTGGTTTTAACCCACGCCCCTGCAGGATTTATGTGTTTTTTCCCATGTCACCTTCACCCCCCAGTGCCGTTACTAACACTTCGTATATTGGCTCTCGTGGGGGCGATTTGAAACTCGCTCCGTCACACATTTATATACACAGACACAAAGACAAATACCCCCCGTATATTTAATTTGGAGCTTTCGTGACTGCAGGAATTACTCTTTGGTTCTTTCGGTAAAGTCACGTATAAAGATCAAATAATTAATTAAATACTAGCATACGACGTTTCGATTGCAACACAAGCAATCATCATCAGGTATAAATTAAATAGAAACACAAATCTAGTATACTTATAAATGTAATGTAATACAACAGAGAGTCGGATAAGATAACAGTCAACACCCTACCTGGTTGATTACGTTCTTCCTGAGAATGTCTCTCTTTAAAATTTCACACTTAACTTCTAACTTAGAAATCTTTGAAAAACGTAATCAACCAGGCTATGCGTTAATTGTGTGTTGACCGTCTCTCTGTGTTGCATTACATTACATTTCGAAATTTTGCTAGGTTATTTAATTTAGTGTGTCTCTCTCCCTGTCTCCAAATTTTTTCAAGCTTTCGCACCGTACCACTCACCGTGCTACTCATTGACATGCTAATTTCTCTAACCCCTCCCTCTCTCTCCGCCCCCGCCCGCTCTCTCTATTTAAGGCCTCGACACATAGGCGTGGTTTCTCTGTGTGCCTATGTTTGTTCTCTCTCTATGTATCTCTGTGATATCTGTCTGCTTATATGTCTGTCTATATGTCTTTGGTTCTGTGTTTTATCTCTCTCTCAAAATTTAGCATTCTCAGGAAGAACGTAATCAACCAGGTCGGGTGTTGAGTGTGTTGACTGTTATGTTATCCGACTCTCTGTTGTATTACATTACATTTATAAGTATACTAGATTTGTGTTTCTATTTCATTTATACCTGATGATGATTGCTTGTGTTGCAATCGAAACGTCGTATGCTAGTATTTAATTTATTATTTAATCTTTATACGTGACTTTACCGAAAGAACCAAAGAGTAACCCCCCCCGTATAGCCTTCACAGATTGTTGGCGCACCCACCTCCTCGTGTGCCGTTCCGGGCGTGGTGGCCAGCACCACGCCCGGGCGCCTTTGTCCCCCAAGTGGCAATATTTACGCACCGCACCAGATACTAATTTGAAGCTGAGTCGACCTAGAGGATGCCCAGGACCGGCTCAGATAATCGTCACTGGTGTTGGCCGTGAGCGGGAATCGAACTCTGGAGGGCTGGGTTCGTAGTGCAGCGCGAGAGCCGCGACACTACTGCACCCCACACAGACTCAAACACAAATACATACACGTGAGACACACACAGTCAAACAAGGAGACACAGATATGCTCTCGCAGTGGGAAAATTCTTGTCACGGATATTGGCACCACTTGATTTCATGTTCTCGACAAGATAAACCAGGGATTGTGAATGATCTATCAGCTTCTACCCCCCCCCCCACCTGGGCCCACGGGTATGTCTGGGTTCGGTGTTTGCGTGAAGATCGAGCAAGCTCGAAAGTGTACTACGGAATAAAACGGCTGAGAAGCACAATAGTTTAGACCACCAACTCAAAGACTTAAGAAAATGTGATTACCGAATGGGAAATCCACATCAGTAACAACTGAACACAACCAATGAACAAAACTACCCGGTGAAATAAAAGCGACATTTTTTGAAGCTGCACTCGTGTACATGTGGGAAATGTCTAACTTTAAATACAGTTGTATGCCCAGGTGTGGCGATCATACACCCATTACCGGAAGGACAGGGGGGTCACTTGATTTCACGTGGAATTAATCATTGAAATTCATGTTTTACTCATCATCTGTAGCTCTTAGTTCATTCCCACGTGTGGCCAAATGCTTACACAAAGACGTGGCCAAGTATACGAATGCAGGATCCCCCTGAAAGAGTATTTGAGACTCTCGAGTCGTATCGTTTAGTGATACGGCGACGATGCCACAGTTGGAAGTATGGAGAAAATAAAACAAAACAGACGATTATTTTTGTAAGCGTTATTCCAGTGCACATACTTTTGCTGGCTGGGAATCTTCAACTCTCGCTCATTTTCACTTTGCGCGCGTCAGCATCTGGGGTTTTCAAAGAATGTAGATAGCGCATGCGATGAGGAGGACTTCTGCTGGTGCCTATGACATCTCAGCGGAATGCGGAGTCGGGGGGTGAGGCGCAACATCTGACTTACATAAGCGCCGGAAGCCGCGCGCTGCTCTCCCAGCAAATGTGCCCCTTGAGGAAAAGCAGCCGCAAGTGGAGGCTCTTTCCAAAACTAGTTTCGTAAACAAATCAAATTTGCCGGATGTTGGTGACCATGCCATGCACCCGTGATGTAGCACTGTGAGTGTGCGGCAAGGGTTGGTGGATCACAAAAGACTATCGTGAAAACTCCCCTCGCTGCCCATGCGCGTCGAGGCTGCCATCTCCGAAATGTGCAGGGTATGGCGGTACAGTGAGTTTGGATTGACCACCCGGAAGCAAGAGTTCAGGTGGCCAGCAATTTATTAATAAAATCCAACTGTTTTATGCCAGCAATGAAATAATAACAGCAATGGACACTACGTGTGTCTACGTGTGTTGCGAGTTTACTCTGTATCGCAGTACGGATAGGTGGAGTGCAGCTCACACACGAGCCCTCTGACCGAGGTCTCCGTCGAGTCTGCGCTGCAGGTTCTCTCGAGCAGTGGTTTCTAACCTGGGCTGCGCGCATCCTCTGTGGGTCGAGATGCCCTTTCTGGGGGAGCGAGACATGCCTGATTCTTATAGAAGGCAACTCATCGAAACACAAACTAAGAACGGGCACGTAAGTACAACTACGTTGTTTCATAAAACCGATGTATTAACATGGTGCATGTTTTAACGATTAAGAACGAAAGGGGTGCAAGGCTGCAAAAAAGTTTAAGCACCACTGCTCTCGGGGCTCGCTCGACTCTTGCCCCAGACGAGTCCCGTGGCCTGGCCGCTGGGACATCCACCTGCGCCTCGCCACTCACCCCACCCGTTCTTCGTCGTCGTTGTGTGTTGCACGTGATGATAATAACCCACCTCGTTGATAAGAGGTTTTTTGGGTTAGATCGTGTTAAGCTGTCATTTGTGATAACCAGGTCGCTACTGAAAGTTAATACCTCAGTGTGCTTTACCTGCTAAAATAAAACATTATTTAGTTATATCTATATTTTAAGTGATTTGTTTACCTTTCCGATACTTTGCTTGTGTTGCCTCCGAAACGTCGTGATTTTTATTTTATTTTACTTTTATTAATTTTAATGTTTTACCTACGTGACTTTACCGAAAAAACCTAACAATATGAATCCTTGCAGTCACGAAAGCTTCAAATCTAGAATTTTTGTATTGTTGTTGTAACGTTCTGACCCGCCCTGTGAAAAAGAGCTTCATAGCTAATCGGTTTCCTGCAGTATAAATATCATGAGTCTGCCCATCTCGTCACATCTCTCCCCTCTGCCTTCCTTTAGTAACTCCCACCACGTCCCTGGTGGACTACTCCCCCCACCTCACCTCATGGGCGTTGTCAACAATTGGGATTTGATTCCCGTAGCAACTCCCGCCATAGCAACTCCTGCCGAAACACCTGCGACATTTGTCCCTCCGTCACCTGCCACCCTCCGTCTCGGTTATTCCGACCTGTCCTTAACCCACCCCCCATTTTCTATTGGTCACAACACGCACACACGGGGATTGAGTGTTAGCCCCCGTGCGTGATTGAGTTTTCTCCGGGTGCTCCGCTTTCCTCCGTCTTGTATACACACTCATGAGTGGAATTGGCCAAACGTCCAAATGTAGGACCGAAGAACTCGGGAAATTATCGGTGCTAATTCTGTCTGTGCACATTACAAATTCTAAATTATTATTCTTTTTTGTCTTTGTTAGCTTGAAGGTACGCATACTTTTCGGAGTTAAGTCATTGGCAGGAATAGAAATATTATACGTTTGATGTTGAACTTATTTCGCACCATATGCTGCCAACCATGCTAATCGGAGGTGTGGGGGAAGGACAAACTAAACACAAAAAGTCGTTGTAAAGAAATGTTTTTAATCTAGACGATTTATAAGTGCATAGCTCCAGTGGCTGCCCATTATCGGAAGGAAGTGTTCCAGATGGCCGCAGAAGCGCATCTGAAAGTGCGCGATGCTGTAAAACACAGACTGCTAGAAAAGGTCAAATGCAGTGCTGGCTAGGGGGCTATCACCACCCTGGTTCGTGGGGTTTCATTAAGGCATAGAGCAAGGAGTTGTGGTGTATGCCAACTTCACGCGTAGGGTTCTGGCATAATTAATTGTGCGGAGTCGGTGTAGCCTCATCATGAACAAACTCGCAGCCAATCAGCAGCCAGGGGAGAGCGCGGGAGATTTATTTTAATAAAAAAATTCACCTGGACGATCGATTCCACCAATCACAACAATGCATGCAGAATGCTCGTAGGAAGCTTCACTGCTGACAGACCACGAGCTCTCTCGAAGTCCCCTTTTTATCCTCTTTTGCCCGTTCCTTCCTGAAACTTCTAAAATGTCATCCTCCTCCAAATACTGTCTTTCCCCCTCACCTACCCCTACCATCCCTCAACCTCGTCATCCTGTCTTCCCATCTCTCACCCCCATTTGCACCCCTCAACCATGCCCTGCTTCCCAGCAAGTATAGAGCAATTAATTAATTAACGTTAGTGTCTTTACATGACCCTCACATCACCCCCTCCCCACTTTTTTGAGAATAAGCCATCCTCGGCTCTAACAGCCTCATTTACCATTCATCCCAAGCCCCCAGCCTGACGCAACTGTGAAAACAGATAGCACAGAACACGAATACCCATGTAATGCGGGCGTAAACAGCCTCGTGGATATGACGTAACGGGGGGAGGGGTTAGGTCACGTGGGGGAGAGGGGAAAGCTCTTAAGGGCGTTAACCGGAAGAGACAGGAGAAGAGTGTAAGAATAAAGACGGGAGGAGGCCACGCAGGGCAGAGGGTGGAGAGTGGCGCGATCGCCACAGGACGGGACTCGGCACCGTTGGCCAGCGGTGTCCGGGCACGGGGGAGACGGAGAGCAGCGGTGGGGCTGCAGAGAGAGCAGCTGAGAGACTGCACAAAGGCGGAGAGGCTAAGAGGGAAGCCAGCAGCGGAGCTGCATCGGGAGCGGGGAGAAAAGGCTACGTGAGCGATAGCAGCTGTCAAGCTGCCAAGCGGAAGGCTCTGAGCGAGGGCCGTGTGGGGCAAAGTTGTAAGAACCCAAATAAAGGACAACGGAGACACACAGTGAAAGAGTCCTTTATTACATTGGTGTCAGAAGTGAAACGGCATGTCAAAACAGCTCAGAAGAAAGAATATTCCTGCACCATCGTCTGCTACATCATCCGACGACGACGACCTTCCTCAGGCGGTGGACCTGCCTGCGATGGAGGAGGAGATCCGAGCGGGAACGAGTACGGGTCCGGGTGTTCAAGATATCGCCGCGTCGGTGGACCCGTCTGCGCCGGAGGACGCTGACTTACGATGGAGGCAGATGGCGGTGCAGCTGGAGACCTTGAAAACCGTGCTGGCGCAACTGTGCGACCTCGTCACGCCGGCGACGGCGTCGGGGAGGCCCGGGGGTGATCCGCAGGCCTCAGTCTTGCCTGCGCTGCCAGCGCCATCTGCCACGCGGCACGAAGACGCCATCTTGGGCGTGGCAGGGGAAGAACGGCGGGAAGCCGCCATCTTGCGCCCTCCGCGGCGGGGGGCCGCCATTTTGGACACGTTGCGGTGCGACGCCATTTTGAATATGCCACGCGACGAGTCACCTGCTGAGGACGGCGCAGCAAGGAGTCGCAGCCGTCATTTGACAACTGTTAAAGAATTCTCCATCGGTGGCGACTGGAGTGCTTTCGCCTGCAGATTTTTGGCGGCGGTGTGCTCCGCCAGGTGGACTGACGCAGAGGCCCTGGAAGTTCTGCCAACTCTTCTCGACGACGAGTCGGTGCGATTCTTCCGTTCCATAAAGGCCGAGAAAAAGAAAACGTTGAGAGGAGTTTTTGACGAGATGGCGGATGCGTACGAGCCGCCGGATGATGCTCACCGCCGGTTCGTTCAACGCCAGTGAGCACCCGAGGAGTCGCCGTTGGCATACAGGGGTGCTGTCTTGGAGTTAGCCATGGCTGCATACCCGGAGACGGAGCTTGACCTACTCGAACCCCTCATTTTAGGCAAAATGCTCGAGCTGTCCCGGGATTTGGGGATCCCTATGCCGGTGTGTGGCCATGAGAAGCTGACATCCCGGGCAGCCGCAAAGTGTCTTGATGCCCAGTTTAATCTACGCCGCTGGAAGCAAGTCACAGCGTGGACGGGGGGGGGCCATCGTCGAGGTGCTGTGGGTTGGGATCCCAAGAAGGCGGTGTACGTTCCTGACGGGGGGAGGCCCGCAGGAGCTGACAGCCGCCTCTGCGCAGTGGTCGGCTCGCGGTGGACCGGGGCCGCGATCTGCGCCGCCGACGCGGGAGCGTCGGGATGGGGGGCCTATGGCGCGGCGCAACGACATCGAGTGCTTCCGCTGCGGTCGTAAGGGCCATTACGCCAGGGACTGCTGGGCCCGTATCCCAGGACCACCCCAGCAGGAGGCCTCGACAGCAGACGTGCCGCGGAAGGACCCTCCTGGACAGGCAAGTCGGTGCGCACCAGACACCCGGCAAGGCTTGACACCTCATTCATCACCATTGCCGCGCGATCCGGGTGTTGTTAATAACGGGAGGCCATCGACTGGGCCATGTCGCTCAGTAACGCAGTGGCGTAAATTGGCACGGCGGGTCGTCGCGGCCGCTACTGGTTCGTCCACTGTACCGGGTTCTATACAGGGGGTTGACGTGCAATTTTCCATCTGTTGGGCATCCCATCAGAGGCCGTGCGTCCGGTTTACGATTCCTGTGTTGCGGCGAACGGGGGTAGTATGGGCATTGTGGGCCAGGTGGACGCCAATATATCTATCGGGGGAGTGTCGGCCTCGGGAATTGTGTTAATCTCGAGGTCCCTTGCGGTTCCGTGTTTGTTGAGAACTGATTTTCTGGCCAAAATGCCCATTCTAATTAGAATTAATCAAAACTGTATCGAATTACCGGGGGGTCGAAAAATTACATTTCTGCCGTCGCCCTGGGGGTGATGGGGGTGACCTGGTCCGGTCGGCCAGGTGCAGGCGCTGTCCGAGGTATCTGTTGACATTCCACCTGGCTCACAGATGCTTATCCCCTTGCGATATCGGAAACCTGTACCTGGTCGGGAGGGAGCAACTGGAGTTTTGTTATCGCCGTCCGCTACTATAACGGGCGGATCGGCGCTCGTCGGGGCACAGACTATTATCCGGCTGGACCAGCAGCCATTTTTGCAGGTGCTTAATGGGAGTACGGAAAATGTGTGTGTACCGGCTGGAACGGATGTGGCACATGCCACTACAGCGTTTACGTTCCAGGACTATCTGGGCCGTCGGGAGATGGTTGCCGGTGTTTCGGCCTTTACGGCCCCAGATAATCGCTGGATCGCCGAATTGTGCGGAGAAAATTCTTCCCTTTCCGGGGAACAACGTTCCGCGCTTCGCGCGCTATTGTTGAGTTATTCCGATGTGTTTAGCTCCGACGATCTGGATTTGGGACGCACCTCCCTGCTTTCCCATCATATTGACACAGGGGACGCTGCTCCTATTCGGTTGAACTTGCATCGGATGAGCCCGGCGAAGCGAGATCATGTTCGAGGGGCAGTGGATGACATGTTGGCTGCGGACATAATATCTCCATCTAACAGCTCATGGGGCGCGCCTGTTGTCTTGGTTAAAAAGAAAGATGGGAAATTGCGATTTTGCGTGGATTTTCGGAAATTAAATAAAGTGTCCGTGGCAGATGCGTACCCCCTGCCGCGTATGGACGATTCCCTCGATGCCTTGTCGGGGGCGAAGTTCTTTTCGACGCTGGATCTCTCTTCGGGATTCTGGCAGCTTCCCCTCGATGAGTCCTCGCGGGAAAATACTCTTTTCCGTACGCCGCAGGGGTTATTTCAATTTAATTGTCTTCCGATGGGGTTGAATGCTGCCCCCGCCACATTTCAGAGGTTGATGAAACTGGTATTAACGGGGTTGCAGTGGGAGACATGTCTGATATATTTAGACGATATTATCGTCTTCAGCCGCACATTTGACGAACATTTACTGAGGTTGGAGGCGGTGTCCGCCAGGATGCGCTCCGCCAATTTGAAATTTAAACCTAAGAAATGTCACCTACTGCAACGGTCCGTGCGCTATTTGGGACATATCGTTAGTGCGGACGGGGTTGCCACGGATCCGGACAAGACGGCGTGCGTCCGTGACTGGCCAACCCCGGCCACGGTGGGGGGATGTGCGTCGCTTTTTGGGGTCTGCCTCATATTATCATAGGTTTGTTCCCAATTTTGCAACGATCGCGAGGCCTCTGCACCTCTTTACGGGTAAAGGACGAAAATTTGATTGGGGACCGCTGGAGGAGGTGGCGTTTCAAGTCCTGCGCGATCGGTTGGCTACGGCGCTGACGTTGGATTATCCAGATTTTGATCACCCCTTCATTCTGGATACGGACGCGAGTGACACGGGCATTGGGGCCGTGTTGTCACAGTCCAAAGGCGGTGTGGAGCGCGTGGTGGCGTACGGTAGCCGGGTTTTGTCTCCCGCCGAAACCCGCTACTGCGTCACTCGCCGGGAACTTTTGGCTATTGTCTACTTTCTCCGCCAATTTCGACCGTATCTCTACGGCCGTTCGTTTATTGTGCGCGCGGATCATGCGGCTTTGCAGCTCCGAAGGTGGACCAACCATCCGGCCAGTTGGCGCGATGGTTGGACACGCTGCAGGAGTTTTCCTTCCAAATTCATCATCGGAAGGGGGTGCGTCACGTGAATGCGGACGCGCTCTCTAGGTTGCCGCAGCAATAGGTGTGCGCCGATCCAGCAGCCCCCTCGGCCTGTTGCGTTAGCGGTCGAGGTGCCTGAGGCTCCAGTGGGGCCGGGACCGGCCGATGGGATTTTGAACCTTCCAAGGGCTGTATGGATTCGGGAACAAATGCTGGACGATTCATTGGGGACCCTGCGGAGTCGGGCTGCGAAGGAGAGTGGGGGACCGGGTTCCGGGGGAACGCCGGGAACCGCTCTCCACGACAGACTGCTGATGTGGAGGGAAGGGTTACAGGAACGCTGGCGTCTTGTTGTACCGGCATCCTTGCGGTACGAATTGATAAGGACTCTGCATTGCGACACACTGTTATATCTGGGGGTGCAGAATACCCTATTGACGTTGCAGCGAGATTACTTTTGGCACGGCATGACGACGGATGTCGTCGGGCACGTTCGCGCGTGTCCCGATTGTGCCCGGCGGAAGCCGCCTAAACACCCATATGTGCCGCCAATACAGTCTATTCGGGTGTCTCGAGTTAATGAGCTGGTGGAGTTAGATATTTTGGGACCCTTCCCGCCAACCGCTAAAGGTAATAAATACTTGCTAGTTGGGGTGGAGTACCTCTCCCGCTGGCCGATGGCCTGGCCCTTGCCCGACCAGTCGGCGGCGTCCATTACGGACGCCTTTATATTCGGGTACGTTATGGACAAGGGGGCGCCGGAGAGGCTCCTCATGGATCAGGGCCGGAATTTTTCTTCCAAGTTGTTGGGGGCAGTGTGCGCGGCTCTGGGAACTAAAAAGATCCGGACATCTCCCTACCACCCGCAGACGGATGGTATGGTTGAACGGCTGAATCGGACTCTGTCCGCCATGCTGTGTCACACGGTGAATGAAAAACAAGCGGATTGGGATTTGCATATCCCTGGGGTACTCTCGGCATACCGGATGACGCCGCATGCGTTTACAGGTTATTCGCCGTTTTTTCTTATGTACGGTCGCGAAAACGTGCCGCCGATGGATGTGCAGTTGGGAACAGGAGCGAGGGGACCTATTAAGCCTCTTCCTGATTATATTCAGGACACCGTTCGCCGCGTCACTGAGGCGCGGGAAGGGGCCCGCATGGCTATGGCCAAAGCCCAGGCCCGGAACGAACGGTGCGCTCGACGCTCTAAGGGGAAGTGCCCCTGGAAGGTGGGGGACATGGCCTGGCTGCATTGCCCACAGGTGCGGCCAGGGACCTCCCCTAAATTACATAAACCATGGCAAGGGCCTATTCGGCTCATCGAGGTTCCCAACCCACAGTCTGCACGCGTTCGGTTCGAATCTCGGCGTTGGTACGTCCACACGTCTCGCTTGAAACCATACGTGGCCCCTCGAACGGATGCGTCATCTCCTGATGTTGCCTTGCCGGTGTCTGTTGCTGCCGACGCACCCTTGCCTGTGCCTGTTGACCCTGCAAGAGCGCCTGTCGTGCCTTTTACAGACAAGCCGGCCGTGACACTGCAGGAGACAGGGGACTCTGCTCGGGGTGGGCCTACCACGGCTGTGGGGACGCCGAGCTCCGCCGCCCTTCCGACCCCGCCGCAGACACGATTGCGGGACACCCCGGACTCTGGTCCTTCGGGAAAACGGGACCGTGGCGTTGGCGGGGCCTCCAATAGCGACAGGCAGTCTTGATCCTGTCGCTCCTAAAACCCCGTCGCGTTCTCGGTCTGCAGGGGGGCCGCTGCCTGTCCGGGACGGGCCGGCGACCCGCACGCGGTCGAAGTCCCTTACTTTTCGTTGATTTATGCTGTTCTTGTTGTTATTGTTATATTTATTGTATGCTTCGTTATCCTTGCATGTCTGATGGTTGGTGGTCGCTCGCATTACTTGTTGTTGTTGTTCAGCCGAGGACGGCTGGAATTTTCTCCACGGGGGAGGGTGGTGTAATGCGGGCGTAAACGGCCTCGCGGATATGACGTAACGGGGGGAGGGGTTAGGTCACGTGGGGGAGAGGGGAAAGCTCTTAAGGGCGGTAACCGGAAGAGACGGGAGGAGAGTGTAAGAATAAAGACGGGAGGAGGCCACGCAGGGCAGAGGGTGGAGAGTGGCGCGATCGCCACAGGATGGGACTCGGCACCGTTGGCCAGCGGTGTCCAAGCACGGGGGAGACGGAGAGCAGCGGTGGGGCTGCAGAGAGAGCAGCTGAGAGACTGCACAAAGGCGAAGAGGCTAAGAGGGAAGCCAGCAGCGGAGCTGCATCGGGAGCGGGGAGAAAAGGCTACGTGAGCGACGGCAGCTGTCAAGCTGCCAAGCGGAAGGCTCTGAGCGAGGGCCGTGTGGGGCAAAGTTGTAAGAACCCAAACAAAGGACAACGGAGACAGACACAGTGAAAGAGTCCTTTATTACACCCACATGGATTTGGAGAAAGAAAAACAAAGAGATAAAACAAATAATACAGCAACCAAAAATAATTGAACTCCATAGCATCCCAACAACAACCGCCATTCGCCATTAAGTGGTGGTGACGCCACTACGGCACTTTTGCCAGGCTATGTGCACGTTAAGGCCACGTGAAGTGACGAACGCCCACTGGCAGGTCACGGGGCACACCCAGTTGCCATGGATCAGAGGTCACAACCGGGTACCCGATACCCATACCCTACCCAATACCCGGCTACCCGTACCCGGCCGGGTACGGGTACCCGTTTGCGACCCTGGTGCGGCCAGGTACGGGTACGGGTAGACCGTTAGTCACTGGTAACTGTTTGTCACTCACTTCCCAACGTCTTGTCTCTTCTCACAATTCAAGTTCCTAGAATCAACCCACCCCCGCCTGCAACATGGCTTCATCCCAGAGGTCGCAATAAGGTACCCGATACCCGTACCCTACCCGTACCCGGCCGGGTACGGGTAGGGTACGGGTATGGCCGGGTACCCATTTGCGACCCTGGTGTGGCCGGGTACGGGTAAGGAATCAAAACCCGTTTGCGACCTCTGCCATGGATCGACTGAGATGACTGGCCAATGCACCACCTATGCCTCCTATTGTGCCAACTTGATGTGTTTTAGCTGACCGGCTCCCCGCTCATTGCTGTGAGCATTGCTCCTCTGCCCTCAATTGTGGCTGGAGGGCGACTGCCTCTAACTGCCTAGGAGCATCCTTCACGAGTCTCCGCTGGTACCAGTCATTAGCAAGTCCACTCAACTCTACATCCTCTTGTACCACATCACTCCATCTCTTTTCTAGCCCGTGCCACGCCCGTTTAGCCCCCTCTATCCGGCCGTACAAAATCTGCTTAGGCATGTGGTGGCTGGGCATGCGGGCTACATGACCCAGCCAACGCAGCCTTGCCTGCCAGAGCTCACCGATGGGGATTTTGTCCAAATCTTTAAAGGAATTGTGAGCTCCTCACACAATCCAGCCTGGTTAAACCCAGGATGGTTCATAGGCAGGCCAGCCTAAATGTTTCTAACCAGTGAAGATGTTCCATTAGGGGAGTCCACAGCATCCCTGCACAGTCCGACATCCGCAACGCGACATCACAGGGGGAGAACAACACAACAACCAACCCAAGGCGAACACAATGGCAGGACCCTTCATTCCGGAACTGCTATCGGAAGATTAGCGACAAAACGCCTATGGTGGTCCGTGGAAGGAAACGGAGCTGGTTGAAATTGGCAACTTCATGGCCAGATATGTGACGGATGGGGACCCTGGATAAATCTGGTGAACCTCCAGATGTGGATGATGAAAGTTGAAGAGTATCTGATGGACATACCATTTCAGACGTCAAGGATGGATGAACCAATGACAGCGACCACATTGCGGCCTTACAGGGTCCTGCCGTTGGTCTATGCAATTTACCGGATGTCAGTGGGCAGCTGCGGATGTAACCACACTAAGTCATTGACTATCGAGGCCGAGGCCAAATATGACTTTTGCTCAAACTCATGAATTGGTGGTTTGGGCAGACGCCGGATATTGCAAGAGTGGTCTCTCATCCCGTGTGACGTGTGACAAGGAATGGTCGAAGGATGCCAGCCAAGACGTCTGTTGTGTGAGGGAATGCTGCTCAAATGTGTTTTTTATTGGTTGTGTAGGATCCCAAGCATACATAAGGGGGGTGAACTCTTGCGCTGCATGTGGAGCGAAGACAATATGCTGCAAGGACAGCGAGGACACACACATCTCAGTTTGCTTGGCATAACCATGTGACTTGGCATGGCAGTTTAGTCATTCGGCCATCCCATCTCTCTGAAGAATGGTATGGGGAGATTGAAACATTTTTTGTACCTAGAATATTGCATGCATACGTCCACCGATTGGGAAGCAAAATCCTGCCCTGGTCTGTAAGAAAACTCTCAGGGAGGCCCTTTTGTCTTACAACACAGCCATTTATGAATACATCTTTAATGGACTGCGCCTTCTGGTCCAGAAGAGGCCAAGCAACAGGCTAACGGGTGCCGTATTCAATCCCGACTAACAGATTTTAAGTGAAGACTGGTGGCACATTTTTAGTTTGAGAGATTCTTGCAAGTTGACCCTTTCCGGTTCCGATGACGTAGGTGTACGTCGCAACACGACGCACTCTGATAGCTGGCAACAAATTGCCACATTCCCTCCCGCATGGCCTTGTGGGATCATCGGTACTGATGAAGTCATCGGAACCGGAGGAAAAACTAAAATAACTTCATCAGTACTGATGCTCCCACAAGGCAATGCGGGAGAGAATGTGGCCGTTTGTTGCCAGCTATCAGAGTGTGTCGTGTTGCTACAGTTTTCTGAGGTAACAATGTATTTAAAACAGCGCTACGCCTCTCTAAATAAAATTAACGTTAAACCGTTTGCGAGTTGTGAGATTAAGCAATTAATGGGACCCACACCCTGCAACTTGCAGACATCTCGCAACGGAAAAGGGTTAAGGTAGCTGTGTCTGAACGAGAGTGCACTTGTTCGTATTCTTACTCTAGATCGTGTATGACAGAGTTCTTGTTGGACTCAAAGAATCAGAATCAGGTGCTCGCTGTGCCGGACCGAGCAGAGCTCCAATCCATCTAACACGGACACATTCCAAATAGGAAGTTCGTGAGCTGTAAACAAAAGAGCACGTGTTTGTTTATTATAAAAAAAAACGAAATAATATTATTTACCACCGTAATTTGTCAAAAACCTTGGTAAAATACGTTAATCCAGTTTAGGAGCTGTGTAAAGCCATTATAAATCCTTACCCAGGGAATGCAACTACTTTACATTGATGATAGTTAAACACGTTTGCATTTGTAATTTGCGGTCAAATGAAATAGTTTTAAAAAATCTAAAAAATAGATTTGTTGCTTTGCCACTTTGGGAAATTAAGGAAATTCAATACATTAAAATATTTCATTCAACTGGAAGATGACTCAGTTCTGCTTGTGCATTTTACAATTACATGGAAGCAGGCTAATGAACTACCCCAGGTGTTACCATGATTAATAACCCATTTTCAACATTAAAATAAAAAAATACGAACACAGAACGGTATATGAGATTTATACAATGACATCGATGAATATGGACAAATGTAGCACTTGAGCTACAATTTCATTGAGAATTTCCTCATGAATTTCAGAGTCCACAAATATTGCATGAAATATATATACACTAGATTTACTACCCGGCTTCGCCCGGGACTTGGATTCACGACGCCCAGCCGCCTTTGTCTCCCCAGTTACTCGTTTGAGGCTGAGTCGACCTAGGGGAGGCCCAGGACTGGTTCAAATAATCGTCACCGGCGATGGCCGTGAGCAGGAATCGAACTCGGGTCGCCGGGTTCGTAGCGCAGCGCGCTAACCACTACACTACCGCTCCCCACACACAAACGCGTGCGCGTCCATAGGTACACATATACACGCTTGCAGCAGACACACACAACTTTCAGGGTGCATACGGCAGTAAACGACCGAAATAATGAAGCAATGCTGCGCGAAGAACGCCTTAGACCTGCAACACATTTGTATTTCACTTTACCCGCGATCAGCAGGCACACTGTTACGCTTCCGCACATGGATCACATGATAGATGTGACGTCACAGCTCACGTGCCATGCAAAATATATGCATTATTGCGCCCCCCCCCGTCCCCCCCCCCCCCCCCAAAATACAAAAGTCTATTTTTATAATTTTTGCATGGTGTACAGTCTGGAAAGTACCCACATGGCAAATTTCAAGTTTGTTGCATGTCGGGACGTACGATAAAGATTTTGAACAGATACACAATCACAAATTTCCCTTTTATATATATAGATTATAGTAGTGTATTATCATTCTGGTAAAAACAGGAACGCCTCAATCAATGGACTCCTTTTCAGGAGCAACCTGCCAAGTTTTCAAAGTGGAGGGTGATGACTGCTATATATTTATATTCCAAATGAGTAGTTTCCAGGTACGTTTTCTAATTTGGAGTAAAGGCAGCAAAAATGTTTCCAACTCTAGCGCACGACATCATATGACCTTTAACATCCAATGTGAAGAAGTCTAGGATGTTTACGTTTAATACAAATACAGTATTAATCAGGAAGGCCGCTGGATTTGAACTGAACGCATGAAACAAGCGGAGAACACGCTACTGCTGAGCTAGGTCACCAACCCTAAGTGCAGTTGAGTAGTGCAGCTGAGGTTGAGGAAACTTGCGTCTCTGCCTGCCGTCATTTCAGAAGTGGAATCTATTCATCTGGGATTGGAGTGTTGCAGTTTCCGTGGTATATTCGTACCGGTTGGTCGCACGCAAAGTACCTATCAAACACATCGGCATATCCATGGTCTCGCCACCATGTGCACAGCTGTCGGTTCCAGCCGCATGGCAGCACGTGGAACAGATGAGGTTCTGCGGCCCCTAATACCGTAAAGAAGTCCTGGTCACCGAGGTGGCCACGAAACGAGAAACGGGTCGCCAAGTCCTTGACAGCAGACGGCGTCAGGGCTTCCGTGTATTTGGCTGAGTTCCGCATACGAACTAAATCCAGGAGCAGGACACCACTGTTGAAGCCCGGTAAGCCGTCCGCGGGCGGCTCGCCAACGTGTGTGCCAGGGTGGTCCTTGCGGTACTGCCAAAATGCATGCCTGTAAGAAAATGTGACGGTAATGTGTATAGAGTAATAATTATTTGTTTTTGAAAGCGCATCCTCCTTTATGCCAGGGCAAGCTCAGTGTTTTGCACACAGATAAATGTCTTGCAATCACGTCATCTCAACACATCTGAAAAGGCACCCAAAGTGGGGGCAGCTGCCCCTGGGTAGTGAGGTGACTTGGCACTCGGCCTGCGAGCAGGCGTCAGTCTGTGGGTAGGAGGCAATGATTGCAATGTGTATTTATATTTGAGTAATTTATACAGCACATTCAATTATGTAATACTACATCGCACAGAAATGCTTTCCCTCTTTCTGCCTGAATTCTTTACATGCAATGTTTAATGATTATTGCAAGGTTAATCTGCACTTTAAAAATGGGAGGCAAATTTCAACAACTAACGAATACCAGGCTAGCGTGGGTTTGAATGGGGTTCTAGGTGGACGCCCACCACCACTGGAAGAATGACAGTCCGATGGTCAGTGGAGAGATCAGCTGCACGGTCGGTCCTGATGTCAATGACTTGGGCTTACATTCAGTTCTGCTACTACATAGTCCAGCAGATGTCCTTGCTTAGAGTGCACCCAATAATGTTAGAGGTGGAACAGCATGTTGGTGATTACAAACCCATGTACAGATATCTAGTAGATCCTACACTTATTATTAAGCTGATCTGACCCATGGCCTTCCAACCACTCCCACCCACCCAACTACTAACATCATCACCCAGTCTGCAATTAAAGTCACCCAATAGGATGACTATCCCAAGCGGATACGTTAGCCAACGCCAGGGACAGTAGACCACAGAAGGTATCAGGACTGCTCAGCCTTGGCCGCGTCCCTCTAAAGATGTTCATATATCGGTATTCACCGATACTTGCATAATTGACAATGTGGATGATTATTGGTTTCTGCGATGCCGTGCACCTGTACACAGGCTGCATCTCGTGGGCGATGCCGATAACAGCGTCCGGTCCAAACTTATCAAACTCGGAGAAGAGGAGGCGAATGTTGGCCATGAGCTTCAAGTCCAGATCCAGCTGCACGATTCGCTCCATCTCTACTCGGTCGTTCACAAACCGGGGGTGGGGGAGGGTGGAAATGGTCAACTTTGAAAAATGTTTGTTTGAAAAAGACAAAACATAACAATATCTATGGGACAAT
This sequence comes from Lampetra fluviatilis, assembly GCF_964198595.1. Classification (NCBI taxonomy): domain Eukaryota; kingdom Metazoa; phylum Chordata; class Hyperoartia; order Petromyzontiformes; family Petromyzontidae; genus Lampetra; species Lampetra fluviatilis. The sequence continues at coordinate 554,254 of NC_136295.1, read as the reverse complement.
TTTTGCCAGTAATGTATCAAGATAAAAAAGGCTTTACCCTTTTGGTCACAAAGACCAGAGGTGTTAAGATGTTCTAACACCACATAGACACCTACAAGGTGTTAACGTATGTATGTTGAACTTCTTTTGCGCCGTACGTAGCTAACCTTGCGAATCAGAGGTGATGAGTCTGCATTAACCACACATGCTTGTAGTAAAACATGCAAACAAAATATACTTTGATCATGTACGCATTGTCCTTAAAACTGATTGGCCTACACCAGAGACAGCCTCTTGGATGGCTTTGTCTCACCAGTGCTAGACCAAAGGCTGCCAAAAGGTGAATGATACAAGGACGTTAATAGCTCGGGTTAAGCAGACATATCCATGGGACCATTTATTGGCAATACTGTACAGTACTGGCAACAGTAGTTATATCTATGGGACCCATAGATGCGTTGGCGTTTGCATTGTCGATTTTGTTTGAATTTTTTACCAAAAGTATGTGTGGTTAACGCAGACTGCATGCCTTGAAATAGGTGGTTATTTGGTGTTTGAACATCCTAACACCTTTCGATTTAAAGCTTTCGTGACTGCAGGGATTCATCTTCTTGGTTATTTCGGTAAAAACATACATGTTTTATGTATTTATTTTATTATTAAATACAATTGTATTTTATTATATTTAATTGTAATTATTTTATTATTTCCCTTCTACGTGACTTTACCGAAAGAACCAAGAAGATGAATCCTAACACCTGTATTCATGCCAGAAAGTGTAAAGCCTATTTTATAATCTTGATAACAATAATCATCTTTGCATTTATACCGCAGCATTTAACTGCCTCAGCAACTTAAAAGCGACTTAAATTGCATCTCATTGCAAACATTGCACGGGCACCCCTATCAGCAGTTGTCCATGTGCGGCACGTGACTCGGCACCAGGATACAAGCTGGTGCTCAGAAAAGTAATTTGATCAATGACTGGCTAGAATACAGGATTTTAAGGAATATATGCGTTAAAAAAATACGGCATGCAAAAAATGCCTACTTTTCCTCCACTCTCCTGGAATCACATGGAAATGCCAGCTTAACATCTCTTAATATTTGACGGCTTGTGCACCAGATCTTATTTATTCACGATGTACTTACAAAAAAATCCACAGACTACCTGCTGCATCTCCACTCTGTTTCAAAGAACAAAATTTACCTTATTGCCATATAAATACTGGTAGAAGGGCCTTAGCTATTGATGCCCCTAGGGTCTGGAATGCTATTAATAATAATAGTTCAATTTGTAACGCGCGCAAATTTGCAGACGTAGTGGCCGCAACTCAGAGGCGCGGAGCCAAGCTTAGAGTCGCTCGAAAGCGTGATTGTAGAGGTGAGTTTTTAAGTTTCTCTTGAAGGAGGCGATTGAGGTGATGCTGCGAATGTGCAGAGGGATATCGTTCCAGACTGTTGGGGTTGCCACCGAGAAGCGGCGCATAGACATGACCATCCTGGATCTTGGTATCAAGAGGAGGTCGTGAGTCGCGCTGCGCAGGCATCTGCCGTGTGCTGAGCTGCAAGTTGTCAATATTGCCAATAAACTGCAACTTGAATCACTACCTATGAGATCTTCACTCAAAACTGCTCTAGAGGAGTTGTACACCCCTAGCTGCCACTGCTATTCAGTGGCCTAAATAAAATGTTTCGCTCCGGATGACCGCTGCAAAGTATGATGTTGTGTTTTTGATTTAGTGTGCTAATCTTTAAAGGTACTGTTGTGGAGTGACTCAGGCAGCCAGCTATGGCTACAGGGTTTTGGTGGTACATGTTGTTTATGTCGTTTATTGTGAAATTTCGGTCACAGTTCCTACGATCACTGTTACATTGCTTTTATGACTTTATTTTGGTGATTTAGAAGAAGTTTTTTGGTTTGGCCATGTTTGTTTGTTGTAGTACGGAGTTAGAATGATGGCTTTAATCTAAGTTGTCTTGTGATTGTTGTTGTTTGACTTGCATCCCACTGGGATTTTTGCACAGAGTGTTGGTGTATGGTGCTTTTTCTGGAAGATTATTGCTGTCTTTTCCTGGATTTTTCTGTTTGCGCATAGTCACTTTAAGATGTTTTCTTGTTCATGTTTTTGTTTGTTGCAGTTGCACCCGATTCAAGAGCCAAATGGCTCACAGGGCTATACCAAATAAATGAAATGAAAACTGAAAATGGCATCGGTCTGCCAGTTGAGGGGCGATGTTGAAATGTGTAATCCCTACTGAGTAATTTGCAATTAAGTGAAATCAGAGAAAGTAAAACGGCAAATGTTTGAATTTTTCTGAACAATTAAGCAACATTTTGCCAACTGCAAAATATTAACATTCGAAATGTGTTATAACATCGGATAAAAATATGGGTTAAGGCGTCTATCGATAAAGTTCACGAGAATAGTAACCATGGTAGCAGCGATAGAACAGTGATAAGGAGGCAATTAACCGCTGGTGAGTCTTTGACTGGAGCTAATCGGTGAGTGCTGAACGATCAAACACCACTCCACTCCAGATATAACAGCAGTATCAAACTTTGACCGAACTTGTGCTTTTTTTACCACAATCCCTTGCTGTCGTTAATAGTTGCACTTGCTAAACAATGTCTGGTGTGCCACAATCCATTGTTATGAGCATGCATTCCTAGCCGCCATAAATGAACTCAACACGAGCAAGGATGACATCTGCACTTACTATGAACTTGCATGTGTACTGTGCTCTCTCTTTCAGAGAGCAGAGCCCCCTATTGGTAGCTGTCCCTGAGCCGCAAAAGATGATGCAACACCTATTTTTTTTACCAAGGAAGGCCCACTAAGCTATACAGTAAAACCTTGGATTGTGATTAACTAGGTCTGTGATTGTTTTGCAAGACGAGCAAAAATTATATATATTAATTTGATAAACGAGCGAGGTCTTGCAATACGAGTACTGTAGTACGTTCAGTATACGCTGTCTGCCGAGCATCACGTGATCACAACTGAGCCAATGGTTCTTCTCTCTCTCTCGCTGCGGGATTGTGGGTAATCGTCTCCCATACTCGGTCTCAGTCGGCGTGCCTCACTCGTATAGTCAACATCCGTGCGAGCGTATACCGTTTACTATAGTGTTGTGACCACGTGTGTGTGTAAAGCATTTTTTTAATTTTGTGTCCAAGTGTAGTGACTGTTCTTTAGTAACTGTACTGCAAGTGAAAGTCGTCCTACACAATAACCCTCCTCTCCTCTCTCTCGTCTCCCTCAGACCAGCCACGATTATATTTAATTCATGAATTTGATTACTTTATATTAATTTAAATAATAGAAATATAAAAAGGTATTTTGTATTAATAATTGTTATATGAATACAGTATTATTGGGTTGTGGAACGAATCATCTGAGTTTCCATTATTTCTTATGGGGAAATTCGCTTTGATATATGAGTGCTTTGGATTAAGAACACGTTTCCGGAACGAATTATGCTCGCAATCCAAGGTTTTACTGTATAGGTCTTTTTCAGAAGCCACCTGGCCACAAATTATCACTCAATGAAGTGGCTCAACATTTTGAAATATATAGCAGTCAAATACTCTAAACACATGTTTCTAAATGTGGAGGGAAAAATCAGAGGACCCGGAGAAAAAGCCACACTACCATAGGAAGACATGCAAGCTACAACTATAAGGCATCAGGGTCGGAGGATCAAAGCCACGACCTCCTGTATACAAGACGAGGGAGTTAGCATCTCGCCACCATGGCACCCCATTACTCGGCGATGGGACATCAGTCAGCCAGTGAAGGGCAATGCTTGCTATGCAAGTAACGTATGGGTACGTTTTCAAATTTCTATCGGGATTGACTTTTTTTGCTAAGTTATGAGGGGAAACTGGGAGAACTTTGAGGAAACTATACAGAACAGGAGAACATAGAGTTCCCACACAGAGAGACGCCCCAGTTGGGAATTGGAAAGAGGCCCTTCTTGCTGTGTGGCGCAAGTGCACATTTAGAAACATGCGTTTCGAATATTTGGCTGCTATAAATTTCCACATGATAAGCCACTTCGTTGAGCTATCATTTGTGATGGCCAGGTCGCTTCTAAAAAAGAGCTATACAATTAAGTGGGCCTTGCCTGATAAAATATAGTTTAGTTTTTAGTTACCATTGTGCCACCACCCTGCTGCCACAAATACATTTTATAGAAATCTTAGCAAACAAGAGGATGGATAAGAGGAATTTCTATGTATTCTTACCATCAGTGAAGTCATATTCTTTAAGCAAACCTTTGTCTAATGGGGACTTCTGTTCAGAGTGAATTCCTTCCTATATGAGCATTTAGGTGGTGCTCATCTGTTTACAGCACTAAATCTGTGGCAGAAAGTCCACATTCCTATGGCTGGGGAAAGCCTATCCATAGGGCAACCACAGATAACTTCCCCAAATAGTGGTGCTTATTTTGTCGACCCCAGAGGGGATGATGGGCCGAGTCAACCTCCAAGCAGGATATGAACTCACAACCTCATGATTTAGAGCCATTTGCTCAACAGTTGAGCCACCAGGCTGGTTATTGGGGGTTTACGGAGCACGCTGTAACATTTCACACATCAGGATCGAGAGGCAACACAAGTAGCACTGAGGCCCCACTTTCCCCTTGCCCTCACCTCGTGGCATAAAGAGGTGCATGGCAACAGACATAAAAAAGATGGCATCATTGAAGTAAGATCCGGAGCCAGCACTGAAGTGGCTCTGCATTGGCTCCACAATGGGATGCAGCTGTTCAGCCAGCTGTCCCACACCATGCACAGTCACCTGTAGACACACGTCAATACACATCACTTGTAGGGAGACTTTGCTAAAGACAGTTGCAATCTGATTTTTGTTAACCAGACGAGAACTCAAAGAGGGCAGGATAGTCTAATTTTAACTGACCTGGGTCGTCAAAATGACAAAATGAATAACATGAATACTAAGTACACAGATGAAGCAAATAGAAATAGGAACAAAAATCAACCAATTCGATTCAGAGTAGAAACCAAACAGAAATAAGAGCTAAAATAATCACGGAACATAAAACAATCCAAAACAGTGCACAAACATATATTTAAAATAAAATACATTTCCTGTAATGGCTCAGGAAAAACATTGTTAAATAAAGCATTCACAATAAAGTTACATTACAGAAACATCTTAGTTGAGCAGGCTGAAGTCACATGTACATCCCATGTAGAGCAACTATTTGATTTTTTTTTAAACCAAATGTACCTTGGAATGAAAGGAAGCCTTCCCGAGGAACGCATCGAGAAGCTTCTGCCCTAGGGCTCTGCTCGGCTCGTCACAGACCAGGTGCATATGAAGTAATTCGTTCTCTGAAAGGAAAATAAATGCATTCAACATCAGAATGGTGTCCAAAAAATTAGTTATACATACATTGTTCTTACAGTCAGTGAAACAAACTAATTATCACATTCCATAATTTGTATAAATAATTTTAATATCCTCAGTGTTACCTTTGACAACCACATCCTCAAAACGACAGAGAGATGCAATCACCATCTCAGGGCCAAATGGAACACACCACCCAATGTTGACTATAGCCACAGCAAACACGATGGTGTGCAGCATTATCAGCACCCGCCTTGATTACAAAAACACATCCTCCATCAGAAAAACACCTCAACAAACTGCAGCATTTCCCAAAAAACCTTGAACCGGCTCCACATCAACTCAAAGATGCAGTACAACATCACAATCCTTTTCAAGGTCTCCCGTCATACCTCTTCACCATTCCAACTCTACTGACCACAGCAAACAGCCACTTCCTACGGATAACCGTCAATCTGTTCATGGTGCCCACAACCAGCACGATACCGGTTGAGCAGCGTTTCTTCGGTGCTGCACGAGCAGCCATCTGGAACTCTTTCCCACTGCGCATATGCATTCAAGCAGCAACTCAAGGCTCGCACATGTTCAGGCTGCATACGAGGGGCTGAGCTCTGGCCCCACGCCTCCGAATTTTCGTTTGAATATGTCCAATTCGTGAAATATGTACACCCTATAAATTTTGATTATTCCCGATTCCCAAAATATCAAACGGTAAGCAACAAAGAGCACTATTACATTTGTAATTGGTTAGAGTGGATGAGTGAGTGTGTGGGTCAATAAAGAGGTGAGTGTGCAAGTGAGGAAGTGGGCGAGTGAGTGGGTTAGTGGACGAGTGTGTTGTTGCGACCTGCAGCGTGGTGGTTGAACATGACAGGGAGGTGAAACAATCAATCTGGTAGACCGAGTCCTGAACAAAGGTGGAAGAACTTAAGAATTATGTTTATGGGAACAATAGTCATGGTCGTAGCGACAGTACCAATGTAGACTATCTTAGGGTGACATAACCGTTAGTTCTGGGGAGGCATACAGCTTTCCAGTGCTGCAATTGCACAGCCTTGTATGTCTCACTTCTCTCATATTTGGCTAGATCTTTAAACTATTATGAATACATCTATGTCTTACATTTATCTTGGAAATACACCTCTCAGCCTAGTGCAGCACTGGGTAAAGATAGAAAATGTTTGTTTCCTGACCAAGGCCCATCATCTGCAACCATCCGTAAAACACAAGATGACTAATTGTGTCCTATATTGCGAGTTTGCTCTATCTTAATCCGCTCCTCCAACGTGCAAGGCAGTGTAATTATACTTCAGAATGTAATGTCATGTTTATTTAACTGTATTCCAATAAACAACAAAAATAATTCATCTATGACACTGCTATGAAAGGGAATGTATATAATAGACAATGTTTCAGGCAATGGCTCATCTTGATTGCACATTAACTTTTCCTTTGACGGCAGTTATTGACGAACGTGTTGAGATGAGTGCTTGCGCACCACCGCCAACGCAGTATCACCAAATCATTTACATTTCAATAAGGCTTAAAGTGAACAACAATGACAAATCGAAATATATATAGTATGTCAATATAATGCGATTTACCTTCAAAGTGTGAGTGCATCACCAATGATTTCATAAATATCTTGAACTTTTCTTGGAGATCATGTTTCTGATTCACCTTGGTGAACATCATCAACACGTGGTACTCTGTGGAACCCAACTGCTGTGCCTTACTTGTTTTAAAACCAGTGGGTTCCTCAACCAAAGGCATGCGAACGTTACCCTCACCACGGCTTTTGCCATTTTGAAACTGCTCATCCATTTGGGGTTTCAACACGGGTCCATCGGTCTTTGAAGCGCCAACAACAGGCATGCCGCTTTGGCCCCCACTGTGGCTGCCGACATGGTCGCCGCCGGCCTTTCCGTGGTTGGCTTGCAGCATAAGCTTGCGGGTCGCGCTGGAGAAGCTCTCTTGCCCACCGGCCAAGTAGTAGAATCCAAAGACGGCGAGCGACGCAATGGCTAGGCACAGCAGCTGGTACCAGCGAGATGACACCACGCGCACCATGGCCCGTCCCACGTAGTGACTAATTCCCATCTGGAGCAAGCCAGTCTGGGTGCTGGGGGGACCAAATCGAGTCATGAAGACAGACACAGAACATTAGTACATCTTTTACCTTCACGGAATTATATAGCACGTTAACCAAGGCGCTTTCCAGAGAATTAAGATTGGTATGTGTGGATGTAATGGCCATGAGGTGAACACAATATTTGAGAGGAATCAATGGGGATAAGTTGTGGTGGTGATGGGTGAATTCGGTGAAAACGACCTTGATGACAGAAAATTATGGATTGAATGAATGAGGAATGAGTGACAGCCAGAAATGTGAATGTGCTTCACATTTTTGGGTGGCAGGGTGTCGCAGTGGCAACTTTCGTCTCGCAGTAAAAAGGGAATGGGTCTTGATCCCTGACTCCAGTGCCTTGTGTGGGGTTTGTATGTTTCCCCCCCCTGTTGTGCATGGGGCTCCAGTTTACCCCCACAGCTAAAAATGCATGCAACGTATCCGGCATTCGCCAACACATCTCAATGGGATAAAAAGAAGAAAAAATACCTCAAAGTTACTTCATTGAGATATCGCCCCCTACTGTGAAAACTTGACAAGACTCTTGAAACTCAGCGTGGCTTTTCATAGTACTGTACTGCACTGTGAATCACTGGAAAAATGGACTTCCAATACTGGTTTAATGGGCAGGTTGCCCAGACGGCAGTCGAGATGGCGAAGTGTGCCAGAGCAGCACCGCGTATTTGACACACGGGGGGTTGTCAGTTGCTTCTTCGTTGGGTACACTGGATAACAACCTTAAATAATACCACTTCTGTGAGCAGGTCGAATATTGCTCAAGCTCAATAGTTCAATCAACATATAATTCGTATATACATGCTCATGGATAGACGATGGAAGTGCGATGTGGTTTGAGAAGTGGGGGTTATATTTATAAACAGAAATGTATCCAAGGACCCAAGAATGAGTGGTTGACAGTGTAATAGAACTGAACACTTAACAAAGTTGAGTACTTTATTTCAGCTATTTAATTGTTTAAACTAGCAAAGATCCCCCCGTATGGATTTAACACTGTTGGGGCAAGTGCTGTTAGCGAGCACCTCATGAAGGACGGCACGGCCCACGAGGGGGTGGGTGGCCAGCACCACGCTCGGCCGCCTTTGTCTCCCGAGTGGCGATGTTTACTCACCGCACCAGGTGCTGTACTCATTTGAGGCCGAGTCAACCTAGGCGAGGCCCAGGACCGGTTCAGATTGTCACCGGTGTTAGGCGTGAGCGGGAATCGAACTCGGGTTGTCCGGTTCGTAACGCAGCGCGAAAACCGCTGCACTACCGCTCCCCACAAGCATGCAATCCCCTCTCTTCACACTCACCCTCGCTGTCACACTCACCCTCGCTGTCACACTCACCCTCGCTGTCACACTCACCCTCGCTGTCACACTCACCCTCGCTGTCACACTCACCCTCGCTGTCACACTCACCCTCTCACACCTCACCCTCGCTGTCACACTCACCCTCTCACGCCTCACCCTCTCTCACGCCTCACCTTCTCTCACGCCTCACCTTCTCTCACGCCTCACCCTCTCTCACGCCTCACCCTCTCTCACGCCTCACCCTCTCTCACGCCTCACCCTCTCACGCCTCACCCTCTCACGCCTCACTCTCTCTCTCACGCCTCACTCTCTCTCTCACGCCTCACTCTCTCTCACGCCTCACCCTCTCTCACGCCTCACCCTCTCACGCCTCACTCTCTCTCACACCTCACTCTCTCTCTCACACCTCACTCTATCTCACGCCTCACCCTGTCTCACGCTCTCTCACGCCTCACTCTCTCTCACCCTCTCTCACACTCACCCTCTCTCACACTCACCCTCTCTCTCACAATCACCCTCTCACGCCTCAATCTCTCTCACTCTCTCTCACCCCCCACTCTTATCTCACGCTCGCTCACCTCTCGATCTCTTGGCCTGGCGACTCGGATTGTGACCCCTAACCCTCAATCGTGACGTAGCAGACACAGCGCGGGAGCCCGGATGATGAACGGGCGGGGTAAGGGGCGGGGCGATGGGGGTAAGGGGCGGGCCATAATAATTCAAATGATGATGCGCATTCCATCCTATGATCCCAATGCCCAACGCATGAAAAGTTGTAAATTAAAACAGAACCAGGGCAACCGACCAATCTCCAAACCCTTATAAACAGTTTGCCTTTAGAGGCTGACCCCTTTGCCTGATGACGACCGCTTGTGTTGCGATCGAAATGTCGTGATTCATTTTATTTTATTTCTAACTACGTGACTTTACCGAAAGAACCAAAGAGTATAGATTCCTGCAGTCACGAAAGCTTTAAATCAGACTACCGACTCTGATTGTCTGATTTCAAGTGGCATAGCTTTGGTGCCACGTTAACAAAAGCCATAATAGGTTTTTGTTTGGGTTAGATCGCGTAAACTATATAAATGTGTCGTTAAAACCCGCCACCACTCGACACAGCCAACGAGTAAGGGTTGTCAAGTAAATAGAACATGCCAATTCGTCACTAGTACAGCACACCGGTATGTTGGAGAGCCAAGCCACAACATTTACAATCGGAGTACGACATTTCGCCAGTAATTACATCAGGCTTTCGCCTGATGAAGCTAGTTTTAATTACTGATGATGTCGAACGTAACGACCGAAGACCGAAGCAACGTAGTCCAATGGGATGATTCCAGCAGACAGCCCCATTCTGCTCCCAGAACCCCCTTTTTATCCCCTGAGCATGGCCTTGCTCCGCCCTCAGCCACGCCCCCTTCTGGATATGCCCAGAGAGTTCTGGGGCGTTCCACCACCTGCCATTCTCGTCACCTATCACATCAACGGTTATCAGAGAGAGACTGTGATACACACAGTTGCACTCATCTCTCAGTAGCTGGCACTAAGGGCGAAGTGACTCAATATACGTCACTACATCACCCCCCCCCCCTTTATAAAACACAGCCGTCCCAGCTCATAACTATCCTCAACCCCAGAAATAAGCCTCCCAAAAATGTAAAGGTGTAATAACAACAACCGCTGACCGAGCAATAAATACAATACATACAATTTCCGAGAAGGGGAGAGAAAAAAATGTTAGTAAAAAAACTGACCCAACCTCCAAACAAAAACCCAACCCTACCCCCGTATGCGTGTCACCACCTGCGAGCACAAGAAGGGCCAAGATCAGCCAATAACCCATCCAGCTCGCGAGTTTGACCACCAACAGATGGCATAGGGGTAGTTTGCACATTGGAAGAAAGTCATTTGAAGCGGACGGTCCTTGAACGGGTCCTTGTCACCGGACCTCCCGAGAAGACGACGGGGAATCAACAGGAGGAGAAGGAGTGTGTGATGGCTGCTCCCCTCTCCTCAATCCACCTCCTGTGGGTGCAACCGGTGGCTCCAAGGGTGCTAGATGCTGGGACCCTGTGGGCGAAAAACCAGAACTCCCCTGAGACACAACCTCCGCAGACACACGCCCCAGCGGGTCGGACACACCAGACACCCGACCGTTGGTTAGTGGGGATGAAGAGATCTCGCCCGGTGGGAAAAACGGTTTCAGTCGCGTTGGATGCACGAACCAATGCCGGCGACCGAACTGAATCCGCACACATTTCGGCCGCTTCACCTCTATCAATTCGACCGGGCCTTGCCATGGTTTATACAATTTGGGGGAGGTACCTACCGGTACCTGGGGGGAAGTATAGCCAAGCCCTATCCCCCAGTTCCCATTTAGTTGTCGATTCCTGAAGCCTCCTTAGCCTTTCGTTTGCTGACTGGCGCAAGACTGAATTTTCTCAAGAAGCCTCTCATGCCTCCAACAAAAGCCTAGAGCCGGGCATATAAACTTTTGTCTTTTTGACTCAGCATTCAATTGTACATCATAAGAAAAAACGGTGAGAACCCGGTAGAAGCGTGAGGGGCCCTTCTATAGGTGGCGAGAACACCCGAAATGTGCAAGTCCCAGTCTGACTGGGCTTTGTTGACTTACTGACACAACATAGATGTCAGGATGCTGTGTAACTGTTCCACCATCCCATCAGTCTGTGGGTGATAGGGTGAAGTATGAACCTTCTTGGTGCCCAACAGATCATACACTTCCTTCAACAGTTTTGATGATTAATTTTTGCCTTGGTCCGTAAGGACTAACATATAGCCGTGAAGGAATGCTTGAGAAATGGCCACAGCTGACTGGTCTGGCAGCGGCCAGGCCACCGGCCAGCTAGAAAGATACTCTACCCCCACCAATAAATATTTATTACCCCGTGGGGTGGTGGGGAACGGGCCGAGAACGTCGAGCGCGACGAGTTCTTTTATCCGGGACACAGCAATAGATTCCAGGGGTGGACGTCCTATTCCACACACCCTTTTAACACATTGTAAACATCCCCCGACATTCCAGGCCAAAAGAAATCGAGTCTGAGGGTTGACAATCTTTTCTGCACTCCTAGGTGTATCAATCGTTAGTGTGCGGCCCGACCCCCCAGAACAATGGGCACCACAAGGCCATAGCATTGAATCTCTCCTTCCCATCTCATCAATAACCCCCCTTTGAGAATCATAGGGGACAACCCTTGTTGGCTCTTCTCACTCTCAACACTCTCGACGCGGTGCCTCAGTTTCAATAAGGAGGCGTTCTCCGCCTGGAGTCGCCCCCATTCAGTGTGCGTGAGGCTGATAGTATTGTCACATGCGTCAGCAGTATCGAGAACATCCCCTGACGTCACAACAGTCTGAAGCAAACCTGTCTCCGCGGGTTTACGCCGCACCGCACCCGTGAGACATGCACACTGGTTCTTTGGTGACAGCCATGACAATGCATCCGTATTACCGTGGCGAACACCTTTTCTATACGAGACTTTAAACGAGTAGTCCTGGAGGACCTCTAGCCACCGAGAGAGCTGCCCAGATGGTTGTTTGACCCGCAACGCATGATCCATGCGTACCTCAAATTCTCTGCCATAGAGGTACGGACGGTATTGCTGTATAAAATGGACGATGGCCAACAACTCACGATGCGTCACGCAGTAGCGCTGCTCTGCTGGGGACAATACTCTACTCCCATATGCCACAACATTCTCAACTCCATTTACAGCCTAAGACAACACGGCGCCAATTCCGATGTCACTGGCGTCCGTGTCCAGGATGAAGGGCAAGGAAAATGAGGGTATCGGAGGGGAGGTGCCTTGACCAACCCATCCCTCAGCGTGACAAATGCCTCCTTCTCTTCCTTCCCCCATAGAAATTTTTGGCCTTTAGTCGTGATAATGTGGAGAGGTTTCACGATTGGTGCAAACCTGGACACGAACCGGCGGTAATAAGGGGCGAACCTGACCAAACTTCGTACTTCACCCACCGACTTGGGGGTTGGCCACGTGCACACGCACACCGTCTTGTCAGGGTCAGTAGCTATCCCTGATTCGCTCACAATGTGTCCAAGGTACTGAACGAATCTTTGTAACTAATGGCATTTTTGTGGTTTAAATTTGAGATTGGCTGCCCGCATCTTAATAAAAACTGCACGCAACCGTTGCAGATGTTCCTTGAACGTACATCCAAACACAATGACGTCATCCAGATAAATTAGGCATGAGTCCCATTGAAGTCCTGCCAACACCAATTCTATGAGTCTCTGGAATGTGGCTGGACTGGAATGGAGCCCCATCGGGAGGCGGTTAAATTCAGACAACCCTTGCGGAGTACGAAACGCAGTCTTTGGTTTAGAACTTTCAACCAAAGGCAACTGCCAGAATCCAGATAATAAATCAAGGGTGGAGAAGAACCGAACCCCCGATAAGGCATCCAGGGAATCACCCATCCGTGGGAGCGGGTATGCATCAGCCACGGATACCTTATTAAATTTCCTGAAGTCGACCCAAAATCTCAAACTCACATCCTGCTTTTTGACCAGGACAATGGAAACTCCACACGGGCTGTTTGACGGGGAAATTATGTCTGCAGCCAACATCTCGTCGACTGCCTGACTCACTCACACATCATACACTGACTCACTCACACATCATACACTGACTCACTCATCATAATCTGACTCACTCACACATCATACACTCACTCACACTACCACTGACTCACACATCATATACTGACTCACTCATCATACGCTGACTCACACATCATACACTCACTCACACTACCACTGACTCACTCACACATCATACACTGGCTCATGATGCTGGATATGTCTGCAGGTTTGGTCGTACATGTTGTGTGTATCGTTTATTGTTAAATTTGAATCAAAGTTTCTATGATTACTGTTGTTACATTGTATTTTATAGCTTTATTTTGGGGATTTCGAAAACATATGGTTAAGCCATGTTTCTTGCGGAAGTGCGGAGTTGGCCTGGTAGCTTGAATCTAAGTTGTCTTATGGTTGTTGTTGTTTGACTTGCATCACACTGGGATCTTTGCACTCAGTGTTATAATACGGTGGGTTTTTTTCTGGAAGATTTGATGGGTTATCCAGGATGTTTCTGTTGTGCGTCGTCGCTTTAAGATGTTCTCTGTTCATATTTAGTTTGTTGCGGTTGCACCCGACTCAAGAGCCGCATGGCTCACAGGGCTATAACAAATAAATGAAACTTGAAACTTGAATACGCATTACCCAGAGGAGGAGGGATATTTCACGAGGAGAGCCTAGCGTAACTCTGCCTATGAACCCAGCTACTCAAACGTCCTACCACGTGACTTGAAACTGGACTCGCGGCGTCCCACGGATGCCGAGAGAGTCGAAAGGAGAAGGACGAGAGAAGACTTGCCCAATCACTGTCTCGCAGCAGCACTCGCTGGCATCACACAGATGCTGTGAGCGGCTTGAAGAGGCAGGACGGGAGGCAGGGAGTGGGTCGTGACGGGCCGGAGGTTGTAGACAACTGACCCAATCGTCCCGGGGCTCCCACCTTTATACTCTAAACTTCAAAGGCCCAGAGGGCGTCGCGTAGCCAATCACCTTTCGATTTACAACTGATGCCCTGCCATCACCTGGAGCGTCCGTTACGCCCCCACCCATTGTCCCTTGCTCAGAGTTCCTTGCTCAGGGTGCCTTGCTCAGGGTGCCTTGCTCAGGGTTCCTTCCTCTCATTGTTCTCCTGTGCCCAGTAGTCCTAGCTTTCGGTCTTGCTCTTTACGCCTAATATTCCACCCTCCGTCCTCCCCCCAATGTGAGTAACTCAATGCGGTTGACCCAGGGAATCTTTTCTTTTTGCGCCCATACAATTTTAAACCAATTTAGGGGCACCGCAATGTAACCTGTCCTGTGGGGGTCGGCCAATCTCCTGGCACCGGGAAACTGTGGGACTATCCCCCTAGGGGTCCTTCGGATTAAAACCCGATGTGCCAGGCAACCCCCCGCTAGGACACTACGTGGATGCGCTGCGTGTTAAGGACGGGAGGGAGTCGCGGCGCTTGCAGAGTTGCTCCGTGATCGTGGCACCACACTAGCACTGGCCCCGTAATCCGAATGTTACCAATGCAGACTGTCGCAGAAATTTGACCAATGATCCCCAATGACCCACCATTAGCAGCAAAACATGGAATTTCAACAGGGCTGAGGTGACATAATTTTATGGGCAAAATTTTCAAACAAATTTCATAAATAATTGTCGCGGATGCTCTGGTGTCAATGAGCACTCGTACCTCGACCCCTTGCATGGTTCCCACGATCGCTGACGATTCTGCCGCTTCAACCATATGATGTCCCAATGTTCACGACTGACCCGGACGCCGCGACCACCCCCTACCCGCCAAAACCCTACTTTCATACTCCTCAACCTGGCAAGGAGTGACAACACGCGACTCAGACCCGGCGCACGAACGCGATGCAAGGGCTGAGTGTGTGGTGTTTCGCGACTCACCTGAGGACCCAGCGGAGTGGAAGACGGCTGGGTGGAGGATGATGGCGCCAGGCAGAATGTTCCTTGGTTGGCACGGCATCCACTTGAATAGTGTCCAGGCAGGCCACACTTAAATCAGACGACGGGGGTGCTCCCTGGGCGAAAGAAGATCTCATCCTCCTTGTCATTCTGTATTTGTCTTTTCTTTATTAATAATCACTGCTCGGCTCCGCACCCCCTTTCCAGATGGTCTCTCTCTCTCTCTCTAAGGCACGTGCTCCCTCGTCCTCTCTTGCCGTGCGTCTCCCCTTGCTCTCTCCTTCGCTCGCCACTGACTGGCGGCGCGCAGGGAGTAGAGAGGGCTTCTGCCCCAGAGGTTGCCATGTGGCCGGTGGCGTGACAAGGTGGCGGAGATGCAGTTCGGACTCCTGGTACCCACACCGACCACGAGTCCTCTCCCTGCCTCTCCTTATATCACTCTCGGCGGAGCTAAGCCCCGCCTCTAGCCATGCCCCCTTCTGGAACCTTCCGAATGCTTCCCCCGAACGTACCCCCAGAGCTTCGCCCATTACCATTGGCCCAGATGGAACCTATAACTCTGATTGGCTACGAATAACCCAGCAGTGCCTATACAGCCCATCATCGTTCCTCGGTGGCGCTCTCTCATTACACAAGACACCACAATAGATTGTAGCGGTGGCTGGACCTGCCTCGGCGGCGGCTTGCGACGTGCGAAGTCAGTGAAACCCCTGACCATGTGGTACACGTCATCCGTCATCCCGGGCCAAAATAATTCACGCTTCAATGTCAGCAAAGTTTTACACACCCCAAGGTGCATTAATTTCACGTGGACAGCCCATGTAATTTTACCCCGCAGAGCAGTCGGCACCACAATGCAATAACGTTGCAGCTCCTCATCCCACCTCATCAAAAGCCCATCAGGGAGGGCTATAAAGGACATTCCCGTTGGTACATTTTTACTACCACTCGTCCCAACGCGACGCCACAACTTTAACAAGGAGGCGTCTTCTAACTGGAGGCATCCCCATTCAGCGTGTGTGAGACAAAAAATTGAGCAGTTGTCGTGGGTGGTGGAACATCAATGGACGTGACAACAGCGCACGGCAATCCCGCAGCTGATGGTTTACATCGGCCGACACTCATTAAACCGGGACAGCGCATCCGCGTTGCAGTGACGTACGCCCTTCCTGTAGGTGACCATGAAGTAGTCCTGCAAAATGTCTAACCAGCGGGTTGCCTGGAAGGTTGGTCAACCCGCAAGGCATATTGAAGAGCTGCATGGTTCATGCATATGACAAAATTCTGTCCATAAAAGTACGGCCTATACTGTTGCACAAAGTGCACTATGGCCAACAATTCTCGGCGCGTCACACAATAACGCTGCTCTGCAGGGGACAGCACACGGCTCCCATAGGCCACAACCCTTTCCACACCATTCACGACCTGGGACACTACAGCGCCTATTCCGGTGTCGCTGGTGTCCGTATCCAACACAAAGAGCACAGAGAAATCAGGGTATCCAAGGGGAGGCTTATTGGCGAGGCCATCGCGCAGCATGACAAACGCGGCCTCCTCCTCCTCCCACCACCAAAATATCTGGCCCTTGGCGGTGAGCGCGTGGAGTGGCTTAGCGATCGTCACGAACTTGGGGACGAACCGGCAATAATACGACGCGAACCCGACAAAACTGCAGACTTCACCCACCGATTTAGGGGTTGGCCATGTGGGCACGCAGTTTTGTTGGGATCCGTGGTATCATGGACCCACGAACAATGTGGCCAAAAATACCGCACCGACGTTTGCAAAAGATGGAACTTTCTGTGGTTTGAATTTAAGATTGGCTGCCCGCACCCTGATAAGAGTGAAGACCCATCAGGAGGTAGTAAAATTGAAATAACCCTTGTGGTGTCCAGAGCACGGTTTTAGGCCTGAATCTTTCGTCCAAGGGCAGCTGCCAAAACCCCAACAACAAGTTGAGGGTCGGTAAAAACGCGCACCCGACAAAGCGTCCAAGGAATCATCCATGCGGGCGAGCGGGTACGAATCCACCACAGAAACTTTATTCACTTTACGGAAGTCGACGCAAAAACGCATACTCCCGTCTTTTAACCAAAACAATGGGAGCCCCCTACAGACTGGTGGAAGGGGAGATAATGTCCGCGGCTAACATTTCGTCAACTGCCTGGCGAGCGTGGTTCTTCTCCTTGGGACTGAGCCTGTATCAATTCTGCTGAATTGGAGCAGCGTTATCTGTGTTGATGCAATGTTGCAATAGTGACGTGCGGCCAATATCAAATTTACCCTGACTAAAAATATCCTCAAATTCTCGGAGGTAGGGCACGCAACTCGCCCCGCTGTTCCCCGGACAATTTAGGATTATCCCAACACAACACATGCATCCAAGCCCCATCCAACTTGCCTCCCTGCTCCACCATGGCAACGACCTCTCCAGCCTCCTGGCAGGCCTCCTCACAGCGCACGGCCGTTGCGTGGGCCAAAACTGTACCCGCTTGGACCACCGTAGCCCCCAGCCCAACGTTCAACAATTGCAAAAAGGGCTCCTGGTCCCCTCTTACTATAGTTTGGGCCCCAACCAACGTGAGACCCCACATCACCTTATTCAAAGGGGTTAAATGGATCCCTTCAATGGTATCCGTCAAATCAAGTTGCTTTCGCAACCGCAAGGGCACCAACATCTGAGCGCCTGGAGGAACCGTAACAGTTTCCTTTGCCAGGGCCTGAACCATGGTGTTGGCCATTTCTAACCAGGTCGGAGACCTCAAAAAGGCCAACTGCCATCCCGATGGCAACTGAATACAACTCTGATCAACCAAAATCTTGAGGAGCATCCTCCCGAGAAAATCGGTGCCCAAAAGACAGGGCACAGCCAAAGTCCTAGAAACCAACACCGGCCCTGTCAACTCAATATCCCCAACGTGGACTTTCGCCAGTATTTGGCCTATAATGCCCAAACTCCCGCTATTTGCGGCAACACACGCACTAGCAACCAGGCTAAGACAACAGGACCTCGGTGGCAATAACTTAAAAATAAGCTCCGAGATCATAGTAGCCGACGCTCCAGTGTCGATCAGCACCCTCAGCTCTATCCCCTGAACATATCCAACTACCACTGATGACCCCGCCGCCGCTGCCACGACACGGTGTGCCAACGCGTTCCACTGCCCCGCACCCCGCAGCCACCCGCTCGACGCCGAAATCCGTTACTCGCGCGCCGAAACACGATGAGGGATGACAGTGTGCGAACCCGACGCGCTCAACAAGGGGGATGCATGATGTGACAATAGCGGCCAGGTGTCTGATGCATTGCGACTCGCCTGCGGGCCAGAGGAAGCAGATGTCGGCGGAGTGGAGGACATTGAAGGCAAGGAGAGCGATCCAGTGCCGTTGCGACACCCCCTGGCGATGTGGCCCGGCTGGTCGCATTTAAAGCAGGCGATTGTGGACCTCCACGCTTGAAGGGGGCCCCTCTCTCGCTGTTCCAGCTCCGGTTGTCGCCCCTCGATTTTCCTCCCGCGTGGACCTCGGTCGAATGATGCACAGGCCCACTCCGGCTCCCACAGCACCAGCTCCCCCGCATCCCCCGAAAGTCCCGCGCACGCAGCCATCCCGGGCCACCGCTATAAGTCCACGTGGTCCTGGATGCAGCGGGCCACCTTTAGGGACGACAGGTCATCCTCTTCCATGACGGGAAGAGAGACACCCAACTCCTGGGCCAGCGACAGCAGTCTCTCCAGCGCAGTGTGCTCCATCCGCGGGTATGCTGCGTGGCCTAAGGCCAGCAGCATGCTGTGGAAGGCGAGAGGCATCTCAGCCTCACCCCGCCTCCGCAGCACAAACCTTCGACGCGCGTTGGATGGAGGGTCAAATATAGCAGCCATCTGAGTGTATGCCCGAGGCAGCATTGCCCGGTCAGCCTCGGGGATGGCCTCAAACACCGCCAGGGAGTCATCGTCCAGCGCCATGGGCAGAGCTCGTAGCGCCTCCTTGTCTGACCACCCGACCAGGGCGCAAGAAGCTTTGAAGTGGCGCTGGAAGGCTGTCCAGTCGCCCCCCGCAGCCACAAACTCACGGACGGTGGGCAGGCGCTTCCATAGAGACAGCGTCCCTGCAGAAGCCGCCGATAGTGACTTGAATTTGTCGGGAAGAATTTCCCGCTCAGGCGACAAAATGGCGGTCGCTTGCTGCACCGCGCTCATGGCAGACAAAATGGCGGCGGCCCGCATGGGCTGGACCTCCGCAGTTTCCCGCATTGGTGCGGCGAGCCATCCGCCTGTCCTAGTGCTGCAGCATCTCCGGCAGGCGCCACGGACCCGAGCTGGACGACCAGCTCCACTGCGATGGAGAGCCTCGGGACGTATCACCGGAGTCCCAGATTCCAGGTATGTCGAGGGGATCACATTCCCGTCGTCCTCGTATCCAGAAGACGCTATTGGTGGGTTATTTCTCTCGGCCAACTTTGACATGACGAATTTATTGTTTTTCTTTAGCACTTCTGAAGAGTTGGAGGCACTTCTTTATTAAGAAGCACCATCGGGGTTAACACTTTCATAATAAGTCCATCTATGATCAGTGACAATACTGAGTCAGGACAGTTGGTAGGCTGCCTGACTGGTGATGCCCCGAGATGGTGAAGACAGAGACGACGACTAGAAGGATGGTGAAGACGACGAGAAAAATGGTGAAAACAAGAAGAATGGTGACGAAGACTTCAGCAGCACGACGGGGATCCCACTCCATACGACAGCCCCGAGGTCCCCTACAGGGGCCCCTCTTATACTGTCAGCATGGCCTGGCTCCACCCCAGCCACGCACCCTTTCTCGAACCTACCAGCGGGTTCTTGGTGTGCCCCTTCTGTGACCTTTCCCCTCGATCCCCCTCTGGTGTATAACCTGGCCTGTTGATGTCAGGGCTGCTGTAAGCCGCAGATCCCCTTCCCCGCCAGCAGCCACCGCAATTCTGCTACATTACTTATTCTATGCCACTACACATACATATCTGGTGACCTCATATTTAAACCGTTTGATCTAGCCACATGAAACGTGGCAAATTTAATATCTCAATAGCACTAACATACCTGCCAATTACCAAACGTTGGCTTATGCGATATATTTTATCCACATTTATTTAGCAAATTCCATCCCTAGCCCCGCCCACTTACCCTTGGGTTGTACCCACCACAAACGTATATAACCTCTGGTTGCAGTAGCTCTCTCACTACATTTCCTCCTGCTTCAGCAGTTCGCCTGCTGCATTGTTTCACCTGAAGACGATGGCTTGTGTTGCTATCGAAACGTCATGATCTATAAGTTATTTTTCTTATCTACGTGACTTTACCGAAAGAACCAAACAGTATGAATTCCTGCAGTCACGAAAGATTTAAATCAAGATAGGATGGGGATGGTTTAGTTGTATTTGTATGTGTTTGGGTGATTTGTTTACCTTTGTTGTATTTTGCACTATCGTGTTTTTGTATTGTTTGTTGTTGTAACGTTCTTACCCGCCCCTCATCGGATTCCTTCAGTATAAAAACATATTCTGACTCTGACATGTATCACCATACATGCCGTGTGGTGCAAGCCCTAAATGATCGCTCCGATATCACACTTCTCCACCAAAGATTTATTTCCCAGGAAGCCTAGCGGGTGACCTCGGTCAAAGGTTTCCTAAGAGGGAGATATTGGCCACAGGTCTGATGTGCAGAGGGGGAACCAACCTTTGTGATAACCATCGGATGAGTCCAGTGACGGACTGGGACTAAAATCGGCCCAAGTATTTGTAAACGCACCGGCCCAAATTCGGGCTATGGGCAATTGTTTTTAATTGGTTGTGCAATTTTGCCGTGCGATCTTAATGGCCCATTTGGGCTCGTCCAAAAAACAAATGGGCTGGTGCAAAAAACAAATGGGCTGGTGAGGAACGATCTTTGGGACTACCGAATATGGGACTTCATGCCAACTGAGAGCATACATAAGCAATGAAACGTACAGACTAGAGGTCATTTTTTATTTTTTTACTCTGATCACATGTGCCTCTTTGCCTGCACAGACCGGCCCACCGGCCCTCAGAATGGACCAGCCCACCGGCCCTCAGAATGGACCGGCCCACCGGGTGATCCTAATACAGGGCTATCTCGAGGTGAGCCGGGCGGCCATGAAGGCTATTACACGGTGCACTGTGGAGGCAGCGCCGTTATGGGCAATGCAGGCAGAGGAGGGGGTAGCCAACAAACGTAACGTATCCAAGAGTATGTCCACAGAGGAGATTGAGCAATTAAATAAACTTGAGTTCAAACTCTGGTTCGGTGTTGACTCATTTTATCGTCTACCTGGGGTTGATAAAATAACGACCACTTTGTGAGGAAATCAATAGTGATTGGATATACTCGTCCCCGCTATGTCTATTTAATTAAGTAAAACGTGTTGTCACACATCGTCACAAATGTCTGACCCCCACCCCCCCCCAAAGTGCGTGACGTAATTTATGGACGGCCCCTATGGAAATTTGAATTTCCATCACAGGCTCAGGGCTGTAAACAGAAGATGAGAAGGAAATCGCTGTGGCTTGTGTGCAGATGCCAGGTGGATGAACTCCAATTGTGTATTCTCTTTGTAAACCAAAACGTCCGTCTCGTGCTGAATCGATTGCATTCGTCTCGAAGACCACGTGCGTGACATGTGGTGATGGGCGTGGCCATTACAACCGGCGGACACGTGACCCGGTCGCGCGCACGCCTCGCCCTGAACGGAAATGACGTCATCTAGGCGCTCGAACACCGACCGGAAACTCCGCGCACGCGCTGAGAGGAAGTGACGTCAACGATCGGCCGCGCGCGCGCGCACCCTCACTTCCGCTCAGAGCCTCGCGCCTCCATCACCGCAACTCGCGGCACTCACTCCACCTCACCACTCAACTCACCTCACCCTCTCACCCTCACCACTCATTCTCACCACTTACCCTCACCACTCACCCATTCTCCTCTCACCCTCTACACTCACCCTCGACACGTACCCTCGCCACTCACCCTCAGGACTCGCCCTCGGCATTAACTCTCGCCACTCACCCTCCTCAACCGCGACTCACCACCTCCAATTGCTTCTTTGCGCGCGGAGCCATCTTCGGCCCGGCGGACGAGCGAGCGGGCGGGTTGGTGGTGGTACGGGAGAGCGAGCCGGGGGGGATCGACTGCCTCGTACCTTGACGAGCGACGTCCATTGAGGTGAGAGCGGGGGGTGGGGAGAGACGGGACAGGAGGGAGGCGTCCGCTCCTCGCCTGACCCTCGCCGCGCAGGGCGGGAGGCGTCGCCCAGCCTGGGTCTTTGTTTTGCCTCCGCGTGATAGTCTCAGAGAATAAGCGCGCGGGTGAGACGCGAGGGGGCGAGGTGGGTGACCGTGAGTGGTGAGCGCGGGGATTGCACGACGAGCCTCTTCGTCCTTTCCTCGCAGCCACCGCTGTGCCTCGTGTGACTCAACCCAGTTATCACCCATCACTCCCCACAACCACACAGCGCGATGCACAATCCGGATAAATACAAGCACACCAAACCCAGGCACACACCACACACAGTAAACATCACACACAGGCACACACCACACTCAGGCACACACCACACTCAGGCACACAACACTCCCAGGCACACACCACTCCCAGGCACAACACACACAGGCACACAACACACACAGTAAACATCACACCCAGGCACACACCACACAGTAAACATCACGCTCAGGTACACACCACACACAGGCACACATCACACCCAGGCACACACCGCACACAGTAAACATCACACCCAGGCACACACCACACTCAGGCACACACCGCACTCAGGCACACACCACACATAGGCACACACTACACACAGTAAACATCACACCCAGGCACACACCACACATCGAACCCAGGCACACGTTACTCTCGGGTACACATCACACACTGGCACACATAACACGAGTGTAAACACATTCTGAAAAAAACACCCAGGCAAATACTGGCGAAACCGCACCCTGCTGAAAGTAGTGAGTCAAAGCAACCAACGCAGATTGAACAATACGTGTACCAAGCTTGTGATTTCAGCTGGACACGTGACTAAAACATTGTGGGGACGTTTTAAATACGAACCTCACAGAAACAAGTTGGCAGTTTTGTGTTTTTTTGCGATTAAATAATTTAATAAAGTGTCCAAGTAAGATTCCGACTGCAATAAGCTCATTGGTGCATTGTATGAAAGTGTATAATCTTTGTGGTGGTTAAAAATGTTTAAATGTGAGGGATAACCTATTTACATGCGTGCTGACGCATAATTACGATTTCCACTTTTGGTGATTTTCCAATTTACGAATTGTCTTGCCCCTATACTTTGTTTGTAATGTCTATGTTATGCATTTGAAACTTCACTTAAACCATCACTCATGTTCATCCCCACTAAGTTATTTTCATGCATAACAATTATTGTATGCGGGTGAGGTGTGATAGACGAGATATATTCAAAAGGTAATGGATGACGGGAAGTTTATTCAAAATAAAAGAAGACGTAAAAGGTATATGTAGTGTTCAGAAAACATGATGTTCGGAAGCGGTATGTAGATAATATAAAGACGTATGAGGTGTAAGAAGCAGGAGAGAGCTGGAGATAACAGCACGTGGGTACTGTGTCAGGACACCCTGAAACCGCTACCCTCCACACTCCGTGCGACTACAAAGGCTACATGCTGGGTGAGATAATTACCTTAATGTTTTCACAGTAACGTGAAATAATTATATAATTACACACATGAACTTTATGGCGGGATCCCGGGGTGCCCATAAGGGGCCACCCATTTAGTACATACACAAAAATCTGTCAAAACTTGACCCCTCCACCCCTCCCTGTACGTACGCGTACTTTTTACCCCCCCCTCCCACCTGCGTACGTATGCTTGGCGCACCCTCCTCCCCACCCGAATCCTATAGAACGGCCGATATTTAATTTCGATGTAAAGCTTTCGTGACTGCAGGGATTCATCTTCTTGGTTCTTTCGGTAAAGACAGAGTCTGTCTTCTCGACAGACCTGTTCTCCACCTGAGGACGGCTGCTTGCGTTGTGGCCGAAACGTCGTGAGAATTATTTTATTAGTTTTATTTTTATTATTTTATTATTTCCATTATACGTGACTTTACCGAAAGAACCAAGAAGGCCGATATTTAATCCACGCAGAAACAATCAAGGCATAATTAAGCAAACAGTCCACCGCCGGACTATCTAACTCGTTTGAAGGCCAATGTAGACAAATTATTATTGAGGCTTCACCCCCCCCCCCCCGTTTCCTACGCATACGTACATTGTCAATGGACCCCCTCATACGTAAGCGTACGCATTTGGGTTAAACCCCCCCTCCCCCCTCCATGCGTACGTACTAAATGGATGGCTCCTAAGCCCCCGGGTTTCGCATAAACATAATGTAAACAAAAACTTTGCTCTTTTTCACCAATGGGTTTGAAGGATGGTGGCATGTGTTGTCTTGTTAAACTATGCCTTTAAAACTGAAAACTACTTACCTGCATTACCTCTATTTAAATACACTATCTAAAAACAATGTATATACCCCTCTGTCAATCATCGTGTTTCTCAATGTGGATTTGTGAACACATTTTGTAAACAGTACATAAAATAGTACGCGTTTTTAATGCGCTGTTCATGTTGTAACAAGCATTGATACAAATGTTACTCTACAGAGTAGTGGGTCGCCGCTCCTCTTATCCACATTGATACGAGCGGTATGTGGGGACTATGGCTTAACCGCAAAAAAAACCTATCTGCACAGATGCATACGGACAAGAGAAGTATTATCAAAAAGGAGGAATTAACGGTTCAACGCATCTCATCTGTTAAATATCTGCAGGTATTAGGATTGTCATTGATTGATCCTGGCTGCAGACATTGGTAGGTCACTAATAATAAAGATAAGAGAGCAGTTTCACTGTGTTATGCATAACGTTATGACAAATAAAGGACTTAAGTCGTGTAGGCAGTTTGAGCAGCTTTGGATAAGACTTATGATCCTGCCCATACTCGAGCATGGAGGGCATTCGCTTGTTCAGCTCTTATGCGCATTCGTCCTCGCTGCGCTTGGACGACATGACTACAGAATGATCCACGGCAGGTGGATCGCGGCGTTTATGTGCGCGGTGGGGCGGAGTCGCCAAAAATAAATTAATTAATGACGATTTTGGCTTCCGTTTATTCGGGACCCCGGGGTCCCGCCATAAGGTTCACATGGCGAAATCACTTTTTTGTCATTTCCAAACCAAATGCATTCACAATTTAGCAGTCGGGATTGCCAGGATGCTAAGTATCCCAATTATTATCTTTCACAGATAAGTGTAACCTGTATTATTAGGGAACGGCCCAAGAAAGTGTATATCATGCAGCTACCTCTGAAGTTCTATTAAGTGACTTCTCTGGTACACAGTCAGGTACATTTTCCTCCCCCCTTCCTGCAACCAATAGTAATATTCTTCGCATGACGAATCTAAACTCAGATTTATTTTTATTTTCGAGCTGAAATTTTGCCAAATTAAGTGCAAAAACAAATTTAATGTGATTGCTTTGTTTTATTCACAGGTGACCTTGCCACATTTGACAACCTGGTTTAATAGCAGGCGACTGCTTTGAATTTAACCCAGGATACAAAATGGGTCCGGGTCCAGCACTATGACCTCCGACTACCTCCCCTATTATCCGGGCTTATTGGCAATTCGTATTATCTGTGGTCCGAATCTATCCCTGAGAACTCGTGTTCACAGGATACGAGCCGTTCACTTGGAAGTAGCAATTGCGTGAATCAAGTTGATTATTTTATTACGAGGTGAAGAGCTCAAGAGGCCAGGGCAGTCACATTTGAAAACGTGTCCTGAGTCACCAAAATTACAAAAGCATGAACAAACATGAATAAAGAGTAGCGCAGGAAATGCCTCCTGTTATCTACAGTAATTGTTGTGATGGATAAGAGGAGGTGCATGGCTAATTCCTTCTGTTACCTGTGCTTATCTGTGGAAATCTAAAGTGCCTAGACCACTGTCTCTTATCCATTGGCCATTTTGGCGATTTGCACAACTTCCCCGAAATAACCGTGGATAAATGATGATGGTATTTATGCTGAGGGTGGTGGTGATGGTTTAGTCCTCGACGTTTCCTGCAGGAATCAAGTTTATTTTGGAGAGTATGGGAATTGTCCAGTAGCACCCCCTATTAACTGCAATGGTGATGCCGAGAATCAGTCCATAAGGTGGATTGTTGCATTCACAGATCGTAAATGATTGTAAAGGCTTGGGGGGGGGGGCCTTAATCCCACAGAGGGTTGACCATGGCTGGTGATAAGTCGGGCAGCAAATTACTCCACATTTTTCTCTGGCTTTATCACTTGGAAGTGGTCTCCAGAAGGGGATATTTTTTTAAAATGTCAAATATAGGGATGTCTTATTATATATCTCTTCATTTGAAAGTGTGAATAGGGAGTCTTGGCTGTAGGATTCTGGTTTGTGAAGAAATTTATAAAGGCCATAGGTAGAATACTACTCGTGAGATGTGACAGGCATATATGCTGTATTCTCCAGGTTATAAGACATTTTTTTTTCTAAATAATTTGAAACCAAACGTTGAGGGTGTTTCTTAGACTGTGTCCTGACACCTTGTACCTGGACTATGTAGCAACTCGACCTGCTCGCCACTCAATTTACTCGTCAATCCGTCTGCCAGTTTGGATTTAACAAGTGGTTTGAGAGAAAATGTCTTACTGGTCGTGTACACAGACGCCTTGTATTTATTTTATTAACATGTGGAAAAGCAGAATTAAATCCTGATATCTCGTGAACCATGGCAGCTGCTGTCTCAACACCGTTACAGTAGCAGTGAAAGAATAGAGAAGCATAACACTGGTCAACACACTTTTTCTGGCATAAGGTATTCTAACGGTTCTAAGGTAATTTTGGGGTGCTGATTCCAAATCTGGCATCAGTTTTTGTCTATCACATCAGGTTTTTGAGATATCAAATATTGCATTTTCAATAAAAACAGCAAATTTATGCTCATATACGAATAGCTAAACAGACATCCATACAAGAATAAGAGAAGATACAATATACAATAATAATGAAACAAACATTTAATGAGCCGTAGCACAAAGTTGTGAGAGTGACTACATATCAATGTGAGTGAATGCATATTACCATGTAAGAATTGAATTGTGAGGATAAGAAAAATATGTACAAAAAGGTCATTCACAATAGTGATGTTACATCTGCATAAACGACCTCTTCTTTGACGATCTCCAATGTACAGCTTGTGGAATGTCTCTCATCAAGGACCAGCAGTAATTTGCCATCATGTTTGAGTCCCATCGGCCTTGGTAACATTCTTCCATAACTTGAATGTCTTGATGAAAGCGTTCACCTTGCTCTTCGCTCACGTCACCCATGTTCTCTGGAAACTGGGCCAAGTGACTATGTAAGTTGTGAACCTTGATGCTCATTCTACATCCAAGTGCTTGGAAACTCAAGAGCAGCTCCTCCACAATCTCTCGATAGTTGCCCGCTTTCCTGTTCCCAAAGAAATTCCGCACCACATCAGAGAATGCATTCCAAGCTCTAGCCTCTGCCGCAATCATTGTTGTAACAGTGTGGGAATCCATTGATGAGTGTTCTTATTTGAGGGCCATGAAATATTCCTGCCTTTTTCTTCTCGGCACTGAGACTTGAAAAGGTTGAACATATATAGCTGAAGCAGTCTCCAGTGTGTTCAAGAGCTTTGACGAATTGCTTCATTAACCCAAGTTTTATGTGCAGTGGGGGATATACTATTTTATTCCTATCAACCAGAGGCTCATTCTTGATGTTCTTGTCACCAGGCATCAAACTGATTCTTGGTGGCCAGTTCTTTTTAACCCAGTGTTCTAATGTAGCCCTACTGTCCCAGTAGCACAGGAAACAAGGGTATTTGGTGTGACCTCCTTGCTGACCCAGCAGAAAATTAACCATTTTTAAATCAACACAAATTAGCCATCCATGACCATGGTATTCCAATCTATCCAAAACAATCTTGATGTTGGCATACTCTTCATTCATTTTTACAGAGTGTCCTATTGGGATTGAACCATATATATTCCTGTTGTGAAGTAACACACATTTCAAACTCCTTTTACTACTGTCAATAAAAGTCTCCATTCACTTGAATCATATGCGGGCAGTCCCATATTGAGGAGAAGCCCTTCAACATCATTTCAATAAACAAGTTGACCATCTGAATGGAAGTACTTTCACAGTGCTGCTTCTCTGTTACAATAAAAGGAGACACTAGTGCTAGGTCTGAGTAGTCCTTTCGCTTGCAGCCCAGAGGCCAACAATTCGGCAGACTGCTTTGGCAAATACAAATCTCTTACAAGATCATTCAATTCAGGCTGACTAAACAGAGACATTTTATCACAATCTGCATCAGATGGCGTATATTCGATCTGAGCATCATCATCTGTAGAAGCAGGTAAACTGAGGGATTCAACATCAATCTATGGTAGCTCAGTAAATACAGGCACAGGTATTTCCTCACAGTGCTCAACTGGTCGTCTGGCAGATGGGATATCTGGGTATTGTAAGTGTTGTTTGTTTTTCTTATTGAAACGTTTTACATTGACAAGGCAGAAATAGTTATCCAAATGGTTTGTAGGTTCTCTCCAAACCATGGGCACACCAAACTTCAGCTTAGCATTCTTTCCTTTAGACCATGATCATAAAGTTTCAACACAGGTTTTACACACTTTGTGAGGAGCCCAATTTTTGTCTTGGTCTCCAAGTCGTACTTTAAAGTAGGCAAGATAAACCTTCTTGACAAAGGTATTGATGTTGCGCCTTTGATCCTGCAAAGTGAAGCTGCCACAGATGTAGCAGAAGATATCTGGGTCATTACTGCATTTCCTTCTTTCGGATGTTGTAGCCATTGTTAGATCACGCCCTGCAGAAGAAAAATATTAAATAAATGTGGATGTCTACATAAAATTATATTATAAACACACTATCCTAAAAATACAGCGCCATATTTTAACACTAAAGCAGTCACTGTCTCGCAACAACTTGCAATCATAAGTGACAGAGTTAATTTCGGGTAAAATCAATGAAAATGGTTCATGAGATATCAGGATCTCTGAGTCTGGATATTTAAAAAATTAACCTTAAAAACCTATTTATACCCATTTATACGTTTCCGCTTGGTAAAAAAAGGCCTCATTTTGTAAATTATTCTTAAAATGTATTTATAATATTATTATTTTTATGCTGAGTGTCTACTGAGGCTGTCCTGTGCAGCACTTGGAGATCCTTGATGAAAAGCGCAATGTAAATGTGATTATTATTATTATTGGTAAGTGGATGCATTGTGAGCATCATATTTCCTATACGTTTACCCGCATCAAATGTATCCGCAATAATGTTACGTTAAATAACCCAAAAGTAGTGACCCGTCTTAAACTCCAGCAGAGAATATGGTAAGATATCTGCAGCCGAGGGGTCGAGATATGACAAATGCTTGAGATATTGCGCAGATCATGGTATTATGTCCCATAAGCTTTGTACTAAACACGTATAATAATAGTAGTAGGTTTTTACCCTTTCAACTGGTACAAAAACTGACACCTTTATACAAGGCATCATGTTTGCAATAACTACAACACAAGCAGTCAAAATGCAAACAAAAAGAAACAACTCTGATGATGATAAGGACAGTGCATATCATTATCATCATCAGAGTTGTTTCTATTTGTTTGCATTTTGACTGCTTGTGTTGTGGTTATTGCAAACATGATGACTTATATAAAGGTGTCAGTTTTTGTACCAGTTGAAAGGGTTTAAACCTACTACTATATTTTGCCACTGGTAAAGGAGATATCTCATAATGTATAATAATCATCATGCTTTCCCACCTGATGAAGGATGCTTGTGTTGCACCCGAAACGTCGTGATTTATTTTATTTTATACCTACGTGACTTTACCGAAATAAACAAAGAGTATAAAAATTCCCCTCCAAAGAGTACATATAATAAGTAATTAATTAATTGCCCAGGAAAGCCACACACGTATAATAATTTACTTATTTATCCAGGAAAGCCACACTAATTTGTACTACTGTTTTTGAATATGGTGCTGCATTGAGTGTTTATTTTAAGATGCTTTCGGCCAATTAATCTATATATATAAAATCGCAAATCTGTCTGTCTGTCTGTGTGTCTGTGTGTGTGTCTGTCTGTCTGTGTCGCCGGACCATACGCAGTTTCATTGGACGAAATGTGAGGGATTTGCGAGACACGATTGGTCCGTTTGGTTTTCCACGGCGGTTGCCCCTGGCAACGGGTAGCGACGCATTCGCTGCGGGGTGGACGCCATTTTTAATTCCCGTAAAAAATATGCGCACGCATTAACACGCGACTCTCAGGTAAATTCATCAAAGTTTCACGTCCTCTTCACTCCCCCCCCACCACAATGTGTGCAATTACTATTATAGGCTCGGTAGATAATAAAATTATAGCGATTAGACAGTATTATTGTAGCGCGGGGGGGGGGGGGGTAACGGCCCCGGTACCCAGCCTCAGCCGGGTGGGCAATCTAGGCGAGGCCGGAGGCTCTGCACGGTACTAGGCCTCGACACCCAGCACGCGACTCTGAGGTGAATTCATCAAAGTTTCACGTCCTCTTCACTCCCCCCCACCACAATGTGTGCAATTACTATTATAGGGTCGGTAGATAATAAAATTATAGCGATTAGACAGTACTATTGTAGCGCGGGGGGGGGGGGGGTAACGGCCCCTGTACCCAGCCTCAGCCGGGTGGGCAATTTAGGCGAGGCCGGAGGCTCTGCACGGTACTAGGCCTCGACACCCCACCACATTATAGGCCGTACATATTACTGCACAGCGGCCCAGGAGATCGTGGCTGGGGGGGGGGCAGGGGTAGCAGCCCATCTGTGTATATATGTAAGGTTATTAAGAAATATATTTTTCACCCGGGCAACGCCGGGTACTTTTGCTAGTGAATGTTTACACGTGGGAGGAAATCGGGACAACACTCTTTGCCCATATAAATGGGAACAGATTGGGATTAGTCCACTTGCTTTACTGCCTTCTTTAGGAAAGCCAGGGTATGGCACCTCGACAGCCACGAGAAGGGAGTTTCTCAACATTGGTGTATTCTACCAAGCCTTGCATAGTCACCACCGTCTGGCTACGTCAGGGGTCGGCAACCAAAGTAACAAGAAGCAATTTTGATCGAATTTGGTACAAAACTCAATATTCCAAGAGAAACGATACATGCGAGTACATACATTCTGTCATTTAGCAGTCGGTAAAGAGCCGCATGCGGCTCCGGAGTTGCAGGTTGCGGGCCCCTGGGCTAGGTGAAACGTTATTTGGTGATACTGCATTGCAAGTGGTGCACGAGCACAAATAAAGACTCAACTCGTTAATCAACAACACTGAATTAAAATGATAAAAACACATCTTGCTATGAAGGGATATTGCTCCAAATGTCAACAATAATATACTTTTCATGATGATTTTGTGATGAGTTTGTCACACGCAGTGAAAGTAGGGGCTGAGGATACCAACCGCAAGGTAAAGGACCAACTTAGCAGTGCGCTTCTGATTTTTTTGCTCTACTGTGACGAGGTCGTCGGTTCAATCCCGACCTTGACGCCTACTGTATATTTGGAGTTGGCATGTTCTCGTGGTCGCGTGGATTTTCTCCGGACCCTCCGGTTTTTCCCTCCACATTTAGAAAAATGCGTTATAGTATTTGGTTGCTATAAATTTACGCGATAAGCTACTTCGTCGAGCTATCATGTGTCTGGAGAGATCACTTCTGAAAAATAGTCACAACGTTCAGTGTGCCTTGCCTGGGAAAATAAAATAGTTTAAGTTTAGTTTCAT
This sequence comes from Lampetra fluviatilis, assembly GCF_964198595.1. NCBI lineage: Eukaryota > Metazoa > Chordata > Hyperoartia > Petromyzontiformes > Petromyzontidae > Lampetra > Lampetra fluviatilis. The sequence goes on along the minus strand of NC_136295.1, from coordinate 521,974 downwards.
GTGAGATTGTATATCATAAAAAAACACAACTTTTGTAATATGTGCAGTTTGTTTTATTCAAAGTCGCAGGAAACCATAGACAAGTGGGAATGCAGCCAGAACCAGTACCAACAATTGCCGAATCTCCGTGGCTCTCGATTAGGGTGTTCATGAGTTGGAGGAAACCGGAGTGCTCAGAGAAAACCCACATGTGCGAGGGGGAGTAACACTCAATTCCCGTATAGATGGAATAGAGATGGAATAGAGATGGAAAGTAACCCACTTGCTGTACTACCACACACTTTTAAGGCAGTGACCTCGCTGCCCAGCTAGTACGGCAATTAGCGTGCGGTCACCAACCCTTGCCATCTCTATGGTGTTGGATTGCCGGTTATGCGCGACCGTCGCCCCGAGACATTCTCAAGAGAACCCAAGGTCTGAGGTCCGTGTCCCGTTCTCTCTCTCTCTGTTGCTGCTGCAGTTGTCCCGAGTCGTCTCGTGAAAGCAGAGCCGGCGCCGTCGCAGACGATGGCCTGCGAGGTGCTGGTGGACCCGCGTCAGGACTTTCCCGGCTGGCTAGCGGCACGGGGCATGAACCCTCGCTACGCCACTGCGCTCGAGACCGAGCTGGGCATCACCGACTACGACTCCCTGCTGGCATGCGCGCGCCACCCCACAGTGCGTGGCGAGCTGTTCACGCTCGCCCGCGAGCGCCTGCCGTTTGCCTTCTACGCCGTCCTCCGCCAGGTGCTGGAGGGTTTCGGCGCAGATGGGTTGGGGTGCGGTGCCGCGGCCGCCCCTTCCGCCCTGGCAGACACGCTGCAGGCCATCGTCAGCATGCTCAACGGGTTGAGCCAGGAGCTGCAGACGTCGGCTCAGCGCTTCAGCTGCATCTACACGGACGCGGTGCACGGAGAGGAGCCCCAGAACACCGGTAGGTGTGGCATTGATGGGTCTACGATGAGTATAAATTGTGACGATGGTCCTATGAATGTAACAGTTGTCTCCTCAGATTTCAGGGGAGATGCTCTATCGCTTAATTTCATGATTTTGGTCCCCAGGGTTGCGCAGGTTCTAGAGTAGGCTTATTAAAATGGTTTATGCATTAATCAGTCAACCGGTTACCAACTTTCTGCATGTATAGAATTGTATACAGCTTTCAACAAGTCTGGTCAGCGTGGAAGAGTAGACCGCATACCCTCTTGAGCACCCATTTGTGCATTAGCATGCAATTTCAGAGCTGCATTTACCTTTTATCTGAGAAACGGGGGAGAAATTTACCTCATGGTGATTGCGGCCGCCGTGCCGTTTGAAACGTTCGCACGTGCCAATCAGTGCACTTCATTACTAAAAGTCTGCGGGAAACAATGACCGAATACTGATTTTTGGAACTAGTCGCCGACTGTGAAAGCTGTTACCAGTTACTTTTTTACCAGTTTACACTTGTCGAGAGCCACGTCGAGCCACACCGAGACGCGTTCACACAGACGCTGAGGCCTCATCCTGCATCAGTCCCCTCTCCCTGTCCCCACACTGCCTCTTGCACCACATTCCCCTGTCCCCACACTGCATCATGCACCGCACTCCCCTCTCCCTGTCCCCACACTGCCTCATGCACCGCACTCCCCTCTCCCTGGGTGTGCAATGGCAGCGATAGCCCCAACACAGCCCCCACCTCAAGTTCGGTAGAGATTTCTACGACTATGCCGGTCTGGCTCACCCAGGAAAGCCTGACTGAGTTCCAAAGACCAGGCCTAGGCAGCAAGTTTTTTGCAGTCGGGGGTGATGTTGTTTTTTGTAATCCGAATGAAGGTACTTAAAGGTAACTTTTGACCATTGGGATGTTTGGCTCATACCAATTAAATTGTGGGTTTTTTTTAGCAATGGAAGGAAACCAGACAACCAGAGGAAACCCATGCAGAACAGGGGGAGAACATACAAACTCTGCACAGAAAGGTACCCAAGTTGGAAACGAACCCAGGTCCTTCTTTACTGTGAGGCATGAGTGTCACCACTGAGCTACCCTGGAGGCAAAGGGAGATGGGGACACATATATATAGAGAGAGAGACAAAGACAAATAAAGTAAGGCAAAGATGTATATGCAGAGGAGGAAGGATATATGGTGAAAAACAGAGGAAATTAAAGAAACAGAGTGAGGGACTGAATAAGAATGTGAGCAGACGTACAAAGCTTGGGAAAAAACATCCATCAGAGTCTTAAGAGAGTCTTCCCTGAATCACAGCCAATGGAATTTGCAGTTGAAGAGAGTAATGTATATTTGGATTGTTATAAATGTAAACTAACGCTATTCAAGATTTTATATACGGTCATAAAATCTATTCGGGATCCAACGTATATATGAGGTTGCACGCATCACTGACCAGATGGGTTTTTGAGATGTATTCCTTTTTTAAAGACGTCAAACAGCAAAACCGAGAGGTTGACCAAACAATAAAAAGTTGACTCTTCAATTTGTAAAGCATTTGAAAAGTAATTGACAAAACATAACTATGAGTCTGGAAATCCATTCGATAGCATCAAGAGTTGCTTGATGTATGGCTTACATCCCTCCTGTGTAAGCGCATAACGGGCAGTTTTCGGTTTTGTGATCAACAGATCGCACATCACGTCCTGTGGCTACTTTCATTCTCCATCTGCTAATCAAATTTCCACACGCACGTACCTTATGTTGTTCGAATGCGATGAAGCGCAGTCCTTTCACCTGCGTAGGCTAAAGCCAGTTTATTGTTACACAAGCTTACTGTGGAAAACCTCACCGAATCTTGAGACTTTTTCATGGGAGTCTTGCTAAGTTTTCGTAAGATGGTGCAATGTTGCTGTGTGGAACCCCAATTGAGTCATTTGCAGGCATTTTTCTCAGCATTTGGATATTTATCCAACCCATTGATGTTTGTCTTGTTTTGCTATGGAAGGAAACAGGAGAACCTTAAGGAGACCCATATCGAACTGGAGGATAATAAACTCCACGCAGAAAGATGCCCGAGTGGGGAATTGAACCCAGGTCCTTCTTGATGTGAGGCACAAGTGTTACTGCTGCGCAACCCCATGGTAGGGGTATTCGAATTAGTTGCTTGTTCGGGACGCCACAGGCCGCACAGCTTTCACGACACCGATCGCTGACGTCCTTCCTTGAAAGCCAGCTGAGAATGCGCTTGTGAATAGGTTCTGTGTGCTTCTTGGCCATTGAGCTGTGCGCATTGTTCCCTGCAGAGGAGAGGGTCGGCAGTGAAGAGGAGCAGTCTCTACCCGGGGAGGCGGGGGAAGCAGGAGGCAGCCCGGCTTCCAACCCAGCTTGGCACCATGGCCATGGTAGGCAAAAGGGGTAGAGAAGTGTCTCACTTCTTATATGCGACACCTGCTAGCCAGTGGCTTCATAACGAAATGGTGTAGTCAGGGGTTCTAAATGTAGAAGTGCCGGTGTCAAACTATCTGTCCCGCAGCCCAAGTTTACTTACACAACTACTATTTGTCACCAAGTACCAGTGACGTTACCACAGTGCTTGTGCGGGCTAGGTGTACTTTGAAGCCACATGACGTGTGGAATGCTTGTTGGCAAAACGTCCCAGGACAAAGCCAGGTTTTAGGGATTCACTAACTGAGATGATTAGTAATGCATACCCCAATGTGCCAACTTGTTGCTTTTTAGCCACCCAGGGCTCCTCTGCCTTCTGTAATTGTTGGAGGGTAACTGCCTACATATGCCCAGTTGCGTATTTCACGAGCCTCCTCGACAGAGGTTGATCTTGACATTGCAGATCCTACCAATTGCACTGCCTCATGTACAATATCGGCCCATCACTTCTATATCCTTGCCGCTCACATTTAGCCCCTTTAACTCTGATCAAGGTGCTCTGCACCTCTGATTAGCACGGTTGCCAAACCGGTGCGAAAGAAGTTCAACATACATCCATACATTATCTGGCCAAACAGAAGCTGCAAGAGCATGCAGTGACTAGACATGTCGGCTAAATAACCCAGTGTTGGTGTTCATGTTTGTTGTTTTGAGAAGTGCCGTTTTGGCATTCTGTTCTATAATGGCACATTTTGACCATCGAGAGTAGCAATATATTAAATGTTATATGAGAGCACATGTTGTCATTTCTGAACACACACTGCCCGGAGTAAACCCTAAAAGTCGTTTACAATGAAGTGGCAAAGCTAATGCACCAAATATCAATTCACTTAATATCCGTACATTAATGTTTTAACCAGTGAGATTATTTTTTATTCGTAAAAATATAAAATAGTGCAACAACAAGAGTAGCTATTCACCACTAAGGGATGGTGGCATCACCACTGTGTTTGTGCCAGGTTAGTTGCACTTGGAGGCCACTTGAAGTGTGGAAAGCTCGCTGGTAGGAGGACATGGATAGCCGTTTGCCGCTCCGTTCGTTGTTAGCATTGCTCCTCCCACTCTTGTTTTTGGAGGGAAAATGTCTCCCAACTGCCCAGTCGCGTCCTTCACAAGCCTCTTCTACAGATGTCGATCTTGACAGTGCTGGCTCCAGTCATTGGCAAGTCCAGGTTAGCTCCACGTCATCCTATATTACATCAGCCCATCTCTTCTCTGGCATGTGCCTTACCCATTTATTCCCCTCTTTCAAGCAAAACAAGCTGGTTGGGCATTTGGTGGCTGGGCATGTGAGCTACATGACCCAGCCAATGATGGGATGGGACTGTGTACAGATCTTTCAAGTTTCTCTATGCTCCGTGTACTATTCGGCCTGATTAAAGTCAGAATGGCTCATGGACTGCTTGTTTCAGGTTGAGCATAAACGTTTCGAACTTAGTGAGAAGCAATTACCAAGTGTAATTTGTGATCTCGAGCTGCCGAGGCAGTTTCCATCTCCCGGCAATCTGCAAACCACCACTTATTCTTGCAGGAAACCCACAGCGCTCCAAACCTTCTTTTGTACTATATGTAGCCAAACGTGCTAATTGGAGGTGCTTAGGCTCTGGTAGGTCTCATTCTCGGGTGTGAGGGATGTTGTGTAGACAATGAGGGTGGTCCTGCTGCATTCTTGTGCCACGTTGGCGAGATGTTAACTATCTCGCCTGGTATACAGGAGGGCGTGGGTTCGATCCTGACCCAGACGCCTGTATATTTGGTGATCACGTGGATTTTTCTCCTGGTCCTCCGGTTTATGCTTCCACTTTTAGAAACATGCATTGAGAATATTTGGCTGCTATAAATGTACACACAATAAGCCACTTCATTGCGCTATAATTTATGAACAGATCACTTCTGAAAAAGAGCGTTATAGCTCAGTGGGTGTTACCTGGTAAAATAAAAATAGATTGTTTTTAGCTAGCTGGAATATGTCTGTAAACCAGGTTTTCTGTGGAAGTCTGGACTGGGGGTACCCAATGAGCCTAAACCTCACCCATTCCCTTTGGCGACAGGAGCGGGAGAGAATTATTGTTCCAATTAGCACCTGTCAATGATTTGAGTGTTTTGTTGTTTCGGGTATATTTGAATAATGACAGTAACCAATGAAAACCGGATCCGTTTGATATTGCCACATGCAACGGAATGATTGAACACACTAGTAAACCACACCTATAAAAAAGTATTTTAATACAAGCAACTATTTTCTTTATTAAAAGTCAGAATACCAGTTATTAATATGCAAAGGGTGTTTGGTACAGCTTATATAGAATACTGTTACGAAGGCTTTGGTATGAATCAAAAAGCAAGTAAATCAGGCAATGCTCTGTATGCAAAAGCAATCAACATTAAACAACCCAAGATCAAAAGTAGGAAATGAATAAGTACTTGATACCACAGACTCAAAGTAATTGTGATGCGCACTAATACATGCGTAGTGTCTTCAAGAATTACTCACACCGACACGTTGTAACAAGTCACCTGCTTACACTTTAGTCACCTATTCTTGCACCAGTTGTAGGCACTCCTATAACTATACGGTCACTTATGTTTAACTTCTCCCCACTCTTATCTATCTTTCACCTCACCTATCCTGCACTCGGCAGCTCTGCTCTACGCGACTCTGCAAACAGCGTCTCCGCACACAGCAACTCTACATCTCCACTGCTGCCCTCGCCTACGCTCCCTCAGACCCGCTCACCTGTCTGTCCCAGGCGGGGGGATCAGCCAATACCCGCCCGGCGACGGCGTGTGGGTTGATGTCCCATTGACGGCTGGAGCGGCAGCGGCGAGATGCCTTCACTCTTGTCCCTGGCAACAATTCCCCCTCGCTCACGCACACACCCTTATATCCCTCTGCTAATTATCTGAGACCTCTCGTGCGTCTCTTTAAGCTCTTGCCAGGCCGGCGCCTGTTGGCCCATCGATCAACCCTCATCTCCTGTCTCCCTGGCAATACCTCCGGTCTCAACGTGCACAACCGGTCGACCCCGTTTACACCTGCTTCGCCCCTTAACAACTGACGGATTGTTCGTGCAACTTCATGTTGCACATGCGCACCTGTTTGCCCTCGGTTGCCCTCGGTTAACTGTGCGCACTGGGTATTTCTCTCTTCTACATATGGACTTTAAGCATAGTCCGGTATCTTTAGTCGCAGTCAATGAGGGGGGGTCTTGTTTTGCCTGTGGGAGCCGTTGCGCGCGATACCTCCTCCAGTCGACGTGAGCAGTGCGATGCCGCACCAACGCGGCCACATGGCAGCAGTGGCCGCAACTGTCAGCTGGACGAACGAAAGCCTCCGTCACATTGATGACTCAGTTGCGGGCTGTTAATGAGAGCATAGAAGCAGCGATGCTATCGGCGCAGAATTCTGACGAAGTGTAGATGCGACCTCCTCGTGGGTGTCGACAGCACAGCACTTTTTCCCCATCAGGTGAAAAATGGGCAGATATCTTCACCATGATGATAGTCCATGGACTTGTTATAAAGTCACTATTTAGCTCGTTGGCTCGATTGGCAAAGTTTAGTGCAATTGGTGTTCTCTCTTGTGTGTGGATCTCCTCCTTGAGTCATCCTTATCTCTACTTATTTTCGAACAACTCTTTACACGTTGATTCTTCAACAACTTGTAAATCTTCAGATCTTCCTTAAACAACTCCACTGCTGTGTTTCTTCAGGTTATCAAATCCTGATTCTCTATATCATATTGCTATCAACTTATTACAGCTGTGGTACACCACCTCCTCCTCTGATTCTCCACTGCCTTCCACTCTATGTTCAGTGGTGGCTCTCTGTCATGACGGTGTACGGCCGGGTCTCATGATGGTGGCGGATTTTCACAGCGCCCGAGCCACTGCTGGGCTGTGCCCACAGTTCAGTGGTGGCATGTGTGGATATACAATAGACTCTCAATTATCCACGCTAATGACGGGAACGACGGCTACGGATAATTCAAAATTGCAGATAATCCAAAAATATTCATTTTCCACGGATCTCTATGCCAAAAACCACGAATATAGGTATGCATTACCAATCGATGTGCATGCTCAGTGATAACTTTCCTGGTCCCGCGCAGAAGATTCCACCCATTAAGTGGACAGCAGAGCCACGGCAATCAAAATAAACCAAACTCTGCCCACTGTTTTAAATGTATGCAACTGCTGTACTCTAGACGTGATCACGTGGGTTTCGGATTAACCAGAGCCACATATATGTTCAGTTTAAGCACGTGACTTTTCATAAACATTTCCCAAAATTAACAACGTATAACTGTTTTTAGAATATTAAGTTTGGCTGAAGGGAAAATCCATGAGTTATTAATTTATGTCAATATATAAGGTGCGCGATTAATCCGCAAATCGAATAAGCACGTGGATAATTAAGCTTCTACTGTACTAACATCAAGAGTTGATGTTAGTGGGTGGGTGGGTGAGTGGGTGGGTGACACAGGCTTGAGAAATCAATAGCCAATTTGCCTGATAAAGAGGAGGTCTCTCCTATCTTCTGTGAGGCAATGGAGGCCTTACATATTGGACCTCCACAGCTTGGCCATCAGTCTGTGCTCTTTCGGAGACGAAGGCAGTTTGTATGTCTGACCTCGTGTTCCGTGGCTGGTGCGGCACAGCTGATCAGTAGAATGAACACCCGGAGTAGTAGGGGATGTCTCCGGCACATTGTGAGCCAACCTCAAGGACCTTTCTCTGCAGGGTTCTCTTTCCTACGAAGCTTTTAAGTCAAGTTAGACTCCGGTCTTGAGTTGTCCAGTTATTTTCCATTAAAAGACTTGTGTAACAAAACGTTAAGCAACCACAGCAACCAATGCATTGTTATGCACAACTAATTCATTGAATTGCATGCCCACTTCACAATGCCAACCCCAGCTGCACCCGACTTCTCGCTTTAAACATTCATCAGCCAAGCGAGATCGGGCTTTTTGTTTGAATGGGGTCCGAGGTGCATGACCACCGTGCATTGTTTATTAGTTTTGTGGTTTGAAGTTTGTGTTGTGTTCATGATAAGTTTAGCACGTTTGGTGTAATTTTAAGGCGTATGTTTGTGGAATTGTGGCAGGGAAGGCACGAGGAAGCCAGCGCCGAGCGGTAGCGAGGGCTGAAGACGTGACCTCTCAGAAGCCGCACGTGTCAGGCTGGACTGGGATCAAGATCGAGCAGGATGGTCGCTGGAGAGGTACAGGTTTAGCTTCTGTTGCCACACATTACATACATATTATCTGGAGGTTACTCATTACCTATATGTTCTTAGTCACAGGTTACCTAATAAATACATATTTGTTTAAAACTGTATCACTAAACTATTTAGATTTTACCAGGTAGGGCCCACTGAGCTATGGCCACAAAGGATAGGTCAACGAAGTGGCTCATCACGTGGAAATTTATCGTCGCCAATTACATTATATGCATGTTTCTAAATATGGAGGGAAAAACCAGAGTACCCGGAGAAAAATCCATGCGACCACAGAGAGAACATGCAAACTCCAAATATACAGGTGTCGGGGTCAAGATCAAACTCACGACCTCCTGCATACCAGGCGAGACAGTGGTGCCCTTTACTTTTTTCTATCAACTGTATCACCATTTGTGCTGTGGGCTCTAATGTTGTGAGTTGAAGTTTTCTTTCCAAACTCTCTGAGCAGTGCATCACAGTACATCACGATGTACAGGGGCCACTCGTGCCGCAACAGTTTATTGTTACATTACACAGTGCATGTGCCAATGTATATAATCCTGGGATATCAGCACTACTAAGCACAGGAAGACCAAGGTCCATTACTCAGTTAAATGAGGATGAGGCATGAACTACGGTGGAGAAACACGTGACTAAAACTGGCCTCAGCCGAGGCAGCCCTATCCAGCCGATGATGCTTGACGAAGGTCACTGGAGCAGACTGACAGTGTAGCTGTTCTGCAGATTGCTGCATTCATACAGCCACAGCCCAGGAGGTAGAGTGAGCCAGAAAGTATCTGGATATTTGTTACAGTGCTTGTGACAGAAGTAAAGTAAAAATAATTATGTTCTGTTATAGTGCTCTTTATGTCAGGGCATCTGAGAGCGCTTCACACATGATAAGCAACTTAATATCTCATCTCTGTGCAATACAAGGTGCTTCAGCATCTGGCCTGCAAGTGGGCATTAGTCTGCCAGTAGGGGGCGATGATTGCTATGTGAATCTCAGTTGAGTAATTTGCGAGTGATTTTTAGAATTTGGTCAATTCGGACCGTGACACCGGCACGCAATGACCTATTTTCGAATGACGTCGCAGGTTCTTCAACTTGAAGCAAATGACGTCCATGTTTACGGTTAACCCACGCACATTAATAACTAGGGTGGCCCACACAGGCAGACATAAGCAGAGAGAGAAAGACTCACAGAGACAGAGAGAGACACACATAGGCACACAGAAAGACAACGTCTCTGTGTCGAGGCCTTAAATAGAGAGTCTCTGTGTGAGTCTCTCTCTGCTTGTGTGTCTGTGTCTCCGTGTCTATGTTTTGTCTCTCTCTCGAATTTAACAATCTTTGGAAGAATATAATCAATCAGGTGGGGTGTTGACTGTTTTGTTGGCTGACTGTGTTGTTATTGCATTATATTTCCAAGTTTACTATGTTTGTTTTCTCATTCATTTATACCTGATGATGGTTGCTTGTATTACAATCGAAATATCGTATTCTATTATTATTTTATTTTATTTCTATCTACGTGACTTTACCGAAAGAACCAAAGAGTAATTCCTGCAGTCACGAAAGCTTCGAATCTAGTTTAAAACGAAACTCTTTTAATTTTACCAGGCAAGGCCCACTGAGCTTATACAGCTCTTTTCCAGAAGTGACCTGGCCACAATTGATAGCTCAACGTAGCGGCTTATCATGTGAAAATTTGTAGCAACCAAATGCTCTAAACGTGTGTTGTTGATTCGAAATGTGGAGGAAAAAAACGGAGAAAAATCCACATGACTGAGGGGAGAGAGAAACGCAAACTCCAAATATACAGTCATCATTGTCGGGATCGAACCCATGAACTCCTGTATACCAGGCAAGGTAGTTAACATCTCCGAGCTACCGCTTAGTTTGGCACGAACAAGGATATATTCCTAATAAAGTTTTAACTTTATTATAATCTCCTTAATGTCCATAAACCTGCATTCTAGTGGCCCCACACCATTTTTGTTCTCTGTGCTTGATCTAGTGGATAGTGGGTAAGCTGGTCTTATTCACAGTCCCTGAGCACAGGCTCAGAGGCCCGATACATCAACCGGCTAGCAGCAAATGGTGCTATACAACTTGTAATTGATCAATGCGAACAAGTTTCTCTCAAATTGAGCGAGGTTTTAATGAGAGCTTTGAAAATACAAACTAGAAAGAATTCAAAAGTATAGCAGTGTGATGAAATCTGAATGCTCTGTTGATGTGCAGGTGAGAATGAAGGTGTGAGCGGGGAAGAGGGACGCTACTTCTTGCCGGAGGTGCACCAGGAAGACCGGAAAGTGGCTGTCATGGAGCAGCCCAGTCATGTGGAGTCCTCCCATGGGTATCTGGGGAACTTAGATGATGGGAATTGTGGCTACTCTGGAGAGGTCAGCGGAAATGACTTTGCCGGAGGTGGCGGAAATGGGCGTTTTCCGCAGCAGCAACAGCAGCAACAGCAGCAGCAGCAGCAACAGCAGCAGCACCAGCAGCAGCAGCATCCAGGGCAAAAGAAAGCTCGCAAGGTTCGGCGTAATTGGTCGACCAACTTGGGGGCTCCTCTCCAGCAACAGCAGCAGGCTGATGAAGCCACCGCCACTGCATACCCAGGTGATAAACCCTTCCAGTGCCAGTCGTGCGGGCAGACGTTCACGCAGCGTCGGTACTTGCAGATCCACGGGCGCACACACACGGGCGACCGCCCGTACGCGTGCGCCACCTGCGGGAAGCGCTTCCTGCAGTCGTCAGACCTGGTGCGGCACACGCGCACCCACACGGGGGAGCGCCCGTACGCGTGCCAGCACTGCGGCCGAGGCTTCCGCCTCAACCACCACCTGAGGGACCACCTGCGCACGCACGCCGGTGCCAGGCACGTGTGCAGCATGCCCCCCGCCACGTAGCCAGCACTCACCATAGCCCACAACACCTTCTCACACCTGCACCCTCGTTTTACAATAATAATAACACTTTAGAACGTTTTGTATTCGCAGGGTGGCACGTTGATAATACTTGTGCCTCAGAAAGAAGGTCCTGGGTTTGACTTCCTACTCGAGCACCTTTCTGTGCAGAGTTTTTTTGTTCTTCCCCTGTTCTGTTTGGGTTTCTATGAGTTCTCTGGTTTCCTCTCATAGCTAAATACTCACACACACACAATGTTACTGTAATTGGCCAAACTTCTCGATGCTGTAAAATAACCTGAAAATTACCTAATTGGGTGACATGCAGCAAAATCACCCTTCTCTCCACAAACTTGGCAGCATTCTTAGGTAAGCAAGCGTAGTAGTAGTCCCGTACACGGCTATCACGAAAGGGGGGGACGTACTGTGTTTCAGAGGCAGTCTGCAGTAGTTTCACAGTCCGCGGGCGATGTTGCGTGTAATCCCAATTGAGTTTGTTTTCTTTTGTTTATGTGCATAGCTTTGTACAGACGCAACAAGTTCTCGATTTATTTTCATTTAAGATTGGCACCGTCAGGTCTGGCATCTATCTGACCCCCCTCTAAGCGGTGCGGTGGAGATGGATGGGAGGTTGCTTGTGTAACGACTCCAGGAGACACTGCCTTTTTAAATCCTTTATATTAAGTTCGCTTGCTTGCGCGCTTACGACCGTGCAAATCTTTCGGTCGTTTTTTAACCCACTTCCCGTGATCCAATCGAGCTGACATTTTGCACACAGACTCGTTGTGCGTGACAATTTATTTTCGTGAAAAATTCCAAAATTTTCCACTTTTTAGGATTTTTTTTTATATTTAATTACCAATTGCTTAATGGTGGCAGGCAATCATCTGACCCATAGGTGGCAGCCATCTCAAGCCAGAGGACGAGAGGACTAGCCGCCCGTTTCAAAGACCAATGTGGGCTGGGTTGTGGCCCATTGAACACGCATAAAGGATTTATAGCGAAAAACTTTGTTTTTACGGGTTCATTTTTTATGATTCTTCTTCTGAAGACACATTCACTTGACAGCGAAGACCCCGACTCCAGCAACAGCCCCGAGTTTCTCCTCTAGACCCCTTTTATCCCTAGCAGGTCCATCCCTTGACCCTTGGCCACGCCCCTAGTCTCGAACTCTCTCGCTGGCTTTCGATCCTTACTTCACACCTGTCCCCTTCTATCATTTGGCAACAGCCCCTATTCTTGATCCTTCTTGTAGACCTCAGATCATTCCCCTGTCTGTCTGTTCCTTAACCTGTCATTACCCCTTGTAGCCCCTAGTCTCTTCCCATGCTAATTCTGTCATTACCCCCTGTGCCCACTATCAGTTAACGTGTCATTACCCCTTGTGGCCCCTAGTCTCATCCTTTTGCCAATTCCCCTGTCATTACCCACTGTGGCCGCTAGCCCCCTGTACTGTCTTTACACTTGTAACCAGTCTGTCCGGTTTGACTGGCTGACCAGATGACGGATGTTGTGAGGATCATTCAGACATAGCGGCCAGCCAACTGTAGTCTGGATAATGGTCCAGTGGGGTACATGGATAACATCAGACTGGTCCGGGCAATCGTTGAAGTGTCCCTCCCTTGAGCCAGATATTCTTTATAACTACAGACTGGTGTCTCACCTGCCCTTTCTAGGTTAGGTTATTGAGAAGCTGGTTGCACAGCAGCTGGATAATGATTTGTCTATCCAAGTGTCGAATCTAATGCTAATCTAATTTAATGCTTATGGAGCGCCTTCGTTCAAGGCGTTTGATGTAGTTTTAAAAAACACTGACAAAATGGAATTATTTAGAGGGCAGGGGCTTGCAAGGGTTGAGCAATGAGTGACCACGATATAAGATACTTGGGGATCACGAAAGGGTAGGTGAAGGAGTGGAGGGGCGAGGGTAGGGAAGAGAAACAGAATGGGCACTAAAGAAGCACTATGCTTCATGATTCTCTCCAGTCAGGATTTCAGAAGAGGATTTTTACCAAGATGGCTTCTTGATATTGTATTCTCCAAAGAGCGAGAGATCGGAATATACGTTTTATCTTGGTTCTCGTGATCTCTCCATGCCATTCGACACTGGACCATGTCGTGCTGTTGGAGTACCTCAACTTCAATTGTGGATTGTCCGGCACTGTCCTAAGGTGGTTTCGGCCTTACCTCGAGGGTAGGATACAGTGAATAGTCTGGGTTTTATTCCTCTGTGGGGTGCCACAGGGCTCCATTTGAGCAACCCATGTTTGCGCTGTCTATGTTGCCATTGGGGGACATTATTAGGCGGTACGCTTTGTTTTCACTGCTATGCAGCTGCACATGTCCTTTGAGCCGGGCAATATATTCTTATGGTGTTGTGTTCTTGGTTGAGGTTGATCCCTCTGAGAGAAGGCTCCGGTAAACCTAATTCTCCGACGTGGGATGCTGTGGATGGTGGGAGTGGGCTTGTCGCTTTTTCTCAGCAAGCCAGAACACCTCCTCTGTCAGCCAATGCAGCTGCATGAGCCACTGTCCCGAACCTCACCCATTTCCCCTCGTCATCAGAGTGGTTTGGGGGGGACGATGCCAACCCCTGCTGCAAGCAATGATGAAATTCTCGCTTGCAACTTTGATCAACTAGCTGAGACACCTACCACTCTAGTGGAAGAATGCAGGGCACATATTGCAGATGACAAGCTGATGGTAGTCTGTTATGGACAGATCAGCTCCATGGTAGGTCCTAGTGTCAAGGACATGGGTCCACATCGGCTGTTCCAGTGTCATGGTCTCGTCACCTTCAAAGTCGGTCTAATGACCAATAAAGCTACACGTAACCAGGCACCCCCGCAACCTGAATGGTCTCCTTTCTTCCTACTGCCCCTTTCGACTGCTTTAATCCACTGACAAGGGACTGCTCAACTTTTCCAGGGTGTGACTACAAACATCTTTGGGGCCCAGTATTTTGCTTACGTGAGGTTCTCTACCTCATCAGATAAGGCTCTGCCTGACTTTCGCATAAAAACAAAAACTTAAACGTGCTGGACCTGTTCAGCCTGCATTCACGGATGAAGATTTAAAGTGTCACAAAATGTATGGTTTTAGATTAACCTGATTGTTCTAATTGCACGTTTCGAAAGTCGTATCGCAGAATAACAATGTGTTTAGCATGTGCCTCGCTTTAAGGAAGGCGCCTTTTTAAAAATAACTCAAGTTTTCGTGCGCCTTGCATCTCACAACGCCTTACGATTTGTAAGCGCAGTTTTCGCATCGAGTTGCGCGGGAAACAACCAGAGTAGTTCTTCGGAAGACAACCGCAACCGGCAGCAACAATTTTTTTCCGAAGATGTTTGGGCCTAAATTGGGATGTTTGGCCAACTCTCCACTCATGAGCGCTGACACGTGGGAGTAAATCAGGGCACCCAGAGGAAATGCATTTGTGCAAGGGTGGATAACACCAATCGTTGCAGAGACAGACATTAATCCACTTGCTCTTCTACCATAACCCCTGACAAACCAGGAGATGGTGAGGTTTCTGAGCAGGGATTGGGTTTCACAATGCATGTGCGTGTGATCCACCAGCCCTCGCTACCTCCACAGTGTTGTATTGCAGGGCTACGTGCAGTATAGCCACCAGCGCCCTGGCAGATAGACCCATGTTCGTGCATATAGCAGTGTCTAGTGGGTTTAATGCAACAAACACTCCGACTTGTGTAGTGCTATGATGGGGTTTTTGTGGTTCATACCGAAGTGTTTGTTAGAACTTGATTTGAAGCTTTCGTGACTGCAGGAATTATTCTTTGGTTCTTTCGGTAAGTCACGTAAAAAGAAAATGAATTAAATAATAGAATACGACGTTTCGATTGCAACACAAGCAGTCGTCATCAGGTAGAACTAAATTTGAGAGAGAGACAAAACACAGACACGGAGACACAAGCAGAGAGAGACAGACACAGAGAAATAGACACACAACATAGACACACAGAGAGATGTTTATTAGATTACAGACTTATGATTGTGGTTGAGAGGTGTTGGAAGGTGCTTATTGTGAACTGTCATAAGATGTGACACTTTTTAACATTGGGTATACACATTAATGAAAATATGAATGGAAAGGAATTGCTTTGGTACTGGCATTGGATGACGACACAAGCAATAGCAGAGTAAGGGTTACATTTACTCGAAACTCGGCACGATCCCCGTAAGAAGCATTAATAACTAGATCATAGATTAAATTGTATTTCTCATCGCGGACTTAATTGTTATGACATATTTTCTGTAAATTACCTACCTATAAATGTCATTGTCTGTCTGTTTGTCCGTGTGTGTGTGTGGCCGAAACTTGCGAAGGATTTTGCTCGCACACCGTGGGGTTTACGTTTAAAAAAAGTAGCCAGGTAGCACGCCATAAGCCCCGTGCTGAGCCAGTGCTATTCCGATTTCACATTCCTTCACCTTTAAAGTAGTTTAATTAGCGATTTAGTGCTGTTTTCGTTTATTTATTACATAGCACGCGCTCGACCATACCAACTCACGTGTTCGGTGGGGATGAAGGGGGATTTCTCTTTCGTGTGGACATTGCGCAAGGTAACACAGATTTACAGCTCCCTTCAATCATATTCTACCAGGACTGTTTCCTCATTACAAATTGCCTTTTATAGGTTAAGATTTAATGACAGGGATGAACCATTGTTTATGAAGAATAGCCTTTTTCTGGACTCTTGAGGCATAAGCAGCCACGAATATCACTTACTGCACAAATAGCAAACCAATAAATATACTCAATTACATTATCATTCTATAACATTTACACTTGCCCCTCAGTAGGGGGGTTGAGTAGTGACGTTATGTCAATTACGCTTGATTGGTGCGCATTTGCTCAGTTCCAGGTAGGTTAGGTTTATTTTGTATTCGTTGACTTTCATTAGTTTGCCGCTCTTGCTCGCGGCAAATTTTTGCACCAAAATGGCGGAATACCCTCGCAGTCGCTCCTAATTACTTATTATGCACGCGTGCATTTCCCCTCTCCCTTGCTTATTTCTCTAAAGTCACTTACATAGAAAACTATTACAAACTTATTTAGTATATATAAAGGTTAGTGTGTGTACGTCCATGTGTACTTGAGTCCATATGTATGTGTGCCTTGTGTCTGTGCAAGTCCGTGTATGTGTGTGTCAGTCCATGTGTGTGTGTTAGTCGATGTGTGTGTAAGTCCATGTGTGTGCGTAATTCTATGTGCATGTGAGTCTATGTATGTGTGTGTTTAAGTCGATGTGTTTGTTCGTCGATGTGTGTGTGTGAGTTCGTGGGTGTGTGTGTGTTAGTCGATGTGTTTGTGCAAGTCGATATGTGTGTAGGTCCATGTGTGTGACACTATGTATGTGTGTGTAAGTCGATGTGTTTGTGTGTAAGTCGATGTGTGTGTGCGAGTCGCTGTGTATCTGTACATCGATATGTTTGTGTGTGTAAGTCCATATGTTTGTGTGTGTAGTTCCATGTGTGTGTGTGTAGTTCCATGTGTGTGTGCGTCGATATGTGAGTGTGTATGTCAATGTGTGTATGTGGGAGTCGATAAGTCAATGTTTCTGTGTGTCTGTGTGTGCGTAAGTCGATGTGTGTGTGCGCGCATCGATGTGTGTGTGTTAGTCAATATGTCTGTGTGTAAGTCCACGTGTGTGTAGGTCGATGTGTGTGTGGGTCTATGCATGTGTCTATGTATGTGAATCGATGTGTGTGCGTGGGTCCATGTGTGTGTGTGTAAGTGCATGTGTGGGTCCATGTGTGTGTCTTTTACGCCCAGGCAATGCCGGGTACTGCCCATTAGTACTCAATAAATATCTTTCCTTAATTGAGTACACAGTGCAATATACATTGTTGTGGTTTTTTTAAACTGCCCGAAGATAGTTTTTTTACAGAAATGGCCATTTTTTTAAGTTAACTTGCGTAGATTTGATTTTGAGAAGGTATTAAATCTTGTACGGGTAGTGAGCTGACACTATACAAGTTTGTCAACTCTGTCACCTTGTACTCTTAAATTGGTTTGGACTTTTGTTGTAACTGGAGAAGCTTGGGGGAAATGTCGTCGTAAGGTCTGCCATGGTCACGGAGATAATTCCAACGTTCATCGTCACATGGAAGAGGACATACACTTCCATTCGTAAGGTTTTGTGTGATTGCTAACTATAAGTAAAGTAAAACAATCTCAATGCACGATAATTTGTAGTATTCATAATATGTAATGTATGTGTAATTTTATGACCAGACATGTTAAGGACATGCCTGTCATAGTGTTCTAGATTTCAAGCGTGCCGATGTCTAGCCCGGCAGTAGTGGCTGCGGCGATGCACGTGGCCTGTAAATCCAGCACTGCGAAGGCAGCAGCGAGGGTTGGTAGTGTCACGTTGCCTAATCCGGAGGGCTGATGGTCAGGGTGTATCGCGTTGTGCTGGTGTTCGACCACTCAGAGTCCTGGCTGTTAGGGATGTCAGCTTTTTATTACTCCGAGCTGACACCGACCACCCCAGGCAGAGGAGTTATGCCGTGGAGCAGGCTACCACAACGAACATCAACCAAATAACAATACCAGATCACCCACACGCATCCACTCACACCTACGGTCCCTACCGCTTTCCCGAGACACACAGAAGCTTTTGGGGAAGGGGGGTCGTCCACCTCCCCTATGCAACTCTGCTTCAGAGATACCTCGTTCCTTCTCCAGGGGTTTTTCTCTCCCCTATGCAACTCTGCTTCGCAGAGTACCCGTCCTCTGACAGTGGAAGATGTCCGTGGGCCACCCAAGCAGCCACCCTGGTAACCCGATAGCACCCGACTTCACTCTTGGTCAGTGCCAGGCTGCAGCTCGCTTGTTTCCCTGTGCCTGATGCTCCTGGCATGCTCTTGGGGGTTTTAGACGTCCCACCGGCCCTGGTTCACTCCCCAGATCGGTCGCTGGAAACATAACAATAATCATACCGTCACCTAATGTTTCCCTGTCCGATATCTATTCTATCGAGTTGGAGACAGCACTCAGCTCCTACTTGGTGACGATCCCCTGGTCCTCACTCGTGTCGCTCTTTGAGGGTGGGAGCTCGCCCAGCCACTCTTGCTGCTGCCGCCGCTGCTCCTGAGTTGCGTGCCCCCACACTGCCGATTTGGGCACTCCTTTTATAGGGCTGCGCAGCCCATTGTGCGGTCCCTGGGCCAATCCCGTGAGACGGGTCCGTCAATGAAGAGCCGACGCTGCCCTAGAACTGGTTGGCTTGTTCTCTTCCCAAAACCCGTTCCTACACTGGTCTGACCACACTATCTCCAGCTCACGGGGAAGGCTTCACGCACTACGCCACAGGTGGATCACCACAAGATGTGCTACTTATACCCTGTTTCACCAGGAGAATGCAGTATAGCAAAAATGTGGACTCGACCTATTCCATCTGCACGGGATAGCGTTTCTCCCTCACGTGTGTGGGTTTTCTGCTGGTGCTTCCGGTTCCTCACGTATGGTAAACACTCGTTAATTGGCTGATATCACCTTCATGTACAAAGAGGTGCGGAGCTTGGGCTAATTGTTGGTGCCAGCTTGCATGTGGCTGCCTCCCCTGTTTTTCTGTGGTTCCTCACACCCCATTGAGTTGTCTCTATTCAAGCATCAGTGAATGCTGCATGGTCCAAGTTGAAACGATAAATATCGATGGTATTTTGGCATGAATTGGGATCCCCAGAACGCTTATTTTGCGGTGTTTTTCACGGCCCACTTGTTTGGTAGGGCTACATTTGGTCACGGTGTCTTACCATGCCAGTCAAATTCAGTTGTCTGTTGGACGTGTGGAGAAGGAGCATGTCGAGCATAGAGATAGTAGGCGGTCCATGGCTCGTGGTTGGTTATTACAATTGCAGCTTTGGGGTTTTTCCTCGTCCTTTTGTGCAGACTCTTCCTGTTCTGATCTGCGTTTTGCACGGGCTTAATGTCATGATAGAGCTAAGTCCAGTGAGCTGATTCCTTAGTTTGGTCTTTCGTGTAGTATTTGTGCCATATCGGTGCACTATCCAGGTTATTCGCCAACATTTTCCAAGAGAGTTTTCATTATTCTTAGGCGTAGTTTTTAGCAGCTGGTAGAGCTTTTCTAGAGTTTAGGCTCGAGTCCTGTGGTAAGATATTGATATTGTTTTGCGAATGGGTCTCGCTTGAATGCGGTTCTATTCTCAGCGTTCTGTTGCCTCTGTGGATATTTTGCGCAGCGGTGAGCGCGAAGAGCCAAAGTGAGAGCGAAATTGTGTTTGTCAGCATTCCTCCAACTGTCCACCACGCTGGGGTGCTGTGTTATAGATCTAGCAGCTTGACATTTGGGCAACTTTCGATTTAAAGCTTTCGTGACTGCAGGGATTCATCTTCTTGGTTCTTTCGGTAAAGTCACGTAGAAGGGAAATAATAAAATAATCAAAATAAAACATAATAAAATAATTCTCACGACGTTTCGGCTACAACGCAAGCAGCCGTCCTCAGGTGAAGAACAGGTCTGTCGCGAAGATGGCGTCTGAATGAAACACCCCAGGCTTGGAGCGTATATTTAAGCTGGGTTAGAAGGGGAAGAGCTCCTTGACAAAATAATTTGCATATCAAGAGGAATTTAGCATATTTATGGGAAATGCAGATATGGGATTAGTCACTACTTGTGAAATGCGTAGGAGGTGGGCGGGGGGTTTCAAAGTCATATTATGCCCGTGCATTATGCAGGATTAGCAGCATCAAAGGGAGGGGATAGGGGTAGCATTAATAAAGGGAAGGAATGTTAATAGTATGTAGCTGCAGTAACTAAACCACCACGTAAAAAACTAAAGTATAAACTACATAGTATCATCAGTATACTAAATATATTCTCCAATAAGCTGAGCTACTAACAGTAAGTAATCCATTACAATTCTATGTCGCAAAAAATATAATATGCTTCCAGCTAAACTTTTTTCTCTTACATCACACGGGTCTACCCCGTACTATATACAGCCATAGACAAACCCAACATTAAATTATAAACTGTATTACTATACACCACCCTATACCTTCGACTATACATTGTAATATTACACTATGTATTATTTTACCCACCCTACTGTATACCACACTGCTGTATATTTACTATGCAATTACGATACTATACATTACCTTATACATTGTATTAAACATTACAATTTTATATTATTTATTATTATACAATCTGCTATACACTATACCATTGTGAAAGATACTAAGAGGAAGCAACAAAATATGTCAATGGGAGAGTGGTGATAGGAGACTTGCAGCAGAGCAAAGAATCCATTCCCTGCGGAGAATACAAGCTGAAAAGCTAGACGTTAACAAAGTCGTAATTAATCGCAGTAACAGTTCTATTTCTTATGGTCTGAAATCCGTTTTAGCTAAAGGACTAAACTTTGCAGTCACACCTAGACACATATCAGTTAATGATATCATTGCCCGAGTAGATGTGGATCTCAAGGGCCTGGGTCACATCGCTGCAGACGTAGCAAGTTTTGAAATCGCTGCAACCCTCAAAAACGCTAAGATTCCAGCTAGCAACATCAGCAAAGATGAGCGTTTTGAATTAGCTCAATTAAAAAAGAGGGATGACATTGTCATCCTCTCAGCCGACAAAGGCAATGCCACTGGCATCATGGACAAAATAGAATACAACAACAAAATTCAAGAACTACTCAACGATGGCAGTTATACAAAAATAAAAAGAGACCCCACCAACAGCCTCGTCATTAAAACCAACAAAATCATTTCTGATTCAACCGCATTAATTGATCAAACCAAACAGTTCTCGTTGAAACCTTCTGCAGCCAGGCCACCAAGGTTATATGGCTTGCCAAAGATACATAAAGAAGATACACCTCTTGTCTCTACTATAAACTCCCCCACCTACAAACTGGCTCGTTTTTGTCTGAAATCCTGCGGCCTTTCACTGGAAAAACCACCTCTGCGGTACTAAACTCTACTGACCTGGTATCGACAATCAAGGGAATTTCCCTGTCCCCAGACGACCTGCTTGTCAGTTTTTATGTGGTTTCCTTATTCACCAAAGTTCCTGTACCTGACACCATCGCAATCATTGAAGACTTGGTTCATCAAGGACTGAATACTGGGGTACCCCCCCTGGTGAGACACTGCTTAACCAATACATACTTCACCTGGAATGGAACTTTCTACAAACAAACTGAGGGCACCCCAATGGGTTCCCCCCTATCTTCGGTTGTAGTCAACGTCTTCATGGAGAAATTTGAGACTGACGCCATCCAGACTGCCACTCTACGCCCGACCTTATGGAAGAGGTACGTCGATGACACTTTTGTCATCTGGCCACATGGCCGGCCTGCTGTAGACCAATTCCTCGACCACATCAATTCCATACACCCAGCCATCAGATTCACCATGGAAGTCGAAAAAGATGGCAAGCTTTCCTTTTTGGATGTCCTAATTAAAAGGAGACCTGATGGTTCAATGAGCCACTCTGTCTACAGGAAAGCCACCCATACGGATGCTTACCTAAAACCGGATTCCCACCACCATCCATCCCAGAAGAATTCCCTCATCAATACTCTATACCAGGGGTCGGCAACCTGCGGCTCCGGAGCCGCATGCGGCTCTTTTGAACCTTGACCGCGGCTCCGGGGCGGATGCTAGCGAGGGGAGGAGGCGCACTGTGACACCTGCTCTGGCGTTGCCGCTGCTGACAGGTCGCCGCTCAGCTCCACACTGCCCGCCCGGTGACAGGCAATAACGTTGCCGTTGCTTTGTCACATGTTTGGAAGAAGTAAAAACCTTCCTGGGCAGCAAAGAGCTCACCTTTGCTGAGCTGGAACAGCCAGAGTGGCTGGAAAAATTACATTTTATGGTAGACATGACAGCACATCTAAACACGCTAAATACAACCCTTCAGGGGAAAGGAGGCACAGCCCTGCACATGCTGGAGGAGGTTTTGGCATTCGAGCGCAAGTTGACAGTGTTTGTCAAAGATTTACAGAGAGGTACACTGTCTCACTTTCCCTCTTTGAGAGAGTTCAAACAAAGTCATGATACGATAAATTTGGAATATTTCAAGTCTGCAATCACCACAATGCAAAGTTCGTTTGGGAAACGATTCTGTGAGTTCAGAGAGGAAAAAACGACATTATCCTTCCCTGTCACTCCCCTGGCGATCGATCCATCCCTATTGAATATGACTGCATTTGCAGGTGTAAGTCAACCTGATCTTGAGATGGAACTGGCTGATATAGCCGACAAAGATATATGGGTGTCCAAGTTCAAATGCTTGACCGCTACTCTTGAGGATGTTGCCCGTCAGAAGGCCATTCTGGCTCAGAATCATAAATGGAGTGATATTGAAAACCTTCCCAAACAGGACAAACTTGTATTCGAAACATGGAATGCCATCCCCAACACTTATATAAACATGAAAAAGTATGCATTTGGAGTCCTGTCGATCTTCGGCTCCACATATGTATGTGAGCAGGTCTTCTCCAACATGAACTATATTAAAAACAAACATCGATCACGCCTCACAGATGACAGCTTGCAAGCCTGTGTGAAAATGAAGGTGACGTCTTACAGCCCTGATGTGCAGACACTGTGCACTGAGGTTCAGGAGCAAAAATCCCATTAACCAGGTAATTTAGCTATTAATTTGCAAAAATATATTTTACATTGTTAAGTGAAAAAGTCCTTTTTTTATTCAGATTGACAGCTGACTGCACGATCCTGTATATAGCAATAAGGTAAGAAACAATATATGCAGTGTTATATTTGTTTTAATAGTTGCAATGGTTTTGCGGCTCCCAGTTTGTTTTTTCCTTCGGAAACGGGTCCAAGTGGCTCTTTATGTCTTAAAGGTTGCAGACCCCTGCTCTATACTATAGAGCCCAATGCATCTCCGACCAGGAACACATTGCCAGTGATCTCAAACTCGTATGCCAAGCTCTTAAGGCTAATGGTTACTTCAACTACACAATCCGCAAAGCCATCACTCCAACCATCAAGAAGGATCCTGTTGAGGAGCCTTTCAAAACCATCACCTTACCCTACATTGCTGGGGTCACAAAAAAGATCTCCAAAATCCTGATTAAACACATGATCCAGGTCCGATTCAACACAGTACATAAAATCCGTGATCTGGTCCCGTCTGTAAAAGATGTGGTTACAGACATACAGTACCCTGGCGTCTACAAACTAAGTTGCCTCTGTGGTAACAGTTGCATTGGAGAAACCAAACGACATGTCTCGGACCACATCCGTGAACATAAAGCAGACCTGAAACACGGTAGGACAAACACCTCAGCCGTGGCAGATCACTGTTACAATTCAGTGGGCTCACATGACATTGACTTCTCCAAGACAGAGGTTATCTGCAAGCCATCTGGCTACCATGAGAGATTCGTTCATGAGGCGATCCACATATACAAACACAGAGACAATTTCAACCGATAAGATGGATTCTGGCTCAGCAATCATTGGAAGGACGTAATAAACCATTTCGGATCTTAACTGATTGTGTTCGCGTTTACGGTGACTTTCAGACTGCAGTCCACTAACTGGCATTGACTATATATCTTGTATTGTCTGCAGAGAATGGATTCTTTGCTCCGCTGCAAGTCTCCTACCACCACTCTCCCATTGACATATTTCGTTGCTTCCTCTTAGTATCTTTCACGCGACGGTCAATGGTATAGTGTATAGCAGATTGTATAATAATAAATAGTATAAAATTGTAATGTTTAATACAATGTATAAGGTAATATATAGTATCGTAATTGTATAGTGAATATACAGCAGTGTGGTATACAGTAGGGTGGGATAATACATAGTGTAATATTACATTGTATAGTCGAAGGTATAGGGTGGTGTATAGTAATACAGTTTATAATTTAATGTTGGGTTTGTCTATGGCTGTATATAGTACGGGGTAGACCCGTGTGATGTAAGAGAAAAAAGTTTAGATGGAAGCATATTATATTTTTTGCGACATAGAATTGTAATGGATTACTTACTGTTAGTAGCTCAGCTTATTGGAGAGTATATTTAGTATACTGATGATACTATGTAGTTTATACTTTAGTTTTTTACGTGGTGGTTTAGTTACTGCAGCTACATACTATTAACATTCCTTCCCTTTATTAATGCTACCCCTATCCCCTCCCTTTGATGCTGCTAATCTTGCATAATGCACGGGCATAATATGACTTTGAAACCCCCCGCCCACCTCCTACGCATTTCACAAGTAGTGACTAATCGCATATCTGCATTTCCCATAAATATGCTAAATTCCTCTTGATATGCAATTTTTTTTTGTCAAGGCGCTCTTCCCCCTCCAACCCAGCTTAAATATACGCTCCAAGCCTGGGGTGTTTCATTCAGACGCTGTCTTCCCGATAGACCTGTTCTTCACCTGAGGACGGCTGCTTGCGTTGTAGCCGAAACGTCGTGAGAATTATTTTATTAGGTTTTATTTTGATTTTATTATTTCCCTTCTATGTGACTTTACCGAAAGAACCAAGAAGATTTGGGCTACTGTCTCCGGCTGGTGGAGTCGATGAGACCGATTGCTGAGGGCTCGAGCACCGGCCCTCGTAGATGGATGCCGTAAAAACGACCTGTCACGTCACTCAGGCAGGGGAGCCTTGAATTTAAATAGCGATGGTCGTCACCAGCATCTGCCACTTTGCTGATGGTTTGTCATTTGTTCTCAGTCTCAGCTGCTGTGCTTCGATAATTGAATCACATCAAGATCAAAGTACGCTCATTTCAGTGCGGAGTTATCCTCTGCAATTGACTGTTGATTTTACACCAGCCGAAATGAGATGTTCAACTTCAGCTTCTAGCATTGAAACATCATACCTTAGATATGCTTAAATTGACATCTCGGTGTCACGTGACATTGTATCTTCTGTAGAGATCGCGTCATTTTATGTCACGCTGCGTTTCACGTTAGAGAGTGGATTGTTATTTTTATTTAATTTTTTTATTTAATTTTTTTAATTGCTTTTTATCGAAAGAACCAAGAATATGAATTCCTGCAGTCACGAAAGTTTTAAGTCAAAATTTTGAGTGGATTGTGTTTAACTCGAACTTGGTGATAGAAGAATACAATTTTAAATGCGTGCATCTTATGTTAGTGTGAATATCAAACTAATAACAACGTGCTTAATTAAGTACTAAGTTTAGTTTGAAATTATAGTATCTGCAAAACTACTTATTTTAATAATCTCAAATTCCTCAGGCTGTGTAAAGAAACGTCCAGGATGGTGAACAGGGTACCTTGATTCTGGCAAGGTCAATTAATTTCCTATGATAATGCCAATTGCAAATGTAGCTCTTGCCAAGATTATGCATTTCATTTCTACAATGATTTTTCTCATTAGTGCTGATTGTAAAATGTGCATTAAGAATAAGTTGACATTTTGTAAATTCCACGTTTTTGCAGTATGTTTCGTCTCTGGGATGTAAATTCAATGCATTGGCAGTGAGTTTAATTGAACGCTGATTGTATTAGTGATAGTTTGAGGCCACATCAGGGCTCTGAGACACGTGGAAGTGTTCCTTGCGATGTATGTTAGCATTAGATTTATGTGATTGATTTTAATTAGCAAAGAAAATGCAGAATTGTTTGACCTGTAAATAATCCACATGGCAACAATTAGTTGATGGAAAATTGGAGTTCAACTGTACAGTGGCACAATGTTTTGGAATAAAGCTATCACTCATCAAAAGTATTATGTGCTTTTATGAAAGATGGTCGATGCTGTATTTTGTCAGTGTATGGGCATGCAGACCTGTGTGCATGTTAAAGCTTGGGTACCGCGATATACGTCCCGTGGTTTCTGACTGCATAGATAAACACAGCAGAGTGTCACTGTTGACCTTTGTGGCTGCTTTTCCCAGAGCGAGTCACAGCTCTTCCTCAGAGAGGGCACAGGACACTGGAACGTTTTGCTGCAATCACTCTGCCCCTATTTTTTTACCCGGTTATTTTTTTATTAAAATATTTTACCTGGGAAATCCCTTGCAATGGAAGATCTCGTTTGCAAGGGCGTCCAGGGTGTTGAGCATACGTTGTAGCTGACAGGCAGCAAATCACTTGTGGTTTGAGATACATTGACAATACAATAACTTAGGTGTGCATTTTGTTTATGAAAGATAAACATTTGGTGAGACCGTTTGAGCCACCCCTTCTATCTCTAAAAACTCAACACATGTCACACTGTGTGGGCTTACATGGAAAAATCTCTTAATAGGGGATGATTTGGGCAATGGCCCTTGACAGCTCATGAAAAAGATATTTATCTCAAGTAGTTTCATCGTTTATAAATCATATTAGAGATGATGGAACTTTATAAATATTTGAAAATAATTGTTGATATTGAACTGCAGTTGGATTAGGCAAATCTAAGTGATTGCATGTCCCTCCTGCCAGCGTGACGTGGGGGGAGCGGTCGTGTAGTAGCGGTGAGGACGCTGCACTACGAATTGGGTGACCCGAGTTCGATTCCCGCTTACAGCCAACACCAGTGACAGATCATCTGAACTGCTCCTGGGCCTCCCCGAGGTTCACTCAGCTTCAAATGAGTACCTGGTGCAGTGTGTAAACATCGACACTGGAGAAACAAACGTATCCAGGCGTGGTGCTGGCCACCCATCCCCCATGCCATCTTTCATAGGTGCTCGCTAACAGCACTTGCCCCAACAGTCTGTTAAGGCTACATGGGGGGTCTTTGTGGCGATGGATGTGGTGGCGGATGCTGTCGGTGTTAATCCATGGCTGCCCGTGTGAGCTTAAACCATGGAACCTTGCTGCATATGGATCAAACTATTTGGCGCTTCTGCTCATTTATGTTCACGAAAAGTATATGTTCATATGCTGATCATATATCAATATGCTAGCTTATTAATTGTTGGAAATACCACGAACAGGACTGACTTAAAAGTTAAAGTTTACAAACAAGCAAGGAATGATTACCATGCAATTTTTCTGGTGTTTTAATATCAAAACTTTTTTAAATGATGTCAAATTTTTCGAGTCCCATTAAGCAGCCGAACTAAAGCGTTGTCTTGTGTCTTGTCATGGAGTTCTGCACTGAAACACTTAACTGGTTCGGCACGAAGCTTCGGTTTGGATTTGTTTTCTCTTGTGATCCTCACCGGTGGAAACCCATCATAGAAAGCTCCACGGTCACTTTTTAAGGCGGAATGTCAGCCTGGCATTTGTCATCGTGACGGCGCTTAATATAGAAGCCCTTGTGAGTCTTGATGAGGCAGAATGTCTTCACCTCTCCCTCCTGCAAGCCACTCAACTCAGCTCCCCTTGCCCCTTTGCACCTTTGCTTGTGTGTTTATATTGATATGTATGAACGAGAATCACCCCCGCCTCACGAAAGACACTTTCCTAAAATAAAACATAAAAATGCTGTACACTGATTCGGTGCTGATAGCGGGTGAGCGCATGTGGTCAGCCTGCTTACACTGTGTGCCCATAGTGTTTGTGACGTGTGAATTGTTGCGCTGGCTATGATTAAAAGCGCAGCTACACCATGGCATGTGTGAAAATTTGCCCGAAGCAACATCCTGTATAACAGCAACCTTGGTGGCCTTTCAGATCATGACGACCTGCCAGGCGGGGTGGCTGGGGGCACACCGGAGGAGCTCTGCTTTGGCCGGGCGGACCAAGAGCCGTTACCGTTCCTGCGCAAGGACGATCGCCCTGGGCCGCCGGCAAAACCTGCGCGGCGGAAGAACGCCCGCAAAGGGCTTTCCCGCAAGCTGTCGGCCGTGGATGGGAAGGAAGCATTCCGCTGCCAGGACTGCGGGAAGGAGTTCTCTCAGCGCTCCCACCTGATGGTCCACGTTCGCAAGCACACGGGCGAACGGCCGTTCGCGTGCGAGGAGTGCGGCAAGCGTTTCTCACAGTCCTTCTGCCTGGCGCGCCACCGTCGCATGCACACCGGCGAGAAGCCCTTCGCCTGCACCGAGTGCGGGATGACCTTCAAGCTGAAGCACCACCTCCGACGGCACCAGAAGACGCACAGCGGCGAGAAGCTGTTCATCTGTGAGGAGTGCGGCATAGGTTTCTCACATATCGGCACGCTTGCCCAGCATTACCGGAGCCACGGGCGCGGAGCCACGGCAGAGGATGGAGAGAGGGCGGAGCGAGCGTCGCCTCCCACGCTGCAGAAGAGCGCCGACGGCGCTGTGGAGATGCCCGCAGCGGCAGCGGCCATGCAGGAGTCGGAGCCGATGAGCGCCGTGTTCGACAGGCGGGACATGGGTCTGGAGTACGGTCGACACGAGCACGCGATGCACGGCTCCATGATGCCCGAGGCATTCGGCATGGCCCAGGGGTTTGGCAGCCACATGAATGAGATACCCAGCTCCTCACTGCAGGGATCCTGCAACCAGAACTAAAAGTAATGTAATGTATTTTCCGGGAGACTACCTTGCCGAGAAAGGGGCTTTTGGGCATTCTCCTATAATGGATGTATTGTCTGCTACTAAATGTTACGTGAGAACTCTACATTTGGTTGGGCATATGATGCAGGATGTGCAAAGTGTGCCATTGTTCAGACAATCATTCCAACAGCTTGCTGGCTAATATCAGAAGTCCATTGCAACAGTGTTGTTTGTCTGGTAGAGTGAAATGTATGTGAATGTGTTTTGCCCGAATTGTTTCATTCTTAGATTTTAAATGCTTTCCTTAAGTCATGTAGTATATCAGCCATTCACACCTACAGAAATGTGTATGATTTGTGATTTCCCCCAGAAATGTGTGTGTATGATTTGTGACTTCCCCCAAATTGTCATTAAATAATGAATGGTAAAAAAATACCAAAATAAGAGAACCTCACCCGGACAAGGGATACCGGGACACACCCCTGGAGCCAGGCCTGGGGGTTGTGTTCGCCTCTTGGCCGGGTGACCCACGTAACCTGGTCGGGC
This sequence comes from Lampetra fluviatilis, assembly GCF_964198595.1. Taxonomy (NCBI): domain Eukaryota; kingdom Metazoa; phylum Chordata; class Hyperoartia; order Petromyzontiformes; family Petromyzontidae; genus Lampetra; species Lampetra fluviatilis. Next base: position 492,515 of record NC_136295.1, on the reverse strand, counting down.
CCAGCTGGCGGGACGAGGTTGCTCAGCTGGCCTGGGAACATCTGGGAATTCCCCAGGAAGAGCTAGAGTTTCTCGCCAGGGAAAGGGAGGTCTGGACTGCCCTCAATTTGCTGCCTCTGGGACCCTCACTAAGACATGCGGACTGAGAAACGAACGAAATGTTGGAATCTATTCCAGGTAACCTGCAGATCTTTGCAGGCTTGATAAATATCACATTAAAGATTAAAGCCGATCGTTATCCCCTGAGCAGGTGTGCACAGGCTGAGGGAGCCTGCAATTGGCACACTGGCAAGTCGAGGCTTGTTGTAACGGACTTCTGAAGAAAACTTGCTACAGGTATATCCTGCGATTTGTAATTTTTTTGTACATTTTAAAGTTACATTTTTTTATCTTTTAATTTTAGATTACATTTTTCGACGTCACTTACGCGAAGCATCGTGGAACTTCCACGTGGTGATTGCCACTGTGTACAGCGACTTGGCAATGTGAAAATGTAAGACGTTAAGATTTGAAATTGCCTAATGCTTGGAGATTTTTAAAATAAGCTTTTTCCATTGTACGAAAGGCCTTGCATGATGGCATTATGTCGTATCCTCTCCGAACAACTCATCAGCATTTCATGGACACAACCACAGGCTGCCGAGAAAGCCCAGACAACACGGCAGGGTGGCGCAGTGGTGATACCCATGCCTCAAACCAAGAAGAGCCTCGGTTCCATTCCCGACTTGGGCACCACGTTATATGGAGTTTATTTATTCTCCACCTATACTGCGTGGATTTTTCTCTTGAGTTTCCCACTTTCTTCCGATAGCAAAAAAAAAAATTATGCAATGTAAGCAGTGTTGTCCAAACATCCCAGTGCTGAAATATTACCTGTAAGTTACTCAACTGGAATCACACACAGCAACATTGCCCTCTTCTGCGAAAACATGGCAGGACCTTCCTTAAAAGTATTGAGACTCCGGCTTTTCCTAGGTAAACAAGAGTAGTAGTAATAATATGGTTATAATTGCAAGGGAACTGCAGTTTAGCACTTGAAAGTAGCTGCATACATAAATTATTGGAGCAGAAAATACAAAATGTGTAATCGGAGTCATTGGGGGAGCCTATCTGTGTTTTGGGGGAGGTATCTGATGCTGAGAATAATGAACTAAGGAACTTGCTCCATTCACGTATAATTAACACCAAGGAATTTAAACAGAATAATAAAATATTTACAATTGCATAAATAAAATCACTCCAGTTTATTCAGAGAAGCGTATCCTCACCGTGATGAGGTGGAAGGCTGAGTATATTCCCCCGACTGGCTTTAAACACCGATTTGGAAAGTGAAAATCTTGCGCGAGCCGCCGGGGGTGGTGCGTGGGAAACTGCGGGGACCGGGCCCCACCGACTGTCTTGCTCCACTGCGGGCTCCGCAGTGCTCTCCATTTTTAGCATTCATTTTATGAATCAAATGAAATGTTTGTTAAATATTTATTTTAATACAAACTCAATTTACTTCGTTTAGGTTTTTATTTTGGCACAGGTAAAATAAAATGGGTAATAAACACTCATGTTCGATGGGGACCTGGTTACACCGTAGACGCCTGGTTACTGCAATGAACTGCACCGTGTGGACTGCTGATTCCTTTCGCCAACTGCAAAATGCCAAATATTACCATGTAGCAGCAGCAACAACTGGAATAGGGTACGAACAAAGTTTCAGTCTGAGTTTGTCCATTGTGGCTTACTGGAGTCCAACTTGGAGAGATTTTACGATGTAATGACTGGGCTCATCTGGCAGTCTGCAGCTTGATATAACATGCAAGCGAGCTCTCGTAAGCCCATGTCTCCAATAGTGTGGGGCTGCCCAATGTCTGTCTGTGAGGCCTGTAAGCCGAGGTGTTCAACTATATTGGTCAACAATGCTCATGTAAATGACGAGAAAATATCGCAATGCAAATATTAATGCCGGCTGGAAACAGATTTAACACAGAGGTGTGCAGCCTTGCATGTACACATGCTCTCAGCCTTTATGCAGACCACCAGCTCAAAATACCTGAGTGATGCACTTCTTTCGTACCGTACATAGCTAACCGCGCTAATCAGGTTTTGGGGAGGGACAACAGACGATACGTAAAAAGCAGTCCTAAACACACGAGTTTTCAATTATAAATTTAAAAGTGAACAGTCCCAGTGAACTTGTAATGTCAAATGGAGAGTATTCCAGACAGTTGCAAAGGCATAGTTTAAAGCATGCGATGCCATGATCATCTTCATTCGGTGGGTAGCCCAAAGTCACTGCGTGAGGATGACCACAGTTCTCGCGATGGTCTGTGATCCCCTTACAAGCTCGGCAAGGTGTTGTGCTTTGTCTCAAGCACTTTGTGTGTCATAAGCACTCCAGCCTCCTGCGGGCCTGCTTTGCTGCATCGCTATCAGAAGTGGTGTGGCAGTGGAGGCGCTCTTCTGTGACCGTGTGGACGTAGGGGCGGGAGAACTGTCCAGGTCTGCAGTACAGTCGTGTGTGAGGTGTGGCGAGCGACCCAACGCAGTCGGATGGAGGACAATTTCCATCAGTAAATCGTAGCACAGTTGGTGCAACATTAAACTGAACTAAAAAAATATTTTCTTTTACCAGGTAAGGCTCACTGAGCTATGTAACTCTTTTTCAGAAGGGACCTGGCTATCACAAATTATAGCTCAAGAAATTGGCTTGTCATGTGGAATCGTATAGCAGCCAAATACTCTAAATTCATGATGTTGATTCTAAATGTAGAGGGAAAAAACTGGAGGAACCCAGAGAAAAATCCACGCGACCACGGGGAGAGAGACATGCCAACTCCAAATATACAGGCATCATCGGGGTTTGGATCTAACTCGTGACCGCCTGTATAACATGACGAGGTAGTTAACATCGGCCCAGAGAAATGGGCTATGTGGGGTGGCAATGTGAGAAGGCCCCACCAGATAGTGAGTTTAATATTTACAAAAATGCTAAAACATTTACATGAAAAAAAATCACAGCATATTAGTTAAGATTTTTTTAATGTTAATTAACGTAACCCATGGGATGTTGGCTATCAACAACAAGGCAACTCCTATGACTAATTGGGAATGGGACGCAAGTGTAGGATTGATCACCCTGTCGCTGGCCGCCTTTGGGGAGGGTGTATAGTGTGAAAGGCCGAAACACCCTAGGAACCAAAGGTACACTACTGTAGATGCGCTCCCCAAATTTCACCAGGCTCACTGTTCATGAACTCTTGGAAGTGCTTGCACAAAGGATAGTAACATCTCATCCTGTGTTCTTGGAATCTAATGTAAATAATATAGATTTCAAAAAGTAAAATTGCTGGCAGGAGTGGCAACATTCTCTATGTCCCCGACTGGTGCACCACTGCCAATATTCACAAGTGAGGCTGAACTTGAGTTTGCAATGAACATTGTCAACTGGTTTGCTCTGTGCCCATTGTTGGTCTAAGTGACAAAATGGCCACGGTCAGTTCTCTGGAGTTGGTGGTCTGGAAAAGGCAGGTAGCTTTTGCAATGCTGTACATCTGTGTTTTGTTAAATCCGCACTCTGTATGTTATTACACAGGAAGTTTTGTATTGTGCCCCTTGGATGTTATGGTGACCCATATGTTAACCCATTTGATAGTTTGAGCCGACAATGGGTTTTAAAGACGGTAAACTTTTACTAATAATGCTCATTAGGATGACTTCTAACTTGACTCGTGGATATTTAAACTCTCGGAAAAGTTAATTTGTGTTGTGTCATGTGCTTGGGCAGGTTTCAGTCACATTGTTTTATTCCATCAGTACCGTATTTAAAACCAATTTAATACGACGACTGTTCGAAGGATATTTTGTAATATTAATCGGTTATAAATCTGAAGTTCAGACTACTACTTGTCACGATGTTATCAAATTTTTTTAATATTCCAAAACTGTAATTGACATTGGTAATAAAATAAACGTTTTAAGACGAATTCATCTTTGTTTGACATTTTGGATTTGTGTGAATGTGCTAAGCTCCCTCATTAATAACACAGGCAATCGCCAATAATGTCAGTGGGACAGTATGCCATATCGGCATTTCTTGCAACACCAAACACTCTTCACAGCGGCTGCTATTCCTTCTGCGGTTTTTACGCAGAGGGGAAATTGCAGAGAACGTGAGCTGCTGCAGGATGAATAAGTTCCATACCGCCACTGCTACATTTTACATTTCGTCCGCTGATGAGCAGAAAAGTGTCATAGGCTTGGTGCTTCAGGTCGGGCAGAGCGACAGACTCCAGTTTGAGACCAAGAAAATTGGGAGATTTTAAGAATGTTGACAACTGAGTTGAATTGACATTTTATGCTTTTGCATGAGTAGAAATTAGTAATAAATAAACCCTTAAGTCAAAATATATAGTGTACCTCCATGGCCGCGGAGCAACTCCGCAAGCGCCGCGACTCTCCCCTGCCCCCACCCTGAGCACACGCACGCAGCGCACAAACACGTCGTGTCCCGGCAGGGGATCGCCTGGCACAACGGGTTTTCATCCGAAGGGCCCCTAGGTGGGAAGTCCCGCGGTTTCCCGGTGCCAGGAGATTGGCCGATCCTCCCAGGACAAATCGCATTGCGGCGCAGGATGACGTAACTGGATTTCAAAATTCTAGATTTGAAGTTTTCGTGACTGCAAGGATCCATACTCTTTGGTTCTTTCGGTAAAGTCACGAAGGTGAAAATAAAATTAAAATAACTAAATCACGACGTTTCGGAGGCAACACAAGCTTCCGTCATAAGGTGGAACAACCCCAGCAATTATTTTTTACTGTAGTGGGCAGAGAGAGCTGTATGTGACAAGCGATTTTTAGGGTAACGACAACAGCTTAACCCCCGCCCCTGACTCCACACGCCCCCCCCCCCCCTGCATCCCTCCTCCCTTGCTCTTACCCAATATAATCGCTTGTCACATGCAGCTCTCTCTGCCCACTACAGTAAAAAAAATTGCTGGGGTTCCACCTGATGACGGAAGCTTGTGTTGCCTCCGAAACGTCGTGATTTAGTTATTTTTTATTTTATTTTATTTTCACCTACGTGACTACCGAAAGAACCAAAGAGTATGGATTTCAAAAGTCAAGGGGATAAAAAGGGGAGCGAAAAGCGTTTCTTAATAATTTATCTTCAACAGCTTGGTCGTCCTGCCTCCTCGAGCCGCTCGCAGCATCCGTGGGATGCCAGCGAGTGCTGCTTACGAGGCAGTAATAGACAATGTTTTTTCGTCACCCTCTGACTCTCACAGCATCCGCGCGACGCCGTGAGTACAGCATGGAGGTACGTGATAGGGCGTGTGAGTGTTTGGGCACTTGGATAGCAGTAGTAGGCTAGGCTCTGCTCGCAGAATATTCCCTCCTAGCAGTGCAGGGTTTTGCGCCGTGAATACACGTTAGCACAGAGCATCGGTGCAGTGTGATGTGTGTGTTGAGTAGCTGTGTGGGCGGGCGTGCGGCGAGTGAGGGCAGAGGAGCAAACGAGTGCTCGTTGATATAATCGCTTGCAGGTGTGGGCGCGGTTGGACTGCTGCGCACCGCGTTAGCGTGAGTGGTGGTGTGCACAGAAGAGTAATCACGGAACCGCAGTGTGTATGCATGTTAGAATATAATCGCCAGCAGGAGCGTGCGCGTTCGCGCAGCCGCTGAGCGTGAGTTTTAGTGCGGGCGCGGGGTAGGATATAACCACCCGCCGGCACGTGCGTGTTTGCACCGCCGCTGTAGAATTAATTGTGGAGCGTGCACATATTAAAATATAACCGTGCGCGCGTGTTCGTGCAGCTGCTGGCGTGTTAACTGGGGGGCGTGCGTTTATTAGAATACTAGGTTGTTTGGGGGTGCCTATGGCGCCCCTCAACCATTTACAGCCTTCGGCCAGGAAAGTCACAAAATTTGCACACGAAGACGCATTCACGCAAGCACCCGATGCTCCGTTTTGATGTTTTGAAATTAAACATCTCTGAATTTTATTATGTTTTGAATTAGAGAATTTTATTTATTCATTAAAAGCTTATATAATTTTACATGTGGAAGACTTCATTGAAAACGACATTTCATGTGAATTTTCTTTCGTTGTTAAGTAGATGTCTTTGCTGGGGGTTCGGTTCGATGCGGACTTTCAGTTGTTTGGGATTGTGGCATCAAGATAGGGCGACATAGAGATGGCTGTGCGAGAAGACTGCCGTCTGCAGATCAATTCCAATGTAATCGAACGTCTGTCCCTGCGACTTGTTGATTGTGATAGCGTATGCAGGGATAATGGGAAATTGTCGTCGTCGCAAAGCAAATGGCAAAGTCGTGTCGGTGGGGGCCAAGTCGATTCTGGGAATCAACACCGAATCGCCTCGGTTACACTCGGAGATGATCCGCGCCTTGATGAAATTTCTCAACAATCAGTCGCGTGCCATTGCAAAGTCATCTATTTGGGTCGAGATTCCGCAGAAGCATGATGATGACGCCCTTCTTCAGCAGCAGGACGTGTGATGGCATTCCCGATGGCGTCTGGTCGTTGAGAAACTCACAAGAAAATGTATTGTGTCACTGGGATCTTCGCTCACGACTGAATCGCCGCTCTAGTAGATGGCGGGCTCGCCAGGCATCTGTCCGATGATCTTGCAGTTCATTTCGAGTGTGTGCATTGGTCGGTGCGACAATGACTCGCTTCGAAAGGTCGTCTATAGACATATCTCCAATGCTGCCAAAGATGGATTCGATTAAATCCCCCGTTGCAACCATCTGCTCCGGGATTTGAATTGTGCCCTCTTCGAATATTCCCAGCATTGGGGGCAAGCTGCCTGTTCCAACTTTAAGCAGCCATTCGTTGTGCTCATTTTGTCTCTCGCTGCGCATGTTTGTTGTAAACATGAGCTGCGTGAAGTACTTCCACAACCAGTTTGCCTTGATACAGCACTCAACGATGTCTGTTCGCGTTCCTCGCGGCACAATGGGAAGAGTCTGTCGGAAGTCACCGCCTACAACGAAGACTTTGCCGCCGAATGGTTTCTCGTTGCCCATCACCTCGCACAAGAGCTTGTCGATGCAGCGAAGTCCATTCTTCGGTAGCATAGTAATTTCGTCGATGATGATGAGCCAGGCTTTGCGCAGAATTCTAGATTTGAAGCTTTCGTGACTGCAAGGATTCATATTCTTAGGTTTTTTCGGTAAAGTCACGTAGGTAAAACATTAAAATTAATAAAAGTAAAATAAAATAAAAATCACGACGTTTCGGAGGCAACACAAGCTTCCGTCTTCAGGTGGAACCGTCACAGCCACGACAGCTGTATCAAGTAAATGAGAGATTGCAGGAGCTACCACTCCGTTTATATAATGGTTGGAGAAGGGGGGGGGGGGGGGTAAGGGCCAAGTACAGCACACTTTTTATTAATATGGTAAGGTGAGGCTTAAGAGGGTGAGCCTTTGTTATGGAGAGGTACGGTTTGTGACTCAACCTGTGACAAGGAGAAAACCACTAAACATGGTGAACCTGTAATAGTTGTCTGTCAAATAAGATTGGCAAATAAACATAGTTAAATCTTTTTTGCATGGTTAATCACATCTTTCCAATGATTACTCAGTTTGTAACCGTCATCACGGTTGAAATTATGTCTGTGTTTGTATATTTGTATGGCTTCGTGTACAAACCGTTGATGGTAGCCAGGAGGTTTGCAGAGAACCTTGGTCTCGGAAAAGACAATTTCATGAGAGCCCACCGAGTTGTAGCAATGATCGGCAACGGCCGAAGAATCAGTTCTGCCGTGTTTCAGATCTGACTTGTGCTCGCGGACACGATCAGAAACCTGACGTTTCGTTTCTCCAATGTAGCAATCACCACAAATCCAACTCAATTTGTAGACTCCAGGATACTGTAAGTCAGGAACGACATCCTTCACAGATGGAATCAAATCACGGATTTTATGCACTGTACTGAATCGGACTTGGATCTTATGTTTGTTTAGAATGTTGGACATCTTTTTGGTCACGCCTGCTATGTATGGTAACGTGATAGTTTTGGTCGGAGTTTCACACTCACATCCGCTGATGTGTCCTCACCAAACTCTAAACAGATCATGCCTCTGAGGGCTACATCAATCTGAGAAATCATATCCTCTACTGGTATATATTTAGGGGTGACGGCGAAATGTAGTCCTTTGGCCAGTACCGTTTTTAGATTGTCAGAAATTGGGATGTTACTCTGATTAATCACGGTCTTGTTAACATCCAGCTTTGCGATGTGTGGCTCTGGTTTCTTCTTAGATAGGAGGTTGAATTTAGAAATCAGGTTAGCTTTGCATTTGGCTGACATTGAGTCAGCAGAAGCAGAAGTCATGTTATCAACGTGGTTCCAATCGGAAGGTGACATTTTTTGTGTTAACATTAAATGTGTTTGTAAGAGAGTCTTGTCTAAATTATCGAGTTCAGATCGGAGTAACCTTATTCTCTCCGAGTTTAGTGATAGGCTGGCTTTAAATAAGATCTGTTAGGAGTTCGGTGAGGACACAGCAGCGGATGTGAGAGTGAAACTCCGACCAAAACTATCACGTTACCATACATAGCAGGCGTTGGAGAAACGAAACGTCATGTTTCTGATCGTGTCCGCGAGCACAAGTCAGATCTGAAACACGGCAGAACTGATTCTTCGGCCGTTGCCGATCATTGCTACAACTCGGTGGGCTCTCATGAAATTGTCTTTTCCGAGACCAAGGTTCTCTGCAAACCTCCTGGCTACCATCAACGGTTTGTACACGAAGCCATCTATATATATAAAATCGCAAATCTGTCTGTCTGTCTGTGTGTGTGTGTCTGTGTGTCGCCGGACCATACGCAGTTTCATTGGACGGCGGTTGCCCCTGGCAACGGGTAGCGACGCATTCGCTGCCGGGTGGACGCCATTTTTAATTCCCGTTAAAAATATGCGCACGCATTTGTGGTATAAACTCGATATACCCAGCGTTGCCCGGGGGGAAAATACATTTAAAATCTTATGAAAACTTTCAAACATTACATACCAATGAAAAAACAACTGTGTAATTACTTTTAAACCCGACGCGCCAAGAATCGATTCTCTGAATCGCGCAAAGGAATCGAAGGTTGTAGATTCCTTTAGATTCGGACGATTCCCGTTTACTATAAGTTGGTTAAAGTCGATATAAACTGCTACGAACAGGAAATATCCGGCGTTGACCGGGGCAAAAATGTAATTAAAAACTCCTGAAAAAATAAAAAAATAAAATAACAATGAAAATGAAACTCTATCATTCAAAATGTAAACCCCCAACATGCCAGGAATCGATTCTTTGAATCGCACAAAGGACTAATCGAAGGTTGTAAATTACTTTAGGATCGCGCTTCCTATTTAATATAAGTTGCTTATAGAGTTGATATCAACTGCTACGAATGGGAAATATCCGGCGTTGACTGGGGCAAAAATATAATGGTGAGGGCGGTTGTGAGTGGCGATTGTGAGTGCTGATTAGTGAGTGGTGAGGGGAGGTTGAGTGGTGAGGGTGACTGGTGAGGGTGAGTGGTGAGGGTGAGTGTTGAGGGTGAGTGTTGAGGGTGAGTGGTGAGTGGTGTTTGGTGAGCGTGTCATTGGTGAGGATGAGTGGTGAGGGAGAGTGGTGAGGGAGAGTGGTGAGGGTGAATGGTGAGGGTGAGTGGTGAGGGTGAGTGTTGAGGGTGAGTGGTGAGTGGTGATTGGTGAGGGTGTGATTGGTGAGGATGAGTGCTGAGGGAGAGTGGTGAGGGAGAGTGGTGAGGGTGAATGGTGAGGGTGAGTGGTGAGGGTGAGTGTTGAGGGTGAGTGGTGATTGGTGAGGGTGTGATTGGTGAGGATGAGTGGTGAGGGAGAGTGGTGATTGGTGAGGATGAGTGGTGAGGGAGAGTGGTGAGGGTGAATGGTGAGGGTGAGTGGTGAGGGTGAGTGTTGAGGGTGAGTGGTGAGTGGTGATTGGTGAGGGTGTGATTGGTGAGGATGAGTGGTGAGGGAGAGTGGTGAGGGAGAGTGGTGAGGGTGAATGGTGAGGGTGAGTGGTGAGGGTGTGTATATATGTAAGGTTATTAAGAAATATATTTTTCACCCGGGCAACGCCGGGTACTTATGCTAGTACAAATATACAAACACAGACATAATTTCAACCGTGATGACGGTTACAAACTGAGTAATCATTGGAAAGATGTGATTAACCATGCAAAAAAGATTTAACTATGTTCATTTGCCAATCTTATTTGACAGACAACTATTACAGGTTTACCATGTTTAGTGGTTTTCTCCTTGTCACAGGTTGAGTCACAAACCGTACCTCTCCATAACAAAGGCTCACCCTCTTAAGCCTCACCTTACCATATTAATAAAAAGTGTGCTGTACTTGGCCCTTACCCCCCCCCTTCTCCAACCATTATATAAACGGAGTGGTAGCTCTCATTTACTTGATACAGCTGTCGTGGCTGTGACGGTTCCACCTGAAGACGGAAGCTTGTGTTGCCTCCGAAACGTCGTGATTTTTATTTTATTTTACTTTTATTAATTTTAATGTTTTACCTACGTGACTTTACCGAAAAAACCTAAAAATACTTTGCGCAGAACTTTGGCTTGTGGCGATGCAGGCCGCATGGAAGAGACTGAAGTGTCGAGCAAGGGAACTGGAAGCTTTAATCTGCTGTGAACAGTACGTCCTCCTTTGAGCATTGTTCCGGCGATGTCTGTCGTTGCAAATGGCAGTACAATTTGTCCTCAATCCCGGATGTACGCCATTAGAATTGTGTAGAGGAAGGACCGTCGAGATAGAAGCATCGGTTCGTCACATTCTCTTGTTGAACGCGTCAAGCTGCTTCCAGTTGAGCATCGCGAGACGTCGTGCGCCCTCGTTTGCTTCCTCAACTTGGTCATACACATCTACTTCCGGTGGGTTTCCCTTTGGTGTTGGCAAGCTTTGCAAGAGAATCCGCGCTACTGCAGAACGCTGTTGATGTCGTGAAGTGCTTTGTTGATTGCGGTGTCGTCGGCATTTCTTCGCATGTAGTCGAGAGTTAAGTCTAATTTGTGATCCTCCCACAGCTTGAGAGGTGATGCGGGCTGAGAGAAGTAGCAGATGAAAGCAAACATCTCGCGCAACTGCTTCGGCATCATGTAGGTGCCAGCATCCGTCAAGCAGCGATCCTCGTGCTGAAGCTGCTGCCTTGAAGCTCTCGTACATCACTCCGTCGACGGTTCGCAGTGACTCAAAGCTGGTCGCACCTCAAACATGCAACAGCAGCATTCGAAGAAAGAAACGTTCTTCATCTTTGACGCTGACCGTGTACATGCGGGACACGATCTTGTCAGCTCCTCTCTGCTGCTTCTGCCAGTTGTCTCGAACATAGACGTAGTGCTGCGGGATGTCCGTGTAGAGCAGACATGGGCAAAGGACGGCCCGCGGGCCCTATGCGGCCCGTTGGGCTTTTTAATCCGGCCCACCGAACTTGTCCAAATATTATTATTAAATTAAATTTTACCTTCCTCCTGTAATGCCCCCATTTCCCCAATAGATGGCGCACTTTGACCGGGAGAGAGAGCATATTCGTATGAGCAATTCATGTTTCTATTGAAAGTAAGTTAACAGTAATATTTGGGTACAGTATTGTTTTTGGAAGCATTCACTGTAATATCGTATGAACGTTTACTTCACCGCATCATCGTATGAATGATGCGAGAAGAGATTAACGGGTTCTTATGTTAGCGATTTACGTACTCGGCGCTTTCGCTCTCTAAATTATGGCTTGAATGAGGGGGAGGGTTATGACATCACAAAATTAATATCTTACTAGGAATTTTATATAACAAAAGTTATATACATAACTGTTACGCTTTGTGTAATTCAACAAAACAAACAAAACTTAACTCCGAGTTCTCTCCGAATTTCACGAGACCCCACAATTGTTTAAGAGTTTTAAGCAAAGAAAACAATTAAAGTTTGAAAAATTATTAATTATATAAACTTTTCAATAATTTCCTTCTTCACTTCGATTTACATTTTCTTTAAAAACTTCTTTTCACCAACATTACCACTCATTACCACTTTCTCCGAAGGCAAGTTTGTAAAAGAATACATGGTACAGACAGCAGACATCTTGTGTCCGGAGATCAAAAGCAAATTTGATAAAGTCAGTTTATCACGCAGGACTGTGACTCGCCGTGTGGAACTGATTGATAAAAATATAAGCAGTCAATTAAACAAAAAGTCTGATTCCTTTGAATTATATTCACTAGCACTGGATGGAAGTACGGACGTAAAAGACACTGCTCAGCTCCTCATTTTTATCCGAGGCATTGACGACAGTTTTGCGAAAACAGAGGAGTTTTTGACCATGGAGTCCCTGAAAGGAACAACGCGGGGAGATGACTTGTATAACCAGGTATCTGCTGTCATCGAAAGAATGACACTACCTTGGAGTAAACTTGTCAATGTCACAATGGATGGATTGCCAAATTTAACTGGAAAAAATGTTGGCCTGCTGAAAAGAATCCAGGATAAAGTGAAAGACGAAAACCCTGTCCAGGATCTTATTTTCCTTGCATCATCCATCAGGAATCCCTGTGTAAGTCTGTATTGCAGCTTAATCATGTCATGAATCCAGTCGTAAAACTTGTGATTTTATACGAGCAAGGGGACTTCAGCACCGTCAGTCTATTACGTTCCTGGAGGAAACTGATGCGGATCATCAGGACTTGCTCTACCACTCTCGTGTCCGCTGGTTAAGTTTGGGGAAAGTGTTACAACGAGTGTGGGAGCTGAAAGAAGATATCATCGCATTTTTGGAGTTGATGGGGAAATCTGACGAATTCCCTGAGCTAAGCGACAAGAACTGGCTTAGTGACTTTGCGTTTGCTGTGGACATATTTTCACACATGAATGAGCTGAATGTGAAACTGCAGGGGAAAGATCAGTTTGTTCACGACATGTACAAACATGTGAAAGCCTTCAAATCCAAGCTCAATTTGTTCTCCGGACAAATTGCGAACAAATCTTTCGCTCATTTCCCCACACTTGCCATGCAGGAAGAGGCACCACGAAACGCAAAAAATACAGCAAATCACTTGAGGACCTGCACGGAGAATTCTGGCATAGGTTCTCTGATTTCGAAAACATTGAACAGTCACTTCAGCTGGTGTCCTGTCCCCTGTCACAAGACCCTGAAACAGCACCACAGGAGCTGCAGTTGGAACTGATAGATCTTCAGTCTGACTCCGTCCTAAAGGAGAAGTTCAACTCTGTTAAACCGAATGACTTTAATGCTTCACTTAACAGAGCCACGTTTCCAAACCTCCGGAGGACTGCACAGAAGATACTGACTTTGTTTTGCTCGACTTATGTGTGTGAGCAGACATTCAGCGTCATGAACGCCAACAAAGCCCGTCACAGATCAAAGTTAACGGATCAGCACCTCGGATCTATCCTGAGAATTGCCACAACCAAAATAACTCCAGATTTGTATGCACTGGCAAAAATGGGAGATCAACAACACTGTTCCCACTGAAACTGAAGATGTGTTGCTGCAGCGAGGTTGGAGCCAAATCTCCATTACACAGCCTGCATGGCTGCTCTAACCTGTCAATGTAGATAATAAAAAAGTTCAAGTGAGGTAATTGGTTTGGGTGCAGGCTTCAGATGTTTTCATGATGTTTGATCAGTCACGTTACGACATGTTTTTGTATTGTTCATGTTCGTGCAATTTGTTAAATTGCCTTGCAAATAAATGCTTTGCTACCTGTTAAAGGCCAAATCCTTTCATGTAATGATTTTTACATGTCATTTATATTAGTTCACACAAACACTCCATCCATCTGTTCCTGGCCCGGCCTCTCTGTCAAATTTTAGAACCCATTGTGGCCCGCGAGTCAAAAAGTTTGCCCACCCCTGGTGTAGAGCCACTAACGTGCGTCTTGATCACTTCCGTTCAGCAAGAACCACGATTCCAGCTTTGTGCGATCGGTCTGTGCTGCTAGCAGAGCTTCCTCCTCGTGTCCAGCTTCAAAAATTATCGTCTGTTGGTTGGGCAGATGGACTGGCAGTCTCATCACCATGTGCGAGCGATCGTGCATCTTCGACTCGAGGAGCCGCCACATCGCCTCTGGAGCACTCACGTACCGGCAATCGAAGTGAGAGCAATGCTGGCACAATCGAATCCCTTGAAGATGTATTTATAAATGTACTTGATGGCTTGAAGGGAAGTGCACACTTCCACGTTGATGTGCGCATTGTACTTGAGCATCAAGTAGGGGTTGTACGGGCACGACGTATTGATTGTCCATCGAAACGCCTCTGACTTCTGCCTGCTCAGCGTATCGACGACGGTAGAGTGGGTAGCCGCTCACATTCGGAATTGTGGTGTTGTTGAAAACTTTTGGGAACTCCTTGCTGCAGTTTCCATCGTTCATGCAGGGGGCGTGTAGGTTTACAGCGCCGCACGGACCGTGTATCATGCATCTCGTGACAATCTCGCGCAGTCGTGGATGGTCCTGCGTTGGAATTTCGGCGCACACAAACTGGATGATCTGTTTGGCAGTTGTGAACTTGTCCTGAGCTCGCAGTCACCAAATTGTAGGCGTGCGAAAAGCCTCGCTTCAGGAACTCGATGGTGAAGACGTGCGTCTTCGATTCTCCAAACACGCCGTGTTTGGTCAGATTGTTGATCAGAGCGTCCAACTTGATTTTGAATACACGTGCCACCGAGCTGATGGCTGCTCGCCCAGCCGAAGGTTGTCGGTGATTTCTGGCCAGCTCGGATTTGCGGTGAATGTTATGAAAAGGTCGGGTGCACCCCATCTCGCAAAGATCGACATTGCATCACAGCATCGCTCGCGCATGTTTTTCGGTGATCCCTCGAAGCTCGAAGGGAGGATGACTGCAACACCAGCTGCAATGTTTACGTTTTTGGCTAAGTTTGCGACGTGGTCTGCGAGACCTTGGTACTGCTCTGCTCGCAATCGCTGCTGATTTTGGCTTTTGTAGTTGTGATTGTTGGCCTCGACTTGCAGGTACGAATCCACCAACGATTGTTGAGTCAGCTTTCCGGCACTCATGACTGGATTGAAATTGCCTCGAATCGCCGTTTGAGCTGCTTTACACTGAAGCATGCTGACGTTGTTTCGAACTCTATTCAGTTGTGCTCCCTCGTAAGCTTCGCACTGCCAGTTCGGTTGCCATCCGGGCTCCCCGTACGGATACAGAATCGCGTACGTCATGGGATCCATGTTGGGACTCAAAATATTGAGGTTGATGAACTGCTGATTTGGATTCTGTGGATTCCTCTGGTAGATGCGAATGTCACACTCGAACGGCGGCTCGCCATCCTCGTTGACGAAGACCATCGCGACTTCGTTTGATGTTGCTGCATTGTATCATCGTTGATCCGACTGACGATCACGTCTCAGCACCATGCTGACCACAGTCAACTTCTCGTGCTTCGACTTCGCACATCAACTGGTAGCTGTTGGCGAATCTGTTGTGCCGGCGGAAAAAACTATTAATTTCGTCCAGGATAGGATTGACGACACTCAGCATTCGCGGTGTGCTCTTGACGAATCTTCGTTGCTTGCGTGCTGTCAAGCACGTACAGCTGTGCGTACTGAGGTGATTGATTGTCAAGCGGCTGTAGGTGAGATATGCGGTGATATGTCTGGCCCTGGACCTTGAAGACATATGGGCCTCGTCCTAGAAAATCGACGATCTTCGCTCCCATCAACGCGAAGGAGACCGCGCTGTTGTAGGATTGTATTTGATCACGGAAGTGAGCGTGATTCAGATGAGTTGGGTCATTCAGCAGTGCGCGGAGAAACTCAGGATATTCCAGCTCAATTTCGTTTATGTCCTTTGGCCTTGGCAACTTGAATTTGCCCTTACGGCAGCACGAAGTGAATTTCCGATCAACAGGGCATTCTGAGATGAAGTTCCTCGAGCCACAGATGTAATGGTCCGATAGAGGCACTTACACTTGTGTGGAGGCAACACTATTTATTTAACACAACTGCATTACAACTGCAACACAACTGTAACACACCCTACACATAAGGTGGTGACCACCGTCCTACTCTCGCTAACACTCGAGTACTACTTGGCGTGGCCAAGCCAGGAGGGCTTCTGCTTGGCCAGGATGACTGGAGGCTTCTTTATTCAGAGTCTTCATGAGACGGCTTCATCCCAGCCACCAACAGCCCAGCTCTCCCCGCTGAGCCCGCTTATAAGCCTCTCTGGCGTGGCCAGCCACGCCCTGGCCACGCCCCCCTTCTCCAACCCACGAGAAGGCTCCACTCCCCAACCACGTGACCCCTAGGGTCCCCCAGGGCTCCTGGCCCCCTCTTGGATCCGGTCACGTGCCCAGCCGGGGTCACTCACTCGGAGTGCCACGGCCTGACACAACCCCCGTGGCACCCATCAACAGCCTCCATAC
This sequence comes from Lampetra fluviatilis, assembly GCF_964198595.1. Lineage (NCBI taxonomy): Eukaryota > Metazoa > Chordata > Hyperoartia > Petromyzontiformes > Petromyzontidae > Lampetra > Lampetra fluviatilis. Next base: position 476,066 of record NC_136295.1, on the reverse strand, counting down.
CGAACAGGCAGTGACGTCACGTGTACAGACCGAACATAGCAGTGACGTCATATGTATACAGACCCAATACAGTAGTGACGTCATATGTCACTACACCCCCCCTCCTCCCTCCATGTAACTTACAGCCGTCCCGGCTGTGACCATATAAAGAACGAACCGTGTGCCCTACAATCAGAACGCCAATAAATAACCGGCGAACGACAATAAATTACGCTAATAACATATGTACACGTCAGAGAGAGAGAAAGATAAAGAAAAAAACACAACAATAAAAAAATATAAGAGGGTGGAATAACAACACAACAAGCATGCATGAAGAAGTCAGCTCACAGGACCCCCTCCATCTCCGGTGCACCCCTGTAAAATCATGCACCACCGAACAATAAACAACCAGAGTGACAACATACAACGCGTGAAAGTCATTTAAAGTGCACAGTTTTTGAACGGATCCATGTGGCTGGACCTCCAGGCGAGGTGGGCCTAAGCTCCCTGTCAGCACTGGCGGGCGAGTGCAGCCGCTCAGTCACGGGCAGCAGCTTCGACAGGGGGCGGTCGGTTGCCAGCCGCTCCGCACTCAGCGAGACGTCCATGGAAGCAGCAGCTGGTAGCGCCGGGGGCTTCATGAGCTTCGATCCTGTGGGCGGTACCACAGAACCACCCTGAGGAACCATCTTTACGGGCGCGCCCCCCAACTCATCCGGTACATCCGACACTTGGCCCATGGAATTTGGAGATGAGGGGACGTGACGGGAATGAATGAACGACTTAAGTCACTACGGATGAACAAACCAATTCCGGCGTCCGAACCAGATCTTAACACACTGAGGCCGGTCGACCAGTACCACTTCGACCGGACCCCGCCAGGGCCTACACAGCTTGGGGAATGTACCGACAGGCACTTGAGGACAGTGCAGCCAAGCCTTGTCTCCCGGAGCCCACTGTTTGCCCGATTCGCGGCGACCCCTTAACCACTCGTTGGCCAGCTGCCGGGCGGCGGAATATTCTCTAGAGGCCTCGCGCGCCTCCGAAACTCTTTAGAGGGTAAATCGCATAGGTTCCGAGATAGAACACTTCAGCTTCCCAGTAGCCGTCTTAAGTTGGACATCAATGAGGGGGTTCGGTTCCTGCCCATACATCAGAAAGAAAGGCGAGTAGTCAGTGGAAATGTGCGGGGCCATTCTGTAGGCTGCAAGTACACCAGGGATGCGCAAATCCCAGTCTTTCTGTGACTCATCGACCTGCTGACTCAACATTGAGGTCAGCGTCCTATTGAGCCGTTCCACCATCCCATCCATTTGAGGATGATAGGGCGATGTGCGGACCTTTTCTGTCCCCAAAAGGTCGCATACCTCCTTCAGCGGTTTAGCCAAAAAATTATTTCCTTGATCGGTGAGGAGGCGTTCCGGGGCCCCCTTATCTAGTACGTATCCATGCAGGAATGCCTCAGTAATATTAGCAGCCGTTTGATTCGGGAGCAGCCAAGCCACAGGCCAGTGGGAAAAATATCCAATGCCCACAAGCAAGTATTTATTACCCTGGGCCATAGTGGGGAAGGGTCCCAAGATATTCAGAGCCACCAGCTTATTGATGCGGGACACTTTGATCGACTGCAAGGGTGGGCAGCACTTGACAGGTGGTGGCTTGCGGCGGGCGCATGGCACACAGCTCTTCAAAATGTTTTCACGTCCGCCGCTATGCCGAGCCAAAAATAATCGAGTCTGAGGGTGGCCAGGGTCTTATGAACCCCTAAATGCATCAGCCACTCATGGATCGCCACAATCAACCTGCCTCTGAGGTTCGTAGGCACAACAATACCATAACGTTGCAACCCGCCATGCCAACACATTAACAGACTCCCCTTTAAAATGGCGGGAGCAACCTTGCGTCAGCCAGAGCCGTCAACCGACAACCCAGACGCGGCATTCTCCACCTGGAGGCGCCCCCATTCAGAATGGCTCAGACCCAGGACAGCTTCCCGTGCCACGGAAACACTGGGCTCCTGGGGGGGATGTGTCGATGCCGACGCGACGATGGGAGTAGCAACCACGTCTGACAATTTACAGCGGGACGAGCCCGTGAGACACGCGCATTCGCCGTCGGGGGGAAGCCACGACAGCGCGTTAGCATTAGTGTGTCGCGTACCCTTACGATAAGACACCCGGAACGAGTAATCCTGCAAGATTTCTAACCAGAGTGAAAGCTGGCCTGATGGTTACTCAACACGCAAGGCATACTGAAGGGCGGCATGATCGGAACACACCTTGAACCGCCTGCCATATAAATAGGGCCGGTACTGTTGCACGAAGAAAACTATGGCGAGTAGCTCCTGGTGCGTTATGCAAAAACTCTGCTCAGCCGGCGAGAGCACTCTATTGCCATACGCCACCACCCTCTCCACACCATTCACCACCTGGGACAGTACAGCACTGATTTCCGTGTTGCTAGTGTAGTGAGCCCAAAGACGAGGGAGAGCCGGTACTTGAGGCAACACTTTTACTTAAGAAATAACTCAATACAAGGTCCCTAACACAAAGGGGTAACGGCCCCTTACACCTGCTACCTGGGGAGGTATGGCCTCTGGGCTATCGTACCTCCTAACACTCTGGACCACTCTACACTCAGCCCTCCAGCTAGGGGCCCTAGGGGGGGCTATCCTGACCCGACCCAGCCAAGGTCTTCGGGCCCCAGCCACTGGCCCACTCAGTCCTGGCCCTTACAAGTGTAATGCGGGCATAAGCGACCTTCCGGATGTGACGTCACGAGGAGGCGGAGCCAGGTGACGTGGGTGAAAGGTTGGGGTCCTTAAGCGGGTAAACCGGAAAGAGAAGGGAGTCGGGTTGTGAATGGAAAAGGGTGAGGCCACGAGGGCGAATGAGAGGAGGGGGGCACCGCCGGCGAGCGGGAGCCGACCCCAGAGTACAGCCAGGAAGGCTGTGTGTTAGAGGCAGCGGTGTGGCTGCAGAGAGTCGCAGGAGCGACGAAGAGAGAGGAGAGTACAGCCAGGAAGGCTGTGTGTTAGAGGCAGCAGTGTGGCTGCAGAGAGTCGCAGGAGCGACGAAGAGAGAGAGAGACAGCACGAGGCTGTCAGCGCTGCGGAGTGAGCAGCAGCGATTACAGCCAAGGGGGCTGAGAGTGAGTAACAGCAGCGGAGCTGCTGTGGGGGCTGCAAGAGCGACAAAGAACAGCAGCGGGGCTGCTGATGGTGACTGGAGTGACATCGGAACCAGCACTGAGAGAATAAGAAGAGACAGCCGTGTGGGTAATACAGTACGGACCAAATAAAGGACACTGAGCCAGAGATCGTGGTCAAGTCTTTTATTACACTGGTGTCAGAAGTGAAACGGCTTGTCAAGACGGCTCGGAAGAAAGAATATTCCTGTGCCATCATCTGCTACATCATCCGACTTACGATTGAGACAGATGGCGCAGCTGGAGACCTAGAAAATCGTGCTGGCGAAACCGTGTGAGCTCACCACGCCGACGACGGCAGTGGGGAGAGCCGATGGTGGTCTGCAGGCCGACGCCTTGCCTGCGCTGCCAGCGCCATCTGCCACGCGGCACGAAGACGCCATCTTGGGCGTGGCAGGGGAGAAACGGCGGGAAGCCGCCATCTTGTCTTCACCGCGGCGGGGAGACGCCGCCATCTTCAACATCGCGGCGGAGAGGCAGCCTTGCGCTGCCATCTGGAGGTGCCGCGGGGAGAGCAGCCTGCTGTGAGCTGCTGTTTTGCGAGGGGGAGCTGCGAGGAGAGGACGACGACGCTACAGCTGCTGGGGCGGGAGCTCTCCCGTCCTGGCTCGGGTGCGTGACAACGGAGCAGTCAAGTCGCCGAACGAGTTCTGCGAGACGACTCAAGTTGCCGCCCTGCCGTCCTCTTCTTGCTGCAGCCCCGGGCGGGTCGTTACGATACGCACCCGGCCTTTACACACACCTCACCCATCTTTCGAGGGCCGGGGGAGGGCGATTTTGTTTTCTCTAATGACTCGATTGTGCGGAGCGCGGTTCGGACTGTGGGTATGTGTGTGTAATAACGATGAACGCGCTATCTGCTTGTTGCTCGGTGTCAATTAAAGTGTGTACGTGTGTTGAGAATGGATGGAGAGTATGCGGTGCTTGCTGAGTGTTAAATTGTGTGTGTGCGCTGCGGTGTGGAGTTGTTATATTGATGGCGAAGTTAATTATTAACTCGGGAGCGTCGGGTATCTTGCGCTGTATCATCTCGTGGGTTACCTTGTGCGATGGGCTTAATTGGAAAATATATATTTTTATTTTGGTCTATTGTGCTGCGAGGTGCTATGTGCGATGTGGTTGTTGCAAGAGAGAGAATATTTGTGTTGTTGCTGCAATGTTACGACTGGATTAATGGTGTGTTGGTTACCTGCAGATCGGCTTGCTATTGTGCTTAAATGTGCGCGTGTGATCGCGATATGCTGACTGTATGTGCTGTTACACCGTTCTGTACGGTTATGGGGTGCGATGCATTGATTGACTATTGGGGTTGGGATGTTATTAATTGTGCGTACCTGTTTGGAAATTGGTAACAAATTCGAGGGGGACCCTATTATTTGGTCGTATGGATGTTATGTACACGCGATTTTGTGTATATTATGGGTAACGGCGCTTTGTGAGAGAGAGAGCGCGCTTTGAGGGTGCGTGATGACGCCGTTGTGGGTGTCTCAAAGGTTAATGCTAATGGGACCGTAAATTGGCGCCAAGTTGCGTCGCGTATTCGGTTGGTCGCATGCAGCCACGAGTTGCTTTGCGAGTTGGTTTGTGTAACCAATGTGGTTGGTAAAATATTGGTTAAAAATTCCCCGATATGACTGCTGCGCGCAGCAAGCTGGGGCTGTGCGTCTATCGTTGTTGGGATTGTTACAATAAGACGGGGGATGCAATTTGTGACCCCCAGCAAAAGGGAAGCTGGGGTGCACGAATGGAGAAAACTGGCCACGTGTTCGCACGTTGGGCCGCCATTTTGCGCACACGCGGGGTATGGCGTCGATGCGCTTTGCGGAAAGGGCCGCCATTTTGAGTGCGCGCGAGATATTGCGCGAACGCGCTGGGCGAAGGGGGCCGCCATTTTGAGCGCGCGGGAAAAACCTCGGTGGGGCAAATATTCCATCTGTTATGCCTGCCATTGTTGATTGGGTGATGCACGAGTGGTGGTCACGTCGGCCTATGGCTGATGGCTGACCTGACAGCCCGGAGGCGAAACCTCCGTGGTATGTCTTAAACTAATGGGCCGTGTGCTCATATGGCTCGGGGAGTCATGGTTCAGTTGTGCGGTGGCAGACTGAACCTGGTGTGCCGGGGGCTCACGGGTTTTGGGTTAGGGCGTTATTGTCTCTATAAGAGAACATTACCCCGTGGGGGGGGTCGTTGATATCTGGCCTTGCCGAGGGATTGATCTTCCCTTGGCTATGAAGCGCATTTCAAAGATTGATGGAGCTCGTTTGACGGGGTTGCAGTGGGAGACGTGTCTTATATATTGGACGATATCATTGTCTTCAGCCGCACATTGAGGAACATTTAACACGGCTGGAGACAGTGTTCACGAGGATGCGCTCTGCGAATTTAAAATTTAAACCAAAGAAATGCCACCTACTGCAACGGTCCGTCCGTTATCTGGGGCACATTGTGAGTGCTGAGGGGGTGTCCACGGATCCGGAAAAGACGGCGTGCGTCCGGGATTGGCCGACTCCGGCCACCGTGGGGGATGTTCGGCGGTTTTTGGGATTTGCCTCGTATTACCGAAGATTTGTGCCGGGTTTTGCGACGATTGCGAGGCCCTTGCATCTCCTTACGGGTAAAGGACGGAAATTTGTTTGGGGACAGCCGGAAGAGGCGGCCTTTCGGAGTCTGCGTGATCTATTGGCTACAGCTCCGACATTGGATTATCCCGATTTTGATCGCCCTTTCATTCTTGATACGGACGCGAGTGACACAGGTAATGGGGCGGTATTATCACAGTCTAAAGGGGGCGTAGAGCGCGTCGTGGCGTATGGTAGCCGAGTCTTGTCGCCTGCGGAAACACGCTACTGTGTCACTCGTAGAGAACTTTTGGCGGTTGGTTTTTCCTACGGCAATTTCGACCGTACCTTTACGGTCGTTCTTTTATTGTGCGTACGGATCATGCGGCCTTGCAATATGCACTTAAAATGGACCAGCCATCGGGACAGTGGGCACGTTGGTTGGACACGCTACAGGCATTTTCCTTCCAAATTCAACATCGGAAGGGAGTGCGCCATGCGAACGCTGACGCACTTTCCAGATTACCAGGGCGCGCCCCTTGTAAATGTGCGTCGGGGACGCATAGGTGTTCGCCGATTCTAAACCCCCCTCAGCCGCTTACGTTGGCCGTCGAGAAGTCGGATACTCCGATGGAACCGGGACCGACTGACGGGGTTTTGAATCTGCCGCGGTCTGTCTGGATTCGGGAACAAATGATGGATGAGTTGTTGTTGTCCATGCGGAAGCGGTCTATGAGGGACAATGGGAGTCTGAGTACGGCTGTGGGGCCGCGAACCGCTCTCCGAGATGGTCTGCTTATGTGGCGAGAAGGGTTCCAGGAAAGCTGGCATGTGGTGCTACCAACGTCCTTGCGATTCGAGTTGATTAGAACTCTCCATTGTGACACACTATTGCATTTAGGGGTGCAGAAGACTTTGTTGACGTTGCAACGTCATTATTTTTGGCAAGGCTGGTGTGTGTCCATCGCTGATGGGATAGTAAGGGAGGAGCATGGCCGAGTGCTGCTCATCCCCGAAATGGCACTAGATGAGAGTATGGTAAATGGATGTTGCCGTGGGTTGACGACCACGGTGAGGGTTACGGCGAATTAAACGTTACCGCTGGGGAGCGTGGCTCTCTCCACGCGAGGGTGTGCGATTAGGGGTTTTGTTGGTTTGTTGAGAGTGACTGTGGGTACATGCTGTGTACGTCTGAGGTCTGTGCTGGTCCTCAAGGGAGGACTGCTGGTGGGTAAGAGCAGACATTTTTTTGTTGTTGTTGTTTTCACGTGTAAATAATATTGTTGTTAAAATGTAAATACTGGGGCGTCCATCGCGGTTATTTGGGTAATTATTGGGGTTTTCTTAAGCGGCCCGGGTGGCTGTCGTGTACGACATGCGGATGTGCGTTGTTGTGCTTTGTGCCATTGTTGTTCTTGTTGTTATATTACATGCTTAGTGTCCTTTAAGGGGGAAGGTCGGTTCACCGCATTACGCTTTGGTATTGTTCAGCCGAGGTCGGCTGGGTTTTTTCTACGGGGGAGGGTGGTGTAATGCGGGCGTAAGCGACCTTCCGGATGTGACGTCACGAGGAGGCGGAGCCAGGTGACGTGGGTGAAAGGTTGGGGTCCTTAAGCGGGTAAACCGGAAAGAGAAGGGAGTCGGGTTGTGAATGGAAAAGGGTGAGGCCACGAGGGCGAATGAGAGGAGGGGGGCACCGCCGGCGAGCGGGAGCCGACCCCAGAGTACAGCCAGGAAGGCTGTGTGTTAGAGGCAGCGGTGTGGCTGCAGAGAGTCGCAGGAGCGACGAAGAGAGAGGAGAGTACAGCCAGGAAGGCTGTGTGTTAGAGGCAGCAGTGTGGCTGCAGAGAGTCGCAGGAGCGACGAAGAGAGAGAGAGACAGCACGAGGCTGTCAGCGCTGCGGAGTGAGCAGCAGCGATTACAGCCAAGGGGGCTGAGAGTGAGTAACAGCAGCGGAGCTGCTGTGGGGGCTGCAAGAGCGACAAAGAACAGCAGCGGGGCTGCTGATGGTGACTGGAGTGACATCGGAACCAGCACTGAGAGAATAAGAAGAGACAGCCGTGTGGGTAATACAGTACGGACCAAATAAAGGACACTGAGCCAGAGATCGTGGTCAAGTCTTTTATTACACAAGGACGTCAGGTCTGGGGGTACCCAGGGTCCGACCACTGTCCCACCTCAGTCCCGGCCCTTAGAAAGACAGCGGGTCTGGGGGTCCCAGGGTCCTACTCTAAGCCCGGTCTTCTGTCTACGGCTTGGGGACGACTGCCGAACCCGTTCAAGGGTCTGGCTTTTATATACCCTCCATGGTCTCTCCGTCCCTGGCCATGCCTCCTTTCCAGAATGTTCTAGGGGATCCTGCAATATTCCCCCAGCCCCCCTCCTGGGGTCTGGGGAACCCTAGCGGCCCACATACCGCCACCTCCTGACGTATGTCTAATACTGCAGGTAAGTTACCACTGTTCATGGCGCTACATCATCCCCCCCCCCCCCCCCCCCCACTTGTAGCATCTAGCCATCCCGGCTGTCAAAACAACAATACAACCCGTGAACAAACTAAAAACAGTACGTGTGCCTCAATAAAGCGAGAACAATAACAACAACAAGTGGCCCCACATAAATGCCTCAACCCACCTGTACAAATATACTCTAAATACATAATTACAAGTGGCTGCACGTCCAACCGCACCCACGCAACCAATCAATTGACGAAACGGCCGGCCGCTGGCAAGACAAAGTTAAGAACGACAGCAGAAGAAAACAGCCAGTCGGACGTGAGGGTAAGTGCGCGGTGCGGAGTCCGTGAAAGTGGGGATATGTCTTATGAGAACTTCAGAGTTTTTGAGCGAGTCTGCATTGCTGGTTCATCAGGAAGAGCAGGAGTTTGGGGTGGCCGGTCCCCAAAGACAGGGCCCACTTGCGGGCCCGGCGGCTGTGCGGGCAGGTGCCCTGCAGGAGGAGCAGCCGGCATGGATGGCTGTGACGGTGTCACTCCTGCGACAGAAGGTGCAACAACACGGCAGGTTTCAGGTTTAGGCACTCCCGGCGCATGGCCCGGCCCGTCGGACACCTCACGCTCTCGGCCCCTGTGTAGTGTGGGGTGTGGGTGGAGTGTGAGGCGTGACAAAAGGTTGAAGGCGCGACCGGTGAATGTACCAGCGGAGCCTACCATACTGGAGCTTAACATATTGTGGCCTGACAACCCGGATAATCTCGACGGGGCCCCTCCAAGGTTTCTGCAATTTTGGCGAAGTCGCCAGAGGCACCTGGGTGCAGTGTAGCCAAGCTTTGTCCCCTTCAACCCAGTCATGACTGGACATACGAAGGCCCCGTAGGCGTTCGTTGGCCAGCTGACGCCACTCAGAGTTGTGTTTAGCGGCCTCCTGCGCATCAACCAACTTCTGTACATTAACTCAAACGTGGTCGGCGATCTTAGATTTAGGTCCGGGCAGCCTGACGCGCAATTGGACGTCTACCGGGGAGCTGAGGTCGCAATCGGGTACCCGATACCCGTACCCTACCCGATACCCGGCTACCCGTACCCTACCCGGCCGGGTACAGGTACCCGTTTGCGACCCTGGTGCGGCTGGGTACGGGTACGGGTAAGGAATCAAAACCCGTTTGCGACCCTTGCCGGGGAGTTGACCTCCCTGCCATACATTAGGTAGAACGGCGAAAACCCAGTTGCCGCGTGAGGCACCATTCGATACGTGGCCAGGACTCCCGGAATATGCACGTCTTAATCGACTTGTGATTCGCACACCCGATGGCTCAGCATGGAGATGAGTGTTCTGTGGAGGCGCTCGACCATACCGTCTGTTTATGGATGATATGGCAAAGTACAATCTTTATGCATGCCCAGCAGGTTGCACACGTCCCGCAATAAGGGAGACGCAAAGTTCTTCCCTTGGTCGGTCAGCAGCCGTTCGGGAGATCCCTTGTCCAAGACATAGCCCTGGAGAAAGGCCCTCATGATGGCTGCTGCCGATTGGTTGGGGAGTGGCCAGGCCATAGGCCATTGAGAGAAATATTCGACCCCAACCCACAGGTACTTATTACCCCTGGGAGTGGTGGGAAATGGCCCCAGAATGTCCAGCGCTACAAATTCATTCACGTGGGACACGTGAATGGACTGTAACAGCGGGCAGGATGGTCTGGCGGGAGGTTTCCGGCGTGTGCACTGGACACAACCCTGGAGTAAATCGGCGACATTCCTTGCCATGCCCAGCCTGAAGAAAGCACCACCAATTTGTAAGTCTGCGAGTAGCCATCCCATCTCATGAGAAGGCCGTCCCGCATGGCCCCCATGACCTCTATCCCTGCTAGACTCTCTGGTTCAATGGCGCAATTTAAGGAGGGACCCGCCCTCCAATTGAAGACGCCCCCACTCAGCCAAAGTTAGGCCCAATAAAGCATCCCGCATGACCGACGCCTCGGGCACACTAGGGAAATCGACCACAGCATCGGCCGCAGTAGCAAGGGCCGGAGGCGAGCCGTCAGTTGGCAGTTTACAACGCCCTGACCCTATGAAGCACGCACATCTCCCGGCAGGCGGCAACTGTGATAGCGCGATAGGTGACCGTGAACCTGTAGTCCTGGAGGACTTCGAGCCAGCAGGATAGTTGGCCAGATGGCTGGTCAACACATAACGCGTACTGAAGCGCCACGTGGTCCGAATGCACGGTAAAATGTCTCCCATAGAGGTATGGTCTGTCCTATTGGATGAAGAAAACAATGGCCAACAGTTCTCGATGGGTGACGCAACAGCGTTGTTCTGCGGGTGATAACACCCTGCTGCCGTAGGCAACGACAGGCTCGACACCATCGACGACTTGGGACAACACCCCCCCGATTCTGGTGTTACTGGCGTCCGTGTCTAGGACGAAGGGCACGAAAAAATCTGGGTATCGCAAAGGAGGGGCATTGACCAGGGCGTCACGGAGGGAGTCAAATGTGGCTCGTTCCGCTTCTCCCCACTGAAATTTCGCGCCTTTAGCCATCAGTGCATGGAGGGGCTTTGCAATGAACGCAAATCCTGCCACGAAGCGCCGATAATAAGAGGCAAAGCCAATGAAGCTCCGCACACCCCCGACAGGAGTGGGGTTTGGCCATGAGTGGACGCAACTCGTTTTTTCTGGGTCCGTGGCAATGCCAGACTGACTAACAATGTGGCCAAGGTAACAGACAGAGTCCCGTAGGATGATGATATTTCTGGGGTTTGAATTTCAAATTCGCAGCCCGCATTTTAATGAAAATGGCTTTCGGCGGGCTAAAGATGATAACATCGTCCAAGTAGATAAGGCACGTGTCCCACTGGAGCCAACGAGGACCAGCTCCAACAGGCGCTGGAATGTCGCTGGGGCCGAGTGGGTGCCCATGGGCAGCCGGTTAAACTCAAAGAGGCCTTGTGGTGTGCGGAAGGCCGTCTTAGGCTTTGACGCCTTGTCAAGGGCAATTGCCAGAACCCTGGCAAGAGGTCCAGTGTCGAGAAATAGCGTGCACCAAACAAGGCATCAAGCAACTCGTCCATACGCGGGAGTGGGTACGCGTCGGTGACCAAAATTTTGCCATCGTGCTTTTTGATGAGAACGATGGGAGCTCCCCATGGGCTGGTGGACGGGGAGATAATGTCAGCCGCCAGCATGTCGTTAACGGCCAATCTCGACGGGACTCAACCAGAATGGGTTTTGTCGGATGGGAGCGGTGTCTCCCGTATCGATGTGGTGGCTAAGCAATTTAGTGCATCCAATGTCGAATTTGCCATGACTAAAGACATCTAAAAAATCACACAACAGCGTGTGCAATTTACCCTGTTGGGAGTCGGTTAGGTTGCTATCAGCAGAGCAAAGCGCATCAATCCACTTTTCATCGAGGTTCGAATGCAGCCATGAATGGGAAACGTCACTCACGTGACCCACCACTGATTCCCCCAGGGACACCGGTGCCGCGTGAGCGAGCACTGTCCCTTGTGGGATGATAGTCGTTCGCAACCCCGCATTCAGGACCTGGATGAAAGGTTCAGCGTCACCCGAACAAAGCATCTGCACACTGACCAGGTCCAAACCTCTTACTGCGGTGTTCGATGGTCCTAACAGAACACCCCCCGCCATAGTGTCTGAGGAAAGGTCGTGCAGGCCGTGCGCAATCGAGTGGGTGAAGGTGTGGACCGCTGCACTGGTGAGATGGCGTAAAATTCCGCCAAGGCGTCATCGTCAAGAGAAGTGGGGGGCGCTTTCAATGCTTCTTCCTCCATCCACCCCACCAACGTGCAGCTTGCGGTGAAGCGGCATTTGAATGCCTCCCAATCCCCGCCAGCAGCTGTGAATTCACGAACAAATGGGAGCCAGCGATGCAGCGCAGGAACGTTCCGCGGCGTGCCCGGCGGGTGAGAGGAAATAGCGGCCTCCCCACCATGCGTTCACGCAAAAATGGATGCCGCTCGGTCGGAGCCACCTACTGGCGCGAACTCGATGCCGGAGAGCTGTCGACAGAGAAGATCCCCCCGGAGCCACGTAGCGTCGACATCGATGCCACATGGCTCTGGGGCGATCTTCTCTGTCGACAGCTCTCCGGCATCGAGTTCGGCGACCAACTCGGCTGTGGCGCCCAGAAACTCAGCAAGGCAGGCGCTGGCCATCCGACGAGTGTCGGACGGCGATGTGTCTGTCGCCTGAGACGCACAGCGCTGTTCCGCTGGCAGTGAAGCCTCGGTGGAACCCTCCGAGGTTGCCATCCCCATGCCGCCAACTCTAAGTGAGGGGTGAACATTAACTCACCCGATGGCCGGTGGGCGAGGTAAGTGGCGGGCGTCGCTACCGGTACCAGCATCTCTGCGAGGGGCCCGATGGTGACAGCCGACGCCAGGACAGCAGCCACGGGTTTGAAGTGGGGTCGATCCAGCCCCTGTCCCAGGAACAGAATCCGCTCCCCAGAGGACCCGGAGAAAAATCCATGTGACCACGGGACAGAGACATGCAACTCTAAATATACAGGCATCGTCAGGTTCAGAAGCAGAACCCACGACTTCCTGTATACCACCATGGCCTCTCACCTCTTACAGCCTGAGGTCACTACAATTGTGGTGGCCGGCGTCCACCCCACCGCCCTAGCCGGGCAGGTGGGGCGCGATATCCGCCCCTTCCACTTCCTCCTCCACTCCCTCCTCGATCAGCCCCTGCCGGGCCCCCACCGACCAGGTGATCGGCCCCCCGCGTTAACGCCCCCTCTGAGGGACATAGCTGAATTGCTGGCTCACCGTCGCACGGGGTTATTCCACACACGCCCACGCACACCACTTGTAATGCTCACGCAGTGGCGAGCATGCGCGGCGCTCCCACTGGTGATGATACTCTACTATGCGCACGCCCCACAGTTAACACTACAGCGGCGGCATGAATACACGCACGCGCCTGCGGCCGGTTATATCCGAATCTGCGCCTGCACAAAGAATAGCACTAAAGCGGATGCACGAATATGCGCGTGCGCCTGCGGGTGGTTAAATCCTAATCCGCTCATGCACAAAGACTAGTGCTAAAGTGCATGCGCGAATATGCGCGCATGCCTGCGGGTGGTTAAATCCTAATCTGCTCACGCACAAAGACTAGCACTAAAGCAGATGCACGAATATGCGCGTGTGCCTCCGGGCAGTTAAACTCTAATTTGTTCACGCACAAAGACTAGGACTACAGCGACTGCGCAAACACGCGCGCGCCGGCGGGTGGTTATCCGCTACCCCGCACCCACACTAAGACTCGCTCTAAAACGGTAGCGCGAACACGCGTGCGCCGGCGGACAGTCACTCCATGCACACTCGAATCACAACACTGCACTGATGCTCTGTGCTAACGTTTTCATTTGTGCCACAAAACTCTGCATTGCCCGGAGGGAATATTCTGCGAGCAGAGCCTATCCTATTATTACCCAATTCTCGCGGCGTCACATGGATGCTGTGAGAGTCAGAGGGACGGAGATGAAATAGGACTTTACCTATCACTGTCTCGTAGCTGCATTCGTGAGAGGCTCGAGGAGGCAGGCAGGGAGACGGTTTGGGCGGCCAGGCGGTCAAAATGACAGAACTGACCTGAACCGTTTCGGTTCCCCTTTTTATTCCCCTTGATTTCGGCCAATCTCCTGGTGCCGGGGAACTGTAGGACTTTGGATGAAAACCCGTTGTGCAGGTGATCCCCCGCCGGGGAAACTATGTGTGTGTGCTGCATGTGTGCGTGTGCTCGGGGAGGGGGGGGGGGGTAGGGGGGAATCGTGGCGCTTGCGGAGTTGCTCCGTGGTCGTGGCACCACGTAATCCCCCGAGGTGCGAATCCCCGTCCCGGGCTGACTGGGGCACGTCGCCTGGGTCGCTCCAACCAGGTAGCGCCGCGGAGTCCATGGGACTCGCCTGGCCCTTGTTGCCAGTTTCGTGGGCGGTGGCTCAGCTGTCCGAGGCTCCTGCGGCAGTCTCCGTCTCCATTCCAGAGGCTCCTCCCACCCTCCAGCGTCCACTGGCTGGTGAACAAACTCAGGGGTGGAGGGGTTTAGGTGCCGCCGCGCCCCTCGCCTCCTTGCTGGGCCGGGATCCGCTGGGAACTGGGGCCCAGCGGGGTCCATGTATGGCATGAAGCCATCGGGTACGGGGGGCATGGGGTGCGGGGATTCTTGGGTTTTGGGGTACCCAAAGGATGGGTTCTTCCCCCACCGGGGCCGATCTTCAGGGTTTTCATTAGCGGACGTTGACCACCGTCTCTCGACGCCTCTCCCCGCTCTAGATCAGCACCATCCAGGGGGATATCTGCTGCACCATGGTCCAGGGTCCGCGCCAGTAGGTGGTCAGCTTCCCCACCTGTTTGGCTCCTACATGCGGGATATGCAGCCATACCTTAGAGCCCGCTGAGTAGAAAGGGGGGCTCCACACGGGGGCAGCCTCCCCTTGTTGGTGTAATAGATGACTCCGTCAGTCACTGCTGGTCTCCGCTTGTCTTTTATTCAGGTTCTTCTCCACACCCCACTGGTCTCCTCTTCGGACCAGCGTCGTCTCACGCGCGCCCTGCGCGCGCTCCCTCTCGCGTGCCACACACGTTCCTCCGTTAGCTCCTCTACTCACACACTCCGCACACCGCTGGCCGACGGCGTGCTGAGGTCCTTCGGCCACGTGGCCGATGGCGCGGATCTCTCTCTCACCACCCAACGTGGCTCAGATTCTTAACTTCCCCGACTGCCCCGATCTCTTCCGGGCTCCCACTTATATACATTTCCCCCACGTGACCCTGACTCCTCCCCTTCCGGATCGTCAGATCCGGCCTTCCCATACTACCCCGCTGGCTCCGCCCCCATTCACCTCGCCTCCCATTGGAGCCGAGGTGAACGGTGGCCCCTCCCACATGCCTCGCAGACCAGGCTCCGCCCCCCAATACCCTGGGCGATGTGATTGGACCAGAGCCCAGCAACAACCCCATTATGCTCGCATTACATTGGTAGGCCCGGGCACATGCCCCTCGCAGGGTCCCCATTAGGTGCTCCACGGGTTGGCTCCCTTACTCTGGTTGTGGCGGGGGAATGCCGAACAACAGATCTGCCGGAAGGCGAGACTCACGACCAAACATTATTAGGAATAAGGTCTGTCCAGTGGATGTGTGTACCGTGGTGGTGTAGACGAACAGAGCATAGGGGAGGTATTCATCCCAGTCCTGTTGATTGGCGGCCTCCATATGTTTGAGCTTTCAGGCCAAGGTCTGGTTCATGTGTTCCACCATACCATTTGCCTGGGGGTGGTATGCGGTGGTTCACCTGGCAGACATGGAACGGCCTGAGGGGCACCTGATACCGCGCTAGTTTCTGCTCCGACTGTGACAAGCAGGGCAGCCCTGTACCCAGGCGGCCACGTCTTGCGTCAGTTTGGGCCAGAGATACTGTCGACGCAGGGTCTCCTGAGTACGCCGTTCCCCATCATGGTCCCCGAGCGGGTGGTCATGCACCAGCCGTAGCAACTGGGGCCGCACCTGGGCGGGAACACAAATGCACCCCGGCTGTCCGGTTTCGGCTAGTTCCGCATCACCCCATCTTTCACACACAACCGGGAGTACAAACCACTCCAGGGTCCCTGTACGGCGATCTTCTCGTCCTGCAGGGCCGTCTCCACCGCCACCAGGTCCGGGTCCTGCTGCTGAGCCTGTCGCAGTTGCTCGTTGTCCAGGTCAGGGAACAAACAGCCAACGTCCTCTTGGATCCGATCGGGTGGGGCAGAGCATCCCCTCGGGACCCTGGGTGCGGGCTCCGGACCTGCCGGGCGGCACCCAGGGCCCCCGGCCCCCTCTGCAGGGACCTCTGTGAAACACACGGCACTCTCTCTCAATAGGGGGGGGGGGGGGTTAGTTTCAGGGCATTCCAGGGGGGCTGCTGTCTGTCGGCAGCGCCCTCCCTTGAAACGGGCAGTTTCTCACGAGATGCCCCCGTCGGTCGCATAGATAGCATGCCCGGGGAAGGGTGTTGGCTCTGTAGGAGGCCCCTTGCCCACTCCCTCTCCCCTCCCGATGCGCATTTGTCCGAACTCTGCCTCTAATTGAGACACCCACCCAGTTAGACCCCCTACCATGGAGCGTAGTCCTCCCACCTCGGACTGGACCACCTCCACTGTGGACTGCAGCTTGTTCATATTTCCGTGTACTCAGGTCACCTCCCCGCGTACTTGGGTCACCTGCTCGCTTACTTTGCTTCACGTTACCTCCCCGCGTACTTGGGTCACCTCCCCGTGTAAATGGGTCACATGGCCTGCTATATCTTCTATGCCAGTCTGTATCCCTGCTTCCCATCCCGGAGTTGTTTCATTGGCTTCCGGAGGCTCCCTCGCCCCCCCCTCACCAATATTTAGCTGCTGCTGCTGCTGCTGCAGCACCTGCACGTCTGGGGCACGTCTGGGAAGCGAACGCGGAGCCTAATTAGGCTGGTTGTAAACAGTATCGCAATAAACTGTGGATTAACTTTAGCAAGTTGTGCGATCTCCGTGGGTGGTTATAGCTTACGGCAGTGGTTTTTAACCTCCTGGCGTGCACGCATCCTTAGGGGTGCAAAACATGACTGATTTTTTTAAAGAAAGTAAAATAATCGAAAACACAAATTAAGCACGGACACGTAAGTGCAACTACTTTGTTTAATCAAATCTATGTATTTATTAACATTATACATCTGTTTTAATATTGAGAACCAACGGGGTGCAAGTTTGCAGTAAAGGCTAAGAACCACTAGCTTAGGGGGAACATAGGCGCGGTTGGAACAAGGCACCTTGTCAGATTAAACACCCCTCCCTGGTGTCCTAGGGCTTAGTGGGTGCGGCATGAGCGGTCGCATTGTGGGAAGCGAACGCGGTGCCTCGCCCGCCAACCTTGTGGAGTGCGCCCGTTTGTAGCCTCCCGTTGTGTAGACTGCAGCGGCTTCTCAACCTTTTGTTGGCTACTGTACCCTACCCCCTTGTTGAATTTTGTTTCAAACGAATACCCCCCTAGCTTGACCCAACATGGTTTTCTGAGAAATAAATGTATGAGTAATGAACATCGATATTGTAACCAATTGTCCATTTTGTGAGGTATCCTGACTAGCAGGTAACTGCAAGCGAATACAAACAAAATCAATGGATGCTCCGCATGCGTGGTGTAATTTGTTCCCGCTCGCTTGTTATTCTTGGAAACCCGCATTGTTTACGATGAATCAGTTTAGAAAGGTATTTTATATCATTCTAGATTACCATATGGATTTACATTTTATCGTAGTTATATTATATTGGCAGATTTAGATTTAAGGGATGTCAGGAGAAGGATTCCTGCCATGGAGTGGGAACAGTGGAAGAGGGAGGAGCAGGCGAGGAGATATTAGAGAGATAACTTGGGGGAAAGAGGGGAGAACTGGCGGGAAACGGACAGAGAAGGCTGGGGACGAGTGTGAACTGGGGGAAGCAATAAAGGACGATTCCCCTGCAACCTTGTGTCGTCTCTCCTTTACATCTCGTGGCAGCGGTGGGATCGAGTCTGGCTACAAGGAAGAACCTCCACGGAAAAGAGCCAACAGAAGAGGAAGCAGGGACTGGGGACCCCCCACGTCCAGGGCAACAAGGGGGCCTGCTACTGAGAGCAGCAGCAGGGGGCCCGGATCCCATGAAGGACCCCATGAAGAATTACATGGCCCGTTTGGAGACGGCGCTCCAGGAGCTACTGTGTCGGCTCCCTATGGGGGGCCTGCCGGCGCCGGGACCCACTCTCCCACTCGTACTACGGGAGGAGGCACCACAGGACCCGGCGGCCGACCAGCCAGCTGGGCAGGAGCCACAACCATCCCCGTCGCGCCAGTCGCCGCCATCATCACCCCTACCCGGGCCAAGGTCGCCGGCCACCACTCACTGACCTGCAGGGGGTTATGTGCCCTGTGTTCGCTTGTCACCTAACGCGCCCCATGTGAGGCCTGACGGAGAGGTTGGAGAGATGGCAGCACGGGACAAGGCAAAACCAGCGCCGCCGAACCTGGGACTGCGACGAGAGGGCCTCCGACGGAGGTAGCCACTGCAGTCATCTGCAGCCTGTGGATGTCCGGGCTGTTACGGGGCACTTGCTGGAGACCCGGGCAGACCGTTCATATGATGTTGTTGTGTTATATGAATTGCATGGTTTCTTGGGGGTTAAGGGCTGTTGTCACTGAGTGGGGGGGGGGGGGGTGGAGCTCATGGAGAAACTGAAATAGTCGATGGGGTAGGCAGAACCGAGGATTTTTTTTCTTTCCGGGGGGGGGAGATGTCAGGGATGTCAGGGGAAGGAGGGGGACAGTAGAATGGGAACAGTGGAAGGGGGAGGAGCATGCGAGGAGATATAAGAGAGAGAACTGGCAGGAAAGAGGGAAGAACTGGCGGGAAACAGACAGAGAAGGCTGGGGTAGAGTGTGGACTAGGGGAAGCACTAAAGGACAAACCCCCTTCAACCTTGTGTAGTAAGTATTCAGGAGGCTTGACGACGGGATCGGAGGCACACTTATTTATTAACACCAACTTGTGTACAGTAGCGGGTACACACAGTACTTAAGGGGTTAACGTCCCCTTTACTCGGCTAACAGGGAGACACAACATCTAACCCCGCTAACCTAAGCCCAAGTCCTCCACTACGGAGCTAAGGGAGGCTACCTATCCCAGCCCTGGTCAAGCTGGGATCCCGGCACCCTGAGTCTGGGCTCTCGGGGCCACGCCACCGGCTTGCCCTGGTCGGCCCTGACAAGGACAGCGAGCCAGGGGAGCTCCGGGGCCTATGCTAGCTGGTCTTCGGTCTTCGCTGGTTAAAGCTGATACCCCGACCTCGAGCCCTCCGGCTCACCACCTTTTATAGTACTCGGCCCCCGGGAGGGGCCCGTGGGGGATGCAGGTGCGGACGTCGGTGTGAGCACCTCCTCTGTGTACGGCCCTAACCACGCCCCCTGTGTTTGTTAGCCATCCGCGCCCATACACAATTACACCTCTACATCACCCCCCCCTGTACAGCTCGCAGCCGTCCCCGGCTGCAACAAAAACAGAATAAAGGTGCATCCCTCCCCAAAACCGTGTGTGCCTCGCGTAATTTTAACAAGAACAATGACAACCATAACAACAACAACAGGAAACAGGTAGAAGACGAAAGAGAGAAATAAAATAACCCGGCGCACCCCCCCGAATAAATACCCCATTCCGCAAAACCAACATATATATACACGCGCCCCGGGCGCCTCCCCCCCTCGTCCGCAAAGGCTCCCCAACGGCCGACCTCACAATAGTCTGCGCGTTTTGGCGCGCGTTCTCGTGGCGGGCCCGTCACAAGGGCCCGTCCCGGCATGCTCAGTGGCGGTTGTTGACGGTCCGGGTGCGAGAGAGTCTGGTTTCGCTGCCGAGTGACCCCCGACCCCCCCAAGGGGGGTTGGCGGTCGTGGACCCGTCACTCCAGTTGCACCTGGAGATGGAACAGTTGATGTCAGGTTAGGCGAGAGCAGCGACGTCGGGGAGTCGGCGGACCCCTCACACGTTTGGCCATGCGTGTGTGTGTGCGAACCACGGGGCGGCGCAATGAACGGTTTCAACCTTGAGGGGTGCACGTACCACCGACGCCTGCCCCATTTGACGCGTACACATTGCGGCCGCAAGACCTGTACGACCTCCATGGGCCCCTGCCACGGCCGTACCAACTTTGACGAGGTCGCCAGCGGCACCTGGGGGCAGTGCAACCATGCCCTGTCCCCTGGTTTCCATTTGAACACATGTGCCTGCCCCAGCCAAAGCCTCTCGTTCGCCTTCTGGCGGAGTTCAGAATTTTGCACGGCCGCTTCCCGCGCCTCAGATAATTTGCCGATGTTAAATTTAACGTGTTCGGACAATGTAGACTTCGCCCGAGGCGCCGAGAGCTTCAGCTGGGTCGTCACAGGGGGGTTAGCCTCGCGGCCATACATTAAAAAGAAAGGGGAAAATCCGGTGGCCGCATGGGGAGCCATCCTGTAGGCTTGCAACACACCGGCAATGCGAAGGTCCCAATCTGTCTGGGATTCCGATACCTGCTGGGACAGCATGGACATGATGGTCCGATGCAGCCGTTCCACCATCCCATCAGTTTGTGGGTGATACGAGGAGGTCCGAATTTTCTCCGTACCCAAGAGGTCGCACACCTCGCGGAGGAGTTTCCCCGAAAAATTCTTACCCTGATCAGTCAGCAGCCGTTCCGGAGCACCCTTGTCAAGGACATAGCCCTGGACAAAGGCCTCCGCGACGGCTGCTGCTGACTGGTTGGCCAGGGGCCAGGCCATTGGCCATCTCGTGAAGTATTCGACCCCTGTCAATAAATACCTATTTCCCCTGGGTGAAGCGGGAAATGGCCCGAGAATATCTAGAGCAATGAGCTCGTTAACCCGGGAAACCTTTATGGACTGCAGCGGAGGGTTGGACCCCCTTGCTGGTGGCTTCTGCTGCGCGCATTGCGTGCATGACCCCAGGAGATCCCCCACGTCCTTTGCCATGCCCGGCCAGAAGAAATCGAGCTGGAGTGTGGCAAAGGTCTTGTGAACCCCCAAGTGCAGGAGCCGCTCATGAGCAGCCCATACCACCTTACCCCTTAATGCTGCAGGCACCACGAGCCGTTGGCGACGGGATTTTCCGTCCCAGTGCATTAAAAGACCCTGGAACAACCCCCACGAGTCAACGTTCGCCACCCCCTGACCAACCCCCCCAGTGCGACGGCGCAGAGCGAGGAGGGAGGTGTCCTCCATTTGGAGGCGTCCCCACTCCGCGACCGACAACCCCAGCAACGAATCCCTCCCTTCTTGCTCGATAGGACCCGAAGCCGAAGGCGCATTGGCGGCGGCCACGAGGACCGAATCGGTGGTGACGTTCGGGGGCCTACAACGCCCCGAACCCAAGAGGCAAGCGCACTCCGAAGTGGGTGGCAACCGCAACAGGGCATCAGCGTTCGTGTGGCGGACGCCCTTACGATATGTGGTGACAAAGTCGTAGTCTTGGAGAATCTCCAACCATCGAGACAACTGGCCCGATGGTTGTTGAACCCGCAGGGCGTACTGTAGAGCCGCATGATCTGTACGGACGGTGAAACGCCGACCGTACAGATACGGGCGGTACTGCTGAATGAAATAAACAATTGCCAATAATTCCCGACGGGTAACGCAGTACCGTTGTTCCGCTGGAGACAGTACCCGACTACCGTAAGCCACCACATGCTCTACGCCCCCAATGAGCTGGGACAGCACGCCCCCAATGCCCGTGTTACTTGCGTCTGTATCGAGCAAGAAGGGTTGTGAGAAATCAGGGTAATTCAACGGCGGAGCCCCCACCAGGGCATTCCGGAGGGCGCGAAAAGCAGCCTCCTCCTCCGGCCCCCAATGAAACCTGACTCCCTTGGACGTCAAGGCATGCAATGGTTTCGCGATCGTAGCGAAGTCAGCCACAAACCGTTGGTAGTACGACGCGAACCCAATGAAACTCCTGACCTCTCCCACCGAGGTGGGAGTCGGCCAAGAGCTAACGCATTCCATTTTGGCGAGATCAGTGGATATCCCCGAGCGCCCAACAATGTGACCCAAATACCGCACCAATTCGCGGAGCAAATGGCACTTCTGCGGTTTAAATTTCAAATTGGCAGCCCGCATTTTGAGAAAAACAGCACGCAACCTCTGGAGGTGTTCCTCGAAGGATTTGCTAAAAACAATGACATCGTCCAAGTAAATTAAACACGAATCCCATTGCAAGCCTGCCAAGACCAGTTCCATTAACCGCTGAAAAGTTGCCGGCGCAGAATGTAAGCCCATCGGCAAGCGGTTAAATTGGAAGAGACCTTGCGGTGTACGAAAAGCAGTCTTAGGTTTTGATTCGTCATCCAGAGGAAGCTGCCAGAATCCAGAAAGTAAATCGAGGGTGGAAAAGAATCGCGCCCCCGCCAAGGCATCGAGCGACTCATCCATTCGAGGAAGCGGGTATGCATCTGCCACAGAAATTTTGTTCAATCGCCGAAAGTCGACACAAAACCGCAGTGAGCCGTCGTGTTTTTTCACCAAAACGATCGGCGCGCCCCACGGGCTGTTGGAAGGGGAAATGATATCGGCGGCTAGCATGTCATCAACGGCCGATTTGACATGATCCTTTTCGGCGGGACTCAGCCGAAAGGGATTTTGGCGGATTGGCGCGCTGTCACCCGTGTCAATATGGTGTCGCAGCAATTTAGTACAACCAATATCAAATTTGTGTTGACTAAAAACGTCGGCAAATTCTTTCAGGAGAACTCGCAGCTGCGCACGCTGCGAGTCGGACAGGTCCACTGATCCCGCGCAAAGTGCATCCAGCCATCCGTCATCACAGTCCAAATGCGGTCGCGACGGAGGATCGGTGGTTACCTGACCCACGAGTGGTTCCTCATAGGGTGCCGGCGTTGCGTGTGCAAGCACGGTCCCTTGAGGAATCACGGCCGTTCGCAATCCTACATTAAGGACTGCAATGAAGGGGTCCCCATCCCCTTTCACCATGGTCTGAGCCGCTAGCAAATCGGGGCCATTGACTCCGGCCCGAGATGGTCCCAACAAGACCCCCCGATCCGCAACCCCCTCAGCAAACGGCCAACGCAACCTAAGAGGGACGAGCATCTGAGCCCCCGGGGGTACGCGCACAGTTTTTGCTACGAGCGCCTGCACGGTTGCAAAAGCCCGACGCCCCGTGGCGGGGGAAGACAAAAACGTTACGCGTCGACCCGACGGGAGCTCGATGCACCCCTGGTCAATCAAGATACGAATGGGCATTTTGGCCAAGAAATCCGTCCCCAACAGGCACGGAACCGCCAGTGAGGAGGAAACCAAAACAGGGCCGGATAATTTAATGTCTCCAATGCAAATTTTGGCGCGGATTTGGCCAATGATGCCTAGCGAGCCCCCGTTAGCTGCATAGCATGGCACGTCAATGGGGAGCAAGGGACGACTTTGAACGGGAAGAATGTTATAGATCAAATCAGATATAATGGTCGCCGACGCTCCTGTGTCAATTAAAATCCGCACCTCTACCCCATCAATATGACCGACCACAACCGACGATCCCGCCGACGCTGCAACGACACGATGGGCGAGCTCCGACCACTGACCCGGTTGGAGTGCTCGCTGCATTTCAGAATAATCGGGCGCAACTGCCGTTGATTTGCGAGCCCTGTTCGGTTGAGCGCGTGAGTGTGTGTCGGATGTGTGCATGGGCCAAACGTGTGAGGTGCCACGACTCGCCGTATTTCTCTGCTGGAGCTTGGGTGGAGACGGCGCGGCGTCCTGACGAGGTGTCGCCCCGCGCTGGCGGGGAGCCCGGCACCCTGAAGCAACTTGGCCTTGAAGGCCACAGTTGTAGCAGCGTGTGAGCGCCCGAGATGGCCTGGGCTGCTCCTGGCGGCTCGGTCCATTCCGAGCCTGTGGTGCCGCCGATCTCCATTCCCCCCGCCGCTCCACCCCGCAGACCTCCTCCGATGGGAGGGTGGTGGCCGCCATGGCATGGCCGGCCACCCCCTTGGCGGCCTTGCGACGTAGGGACCGCAAGCCCCCGTGGATGTGGCGCGCGACCAGCAAGGACGACATCTCTGCGTCGTCTTGAACCAAGACGGCGACGTCCAGCTCATCCGCGAGTAGCAGCAGCTTTTCAGCCACCATAGCGTCCACTCCCTCCTCGTCCATCCGCGGGAAAGCTGCCTTCGCCAGGGCCAGGAGAGCCGTCCGGAAGGCCAGGAGCGATTCGTTGGCGCCCCGATGCCGATCGTGGGATAGCTGCCTGCAGTCCGAAGGCGGGCCATAGACAGCTGACAGCAGCTGCAGCGCCAAGTGCAGCGTGGCGCGCTTTTCCTTAGGCGCCGAGGTGAGAGTAGCCAGGGCGTCGTTGTCCAGCATCGCCGGCAGCGCGCGTAGTGCTTCGGCGTCCGTCCAGTTCGCCATCTCTTGATGAGCGATGAACCGCCTTTTGAAGCCGCCCCAGTCTCCGTCCGCGCCCACGAATTCTTTGAGAGGCGGCAGTCGCTGCTGTAACGCGACGTCCGTGGCTGCGGATCGCGCTCCGTCGTTCCCAGCAGATGTTACAGTGTGGGCGGGCTGCGAGCATGGCATCGCCGGTCGCTCTGTTGTTGACGCGCTGGCTGGTGTTGATGATGTCACGGCTCGTGCTTGGCCCTCAGCAGTCACCTGACGTGGGCCGGCCCCGCCCTCTGCCCGCACTGTAGTGACGGCGGGAAATTTAACCGCGAGCCGCGTCGGGGTGGCGGGAACTGTCGCCGCGCGTTGGCTGCTGTCGTCGTCCCGCGCAGCCCCTCCAGCCCCCAGCCGCGTGATCTCTTCCAACGCGGCGGCCGCAGCGTAGAGCAGCTCCGCCAGGCGGGAGTGAGCCAGCCGAAGTCCCTCGGCCGACGCATCCCCCCCTTCCTGTCATAGCAGCGTGGGTGTACTCGGCCCCGACTGCTCCGATCCGACCTCGGCCATCTCTGGTGGCGATTCGGCCGCGGTGTCCTTCATCTCCAACTCCCTGGTACGTGTCGTCCCTCGTGTGTCCATCGTTGAACGTTTTACTTCTGACACCAGATGTAGTAAGTATTCAGGAGGCTTGACGACGGGATCGGAGGCACACTTATTTATTAACACCAACTTGTGTACAGTAGCGGGTACACACAGTACTTAAGGGGTTAACGTCCCCTTTACTCGGCTAACAGGGAGACACAACATCTAACCCCGCTAACCTAAGCCCAAGTCCTCCACTACGGAGCTAAGGGAGGCTACCTATCCCAGCCCTGGTCAAGCTGGGATCCCGGCACCCTGAGTCTGGGCTCTCGGGGCCACGCCACCGGCTTGCCCTGGTCAGCCCTGACAAGGACAGCGAGCCAGGGGAGCTCCGGGGCCTATGCTAGCTGGTCTTCGGTTTTCGCTGGTTAAAGCTGATACCCCGACCTCGAGCCCTCCGGCTCACCACCTTTTATAGTACTCGGCCCCCGGGAGGGGCCCGTGGGGGATGCAGGTGCGGACGTCGGTGTGAGCACCTCCTCTGTGTACGGCCCTAACCACGCCCCCTGTGTTTGTTAGCCATCTGCGCCCATACACAGTTACACCTCTACACTTGTATCAGCCCTCCTTTACACATACATGATTATTCACCAATGACTCTCATGTATAAATCACGTCACCCGTACCCCCTGGGACATTGCCACGTAACCCCAGGGGTCCGCGTACCCCCGGTTGAGAACCACTAGTGTAGTATACAGTGCAGTGTGTAGTAGTGTAGTGTATAGTGTAGAATATAAGGTAGTGTGTAGTAGTGTAGTATATAGTGTAGTGTGTAGTAATGCAGTGTATAGTGTAGTGTGTAGTAGTGCAGTGTATAGTGTAGTGTGTAGTAGTGCAGTGTATAGTGTAGTGTGTAGTATTGCAGTGTATAGTGTAGTGTGTAGTAGTGCAGTGTATAGTGTAGTGTGTAGTAGTGCAGTGTATAGTGTAGTGTGTAGTAGTGCAGTGTATAGTGTAGTATGTCTACAATGACTCATGTATGCTAAAAATGCACACATGTGTAGTGTACTCATTCACAGACACTAGTAGGAGGTACACTCCCTCGTTCATTATAGCCTTCACAGCCTTTAGGGGATAACCACCCACTGGATCGGGACAGTCAACATGCTGACAGACCCACAGCTTTAAGAGGGTGAAGATCACAATGACGACGGCACGACGAGTACCACTCCAGATCGCAGCAGCCCCGAATGTGAGTCGGAGCTCGCCTTATATCCTGAACAGCATGGCCAGGCCCCGCCCTCGGCCCTGCACCCCTCAGGATCCCCAAGATTGCTCCATGCCTTGCCCACAGGTGCAACTGGTAGAATGGGCTGTTACCCCTAATTATATTGTTTACCAATCTCCCAGCAGCACGCACTCCAGTGACTCATTCCACGTAACTATATTACGCCCCCGCACCCCGCACCCCCCCCCCCCCCCCCGTGAAAAAACCTCAGGCTGACCCCCATACATCACACGGCGGGATGATGAACACCACAATATCCACGCAACACTTAGCAATGCATGGCAACAATCCAGCCCTCAAAATAACAGCAATCCAACGACGAGTAGGGGCGGTCATCTGAACCGAACCATCTTGGTTCGGGTCCTTGTCACTGGTCCATCATATGGACCCAGCACGTGTCCCCCAGGGATCCTGGGGGTGACTCGCAGCTGGCCCAACGGGTGCGGTCTCCCCCGGGACGAAGATAGAGAGGAAGAAGCAGGTGGCGGTTGTACCGTCTACCCCTGTCTGCCTGTGGACGGCACCACCTGGCGGTTCCATGGGCGTCACGCCCTGGGATCCTGCGGATGGAGGAACATAATCTCGCAGAGGTGCAATCTCTGTAAATGTGCATCCGTCCCCGTCGGACACATCACACACCCGGCCATCAGATGGTGGAGATGAATTTCCCTCATAAGGTGAAAAATATGGTTACAGTCGTGACGGGTGCACATACCAACGCCTCCGACCAACCTGGATCCGTACACACTGCAGCCTTCTAACCTCAATTACCTCTGTAATAAAGGACTCTTTCACTGTGTCTGTCTCCGTTGTCCTTTATTTGGGTTCTTACAACTTTGCCCCACACGGCCCTCGCTCAGAGCCTTCCGCTTGGCAGGTTGAAAGCTGCCGTCGCTCACGTAGCCTTTTCTCCCTGGTCCTGATGCAGCTCCGCTGCTGGCTTCCCTCTTAGCCTCTCCGCCTTTGTGCAGTCTCCCAGCTGCTCTCTCTGCAGCCCCACCGCTGCTCTCCGTCTCCCCCCCGTTCCCGGACACCGCTGGCCAACGGTGCCGAGTCCCGTCCTGTGGCGATCGCGCCACTCTCCACTCTCTGCCTTGCGTGGCCTCCTCCCGTCTTTATTCTTACACTCTCCTCTCGTCTCTTCCGGTTACCGCCCTTAAGAGCTTTCCCCTCTCCCCTACGTGACCTAACCCCTCCCCCCGTTACGTCATATCCGCGAGGCCGTTTACGCCCGCATTACACCACCCTCCCCCGTGGAGAAAATTCCAGCCGTCCTCGGCTGAACAACAACAACAAGTAATGCGAGCGACCACCAACCATCAGACATGCAAGGACAACGAAGCATACAATAAATATAACAACAACAACGAGAACAAGAACAGCATAAATCAACGAAAAGCAAGGGACTTCGACCGCGTGCGGGTCGCCGGCCCGTCCCGGGCGGGCGGCGGCCCCCCTGCAGACCGAGAACGCGACGGGGTTTTAGGAGCGACAGGATCAAGACTGCCTGTCGCTATTGGAGGCCCGCCAACGCCACGGTCCCATTTCCCCGAAGGACCAGAGTCCGGGGTGTCCCGCAATCGTGTCTGCGGCGGGGTCGGAAGGGCGGTGGGGCTCGGCGTCTCCGCAGCCGTGGTAGGCCCACCCCGAGCAGAGTCCCCTGTCTCCTGCAGTGTCACGGCCGGCTTGTTTGTAAAAGGCACGACAGGCGCTCTTGCAGGGTCAACAGGCACAGGCAAGGGTGCGTCGGCAGCAACAGACACCAGCAAGGCAACATCAGGAGATGACGCATCCGTTCGAGGGGCCACGCATGGTTTCAAGCGAGACGTGTGGACGTACCAACGCCGAGATCCGAACCGAACGCGTGCAGACTGTGGGTTGGGAACCTCGATGAGCTGAACAGGCCCTTGCCATGGTTTATGTAATTTAGGAGAGGTCCCTGGCCGCACCTTTGGGCAATGCAGCCAGGCCATGTCCCCCACCTTCCAGGGGCACTTCCCCTTAGAGCGTCGAGCGCACCGCTCGTTCCGGGCCTGGGCTTTGGCCGTAGCCATGCGGGCCCCTTTCCGCGCCTCAGTGACGCGGCGAACGGTGTCCTGAATATAATCAGGAAGAGGATTAATAGGTCCCCTCGCTCCTGTTCCCAACTGCACATCCATCGGCGGCACGTTTTCGCGACCGTACATAAGAAAAAACGGCGAATATCCAGTAGACGCATGCGGCGTCATCCGGTATGCCGAGAGTACCCCAGGGATATGCAAATCCCAATCCGCTTGTTTTTCATTCACCGTGTGACACAGCATGGCGGAC
Organism: Lampetra fluviatilis; assembly: GCF_964198595.1. Taxonomy (NCBI): domain Eukaryota; kingdom Metazoa; phylum Chordata; class Hyperoartia; order Petromyzontiformes; family Petromyzontidae; genus Lampetra; species Lampetra fluviatilis. The sequence continues at coordinate 447,725 of NC_136295.1, read as the reverse complement.
AGAGTCCGATTCAGCCGTTTAACCATACCATCCGTCTGCGGGTGGTAGGGAGATGTCCGGATCTTTTTAGTTCCCAGAGCCGCGCACACTTCCACCAACAACTTGGAAGAAATATTCCGGCCCTGATCCGTGAGGAGCCTCTCCGGCGCCCCCTTGTCCATAACGTACCCGAATAGAAAGGCGTCCGTAATGCACCACAACGTGTCCAAGATGGCGGCCCCCCACCACGGAGGGCGCAAGATGGCGGCTTCCCTCCGTTCTTCCCCTGCCACGCCCAAGATGGCGTCTTCGTGCCGCGTGGCAGATGGCGCTGGCAGCTCAGGCAAGACCGAGGCCTGCGGATCACCCCCGGGCCTCCCCGACGCCGTCGCCGGCGTGACGAGGTCGCACAGTTGCGCCAGCACGGTTTTCAAGGTCTCCAACTGCGCCGCCATCTGCCTCCATCGTAAGGCAGCGTCCTCCGGCGCGGACGGGTCCACTGACGCGGCGACATCTTGAACTCCCGGACCCGTACTCGTTCCCGCTCGGATCTCTTCCTCCATCGCAGGCAGGTCCGCCGCCTGAGGAAGGTCGTCATCGTCGGATGATGTAGCAGACGATGGTGCAGGAATATTCTTTCTTCTGAGCTGTTTTGACATGCCGTTTCACTTCTGACACCAGTGTAATAAAGGACTCTTTCACTGTCTGTCTCCGTTGTCCTTTATTTGGGTTCTTACAACTTTGCCCCACACGGCCCTCGCTCAGAACCTTCCGCTTGGCAGCTTGACAGCTGCCGTCGCTCACGTAGCCTTTTCTCCCTGGTCCCGATGCAGCTCCGCTGCTGGCTTCCCTCTTAGCCTCTCCGCCTTTGTGCAGTCTCTCAACTGCTCTCTCTGCAGCCCCACCGCTGCTCTCCGTCTCCCCCCGTGCCCGGACACCGCTGGCCAACGGTGCCGAGTCCCGTCCTGTGGCGATCGCGCCACTCTCCACTCTCTGCCCTGTGTGGCCTCCTCCCGTCTTTATTTTTACACTCTCCTCCCGTCTCTTCCGGTTACCGCCCTTAAGAGCTTTCCCCTCTCCCCCACGTGACCTAACCCCTCCCCCCATTACGTCATATCCGCGAGGCCGTTTACGCCCGCATTACACCTCCACTGGGTCCTGCCATGGCCTGTGTAATTTAGAGGGGCAATGCAGCCATGCCCTCTCCCCAGGTTTCCACGATTTCCCCGATTCCTTAAGCCCGGCCTCATTTGCAGCCTGCCATTTGGCCAAATTTTTCCGGGACGCCTCCCGTGCTTCCGTCAACCGCTTTAGGGTGAGGCTCATCAGTCCCGGCACAGAGACTCTCTTTTTGCTTGACTAAATATTTGACTGGGCTTCCATGGGGGGGTTGCATTCTTTCCCGTCCATAAAAAAAACGGGGAGAATCCGATAGAGGCATGAGGAGCCACCCTATAGGCCGCAAGAACGTGTAGGTCCCAATCGGACTGTGCCTCGTTGACTTGTTGGCACAACATGGACGTAAGTGTCCTATATAAACGCTCTACCATCCCGTCATTCTGGGGATGGTAGGGCGAGGTTTGAATTTTCTTCGTACCCAACAAATTACATACCTCTTGCAATAATTTTAAAGAAAAATTCCAGCCCTGGTTCATAAGGAGACGTTCCGGAGCCCCTTTATCTAATTCATAACCTTGCAGGAACGCGTCCATAGTGGACACCGCTGACTGATCCGGTAGGGGCCATGCCACCGGCCACCGTGACAGGTACTCCAACTCTACCAACAAGAATTTATTTCCATTTAAAGCTTTTGTGACTGCAGGGATTCATCTTCTTGGTTCTTTCGGTAAAGTCACGTAGAAGGGAAATAATACAATAATAAAAATAAAACATAATAAAAAGAATGAAACACCACCACCAAGCTTGGAGTGTATATTTAAGCTTAAATATACGCTCCAAGCTTGGTGGTGTTTCATTCTTCACCTGAGGACGGGTGCTTGCGTTATGGCCGAAACGTCGTGAGAATTATTTTATTATGTTTTATTTTTATTATTTTATTATTTCCCTTCTACGTGACTTTACCGAAAGAACCAAGAAGAAGAATGTATTTCCCCTCGGAGTGGTAGGAAATGGCCCGAGGATGTTGAGGGCCACGAGCTCGTTTACACGGTACACCCCAATGGACTGCAGCGGTGGTCGGGTCAGTCTCAGTGGGGGCTTCCGGCGGGCACATTCTACACAACCCTTGAGCATGTTGTGAACGTTCTCTGCCATCCCGGGCCAAAATAAGTCCCGCTTTAACGTAGCCAACGTTTTCTGCACCCCGAGGTGCATCAATCGTACATGGGCAGCTCTTGCCACTTTACCCCGCAGAGCAGTTGGCACCACAATACAGTACCCACTGTACCTCCGTATCCCAGCACATAAGTATCCCATCTCAGAGGACCACGGCTAACATACCCCCTGGGCCCTTCCTATCGCTTGGTGCATCAACACGGCGCTGCAACTTTAATACTAATAATGAAATTCATAACGCTCGCAAATTTGCGGAGGTAACGGCCGCAACTCAGAGGCGCGGAGCCTAGCTCAGAGTCGCTCGAAAGCATGGTTATAGAGGTGAGTTTATACGTGTATCTTGAAGGAGGCAATTGAGGTGATGCTGCGAATGTGCAGAGGGATAGCGTTCCAGACTGTTGGGGCTGCCACCAAGAAGCGGCGCATAGACATGACCATCCTGGATCTTGATATCAATAGGAGGTCGTGAATCGTGCTGTGCAGGCATCTGCCGTGTGCTGAGCTGCAAGTTGTCAATAATGAAGAAAGGTAGGCAGATGTGAAGGCATGGTGGCAGAGGCAGGCGATCTTGTATATGACCCTACTGGCGATGGGTAGCCAGTTGAGGGAACGGAGACAGGCAAGTGAGTCGAGATGGGGATGAGTGTGGCCAATGACGACGTGTGCTAGGTTTTTTGTAGTCTTTGAAGTTTAAATTTCGATTTAATGCTTTCGTGACTGCAGGGATTCATCTTCTTGGTTCTTTCGGTAAAGTCACGTAGAATGGAAATAATAAAATAATAAAAATAAAACATAATAAAATAATTCTCACGACGTTTCGGCCACAACGCAAGCAGCTGTCCTCAGGTGGAGAACAGGTCTGTCGAGAAGACAGAGTCTGAATGACACACCCCAGGCTTGGAGCGTATATTTAAGCTGGGATGGAGGGGGAAGAGCGCCTTGACAAAATAATTTGCATATCCAGAGGAATTTAGCATATTTATGGGAAATGCAGATATGCGATTAGTACTACTTGTGAAATGCGTAGGAGGTTTGGTGGGGGGTTTAAAGTCATATTATGCTCGTGCATTATGCAGGATTAGCAGCATCAAAGGGAGGGGATAGGGGTAGCATTAATAAAGGTAAGGAATGTTAATAGTATGTAGCTGCAGTAACTAAACCACCACGTAAACAACTAAAGTATAAACTACATAGTATCATCAGTATACTAAATATACTCTCCAATAAGCTGAGCTACTAACAGTAAGTAATATATTACAATTCTATGTCGCAAAAAATATAATATGCTTCCATTCTAGATTTGAAACTTTCGTGACTGCAAGGAATCATCTTCTTAGGTTTTTTCGGTAAAGTCACGTAGAAAGTAAAATAAAATAAAAACAAAAATCACGACGTTTCGGAGGCAACACAAGTCTCCGTCATCAGGTGGGACCGTCACAGCCAGATTAGCTGTATCAAGTGAGGCAATGATTCAAGATGTAATCCCTTAAAAGCATGTTGAGGGGGGAGGGAGAGGGAGGGGGGAGCTCATCAGACTATGGTAGCCAATGAAAGGAACGTATCGGGAGGGAGGGGGGGGCGAGGCCAAAAGGGTGGGCGATGGACGTGGAAGCGCTTGTGCGCAAGCGGCCAATTACTGCACACGCCAACACAATGGAGCGATTGCGCGCAAGCGGCCAGCCACTGCACCCGCCAACACAATGGGTAGAGAGGAGGAGGGGAGGTCTAATACACATGATAGACAAAAGAACGAAAATGATGATGGGTACAAACTTAGGGGGAGCTCATCAGACTATGGTAGCCAATGAATGGAACGTATCGAGAGGGAGGGGGGGGGCGGGGGGGGGCGAGGCCAAAAGGGTGGGCGACGGACGTGGAAGCGATTGTGCGCAAGCGGCCAATTACTGCACACGCCAACTCAATAGAGAGAGAGGGGGAGGGGGGGTCTGATACACATGATAGACAAAAGAACGAAAATGCCCATGTTTATACCAATGCTGGCTGAACAATGAAGAGAGTACTGTTAAAATAAATGGGGATGTTAACACTCGGTAAAGTACAGTAAAATAGTGCCTGTCAGATAAGATGGTCCAAAAAATTTTTGTGATTAAGTCTTTTTTGCGTGGTTGATAACATATTTCCAATGATTACTAAGTTTGTACCCATCATCACGGTTGAAATTATGTCTGTGTTTGTATATTTGTATGGCTTCGTGTACAAACCTTTGATGGTAGCCGGGAGGTTTGCAGAGAACTTTGGTCTCGGAAAAGACAATTTCATGAGAGCCCACCGAGTTGTAGCAATGATCAGCCACGGCAGAAGAATCAGTTCTGCCGTGTTTCAGATCTGACTTGTGCTCGCGGACACGATCAGAAACATGACGTTTCGTTTCTCCAATGTAGCAATCACCACAAATGCAACTCAGTTTGTAGACTCCAGGATACTGTAAGTCAGGAACGACATCCTTCACAGATGGAATCAGATCACGGATTTTATGCACTGTACTGAATCGGACTTGGATCTTATGTTTGTTTAGAATTTTGGAGATCTTTTTGGTCACGCCAGCTATGTATGGTAACGTGATGGTTTTGGTCGGAGTTTCATGTGGCTGTTTCTGTGTGGTGGGAGAGACAGCTTGGCGGATAGTACGGTCAGAGTATCCGTTCATCCTGAGGGCCCGATGTACATGTCTTAATTCACCGGTCAGGTGGTGATTGTCAGAAATGCCATGTGCTCTGTGGTATAGCGTTTTGATGAGAGAGTTCTTTTGAGATGGGTGGTGGTGGGAATCCGGTTTCAAGTAGGAGTCTGTGTGGGTGGCTTTTCTGTAGACAGAATGTCCCAAGGAACCGTCAGGACTCCTCTCAAACAGAATATCCAAGAATGGTAGTTTACCGTCTTTCTCCACTTCCATGGTGAATCTGATGGATGGGTGTCTAGAATTGATGTGGTCCAAGAAGTGGTTCAATGCTGGGAGGCCATGTGGCCAGATGACGAAAGTGTCATCCACATATCTCTTCCACAGGGAAGGACGCAGGGTGGATGTCTGGATGGCGTCTGATTCAGACTTTTCCATGAATATGTTGGCTATAACTGGTGACAAAGGGGAGCCCATAGGGGTACCCTCATTCTGTTTGTAGAAGGTGCCATTCCAGGTAAAATAGGTGTTGGTGAGGCAATGCTTAACCAGCGCAGGTGCATCAGAATTCAATCCATGTTGGACTAAGTCCTCAATTATTGTTAGGGTGTCCGGTACTGGGACTTTGGTAAACAAAGATACTACATCAAAGCTGACGAGGATGTCATCAGGAGATAGTACCATGTCCTTAACCATAGAGACTAATTGGGTTGAGTTGAGTACTGCTGAAGAGGTCTTGCCTGTGAAAGGGAGCAGAGTATCTGATAGAAAAGGGCTAGTTTGTACGTAGGAGAGTTTATCGTCGACACAATGGGTCGTAGCGGGGTGCCTTCCTTATGGATTTTGGGAAGACCATAGAGTCTGGGAGGTCTTGCCGCCGATGGTTTTAGAGAGGGACGTTTGCTTGGTTCGATTAGGGAAGTCGAACTCGTGATGATACTGTTGGTTTTTGTCGTTAGCCTTTTAGTGGGATCGTTTTTAATTTTGGAGTAACTCCCATCATTAAGAAGGTCCAGGATTTTGTTGTTGTATGAATCTTTATCCATGATGACCGTGGCATTGCCCTTGTCTGCCGAGAGGATGACTATATCATCTCTCTTTTTTAGGTCCGCGAGTTCAGAGCGTTCGTTTTTGCTGATGTTACTAGTGGGTTTCTTAGCATTCTTAAGAATAGTAGCTATTTCAGCTCTTGCTACATCCGCATGGATGTGTCCTATGCCTCTGAGGGCTACATCAATCTGGGAAATCATATCCTCTACTGGTATATATTTAGGGGTGACGGCGAAATTTAGTCCTTTGGCCAGTACCGTTTTTAGAGTGTCAGAAATTGGGATGTTACTCTGATTAATCACGGTCTTGTTAACATCCAGCTTTGCGATGTGTGGCTCTGGTTTCTTCTTAGATAGGAGGTTGAATTTAGAAATCAGGTTAGCTTTGCATTTGGCTGACAGTGAGTCAGCAGAAGCAGAAGTCATGTTATCAACGTGGTTCCAATCAGAAGGTGACATTTTTTGTGTTAACATTAAATGTGTTTGTAAGAGAGTCTTGTCTAAATTATCGAGTTCAGATCGGAGTAACCTTATTCTCTCCGAGATTAGTGATAGGCTGGCTTTAAATAAGATCTGTTAGGAGTTCGGTGAGGACACAGCAGCGGATGTGAGTGTGAAAGCGATGGGTATTACCTTGTTATCTCGGCATCTCTTGAGGAAGGCCAGCGTCTCGAGAAGCTGTGACTTCTTGTCTCTTTGTCTGTTAAAAACTCTAACAGATAGGTGGAATTCCTCCCCGTAGAGGGCATTAATTCTAGATTTGAAGCTTTCGTGACTGCAAGGAATCATCTTCTTAGGTTTTTTCGGTAAAGTCACGTAGAAAGTAAAATAAAATAAAAACAAAAATCACGACGTTTCGGAGGCAACACAAGTCTCCGTCATCAGGTGGGACCGTCACAGCCATCGCTTGTGTTGCCTCCGAAACGTCGTGATTTTTGTTTTTATTTTATTTTACTTTCTACGTGACTTTACCGAAAAAACCTAAGAAGATGATTCCTTGCAGTCACGAAAGCTTCAAATCTAGAATTAATGCCCTCTACGGGGAGGAATTCCACCTATCTGTTAGAGTTTTTAACAGACAAAGAGACAAGAAGTCACAGCTTCTCGAGACGCTGGCCTTCCTCAAGAGATGCCGAGATAACAAGGTAATACCCATCGCTTTCACACTCACATCCGCTGCTGCGTCCTCACCGAACTCCTAACAGATCTTATTTAAAGCCAGCCTATCACTAATCTCGGAGAGAATAAGGTTACTCCGATCTGAACTCGATAATTTAGACAAGACTCTCTTACAAACACATTTAATGTTAACACAAAAAATGTCACCTTCTGATTGGAACCACGTTGATAACATGACTTCTGCTTCTGCTGACTCACTGTCAGCCAAATGCAAAGCTAACCTGATTTCTAAATTCAACCTCCTATCTAAGAAGAAACCAGAGCCACACATCGCAAAGCTGGATGTTAACAAGACCGTGATTAATCAGAGTAACATCCCAATTTCTGACACTCTAAAAACGGTACTGGCCAAAGGACTAAATTTCGCCGTCACCCCGAAATATATACCAGTAGAGGATATGATTTCCCAGATTGATGTAGCCCTCAGAGGCATAGGACACATCCATGCGGATGTAGCAAGAGCTGAAATAGCTACTATTCTTAAGAATGCTAAGAAACCCACTAGTAACATCAGCAAAAACGAACGCTCTGAACTCGCGGACCTAAAAAAGAGAGATGATATAGTCATCCTCTCGGCAGACAAGGGCAATGCCACGGTCATCATGGATAAAGATTCATACAACAACAAAATCCTGGACCTTCTTAATGATGGGAGTTACTCCAAAATTAAAAACGATCCCACTAAAAGGCTAACGACAAAAACCAACAGTATCATCACGAGTTCGACTTCCCTAATCGAACCAAGCAAACGTCCCTCTCTAAAACCATCGGCGGCAAGACCTCCCAGACTCTATGGTCTTCCCAAAATCCATAAGGAAGGCACCTCGCTACGACCCATTGTGTCGACGATAAACTCTCCTACGTACAAACTAGCCCGCTTTCTATCAGATACTCTGCTCCCTTTCACAGGCAAGACCTCTTCAGCAGTACTCAACTCAACCCAATTAGTCTCTATGGTTAAGGACATGGTACTATCTCCTGATGACATCCTCGTCAGCTTTGATGTAGTATCTTTGTTTACCAAAGTCCCAGTACCGGACACCCTAACAATAATTGAGGACTTAGTCCAACATGGATTGAATTCTGATGCACCTGCGCTGTTTAGGCATTGCCTCACCAACACCTATTTTACCTGGAATGGCACCTTCTACAAACAGAATGAGGGTACCCCTATGGGCTCCCCTTTGTCACCAGTTATAGCCAACATATTCATGGAAAAGTTTGAATCAGACGCCATCCAGACATCCACCCTGCGTCCTTCCCTGTGGAAGAGATATGTGGATGACACTTTCGTCATCTGGCCACATGGCCTCCCAGCATTGAACCACTTCTTGGACCACATCAATTCTAGACACCCATCCATCAGATTCACCATGGAAGTGGAGAAAGACGGTAAACTACCATTCTTGGATATTCTGTTTGAGAGGAGTCCTGACGGTTCCTTGGGACATTCTGTCTACAGAAAAGCCACCCACACAGACTCCTACTTGAAACCGGATTCCCACCACCACCCATCTCAAAAGAACTCTCTCATCAAAACGCTATACCACAGAGCACATGGCATTTCTGACAATCACCACCTGACCGGTGAATTAAGACATGTACATCGGGCCCTCAGGATGAACGGATACTCTGACCGTACTATCCGCCAAGCTGTCTCTCCCACCACACAGAAACAGCCACATGAAACTCCGACCAAAACCATCACGTTACCATACATAGCTGGCGTGACCAAAAAGATCTCCAAAATTCTAAACAAACATAAGATCCAAGTCCGATTCAGTACAGTGCATAAAATCCGTGATCTGATTCCATCTGTGAAGGATGTCGTTCCTGACTTACAGTATCCTGGAGTCTACAAACTGAGTTGCATTTGTGGTGATTGCTACATTGGAGAAACGAAACGTCATGTTTCTGATCGTGTCCGCGAGCACAAGTCAGATCTGAAACACGGCAGAACTGATTCTTCTGCCATGGCCGATCATTGCTATAACTCGGTGGGCTCTCATGAAATTGTCTTTTCCGAGACCAAGGTTCTCTGCAAACCTCCCGGCTACCATCAAAGGTTTGTACACGAAGCCATACAAATATACAAACACAGACATAATTTCAACCGTGATGATGGGTACAAACTTAGTAATCATTGGAAAGATGTTATCAACCACGCAAAAAAGACTTAATCACAAAAAAATTTTGGACCATTTTATCTGACAGGCACTATTTTACTGTACTTTACCGAGTGTTAACATCCCCAGTTATTTTAACAGTACTCTCTTCATTGTTCAGCCAGCATTGGTATAAACATGGGCATTTTCGTTCTTTTGTCTATCATGTGTATCAGACCCCCCCTCCCCCTCTCTCTCCATTGAGTTGGCGTGTGCAGTAATTGGCCGCTTGCGCACAATCGCTTCCACGTCCGTCGCCCACCCTTTTGGCCTCGCCCCCCCCCCGCCCCCCCCCCCCCCCTCCCTCTCGATACGTTCCATTCATTGGCTACCATAGTCTGATGAGCTCCCCCTAAGTTTGTACCCATCATCATTTTCGTTCTTTTGTCTATCATGTGTATTAGACCTCCCCTCCTCCTCTCTACCCATTGTGTTGGCGGGTGCAGTGGCTGGCCGCTTGCGCGCAATCGCTCCATTGTGTTGGCGTGTGCAGTAATTGGCCGCTTGCGCACAAGCGCTTCCACGTCCATCGCCCACCCTTTTGGCCTCGCCCCCCCCTCCCTCCCGATACGTTCCTTTCATTGGCTACCATAGTCTGATGAGCTCCCCCCTCCCTCTCCCTCCCCCCTCAACACGCTTTTAAGGGATTACATCTTGAATCATTGCCTCACTTGATACAGCTAATCTGGCTGTGACGGTCCCACCTGATGACGGAGACTTGTGTTGCCTCCGAAACGTCGTGATTTTTGTTTTTATTTTATTTTACTTTCTACGTGACTTTACCGAAAAAACCTAAGAAGATGATTCCTTGCAGTCACGAAAGCTTCAAATCTAGAATTAATGCCCTCTACGGGGAGGAATTCCACCTATCTGTTAGAGTTTTTAACAGACAAAGAGACAAGAAGTCACAGCTTCTCGAGACGCTGGCCTTCCTCAAGAGATGCCGAGATAACAAGGTAATACCCATCGCTTTCACACTCACATCCGCTGCTGCGTCCTCACCGAACTCCTAACAGATCTTATTTAAAGCCAGCCTATCACTAATCTCGGAGAGAATAAGGTTACTCCGATCTGAACTCGATAATTTAGACAAGACTCTCTTACAAACACATTTAATGTTAACACAAAAAATGTCACCTTCTGATTGGAACCACGTTGATAACATGACTTCTGCTTCTGCTGACTCACTGTCAGCCAAATGCAAAGCTAACCTGATTTCTAAATTCAACCTCCTATCTAAGAAGAAACCAGAGCCACACATCGCAAAGCTGGATGTTAACAAGACCGTGATTAATCAGAGTAACATCCCAATTTCTGACACTCTAAAAACGGTACTGGCCAAAGGACTAAATTTCGCCGTCACCCCGAAATATATACCAGTAGAGGATATGATTTCCCAGATTGATGTAGCCCTCAGAGGCATAGGACACATCGATGCGGATGTAGCAAGAGCTGAAATAGCTACTATTCTTAAGAATGCTAAGAAACCCACTAGTAACATCAGCAAAAACGAACGCTCTGAACTCGCGGACCTAAAAAAGAGAGATGATATAGTCATCCTCTCGGCAGACAAGGGCAATGCCACGGTCATCATGGATAAAGATTCATACAACAACAAAATCCTGGACCTTCTTAATGATGGGAGTTACTCCAAAATTAAAAACGATCCCACTAAAAGGCTAACGACAAAAACCAACAGTATCATCACGAGCTCGACTTCCCTAATCGAACCAAGCAAACGTCCCTCTCTAAAACCATCGGCGGCAAGACCTCCCAGACTCTATGGTCTTCCCAAAATCCATAAGGAAGGCACCTCGCTACGACCCATTGTGTCGACGATAAACTCTCCTACGTACAAACTAGCCCGTTTTCTATCAGATACTCTGCTCCCTTTCACAGGCAAGACCTCTTCAGCAGTACTCAACTGAACCCAATTAGTCTCTATGGTTAAGGACATGGTACTATCTCCTGATGACATCCTCGTCAGCTTTGATGTAGTATCTTTGTTTACCAAAGTCCCAGTACCGGACACCCTAACAATAATTGAGGACTTAGTCCAACATGGATTGAATTCTGATGCACCTGCGCTGTTTAGGCATTGCCTCACCAACACCTATTTTACCTGGAATGGCACCTTCTACAAACAGAATGAGGGTACCCCTATGGGCTCCCCTTTGTCACCAGTTATAGCCAACATATTCATGGAAAAGTTTGAATCAGACGCCATCCAGACATCCACCCTGCGTCCTTCCCTGTGGAAGAGATATGTGGATGGCACTTTCGTCATCTGGCCACATGGCCTCCCAGCATTGAACCACTTCTTGGACCACATCAATTCTAGACACCCATCCATCAGATTCACCATGGAAGTGGAGAAAGACGGTAAACTACCATTCTTGGATATTCTGTTTGAGAGGAGTCCTGACGGTTCCTTGGGACATTCTGTCTACAGAAAAGCCACCCACACAGACTCCTACTTGAAACCGGATTCCCACCACCACCCATCTCAAAAGAACTCTCTCATCAAAACGCTATACCACAGAGCACATGGCATTTCTGACAATCACCACCTGACCGGTGAATTAAGACATGTACATCGGGCCCTCAGGATGAACGGATACTCTGACCGTACTATCCGCCAAGCTGTCTCTCCCACCACACAGAAACAGCCACATGAAACTCCGACCAAAACCATCACGTTACCATACATAGCTGGCGTGACCAAAAAGATCTCCAAAATTCTAAACAAACATAAGATCCAAGTCCGATTCAGTACAGTGCATAAAATCCGTGATCTGATTCCATCTGTGAAGGATGTCGTTCCTGACTTACAGTATCCTGGAGTCTACAAACTGAGTTGCATTTGTGGTGATTGCTACATTGGAGAAACGAAACGTCATGTTTCTGATCGTGTCCGCGAGCACAAGTCAGATCTGAAACACGGCAGAACTGATTCTTCTGCCGTGGCCGATCATTGCTACAACTCGGTGGGCTCTCATGAAATTGTCTTTTCCGAGACCAAGGTTCTCTGCAAACCTCCCGGCTACCATCAAAGGTTTGTACACGAAGCCATACAAATATACAAACACAGACATAATTTCAACCGTGATGATGGGTACAAACTTAGTAATCATTGGAAAGATGTTATCAACCACGCAAAAAAGACTTAATCACAAAAAATGTTTGGACCATCTTATCTGACAGGCACTATTTTACTGTACTTTACCGAGTGTTAACATCCCCAGTTATTTTAACAGTACTCTCTTCATTGTTCAGCCAGCATTGGTATAAACATGGGCATTTTCGTTCTTTTGTCTATCATGTGTATCAGACCCCCCCTCCCCCTCTCTCTCCATTGAGTTGGCGTGTGCAGTAATTGGCCGCTTGCGCACAATCGCTTCCACGTCCGTCGCCCACCCTTTTGGCCTCGCCCCCCCCCGCCCCCCCCCCTCCCTCTCAATACGTTCTATTCATTGGCTACCATAGTCTGATGAGCTCCCCCTAAGTTTGTACCCATCATCATTTTCGTTCTTTTGTCTATCATGTGTATTAGACCTCCCCTCCTCCTCTCTACCCATTGTGTTGGCGGGTGCAGTGACTGGCCGCTTGCGCGCAATCGCTCCATTGTGTTGGCGTGTGCAGTAATTGGCCGCTTGCGCACAAGCGCTTCCACGTCCATCGCCCACCCTTTTGGCCTCGCCCCCCCCTCCCTCCCGATACGTTCCTTTCATTGGCTACCATAGTCTGATGAGCTCCCCCCTCCCTCTCCCTCCCCCCTCAACACGCTTTTAAGGGATTACATCTTGAATCATTGCCTCACTTGATACAGCTAATCTGGCTGTGACGGTCCCACCTGATGACGGAGACTTGTGTTGCCTCCGAAACGTCGTGATTTTTGTTTTTATTTTATTTTACTTTCTACGTGACTTTACCGAAAAAACCTAAGAAGATGATTCCTTGCAGTCACGAAAGCTTCAAATCTAGAATTAATGCCCTCTACGGGGAGGAATTCCACCTATCTGTTAGAGTTTTTAACAGACAAAGAGACAAGAAGTCACAGCTTCTCGAGACGCTGGCCTTCCTCAAGAGATGCCGAGATAACAAGGTAATACCCATCGCTTTCACACTCACATCCGCTGCTGCGTCCTCACCGAACTCCTAACAGATCTTATTTAAAGCCAGCCTATCACTAATCTCGGAGAGAATAAGGTTAATAAAATAAAAACAAAAATCACGACGTTTCGGAGGCAACACAAGCGATGGCTGTGACGGTCCCACCTGATGACGGAGACTTGTGTTGCCTCCGAAACGTCGTGATTTTTGTTTTTATTTTATTTTACTTTCTACGTGACTTTACCGAAAAACCTAAGAAGAATATGCTTCCAGCTAAACTTTTTTCTCTTACATCACACGGGTCTACCCCGTACTATATACTGCCATAGACAAACCCAACATTTAATTATATACTGTATTACTATACACCTTCGACTATACATTGTAATATTACACTATGTATTATTCTACCCACCCTACTGTATATCACACTGCTGTATATTCACTCTACAATTACGATACTATATATTACTTTGTACATTGTATTAAACATTACAATATTTATACTATTTATTATTATACAATCCGCTATACATTATACCATTGACCGTCGCGTGAAAGATACTAAGAGAAAGCAACGAAATATGTCAATGGGAGAGTGGTGGTAGGAGACTTGCAGCAGAGCAACGAATCCATTCCCTGCGGAGAATACAAGATATATAGTCAATGCCAGTGAGTGGACTGCGGTCTGAAAGTCACCGTAAACGTGAACACAATCAGTTAAGATCCGAAATGGTTTATTACGTCCTTCCAATGATTGCTGAGCCAGAATCCATCTTCTCGGTTGAAATTGTCTCTGTGTTTGTATATGTGGATCGCCTCATGAACGAATCTCTCATGGTAGCCAGATGGCTTGCAGAGAACCTCTGTCTTGGAGAAGTCAATATCATGTGAGCCCACTGAATTGTAACAGTGATCTGCCACGGCTGAGGTGTTTGTCCTAGCGTGTTTCAAGTCTGCTTTATGTTCACGGATGCGGTCCGAGACATGTCGTTTGGTTTCTCCAATGTAACTGCTACCACAGAGGCAACTTAATTTGTAGACGCCAGGGTACTGTGTGTCTGGAACCACATATATTACAGACGGGACCAGATCACGGATTTTATGTACTGTGTTGAATCGGACCTGGATTTGTGTTTAATCAGGATTTTGGAGATCTTTTTTGTGACCCCAGCAATGTAGGGTAAGGTGATGGGTTTGAAAGGCTCCTCAACAGGATCCTTCTTGATGGTTGGAGTGATGGCTTTGCGGATTGTGTAGTCGAAGTAACCATTAGCCTTAAGAGCTTGGCATACGTGTTTGAGTTTACTGGCAATGTGTTCCTGGTCGGAGATGCATTGGGCTCTATGGTATAGAGTCTTGATGAGGGAATTCTTCTGGGATGGATGGTGGTGGGAATCCGGTTTTAGGTAAGCATCCGTATGGGTGGCTTTCCTGTAGACAAAGTGGCTCATTGAACCATAAGGTCTCCTTTTAAATAGGACATCCAAAAAGGGTAGCTTGCCATCTTTTTCGACTTCCATGGTGAATCTGATGGCTGGGTGTATGGAATTGATGTGGTCGAGGAATTGGTCTAGAGCAGGCCGGCCATGTGGCCAGATGACAAAAGTGTCATCTACGTACCTCTTCCATAAGGTCGAGCGTAGAGTGGCAGTCTGGATGGCGTCAGTCTCAAATTTCTCCATTAAAACGTTGGCTACAATCGGAAATAGGGGGGAGCCCATTGGGGTGCCCTCAGTTTGTTTGTAGAAAGTTCCATTCCAGGTGAAGTATGTATTATTAAGCAGTGTCTCACCAGGGGGGGTACCCCAGTATTCAGTCCTTGATGAACCAAGTCTTCAATGATTGCGATGGTGTCAGGTACAGGAACTTTGGTGAATAAGGAAACCACATCAAAACTGACAAGCAGGTCGTCTGGGGACAGGGAAATCCCTTTAATTGTCGATACCAGGTCAGTAGAGTTTAGTACCGCAGAGGTGGTTTTTCCAGTGAAAGGCCGCAGGATTTCAGACAAAAAACGAGCCAGTTTGTAGGTGGGGGAGTTGATAGTATAGATAATGGGACGAAGAGGTGTATCTTCTTTATATATCTTTGGCAAGCCATATAATCTTGGTGGCCTGGCTGCAGAAGGTTTCAACGAGAACTGTTTGGTTTGATCAATTAATGCGGTTGAATCATACATAATTTTGTTGGTTATAATGACGAGGCTGTTGGTGGGGTAAAATAAATAAAAATAAAAAGAGACCCCACCAACAGCCTCGTCATTAAAACCAACAAAATCATTTCTGATTCAACCGTATTAATTGATCAAACCAAACAGTTCTCGTTGAAACCTTCTGCAGCCAGGCCACCAAGATTATACGGCTTGCCAAAGATACGTAAAAAAGATACACCTCTTCGTCCCATTGTCTCTACTATCAACTCCCCCACCTACAAACTGGCTCGTTTTTGTCTGAAATCCTGCGGCCTTTCACTGGAAAAACCACCTCTGCGGTACTAAACTCTACTGACCTGGTATCGACAATCAAGGGGATTTCCCTGTCCCCAGACGACCTGCTTGTCAGTTTTGATGTGGTTTCCTTATTCACCAAAGTTCCTGTACATGACACCATCGCAATCATTGAAGACTTGGTTCATCAAGGACTGAATACTGGGGTACCCCCCCTGGTGAGACACTGCTTAACCAATACATACTTCACCTGGAATGGAACTTTCTACAAACAAACTGAGGGCACCCCAATGGGCCCACCCCCTATCTCCGGTTGTAGCCAACGTTTTCATGGAGAAATTTGAGACTGACGCCATCCAGATTGCCACTCTACGCCCGACCTTATGGAAGAGGTACGTAGATGACACTTTTGTCATCTGGCCACATGGCCGGCCTGCTCTAGACCAATTCCTCGACCACATCAATTCCATACACCCAGCCATCAGATTCACCATGGAAGTCGAAAAAGATGGCAAGCTACCCGTTTTGGATGTCCTAATTAAAAGGAGACCTGATGGCTTAATGAGCCACTCTGTCTACAGGAAAGCCACCCATACGGATGCTTACCTAAAACCGGATTCCCACCACCATCCATCCAAGAAGAATTCCCTCATCAAGACTCTATACTATGGAGCCCAATGCATCTCCGACCAGGAACACATTGCCAGTGAACTCAAACACGTACGCCAAGCTCTTAAGGCTAATGGTTACTCCGACTACACAATCCGCAAAGCCATCACTCCAACCATCAAGAACGATCCTGTTGAGGAGCCTTTCAAAACCATCACCTTACCATTTTCTTAGGTTTTTTCGGTAAAGTCACGTAGGTAAAAAAATTAAAATTAATAAAAGTTAAATAAAAATAAAATAAAAATCACGACGTTTCGGAGGCAACACAAGCTTTCGTCTTCAGGTGGAACCGTCACAGCACGAAAGCTGTATCAAGTGAGAGAATTTCCAAGAAACAGTATTTGTATATATATACAGGTTGAGGGTGGGAGGAGCCAAGGTAGGCCCTGAATATTATTTTTGTGTGGTTCGGTGCGGCTGAAGCACGCTGTTAGGAATGAGCCTTTGTTGTGTAAACTAGGTGCGGATGATGTAAAGGTGCGTGTAAAAGGGACTGAGCGTTTTTGTTATGTAGAGATGATGCGGCAGAAATCACTGCCAGGAAATGAGTCTTTGTTGTGTAGAATAGTTGACTGAGCCTATTATTATGTAGAGGTTTAGTACACATATTTGGAGCATTGCTGGCAGCGATTTCAGCCGCACCATCTCTACATAACAATAGGCTCAGTCAACCATTCTACACAACAAAGACTAATTTCCTGGCAGCGATTTAAGCCGCACCACCTCTACATAATAATAGGCTCAATCAACCATTCTACACAACAAAGACTAATTTCCTGGCAGTGATTTCAGCCGCATCATCTCTACATAACAAAAACGCTCAGTCCCTTTGACACGCACCTTTACATCATCCGCACCTAGTTTACACAACAAAGGCTCATTCCTAACAGCGTGCTTCAGCCGCACCGAACCACACAAAAATAATATTCAGGGCCTCCCTTGGCTCCTCCCACCCTCAACCGGTATATATACAAATACTGTTTCTTGGAATTTCTCTCAGCTATCGTGCTGTGACGGTTCCACCTGAAGACGGAAGCTTGTGTTGCCTCCAAAACGTCGTGATTTTTATTTTACTTTTATTAATTTTAATTTTTTACCTACGTGACTTTACCGAAAAAACCTAAGAATATGAATCCTTGCAGTCACGAAAGCTTCAAATCTAGCATCACCTTACCCTACATTGCTGGGGTCACAAAAAAAAAAGATCTCCAAAATCTTGATAAAACACAAGATCCAGGTCCGATTCAACACAGGACATAAAATCCGTGATCTGGTCCCGTCTGTAAAAGATGTGGTTCCAGACACACAGTACCCTGGCGTCTACAAACTTAGTTGCCTCTGTGGTAGCAGTTACATTGGAGAAACCAAACAACATGTCTCGGACCGCATCCGTGAACATAAAGCAGACTTGAAACACGGTAGGACAAACACCTCAGCCGTGGCAGATCACTGTTACAATTCAGTGGGCTCACATGATATTGACTTCTCCAAGACAGAGGTTCTCTGCAAGCCATCTGGCTACCATGAGAGATTCGTTCATGAGGCGATCCACATATACAAACACAGAGATAATTTCAACCGAGAAGATGGATTCTGGCTCAGCAATCATTGTGTAACGGGTTCCGGAGACACTTGTAGAGGTAACTTCTTTATTACAATACAACACTCCAACAGTCCTGATACTCTGCTACAGCCTAGGTACATAGCCTAGGTACACAGCCTAGATACTCTACTCTGGCTATGCTCTGGAACTCGCCCTCACAAGGTCGTAGAGTCGGGAGTTCCAGAGTCCCACCACTTGCTCTCACAACATCCCAGGGTCTTCAGATGGCTGGTCGTGGGTCTTGGGTCTTGAGTTACAACTGGCCCCGATCGTCTAGGGAGCTCCCCTTTTTATGCCTAGTCCAACGAGGGGTGGGGCCGTGTGCGCCGCCAGACATCCCACAGAGCACACACAGCCCCCCCCCCCCGTTGGCGGCGCCAACAGGCTTAAGCGCCTGGGAACCCAACGCCTGGCGCCCAGAGGCTTAAGCGTCTGGACCCCCTGGGAACCCAGAGCCCCCAGCAGCCCCTCCCTTCTTATGTCACTACAATTGGAAGGACGTAATAAACCATTTCGGATCTTAACTGATTGTGTTCACGTTTACGGTGACTTTCAGACCGCAGTCCACTCACTGGCATTGACTATATATCTTGTATTCTCCGCAGGGAATGGATTCGTTGCTCCGCTGCAAGTCTCCTACCACCACTCTCCCATTGACATATTTCGTTGCTTTCTCTTAGTATCGTTCACGCGACGGTCAATGGTATAGTGTATAGCGGATTGTATAATAATAAATAGTATAAAATTGTAATGCTTAATACAATGTACAAAGTAATATATAGTATCGTAATTGTATAGTGAATATACAGCAGTGTGATATACAGTAGGGTGGGTAGAATAATACATAGTGTAATATTACAATGTATAAGGTATAGATAGGGTGGTGTATAGTAATACAGTATATAATTCAATGTTGGGTTTGTCTATGGCAGTATATAGTACGGTGTAGACCCGTGTGATGTAAGAGAATAAAGTTTAGCTGGAAGCATATTATATTTTTTGCGACATAGAATTGTAATGTATTACTTACTGTTAGTAGCTCAGCTTATTGAAGAGTATATTTAGTATCCTGATGATACTATGTAGTTTATACTTCAGTTGTTTACGTGGTGGTTTAGTTACTGCAGCTACATTCTATTAACATTCCTTCCCTTTATTAATGTTACCCCTATCCCCTCCCTTTGATGCTGCTAATCCTGCATAATGCACGGGCATAATATGACTTTAAACCCCCCGCCAAAGCTCTTACGCATTTCACAAGTAGTACTAATCGCATATCTGCATTTCCCATAAATATGCTAAATTCCTCTTGATATGCAAATTATTTTGTCAAGGCGCTCTTCCCCCTCCATCCCAGCTTAAATAGACGCTCCAAGCCTGGGGTGTGTCATTCAGACTCTGTCTTCTCGACAGACCTGTTCTCCACCTGAGGACGGCTGCTTGCGTTGTGGCCGAAACGTCGTGAGAATTATTTTATTATGTTTTATTTTTATTATTTTATTATTTCCATTCTACGTGACTTTACCGAAAGAATCTTTGAAGTTTTTTTATGTTGCCAGTAGAGGTCCAGACTAGGACGGAGTTGCAATAGTCAAGCCAATGTGTTGACAATTTCGGTGGAGATGAGAGGACTTAGGTGTCTGAGAGCCTTCAGGTGAAAGTTATATGAACTGATGATATGATTGGTTTGACGGTCGAAGGATAAAGTTGAATTGAGGATGACAACGAGGTAGCTGAAGTGATTGTTGAACCTGATGCTGTGACCAAAGATGTGTATGTGTGTTGGGAGTACTGATGAGTTGAGACGTTGCTTTGTACCTAACATGATGGCCACTGACTTTTTCGGATTAAGGGCTAGGCTGTGTGCAGTGAACCACTGTTGCAAGGCGGTGGTACAATCCGAGAGCCTCTCGAATCCAGATGCATTGCTAGAATCGATGGCGGTGAATAGAATAGTGTCATCCACGTATGAGTGGTGTTTAACACCGAAGCTTGCGATGAGCCGGTCGATCGGGGAAGTGTAGGCTGTGAAGAGGAGGGGACCTAGGACGGAGCCCTGGGGAACCCCGCATAATGCTTTTGTTTCAGGCGATGTGGACGTGTCCACCCTGACTGAAGATTGCCGGTCAGAAAGGTACGAAACTATCCACTTGAGTGCTGAGCCACATATACCGAAGTCGGATTCCAGGAGGGAAGTAAGGAACTAGTGGTTGATGGTGTCGAAGGCTGACAAAATGTCCAGACTTACAAATGCAACAATGGAGCCGGTATCAATTATCGTTAAAATGTCATCGAGCACTCTAGTGAGTGCTGTTTCTGTGGAGAATTTTGACGGTAAGTTGACTGGAAGCAGCAGTAGTTTGCGGAGGAGGTGATGTGTGGTTTTAGCTGGGCGAGGGCTAGTCGTTCAAGGAGTTTAGAGAGGTTCGAGAGATTAGTGATGGGACGATAACTAGATGGGTCATCCGGGTCGAGACTTGGTTTCTTTAACAAGGGAGAAACCAGGCCAGATTTGAGGTTGGACGGAAAACACTCCATAGAGAATGAGGCATTTGCGATGTTCCTGATCATGATGACGAGTTCCGGAGCACATCGCTTGAACAAGGAACCTGGGAGCACGTCGAGTGGAGATGACTTCAATTGAAGTGATTCAATTAAAGAGAAAACGTCTTTTGTAGACACCGACTTGAGCATAGTTAGCAAAGTGTCTGGATGAGTGCTTACAATTTTAGGTAACTTGAGCGGGGTACAATGGTGCGATGTGTGGGTAGACGTGCAAGAGTTTGCAATGGTGATCAGCTTGTTGGTAAAGTAAGTATTAAAATAGGTGGCAAGTTTCAGTGAGGCCAGGGGCTCGCTAAGGTGAGGGACCATGGTGTTACCAGGATGTAGAAGATCGTTGAGGGTGATTGTCTTGGGAATTTGGAGGGAAAAAAGTATGAGGCGGTGGTTGGAGTAACCAGTTTGGAAAACTCCCAGTGCAGTGATGCGTCGATGCTGGTCAGGTTCCAGAACCAGGTCGAGCATGCTCTCAACATTTGTTGAGGATGCTCTGGTGGGGCCTGAGTTTGTGATGACCAGGTTATGGCAGGCCAAGGTTGACTCAAGGTGACTATCGATAGAGGCTGCGGTATTGCCGGGGCAATTAAAGTCACCTGTAAGCACAAGCCTGTGAGATGGGTTAGGAATGAGGTAAGGGAATTCCGAAAGCTCGTTTAATAAGGTATTGATGCTGCCATCTGGAGGGCGATAGATGTAAATGATGGAAAAGCACTTGTTGTTAGTAGTGAGGGATACGGACTGGACCTCGAAGGTGGCGGGAGCCATCGGTAGATAGAGCTCTTTAATTTTCAAGTGTGCATTGTAACCGACCGCTAAACCACCACCCCGCTGGTTAGTTGCGCGAGGTTTATGAAGAACCTTGTATCCAGGGGGCGCAACTTCCAGAGAGATGGCTGGCGGGGAGTCTTGCCTGCACCAGGTCTCAGTAATGAGCAAAAGGTCGATTTGGTGGTCCGAGATGGTATCGTGAATCAGGGCTGATTTGTTGGTAATGGAGCGTGAGTTGAGTAGGCCGAGGCGGATGTGTGAAGGTGGATGTGATGATCCGTAGAGGCGAGGCATCGAGGGATTAGAGGAGATGGCTGGTTGAAGGTTGACCTGTGAACGGCGGCCCCTACCACCTTTAGCAACCACGGTGCCGATGCAGTCTCTGACGTTGACCTCGAAGAAGCCCGAGGTCAGAGAGCGTCCTCAGGAGCGCGGGTTCCAGGTGCAGGTGATGAAGAGATGGTATATGTCGAAGCCCTATTATATCAGCCCATGCTGTACCGATGGTGGTGATGAGGGGGGCAAGGATTCGGGTGGACTCCAATCAGCGGCTCTGCTGCCCGGAGCAGCAAGTCGAGGTAGCGTTGTCCAAGCTCCGCGCCATCAGCAAGCACTTCCCCGTACATAGCGGATGCGTAAACGCCTGTGTAAACACTCGTTGAGCGCGTACACGGGCGTACAGAACCACACAGGTGGGGCGTACAATGGAGCAGCCAGAAGAACACGAGGTCCAGTGGATTAGCTGACCACGCGCTGTGCTCCAGCTCGCAGGTGATGCAGCAGGGTGGACAAACCTCCCAGAGCTCCCGTTCACTAGTGGTGCTGGGCAGCAGGCAAGCCAACTCTCTCGTATTGAGGAGATGACAGTCTGCTTCACGTTCCCACTCGCTGATGGTGTTGAACAGTGGATGGAGCACGTCGAGCTCCCACTTGCTGGCGATGCTGGGGCATGCCAAGCTCCCACTCACTGATAGTGTCGGAAGAGGTGCCTTGTAAGGACGTTGCTGGCAGGAACCGTACAAGGGGCGGCTGTTAAGCCGCGCTGCATGAACAATGCAGCCAGCGTCCTCCAGCCTCGTGAGTCGGAGCAGCAGGCCTCGTTTACCCGCACTGCCCCTCAGCTGTGCGATTCGGCAGTTAAGCCGGGTTGTGTGACACTGCAGCAGCCGGCATTTGTCAGCTGCTGTAGCGCCGCGGGGCGTGTGCAGTGAACGCGGAGGCAGGCGGGGTTGGGTGCAGGGATCTGCCACCACCCAAAACTCGGGCAACGCCAAAGTAATAATGAAAATAATAAAACAAAATAAATAATAAGAAAAATGTAGTGGAAGATGAAATTAAGAAGAGCGGTGGTGAGTGAAGAAAGACGTGGGTAAGGTACGAGGTGTGGTTAGTAAGGAGGCGTCCTCGTGCGCAAGACCAATCGTATTGTGGTGGGTAAAACAGAGACTCAGTCTAGCACTGGAGGCAACACGTTTGTAGGACTCGTACTCGGCTGTCTTTCTGTTCTCTTTATTTTCCGCTCAACAGTCCACCTCCGCTGCGCCACCGCTTCGCGTCTCTCTCTGCAGCGCCACCGCTCCGCGTCTCTCCGTGCCCTCATTTTGCTCCGCGTCGCTCCGTGTCTCTCTCTCTCGCCGCGCCGCGTCTCCTCCGTGTCTCCCTCTCTCTCTCTAGGTCTGTCGACTCCCCTGCTATTCTACACTGCATCCTTCAGATGCATGGCTACCCCTGTTCGCACACTGCGTTCTCGCTATCACGGTCTCTCTATACTCTGTTCCGTCTGTCGCCGCTAACCCACTCTATCTCTGCTCTACTACCGTCACCGCCTGCTCTGCGATTCCCTGGGAACCGTCGCTGCAGCTCCATCCAAGACGCCAACCAAGACAATAAGACCCTCTCTCCATCGCGATGTGGCTTATATCCCCACACCAATTAATCCCCATTAATTATCTCAACCCCCCGCTTATCACTCGCCCCCTGGCCCCCGGTCTCACGTGACCTTGTTATTGCCGCCAGAGCGACACCAGCTAATAACCAATTACCCTCTTAGCCAATCGCTGGCCTGTGTCCCCCCAGCTACCCCGAACACCTGTCTCAACACTTAACGACCCTCTCACCTAATGCCACAACAACCGTATCCTCACATACACCCCACTGTACTCTGCTCGCTCGCATAACAACAGTGGAAGAGAATGCGTGGCGCGCTATAACTCAAGTCCTACATCACCCCCCCCCCTGTTGAAAAAAATAGCCGTCCCAGCTAAAGACAACGTGCCACGCGGAACCCACAATACACAAGAAGTACAACAGATGCTCAATATACACACCCCAAGTCCCCAAGGAATTAAGTAAAAGTTAATCTTCTTGAACATGTTCCCGCGGCCGGTCCGTCACCCCGACTCGATTGAACAGGGTGTTGTATGTGTAGTGGTGGTGCGGACGCGCGACCGCAGTGAGAGATCACGGGGCGGCGCGGGGTGCGTGGTTGGGCACGCGATGTAGGCGTGGTGTTGATGCGCGCGCCAGGAGTGAGAGATTACGGGGCGGCGCGGGGTGCGTGGTTGTGCGCGCTGACACAAGGTGGGAAAGAGGATCGTGGGCAGCGCGCAGTGATTGGTCAACTGGGGTGGGTGCTCTCAGCGACGTCCGCATGAAGGACTATAAAGGGGGACGCGCGGGAGCACTCGGGAAGTTGTTAACCAGTCGAAGACCGAAGACGGAGTTTAGAGGTAGGCCCTGAGACCCCTAGTCCCGCTGTCCTTGTGAGGGCCGGGGCCCTGTGTGGCTCGGAGGCGAGACTGTGGGACCCGTGGTCTGACGTCCCTGTGGACCGAGACTGTGGGACCCAGAGTCGAGACGGACACCCCGGCTGGGTGTGTTCCGAGAGGCTACGGGGCGTAAGAGCCCGTGTGGGTGTAGCCGGGGGAACCCCGTGGGTTAAGGCTGGAGTTAGCCACCCGTGTAATATACGTTGGTGTTAATAAAAGAGTGTGCTACCCGTAAGGTCGTCTCCCGCCAAGTTCCTACATTACAACTGGCGTCAGAAGTAAACCTGTCTTCAAAAGGATGGATACTAGGAAGACTACCCGTACCCACGAGCGAGATCGGGAAGACGACGGCGTACCGGAGCCACAAACCTCGGAAGGAGAGGATGAGGAGTTGCCGCCGATGCAGCACTTCGCGGCGATGGCCGACGCTCCGCTCGCCTCCGACACCAGCCTACAGGCTGCAAACTCCCGCCTGGCGGAGTTGCTGCTCGCCGCCGCTTCAATTTTGGCGGAAATCACCGTTTCAGCAGGCGGAAGGACGACTACGAGGTTGGAGGAGGGAGCGCGACCGGAGGGATCCCGCCAGAATGCGCTTCGCGCCGAAAGTTTTGAGGGTCCACCATCGGTTGGCGGGAAGCGTGGACACCACGTGGTCGGAGACCTACACTCTGCACAGCGCGCGTCATCGGCGCGCGCCAGAGCTCTCCACCATGCGCCTGCCGACGGAGCCGACATTTTCGTCAACCACAGCGGCGCGCAGGAAAAGCATTCCTCGGAGGACGACGACCAGGTCTTCCAGCAACGACTGCCCGCGCTGACGGCGTTCAAGGCAGACGGGGGCGACTGGGGGGCCTTCCAACGAAGGTTCCTCGCACATCAAGAAATGTCGGGGTGGTCCGACACCACTGCCCTATGCGCGCTGCCAGCGACGCTCGACGACGACGCGCTTGCGGCCTTCACATCCGCCCCAAGGTCGTCCCGCTCAACGCTCCAGGCCGCGCTACATCTAATGGCTAAGGTGTTCGGACCGCCCTCGACCTGTTGCCACCAGTTCTATGACGGCGCAAGATGGTTGGAGAAACTACGCTCGCCTATCGCACGGCGCTGCTCACCCTGGCGGATGCTGCTTTTCCCCGCATGGACAAGGAGGGGAAGGACGCCATGGTGACAGAGCAGCTGCTGGCGTTGGCTCATGACCTGGGAGTCCCCATCAATACGGCGGACGAAATGGACATCTGCTCCTTGGGGATTGCTACTAGTATTCACGCACACGAGGTCCTCAAGCGCAAGCGGACGGTCGTCTGTGCATCGGCGGGGATCGCGGCACCTGCCGCCACGGTCGCCGAGCCTCAGACTGCTACGGCTCGGGAGGAGGCCTTCACCATGTCGAGACCGGGGGAGTAGAGAGCGGGAGGTCGTTCGCCCACACGTTCGTCCCGCAAGCTGGAGCAACCGAAACCCACGACGTCCCTCGTCATGTGTTACAACTGCGGCCTTCGGGGTCACGTCGCGTCCGGGTGCCGGGCTCCGCGTCAGCGCGCCATGGGACCACGTCCGGACGACGACCAAGGCCCCAAGTCGTCCCAGCTAACCCCGGCAAGTTGCGGCACCCCACACGCTCGGTCCACATACACGGCACACTCGGGTCGCCGCTTCGCGGTGGGGGGACCGCGTATGGGTACCGGGGATTCGGTTCGGCGAGGGGGTTTCGTACACGGCCCGAAAGCAGTCGAATGGTCCGAATTGGCCCACAGGATAATGGCTGCGTCGGCCGGGTCGTCCGTGGTAACGGGTTTTATTGACGGGGTTGAGGTCCGGGTGCTGGTGGACACGGGTGCGTCAGCCACTATCATTTCGGACCTTATTTATAACATCCTTCCCGTCCAATGTCGACCCCTTTTGCCGGTGGACGTACCATTTTACGCGGCGAACAGGGGATCCTTGGGAATCATCGGACAGATTCGGGCGACTATTTGTATTGGCGATATCAAATTGGCGGGTCCTATTTTTGTATCATCATCTCTGGCAGGTCCTTGTTTACTGGGTACGGACTTTCTGGCTAAAATGCCCATCAAAATTCTCATCGATCAGGCCTGCATTGAGCTTCCATCGGGACGGCGGGTTGCATTTTTGACGAGTCCTACAAAAATACGCACGGTTTGTGCGACGGTTCAGGCGCTGGCAACTCAGACTGTACGGGTACCCCCGGGATCGCAAATGTTGGTACCCCTTCGATTGAGGAAACCCCTCAGGGTGGATGCAGCGGGACAGGGTGTTCTGTTGGGGCCGTCAAACAGAGCTGTTGGGGGCCTCGACTTAGCGGTAGCTCAGACCATGGTGCGGGCGGACAGTGAGCCGTTCGTTATGGTTCTGAATACGGGGTCGCGGCCAGCCGTAATTACACAGGGCACGGTGCTGGCTCACGCGGCGCCGCTACCCGTCGATGAACAGCTCGTTGCACATGCGGATTCGGGCCTCGATACGCATCCTCCATTTGAGAAGGGGACAGAGTGGTTGGACTCGTTGTGTGCTGGGTCTGGTAACTTGTCTAGTGTGCAGTTGGGAGCGTTGAGGGGCTTGCTACTCGAATTCGCTGACGTGTTTAGCAGACACAAGTACGATATTGGCTGCACAGACCTGTTGCGCCACCACATAGCGACGGGTGACGCGGCCCCTATTCGGCAGAATCCCTTCCGGCTCAGCCCAGCCGAGAAGGAGCATGTGCAGTCGGCTGTTAATGACATGTTGGCGGCCGACATCATTTCACCCTCTTCCAGTCCGTGGGGTGCTCCCATCATCCTTGTTAAAAAACAGGACGGGTCCTTGCGGTTCTGTGTGGATTTCCGCCGCCTAAACAAAATCTCAATGGCCGACGCGTATCCACTCCCCAGGATGGATGAGTCGCTGGATGCCTTGGCGGGAGCACAGTTTTTTTCGACGCTTGACCTGCTTTCGGGATTTTGGCAATTGCCCCTCGATGACGAATCGAAACCAAAGACCGCTTTCCGGACACCAGGAGGCCTATTTGAATTCAATCAATTGCCCATGGGCTTACATTCTGCTCCCGCCACGTTCCAGAGGCTCATGGAATTGGTTTTGTCAGGACTCCAATGGGACACCTGTTTGATTTATCTCGATGATATCATCGTTTTCAGCCGGACTTTCGAGGAGCACCTCCAGCAACTGAGAGCGGTGTTCCTCAGGATGCGTTCCGCTAAATTAAAATTTAAACCGGCGAAATGTTACCTGCTTCGGGAATCGGTCAGGTACTTGGGGCATATCGTTGGCCGTTCAGGGATCTCTACAGACCCTGCTAAGACGCACTGCGTCAGCTCATGGCCAACGCCAACCTCAGTCACTGAAGTCCGCAGCTTCATAGGATTCGCCTCCTACTACCGCCCTTTTGTCGAACATTTTGCCACCATAGCCAGGCCCCTGCACGCTTTGACGGCTAAATGAGTAAGGTTTCACTGGGGGCCGGAAGAGGAGGCTGCGTTCTGCTCCCTTCGAGACGCCTTGGTGCGGGCTCCGCCCTTGTGTTACCCCGATTTCACGCAACCGTTCCTGCTTGACACGGATGCCAGTAACACGGGTATCGGGGGAGTGCTCTCACAGGTGGTCGGGGGGGTCGAACGAGTGGTCGCCTACGGTAGCAGAGTTTTGTCACCTGCAGAACAACGCTACTGTGTAACACGTCGTGAATTGCTAGCGATCGTTTTTTTTATACAGCAATTCAGGCCGTATCTCTACGGCCGTCATTTTACTGTTCGTACGGACCACGCGGCTCTCCAATACGCTATGCGGGTGGCGCAACCCTCCGGCCAATTGTCCCGATGGCTGGAGGTCCTCCAAGACTACCAATTCACGACGATTTACCGTAAGGGATTGCGGCACTCGAATGCGGATGCCTTGTCGCGATTGCCGCCCCGCTCGGAATGCGCATGTCTTCTGGGATCGGCGCGGTGTAAACCCCCTGTCGCCGTCCCCGCGGAAGTTTTGCTCGCCGCCACTGACGCGCCCGCCGCTCCCAAGGGGAGGGACTCATTACTAGCATTGCCTCTTATCGAGTGGGGCCGTCTCCAAATGGCCGACAGCTCCCTACTCACGCTGCGTCGGAAGGCTGACGCTCCCGGGGGGGGGAGACGCGGGTCGGTTCCTGGGTGGTCAGACAGGGCCTCCTGATGAAGTGGGACAACATGTCTCGGCGTCATGCGCTCGTTGTGCCATTTGCTATGCGGGGTAGGATCGTTCTGGCTGCTCACGAACGACTCATGCATTTGGGATTTCACAAAACGCTCGCCCTAATCCAACGGGACTATTATTGGCCGGGTATGGGCAACGACGTGGCAAACATACTTAAGGGATGTGTGGGGTGCGCCCAAAGGAAACCGCCACCAATAGCGGCTAATCCACCGCTACAATCCATTCAGGTTTCGCGCACAAACGAACTGGTTGCGCTCGACATCTTGGGGCCCTTTCCCGCTACACCTAGGGGTAATAAGTACCTGCTGGTTGGCGTAGAATACTTCACCCGATGGCCCATGGCATGGCCACTCGCCAACCAGTCGGCTGCGGAAGTGGCGGACGCCTTTGTCCAGGGCTATGTTTTGGACAAAGGCGCCCCCGAACGCTTGCTGACGGACCAAGGGAAGAATTTTTCGAGCGTTTTGTTGCGCGAGGTGTACGACCTGTTGGGTACAAAGAAAGTGCGTACCTCCCCGTACCACCCGCAGACTGATGGAATGGTTGAACGTCTGAACAGGACGATTACTTCTATGCTGTTCCAACAGGTTTGCAACGATCAGGTTGATTGGGACTTACAGGTACCTGGGGTACTCGCGGCCTATCGAATGGCCCCTCATGCGGCGACGGGGTTTTCCCCATTTTTTCTCATGTATGGGCGGGAGGCCGATCCGGCCATGGATGTCCAACTGGGGATTTCCCAGCCACGTGCGAAATCTAAATTGGCCGACCACATCAAATTTAATATCGCCAAACTGGCTGAAGCGCGAGAGGCTGCGAGGTTGAATTCGAGGTCTCGCCAGATCGCTAACGAAAGATTGCATGAACGAAAGGTGTATACGCACGATTGGAAACCAGGTGATAAGGCCTGGCTGCACTGTCCACATGCACCGTTGGCTACGTCCCCTAAATTGTTGAGACCATGGAGGGGACCAGTGGAAATTGTGCGTGTTGCACGACCCCAGAGTATCCAGATTAAATGGGAAAAACGCCGTTGTAACGTACACCCCTCCCGGCTGAAACCCTTCGCGGCACCGCATGGCCTCCCTTTGTGCCGTAACGACCGAGCGTGTGATGTGGCCGTCGACTCGGGGAGGGATGTGTCGCAGGCTGATCCTCACGTGTCTCCACCTGACCCACTCCCAGGTGTCTCGGACCTGACGGCTGTTGACCGTCGGGAACCGGAACCCCGCGGCACGCGCGGATCTCCGATGCCTGCCCCGTGCCTTCCTGGACTGCCGGCACCACCGGACGGTCAACCGCGTCTGGTGCCGTACGACGGACCGGCCAGGCAGACTCGTGCTAAGACACAACACTTTTCATGAAAAAAAAAAAAAAAACCGAGCTCGCCGCCGCGTTCCCCTTCTGCCCGGTGTAATGTCCCGTTCAAGGGGCGCTCGGAAATGAAGGGACGCTGCACGAGTCATTTTTTTGCATACACATTTATTGTTGTCGCCCGCCGCGTTGTACATATTGTTCTTGTTGTGTTGTGTTGTTGTTGTTGTTGCTTGTGTTACGGGACACACACGGGGGGGGGGTAATAAGATTTTTTTTATAGCAGCCGGGTCGGCTGCGAGCTATGTGGTAGGGGGTGATGTAGTGGTGGTGCGGACGTGCGCCCGCAGTGAGAGATCACGGGGTGGCGCGGGGTGCGTGGTTGGGCACGCGATGTAGGCGTGGTGTTGACGCGCGCGCCGGGAGTGAGAGATTACGGGGCGGCGCGGTGTGCGTGGTTGTGTGCGCTGACACAAGGTGGGAAAGAGGATCGTGGGCAGCGCTCAGTGATTGGTCAACTGGGGTGGGTGCTCTCAGCGACGTCCGCATAAAGGACTATAAAGGGGGACGCGCGGGAGCACTCGGGAAGTTGTTAACCAGTCGAAGACCGAAGACGGAGTTCAGAGGTAGGCCCTGAGACCCCTAGTCCCGCTGTCCTTGTGAGGGCTGGGGCCCTGTGTGGCTCGGAGGCGAGACTGTGGGACCCGTGGTCTGACGTCCCTGTGGACCGAGACTGTGGGACCCAGAGTCGAGACGGACACCCCGGCTGGGTGTGTTCCGAGAGGCTACGGGGCGTAAGAGCCCGTGTGAGTGTAGCCGGGGGAACCCTGTGGGTTAAGGCTGGAGTTAGCCACCCGTGTAATATACGTTGGTGTTAATAAAAGAGTGTGCTACCCGTAAGGTCGTCTCCCGCCAAGTTCCTACATTACATATGTGTTGGGTTATGAAATTTTGATAAAAATAATAAAAATCAATTATTTTCCGAAAAATGCGCAAATCGCATTAATTATGTTAATGTGTGTATTAGCATGCATAATTATGATAATGTGTGTAATTATATGCATAAATTATGATAATCGCGGAGATAATCGTAGTAATTTATGCGGATGCTTGCGATTATGTTAATGTGTGCAGTTGTGATAATTAGGCTTAGCTTCGTTTATCCAGGGTTATATCAATCAGGATAACACGATTATCATCGATTAAACGTTTACCGATTATCTTAGTGTGTTTATGTTATTTTAGGTCTCCAGTTTCAGATCTCATCACAGGATACAGTTATCAAGAATAAGACAGTTTTGCATGGACTTGGAAAGAAGCACTCGAACAGTTGGTGTTAAGTAATTTTAATTCTAAACAAACACATGACACTCTCTTATCCGAAAGCAAGTATACATCAATAAATTCATGGGCGAGATTATGCAATTAACGAAATTGAATGACTAAAAATACTTCTTCATTGGCGAGATTATGCAATTAACGAAATTGAATGACTAAAACATTTCTTATTCATGTAACTCGACGGCAGCAACTGCTTTGCACGTTCAGTTGATATTGAACGCACCACCTCGAAATGGCAACCCTTTTTGAAACGCAAAGATACATTTTTTTTTTTAAGTCTTATTCGTGTGCGTGCTGTGTGTGCGTTGTCCCCTTGTAATATTAATTAATTCTTAGAGCCGGGAGTTGTGTCGTTAGCTTGTGTGGTGTGGGAGGATACAAACAGCGGCCAGAAGTTTTCTCTGGATTGGGCGTGGCCGCATCGAGTCGTGCTGCTCCCTCGCTCGGCGTGTCTCTGCTTGTGCGCTCTCTCTCTCTCCACTGCTCGATTGAGTTTGCACGACGCTCGCCGACGTGGTGCGCGATGATTCCGTCGCCGGATAGCGCGCAGCTCCTCCACGAGTCGGCACGACGCTCGGTGACGTCCGAGTCGTGCTGCTCTTGCGCTCTCTCTCCCTCTACTGCTAGATGACGAGTTGACACGACGCTCGGTGACGCCCGGGTCGTGCTGCTGCTGTGGCTCTCTCCTTGATCGTTGCCAACTTCACACGGACACTCGCCCTTGCTTCAGGCTGTGTTGGCTTGTGGCTCTGGACGACGCGGCTGTGCTCACTGGGTGGTGGTCGGTCTGAGTATCAAACACACTGCGCATTCGATGGCGCTTTCTCTCTCTTGGTGGCAGCCCCCGACTTCTCCACTGCTCGATTGATTGTTGAGTCGGCACGATGCTCGCCGTCGCTCTAGACGTCCTGTCTGTTCACACTGGTCGTTGGTAGGTGTGCCCTCAAACACACGGCGCATTCGATGGCGCTGTCCTCTTCCTCACAGCCGTTTGATCAGACTTTCTCCACTGCTTCGCGCTCTCTGCTTTGCACGCTTGGTCGACGCTTGGCGATCTCCGCCCTTTTACAGGTTGATTGCTTGTCGTCACTCGTCACTCTCTCTGCTCCGTGCTTCCCTTGTTCGTGCAGCTGCCAGCTTCACTCGCACTTAACTTCGTTCTGCGAGAAGCGACACCTGCTATCGGCATCGGTGTTTCGTTTCCTCACGACGCTCCGCCAGCCGGAGCACGGCTGAAACCCAGCCCCGACCCAGGTTGAACTCAGACTTCTGCGACTCGAACGACCCCTCCTCGTTCCATCACTTCTCGAGGCACAACCGCCCCAGCTCTCTTGCGAGCCCCGTCGCAACGCTGCGTCGCAAACCGAGTCGCGAGACTGAGCGCGACTCGAACAGACTGCCCTCAGACTGTCACCATAACGACCCCTCGTCGTCCCATCTCTCCTCGAGGCACGACGCGCCTCAGTTCTCTTGCGAGCCCCGTCGCAACACCGCGTCGCAAGCCGAGTTGCGAGACTGAGCGCGACTCGGACAGACTGCTCTCAGGCGGTCACTCTCTGACCCCTCGTCGTCCCATCTCTCCTCGAGGCACGACGCCTCAGCTCTCTTGCGAGCCCCGTCGCAACGCTGAGCGCGACTCGGACAGACTGCTCTCGCTATGTGCGCCTGTGCCTAACTCAAAACGTGACTCCCCTCTCTGCGCATCCCTTGCGAGAGAAAAACAAACAGAAAAAAAACAGATGTCTTTGGAATGTCAGGCACCGATTCCCCCCTGTGACCTTTTTGCTCCCTCCTTGCTTGCCGGACCGTTGGAGACAAAGGTGGCTGAGGAGATTTTTGCAATACATTTATGTGGTCTTGTGTGTTACATTTATTCTTGAGTTATATTTTAATGTCCTGAGGTTAAGTGTAACTATGTTTCCACTTAAGCTTTCTGGAATTCGTACTCTTTTAGTTTTTAGGAAGGTCATGTAGATAGGAAACATATAATTTTAAATAATATGTATGTGGTGAATACGAGTAATATAAGAGAATTACTAATAATAATAAAAAAAACTTATTGTTTGTTGGTTAATTCTCTTTGTTAAGTTTCTACTTTTCGGTAAGGAAAACGTTAAGAAAACGCGAGTGGCAACCGTTATTATCCTTTACTCTGCTCTGCACCCCCTCCGTGCATCTCAAGATGTCTTGGGAGGTCAGGCCATCGATCTTTGTCCATCTGGATGTCTCTGACCTCTCTGTGACCGACTTCTTACCAGTTTAATGGCCGTTTCACAGATTCCTGGTGTGCTTGTAGTGGGTTGTTTTCATTATTTAATTACAAAATATATATATATATATATAGATATAAACAAAAAAAAAATTCTTAATTATTCTTAATATTAATAACGGAAAACAGGGCATAGATACAACAAGGGGCTAGGGCATCCCTGTCCGTGGCCATAGGGCAGCATTCTGCCTGAACCGTGCATCCATCTCCATCACCCTGTCCATTCCTCGACGAGAGCCACCCACGGCCTTGTGCGTCCCGGTGTGACCGTTGCCTCAAAAATTGTGCTCCTGCAGACACACGGGGGGTAAACCGCTGAGGTGCATCCTTCCATCGCCCCCCAGGACACTCGTCGAACACATCCAATACAGGCCGTTCCGGGATTGGAGATGACGCATCATACGGCACCACATATCTTTTCAACCGTGACGGGTGAATGTGCCACAACCGTCGACCGTAGCGAATCCTTACACTTTGATCCCGACGAACTTCCACAATCTCAACGGGCCCCTGCCAGGGCCGGTGGAATTTTGGTGACGTGCCCACCGGCACCATCGGAAAATGTAACCAAGCCTTGTCCCCCACCTGCCATGGTTCCCGTAGAGGCTGCCCACCGTGCAGACGCTCATTAGCTGCCTGCCTTCGTTCCGTGTTTCGCAGCGAGGCCTCCCTGGCCTCATTCAACCGATCCAATGACTCGCGCATGGGGACAGCCACTACTGGCGACTTGCTCTTAGATTTCACACCCAGCCTGACCAAGGCCGGGGCTTCTGGTTCACGCCCATACATTAGATAAAATGGCGAATACCCTGTGGGGCCAATCTATAAGCGACTAAAGCCGCCGGGACATGTAAATCCCAATCTGTCTGAGCCGAATTAACCTGTTGGCACAACATAGATGTCAACGTTCGATGAAGACGCTCGACCATTCCGTCGGTTTGCGGGTGGTATGGGGATGTCCGGATTTTCCTCGTACCCAATGCGTCACACACCTCCTTCACAAGGCGGGACGAAAAATTTCTACCCTGGTCCGTAAGCAGGTGCTCTGGGGCCCCTTTATCGAAAACGTAACCCTTGCAGGAAGGCCTCCACGATTGATCCCGCCGATTGGTCCACTAGCGGCCATGCCATAGGCCACCGAGTTCGGTACTCGACCCCCACGAGCAGGTATTTGTGACCCCGCGGGGTAACGGTCCCAGAATGTCAAGGGCTACAATTTCGTTGACCCGCGAAACACGTATCGATTGCAATGGTACCCGGCATGGCTGAGCCGGCGCCTTCCGCCGTGCGCACTCGTGACAAGCTTTAACATAAAAATGAACATCATTCTGTAAACCCGGCCAATAGAAATCGTTACTCAAAGTCAAAGCGGTTTTCTTCTCCCCCAAGTGCATCAATCGCTCGTGCGTGTCAGAAATGAGTTTCCCTCGTAAACACAGTGGCACCACTATACAAAATTTCTGTAAGACGACATCCCATCTAACCAGGAGGTCGTCAATGAGTCGAAGAAAGGCCCGATCATCCGACTGTTTGGAACGAGAGGCACGTAGCCTCATCTTGGTAAGCGACGGATCGTCTATTTGCAACCGCACCCAACGCCCCCGTGACAATCCCAGCAACCCAGGCTCAGTAACCGGTGCTTCGTCAACCTGCTTCGAAATAGATGCAGCGGCCATGCTCGGCATGCTCTGCAGCGGCAGCCCACAACGCAGCGATCCTTCAGAGCATCTACACGAGCCCGATGCCTGAGGCAACCGAGACAGAGCATCCGCGTTAACGTGACGTGTACCTTTCCTGTGCTGGACCGTAAATGAGTATCCCTGCAGGACCTCAAGCCAGCGGGCCATTTGGCCCGAGGGTTGATCGATCCGCAAGGAGTACTGCAGTGCCGCGTGGTCGGTGTGGACCAAAAATTGTCGCCCGTACAAGTATGGTCGATACAACTGCACAAAGTGAACAATCGCCAATAATTCCCTGCGCATTACACAATACCTTTGTTCTGCCGGGGACAGTACCCGACTGCCATACGCGACGACCCTTTCAACCCCGTCAATCGTTTGCGACAATACAGCACCGATGCCCGTATCACTGGCATCAGTGTCCAAAGTAAACATTTCCGCAAAATTTGGATACCTGAGCGGCGGTGCGTCCGCCAAAGCGTCCCGGAGCGTTTCAAACGAACGCTGTTCCTCGTCACCCTATAAAAACTTCTTACCCTTAGCAGTCAGCGTGTGCAGCGGCCTCGCAATCGTAGCAAAATTCTTAACAAATTGACGATAATATGACGCAAAACCCACGAAGCTACGTACTTCCGACACCGTTTTAGGCACTGGCCACGCACGAACACAACTAGTTTTCTCCGGGTCCGTGGTGACCCCCGCTTCGCTGACCACATGCCCAAGATATTTGACGGACGTTCGCAACAGATGACACTTTTGGGGTTTAAACTTCAAATTGGCGCTCCGTACCCTGCCAAACACAGCTTGCAGCCGCTGCAAATGTCCCTCAAAATCCTTACTGAACACAATGACGTCGTCCAGGTATATCAAACACGACTCCCACTGCAATCCCGTCAACACAAGTTCCATCAGTCTTTGAAAAGTGGCAGGTGCGGAGTGCAGCCCCATAGGCAATACATTAAAGTGAAACAATCCTTGCGGCGTGCGAAAAGCCGTCTTCGGTTTAGATTCCTCGTCCAAAGGCAATTGCCAAAAGCCAGATAAGAGGTCTAATGTGGAAAAAAATTTAGCACCGGACAATGCGTCCAATGAGTCATCAATGCGCAGAAGCGGATATGCATCCGCCACCGAAACCTTATTCAATTTACGGTAATCCACACAAAATCGCAGAGAACTATCTCTTTTTTTAACCAACACGATCGGGGCTCCCCATGGGCTGGACGAAGGGGAGACGATATCCTGTTGCAACATCTCGTCAACCGTTCTCCAAATGCAATCCTTCTCCAGCGGGCTCACCCGGTGAGGATTTAATCGAACAGGGGGCGCATCTTTAGTGTCAATGTGATGTCGCAACAAGGTCGTACGACCGACGTCAAACTTCCCTGAGCTAAGCACGTCCCTGAATTCCCAAAGCAACTTTCTTAACCGCGTCCGCTGCTCGGGTGTCAAATCGTCGTTGCCTTCATACAACTCGTGAAACCAGCTCGGTTCCTTCTCCGCCCGCGGCAGCGTGCTACCACCCTCCGCTGCCAAACACACATGACTTTCCGAACCTCGTTCGACTGACACGTGCGCCAGCGTAGTCCCTTCCTGAATAACGACCGGCTCGTGCCCCGTGTTTACAATTTGAATGAACGGGTCGGCAGTCGCTGGCACCATCGTAAAAGCCCCCACCAAGGAGGGCATTCGTGTCACGGCATTTGAAGGCGACAATAATATGCCTTCCTCCAAGTTACCTACTGACAGCCCCTTTTTCAATTTCAACGGGACAAGCATCTGCGTCGCAGGCGGAACGCGCACCGTGCGGCTAACCACCGCCTGGACCACAGCGTTGACACGAGCAAATTTAGACGGAGTTCCCAAAAATTTTAGGCACTTCCCTGACGGCAATTCCAATCGTCCCTTTTCAATCGAAATCTGAATTGGTATATTTTGCAAAAAATCCGTGCCCAACAAACACAGCACAGCCAGAACAGACGAAACCAAAATGTATCCCGTTACACACACCTCCCCGACCTGTATCGTTGCCAGTATACGACCCATAATTCCCAAACTACCCCCATTTGCCGCTATACACAGGCCCTCCACCGGTTCCAAAACATGGGCCGAGGTAGGAAGCAATCGGAAGGTGTGCAAGGAAATAAGCGTCGCTGATGCCCCCATATCGACAATAACCTGAACTTGAACCCCTTGAACAAGCGCCATCACATCCGATGAGCCCGGCGCAGCCCCCAAAACATGATGAGCCAACGCACCCCATACCACATTACCTTGTGTATCATACGAAGGGGGATCAATATTGTGTATCGTCGCGGATGGGTGAGGTGTAGGATACGGCCGTGTATTGCATGTGTCGCGACTCGCCTGGTAATCCTGCGCTGGGTAGAATCCGCGATTGTAGGCTCCTGCTGAACGTGGGAAGTGTCCTTGACGCCCGCACTCGTAGCACCGTAGCGGACCGCCACGTCCACCCGTATCCGAGCGGCGGTGTGGGCTCAACGGTGGTCGTGCGGCTGCTGCCGTCCGCGGCGTCGGCTCGCCCTCCAGTAGACCACCGTCCGCTCCAACGCCCACCACCAGGGGCTGAGATGGCCCTGCCGATGGCTCGTCGCATAGATCCAGGTTGACCTGGATGTTCCTGGCAAGCACCAAGGATGACCCGTCGTTGTTGTTGTCGCTGGGAAGCGAGAGGAAGGCTTGTAGCTCCTTCGCCATCTGCAACAGCTACTCCTGGGCCAAAGAATCAAGGGCCGCCTCGTCCATTGCCGGTTAAGCCACTTGGCCAAGAGTCAACAGCGCACTGCGATACGCGAGGGGAGATTCTCCCTCCGCCCATCGCCTCGTTCGTAAATTTTCTGCATCGCCGCGAATATCTCTGGCAACAACAAGCGAACCCCTCGAGGGAGGCCGTAGAACGTCGCCAACGCGTCGTCGTCCAAGGCTGTTGGCAGCGCCCATAGCGCTTGAGCTTCCGTCCAGCCGAGCGACTCGTACGCTGCCCGAAATCATCGTGTAAATGCCGTCCAGTCGCCGACTGGGACCTCAAAGCGTTCCACGTGCAGTCGGCGTGACGTGCTCGAGGGCAGCGATTCCGGTTCCTCCTCCTCGTCCAGCTGCGCACCTGGTGCCTCGGGAGATCCAGCCGCGCCGTCGGCCCCCGCAGATGTAATGATATCGTGCGGCTGTGAATCCAATCCCGTCGGCGCTTCCCGCATTGTCCACAGAAATCGATCAAATTCTTGTGTGAGCGCCGTCATCCTGGCCTCTCACGCCACCATCGTAGCTCTCCATACGTGCGGCGGGCTCGGCTCCTCCTCGTCGTGCGGGTCGACCTTGTCGTGCGGCGGTGCTTGCTCAGTCACGTCATCCGGCGATGCGGGGGCCTCCACTCCCGATGGAGGAATCACGTCCGCATCGCTGCTCTCCGCCGACGAGGCTGCTGCAAGTTCTTTTTCTTCATAACTTTCTTGGACATTTCGGCGCAGGTCTTTTATCAC
Organism: Lampetra fluviatilis; assembly: GCF_964198595.1. Classification (NCBI taxonomy): domain Eukaryota; kingdom Metazoa; phylum Chordata; class Hyperoartia; order Petromyzontiformes; family Petromyzontidae; genus Lampetra; species Lampetra fluviatilis. Next base: position 409,185 of record NC_136295.1, on the reverse strand, counting down.
TTCTGACACCAGTTGTAGGACTCGTACTCGGCTGTCTTTCTGTTCTCTTTATTTTCCGCTCAACAGTCCACCTCCGCCGCGCCACCGCTCCGCGTCTCTCCGTGCCCTCACTCCACTCTGCGTCACTCCGCATCTCTCTCTCTCGCCGCGCCGCGTCTCCTCCGCGTCTCCCTCTCTCTCTCTATGTCTGTCGACTCCCCTGCTATTCTACACTGCATCCTTCAAATGCATGGCTACCCCTGTTTGCACACTGCGTTCTCGCTATCAGTCTCTCTATACTCTACTCCGTCTGTCGCCGCTAACCCACTCTATCTCTGCTCTACTACCGTCACCGCCTGCTCTGCGATTCCCCGGGCACCGTCGCTGCAGCTCCATCCAAGACGCCGACCAAGACAAGAAGACCCTCTCTCCGTCGCACTGTGGCTTATATCCCCACACCAATTAATCCCCATTAATTATCTCAACCCCCCGCTTATCACTCGCCCCCTGGCCCCCGGTCTCACGTGACCTTGTTATTGCCGCCAAAGCGACGCCAGCTAATAACCAATTACCCTCTTAGCCAATTGCTGGCCTGTGTCCCCCCGGCTACCCCGAACACCTGTCTCAACACTTAACGACCCTCTCACCTAATGCCACAACAACAACCGTGTCCTCACATACACCCCACTGTACTCTGCTCGCTCGCATAGCAACAGTGGAAGAGAATGCGTGGCGCGCTCTAACTCAAGTCCTACACGTTTATTAACATTAACACAAAAGAGGTAATGGCCCCTTTACCCGCTTAGCTACGGTGGTAACCCACCGAACTAGCTAACTTAACACACACCACAACGTAACCATCCTCCTGCCCTACTCGAGTCCGAGTTCCCATGTGTAGCTCCTCTTCAGGCTGGGGCGTAACATCTTCACAGCAATCCTCCCTCTAGATCCCCACCGGGGACCGGCTTTTTATCGCCCTGTGCGAGACTTGCTCCGCCCTCAGCCCCACCTCCTTTACGGGCCCACACATAGGGCTCCTCCCCCGACCCGGGGTCCCCTCAGCCCCCCTTCTGGGGGTCCTCGGGTAGGTCCCCCTTCTTGCCCCCTTTACCCTGGGGCTGGTACTGCACCCTGACAGTACGTCGCGTGGCGTGCCCTGGCCAGGTAAGTCCAGCACACGGTGACATGGGACGATGTCGCTACAGTATAATCGCATGCCACCCCCGGTACGGGTGGCGGAGCATCCACTCATGCTACCATGGTGTCCGGCTCCCCCGTATCCACCTGCTTACAACGGTCGGCGCCCATCAAACATGTGCACTGGCTCTTCGGCGATAACCATGACAGAGCGTCCGCGTTGTAGTGGTGAGCCATTTCCTATAGGTGACTTCGAAATAATAATCTTACAATATTTCCAACCATCGTGAGAGTTGCGCGGACGGCTGGACAACGCGTAGTGTGTATTGCAAAGCCGCGTGATCTGTGCGCACCACAAACTTGCTCTCCACCCCGTTCTCCACTTGTGACAACACGGCGCTGATCCCGGTATCACTGGCATCCATATCCAACGTAAATGGCAATGAGAAATCGGGGTATTGAAGGGGGGGGGTGCGTTCACGAGACTGTCAAGCAGCGTAACAAATGCGGCTTCCTCCTCTGTCTCCCACCAAAACCTTTGGCCCTTTGCCATGAGAGCATGGAGCGGCTTCGAGATTGTCGCAAACCCGGCCACAAAGCGGCGGTAATACAACACGAACCCCACAAAACTGCGGACCTCACCCACCGATGTGGGGGTTGGCCATTTACGCACACACGCAGTCTTGTCAGGTTCTGTGGCGATTCCGGACTCTCTAACAATGTGCCCCAGGTATCGAACCGATTTTTGCAAGAAGTAACATTTCTGCAACCGCTGCAGATGTTCCTGGAACGTGCAGCCAAAGACAATTATGTCATCCAAATATATCAGACATGACTCCCATTGGAGCCCCGACAGTGCCAACTCCATAAGTCGCTGGAACGTGACCGGAGCCGAGTGAATCCCCATCGGAAGCACGTTAAATTGAAACAGCCCTTGCTGTGTCTGGAACGTAATTTTGGGTTTTGAACTTTCATCCAGGGGCAACTGCCAAAACCCTGACAATAGATCCAGGGTGGAGAAAAACCGCACCCTCGACAGGGCATCCAATGAAACGTCCACCATGGAGACCTTATTCAATTTCTGAAAGTCCACACAGAACTGCAAACTCCCATCCTTCTTTTTAACCAGGACAATAGGAGCACGCCACGGACTGTTTGACGGAGAGATTGTATCGGCGGCCAACATCTCGTCGACCGCCTGACGAACGTAGTCCTTTTCCTTCAGACTAAACCAAAATGAGTTCTGACAAATGGGAACAGCGCCACCCGTATCAATATGGTGACGCATCAGAGGCATGCGGCCCACATCGAATTTACCCTTACTAAATACATTGGAGAATTCCCGAAGCAATGCCCGTAACTCGCCCCTCTGCTCCCACGACAAATCCGGATTACCCATGCACAACGGATCCATCCACGAGTCATCCAACACCGCTTCCCGTTCAACCGCGGCCACAACTTGAGTGGTCACATCATCCGTATCCTAACAATACACAGCCATCGCGTGGGCCAACACCGTACCAGCCTGAATGACCGCGAAATCCAGCCCAGCATTTAATCCTTGCAGGAAGGGCTCCTGATCCCCAAAAACTATCATCTGAGCCCCTATCAAAGTGAGCCGACGAACTGCTCTCTTCGAAGGGGTTAAAAGAACCCCACCCCCAGTGATGTTCTGGTCGAGCCGCTTCCGCAGCCTCAAAGGTACGAGCATCTGTGCCCCCGGGGGAACCCTAACAGTTTCACGCACCAGGGCCCGAACCACAGCGTTAGCCATAGACAACCCGGTAGGGGACTCCAAAAACCTTAACCGATGCCCCGACGGCAACTCCACACAATCCTGGTCAACTAAAATCTGGAGGGGCATCCTCTTAAAAAAAATCCGTCCCCAATAAACAAGGCACCGCCAATGAACGTGAAACCAACACTGAGCCTGTCCTTTCAATATCGCCAATCCGTATCAATGCCTTAATTTGGCCCACAATGCCTAAACTCCCGCCATTAGCAGCAACACACGGATTATCCACCGGACTAAGGCAACCCAACGTCGATGGCAGAGTCCTAAAAATAAACTCGGAAACCATGGTAGCGGATGCCCCCGAATCTATGAGCATCCGCACCTCAACACCCTGCACAAATCCCCTTACCGTGGGTGATCCCGCTCCCGCTGCCATGACACGGTGTGCCAGTGCGGTCCATTGCCCAGACCCTCGCGGCCAAACATCACGCACCGAAGCGCCATCTTCGTACCCCATATCACTATGAGGGGCGATGGCATGTGCACCCGACACTGACTGCAATGGGGATGCATGAGGTGGCTGTGTCGGCCGAGTGTGTGATGCATCGCGACCTGTCTTTGGACCCAGAGGAACGGAGGCCGGTAAGGCAGAGGATGGCGAAGCCAGGAAAAACTGCCCCAAATCAGCACGGCAGTCCCTGGAGATGTGGCCCGGCAGGCCACACCTGAAGCAGGTAGCAGGACCCCGCCATGGCGGAAGCAAGGTCCCCCCCCCCCGCTTGTCCTGTCGTCGTCCCGCTCCAACTCTCCCCCGCAGGCTACAACCACCTGATGCCCAGACCCAGGGAGATTCTTGGTGCTCTTGGTCGCCCTCTTCTCCCGGAAATTCAGCCCCGGCTGCCACCCCAGCACGTCGTCGCAGGTTACAATGGGCCTGGATGCATCGGGCTACCTGAATCGAGGACAGGTCATACTTCTCTGTGCCCGGCAAAACAAGTAAATTTCCTGAGCCAGCGTCAACAGTTTCTCGAGCACCAGAGAATCCAGTCTTGCCCGCTCAGCTCAATCCTTGGGTACGCATCCTGGGCCAGTGACAGTAGTGTGCTGCAGAAGACGAGGGGCCTATCGGTCTCCCCCCGACTCCGCATCACGAATTTCCGCCGCGCGTTGGACGGCGGGTCAAAAATTGCCGCCAACTGGCCGTACGCCTGACACAGCGGAGTCGCCCGTTTGCTGCCCCCTTGCCCAGTTACCCCACCAGCGCCGTCACCGCGGAGAGCAGTTCCACGATACACACGATGAGTGCCCGCAGCCCTTCTCCAGCCGGCAGCGATGCGGGATCATTGTCCTTCACTTGCTGCCCCGCCGGGACCGCCACTCCGGGACCCCCCGCCGGGGTCTCGACTGCCGGGGCTGCCCGAGAACCCTCCTGCCCCGACTGTGAGTCGGAGCTCACCTTATATCCTGAACTGCGTGGCCAGGCTCTGCCCTCAGCCCCGCACCCTTCTGGATCCCCCAGATTGCTCCGTGCCTTGCCCACATATGTAACTGGTAGAACGGGCTGTTACCCATAATTCTATTGTTTACCAATCTCCCAGCAGCACGCGCTCCAGTAACTCATTCCATGTCACGACACGTGTAGTGGATTCAACTGAGTCGCAGATGTACTTCTTAGAGGCAACACATATTACAAAGAGGTTACTGCCCCTTTACCAGATAACTTATGGTGGTGGACCACCAGGTTAACTACGCTAGTTACTGGGAGTAGCTACAACGGACAGGAACCTAGCTGGGGTCCTCGTTCACGTGTTGGTGACTTCTTCTTGGACGTAGAACGTAGATCTCCCTGTGCGGACCCGGTTTATATGCTGCTGGGTCGTGGCTGGCCCTGCCCTTGGCCACGACCACCTTTGAGAAACCTCTTGTCGATTCTCGACCCTTCCCGTAGGATCTTAGCCGACACGTGACCACCCCCAAGCCCCCACCTGGGGCCCCTGTGTAGATCTTACTAGTCACATGCCTTCCAGGATCAACCAGAGTGCCATGGCCCAGGGTAACCTCATCCCATGGCTGACACTCTCACACTCTTTCCTGTAGGAGTCAGTACTACACGCCACGCGTGGTGCCACTGCGCTCTCCCAGCGCTCACCGAGCCCCCTCTACACATGTAGAAATAACGTCACGTACCCCCAGAGGTCCGCGTACCTTCCCCCCCCACCCGCCCCGGTTGATTCCCACTGATGGTGTAGAGACTGCATGAGCCGTTGTTATTGCTGGTTGTTTGCTTTGGGCGACAGGGCCACTTCATGGGCCTCATCATCGTCGTGGTCGTCATCACGACCCGTAGTAAATGTCCACTGCACATTTCGCAATTTTGTTTCCATTTTCTTCTGTCTTGCAGTGGCAATGTGCTCAAGTAGTGCCAAATCTTTCTGGCACCAATCTCTTATGTCATCAATTTCTGGCACCAATCCTCTTATGAACCACCTCACGCTGTGCCAAGTTTTCTTTAGTTCCTTGGGCTTCTCTCTACATATCTTTTACAGGTAGGAACAATGTTCCACACTGCCCACCAGGGATTTTTTGTCTGTCTGTCTGACTGTCTGTCGTGCATAAATACATATATAATACAAACAGCTCTTTGATTGGTGGAGACCTACTGCCGGGTATGGAGAGGGGAGGGGCCTAAGGGAAGGGGGGTCAGGGGAGGAGCCTAAGGATATGGGGGGGTGGTCAGGGGAGGGGCCTAAGGGAGGGGGGTCAGCGGAGGGGCCTGAGGGAGGGGGGTAAGGGGAGGTGCCTAAGCAAGGGGGAGGGGCCGATAGTTAAGGGGGTTGAGGATGTCGGGGAGGGTGGGGGGAAAGTAAACACGCCCACTCATCAACTGCCCCCCCCCTGAACGCCACGCTGAGTGTGTGTGTGAGTCTGACAGTGTGAGAGTGTGTGTGTGTGAGTCTGAGAGTGTGTGTGTGAGTCTGAAAGTGTGAAATTGAGTGTATGTGTGTGTGAGAGTGAGTATGCGTATGTCTGAGAGTGTGAAAGTGAGTGTGTGTGTCTAAGAGTGTGAGGGTGAGTGAGTGTGAGTCTGAGAGTGTGAGAGTGTGAGGGTGAGTGTGTGTGTGAGTCTGAGAGTGTGAGGGTGAGTGTGTGTGTGAGTCTGAGAGTGTGAGATTGAGTGTATGTGTGTGTGAGAGTGTGTGTGTGTGAGTCTGAGAGTGAGTGTATGTGTGTGTGAGTCTGAGAGTGTGAGAGTGAGTGTGTGTGAGTCTGAGAGTGTGAGAGTGAGTGTGTGTGTGTGAGTCTGAGAGTGTGTGTGTGTGTGTGAGTCTGAGAGTGTGTGTGTGAATCTGAAAGTGTGAGGGTGTGTGTGTATGAGAGAGAGAGTGTGTGTGTGTGCGAGTCTGAGAGTGTGAGAGTGAGTGTGTGTGTGAGTCTGAGAGTGTGAGAGTGAGTGTGTGTGAGTCTGAGAGTGTGAGAGTGAGTGTGTGTGAGTCTGAGAGTGAGTGTGTATGTGTGTGTGAGTCTGAGAGTGTGTGTGTGAGTCTGAGAGTGTGAGGGTGAGTGTATGTGTGTGTGAGTCTGAGAGTGTGAAAGTGAGTGTGTGTGTCTGAGAGTGTGAGGGTGAGTGAGTGTGAGTCTGAGAGTGTGAGAGTGTGAGAGTGAGAGTGTGTGTTTGAGTCTGAGAGTGTGAGAGTGAGTGTGTGTGTGTGTGAGTCTGAGAGTGTGTGTGTGAGTCTGAGAGTGTGAGAGTGAGTGTATGTGTGTGTGAGTCTGAGAGTGTTAAAGTGAGTGTGTGTGTCTGACAGTGTGAGGGTGAGTGAGTGTGAGTCTGAGAGTGTGAGATTGAGTGTATGTGTGTGTGAGAGTGAGTGTGTGTGTGAGTCTGAGAGTGTGAGAGTGAGTGTATGTGTGTGAGTCTGAGAGTGTGAGAGTGAGTGTGTGTGTGAGTCTGAGAGTGTGAGAGGTGAGTGTGTGTGTGAGTCCGAGAGTGTGAGAGTGAGTGTGTGTGTGAGTGAGAGTGTGAGCGTTAGTGTGTGTGTCTGAGAGTGTGAGAGTGAGTGTGTGTGTATGAGTCTCAGAGTGTGAAGGTGTGTGTGTGTGTGTGAGTCTGAGAGTGTGTGTGTGTGTAAGTCCGAGAGTGTGAAAGTGAGTGTATGTGTGTGTGAGTCTGAGAGTGTGAGGGTGAGTGTGTGTGAGTCTGAGAGTGTGAGGGTGAGTGTGTGTGTGTGAGTCTGAGAGTGTAAGCGTGAGTGTGTGTGAGTCTGAGAGTGTGAGAGTGTGTGTGTATGTGAGTCTGAGAGTGTGAGGGGGAGTGTATGTGTGTGTGAGTCTGAGAGTGTGAGGGTGAGTGTGTGTGTGTGAGTCTGAGAGTGTGAGCGTGAGTGTGTGTGTGTGAGTCTGAGAGTGTGGGAGTGAGTGTGTGTGTGTGAGTCTGAGAGTGTGAGTGTATGTGTGTGTGAGTCTGAGAGTGTGAGAGGTGAGTGTGTGTGTGTGTGAGTCTGAGAGTGTGAGGTTGAGTGTATGTATGTGTGAGAGTGTGAGCGTGAGTGTGTGTATCTGAGCGTGTGAGAGTGAGTGTGTGTGAGTCTGAGAGTGTGAGAATGAGTGTGTGTGTGTGAGTCTGAGAGTGTGTGTGTGACTCTGAAAGTGTGAGGGTGTGTGTGTGAGAGAGAGAGAGTGAGTGTGTGTGTGTGCGAGTCTGAGAGTGTGAGAGTGAGTGTGTGTGAGTCTGAGAGTGTGAGAGTGAGTGTGTGTGAGTCTGAGAGTGTGAGGGTGAGTGTGTGTGTGTGTGAGTCTGAGAGTGTGTGTGTGTGAGTCTGAGAGTGTGAGAGTGAGTGTGTGTGTGAGTGAGAGTGTGAGCGTGAGTGTGTGTGTCTGAGAGTGTGAGAGTGAGTGTGTGTGTGAGTCTCAGAGTGTGAGAGTGTGTGTGTGTGTGAGTATGAGAGTGTGTGTGTGTGAGTCTGAGAGTGTGTGTGTGTGTGAGTCTGAGAGTGTGAGATGTGTGTGTGTGAGTCTGAGAGTGTGAGAGTATGTGTGTGTGAGTCTGAGAGTGTGTGTGTGTGAGTCTGAAAGTGTGAGGGTGTGTGTGTGTGAGAGAGTGAGTGTGTGTGTGGGTGTGCGAGTCTGAGAGTGTGAGAGTGAGTGTGTGTGTGAGTCTGAGAGTGTGAGAGTGAGTGTGTGTGAGTCTGAGAGTGTGAGGGTGAGTGTGTGTGTGAGTCTGAGAGTGTGTGTGTGTGAGTCTGAGATTGTGAGAGTGAGTGTATGTGTGTGTGAGTCTGAGAGTGTGAAAGTGAGTGTGTGTGTCTGAGAGTGTGAATGAGTGTGAGTCTGAGAGTGTGAGAGTGTGTGTGTGAGTCTGAGAGTGTGTGTGTGTGAGTCTAAGAGTGTGAGATTGAGTGTATGTGTGTGTGAGAGTGTGAGCGTGAGTGTGTGTGTCTGAGAGTGTGAGAGTGAGTGTGTGTGTGAGTCTGAGAGTGTGTGTGTGTGAGAGTGAGTGTGTGTGTGTGTGAGTCTGAGAGTGTGTGTGTGAGTCTGAAAGTGTGAGGGTGTGTGTGTCTGAGAGTGTGAGAGTGAGTAGTGTGTGAGTCTGAGAGTGTGAGTGTGTGTGAGTCTGAGAGTGTGAGAGTGAGTGTGTGTGAGTCTGAGAGTGTGAGAGTGAGTGTGTGTGTGAGTCTGAGAGTGTGTGTGTGAGTCTGAGAGTGTGTGTGTGAATCTGAAAGTGTGAGGGTGTGTGTGTGAGAGAGAGTGAGTGTGTGTGTGTGTGCGAGTCTGAGAGTGTGAGAGTGAGTGTGTGTGTGAGTCTGAGAGTGTGAGAGTGAGTGTATGTGTGTGTGAGTCTGAGAGTGTGAGATGTGAGTGTGTGTGTGAGTCTGAGAGTGTGAGAGGTGAGTGTGTGTGTGAGTCTGAGAGTGTGAGAGTGAGTGTGTGTGTGAGTGAGAGTGTGAGTATGTGTGTGTGTCTGAGAGTGTGAGAGTGAGTGTGTGTGTGTGTGAGTCTCAGAGTGTGAGTAAGTGTGCGTGTGTGTGAGTCTGAGACTGTGAGAGTGTGTGTGTGTGTGTGAGTCTGAGAGTGTGAGAGTGAGTGTGTGTGTGTGTGAGTCTGAGACTGTGAGAGTGTGTGTGAGTCTGAGAGTGTGAGAGTGAGTGTATGTGTGTGTGAGTCTGAAAGTGTGAGGGTGTGTGTGTGTGTGAGAGTGAGTGTGTGTGTGTGCGAGTCTGAGAGTGAGTGTGTGTGTGAGTCTCAGAGTGTGAGCGTGAGTGTGTGAGTCTGAGAGTGAGTGTGTGTGTGTGAGTCTAAGAGTGTGAGAGTGTGTGTGTGTGAGTCTGAGAGTGTGTGTGTGAATCTGAAAGTGTGAAATTGAGTGTATGTGTGTGTGAGAGTGAGTATGCGTATGTCTGAGAGTGTGAAAGTGAGTGTGTGTGTCTAAGAGTGTGAGGGTGAGTGAGTGTGAGTCTGAGAGTGTGAGAGTGTGAGGGTGAGTGTGTGTGTGAGTCTGAGAGTGTGAGGGTGAGTGTGTGTGTGAGTCTGAGAGTGTGAGATTGAGTGTATGTGTGTGTGAGAGTGTGTGTGTGTGAGTCTGAGAGTGAGTGTATGTGTGTGTGAGTCTGAGAGTGTGTGAGTGAGTGTGTGTGAGTCTGAGAGTGTGAGAGTGAGTGTGTGTGTGAGTCTGAGAGTGTGTGTGTGTGTGTGAGTCTGAGAGTGTGTGTGTGAATCTGAAAGTGTGAGGGTGTGTGTGTATGAGAGAGAGAGTGTGTGTGTGTGCGAGTCTGAGAGTGTGAGAGTGAGTGTGTGTGTGAGTCTGAGAGTGTGAGAGTGAGTGTGTGTGAGTCTGAGAGTGTGAGAGTGAGTGTGTGTGAGTCTGAGAGTATGAGAGTGAGTGTGTATGTGTGTGTAAGTCTGAGAGTGTGTGTGTGAGTCTGAGAGTGTGAGGGTGAGTGTATGTGTGTGTGAGTCTGAGAGTGTGAAAGTGAGTGTGTGTGTCTGAGAGTGTGAGGGTGAGTGAGTGTGAGTCTGAGAGTGTGAGAGTGAGAGTGTGTGTTTGAGTCTGAGAGTGTGAGAGTGAGTGTGTGTGTGTGTGAGTCTGAGAGTGTGTGTGTGAGTCTGAGAGTGTGAGAGTGAGTGTATGTGTGTGTGAGTCTGAGAGTGTTAAAGTGAGTGTGTGTGTCTGACAGTGTGAGGGTGAGTGAGTGTGAGTCTGAGAGTGTGAGATTGAGTGTATGTGTGTGTGAGAGTGAGTGTGTGTGTGAGTCTGAGAGTGTGAGAGTGAGTGTATGTGTGTGAGTCTGAGAGTGTGAGAGTGAGTGTGTGTGTGAGTCTGAGAGTGTGAGAGGTGAGTGTGTGTGTGAGTCCGAGAGTGTGAGAGTGAGTGTGTGTGTGAGTGAGAGTGTGAGCGTTAGTGTGTGTGTCTGAGAGTGTGAGAGTGAGTGTGTGTGTATGAGTCTCAGAGTGTGAAGGTGTGTGTGTGTGTGTGAGTCTGAGAGTGTGTGTGTGTGTAAGTCCGAGAGTGTGAAAGTGAGTGTATGTGTGTGTGAGTCTGAGAGTGTGAGGGTGAGTGTGTGTGAGTCTGAGAGTGTGAGGGTGAGTGTGTGTGTGTGAGTCTGAGAGTGTAAGCGTGAGTGTGTGTGAGTCTGAGAGTGTGAGAGTGTGTGTGTATGTGAGTCTGAGAGTGTGAGGGGGAGTGTATGTGTATGTGAGTCTGAGAGTGTGAGGGTGAGTGTGTGTGTGTGAGTCTGAGAGTGTGAGCGTGAGTGTGTGTGTGAGTCTGAGAGTGTGGGAGTGAGTGTGTGTGTGTGTGTGTGAGAGTGAGTGTGTGTGTGTGCGAGTCTGAGAGTGAGTGTGTGTGTGAGTCTCAGAGTGTGAGCGTGAGTGTGTGAGTCTGAGAGTGAGTGTGTGTGTGTGAGTCTAAGAGTGTGAGAGTGTGTGTGTGTGAGTCTGAGAGTGTAAGCGTGAGTGTGTGTGAGTCTGAGAGTGTGAGAGTGTGTGTGTATGTGAGTCTGAGAGTGTGAGGGGGAGTGTATGTGTGTGTGAGTCTGAGAGTGTGAGGGTGAGTGTGTGTGTGTGAGTCTGAGAGTGTGAGCGTGAGTGTGTGTGTGAGTCTGAGAGTGTGGGAGTGAGTGTGTGTGTGTGTGTGTGAGAGTGAGTGTGTGTGTGTGCGAGTCTGAGAGTGAGTGTGTGTGTGAGTCTCAGAGTGTGAGCGTGAGTGTGTGAGTCTGAGAGTGAGTGTGTGTGTGTGAGTCTAAGAGTGTGAGAGTGTGTGTGTGTGAGTCTGAGAGTGTGTGTGTGAGTCTGAAAGTGTGAAATTGAGTGTATGTGTGTGTGAGAGTGAGTATGCGTATGTCTGAGAGTGTGAAAGTGAGTGTGTGTGTCTAAGAGTGTGAGGGTGAGTGAGTGTGAGTCTGAGAGTGTGAGAGTGTGAGGGTGAGTGTGTGTGTGAGTCTGAGAGTGTGAGGGTGAGTGTGTGTGTGAGTCTGAGAGTGTGAGATTGAGTGTATGTGTGTGTGAGAGTGTGTGTGTGTGAGTCTGAGAGTGAGTGTATGTGTGTGTGAGTCTGAGAGTGTGAGAGTGAGTGTGTGTGAGTCTGAGAGTGTGAGAGTGAGTGTGTGTGTGAGTCTGAGAGTGTGTGTGTGTGTGTGAGTCTGAGAGTGTGTGTGTGAATCTGAAAGTGTGAGGGTGTGTGTGTATGAGAGAGAGAGTGTGTGTGTGTGCGAGTCTGAGAGTGTGAGAGTGAGTGTGTGTGTGAGTCTGAGAGTGTGAGAGTGAGTGTGTGTGAGTCTGAGAGTGTGAGAGTGAGTGTGTGTGAGTCTGAGAGTATGAGAGTGAGTGTGTATGTGTGTGTAAGTCTGAGAGTGTGTGTGTGAGTCTGAGAGTGTGAGGGTGAGTGTATGTGTGTGTGAGTCTGAGAGTGTGAAAGTGAGTGTGTGTGTCTGAGAGTGTGAGGGTGAGTGAGTGTGAGTCTGAGAGTGTGAGAGTGAGAGTGTGTGTTTGAGTCTGAGAGTGTGAGAGTGAGTGTGTGTGTGTGTGAGTCTGAGAGTGTGTGTGTGAGTCTGAGAGTGTGAGAGTGAGTGTATGTGTGTGTGAGTCTGAGAGTGTTAAAGTGAGTGTGTGTGTCTGACAGTGTGAGGGTGAGTGAGTGTGAGTCTGAGAGTGTGAGATTGAGTGTATGTGTGTGTGAGAGTGAGTGTGTGTGTGAGTCTGAGAGTGTGAGAGTGAGTGTATGTGTGTGAGTCTGAGAGTGTGAGAGTGAGTGTGTGTGTGAGTCTGAGAGTGTGAGAGGTGAGTGTGTGTGTGAGTCCGAGAGTGTGAGAGTGAGTGTGTGTGTGAGTGAGAGTGTGAGCGTTAGTGTGTGTGTCTGAGAGTGTGAGAGTGAGTGTGTGTGTATGAGTCTCAGAGTGTGAAGGTGTGTGTGTGTGAGTCTGAGAGTGTGTGTGTGTGTAAGTCCGAGAGTGTGAAAGTGAGTGTATGTGTGTGTGAGTCTGAGAGTGTGAGGGTGAGTGTGTGTGAGTCTGAGAGTGTGAGGGTGAGTGTGTGTGTGTGAGTCTGAGAGTGTAAGCGTGAGTGTGTGTGAGTCTGAGAGTGTGAGAGTGTGTGTGTATGTGAGTCTGAGAGTGTGAGAGGGAGTGTATGTGTGTGTGAGTCTGAGAGTGTGAGGGTGAGTGTGTGTGTGTGAGTCTGAGAGTGTGAGCGTGAGTGTGTGTGTGAGTCTGAGAGTGTGGGAGTGAGTGTGTGTGTGTGAGTCTGAGAGTGTGAGTGTATGTGTGTGTGAGTCTGAGAGTGTGAGAGGTGAGTGTGTGTGTGAGTCTGAGAGTGTGAGGTTGAGTGTATGTATATGTGAGAGTGAGAGTGTGAGCGTGAGTGTGTGTATCTGAGCGTGTGAGAGTGAGTGTGTGTGAGTCTGAGAGTGTGAGAATGAGTGTGTGTGTGTGAGTCTGAGAGTGTGTGTGTGACTCTGAAAGTGTGAGGGTGTGTGTGTGAGAGAGAGAGAGTGTGTGTGTGTGTGTGCGAGTCTGAGAGTGTGAGAGTGAGTGTGTGTGAGTCTGAGAGTGTGAGAGTGAGTGTGTGTGAGTCTGAGAGTGTGAGGGTGAGTGTGTGTGTGTGTGAGTCTGAGAGTGTGTGTGTGTGAGTCTGAGAGTGTGAGAGTGAGTGTGTGTGTGAGTGAGAGTGTGTGTGTCTGAGAGTGTGAGAGTGAGTGTGTGTGTGAGTCTCAGAGTGTGAGAGTGTGTGTGTGTGTGAGTATGAGAGTGTGTGTGTGTGGGAGTCTGAGAGTGTGTGTGTGAGTCTGAGAGTGTGAGATGTGTGTGTGTGAGTCTGAGAGTGTGAGAGTATGTGTGTGTGAGTCTGAGAGTGTGTGTGTGTGAGTCTGAAAGTGTGAGGGTGTGTGTGTGTGTGTGAGAGAGTGAGTGTGTGTGTGGGTGTGCGAGTCTGAGAGTGTGAGAGTGAGTGTGTGTGTGAGTCTGAGAGTGTGAGAGTGAGTGTGTGTGAGTCTGAGACTGTGAGAGTGAGTGTGTGTGAGTCTGAGAGTGTGAGAGTGTGTGTGAGTCTGAGAGTGTGAGAGTGAGTGTATGTGTGTGAGTCTGAAAGTGTGAGGGTGTGTGTGTGTGAGAGAGTGAGTGTGTGTGTGTGCGAGTCTGAGAGTGAGTGTGTGTGTGAGTCTCAGAGTGTGAGTGTGTGAGTCTGAGAGTGAGTGTGTGTGTGTGAGTCTAAGAGTGTGAGAGTGAGTTTGTGTGAGTCTGAGAGTGTGAGAGTGAGTGTATGTATGTGTGAGTCTGAGAGTGAGTGTGTGTGTGAGTCTGAGAGTGTGAGAGTGAGTGTATGTGTGTGTGAGTCTTAGTTACCTAGAGTGTTATACAGGTAGGAACAATAGGTTCCACACTGCCCACCAGGGATTATGTGTCTGTCTGTCTGTCGTGCATATCCGGAATTCCGCCCACCCATGCACCTCCCCACCGAACACCAAGCTACGCCGCGATTGGTTGACGATGTCGGGGAGGGTGGGTGCGAAGGGTCAACATGCCCACTCATCCAACTGCCCCCCCCCCTGAACGCCGCGTTGTCCAACCAAGTTCCTACCTGCCCACTCCGAAGGAACGTGTTTTTTATCGTTAGCGTCTTGGGTTGAACCTCAAACCTCCTGGTGTTTATCTTCAGTTTATTTGGATTATCTCGTGCAGAAGGACGAAATCATAGCCACAAAGGCAAGTGGATTGAGTTGGCTTTGGTGCCACCCGCCAATCGGAGTTGCATTACTCCACACCTGCTGACACAGCAGTGGAAATTCAACGTTCTTTTGGCGGGGAACGAGCTTATCCACTGGATAACCTGTACGTATGTAATTGTATGCACCTCGTCACCCCATTGCTCCATCGCGTTCCACATCGAAGGACGTTTGCAGGTTTGTATGTTCTTCTTTCGCACCACCGTACGTAGCCAACCATGCTCATTGGAGGTGCGGGGGGAAGGACAAACAAACTAAACACAACGACAAGAAGCAGTTTAATCGTCAGAACGAATTTAATAATAAAAAACTCCACGCAGCCCTCACTGTCCTGATCTGACGGCTGATGTCATTATCTCGCTCCCGGTCACGAATACACTCTACCAACTACAAACAGCAGAGATAGGTATTTATACTGCAGGAGGAATCTGATGATCTATAAAGCTCTTTTTCACAAATTTCCAGTAGGGGCACGGAGTCAGAAGGTTTATAAAAGTTAAGCAAATCAATAAACATACAAATACAACTAAACTCTTATTTTAACAGGTAAGGCCCCACTGAGCTATGGGCTTCTTTTTCAGAAGCCACCTGGCCACAAATGATAGCTCAACGAAGTGGCTTATTACGTGGAAATGTATAGCAGCCAAATACGCTAAACACACGTTTCTAAATGTGGAGGGAAAACCCGGAGGAAATGGAAACAAATCCACGCGACCACGGGGAGAACCTGCAAACTCCAAATATACAGGATTGAACCCACGACCTCATGTATACCAATCGAGATAGTTAACATCTTGTCACGGTGGCGCCAAATTATGGAAATTGTCTAAACAAGAACGCTGCTGCCACCACAACCCAACGACGAGAGCGTTCCGGTGTAGCAGACCGCGGGCACAGTCGTGGAGCGGTCGAGCGCAATTTTTTATTTCACGGAAATCCTTTTGTGATACACAAGCATGACGCTTGCGAATGATAAACACAACGGTAACAAGTATAACCCGTAAAAACAAAGTTTTTCACTATAAATCCTTTATATGCGTGGCGGCTAGAGTCCTCTCGTCCTCTGGCTTGAGATGGCTGCCACCTATGGGTCAGATGATTGCATGGCAGCATTAAGCAATTGGTAATTAAATATAATATTTTTGTCCTAAAAAGTGTCAAATTTTCGAAAAAATGTTTCACGAACATTGTCACGCACAACGAGTCTGTGTGGAAAATGTCAGCTCGATTGGATCACGGGAAGTGGGTTAAAAAACGACCGAAAGATGTGCACGGTCCTAAGCAAGCAAGCAAGTGAACTTAATATAAAGGATTTAAAAATATACATTTTAGAAACAAACGTCAGCCACCAAATATCCAACATTGTCACCGTTTTTCAGAATCATATTTATTGGCAACTGAGAGAGAAATCCGATGAACTATAAAGCTCTCGTGAGGTAGAGATCATCTTTGAATTGGGCGGCCATCTTTTGTATTTTGGTGGCTAGCGGTTTTTTCTGTTCTAATTGTGCGACGTTAGGGGGCACTATGTGCCGAATGTTTTGCCTGCACTCCAGTTTGAAGGATTATTATTACGACGACGACTCCGCAGAAGCTGCGCCGTAAACACAAATACGGTGACGTCACGGGCCGTGAGCGCGTCACGGGGTCGCGACAGCGGCCTGTGGGCGCCGAGCTCGCAGCCTCTCACACCTCAACACACACACAGCCCCTCCTCGTCACATTCAGTCCTCTCAGTCTGATCCTCACACTCAGCCTCACCATCACACACAGCCCGCTCACGTCCGCCTCCTCCTCACTCTCGGAGACCACGGATCTCACGGTGGTGCCGCTGGCGGTGCCGCTGCTGCTGCTTCCCGAGTCCCGGGCCTCGCCGCGACCGCCGTGAGTCGCGACTGCTCACCCACTCACTGAGCCTCTCACTCACTCACTCACCTACCCTCTCACCCACTCACTGAGCCTCTCACTCACTCACCTACCTTCTCACCCACTCACTGAGCCTCTCACCCACTCACTGAACCTCTCACCCACTCACCTACCCTCTCACCCACTCACCTACCCTCTCACCCACTCACCGAGCCTCTCACCCACTCGCCGAGTCTCTCACCTACTCGCCGAGCCTCTCACTCACCCACTCACCCACCCACTCACCGAGCCTCTCACTCACCCACTCACTGAGCCCCTCGCCCACTCGCCGAGCTTCTCACTCACCCAGCCCCTCATCACCCACTGACTCAACGAGGCTCTGATTGATCCACTCGGCCACCCCATCACCCACTCACCCATACCCTCACTCATTCTCTCACTCAACCAGGTTCTCGCTCACTCACCCACCAATCCTCTCACTCACTCAGCCTCTCACTCACCCACCCAGACGTTCACTCACCCACTCACCGAGCCTCTCACTCACCCCCACCCACTTACCCACTCACCTACACACATAGCCTCTCACTCACCCACTCACCGAGCCTCTCACTCACCCAGCCTCTCACTTACCCAGCCTCTCACTCACCCAGCCTCTCACTCACCTACACACTCACCCAGCCTCTCACTTACCCAGCCTCTCACTCACCCAGCCTCTCACTCACCTACACACTCACCCAGACTCTCACTCACCCAGCCTCTCACTTACCCAGCCTCTCACTCACCTACACACTCACCCAGCCTCTCACTCACCCAGCCTCTCACTTACCCAGGCTCTCACACAGCCTACCAACTCACTCACCTATGCACTCAGCCAGCCTCTCACTCACCCAGCCTCTCACTCACCTACACATTCACCCAGCCTCTCACTCACCTCGCCTCTCACTCACCTACACACTCACCCAGCCTCTCACTCACCTCGCCTCTCACTCACTACACACTCACCCAGCCTCTCACTCACCCAGCCTCTCACTCACCCAGCCTCTCACTCACCTACACACTCACCCAGCCTCTCACTCACCTCGCCTCTCACTCACCTACACACTCACCCAGCCTCTCACTCACCTCGCCTCTCACTCACCTACACACTCACCCAGCCTCTCACTCACCCAGCCTCTCACTTACCCAGGCTCTCACGCAGCCTACCAACTCACTCACCTACGCACTCAGCCAGCCTCTCACTCACCCAGCCTCTCACTCACCTACACATTCACCCAGCCTCTCACTCACCTCGCCTCTCACTCACCTACACACTCACCCAGCCTCTCACTCACCTACACACTCACCCTCTCACTCACCTACACACTCACCCAGCCTCTCACTCACCTCGCCTCTCACTCACCTACACACTCACCCAGCCTCTCACTCACCCAGCCTCTCACTCACCTACACACTCATCCAGCCTCTCACTCACCCAGCCTCTCACTTACCCAGCCTCTCACTCACCCAGCCTCTCACTCACCCAGCCTCTCACTCACGCATCCTCTCACACAGCCTACCAACTCACTCACCTACACACTCACCCAGCCTCTCACACAGCCTACCAACTCAGTCACCTACACACTCACCCAGCCTCGCACACAGCCTACCAACTCACTCACCTACACACTCACCCAGCCTCTCACACAGCCTACCAACTCACTCACCTACACACTCACCCAGTCTCGCACACAGCCTACCAACTCACTCACCTACACTCACCCAGCCTCTCACACAGCCTACCAACTCACTCACGTTAGCCTCTCACGCACCCCAGCTTCACCCAGTCTCTCACTCGTCCAAGCCGCTCAATGCAACTCTTGCTTCCCCACCTCGTGTGTCCTCGCGGCTGTGTGGTAGCCTCGTGACTCTACTCGGCCGTGTCTCCTGACATTTTTGTTCTGTTTACGCTCTTAATGTGAGCTGCCACAGCGGTGTGACGGCTCGCAACACCACGGATTTACCATGCCGTGGTCGCCAATTACAATTCAATCTCCCGATGCGGCAGTTGAAAAGAACGTTTCACGTTCCTGAATTCCTTCTCCCGCTCAGTCCTCCCAGCAGTATATATATACAGTACTGTGTAACACAGCGTTTAGGTAAACCACAGTTCATGGGCAGGTCGCACATGGTAGAGATAAGTGTGGGTACACCGAACTCTTTCAAGATGTCTGGCTGTCATTGGGAAGATTAGTTGGGTCCAATACCCTGTCAAGCTCGTGGAGGTCGCGTTCCACTAGCAGTAGAGTGAGCGAGTCCATTGCATGCGTGTGGTTGCACCTTTTCCTTTTACAACTCCTAGAACAACGCCCTCATCGTGTGTTATTGTCACGTGTTGGCGTGCAGAGTGTATTCAATACAACGCGCCTTTATTCATGGAACGCATGCGTGAGACATTAACACTCGGAACGCATTCCCCAGTAACACTGTTGCCCTCAAACGGGAGGAGGGGGTGGGACTTTATAAACACGTTCCTTCGGAGTGGGCAGGTAGGAACTTGGTTGGACAGCGCGGCGTTCAGGGAGTGGGGGGGGCAGTTGGATGAGTGGGCACGTTGACCCTTCGCCCCCACCCTCCCCAACATTGTCAACCAATCGCGGCGTAGCTTGGTGTTCGGTGGGGAGGTGCATGGGTGGGCGGAATTCCGGATATGCACGACAGACAGACAGACACATATTCCCTGGTGGGCAGTGTGGAACCTGTTGTTCCTACCTGTATAACACTCTAGGTAACTAAGACTCACACACACATACACTCTATCTCGGCCTCGCTGTGCGCTGCGTTGCACCGCTAGTCGAGTAGATAACCTTGCGTTCAATAAACCCTCGGAGCCTGGATGAACGTCCAACTCCAATCGTCATTTATTGATTGTAACAAGGTAAAACTGGTGAGAAAACACAGATACATCATCTGTTATAATCCGGAAACACCAACACAATGAACACCACAGCATCAGAACATTGTCTTAGATAACAATAGATCCTGGACGGACCAGGCCCCTACATTACCACTGAACAGCTAGACGAGCACAAGCCGGTGCGTTGCATACAGGCACATCGTGTATTCATCCCACTTCACCCCAAATGTACAGCATTACACATAACACTAAACTGTGGATGAGATACTTCGTCATCTTTACTCTCAGGATCGCAACATAGGCACAAGTCTGACTCGACCTACTTAATCACAAGTAACATCCACAATAAGGAAAGTCGCAGGCTTCGTTACTAACTAGGCCTCGTATTTACTACAACAACTTAACGGCACCATAAAGGCATTTACATCACTATAACGGTCATTCCAACATTACAACAGCATTGCCAATATTATAGGAATATAAACAAACTTACAGACAATGCTTCTTAAGCTCCCACAATGGACAAGTGCGGCTGTGGTCTCACTAAGATGTGATGCGTGCCGCCATCTTGAATTATCAGTAAGATGGCAGATGCCCACGTGGTTCACTGAAAATCTAACATCGTCACTTCCTGGTCACGTGACCAAAATTAGCAACAACAACAGGAACTTCCTGTAAACATACGCTCCACATCTGCCGTGAGGCAAGACACACTCACTCTCACACTCTGAGACTCACACACACACACTCACTCTCACACTCTCAGACACACACACACTCACTCTCAGACTCACACACTCACTCTCAGACTCACACACATACACTCACTCTCACACTCTCAGACTCACACACACACTCACGCTTACACTCTCAGACTCACACTCACCCTCACACTCTCAGACTCACACACACACACTCACTCTCACACTCTCAGACTCACACACACACACACTCTCACACTCTCAGACACACACACACTCACTCTCAGACTCACACACACACTCACTCTCAGACTCACACACATACACTCACTCTCAGACTCACACACACACTCACGCTTACACTCTCAGACTCACACTCACCCTCACACTCTCAGACTCACACACAGACACTCACTCTCACACTCTGAGACTCACACACACACACACTCACTCTCACACTCTCAGACACACACTCACTCTCACACACACACTCTCACACTTTCAGACTCACACACACACTCTCAGACTCACACACACATACACTCACCCTCACACTCTCAGACTCACATACACGCTCACCCTCACACTCTCAGACTCACACACACACTCACTCTCACACTCTCAGACTCACACACACACTCTCAGACTCACACACACACACTCTCACACTCTGAGACTCACACACACACTCACTCTCACACACACATACACTTAGGCCCCTCCCCTGACCCCCCCCCCTAATCCATAGGCCCCTCCCCTGACCCCCTTCCCTTAGGCCCCTCCCCTCTCCATACCCGGCAGTAGGTCTCCACCAATCAAAGAGCTGTTTGTATTATATATTTATTTATGCACGACAGACAGACAAAAATCCCTGGTGGGCAGTGTGGAACATTGTTCCTACCTGTATAATGATGTATAGTAATAGACGACGTTTCGTGTACTGGCACTTCTTCATAGCGCATGAAGAAGGGCCGCAACCCGAAACGTTTTCTAGTATATATATTTTCCCACGTTTAAGGCAAGGTTAATGCTTAAGAATTCGTCCGTAAAATGTTGTCTTTCGTTTTAGTTACAGTGCTACTAACGAATGTGAGACCATTTTTTGTGAAATATAATTGGGACAATGTTGAAGTGGAAACAGCAGAGCTCCGGTTGACGGAAAGCCAAGGCGTGGGTTTGTCTAACTTTGTCACCTCTGCACAACGTTGCCGTGATACACTGGGGAACACGAGTGTGTAAGCAACAGGCTCCACAATATCGAGTGTCTCATCATCCCGAGCAGGAGTGGAGTGGGGAGCCGCTGTTGACCGAAGGCGGCTCTTCCCGAGCGGAGGCCCTCATTAATTATAATCACTGTATCTGTTACATTCAGATTTGAACAACACACACAGATGTGCAGCCACTGCATGTGTTGGCATGTTGTTGTTAGTTTAATATGTTGTGGCCTGCACTCGTGTCTGTTGTGGTGGGGGGGGGCCTCGTCATTTACAGACTTGAATTGTGTGTCGATTGTGAGTGGCTGCGGTTACTGTTGTGAATCAATACATCCTGTTTGGGTGAAGCAGCTGTGTCTTAGCGTTGGTTTTCCCACAGCAGGTTGCCCCGAAGAGGCTTCAGAATAAGCCGAGGAGACGAGCAGCCACCACTTTATTCAGTTTTTTTAGCCATCTGGCCAGAATTGGGCAAAACTTTTTACACAGGCAACTGAAAGCCCCAGACTAAGTCTCTAATCAAACGTTAAAACTTACAATAATGTACGGTATTTAAGAATCACAATTAAGAGACAACATGTGTACTGTTAAACAGAAGAATAAAAATGTTTTACTTAATCTCGTGAATTATCCTGATACTTTCCTGGATGCTGTCCACTGCCCAACCAGGCTGCTATTGTTATTTAAGGAACCGTAAGCACCAACTCAACGCTGCAAGGAAAATTTTGGCAATTTTAAATCGGGACTAGAACGCAACCGATGTAGGTGAGTGCGGGAAGGTCAAATTACCCTTCAGATGATAAAAATGTCTATGAAATAAAATATTGTGTCTAAGCAGGATATAGTTCTCCTTTTCTTCAATCTGCAAAGGAGATTTAATTCAGTGAGCTTATTTAAGGTGCTTCGTGGAATGGGTATCTGAGATCAAATGGAGGTAAGAACATCAGAATCAGAATATGTATTTATACTGGAGGAATCCGATGAACTATAAAGCAATTTTTTTACAGATGTTCAATAGGGGCGGTAAGAATGTTACAACAACAAAAATACAAAAACATGATAAAAAGTAACATCAAGACTCTTAGAGGCCGTGACTCGGGTGCATTGAGAGAAAGGACTGGGAGTATCATTGCGTGGAATAAACGACGCCTCACCTGCAACTAAAAGCCCAGATTCTGCCTTTTAAGTTGAATGTGTTCAATATGAGACTCAAAATATAGCTTCTCATCAATCCAAATCTTGACTTAAAGCTTTCGTGACTGCAGGAATTCATATTCTTTGGGTCTTTTGATAAAGTCGCGTAGATGGGTTCGACGAAAATAACAAAAAATTTGCAAAAAACTACGACGTTTCGATCGCAACACAAGTGGTCGTCATCAGGAAAAGGGGGGGTATGAAAAGGGGGGGAGGGGTTGCTTCTAAAGACAAACTGTTTATAAAGGTTTGAAATGGCCGTAGCTCAAATGTCAGCAGCCAATGTTAATGTAAGTGGTGGGCAGCGACTGCGGCGGTGGTGGATTTTTCCACCAATCAAAGGGCTGCCAGGTAAGAATGAGCATACTCTTAGTTCTTTCGGTAAAGTCACGTAGGTAAAAAAATGAAATTAAAATTAATAAAAATAAAACAATTAAATCACGACGTTTCGGAGGCAACACAAGCTTCCGTCTTCAGGCGAAAGAACTAAGAGTATGAATCCTTGCAGTCACGAAAGCTTCAAATCTAGAAAGAATTAGCATGTTAATGGACGATCACCGAGCATCCTCCACGGCGAGCACGCCGAGCATCCTTCACGCCGAGCACGCCAAGGTGGCTCTGTTAATGTGAGAGATTAGCATGTTAACGTGAGAGATTAGCATGATAATGGCAGATCGTCGAGCAGCAACCTCGAGGATTGCACGCGAGGTGGCTGTGTAAATGTAAAAAATAAATCGGAGCCGAAAATAACAACTAACATCGGAAGATGGTAGGATTGGAACATCACAGCCAGTAATGACTTAAACTGGTTAATGACGTCTTTCCAATGATTGCTCAATGAGCAATGAATGCTCCATGAGCAATAATACTCTGGGTCTTTCGATGAAGTCACATAGATAGAAAAATAATTTTAAAAATCACGACGTTTCGATCGCAACACAAGCATTCGTCCTCAGGTGGAAAAAAAAGACCCAAAGAGTATAAATTCCTGCAGTCACGAAAGCTTTAAGTCAAGGGTATATCAATATTAACAGAAAAAAACACATTACTGTTTTTTTTTTTATATAAAGTTTTCAATATCAGTTTTTGACAAACGAATCCTATTCAGAAAATAAATCACTGAAGGCATGCACTACACTCAGCTGGGGTCTGGGCCATAAGTGTACAACACCGTATAATCCACATACAAATGCAATTTGCAGGATTGCACGGCCGTAATTACATCATTCAAAAAATAATTTTCAAAAGGTGAGGGCCCAGAATGGAGCCCTCAGGCATGCCACATACAGTCTGCTCTCATAACGCGGTAGTTGCGTTCCCAAAGAACACAGCATTATGGAAGAATTGTGTTATAATAAATAATGTAGGGTAAAGCGCAGTCCGCAATAACACGTGAGATGTGTACGCATGCCGAACAAAGACCGAGGCGCGTGGGTAGCATCTAGAAAGTATCCAGCAACATATCCCGCCTTGTGTGATGATGCTACGCCGAGGCAGGCATACAATCCCTTAAAACCTACATGTGCAACATAGTTCTGTTCACTTAATCGCGTTATATCCAATTCGCATCCGCGTTATAAAAATGTGTGTTCCCTAATGCATTTATCGTATTATATCCAATTCATGTTATTAAAACAAATGGCATTATAGGAGAACAGACTGTACATCCTATCCCATCTTGCTTTTAATTCTATCCCATTGGACACACTAGGATCTATCCCTCAGATTGGCCTCTATCCATTCCAGGGGTTGTGGACCAAATCTTAAGATTTTCAATTTTTTTACCAGGGTGGGATTAAAGGTCAAATGCTTTTCTTTGGATCAATGAAGACTGCTATAATGCTATTTCCCCACTATCCAGGGCTTTTTGGAGATCAGCCACCACATTAACAAGAGCTGTTGAAGTCGAATGTCCTTTGCCAGCTCCTGATTGAGCATCATGAATGAGTGGAAATTGCTCAAGATGCCTAGATGACTATAGATTTATCTTGCACTCTAACATCTTGCTCAGAGTAGTTAGCAATGATTTGGGGCTGAAGTTGTCTATAAAATTCACCGCAATCTTGATTTGAAGATGCTTACTCACCTGGTGACGGACGCTTGTGTTGCGCCCGAAACGTCGTGATTTATTTTATTTTATACCTACGTGACTTTACCGATAGAAACAAAGAGTATAAAAATTCCCCTCCTTTATGGACTAGGATCACAAGAGCCTCCTTCCAGGCTGATGGAAAACATCCAGTGGCCAAGGTTAGGTTAAAAATATGCCAAAAAGGTATTTGCGATTAGGGCTGTCCCTTTCTTAAAAAGAAAATGCGCTCGATGCTGTCCGTGCCAACAGCTCTGAAAATGTAATGAATATTCAGTACTTCAGAGTTAATAACTTGGCTTCAGATAAAAAAAGACATCAATAACGAGGATTGGAATGTCATAAGTGCCAAAGTCAAAATTGTTCTGAGAAGATGTTACATTTTTGTGGAGTTCTTGAATACTACCAATGAAATTATTCAAAGTTTGTGGGAGTGTCTCCATACTGATGTGATGACCAGCTTGGTGTTTCACCAAAGGGTTGGATAGCACTTCGTGTAAAGCATTACGTTCTTAACACTTTTCCAGAATAACTTGGATTTATTGAAATTATAATCAAGTTTATCGTTGAACTATCTGCATTTAGCTTACTTCTAAACTGGTTTCCTAACTTGTTTATACTGAGAAAAGTCCCGTTGGTCTATTAAAGCTTTTCCAACTCTTACACGCTTGTTTTTTATTTATATGACAGAATCATTTAGATCCACTGTAAACCAGGGCTGATACCATCTTTTGGACCTCATCCTTTTAATTGGGGAAACTTATTTTACAATTTCCGTGACCTTTCTGGTAACATAGTCAGCAGCACAGTCTAAGTCAGGGATGGCATACAAAGAATCTCAATCCCCATCTTTACATTTCTAGCAGGACATCTAATCATTAAAATTATTTTCTTAGACCTATTTTCTGCGATAAGGTCATAAGTGTGCATGGGTGTTATAGAGATGGCACGTTTCGTGCTGAATACAAGACAAGGATCACTAATGAAATAATCAGCCACTCATACACACACTTTCCTGTGAGGAGTGTCTGAGATAGCTAAAGCTAAGAGAGAGTGCGTCAATGTTTGTGTTTATTGGAGCTGTAAAGTGATGTACCATCTAAGTCGGGGATAATTCTTAGGAGCATTTTATATGGGGGTTTCCCTGCTTACTCAGGAGATTGTAATTTACATCGCCCATGACTAATAATTCAACTTTGCTCTTTATAGGAGTTTGCTTGAGGCTTAAAAGAAGGGTTTTTAGATGTGTAACACCATGAGTTGCTTATTTAGGAGATCGATAAACTGTAGAGAAAACTGTCGGTACAGTGTAAGTTGGTCGAACTAAAATGGATGTACAGTGAGGGAAAAAAGTATTTGATCCCCTGCTGATTTTGTACGTTTGCCCACTGACAAAGAAATGATCAGTCTATAATTTTAATGGTAGGTTTATTTGAACAGTGAGAGACAGAATAACAACAACAAAATCCAGAAAAACGCATGTCAAAAATGTTATAAATTGATTTGCATTTTAATGAGGGAAATAAGTATTTGACCCCTCTGCAAAACATGACTTAGTACTTGGTGGTAAAACCCTTGTTGGCAATCACAGAGGTCAGACGTTTCTTGTAGTTGGCCACCAGGTTTGCTCACATCTCAGGAGGGATTTTGTCCCACTCCTCTTTGCAGATCTTCTCCAAGTCATTAAGGTTTCGAGGCTGACGTTTGGCAACTCGAACCTTCAGCTCCCTCCACAGATTTTCTATGGGATTAAGGTCTGGAGAGACTGGCTAGGCCACTCCAGGACCTTAATGTGCTTCTTCTTGAAATATTAAATTGGATAAAATGTAATCCGTTTGGCAAATTTGCCATATCTATTAATAAGGAAGCACAAGGGTTAGGATGAATATCTCTGCATATACGTAATTATCTTTTTTCCAAGTTGACCTGGCTTCGTGTTAATAGCTGGGCAGGCTGGAAGGGGGCTTCCACTCATATTCGTAAATACATCACATTGCAAGTTGACCAACCTGCAAAATTTGCCAAAGCAGCACTACTTTCAGGACCTAGAATATAAGGGTCATTTAGGATCAATCCATACCAAATAATCCACACAATGTGAGAAATAGTACCTATGCACTTTTGGAATTTAACTGTACACTGAGAAAACATTTTGCAAAACAATTACGCGTGATGAAAATAATGATTTAAAACGCTACAATGTAGTCTCATAGGTCAGACAATAATACAATCATATCTCCAGTGTCAGAGCATTAAAGAGTAGATTCAAATAATACAATAACATTAAAACACAACCACCGTAAAATAACAGATATGCATCTAAATTGCAAGAAACCTGAGTGTTTGTACAAGAGTAATACAGGCTGCGGTAATTCCGCCGTGCCAAGACGTATGGATCTACATGTGCATGTTGAACTTCTATCGCACCGTGTGTAGCCAACCGTGATAATCGGAGGTGATCTACACTTCAGTGCTAAGCCACAAACAGGGATCCCACTGGAGTCCCAGCAGTGGAATGCAGCACAGCAGTTACATGGAACCGAAGCAGGTACTGCCGGAAATGATATATTTTAGAGGAACTGAACCCAAAACCTGGACCGCCAAAAACATCACAGCTCCCAGTTCCAGTTGGGCTTTATGTTGGTCCCACGAGTTCCCTGCAAGTGCCAAATAACCCCCACAAAAAAATATCCACACTCCCAGGATCGGTGAGTTGGCCTCAGTCTGCAGTCAGACAGGGAAGACCAAGGACGTGCATGCTTCCTTCAGTGCTCTGTGGCTTCAGGTGCTTCATGTTGACTGTCGCCTAATTCTCAGTCAATTAATACCTACCTTTTTTTTGCAAAGAAGGATATATATACACATAATACAGCCAAATAGTGAAACACCTGTATCCAGACTGCATAGTTATCAGTGGTGTCGGCCAATCAGTTTCAAAGACAATGCATATATGATCAGAGCATGTTTGGTTGCATGTTTTGCCACAAGTATGTGTGGTTAATGCAGACTTGATGCCTTGAAAAAGGTAGCTATTTAGTGTTTGAACATCTTAACACCTGTTTTATTGCCAGAAAGGGGAAATCGTATTCTTATTTTTTCACCATTTTGACACTGGCAAATAAGTCCCATAAATATAGCTAATGTGTTTAAAAAAGATATGTATGTTGAACTTATTTTGCAGTGTACGTAGCCAACCGTGCTAAATGGAAAAATAAGCCTTTTCTTTTCAACGCCCTTGTGGGGTTCACTTTTGCCTAGGAACCGGTTCCGGAACCGATCGGGTTGAGCTCGAACCACATCCAAACCCAGAATCGTTCAGCTTCCGTTCCACATTACTGCAGCACAGTAGAAATTGAGGTGTGTGCGTGCAGGGTTGAACAGGAAGGAGACGGCAGAGGTGGTGCACAACACCACAGAGGGGGGCTGCAGGCAAGTAACTCGCACCAAGACTCCAGGAGACATGTGTAGTGTAAATTACGCACAGCAAAGCTGGTCACAGATAGCCCTCACGTGAGCCCCAGAAGGGGTAGTGCAGGACACCAAAGAGCTAAGGTGCAGGCAGGTAACTCTTACCAGTGCCTCAGCAGAGGTAGTGGAGTACACCACAGAGCAAGGGTGCAGGCAGGCCACCATCATCAAAGCTGCAGTTGGGATGTGCGACACACTCCAAAGTTGACCTGCTGAAGTTAATTTCCCAGGCAGAACAATTCAGTTCACAGCACAAACCCAGCAGGGACAAGTAGTACCTTGCAGTACCAGCGAAACGTCGTACTCAAATTGTAAATGTTGTGGTTTCACGCTTCAACACACCGGTGGGCTAAAGCAGTGGACTATTTGTCTTTTGTCAACGTGACACTTTTTTACTGATTGGCCGTGTCGGGTGGTGGAGGGTTACGACACATTTATAAATAACGCGATTTAAACCCAAAAACGGTGATTATGAATAATATTCTTCCGCACTGTTCGTAGCCAACCTTGTGTGTGATGTCATCAAGCAGGTGTGAGTGGTGATGTCAACGATACAAAAGAGCTTGAGAGCGCTGTGCCCAGTCAGACAGGAATCCAGCCAGGTCATCAGGCTACACAACTTTTTTACTGGTAGGAACCTCCTGGTTACACCAGCCCACAGGGGATTATTGTGTCCGTTCATCTGTCTGTCGTGCATCCAAAAATGGGAGGGGTGGGCCTGGGTGGAGAGGGGAGGGTGGGGAGGGGCTGGGTGGGGTGGGGAGGGGCTGGGTTGGGAGGGTGGGGCTGGGTGGAGGGTGGCAGGGGTGGGGCTGAGTGGGGTGGGGCTGGTCACCCCGTGGTGCCCTTATAAAACTCAATGTTTAACCTACTCACGCCGGCTTGTGCCCGCCCTCACAGTCGGCCATATTTGCGGAATACACCAAGCCGCCGTTGACCCTAGCCATTGACCGAGCAACCCAACGTTCCTACCAGCTCCCTCCGCAGGAATGTGTTTCTGATATACTATAACACTTGTGTACCCAGGAAAGCTTCGCTGAGTCTCATGATTTATTTTTATGAGGGTCCTGGCCAACTTTTCACAGTAGGGGGTGATGACTATAATCCAGTAAGTTGTATCTTTTGAGCATTTTTGTGGATATTTACAAAAATGTAGCCCATGACACCAGGACGCAATGGCTGAACTCTTGCAAATGACGTCACGGGATCTCTGAAGGTCCATTGTGAAGCAGACGACATGTGTAGTACCTGTTTGGTTAATAACAGCCACAGCATTAATCGGGACGGCCGCTAGGTTCGAAGCATGAAACCACTGCAACAAGTGACGAGTGCGCTGCCGCCACCCCAACAGCCAACACGGACTGCAGCCATCGTGATAATCGCGGAAAGGCCTCTGAATGTTCGACAACGCACGTGGGGACTGAGGGCATTTGATTTAAACTTCATCGTCGGAACGGCACTGGAGAAGAATGCTCCATGGGCTGATGATTGCTACGTATAATCCAAATTGAGTAATTTGCAGATAATATTTAAAGTTTGGGACGTAACGCTGGCACACAATGGCAAATGACATTCAGAGATATTTAATGTACGTTGTGAAGCAGGTGGTGCATAGTACTTCACGTTTATTACACCCGCGATAGTAACCAGGGGCGAACTGTGAACCTCGCCAGCAAGTGGCAAACGTGCTACCGCTGGGTCATGCTCATTGGTGGAAATGTAAAGGTCGAAATGCCGGTCTTACACCCTGCACCATTATTAAAGCCAGCACGACACACAAGGGGGTGGGTGGCCACCACCAGTGCTGATATTTACATACTGCATCGGATGTTCATTTAAGGCTGAGTTGACCTTGGGGAGGCTCAGGACCGACTTAGATATTTCTCACCGATGTGGGCCATGAGCGGGAGTCGAGCTTGAGTCACACACACCCTGAAACACTCTCCTCCCTCAAGCTCACACTCCCTCCCACCATCACACCAACAACAGCCGCTATTTGCCACTAAGTTACGGTGATGTCACTAAAGTGCTTTTGCCAGGCCAGGTGTTCTTTGAGGCCACCTGAAGTGTCGAATGCTCGTTGACAGGAGGTCACGAGACAGACCCAGTTGCCATGGGTTAACTGCGGTAACTGACAGATGCATTACTTGTGGGTTGGTGTCCAGCACCATACCCGGTCGCCTCTTTCTCCCAAGTGGCGACGTTTACACATCGCACCAGGAACTCATTTAAGGCAGAGTCGTCCTAGGGGAGGTCAGGACTGGTTCAGATAATTGTCACCGGTGTTGGTTTCCGTGAGGTTTAATCGAACTAGGGTCTCTGAGTTTGTAGCGCAGCACGCTAACCATTGCACTACTGCCCCCTTTAGGTAGTTGCACTTCTCACACAAAAAGACAAAGATATCCCGTATAGCCTTAACAGACTTTAGGGGCAAGTGCTGTTCATGAGCACCTGTGAAGGCCGGCATGGCACACGAAGGGGTGGGGGGGCAGCTCCACGCCCGACTGCCTTTGTCTCCCTGGTGGTGATGTTTACACACCCCTCTGGGTACTCAGTTGAGGTTCACCTACACACCATCACAGACTCACACTCTGGGTCGTTTCCCCTCTGCTGAAAATCGTTGTGGAGGAATAGGAACTGGTCTGAAGAGTGCTGATACGCACATGGTTGGTGAGAAGTTCCGATGTGGAATGCTGGCATACACCGGCCCACTTCCACTGCTGGACTTACACTCTTAAAAATACTTGACCCGAGGAGGATTTATACTTTGCAAACGGTGCACTTTCCATCCAATGCACAATGACAACACCCACACATATTTTGTTTTGCACGAGGGTCTAATGTTGCACTAATAAGACAAGTGTTGGTTTCGTTATGTCATTGCACTATCTGTGAGTGTTAATTTTTTTTCAACACAGTTATTGAGTACAGTCCCGAAAGTAAGTTAGCCAGCAACAAACAGCACTATCAAAGTTGGAATCAGAATTGGAATCTTTATTTATACTAGAGGAATCCGATGACGTATGAAGCTCTTCTTCACAGATGTCCAGTAGGGGCGGGTCAAGATAAGAGTGTAACACTTATACGCTACACTCTTGTGTAGCATATAAATAGAGCAATGTTATTGTGAGAGCTTGGGAAAAGAAATGGGATGGAATTCCACAGTGCAGCAGTGGCGAGAGAAGAAGCGGAGAGATGTGAGGTGACCTGTAGTGTGGTGAGTGGGTGAGTGAATAAGTGGGTGAGTGGGCGAGTGTGATGTTGTGATCTGCAGTGCGGTGGTTGAAAACAGTGAGTGTGGAATGAAAGTCAGTCTGGTAGACAAAGTCCTCAATAGTTTTTAATAGTTTCAACAGGTGGAGGAATTAACGCGTGAAGTTCATGGAAGTTCATGGAAATTGTAACAATGTTGTGTCAATGGAAGAGCGATTACGAGGCGATTGACTACCAGAGAGCGAGTGGGTGGATTGATCAGTGAGTGCTGCATCATTAATTCTCTTTATTGCTCAATGTAAAAGGAGCTGGGTGCTGCACTGCAGATAGGGCAATCGTATCCCAGATTAGGCCGAATTTCTGCTTTGCATAACAGTATTAGTTGTCTGGAGTTAATGAAAGTAAAAATACAAATTTGTGACACGCTCAGTTGTTCTTTGAGTCAGAGGCATGGGAAACCAAAGGCGAGCGGGAAGGCAGCCAGAGCCGGCGCCAACAAGCACTCCATGAATGACAAGTATTTATACACGCAAGAGGAAACCGGGGTACTCGGAGAAAACCCACGTGTGCGAGGGGGTCGCATTTAATCCCCGTACAGATAGTACTACTATAATAGCCCAGAAATGTGTGTCGTGCGCGTGACGTCACTCCACATGCTGCACCCCACCCCGTCAATAATAAAATAATCATGAGCGGGTGGATTTTTACACTCACGCAGGTCGATAGGAATTACTTATTTTTACGCAAATTCGCTTTAAACTTGACGTTTCTTTATTGAAATGTAATCAAATCAATATTTATATGCAGAAAACAAAGTGTATTTGGTGTCTTTATTTATTTCTTCAGCACTTGAAACAAAAGGCAAGTCTAATTTTTTCTTCTAAATTATGATCAAAGTAGCCTACAGCCTGTCCAAGGACGGGTGTATTGCAGTTAATCTAAAATATTCAATCGAAAAGAATGACCTGCTCATGATTATTAATGAGGGGGTGGGGCCGGGTCCACATGAGTGACGTCATCGTACCATGATTATTGATGAGGGGGGGGAGCTCCATGTGGAGTGACGTCATCTGCTCATAATTATTAATGAGGGGGTGGGGGCAGGGTCCACATGAATGCCGTCATCAGCTCATGATTATTGATGAGGGGGGAGCTCCATGCAAATTCGCTTTAATTTTCACGTTTCTTTATTGAAAGTGAATATAATAAATAATTCTACGCAGAAACAAAGTGGATTTGGAGTCATTATATTTTTCTTCAGCACTTGAGATAAAACAAATTCAAAATGTATGCTTCTACATTTTGGTTAAATAGACATTTCTTGGTGATTTCCCAGATATTGTATTGCAATCCAATTTCTTTGAACCCCAGCGACCGAAAGCAGAAGAGAATAAAGTATCAGAGCAGTGACTTAGAACAAATTGAAGGCTAGTTATATACAGTGCTATAGTGAAATGCAGTGAAGTGTTTTATGACATACTTTCGTTCAAGATTCACTGCCATTCAATTTACACAAGATACAATTATACTCTGCTCATTTTTTTCGTAATTTACAGGTCCGTCCTAGGATAGTCAAATAAGCTAGTAATAAATATCGAAATTCACCCACTTGCTGCACTGCCATACCCCGGCAAGCCAGGAGATGGCTGCCTCGCAGCCGCAACTGATTTGGGTGTTTCACGAGTATCTTACGTGATCCACCAACGTTTGCTGACTGCAACAGTGCGATATTGCAGGCCGTGTGCAGCAGAGCCACCAGCATCAAGCAAAGGAGGTTTTGGCAAGGGAAAGAAAACCAAACTTCTTCAGTGTCTTCGTAGCCAGATGAATGACACAGTAATTGGTGCCACGGTGGCGAGATGTTATCTCCCTCGCCTGGTATGCAGGAGGTCGTGGGTTTGATTCTGACCCTGACGCCTGTATATTTTGAGTTTACATGTCTCTCTCCCTGTAGTCGCTTTGATTTTTCTCCAGGTCCCCTGGTTTTTCCCTCACCATTTATAATCAATATGCATTTAGAGTATTTGGACACTGTAAATTTCCACGTGATGATAAGCCACTTCGTTGAGCTATCAATTGTGGCCAGGTCACCTTTGAAAAAGAGCGACATAGCTCAGTGTGCTTTATTTGATAAAAAATGATGTTTGTAGTTTCCATGCAATGTTGTGTGTTTGTGTGCATGGTGCCCCAGTGCCATGGAGGAGCCGGCTGCTGGCTGTGGACTCGTGTTCGTGTGGCGGCGGTGGCGTCGTCATGATGGAGAGTTCGTGCCACAAGCACTCGGGGCACCGCTCTTCCGCCAGCCTGTGCAGCAGGCCCTCATCAGCACGCAGCACGGCCTCCTGCTCACCACAGGTGCCGCAATGCTTCCTATTTTTTTCATTTAGTATTTTTATTTTACCAGATAAAGCCCACTGGGCTACATAGCTCATTTTCTGCGGAGTACGAGTGAGAGCCTGCGTGTGAACATCAGCATTCGGGAGACAAAAGATAACCTAGTGTGGTGCTGGCCACCACCCCCCTAGTGTGCCATGACATCCTTTTCGCCATGTTCTGCGCTTTGCTCCTGCGTTGGCCAAATATCTCAATAATTAAAAACGTTATTATTACCTTGCACAGACTTGGGGCCATGGAATGGCCCAGCTGCAGCACATTCACCACTTGTCGCAGAGGTTTACAGTTCAAATCCAGCGGCTGTTCTGGCTATTGCAGCGGTGCGGAAGAGCCACAAAAATACTAAATGGCGTCTGCTTCATAGATCCCTTGATGCAACTCGCAAGAGTAAGCCACTGCTGTTGTCGTGGGTCCCAATTTGGAAAATAAACCACAAAAATTACTCAATGGGGATTACACAGAGAAATGTTGCCCACTACGAAAACTTGATAGGACCCTCTTGAAAAGGAGTCTTGCTACTCATGAGGCTTTTCTGGTTAAACAAGCCTGATAATAAAAATAATATGACGTTCAGAAAATGACTGCATTTTCCAGATTGCCCCATTATATTTTAATATTACATTTTTCTGTTACCTGTGTATCTGTTTTTTTTTCTCCAGCTGGTGAGGTTTTCTTTCTCAAAAATGTGACCCAGGGTTTGGAAGGAGATGACGATTCCACGTTAACCCCTCGAGAAGATGCCACGAGAAACCTCAGAGAAAAATATCCGCGATCGTCGGACTCTAGCTCTGCAGACAACACTGACGTTCCGCCAAGCGGAACACAACTCGGCTCATTGGACGTAAACCTGCACACAGCAGCAGTCGCTCCCGAAAATGCCAAGACACAAGTAGAGGAGGACAGCATCGCTTCAGCCAATCCAGCCTCTGAACCGTCGGAGGATTGTCAGCAGCCTGGGCCTACGGACGGTGCCGACGCGTGGGACATCGCCCCGATGAGGGCCTTGCTCGGGAAGGTCGTCCTGAGCGTTGCGGTGGGGCGGACCCACTGCGGCGCTGTGTGCTCGGGCGGAGTGCCCTTCATGTGGGGGTGCAACACCCACGGCCAGTGTGGCAGGAGCGCGCCCGACGCCATTGGCAGTCCCGCTCCGGTGCCCACGCTCGAAGCGGGCCCTGGCAGAGAGGCGCCGCCGCTGGCCGACGTTGCCCAGCTGGCCTGCGGGGACGCCTTCACGCTGGCCCTCTCGCTTCGCGGAGAAGCGTGGGAGTGGGGCGGTGTGCCGGGCAGGAGCGGCGGCGGTGACTGTGGCAGCGGCATGGCGGCGGTGGTGCCGCCGCGTGTGGTAGAGGCACTGCGCGGCGTCTGTGTGGTGCAGGTGGCGTGCGGGGCGCAGCACTGTCTCGCGCTGGCACGGCGAGCACGGAGTACAGTGGCGGCAGCGGCAGCGGTGGCCGGCCCCGAGCCCGACACGTGTGCCCACTGCAGGCAACTGTTGGTGACCATGACTGACGCAGCGGACCACGTGGTCATTTCCGACGAGCACCACTGCCTCGCGTCGGAAGCAGTGACGGCATCCAATCAGTGCGGCGGCGAGACTGAGAGGGGTGTCGTTCGTGCCCACCATGATAGCTCTCTGCCCGAGGAGAGCAAGGTCCCAGTGCAGATGGCTGAGGACATCTTAGAGTCACAGGTACAAGCGTAACGATGATTATGATGATGATAACTAGTTGTGTTTGATTTTCTCGCCCTTTATGCCGGGGTGTCTCGGAGCACTTGACATCTCATCTCAAACATTTGAAGGGGCACCCCCAGTGGCAGCTGTCTTTATGTGCACAAGGTGACTCTGCACCCGGCCTGCGAGTGGACATTAGGCTGCCAGTAGTGGGCGATGATTTTTTCTGCGTGATCCCAATTGAGTGACGCGTCGTGTCATTTTTCGACTTTGGCAAATGCGGCCCATGATAGCGGCGTGCACAATGGCCGCCTTATTTAGCACACAGCGCCATTGAGAAGGAGACGGTGCGCTGCGTGTGTTCACGATCAACAGAAGCCAGAGCATTAACCCGGGTGGGCTCTGGGCTTGAATCGTGAACCTCTACAGCGATGGTTCTTAACACGGGGTGCACGCACCCCGTGGGGGTGTCAGATGCCCTTTCTGGGGGACCGGAACATGGGCAGATTTTTTAGAAGGTAAATCATAGAAACACAAATTAAGCACGGGCACGTAGGTTCAACTACTTTGTATCATCAAACCGATGTAATTATTAACATTATACATGTTTTAATGATTGAGAACAAAAGGGGTGCAAGGCTGCAATAAAGGTTAAAAAACACTGCTCTACGGCAAGCGGGTGAACGCGTTACCGCTGGGCCGATTGGCGGGCCCCCAAGCACGTACGGTGCAGCACGGTTTTGGTTTAGGGTGCAGCACGGTTCAGGCTTCATTTAGTGAAGAAATGTAACAGCATTCTCATGACGCTCTACAGAGTAGACGGGCGTACGCATCCTGGAGGATGTACGCTTTTTTAACCTAGTAAGAACTTGAGAAACAACGAGACTGGCTCATTTGAAAGAGTGACCCGGATGAGGAGGCGTTTGTGTTTATTGAGAGGGAGGGAGCACTTGAGTCAGTTTGAAAGGTAATGTGTTTTTTATTAATATTAAAATATTTCGCGTGAAAAAGCCCTTGAGATCGAACATCTCACTTGTAAGAGTGTCCAAGGTGTCAGTTAACACAAACACCTAGCAACATGTAACTTATACAGTATGCATATATACAATGAATGTCACATACAGTCGAACACTTGCACACATAAATATATATGTAAATGTATTCGACCACAGTGTTGATGAATGTAGAATGTTCTCCAGCTGTAACAAGTGTTGTGCGGGTGAGTTTTAATTAACAGATTTAAATAGGATGAGACTGGCAGAGTTTAGCGTATCTGGGAGATCGTTCCATGTTGAAGCAGCTCTGTGTCTGAATGAGGCTGGAATTGTCACATTTACCAGTGTAAATATGACAATTATTGACTGCAGGTATTGCGGTCTATGCAAACATGACTCCTTGTAAAAAGGTGTCAGTTTTGTTGCCAGATAGAAGGGTAAAAAACCAATTATCATATTTTTTCTGGCAAATGAGGTTCCCATAGTGTATGACAATTATTGTTTCAGCTCACAGGTAAGTTTCACTTTGCACAAACACACAATAGCCTCCCTCCTCTTGTGAGAGACATCACGGGATCTTTTAATGTCTACTGTCAAGCAGACCAGACTTATTTTTTTTAAGGGTAATACATCTGCTGTATAAACAAGGGCGGCCGCTGGATTCGAACCATGAACCCGAGCAAGGAGCGGTGAACGCGCTACCGCTGGGCCGCCCCGTGACCAACCCGAGATGCGATGTGAGGTGCTTAATCGCTTCGAGACGTTGCGCACTCTTCTCAAAAACAAACTACTACATCACTTTCATAATCAACTTTTTTGGTTTAGATCGCGTTATTTATAAATGTGTCGTAACCCTCCACCACCCGACACGGCCAATCAGTATAAAAGTGTCACGTTGACAAAAGACAAATAGTTCACTGCTTTAGCCCACCGGTGTGTTGAAGTGTGAAACCACAACATTTACAATTTGAGTACGACGTTTCGCTGGTAATTGCATCCAGCATCATCGGGCAATTCGCCAGAATGGTGAGGCTCTGCTGTGTCTCCCGTTCTTATATAGAGCAGCAACAGGGTGACGTCATCATTAACTCATTACTTCACTTGTCACCTGCTCGTTGTGCCAGAGCCGGCCCGTTGAGGTGGAGACGTGCAGCTTGGGCCGTGGGGAGGGGTCTCGGGTGAGGAGGAGCGTGGAGGCGGAGGAGGGCGAGGGCGGCGGGCGCAAGTGCCTGAGCCTGGTGGACGTGCGCGCTGTACGTGAGGAGTGCTCGCGCCGCCTCTCCCTGCCCGGCCTGGTTCAGGGCCTGGCCCATGGTACGCTGCCTTGGACTTGCATAAAAGATATAGTTTTTGTTTTAAATGGGGAGGGGATAACTGGGGAGAGGGAGAGTATAACCTGACGAGGGAAACCTGGGGAGGGGGGTGGGATATTCCTTCATCGTGCATAGTCTGAAGGAGCGTTGCGCCATACGTGTGACCTCTTTTGACTGCATTCGCATAAACTTCTCTTGCTGCCACATCGGTGTCTCGACTGATTTGTTTCATCCACAGATCACGGGAGGGGGGGTGATAGTGAAGAGGGTGTGTGAGAGGGGGAGGGAGTTGGGGGTTTGGACAAAGGAGAACCCTGAAAGCAATTCACGTCCATGCGGCTGATGGGTGTTTCTGCTATCCATACACCATTCCGAGTTTCGCTCCGAATTAGCTAATTTTCAGAAGCGACCTGGCCACATATGATAGCTCAACGAAGTGGCTTATCACGTGGAAATTTATAGCAGCAAATATTCTAAACACATGTTTCTAAATGTGGAGGGAAAAACCGGAGGACCCGGAGACATATCCGCACGACCACGGGGAGAACATGCAAACTACAAATATACAGGTGTCAGGATTGAACCTACGACCTCATGTATACCAAGCGAGGTAGTTAATATCTTATCGCTGCGGCACCGAAACAAATGTAACTACCTGAAAATTACTGAATTAGGATTACATACAGCAGCAACATCGCCCCCCTTCCGTGAAAACTTGGCGAGAGCCTCTTGGAAAAATATTGGGGCTCGGTAAGACTCCCCTAGGTAAACAAGTAGAAGAAAAATGCGGTCCCCATGTTCAGAACCCCTACCAGTTCTCAAAGTTAAGATTAATTATTAGCAATTATAACTTTCATATATTACTATTTTGCGTGTATTGCCATCTTAAGCGGATAATGGCATCTTGAGGGATGATTGCCGAGACGGGCATTTGAAGCAGCCGTCCTCAGGTCTGTCGGGGAGACAGCGTCTCCCCGACAGACCTGGTCTTCACCTGAGGACGGCTGCTTGCGTTGTGGCCGAAACGTCGTGAGAATTATTTTATTATGTTTTATTTTTATTATTTTATTACTTCCCTTCTACGTGACTTTACCGAAAGAACCAAGAAGATAAGCCACTTCGTTGAGCTATCATTTGCGATAGCCAGGTCGCTTCTGAAACAGAGGTACTACATAGCTAAGTGGCCCCTTAACTCGTAAAATAAAAAATAGTTTAATGCGGAATGCATCTTGTGTCAGTGTCGCGCTTTGCAAGAAAGACCGATGGCAGCAGAGAGGGCGCCCGGCCGGGCCCCGCAACACTGCCCAGCTCCCCCGAGGCCGAGTGGGCCTCAAGTCTGCCGTGCCTGCAGACCGAGCTGTGGAGCTGGGGCCGTGGGCTCGAGGGCCAGTTGGGCCTTGGAGACTTCAACCCCAGGTGAGAATTACCGGTCAGGCTCTCTGTCGAAAGTCGGCAGTGCCCAAGGTGATTTCCTGCTCGGTTGAGCATTGAAGCAGTGCTCACCTTATGTTTATAACACTTCAGCCAGCGGCAGAAATTCACATTCCTATATGGAGGCGTGTCAAAATGTATTTGACGGTTAAAGTGCCTGCGGCGATAACCAACGCGGCCTGCCAGATTATGACCACGAGCCTCTGCAACAAGCAGTGTATGTGTTACCGCCATGCCGTACCACTGCCTAATGTTGATCTCAAGCGGCTAAGCTACAGCTGGGCAGCCGTGTGGCCCAGCGTTGGCATGATTTATGATGATACCACGATTGGATCGGAAATTGTAAATCTCTGCAGCATTGTTAAGTGCATCTTAAGTCATCGCTGGCTAAACTCTTATTATTATTACGTGGACTGCCCGTGGCGACTGATGCTTTCGGTTTTTTGTTTGGGAGCAGGGCAGAGGCCGAGTGTGTGAAGACGCTGAGCGGACAGGAGACGGTGAAGGTGGTGGCTGGAGGTTATCACTCCATGGCTCTCACCAGCACGGGACAGGTTTCTAGCACGCTCCCTCACGGCTCAACATATGTCCTAACTGGTTTAACGCATTAGTAGGCTTTCGCGACCAATATTATCCGTAATATAGGTTATTTGAGTTAGATTACGTAAATATATAAGAGGATTTCTCCACAACTCTTGCTGCCGCCTGATGATGCTGGTTGTAAATACCGGCGAAAACAGGACAGGTGGCAACCCATTTGGTCCGAAATTCAAATCTATAAATGACGAGAAACCCCACCATAACAGAAAGATATCTCCACGTGCAGTTCTTTTGAGCTTATGGTTTGCATAAGGCTTGTATACAGTGCACACCTTTTGTGTGTTAAATACATTTCTTTGGAGTCCATGTGGGGCGAGTAACATTGCTTTTTGCTTTTAAAATATGAAACGGAAAATGATCACGAGCTTGTTGAAATGTGTGTCTGTGGGAATACAGGTTTGGTTGTGGGGCTGCAACTCTCGGGGTCATCGTGGCCACGCGAGCTCCTCTCCGCCTTTGCCCCGCTTGCTCATGGTAACTCGCCGCCAGCCCTGAGGCCCATGGCTGCTATGCCCTTTGTCCGAGCATTGTGCCGGATGCGGCGATGCCGTGGACCAGCGCTAGCACGGTCGCACAGAGCGCTCGCCACTAATGAAACCACAATGCCTTGCTGATCTTGTCAAGGAGCATAAATCATCATCACGCGGATTCCGGTCATCCTCGCAGCAGCAGCAGCAGCGGTTTTTGGCTAGCCATTGAACAAAGACGGTCACCGCATCGCGCGCTTTCGGACACGCTTCTGCGGCCGTCTGGAACACTCTTCCGATATTGGGAAGCCACTGGAGCTATGCACTTTTAAATCATTTAGATTGAAAACTCATTTCTTTACAGCGGCTCTTTGTGGTTAGTTTGTTGTCTTTCCCCCTCACTTCCGATGAACATGGTTGGCAGCATATGGTGCGAAAGAAGTTCAACACACATACACACACTAACACTGGGGTGCGGTTACCGTAAATGAACACGTGCCGTCTGCTGTTCTGCCAGAGTGGACGTT
Organism: Lampetra fluviatilis; assembly: GCF_964198595.1. Classification (NCBI taxonomy): domain Eukaryota; kingdom Metazoa; phylum Chordata; class Hyperoartia; order Petromyzontiformes; family Petromyzontidae; genus Lampetra; species Lampetra fluviatilis. Next base: position 369,088 of record NC_136295.1, on the reverse strand, counting down.
AAATATCCCTGCCATTCTAAAATGAGCGCGCCATTGTGTGCCGGTGTCATGGTCCGTGTTTGCCGAATAAAAACAAAATTACGACGCAGGATTACTCGGTTGGGATCGCACGCACAGCAGCAGTCGTCCTCTGCTGATGGGACTCGTGTCCACTTTCTGGCCAGGTGCTGAGTCGCATTTTGTCCATGGGGACAACTGCCACTGGGGGTTCCCTTGATACGTTGAGATGAGATGTAAAGCGCTCCTGAGATGCCTCGGCATAAAGGGGAGGGCGCTACGTCCAAAATAAATAATTGCCGTTTCTATTTTGATAATTACATACGACCAACGAAAAGCAACTATTAAGTTAACCGAGTGATTTAGTCATTCAATTGCAGATACACACACCACCTTCAAGATTACGTTTGGGTCGGTGCGAAGTTGTGTGGTGGATGGTTTGGTGTTTGTTGCTGCAGTTGCACACAGTAGAGTCTTTTTTATGTTACACTTGCGCATTAGCTGTCCACCGCATCTTTTGCAGTTTGTGCAGATCCCATTGTTTCTCTGGAAGATTTTAACTGTGCTGTCTGGTTGGTATGGCTTGGTGAGCAGGTGCATGTTGGGCACCTTTCTTGAAGCCCACAAGTTGGTTCGCAACGTTTTACTGCTGAAGTTTGTGTCACGCCGAGTTTGTGCCGCGTGCTTCCAAAATAACGGAGTTCTGTTTCTCAGCCGTGGGTGTGGGATGTTGTTCAGATCGTGGTTGATTGACTGGTTTGGGTCATTTTTAGTTCACGGAGCGTTGCAGCCATCGCAGTGAATATTTGGTGGTGCGATATTGTATAGCATTAGAAGCCAAGGCAATGGCGTAGATTTAAACATATGTAATGAGAGCCTATGTCCGGCTCACGTGGTGATTGGCTCTGCCGGTCCTGCTCTACAGCCAATGGGGGGAGAGCCTGGGAGCATGGCCCTGGCGTGATCGAGGGATGTCAGCTAGGATGATTGGTTCTGCTGCTCTTGGCCTCAGCCAATGGGAAGACAAGTCAGGGGCGTGGTCCTGGGAGTTGATGGAGGAATCTGGGACATTCAGCGCAGGCTATTAAGGATTGGCTGGAGCGTACCACGTGACCCAGGCATTAAATAACGGAAGAGCCGAGGGACACGGGGTCAGACAAGGAACGAAGAGAGATAGGGGCCACGCGCGAGCGGGAAGTAAATAAAAGGACCGATTCCACAAGCCGTCTCCAGAGTGTTATTACACATACGTGGTAGTTTGCATCGCGATGGTCAATTGGGTATTGATGAGTACTCCCAAGTACACTCAGGCAGTGGTCGATGTTCAAAGCACCGAGGCATCTGCCCCCAGCTCGTATCGTATGATTTTTTAATGCAGTTCAACCTCATCTTAGTTTTACTGGCAGACTTTTTTTTTAGGTGTTCATTAAAAGTTTGTGTGCGGTCAGTTGTCACGCCAAGATCGATCGGCATCGGGTTATGTCGCACCTTTTCTGCTGCAAGACATTCGCCAAGTGTGGCGTCTGCACTGTTGTTGACATGAAACACCAAGACAATCGATTTTCTTGGGGTCATTTCGGAAGTACTCCTCCATGGTGTTGAGGTCACAGTTGATTGTGGCCTCCAGCCCACTGTAAGCTTGTGCAGACGGAGCCTCGTCGTCCACCTACTTTACATTGCGGGACGATGCCCGTGGCGTATTTCCCGTGTACAGGTTGAAGAGCATCAGTGAGCACAGATGTATTTATGTTGAGCTTCTTTCGCACGGTACGTAGCCAACCGTGCTAATGTATGTATGTATCCATTTTTTACTTATTTCGTGCCGTACGTAGCCAACTGTGCTAATTGGAGGTGCGGGGGAAGGACAACATACTAAACACAAAAAAGCAGTTTTAAAGAAATTTGTGTTTCAAGATCCCTGGGGATACCCGCTATTCAGGGTGCAAGATGAGCTCACTTCCTCTCCCAGCTGGATGCGCTTCAGTTTGCTGAGCATATTCCAGGACACATTAAGGGTGGCATCTGCTGCATGATTAGTCAATGGGAAAGTGCCTGAGTTAGCTCCGTATTATTCCCGTTTTAGCGAGAACGTCGTTTTATATGTTTGCATCCACAACGTTCACCTGTGTCTTTGCGTGTGCAGTCTTAGCTACAGCAGTCAGCCTTTGATGTTGATTTTTTGCCGCACTTCCTGATTCTGCTGGGAGTCCCGGCAGTATGCACGTCCCTGAATTACGGCCGTGCGTGGTTGTGGGTGAGCAGGGCCCACCTGCCCAAGAGGTTTGGGACATCTCGGCTGGAGACTTTGGCTCCCTGCTACTCTGCGACGGGCCTGGACACTGCCCACGGCTATTCCACGTGGGAGGGGAGCCCACGCTTGCGAGCGTTGCCGTCATCCCTGTACCAGAGCAGGTACATGAACAGACAATAACCATACCTCGTGCAACACAACGTGGAATAAGAATTACAAAAACAAAAACTGTACAAAGTTTTTGATGATACAGGAGTTACTTGAATATTGCAGGTTTATCGTTCATGTTGTTTCGACCTATCAATGTATTGTGCACAGAAGTGCCATATCTGTGGCTGATACCGTGGTTCGGGGTGGACATGGGACACCAGGCAGGCAGTGGTACCTCAACCTTTGCTGTGCAAGCATCTTGCGGACAAAGACCCCCCCCCCTGGAAGCGAATCATCAAATTATATATTGTTTAAATACCTTTGAACAGACAATAACAGGTACTTCTATTTTAGTGCACACAATCGACAGGAGGTACAAGATCAATGGGCTTGCATAATGCGCATGTATAATGTAGGTTGATTACCATATAAATATATCCATTGCTATCTTATGAATTCATTAACCCCCCCCCCCCACTTCCATCAAGAAGGGCTCACAAGTGATATCACATCAACCCGCCTCTATTTAAGGAACTAAACAGGAGGATTTCTCCACAAATCAGGCTGTCGCCTGATAAAGCTAGTTGTAATTACAGTGATACCTCGGTTCACGAACTTAATTCGTGAACTGACTCTGGTCGCGAACCGAATTGGTCGTGAACCGAGGCACATTTTCCCAAAGGGTTCAATGTAAATCCGGTTAATCCGTTCTGACCTTTTTTTGTTTTGTTTTTGAAGCACAAAAATATGAAACAAATTACAATATACATTAGTACTGTACAGTATAGTAATGTATAAAGAGAGAACACTAACCTTGCTTGAGATGACTTCAGTAAGCACTCAAACGGGTGAACTGTACAATACAGTAAGTACAGTATTGTACAGTACAGTAGTACAGTACAGTACTGTATGTGCTAAAAAGCACACCAAAAAGCAAAAAGTCACTGAAAGTGTCTTCACAGTACTCACAGTACTTCTTTCTGTGTCTCTTCTTCTCTCCACGATCTTCCTACAGGAAGTCACGACCATGTGACAGCCTGGAAATAGCATTAAAATGGCCGCGGCTCCTGTTCGTGAACCGAAGCAGAGTTCGTGAACCGGAGCATATTTTTATGAACTTTTCTGTTCGTGAACCGAGTTGTTCGTGAACAGAAGCGTTCGTGAACCGAGGTATCACTGTACTGGCAAAACGTCGTACTCAGATTGTAACTGTTGTGGCTTTGCTTTCCAACACACAGGCGTGCTGTACTAGTAAAGAATTGGCATATTCTGTTTACGTGACAAACCTTACTAATTGGCTATGTCGGGTGGTGGCGGGTTTAATGACACATTTATATATTCACGCGATCTTATCCAGAAAACCTTAACAGACTGTTGGGGCAAGTGCTGTTAGCAAGCACTGTGGCACACGGGGGGGTGGGTAGCCAGCACCATGCCTGGTTGCCTTTGTTTCTCCAGTGGTGATGTTTATACACCACACCAGGTACCCATTTCAGGCTGAGTCATCCAAGAACGTAATCCCAACGATGTTCAAGGGTCTCCTTGTAATCGTAATTGTTGCATTTACATGACGGTTAAATTCCTTTGCAACTCAGTGTTTTATATAAGCAGCTGCCCTGTGTGGCACAATGTGACTCAGCACCTGGCCTGCAAACAGACATTAGTCTGGCAGAAGGGGGCAGTGATTGCTATGTATAATGACGCCGGCATACAATAGCCTACTCGTATCGAATGATGTCAGGAGATCTGCGAAGCAGATAGCACGTATTTATGGTTAATGCACCTGCAGTGTTAACTAGGGTGACCTGCCGGATTCGAAACGTGAACCTCTGAAGCAAGAAGGGAATGCACCGCTGCTTGGCCATGTCACCATCCCATGTGACTTTGTGGGAAAGTAATCGGTGGTTGTCCCATGGAGAAAATCACCCCCCCCCCCCCCACCGCTATGAGAATGTGGCATTTTCACCACTGGCTTCAGGGCTATAAAGAGAGGGGATGAGCACACCGCCCCAGTCGTCGCTTGAGTAGGAAATCACTTTGACTTTGTTGTGCAGGTTGGCCACGTGTTCAGTGTGTCGCTGAGTGGGAACGTCTTCGTGTCTCTGTCGGATGGGGGCCCCTCCTTCTCCTCCGCCACCGCTGCCACCGCCCCTGAGGGGTTTGTGGCTGCCCTGCATGAGTTATCGGCTACGGAGCGCGCCTGCTACCGCGAGCTGCAAGCAGCCAAAACTCACGTGCTCAAGCCTCTGCTGAACTCAGGTGACGCCGAGTAGCCCGGGAGGATTTCCTCAATGACGTCCGTTCATCCGTTAGGCACTGGGGTGGGACCCGTGTGCAAAATGGGAGAGGGCCAATTGCGGAAATCGTGTTGGACTGGTGTCCACGAGTCCGGCGACCCGAGGAGAAGAGCGGAACTTGTAACATATTAGTGGGAGACTGCCGGGACAGATCTTGCTGGTGGCTGTGTGTCTTATGTGCAGCAGCTGTGGGATTTGGCGGAGGGTAGAGAGCATTGGAAAGGTGGGTGGAGGCATCGATGGCTTTAGCCATTATGACATATTGACCTTGATGAAGAGTTCCGTGTGTAGACCAGTCTAAGGAACAATTGTTGTCAGCTGTTGCCCTTGGTTCTGGAATCACTCGACCTCCCGATTACATCTAAATTCAATCCCGGCCGTTGCCGAGTTTGGAAATAAATTTATGACCAGGCTTTTGCCGTAAACTTGTAGAGCTGTGGAGAGTTACGGTGTTTGCGTTCAATGCTAACCGACCATCTACGCCGGCTGTTGACATTTGAGCTCATTTAAAAGAATTGTAGGAATTAACTGTACTGGCCTCATCTCGTCACTAAACCTCTCCACCTGAGCCTTCTTCACATTGTATGATACTCATTGTCAAATCTAGTCTAGATTTGTTACATTTAAAATAATATTGTGTTCTTAAATTGTACTCGATGTGATCCGGGTCGTCGTCCCCCTGCCCCGCCCCCCTGTTCCAAGGGAGGCGATGCTGCTTCATCTGTCCCGATGGGGTTAATTTTTTCATCTCCCCGGCTAAGTAGATAAATAAAAGGAACTAAAAAAAAGCACGAATGCGGCAGACGACCTGCAGCAGTGCGAGGCTCACGGCGGACTTCCCCTGCACACGCAGATGCAGCGGCGGCGCTCCGAGGGTCCCCGGTGGAGGCTGCCTTCCAGACTGCCGTCGACACCTTCCGCAGCACCTGCTGGCTGCTGGGCCAGCACGGGGCCAGCCTGGGCACGTTCCTGGGCGGCAGGCGCGACGTGGGAGACCTGTTCGTCGTCTCCCAACTCGCAACCCACACGCAGACGTTTCAGAAGTAACGACTTTCACATGCAGTGTCTCATCCTGATCCATAAACGATGGGGAGGGGGGGTAGGGGACCCATCGCGACAAAGAATGTGGGGGTTGGCCAAGAGATTGGCAGAGATGCGCGTTATGCTCGTAAATGCTCTCGGCCTCATCAGCATCTCAACAATGCATGGACTCTGCCGTCTTCTGACCTACTGCAGCTAAGCAGAGTATACAATCTCCTTCATATATCTGTTTATCTGTATAAAATATAAAAGTATTCTTTATACAACCCAGCGGCCCCATGGCCTTCTGGGAGTGAATAATTGAGCACCTTTGATTCAGACATACAGTCTCCATAATAGCGTGTTTTTGGGTTAGATCGCGTAAATATAAATGTGTCGTTAAACCTGCCACCACATTGATATTTACGCGATATAACCAAAAAACTCCTATATTATGGATAATATTGGTTGCAAAAGCCCACGTGTTAAACTAGACAGTGTCTCATCAGCAGATTCAGCAGTGCCGACATTTGTGTTTAGGAGTATTTCATATTTCTTTGGTGTTCTTTTAGTCTCATATTGATCATTCGTCCCATCTAACCAACATAGCATTTGCCACAGAAGCAATTAATCTGGTATACACCTTCTGTTGATATCTTCGATAATACATCTTTAGTACCAGATATTAGTTTTTGTATTGAATGTACCGTGCCGAATCTGACTCTCACTTGGATGTCAGCAGTAGCAGAACACGCGTGCCAACAAGGACACTCAATTGATTTTGATAATGTTGACGTTTTGTGCAAAACTGGTTACTACTGGCCGAGACTAATTACGTAATCTATTGAAATGGAGAGAAACAAAAATAATCCAAAAAACCTCTTATGGGTAATATTGGTCGCGAAAGCAACTACTCACTATAACACGAGTCTAGCACGTGATGGACTACTTGCTATCATGCAAATCTAGCTCGTGACGGACTACTCACTACAATGCGAGTCTAGCGCGTGACGGACTACTCGCTGCATTGCAAGTCTAGCGTGTGATGGACTACTCAGTATAATACGAGGCTAGTGTGTGACGGACTACTTTTCTGAGTGGCGTGAGTGTTGGCAGCGTTGTTCGGTGATGTTGAGAGCTGGCACTGTCATACTGTGGTACTAATACGTGCTGTGATAAACAGCATGCCTTCCTCTTCCTCACTCTTTGTTCCGAGGCATCTTTGTGTGCGTAGCGTCATCTCACTTCCTTGTCTTTTTCACTCACCGTATTTCTCTCTCGCACATTAGATTTTAATATATGACTGTCACGCGTAGCATATACATATAGAAATACTTTATAAACACCACATTTATAATGGAACACATGTAACAGCGTACCTCTACTGCCAAATAAAAACAACAATAAAATTACAGTCTGGAACGCCATCCCAACCTTTACCATTGCTCCTTGGGAAAATTGTATTCACTTTATTGGGCAATTTTCCGTAACACCCCCATGTTAAGCGAGGACTTGCTATTTGTATGCATATTTAATAGACTCTCAGTGTTAATCATGACGGCCACTGGATTTGAGCTTTGAACCTTTGCAACAAGTGCCGAAAGCACTACCGTTGGGCGCTAGGCTACATCACCGCCCCTATGGCAATCTAGTGTTTTTTAAATCTGCTTATGTCACTCTTGTGTGCTGAGTTGTTACCATGTTTGGTATCGTGCATGCCCTGTTCCTCTTCCTGCATGGGCATTGGACTGTATTGCCTCCTCTGTGTGGCCCTGACAAATATGTTGTCATGCACAGGTACTTCTCATCCTTCACCAACCTGCTGGTGTTGGATGGAATTGAAGTAATTTCCCGCATAGCCGGGTGAGTAGTGTGGGGAAAATGTGGTTTTACAATGGCATTATGTCTGTGTATTTTAATGGACCTACACTGGTGAAATGTACATTATTCATCACAGAGTTTTGGGTTCGGCCATGTAATATCTAACCTATTCTGTGATATTAGGAACCATCGACCACCTGATACAGCGAAACAGTCAGGTGGTGGAGGGTTGCAAATGACAGAATTGGTCAGGTCACCATGTGGCCTAACCCAAAACTCTCTTATGATTCACATTATCGGCTGCGATAACCTATTCCATGTGAAGTTAACTGTACACGGTCTATAATTGAAATTGTGAAGGTACAGCACAGTCAATATAATGAACAAATTAGGATAATAGACTGTTCTGATTTGTGCAGGTATACAACAGACTATAATGTGTCATGGTATAGTTTGCTCACCTCGATGCATATTTTGAAGAAATAAAAAAGATGCGAGTTTGTGATTGACTTGATAGACATAACCTTCTTTCCTTTAAAACTAAAACACTTTCACACCTGAATTAACTTGTCATTTTTAGTATTGCGATTCCAACAGCAGTGACAGTTTCTGTATGCTCACCACTGACATGGTGCTATTACACAAAACACCTTGCAGTGCCCAGGCTGGGAACCACTGTCTTAGAGCCTGTGTGTAATTAATGAAAAATAATTTTAACTTGTAACATACTGCACAGCATTAGCTCGCTCTCAAAGAGAGAGAATGACTTGGAGGCCTGGGGAAGGCAGCAGCCAAGGGGTGAAGCCAGTGACAAATTCACCCCCTGTTGAGGTGTTGTTGACCAATTAATGAGTGGTTTATAAGTGTGGGAGGAAACTGAAACACCTGAAGAAAACCGACACTTGTGAGGAGGCAACACTCTATCCCCAACAGATGGAACAGATGGAAATTAGTCCACCTTGCTGTACCACCAACTGCTGGCGAACCAGGGGTACGGCTCATTCATGCCCACGAGAAGGGAGTTTAACACAATGTGTGTGATCCACCAATCCTTGCGTCTACCAGTGCTGGATTAGAGGTGTGCATAGCCACCCGTTCGATCTAAATGAGTTTGCTTGTCATGTATTGTTTTTTCCTACAGGGAGTGCCTAAAAGTTGGTTTGCAAGCACTCAAACAGTCGGCGCAAGGACAGGCGAATGAGCGAGCGGACGAGGCATCGTTGGCGGACGGGCTGCTGCGGCTTCTCTCGTGGCCGGGAGACAGAGCCCAGGAGTACGCGAGGCTCACCAAGCAGATGTGTGGCAGCTTCCCTGGGGTGAGGCCCGAGCCTGTGAATTATTCGTCTTGATGAGCTTGAGAATCGCCCTGACTGAGCGCTTTTTCTATCCAACCACACGTTATTACGATCATCTAGGTGGCAGGATAGCGCAGTGGCATCACTCGTGCCTCACAACAACAAGGGCCTGGGGTTTGATTCCTAACTCGGACAACTTTCTGGGTGGAGTTTGTATAGTCTCCCTTTTTTATTTCTACTTCATATAATTTCGAATTAATTTTACCAGGTGAGGTCCAACTGTGCTTCATAGCTCTATTTCAGTAGTCACCTGGCCACAAATGATAGCTCAATGAAGTGGCTTATTGCGTGGATATTTCTAGCACCAAAATATTCTGAATGCTTATTTCTAAATGTGGAGGGAAAAGGCGGAGGACCCGGAGAAAAATCCACACGACCACGGGGGAGAGACATGCAAACTCCAAATATACAGGTGTCAGGGTCGAGATCGAACCCACTACCTCCTGTATACTAGGTGAGGGAGTTAACATCTCGCCTCCATGCATTGGTTTCTCCTGGGTTGACCAAACATCTAAATGCTGAAAGATTACCTGCAAGCTGCTCAGTTGGGATTATACAAAGCAGCAGCAACGTTGCCCCATACTGCAGAAAACTTGGCAGGACCCTTCTCAAAAAGAGTCTTGAGATTCAGTGAGGCCTCTTGCGTGAACAGGCATAGTAGTAATATTATAAAACATCAACTTTACAATCAATTCATAACAGAATAAGCACATAAAACAACTCGTTCACATGTTTGACCTTAGACGTAATAAATATAAGTATTTGTCCACTTCCCATCAGCCCACACTGCCTTTTGGACCAGTTTTGACATTCATTGTCTCATAAGCAGCCAGGCTTGCTTGAACCAATACTGATGAACTACCAAAGTTTACAGGTAAGGACCCTCTCTGTGAGATAGGGGTCCTAATTTTATGCATATCTATTATATAACCCAACAATGTTGATTATTATTCACGGATGAATACATTGTTTATGACATTACAGAAATGGATTCGTGTTGCCACAAATACTACTTAGTATGTTGGACCTGATAAACTGTTGGTCTGTAAAATTCGTTGACCACAATCTCTCAGCCAGATTGCTGATGAGACACTGAATATCAAAACTGGTCCAGAGTTTGCTTGCGTTGGACTAGTGCTGCTAAACGCTGTCCTCCGTGCTTGTTGTGCTGAGGCTGCTCATGTGTGTCTGTGCGCAGAGAGCGTTGGCGCAGGGGTTAGCGTGCTGCGCTACTTTGTTAATTGTAAATTCGATTAGTATGGCGAGTTATGTACCGTGCAAAAGAATTTGAACATATACACTGTGTGTACGGACAAACATGGCAACGCTAGTTTGATTCCCGGTCACGGCTAACACCAATGACAATTATCTGAACTGGTCCTGGGCCTCTCCTAGGTCGACTAGGCCTAAAATTAGAACCTGGTACAGTGTGTAAAAATATTGCCACTGAGGAGACAAAACCGGCCGGATGTGGTGCTGGCCACCCACCCTCTTGTGCCGCTGTACGTGGCTGTCATAGGTGCTACTCGCTAACAGAACTTGCTCCAACTGTTTATTAAAGGATATATGGGGGTCTTTGTCTGGTTTCTCATGTTCAATGACGCATTCATCCAGATTCGTGCTGGATACAGCCACATTTGCCAATGTGATTTTAATTTTTTTATTCTTAACAATGTATCAAGACTCTTTGATTCTTTCGGTAAAGTCACGTAGGTAGAAAAAAGAATAGATTACGACGTTTCGATCGCAACACAAGCAATCTTTCTTCCGCCTGATGACGACTGCTTGCGTTGCGATCGAAACGTCGTGATCTATTATTTTTTCTACTTACGTGACTTTACCGAAAGAACCAAAGAGTATGGATTCCTGCAGTCACGAAAGCTTCAAATCTAGATTGAATATATCAGTTACATTTAATGTACAATTTTATTGAGGGACTGTGTGTTGTCTTGCTGTGATCTGGACCTGTTTTTGCTGTTTTATTGCTTTTCCCTAGCTTGGGAAATGATGTACGAATGCAATTTGAAGATGTTTTTGTTGTTTGTTTAAGGGGTGCCATGGTGTTGTGATGTTACATTCCTCGCTTGGTATGTAAAAGGTCATGTGTTTGAGTCCGACCCTGACAACTGTATATTTGGGGTTTCCATGTTCTCCCTGCGGTCGCCTGGATTTTTTTCTCCAGTTCCCCCGGTTTTTCTCCAGATTGTTTCGACTAATTTGGTGGTGTGAATTTCCCCATGATAAGCCACTTCGTTGAGCTATCATTTGTGGCCAGATCACTTCTGAAAAAGAGCTACATTGCACAGTGGGCCTTATCTAGTAAGATCAAAAGTAAGATTTAAAAAATCTGTTTTATTTGTATATATTTTTTAAGTGATTTCTTTGCTTTGCCTATAATTTGCACTCCTATTGTATTTTTGTATCATTTGTTGAAACATTCTGACCTTCCCCCCACTGGAAATCTGTGAAAAATAGCTTTACAGATCATCGCATTCCTCCTCCAGTCTAAATAAATATTCTGATTTTGTGTAGGGGAGCACTGAGTGGCAGAGCCTGCACAAGGTCTCCAGCTGCTGGGCCGCGCTTGCCGCGTCGCTGGCTCGTGAGCGCGCCGCGGCCGACCGCACACGGCTCTTCTGGGCGGCCTGCTCTTCCAAGCTCACGGCAAGTCTAACGGCCACTCGCTCGCTTGCACACCGCTCATGTTCTTGTGTGCTCGCGTACTCGCTCGCATGCTCAAGTGCGCGGCACAATGGCGGTTGGCTTTCGGACTGAGTAATGTCTAAACAATCATAGGTTTTGAAAGAATCTAGTGAAGAAGGTGTTTCTCCGAGGTTCCTGAAAAAGAGTCTTGAGATTCCAGTGAACCTTTCTTGGGTCAAGAAGTCGAGTGGTATACCATGGGACCTTTCTTTCCAGTATCAACACATAAGAATTGGTTTTACCCTTTCTGGCAATTAAACAGGTGTTCAGATTTTAAAATACCAAACAGATTACTTGCAAAAGGTTTTTGTTTGGTGTTCTAACATCTTAATACCTCTAGTGGTAATAATGAATAATACTCTTTAAAACGTATCTTGGTAACAGGAAGGAACATAGATAATAAATAGATAATAAGATAAGTGGATAATATGCCACATAAGAGGAGCTTGAATGAATATCGTATATTTTGAGCAAGTAGAAGCGCGCGACTTGCGCTGCACACGCATCACCACGCTTGCGCACAACTGTGAGCGTCTCGTTGACGCGCGCACCCTGGCGTCTGTGTGGGCCGGACCTTGCAGGAATCCCTGCGCAGGCCGGAGAGGCGCTTGGTGCGGGAGTCGCGCAGCTGTCCGCTCGCCCTGCACCACACGGCTCGCTTCTCTATCCACTGGTTCATCCTGTTCAACGACGCCTTCATCCACGCCCAGGTGACCGCGGGTTGGGACCGGTGCGAGCATTGGGGCATGGCGGGCGGGGCTGTGCACTCCGTGCCGCGTGTGGGTCCCTGCCAGCGAAGCAGTAGGAGGCTCGCCGAGCAGGCGACGTGCACACGCGAGGATATTCAACACGGTTGCTGAGCACAGGCGCGAAGGCCAAACCTGTCAATTGGCCAGAAGCCAATGGCATTCATCAAAGTAGCGATGGATAAATAGTGTAACAGGTTTATTGAATCGTGCAAGGTTATTACAAGAGCTTGGGTAAAAATAGACGATGGAAGGGAATTCGAAGGTGAAGCAGTGCGAGGGAAGAAGCGCGGAGAAAAGTGTTGAGACCTCAGAGAATAACGGAGGGCCGGAGGAGCGACAACAACGAGCGGAGTAATGGGCGGCTAAAACACAGTGAGGCGGTGCATTGGAGAGCAAAGGTGGTGCATCTGCCAGTTATCTAAATCATACTCTTTGGTTCTTTCGGTAAAGTCACGTAGGTATAAAATAAAATAAATCACGACGTTTAGATCGCAACACAAGCAGTCGTCCTCAGGCGGAAAAAATATAATCCAGCAGTGGAACTGCTGAACCAGCGAGAGAGCAGTTATACAAGGTTATATATGTGGCGATGGGCAAGCAAGCGGGGCCTGAGCTGGAAAGGAATTCCATCCACGGACGCAAGCACGTCAGTTGTGTTAATGGGGGAGATTAGGGGGAGATTAACATGAATGAGCTTCCATCGCCGCATAAGAGTATCATGCCCACATATGCGCACAACAGCAGTTTTATTGAGGGATTAGCACCATGAGAGTGCAATCCAAAGGATGTGAGCATGAGAGTGCAATCCAAAGGACATGTGAGATATCTAAGAGAGAGAGACATAGAGTTGGAAATAACAGCTGACATAGGCAGGTAGGATGGAAACATCACAGTCACTTAAGACTTTACCTGGTTATAACGTCCTTCCAATGATTGCTCAGTTTGTAGCCATCTTCTCGGTTTAAGTTGTGTTTGTGTTTATATATCTGGATGGCTTCATGAACAAATCTCTGTTAGGTTTGCAGAGTATTCCGTCTTGGAAAAATACATTTTGTGTGAACCCACAGCGTTAAAACAATGATCAGCAACGGCAGAGGTATTGGTCCTACCATGTTTCAGATCTGCCTTGTGTTCACGAACGCGGTCCGAGACATGTCGTTTCTTTTCCCCATTGTAACTGCTGCCACAACCACAATTCAGTTTGTAGACACCAGGGTATTGCATGTCAGGAATCACATCCTTTATAGGTGGGATTAAATCACGGATTTTGTGTACTGTGTTGAAACGAACCTGGATCTTGTGTTTGTTTAAAATTTTGGAAATCTTTTTGGTAACCCCTGCTATGTCTGGTAAAGTGATGGTTTTGGTTGGATCTTCAGAAGGTTGTCTCCCCATGGCTGGGGAGGCAGCTTTCCGGATTGTACGGTCCGAGTATCCGTTCATCCTGAGAGCTTGGTGTACGTGTTCCAACTCACTAGCTAGGTGGTGCTGGTCGGAGATGCAATGGGCCCTATGGTGTAGTGTTTTGATGAGGGAACTCTTCTGGGCTGGATGGTGGTGGGAGTCAAGCTTTAGATAGGCATTAACACAACTGACGTGCTTGCGTCCATGGATGGAATTCCTTTCCAGCTCAGACCCCGCTTGCTTTCCCATTGCCACATATATAACCTTGTTGTAACTGCTCTCTCGCTGGTTCAGCAGTTCCACTGCTGGATTATATTTTTTCCACCTGAGGACAACCGCTTGTGTTGCGATCGAAACGTCGTGATTTATTTTATTTTATACCTACGTGACTTTACCGAAAGAACCAAAGATTACGGATTCCTGCAGTCACGAAGCTTCAAATCAAGATAATCTAAATCCGTTTAATACGTAGGCTTTCGCGACCAATATAACACGTAACCAGGCAACACATAAAACCTGGGTCTGTCCCGTGACCTCCTACCAGTGAGCCTTACACGGTTATCATGGCCTCAAGGTGCACCTACCCTGGCACAAAGCGCCGTAGTGACGACGTGCGCCACTTAGTGGTGAACGGCGACTTTTGTTATGCTGCGTTTGTCATGGTATTGGTGGCATAGTGTATAGCGCACAGTGCTACATAGCTGGCTACCTGAGTTCGATTCCTGCTCACAGCTAACATCAGTGGCAGATCTATAAACGAGTAATGGGCCTCCCCAATGTCAACTTGGTCTTAAAATGATTACCTAGTGTGGTATAGAAAAGCATCAGCACTGGAGAGACGAGGCGTCTCCTGACCACACTATCCCCTTGTGCGCTGGGCCGACCTTCAGAGGTGCTCGCTAATAACACTTGCCCCAACAGCCTGTGTAGGCAACACAGGGGATCTGTGTGTGTGTGTTGAGCTTTGCAGTTCTCCAGCCATCAGGTGTTCCCGCTCAGCACCGTGTGGGCCGAGCCGTTCTCTGACGAAGACGCCACGAGGTGAGTAGCCTGGGTTCGATTCCGGACCTCGGGCCCCTTTGTGTGGATTTTGTTGGTCTCTCTCTGTTTTCTGTGGTTTTGCCGGGTTCCTCCCATGTTTAAAAAGACATGAATTAAGCCGGCAGGGTGGTGCAGTGGTAACATTCATGACTCACAGCGAGAAGTGCCTCGTTTTGATTCCTGACTCGTTTGTATTTTCTCTGCCCTGTTTCGCTGAGTGAGAGTGAGTCTGTGATACAGTGTGAGTGTGTGTCAATATTAGTGAGTGTATGGTGTTTGTTCTCCATGTGTTTCTTCTGGGTTGTCTGGTTTCCTCCCATAGCTAAAAACAATTCAGTGTCACTGCTATTGGCCAAAACATACCAATGCTAAAAAACAGCCTGCAAATTTCTCAAATGGGATTAAACACAGCAGAAACAACTTGGCAGGACCCTGTTAGAAAAGTCTTGAGACTCCGTGAGGCTTCCGTGGGTAAACAAGAGTATGAGTAATGATAATAATATAAGATACTAATGTCCGTCTGTTGGATGTGTCTCCACAGTGTAATTATGATGTCATGGTCATGTTTTATTTATACGGATATGTTTGCTGTAACGTAGTGGTTCTGTATATACTTTGATCGTATATTCTGTTTTCATAACGCTAATTGGATATAACACGATGAATGTGTAGTGTAATAGCGCCGGCTGTTGGACAGCAGCGGCAGCTGTGGTGGACAGACAGTGCACACGCCGGTGAGCGTGAGCATGGTTGTGTTGGCAGAGCAGGGGAACGAGGGTAAGGGTCACGGAGGACCCCATCTGGAGGTCCCTGGAACCTGGTAGCGGGTTCGAGAAGAGAGGCGCGGTCAGGGCGCAGCCAGGCTGCGCTGGTAGCATAAAAGGAGCTGAGAGCGGGAGCTCAGGGCTGCTGGTTCTGGGAGTGGACTCGTCTCGTTGCTGTTGTCTCGTCGCCGTCGTCACTGCCGTCTTTACTAGATATTGCGCTGCTGGAAGTTGTTCGCTATCTCAGTCAGCGCCGTCAGTGGTTGACGGTTTGGGTTGTGTACAGGCTAGGTGAAGTAATTGTGGAGAGTATGTGGACGAAATCGTGAAAGGTGTTAATAACGAAGGTGCCTCCTAGAATCTCTGACTGAATCGTTGACACTACAAATGTATGAGGCAATGCATTTTTATAACGCGGATGCGAATTGAATATAATGTGATCGAGTGAACAGAACTTTAAGTTTTCGTGACTGCAAGGATCCATACTCTTTCGGTAAAGTCACGTAGGCAGAGAAAACAAAAATAAAATATAACAAAACACAACGTTTCGGGTGCAACACAAGCGTCCGTCATCAGGCGGGGACAACCACAGTGAAAATAATTGCTGAAGAATGCCAAAGAGATGACTCTGACAAGGGATTATATAGCTGAGGGAGGAGGGGAAGAGAGGTCAGGGTGAGTGTGGGGGCGCGGCGTGGGCTGGAGGAGAGCGGCAAGGATGTTCCTAAAGCTCGACCTAATGCTGTGACACGTTGGGGGGGAGGGTTGGGGGAGAACTCTGCAGGCTCGAAATACTGCACGGTAAATTTCCAAGTGATGGGAGTGAGCAGGGCTGGGAGTTAAAGACTGGAGATGCGGATATGAATATAAACTATAAGGCAGCTAAGCTTTAACTTGGTTAATAACATCCTTCCAATGATTGCTAGATTGGAAGTTATGTCTATGTTTGTATATCTGGATGGCTTCATGGACAAATCTTTGGTGGTATCCAGACGGCTTGCAGAGTACTTTGGTATCGGAGAAAACAATATCATGAGAGCCCACAGCGTTGTAGCAATGGTCAGCTACAGCGGAGGAGTTCGTCTTGCCGTGTTTCAAATCAGCCTTGTGCTCGTGAATACGGTCTGATACATGTCGTTTGGTTTTCCCAATGTAACAATCACCACAAATGCAACTCAGTTTGTAGACTCCAGGGTACTGCAAGTCAGGAATGACATCTTTTACGGATGGGATCAGATCACGGATTTTGTGTACTGTACTGATTCGGACCTGGATCTTGTGTTTGTTTAAGATTTTGGAAATCTTTTTGGTAACGCCTGCTATGTATGGTCACGTGATGGTTTTGATCGGAGTCTCGGGGTTGTTTCTCCATGGTTGGAGAAACAGCTTTGCGGATAATACGGCCCGAAAATCCATTCATCTTAAGGGCCCGGTGTACATGTTCTAATTCACTGGCCAGGTGGTGTTGGTCAGAAATGCAGTGGGCCCTCTGCCTACGTGACTTTACCGAAGAGTATGAACAGAACTATGTTGCGCGGTTGTACGGCTGCCTTGGCGTAGCATCTTTATTAAGTCTGCGTACGCATCTCACGTGTTATCGCGGACTGTGCTTTACCCTATGTGATATGTTTTTTATTGTTACGTGATTTTTCCATGAGGCGGTGTTCAGGAATGCAACAACCACCATGTTATAGGAGAAGAGACCGTATTTCACGTGAAATTTGGCTTTTAGTAGCCGAACTTATCAACTCAAAACGTTCGATTTAATTTCAAACTCGCCCCAAGACTGCAGGGCCTGGTGGTGGCTACACGTGCCTGTAATCCAGCATGGTGGAGGAAGTGAGGGTTTGCGGATCAGACACATGTTGTGAAACTTCCTTCCCTCTGGCACTAAGGTGACATACCCTGGCTTGCCAGGAGATGGCGGCACACCAAAGTGTGGACTAATTTCCACTTGTTCCATCTGTGTTGTGGGGGTTTCTCCGGGCGCTTTCTTCCCACGTGTATAAAAACAGTCATTCATTGTCCGCTAGCACCTTAATATGTAGAGGACGGCAGAACTTGGGAACAAATTTGGCACCGGCTCACCGCCTGTCGGCTGCCTCCCCCCTTGTCTTGTGGATCCTCGTGCCTCCGAGTCGTTCTCCATCTCCGAGAGCGAGGGAATGCCACACAGCGCCAGTCACAACTTTCAGTCGATGATTGTGAAGAACACGTGAGTGACGAGTGCTACTTTGCTGTTTTTGTAGACACACGCTGAGGATAATCACACCGGAGGAGCAGCTCTTGCTCGTCACACCAGATGCCAAGGGCAAGGTAAGGCCCCGAGGGTTTCCTCTCATGCCAGATGGGCCATATTCTAGAGAGTGCACATTTACATTCTCTAAAGTTACCTGCCTCATCCTGTCATGAAATCCGTTATATCCTCCACGTGTTTTTATACTTGAGAGGCATATGCTAGTTTTGCAGTTTCTGAAAGTGGAGCTCTCTTAGCTGTTTATTAACAGCTATCACCTCTGCCTCAAACACTGCTCATTGTGTCTTTTGTATAACCAAGAGATTGAATGAACCCATTGAGACGTATGGAGCAGCATCGCCTCTTGCAACGACGACCTGGGTCGCATCAAGAACAATTTAAGAACGTGATTTTTTAACATATTTTAATTTAATGAGTGTTGACTAGATTTGACAATAAATTAATCTGGTACATTGTGAATAAGGCTCAGCGGGGAGACATATAAATATATAGCTCTTACAATTATGAATGTGTAATGCGAGCGTAAATGGGGTTGCTGCTGGACTCTGGCCCAATCACACGACCCGGGCTATTGGGGGCGGAGCCCGGTATGGGGGGCGGTTGAGAGGGGCCGCCGTTCACCTCGGCTCCAATGGGAAGCGAGGTGAATGGAGGTGGAGCCAGCAGGGCAGTATGGGAAGGCCGGATCTGACGATCCGGAAGGGAGGAGTCGGGGTCACGTGGGAGAGAGGTTATAGAGGGGAGCCCGGAAGAGATCGAGGCCAGTTGATGGAGTGAAGAAGCGGGACCACGTTGGGTGGCCGCCGCGCCATCAGCCACGTGGCTGATGGGGCTTCGGCACACCGTCGGCCAGCGGTGTGCGGAGCGGGGAGGAGCGGAGCGACTAACGGGAGAGCGCGTGCGGGGCGCGCGAGAAGGAGCTGACAGAGGAGCGTGCGGGGCACGCGAGAGGAGCGTGCGGGGCACGCGAGAGGAGCGTGCGGGGCACGCGAGAGGAGCGTGCGGGGCACGCGAGAGGAGCGTGCGGGGCACGCGAGAGGAGCGTGCGGGGCACGCGAGAGGAGCGTGCGGGGCACGCGAGAGGAGCGTGCGGGGCACGCGAGAGGAGCGTGCGGGGCACGCGAGAGGAGCGTTCGGGGCACGCGAGAGGAGCGTGCGGGGCACGCGAGAGGAGCGTGCGGGGCACGCGAGAGGAGCGTGCGGGGCACGCGAGAGGAGCGTGCGGGGCACGCGAGAGGAGACGCTGGTCCCTTGTCAGGACCAGCGGGGTGTAAAGACGAGTGGAGGAGCTGAGGAGGAAGCGCGTGCGTGGGGCGCGCGAGAGACGACGCAGGTCCATGGAGGAGACCAGTGGGGTGCGGAGAAGAACCTGAATAAAAGACAAGCGGAGACCAGCGGTGCCTGACGGAGTCTTTTATTACAAATGTATAAAACATCCAATGTAACTTTAGGTAAGGAAAGTGACTAGATGAGGCCAGTAGAGGTAATGGGGGAAATTGGTGAAAATGTTATCAAACCTCAACAGTCAGCATAGGCGGTTGGGAAGCATTGACCACAAACAGTCAATCACATATGTATGTATATGTGAATTATTAACTTTTTTCGCACCTCATCGTCGCCAACCGTGTCAATCGGAGGTGTGGGGTAAGGACAACAAACTAAACACAAAGTCACCACAGCTCCATCGGTTCACGGCAAAGCCCATTCATCAATGCCTCTCAATACGAACGTTGATAATTCTACTCTATAAAGTGGTTCATGAAGCCCATAAAAACCTGACCTTCACTATTCCTGCCACTTTTGGCCAACTCCCATTCATGGAGTTGACCAAATTCATGGAGTTTGCCAAATATATTATTGGGCTACAGTGCTAAGGCAATTGGTGGCACCAATCCTGGCTGCCTTCCCGCTTTGTGGTTTCCCACACCTCTGAGTTATTGTTTTAAGCCGTCATTTGTTTGGGATATCGTGAGTTTGAGAGTGAAAGCGTGTATCACACAGCTGAGATTACTTCCTGGCAGGAGCTAAGTGGCTGTGTGGTAATGGTGGTTAGTCGACTGTGCTACGAACCAGGCAACCTGAGTTCGATTCCTACTCACAGCCAACATCAGTGACGAATATCTGAACCAGTCCTGGGCCTCCTGTAGGTCGACTCAGCCTCAAAACAGTCCCTAGTGTGGTGTGTAAATATCGCCACTGAGGAGATAAAGGTGGCCGAGGGTGGTGCTGGCCTCAAACCTAGTGTGCCGTGCCGGCCTCAAACCTAGTGTGTAGTGCCGGCCTTCATAGGCACTTGCTAACAGCACTTTTCCCCAACGGTCTGTTAAGGCTATTTGAGGGATCTTTGTCTTTGTGTCTTTGTGCGAGTGAAGACGGAATGGCTGTGGGCGCTGAACGACACGATCGAGCGCGCCCTCTCCAGCGCGGACGGGTGGATGCATAAGGGGGGCACGGCGCTGGTCCTGGGCACCCCCCCCCACCACGGGTGGGGGGGGCCACCCCCCGTTGCGCGCACGGCCGTGCACACCTTCTACCGTGACGCGCGGCTCAAGCACGCCACCTATGAGGGCGCCTGGGTGTGCGGCAAGCCCCATGGCCGGTGCGTGTTCCCCGTCACCACGGTCTGCTTCACAGTGGGCCATTGCGTGGTGGCCTCGTAGTTGCAAATTTGCCAAATAAAAAAAATATACACGGAAGATTCCTCAATTGGGATTACACATAGCCACTGTAAAACTACTACAGACTCTCTGAAACGCAATAATAACGCGTAGTTTTATATATTATAGTTTATGCAAATCACATCTCACAATCACATGAGGAACCACAGACAAACTGGAAAGCAGCTAGGCAGTGAGCTGACAGTGGCCCAAGCTCTGCAGTCCTCTATCTATTTAGATGTTTTCAGCCAATGAATGAGTGTTTACATGTGGGAGGAACCCAGAGCACCCACAAAAAATCTGCACTTGTGAGGGGGCAACACTCTATCCCATACAGAAGCGACAGATGATATGAATCCGCGCTTTGGTGCACTGCCTTTTCGGAGCAAGCCAGGGTATGGTCTCTCAACACCCATGGGAAGGGAGTTTCTCAATATTTGTGTGCTGGATTACAGACGTACACTAGCACCGTCCGGTCTCAACAGAGCAGCACCCGTCTTTTGCGATTGCGCAAATTCCAAATGTACTAAATATTATAATAATTGTGTTTTAGGGGAGTGCTCAAGTGGCTGGATGGACGAGTGTATGTCGGCGTATTCCGCAATGGCCTGGAGGATGGGTGAGTGAACCATGTGACCCCTCATCACCATAATGTTCTCACACCACGCGGGGTCACCACCCCCCCGCGTGTCGCCGTCAGTCCTGGGGCAGGTGAGCACAGCACTTGGGGGTGGGTATTGACGGGCCAGTACCATACTTGATCACCTTACCCAGTGATTGTGTTTACACACCATGCCAGGTACTCATTTAAGGCCAAGTCAACCTAGAGGAGGCCTAGGACTAATTGAGATATAATTCGACATTGACATTCGTTAGCCACGGCCAGGAAATTAACCTAAGGTCCTGGGTTCTTGCACTGCACGCACGCCTGGACCCAGTGCGGCCCTGGCTATCGGCGCTATCTCACCAGGCTGAGCACAGCACTGTTTATCTCGCGTCCGTTTTTTCTCTGTATTGTCCCAGGCTTCTTGCTGCCATAACTCTACAGTGGCAGGAAGCCTGGGACTCAGATCAGATCACTTCTACTATACTACTATTATAACCTTGAAACTTGAACTCAAGAAGCGATAGGAAACGCAAGTCTGGTTTACTCTTCCCTTGTCCACCTGTGTTCTGCTATCACTCGCATGTTTACAAGCTTTGTGCATCTACTCAAGACGACTGAACTCTTGTGTGATGAAAGCTTAGCCAAGGAATAAGTCAGTGAGTGTTTCTGCATGGTTATAACGTGTGCGCGTGTGTTTTAATTGGTAGGTTCGGAGAGCTCTGCGTGCCGAACCAGCTTCTGGGAAAGGATGATGTTTATTGTGGCCAGTGGAAAGCAGCCCGAATGCATGGGCAGGGTGCCATAAGGTAAGGACTTACTTGATGCCTACAGTTCTATGGTGTTTAGATTTATTTTGCTCTCGGCGAGAGAGAGCAGAGCGAGATTCAGAGATGCGGGAAATTGCAGACAAAGCAGGGAAAGGCAGCCAGATTCGGCGCTCCCAATAATTGCGGTAAAATATTGGGGTACAGTCTGTTCTCCTATAACACTGCATGTTTTCATAACACGAATTGGATATAACGCTATGAATGTATCAGGGAACGCATTTTTATGATGCAGATGGGAATTGGATATAACACGATTGAGTGAACAGAACTACGTCGCGCGAGTAGGAATAAGCGGTTGTACGGCTGCCTCGGCATAGCAACCCACAAGGCATTGGGATGCTGCTGGATGCTTCTCGATACTACCCACGCACCTCAGTCTTTGTTCAGCCTGCATACGCATCTCACGTGTTATCGCAAACTCCGCTTTACTTTATATTATTTATAATTTACTCTAACATGATTTTTCCAACGTGGTGTTCTTCAAAAATGCAACTACCACTGCATTATAGAACAGACTGTATTTGGGAAACTATATGAATAGATGATTGTTACGAGTGAGAAAAAAACGGTGCCCAGAAAAACCCACAGTTGCAAGGGGGTTCTTATGTTAGGCTCTGTGGATAACTCCATTAATACGTGCTTATGTATCTGGTAAAAAAAACAGAGTACCAGGAGAAAACCCACACATTCAAGGCGGGTAGTAACGCTCAACCCCCGAAAAATGGAAATTATTATACTTGCTATACTGTACTGCCGTACCTTGACGAGCCAAAGTGACATCAATGCCTATGCGTAATGTTGCAAGTGTGTGTGTGATCCACCAACCGTCTCCACTAGAGATCGCACACCCATGAATGTCCACGCCTTTTGCACACGCTTTCCCGTGTGAATCTCAATCTAGTCGCCTAGTGCTTGAATGCACCAGGTTGTCCAGAGCGTACAATTAATATTTATACAATACGTTCTGGTGGCCAGTGAACT
Source organism: Lampetra fluviatilis (assembly GCF_964198595.1). Classification (NCBI taxonomy): domain Eukaryota; kingdom Metazoa; phylum Chordata; class Hyperoartia; order Petromyzontiformes; family Petromyzontidae; genus Lampetra; species Lampetra fluviatilis. The sequence continues at coordinate 346,207 of NC_136295.1, read as the reverse complement.
CAATAGTGGCGATGTTTACACACCATACCAGGTACTCATTTGAGGCGGAGTCGACCTAGGGGAGGCCCAGGACCAGTTCAGATAGTCGCCATTGGTGTTGGCCGTGAGTGGGAATCGAACTCGGGTTGCTGAGTTCATAGCACAGGGTGCTAATCGCTACACTACCGCTCCCCGCAACATTGTCACACACTCGCACTGTAACATACTCTCACTGTACGAAACAGGGGAGGGGAACATACAAACGAGTAAGGAATCGAACCCAGGCACTTCTTGCTGTGAGTCATGAATGTTACCACTGTGCCACCCTGCCAGCTTTATTCATGTCTTTGTGGAACTGCAGTTTCTACTGTTGTTTGGCAGAATACAGCCAAATCACTGCAGGTGAATTATTTTCACGGTTGAAAATAGGTGGAACTCCGGTTCCCACAAACATCCATCTAACCTCTCTGGTTGCGAGGTTAATGTGGCCATGCCAATTTGCAAAACGCCGCTGCAGTATCTAACATGATAATTGCAAATGAGATGCAGTAAAAAAGAAAATCTAACTATGAACCTTAGACACGTACCCGAAAATAAGGGCGTTCGTGCTTTTTCACCTGTGTGTGTGTGCTCTTAACACCGTGTGCGTGCACCGGTCATCCCGAGAATGATTAGTTTTTGTTAAAGCGCCCTTCACTGCGTGGCATCTCACGGCGCTTTACACGCGATAAGCGACTTTCAACTCATCACATCATCTCAACATATTTGAAAGGGCACCCCCAGTCGCAACCGCCTCTGTGCGGCACAAGATGAGGAGGTCGTGGGTTCAATCCCAACATTGACACCTGCTGTATATTTGAAGTTTGCATGTTCTCTCTGGTAGTGTGGATTTTCTCTGAGTTCTCCGGTTTTTCCGTCCACATTTAGAATCAACGTGCGTTTAGAGTATTTGGCTGCTATAAATGTCCACGTCATGAGTCATTTTGTTGAACTATCATTTGTGGCCAATTCGCTTCTGAAATATAGCTATATTGCTTAGTGCACCTTAGCTGAATTTTTTTTATAGGTTATAGTTTACATTTAGGCAGGGTTCTGCCGATAAAGGGTGGTTATTGCTATTATGTGTATTCCTAATCGAGTAATAACCAAGTAATGTTTCATATTTGGCAAATTTATTCCGTGAGGCTAGTACACAATGGTGTACTTGTTTCTAATGGTGTCACGGATAATTTTAACATCCACTGTGAAACAGAGAACATTTAATTAATTCATCGCGCATAGTCAGCAAAAGAGCGTTGTGCCAAACGCGTGACCTAGTGCAACAGCGTTTGCATGAACTACTCTTGCTGCCGTACACCGGCGTCTCGAGTGATTTGTTTAATCCATGAACCACGGGGGCAGCGCCGTTCCTTTGAGGGTCGCAGTTCGATTGGAACGTCGACCGCCAATTGCAGTGCGCAATTCGCTGGCGTTTGCGCGATATTTTACGCTTAATGTGTGGGTAGTACACCTGCGGGAATGAGCAGGGCGACCTGCCAGATTGGAACTCTGAACCCCTACAACAAGCAGCAATCCTGTCCTCCAATTGGGCCCTGTGACCGCCCCCTCCACCTCCTCACCCATCCCCCCCACCCCCCCCGTACACGTTCTGTAGGTACGCGAACGGGGACGTGTACGAAGGTGGCTTCAGTAACGGAGCTCGGCATGGGCACGGGGTGCTCCGCAGCGGCTCCCACACCTCCACCTCCTCCAGCCTTTACATCGGCCAGTGGGCCAACGACTGCAAGTGTGGCTACGGCGTGTTCGACGACATCACGAGGTATAAGACAGGTGGTGGCCTCTGCGGTCTTGTGGTCGCCCCATCGCTTAAAAACAAATCTGAGACTTGCCAGAATCAGTAATTTAAATTGACCTTGTCAGATCACCGACGCTCTCACTCCACCGCTACTCGATCTCGCACCACCAGTGAGCTCCAGTGACCATTCTGACTAATGGCTGTTTTATCTGTAAATTCCCACCTGTCAATCTCCCTTTATCTGTGTGTGTGTCTGGCCATGATGGTTTTACCCCTATCAGAGTACGTTCGCTTTACGACTAATACCGTCCATTTTAACGATCACAGGTTCACAATAATGCAAGACCCACATTTTAGTGCGCACAAGCGACATCTGAACCGGGTCCCCGAGCACCACCTCTGGAAGCCCACCCTGACCAGCATGGTGAAGTATGCTCAAAGCAGCCCCAGTAACTAACATACTGTAGGGATACATCCATTCTGTGGTGGATTATTGACAAAGGGTTGTACGTGACTAAGCTGTTTGTTGTTGTGGATTATAGTGTCTTAATCAGGTAGGCTTTCTCAACAGATATGTAAAGGTGATATAAAGTCTGCTTATTTCCTTCGTTTTTGTCTCCATAACAATGCCCGTGATGATCATTTGGTGCTTTGTTTATGGACTATGCACCGTGCGGCGAATACTATCATTCTCTAAGCGACGTGTGCAAACACTGCGCAATGTGGTTCGTTTTGCGTCTTTGCAGTAAGTCCGTCCGGTCCTTCTTTGTTGCAGAGGCGAGAAGTACATGGGCATGTGGATGAACGATTGTCGCCATGGTAACGGGGTGGTAGTGAGTCAGTTCGGACTTTACTACGAGTGTGTCTTCAGCAGCAACAGGATGGCGGTGAGTTGTACCTGCATTGAACTCTTTGCAATCATTTGTACGGAAATATTTGAGGTGTATTTTGGTCGGACGCAAATATCCAAAGTTCGCTGGTGACATGGCCCAGCGGCAGCGTGTGCCGGTATCATGGTCCAAATTTTCCAAAAAAATTACTTGCATATTACTCAAATGGGATTACAGGTAGCAGAAATCATTGCCCCTTTACTGGCAGAACAATGCCCACTCACGTGCCACTTGTTGAATCGCATTTGTGCCACACAGAGAGAGCTGCCACTGTGGGTGTGCTCTTCGAATGTTTGAGATGAGGTATGATGTGATGCAAGGTGCTTTTGGGTCGCTGAGGCATTTGAGCAACGCCATGTAAATGTAACGGTTATTATCGTTACTGACATTGCACATGATGAGGAGGAGCCACTTCTTGTCCCCTATATCTGTGTGTGTGCGTGTGTGCGTGCGTTCCTCTCCAGGGTCAGGGTGTCTTGCTGTCGGAAGACGACACGCGCTACGAGGGGGAGTTCACAGCCGACCTCGCCCTCAATGGAAAGGTGCTCATGTTTGGCTGCGGATCCAGAGAGTGACGCTTCCCTGAACTGATGACTAATAGATGAGGCCTGGGTATTCCCTTTGCGGGAATAGAGAGTTGTAGCTTTTACATTACTGTAAGATGTCTTTCTTGCCCCTGAGGGAGAAGGATGAAACAAAAACACGGGGTGGAAATATATTTTCTTAATTTGCGGAGGAATGTTATTCAGAACTCTTACAACAAAAACCATAATACTTTATCACAGTACTCTTCCTATGGACGGCAGGGTGACGCAATTTCAACGCTCATATCTCGCAGCAAGGCACGGCTGGGTTTAATTCCCGACTCCGTGTGGCATTCGTGTGCTCTACCCTCCGTGGTGCCGTACAGGGCGTGCTGACACTGCCCAACGGGGACGCCATCGAGGGCTCGTTTGGCGGCGTGTGGGGCGGCGGGGAGCTGCGTGTGGCGGGGACTTTCCGCAAAGCCTTCCTGCTGGAGCCGGGTCGAGCATCGCCCACTCCACCGTGCGTGAGGGCCCCCGCATCTCCACCCACGCACGATCCACACTCGCACCGCACGATTCACACTCGCACACCGCCGCGCCGCAGCGGGCGGTGTCATTTACATGACCATATAACTGCTGGTGCTGCTTTTGCTTTTGCCCCACTGTTGAAGTTGTTTAACGTGAGAGGTGTCGGCCATTAAAATATAGCCTAGAGGGATTTTCTGATTCACAACAGATGTTTGGGTTAGGTTACGTAATGGTCTGGCCAAATTTAAGCAGACAAATCAAATTGTCACGTGAGAAAGCGATGAACACACCAATTGGAGAGTATTTGGCTGCTATAAATTTCCACATGGTAATAAGCCGCTTCATTGAGTTATCATTTGTGATCAGGTCACTTCTGAAAAAGAGCCATATAGCTCAGTGGGCCTTACTTAGTAAAATAAAATAAAAATGTTTAGTTTATAGTGTAGTTTCAGCTCGCCAGTACGTTGGCAGGACAGAATCCAGGAAGCAGGCATGACTGTGCCAAGCATATTTAGGACAGAATCCTGAAGATACTTTTTTTTTAAGATGCTTGGCGCAGTTTAAAGTGAAGCGTCCTATCTCAACACTTTTACATGTGAACGTGTAATTTGCTTGGCTGTGTCAGCTGGAGTAGGGCTTCACAAATTTCACTTGTGCTAATTCGTGAAACTCATGACGAACATTAAAATGAAAACAGTTACAAGTTCCTGACTTTTAAAACCGCTAACTGGTTTACCGGTTATTGATCAACAACCCTGGAATTCAGAACCGCTAATCGGTTTACCGTTTACCGTTCGACAACCCTACTGTTCAGAACCACTAACCGGTTTACTGGTTAACATTCAACAACCCTGGTGTTTAGAACCACTAACCGATTTGTCGGTTATTGTTTGACAAACCTGGCGTTCAGAACCGCTAACCAGTTTACCGGTTATTATTTGACAAGCCTAGAGTTGAGAACCGCTAACCGGTGCACTGGTTATCGTTCGGCATCCGTGGCATTCGAGGTGTGTTGGCTGTGTGCAGGCAGTGGGGCGGCCTGGCCGTGCCGGTGAAGGAGAAATGGTGCGGTGTGTTTGCCGAGTGCTGTGCCTTGCTGGGCTGCGACCGCGAGGGCCACGGGGAAGCTCGCCGCGCTTGGGACAGCGTCGCGGTGGCCCTCTCCTCAGGGCGGCGCCACGGCCCTCACAGCGCTCATGGCAGGTGCAGTCGGTGTTTCCGCTCGGTTACCCACTGGAGCAACATCAGTTAAAAGTCTGTGAATGATGAGAAGATGCATCACAACAGAAAACGTAAATGCTGACTGGAATCAAACATTTAACAACACCCACACAGAGGTGTGCATCCTTGCATGTACACATGCTCTCGGCCCGATCCAGACCACCAGCTCAAAACAGAACTGAGTGTGTGGTCGTTTTGCCGTTTGAGGTCCCCAACGCAAAATAGTTTGAGAACACACACACACTGGCACTGGCATTGGCCAAATATACCAACCTTGACAAATTTTCTTGACAATTACTTAACTCGGATCACACACGGCAGTAGCAGCATTGCGCCCTCCTACGGAAAACTTGGCAGAGCCATCTTGTAACAGGCTCTTGAAACCAAGGGAGACTTTCCTTTAATATCTGATCATCTGTGGAAAAGAGCTTCGTAGCTCATCCGATTACCTCAGTTGAAATAAAATTTCTAATTCTGATAAACAAGCTCAAAGATTGTAAAAGCAAAGCCTCTCAAGACTCTTGATCAGGGAGTGTTACATGTTCGCAGTAGGCTGCAACAATTTCCGTGTCTATGCCAATCAAGTAAATTTGTGAGTCGTTTTTGTAATTGGCAATATGACAGCTTCACACAATGGCCGAACTCTCTAAGAATGACGTAGCGAGATCTTTAACATCCATATCACTGCAGTACGTATCCATACATCTTTAATATCCATATCAGTTTAAAACGTAGGTTTTCGCGACCAATATCATCCATAATAGGGGTTTTTGGGTTAGATCGCAAAAATATATAAATGTGTCGTTAAAACGTGCCACCAGCCGACACAGCCAACTAGTAAGGGTTGTCACATAAACAGAACGTGGCCAATTCGTCACTAGTACAGTACACCGGTGTGTTGGAGAGCCAAGCCACAACATTTAAAATCTGAGTACGACGTTTTGCCAGTAATTACAACTAGCTTCATCAGGCGACGACCAGATTTGTGGAGAAGTTTTACTGTTTCATTCCTTATATAGAGGCGTAGATGTGTTTACCATGCAGCTGTGCTCTTGCACAATGTGGGGGGGGGGGGCATTACTGAGGCAACGTACATTATACATGTGCATTATGTGAGCCCTTTGAACTTGTCCTTCCTGTCTATTGTGTTTATTAAAAATAGCCCTACCAATGGTAATTATTATTTAAGTATGCTGCCCTTTATAGGCATGCATTTAAATAATGTGTTAGTTGATGATTCTCTTCCACGCACCACTAAGGCTCTCCGAATGGTAAACATTATTTTTTATTTATTTCAATTTCGATAGATTCTCTAATTAGTCTTGGCCAATAGTAGCTAGTTTTGCACAAAACTTCAACATTATCAAAATCAATGGAGGGTCCTTGTTGGTACGCGTGTTCTGCGACTGCTGACAGTTGTATTTAGGAAAATTTAATGTTTTTTTTAATGTTCTTTTAGTCTCGTGCTGGTCATTCATCCTGTTTGCCCAACATAACATTTACCACACGTGCAGTTAATCCTGTACACACCTTCTGTTGATAGCTTCGGTAATACATCTTTTGTACCAGATATTAATTTCTGTATTTTATGTACAGTGCCAAATCTGACTCGGATGTTTTGTTTTTCTAAACATCTGGATAGTTTATCAGTTACTCCCGCAATGTACGATATTTGATCGTTTTAATTACTTGGGCAGTTTCAATGCTCTTGTTATTTGATTTGGTTTTGGTATTCAATGCCCTGTTGATTTGTACATCATTGTAACCGTTCATTTGCAGTGCTTCTTTAACATGTTGAATTTCACTTCTCAGACTGTCACCATCTGACACTTTCTTAGCTCGATGAATGAGCATCTTGATAAGAGCAGATTTCTGTGCGGGGGGTGATGGTGTGACTCTGCATTCAGATAGGCGTCAGTATGCGTTTTCTTTCGGTAAACACTGTTTTATTTTACCATGTCTACACCGTCTGAGCAGAATATCCAGAAATGGTAGACTAAGTGATAGCTCTAGACTAGGAGGAAATGTTTACTCATAAACGACAACCCACATCTTTGGACGAAGAGGATGAAAAGGGGATCATTCCCCAGACAGCCCATGCTGTTGCAGCCCCGGAGAGAGGGAGCGAGGCGGTGCTGCCGACGGAGCAGCGGCAAGAGTTTCCCGCCGTAGCTTCGCCGCCGTCAGGGAGAGACCGCAGGGCATGCCGCGCCCGCCTCGCCGAGCTGCTGGCTGCCACGGCAGTGTTGGTCTCTGAGCTTGACCACGAGGAGCCGCCACCAGAGACCGGAGCGCCGGAGCTGAAAAGGGTCGACGCCGCAGCCGCCATTTCCAGCGCACCGGAATCTTTGTACGAGCAGCCCGCATACGCCGCCGCCATTTTGGCGGTCGGGCGGGAAGATTTTCCCGCCATTTCCGAATCTCCACAACCACCGACGATTGCGGTTCCACCTCTCCGGCGACGACTTCCATTCGTCAAAGAGTTTACGGCGTCGGGTGGCGACTGGGAAGCGTTCAGAAGGCGCTTCACGGCGAACTGTGAGTTGGCGTGTTGGACGGAGTTGGATGCGCTCCCCACCGCACTCAATGACGACGCCTTGGCGGCGTTCTACGCCATCCCAGCCACGTTCAGGGACATGTTGCCGGGGTACTTCATGCAGATGGCAGCGATTTTTGATCCACCATCCAACTCAAGGGGAATCCGAGATGCCTCTTGCGTTCCGCAGCACTTTGCTATCGTTGGCACAGGCGGCGTTTCCAAAAATGGAACAGGACGGGTTAGACTCACTAGTGCTTGAGCGATTGCTGGCATTGGCTCAAGAACTTCATGTTGTCCTGCCAGCTACAGAGAACGTAAATTTATCTTCTCTTCATATCGCACGATGCCTCCAAGCACATCTTAGTCTTCAACGCCGAGCGAGGGTGGTGGCGTGCATCAGTTCTTCCATTGCTCCGGATGCACCCGAAGATGTGGAAGATTCTCAAGTATGCGCGTCGAGCAACGACGACCGATGGAGGAAAGTCGACGCGGGGCGACGAGGAGGGCGAGACCAGTGGAAAGGGACCTTCTCTCGCCCGAGGAGCAACCCCGTCGTCCGCTTCGACTGCGACCTGCCGGGGCACATCGCGAAGGGATGCCGCGCTGCTCGAGGAGGACTCCCTGGACCACCGTCGTCCTCCATCCGGCCGTCCTCCACTCCACTGGGCCCCCAGATAGGTCACGACGCACCACACACTCGACCCTTGCCGCCACCTCATTCATCTAATTCGAACGTCGGTGCGGGTTCGCACGGTGTGGGCTCAGATCGGGTCAGAGAGCGTGGGCGTCCGGCATTGCCTTGAAATACTTGGCCGTATCTGCCTCGTCAATGGTCGGAGTTGGCACTGCGGCGGCGGACTCATAGGCGATTGTAGGAACAGTACAAGGGATAGAAGTTAGAGTGCTCATCGACACCAGAGCGCCCTATTATCTCGGAGTTGATTTTTAACATCTTGCCTAAACGCTCTTGCGTTCTTTAACCTGTTGCCATTCCGTATTTCACCCCGGACCGGGGATCCCTAGGGATCATCGGTCAAATTACCGATACATACACACAGTATGTATCGGTGACATCCAGTTGACCGGGCAGGTGCTAGTTTAGAAATCCTTGGCCGTACCCTGCCTACTGGGCACCGATTTCTTAGGAAAAATGCCCCTGAAAATCCTGATAGATCAGGGCTGCATCGGGTTGCCATGCGGCCGCCGATTGGCTTTTCTTTCTTCCCCAACTCGATTGCGCACAACTAATGCCACAGTCCAGGCTGTGGCGAATAAGACTATTAAAATTCTGCCCGGGGCGCAGATGCTGGTGCCACTGCGACTGCGGAAGCAACTCGATCGTGTAGCAACCGTCGAAGGGATCCTACTGGGATCCTAAAATAAAGCGAGTCGGGGGTTAACACTAGCGGGGGCCCAGACCGTGGTGTCCCGTGACCAGGAACCCTTTATTCAGGTCCTCAACACTGGGTTGGTCACGTCCGTTATACAGGCAGAGACTATGTTGGCCCATGCGTCCGCTACAAATTTCGGCGAAAATATTATTGGTGAGGTAGGAGTCACGTTGGCCTTTGGAGCAGGGTGTGCTGGGCGATGAGAGGTGGATAGACACTCTCTGTTCCGAAAACCCCGATCTATCAGACACTCAGAGAACCGAATTGCGCTCATTCTTGAGGGAGTTTTCGGACGTTTTTAGTAAGGGGAAATACTACATTGGTCGCACGACTCTCTTGTGCCACCACATTGATACAGGAGATGCCGCCCCCATCCATCAGAACCCTTACAGATTAAGTCCTAATGAAAAGGACCATGTCCGTCAGGCGGTCGACGAAATGTTGGCCGCTGACGTTATTTCACCATCGAACAGTCTGTGGAGTCTGCAGTTTTGCGTTGACTTCCGAACCAGTCAGCTACGGCTATTACTGAGTCATTCTTTAATGGCTATGTGTTGGATAAGGGGGCTCTGGAGCGCCTCCTAACTGATCAGAGCAAAAAAAATTCGTAAAAAATTTTGAAGGAATTGTGCGATTTGTTGGGCACCAAAAAGGTTCGCACATCGCTCTATCACCCCCCAGACTGATGGTATGGTGGAACGGCTAAACAGGACTCTGATGTCTATGTTGAGTCAGCAGGTTGACAAGTTACAGTGCGATTGGGACTTGCATATCCCAGGGGTTCTCGCAGCCTATCGAATAGCTCCTAATGCTTCCACTGGCTTTTCGTCATTTTTTTATGTATGGGAGGGAACAGGATCCTCCGATTGATGTTCAACTTAACACAAGACGGTTTTAGTCTAAAATTAATCTGCCTGACCCGATGCACCTTAACCTTCAGCGTGTGTCGGAAGCACAGGAAGCTTCCAGAGAGAATTCGTCCTTACGACAATCGGCAAACGAAAGGTTAAGGGGGCTACGTGTGCAGGGGACGAAGTGGACCCTGGGAGACAGAGCCTGGCTGCACTGTCCTCAGGTACTGGTGGATACGTCCCCCAAGTTATATAAACCATGGCGAGGCTCGGTCAATGTGATACCAGCTAACAGGCCACAATGTGTGCAGATTCAGTTCGGTCGTCGGCGTTGGTTCGTACACCCGTCACGCCTCAAACCATTTGTTGCACCTCGCGCGGTTCCTTCATCTCAACTTTTCAAGGGAAGTTATGTGATTCCACCCGCAGGATCAAAGCGCCTGATGCCTTTGCCGTCGCCGGTTGCGCCGGCCACGGACGGACCACCAAAGGGGGAGCAAACATTGGCCACTCGTCTTGCTGCCCTCACTGAGTCCCGGGAGAGGCCGCATACATTAGGCCATTCTTCACTTCCCCCCCGGGTCTTCCAAGGAGCTCATGCCCACCTCACTTGGGGGCCCGGTGACAAGGACCCGTTCAAAGACTAACCGGTTCACATGACTTTCCTCCACCATGCTGTTCCCCTACGCCGCCTGCTTTTTGCCACACTCACGAGTCAGGGGATTCATTGGCTGAACCTGCTTCTTCGTGTGCTCGTGGGTGTTGCCACACATGCGGGCGTAGGGTTGTGCTGGAGGTGGGAGGGGGGGGTGGACCCGTCCTTGTATATTGCTAACTTTCTCTTGTTGTTATTTGGGATTTATGATTATTGTATATGTAGTGGGTTAAATTCAGGTGCACACTGGACTTTGGAGGCAACTTTATTTATTAGCTAACACAACAGGTAGCACTTAAGGGGGTACTACATCACTGGACCAGGACAGCTCAACACGATGCCTGGTCCACTAGCGGAGACCGGAGAGCTTCATCCCAGAGATGACCCAGCAGGATAGCAGAACAGCACAGAACAACCCAGCTCTCCGTCCAATCCCCGCTTATAACCACTCCGGCGTGGGAGGCTCTGCCCCAGGCCACGCCCCCCTTCCCGATCCTTCGGGAAGGCCCGAACCCCAACCACGTGACCCCCCTGGGGCGCCTGGTCCCCCTTTATCCAGTCACATGTCCTGTTGGGTTCACGCAGAGTGTCACGGCCCGACACGACCCACGTGACACCTGCCTACAGCCCCCATACCTAGCCAATACAGTCATGTCGTTCTGCTACACTACATATATACTGTGGTTATATATTGTTGTTCGCTCGTCGGTTGTTCTTAATTGTTGTTGGGAGGCACACTCTTGTCTTTTTGTCGATAGTGACAGCCGGGACGACTGTATTTTCCGAAGGGGGGGTGATGTAGTGACATACTAGACGTCACTAGAGGGCAGCCACAGTACCCAGTGGAATGGGGTGCTGTAGGGGCATGGCCCTGGCAATGGTGAGAGAGAGCGCGTGAGGACACGTAATCGGACGAAGTGGACGGGGCTACCCCCCACGGGGGGCGAGAGGGACACGTGAGGGGCTACCAGATCCCTCGAGAAGAATCTGTAATGGGGCGTGGCCAGGGGTGGATATAAGCCGGGGTGGAGAAACCGGCAGGGTCACTATCGTTGAAGTACTGTCGAAGGGAGATGGGGCCCGCCCGCCAAGTCTTGGATCCTCAGTCTTCGGGCGTGAGAGAAGTCGTCAAGAGCCAGGCAACGTGTTAGCTGGCCTGGCGGATTATATCGTGTTCCCTTGAGTTATCCTGTTGAGAGTAGACTTACCTATGTTGTGTTAGTGAATAAAACGTGTTGCCTCCATACTCAAGAGTGCATCTCAATAGAACCCACTACACATCCATATCACTGAAGTACGTATCCATACATCTTTAACATCCATCTCACTGCAGTACATATACATTTGTAATGACGACTTGACACACTTGTCTTGAGATGGTTTCTTTATTGAGAAGACACCACGTTTACTCGAACAAGTGGAGACCCCACTGCAACAGCCCCGAGTCTCCCGTGCATCTCCCTTATTTACAGACCGAGGCCACACCCCCATTCCCGAACTTTCTCGCTGGCTCTAGACGCTCGCTCCACCAGCAGACTCTACCGTCCTCTTACGTCACCTGGCCACGCTCCTATTCTCGATCATTCCCGTAGCCCCCAGTTCCTTTGTACTGCAAGCTGACACCCCTGTCATTACCTCTCGTGGTCACTAGCCCATTCGTACTGTAGGCTGACTCCCCTGTCATTACCTCCTGTGGCCACTCGTCCACTCACAACGCAGGTTGACTCTACTGTCATTCCACATTTATAACATCCATATTGCTACAGTATGTATACAAATGTAGTAACATGGAATGGGTCACTACGTAGCATAGCATGGGTTGCTGGCAGAGAAGGGGGTCTGCAGTTGCAGCAGCCCTGTCTGTCAGCAGGTCACGTGATAAGTCAGAGAGGGATGTAGGGGAAAGGTAATAGAGGGGGCACGTGAGGTAATTCTGGTAACCCGCGAGTAGGTTATAGAAGGGGGGCGTGGCCGGGGCGGAGGATAAAAGGGGACCCCGAGCAAAGGCTCGGGGCTGTTGCTTGGAGTGGGATCCCTTCATGCTGCTGGAGTCTTCGTCGCCATCTACGTCTTTACCTTCTCGGCATCGTCAGTCAGGCAGTCTGCCAGCTGTCCTAACTGAGAGTTAAAGTTACCTCTTGTGAGTTGTGAAGGCTGATAATAAATCGAGTGCCTCCTACTCCTAGTGTCTCTTAGTGCATTACTACACATACATTGGCACAGTCACGTCTATGTAGATCCTACGGTAATCAGAGTTTTTTACCGCATTATCTTTGTCATTTTTCTGCAGGTCAGAAGTGATGAGTCATGCTCAGACCTTGACCATGGAAAGCCTTGAAATAATCCCGCTGTACAACGTGGAGCATCTGGACAACCGAGGCTATGAGCAGGTCAAGACCTACCTCACAAAGGTATGCACACAGCTCCACGTTCATATCGGTGAGTACTTCTGCACTTGTGTGCGCTGCTGGCTGTGCTGTACACGACCTGTAATACTGCACTGTGGAGGCAGCAAGGGTTGATGGATCACACACACACGTTCGTACGTTAGTGAAACTTTCTTCCTGCCTGTGGACATTGCCAACTCCTGGTGTGCCAGGGTATGATGGCAGTACAGCAAGGGGATTAATTTCCATGTGTAAATGGATTGAGTGTTACACTCCCCCCCTTGCAAGCGTGGGTATTTGCTGGGTACTCCGTTTTACTCCCACGGCTATAAACAATGACACGCCCTTCAATGGAGTTGTCAAAATATCAGTTCTGGCTGTTGTTCCCCCATATTTGTGCTTTTCCTCCCCTCGTGAAATCTGTGTGTCAAAAATTCTGTCCTAGAAATCAGCGTCACGCCCAGCTGTGGCCTATATCAGCTGCTTGTTACTTTTAGGTGCTGCTGCTGACCCAGTTATTGTTAATTCCTCATAATACCTATGACAGAGCATTATAACTAGGCTATAATCATAATAATTACAATATAATTGTATTTATAATAATACAGGTTTCCCTCAATGTATGCGTTCCAAGCAAAAGAACGCGCAAAGCGAAACTGCATTAGACGTTAGCTGCCTTCAAGTGGCACATACAGTACATACAGTACACACGATGTTGTCCCATAGCAAAAAGCGAATTTTGGGTCGAAATAATTTAGCCGCATATACACAAAATCGCACAAACCGAACCTGCATCAAGCGATGGAAACCTGTATATAGTTTGGGGTCGACGTCCTTGCCTAGAAATCATCATTGGCTCAATCAAGCCCGACTGGTGATGAGACGCTTTGTGTTGAAACCAATCCACAGATTGCTGGTATTCAAGCAATGCTGAAATTATTCACTCCCAGAAGGCCATTTAGCCTGATGGGTTGTTTAAATAATACTTTTATTTTTTACGTGGAGGAGCAGATATGGGAAGGACTCTGGGATTTATTTCCGACTCGGGTGTCTTTCTGTGTGGAGTCCGTATGTTCTTCCTGTGTTCTGCACGAGTTTCCTCATGCAGGAATTTTGAAAAAGATGTCGACAAACGACTATCTTAGAAATCATCTCCCCACTACTGACAGACCTGATGCCCATTTTTAACCCAGTTCCCTGCGCCCTGTGAGGGTTCTGCTCTCCGAGACGTTCCGTTACATGGTAGTTGCGGCCACTACGTCCGCAAATTTGCGCACGTTATAAATTGAACTATTAGAGAGAGAGAACCACACGCTCGCACGCTGTTTATTATTATCATATCTAAACACTTTTACACGTATGTATAATTTGCTTGACAGTGTCAGGTGGAGTAGGGTTTCACAATAAATTTGGCTAGATCGGTATGTGGTCAATAATAAATTATGAACCATAATATTGACAGGTGAATACTTCCATGTTGAGATATTCTTGGTTCTTTCGGTAAATTCATGTAGATAGGTTCAAAGGAAAATAACCAAAAATAACAAAAAACTATAACATTTCGATCGCAACACAAGCGGTCGTCTTCATGAAAAGGGTGGTTAGCTTCCAAGGCAAACTGTTTATAAGGGTTAGAAATGGGGATAGCCCAAATGTCAGCAGCCAATGATAATGTAAGTGGTGGGCAACCAACCCGACGGTGGTTGGTTTTCCACCAATCAAAGGGCTGCCAGGTGAAAATTTGCATGTTAATGAGAGATTACCATGTTAATGGAAGATCGCAGAGCCGCAACCAAGAGGTCGGCACGCGAAGTGGCTGTGCTCATGTGAACCCGGTGAAAGCGCAAGTTTGAAATGGGCGTAAAGTACAATTAACATCGGAAGGTGGTAGGATGGGAACATCATAGCCAATTATGACTTAAACTGGTTGATAAGGTCCTTCCAATGGTTGCTCAGTTTGTACCCATCTTCTCGGTTGAAATTGTGTCTGTCTATAAAAATGGATGGCTTCATGAACGAATCTCTATTGATAGCCAGAGAAATCAACTTCGTGTGAGCCTACCGCATTAAAACAATGATCACCCATGGCCGAGGTATTGGTCCTACCGTGTGTCAGGATCTGCCTTATGTTCACGAACATGGTCCGAGACATGTCGCTTAGTTTCCCCAATGTAACTACTGCCACAGACACAGCTTAGTTTGTAGACGCCGGGGTATTGCATGTCAGGGATCACATCCTTCACAGATGGGATCAGATCACAAATTGTATGTACTGTGTTAAATCGAACCTGGATCTTGTGTTTGCTCATGATTTTGGAAATCTTTTTAGTGACCCCTGCTATGTATGGCAAGGTGATGGTTTTGATTGGGTCCTCAGATGTTTTTTTGTTATGTTTTGTTATTTTTCTTTGAACCTATCTACGTGACTTTACCGGAAGACCCAAGAATATGAATTCCTGCAGTCATGAAAGCTTTAAGTCAAGATTTTTCTGTGTTGAGGTTTAAATGATTTCCTGCTCAAATTAGTTATTTAGGCATTGGTGCTCATCTCTCATTTACACCCCTGAGCCAGTGGTGAAAATTCCTCATTCCTATGGCAAGGGGCAAGTAAGTCCACGGGACTACCACTGTCGACTTCCTCACAAATGTTGTCGCTGATGACTGTGCCGGGGTGTGTGTGTGCGGTGAGCAGGCGTGTGACACCGTCGTGCACCCTTTGGGCCGTCTGGTGGCCACGCTGGTGACCGTTTACCGTGCCACTTACGTGGGCGTGGGTGCCAACAAGCGGCTGCTGCCCCAGGCCGTGGAGGAGGTGCGCTCCTACGCGCAGCGCATCTTCGGCATCGTGCGGTAGGGGAGCCCCTCTTCACTTGTCGCAGCTTCACGTGAGCCTCGGAAGGGAGCGTTGTTCACGGAGTGACGTGGGCGGGGCGGGCAGGCTGGTGCTGTGGTGACGCTTGTTCCTCACAGAGAGGACCAGGGTTAAATTTCCTACTTGGCTACCTTTCTGTACCTGGCTTTTAAAAATATTATTTCCCTGTTCTGCCCGGGTTTCCTCTGACTTCTCTGGTTTTGTTTTTTTGCACGGCTAAAAAAAAAAATACACACAATGTATCTGATATTGGCCAAATATTTCAATGCTGAAAAATCACCTGCAAATTGGGATTACATACCCGCACCTCCGATAAGCACGGTTGGCTACGTACGGTGCGAAAAAAGTTCAACATACACACACACAGGAACGTCTCCTCCAACTGTGAAAACTTGACAGGATCCTTCTCAAAAACATTGCGGATTTTTCCTGGGTAAATAAGTGTAAATGAAATAAATAACTTAATCTGTAGACTTTCACAGCCAATTCTGATTTCTGCTGTCTAACACGAAGAGGCTTGTCGTAGTTTAGAGTGAAACGTGTCCAAATGCTATCCTCAAGTTATGCATACGGTGGTCACTGACATGCTGCAGCTCAATAACATTAGAACACTATCCATGTGCATCTTATCTTATCTATGATTTTATACAGCGCTTTTGTAATAAAAAATGGTACATTAGTCTTCTTGGTTCTTTCGGTAAAGTCACGTAGAATGGAAATAATAAAATAATAAAAATAAAACATAATAAAATAATTCTCACGACGTTTCGGCCACAACGCAAGCAGCCGTCCTCAGGTGGAGAGCAGGTCTGTCGAGTAGACAGTCTGAAAGAACCAAGAAGATGAATCCCTGCAGTCACGAACGCTTTAAATCGAAAAATTGGTACATTAGTGTTGGAGTTGCGCTAAAGGACATCTGTAGGGCATCTATGTGTAATGGTTCGACAGAGGCGCACACACTCGTGTGGAGACAACACTTATTTATATAACTACAACACAATTGCAACACACCCTACACATAAGGTGGTGACCACCGTCCTATTCTCGCTAACACTCTGGTACTACTTGGCGTGGCCAAGCCAGGAGGGCTTCTGCTCGGCCACGATGACTGGAGGCTTCTTTCTTCAGATTCTTCATGAGACGTCTTCATCCCAGGCACGAACAGCCCAGCTCTCTGTGCCGAGCCGGCTTATAAGCCCCCAAGGCGTGGCTGGTCACACTCTGGCCACGCCCCCCTTCTCGAACCTACGAGAAGGCTCCACTCTCCGACCACGTGACCCCCAAAGTCCCCTTGGGCCCCTGGCCCCCACCTGGATCCGGTCACGTGACCAGCCAGGTCACTCAGAGTGCCACGGCCTGACACAACCCCCGTGGCACTCGTCAACAGCCTCCATACCGAACAAGCAGTGACGTCATGTGTGTACTGACCCGACACGGTAGTGACGTCATATGTCACTACATCACCCCCTGCCCCCCCCCCCCGTGTAATATACAGCCGTCCCGGCTGTGACCATATAAAGAACAAGAACGTGTGCCTCACAACAAATCAGAACGGCAATAAATAGCCGGCGAACGACAATAAATTACGCAAATAACATATGTACACATCAGAGAGAAAAAAAAACACAACAAACATGTATGAACTAGTTAGCTCACAGGACCCTCTCAACCTCTGATGCACCCCTGTAAAATCACGCACGCACCGAACAATAAACAACCGGAGTGACAACATGCAACGTGTGAAAGAGTAATTTAAAGCGTGCGGTTTTTGAACGGGTCTGTGTGGCCGGACCCCCAGGCATGGTGGGCCTAAGCTAACTGGAAGGTCCGGGGGGAATGTCAGTGCTGGCGGGCGAGTGCGGCCGCTCCGTCACGGGTGGCAGTGTCGACGGGGGGTGGTCAGTTGCCAGCTGCTCCGCACTCAGCGGGGCGTCCAGGGGAGCAGAATCCGGCAGCGCCGGGGGTTTCACGAGCATCAATCTTGTGGGCGGGACCACAGAGCCACCCTGAGAGACCACCTTTACAGGCGTGCCCCCCAGCTCGCCCGGCACACCCGACCCTCGGCCCGCGGAAATTGGAGATGAGACGACGTGACGGGGATGAACAAACGGCTTAAGTCGCGACGGATACAATTTGCGTGTTGTTAAATGCTTGTGTGTGTAACAATTTAGTTTTTTGGCTGCCAGATGGTGGACAGTGACACGACATGTATTTGGCCAGGTCATTGGCCTTGCCCAAATAAATAATTGATCTATCGTATGGCTATGGAGATGAGTGATCCAACACCACTTGTACCACTCTCAGCATGTGCTGCGACTGCACACTGCCTCTGTTCAGTTCTTTGTGGTTGATGCGGTCATGCAGGTTCCTGTTTCCTGGGCTGCCAGAGGAGGGACAATGCCTGAGGCCTCCCCAGGGTGAATCAGCGAACCCTGAGCCCGCATTGGCAACCTGTGTGGAGGAGGCAGGGTAAGAATCCCACCGTATGGAAAACCGTTGCTATTATTCTCGTCAAATGACAGTCATTATTGCACGATGTTTTTCTTCACATTACAGCTGAGCACAGGCCCAATTGCCCACAACGTCAAGTGGTCATCAGCAAACAACACTGTTAAAGTTGTAATCGATAAGTGTCACCTGCAGTGTGGTGAGTGAGTGAGTTTGTTAGTCGGGGGGTGGGTGAGTAGATGTATTGGTGACTCAGTGGGTGAGTGACTGAGTGTGTTGTTGTGCCCTGGATTGTGGTGAGGAGACCGTAGATCCTTAAAAGATCTGGACACATGCACATCAGTGAGCTCTGATAAGCGAGGCTGCGTTGGCTGGGTCATGCAGCCTGCATATCCAGCCATAGCATGCCCAAGCAGCTTCTGTGTGGCTGGATAGAGGGGTTAAACAGGCATGGCATAGGCTGGAGAAGAGATGGACTGGTGCGGTGGAGGAGGATGTGGAGCTGATTGGATTTGCCAATGACTGGTATTCTTAAGTACCTTTTTGCATGTGCATCACATTTCCTCTTCTCAGACATAGCGAAAGGCGAAAACAATAAACAAGTTTAAGAAAATTTGCAAAAGAGATGCTGCATTCGCTTTAGGCGTAGATGAGAACTGTCAGGCTATACTGTACATAACGCATACGGCAGCAGAGCAAAGCAGCGCCATCAGGCAATGAGTCTGCACATGTCAAGCGCAGACTCGTCGACAATCGACTCAGTGTCGGTAGCAGTCGTTAGGCGGTCGTAGATACAAGTTTTGGTCGTTTTGTGGGGGTCGTACTGACTATAAGAAAGGTCATAAATGCGGGGAGTCGCAAGTCGAGCTGTCTTAAGTCGGGGGTGACCTATAGATGGTTGACTGAGTGGGTGGGTGAGTGGACAAGTTTGTTGTTGTGACCTGGAGTGTGGTGGTTGAACACAGTATAGATGAGGTGTAACAGTGAATCTGGTAGACCAAGTCTTTGACATGGGTGGAGGAATCAATTAGTAAAGTTCATGGAAACAGTAACCATGGTGGTAGCAATAGAAAATTGAAAAGGAGAGGTGACTGCCGATGAGCGCGTGATTGGATTGAATCAGGGAGTGCTGGATCATCAATCACTCTGACTGCCCTACATTGAATTTTATCGAGTGCAGTGAGGTTGGGAGCCTGGGTGCTTCATCCCAAATGTGATGGCAGGATTCCAACTTCATCTGAATGTGTGCTTTGAATAGCAGCAGTATTTATTATTCAGAGTTTAAAGTGGCTTTGGGGGTGGAAAATAAAACCAAGCTGCTTTAATGCCTTGGCCAGGTGAGTGACATATCTATGTATGTATGTAGAACTTCCTTTGCACCTTACGTAGCCAACCATGGCCAATCGGAGGTGGGGGGGAAGGACAACAAACTAAGGACATAGTAACGGAGGCAGTTGACGTGAGTGAAAGCGTGCATTACTGGCGGCAGGGAGACGGTGACGAGCCTGGGCCTGGTGCTGCCACTGCTGCTGCCGCGCCTCTACCCGCCGCTCTTCACACTCTATGCGCTGCACAACGAGCGGCCCGACGACGACTTCTGGGAGCGTGTGCGGAGACTTAACAAGCAGTCGGACACGGGGCTGCTTTCCTTCCTCGGGGTGCAGCAGTACGTGGGCGCTCCCATGCACACCCAGAGTGCCCTCCATTACACCGCCGGGGGGCCGTCCCGGAGCGCCTTGCGCTTGACGAGTAACTTGCATCTATATCATGGGACTTTTTTTGGCAGTATAAAAAGATCCCATGATATAGCTGCTCACCCCAAGCTATAAATGCAGTGATAACGTTCATTGTCTTTGTACCGTTTGCCTTTTGGCATTCTGTGGTTTGACAATGGTAAGACTAGGCCATATAGAAGGCTGTCTCTGGTGTTGGCCAATCGGTTTCAAAGACAATGCGTATATTATAATCAAAGCATTTTTTGTGTGCATGTTCACCACAAGTACTTGTGATTAATGCAGACTTGATTCCTTGCTTAAGGTATCTATAACACCTTTTTTATTGCCAGAAAGGGTAGAACCTAGTCTTATTTTTCAAACTTGCATCTAACCCTCCTCGGACATTTGAAAGGGCACCCTCCCCCCAGACGCGGCAGCTCCCTTAGGACACAAGATGACTCGGCACGTGGCCTGCAAGTGGGAGTTAGTCTACAGTAAGGGGGGCACTGATTGCTACGTGGAATCCCAATTGCGAAAATTTGTGGATAATATGTCAAATTTGGCTAATTGAACCCCCATGATACCACCACAGCAATGGACCTGCTCTTTACAAATTATGTTATGGTTTCTTTAACATTGGCTGTGAAGCAGATTGCGTGAAGTATATTTTATTGCTACTATACATGCAATAATAACAAGGGCGGCCTGCCAGTTTCAAATGGCGAACCTCTGAAACAAGCGGCAAATGTGCTACCGCAAGGCCATGTCATGCACAAATCATTGATTATCCACAATGTTGTTTTGTCCATCGAAATACTATTTGTTTTATTATTTTATCACAGATGTTTATCAAAGAAAGCCTTGCTGCTGAGTCTCTTTCTGCATTTTCATCGCTTCATTGTGCACCTCTATTGTCTCTTCTATGTTCCTACAGGAAATTTTGGCCCCTGAGTGAGTCAATGCTCACAGACAATCAGCATGTGAGTATTCATCACGGGGGTGAATGAGACAAGCCACCTATTGTCTTTATCATCATCATCCTCACCACCACCACTGCTGGATGAAAGCCGTCGCTGTGCCGCATGGCTCTGCGATGTCACAAACCATCTCCACATGAGCCCATCGCTCCATCTCCACTGTGGTTTTCTATGTCGGCAATTACATTACAAGTCTTGTCCAGCAGCCATTGTCCCTTCTCATGCACTCTACCCAAGCCCACTCTCTGTACCAATCAGTGTGACATCTCTGTGACGTACCGCACCATCCCACCTTCATCCGTAACATTTACGTGAATGATCGTATTTTTTTCCTTGCCATGGCCATGAATTTAATGGATAATTACCGTGGTAATTCTGAACCAAAATAGTATGCATTCATTTATAACTCTCTTATTTAGGAACATTATTTTGGTGCTTTTCAAAATCACGGCAACATGTTCTGCCTTACTTACATTTCATCATTTCGATCCCAATTTGCCTCTGTTAATTGCCAAAGTAAAGAGACATGTTCTTGGTTCTTTCGGTAAAGTCACATTGAAGGGAAATAATAAAATAATAAAAATAAAACATAATAAAATAATTCTCACGACGTTTCGGCCACAACGCAAGCAGCCGTCCTCAGGTGAAGAACAGGTCTGTCGGAAAGACAGCGTCTGAATGAACACAACAAGGCTTGGCAGCGTATATTTAAGCTGGGTTGGAGGGGGAAGAGCGCCTTGACAAAGGAATTTGCATATCAAGAGGAATTTAGCATATTTATGGGAAATACAGATATGGGATTAGTCACTACTTGTGGAATGCGTAGGAGATGGGCGGGGGGTTTCAAAGTCATATTATGCCCGTGCATTATGCAGGATTAGCAGCATCAAAGGGAGGGAGTAGGGTTAGCATTAATAAAGGGAAGGAATGTTAATAGTATGGAGCTGCAGCAGCTAAGCCACCACGTAAAAAAACTAAAATATAAACTACATCAGTATCATTAATATACTAAATATACTCTCCAATAAGCTGAGCTACTAACTACTATTGGAGAGTATATTTAGTATATTGATGATAATGATGTAGTTTATATTTTAGTTTTTTTTTATGTGGTGGCTTAGCTGCTACAGCTCCATACTATTAACATTCCTCCCCTTTATAATGCTAACCCTACTCCCTCCCTTTGATGCTGCTAATCCTGCATAATGCACGGGCATGATATGACTTTGAAACCCCCCGCCCACCTCCTATGCATTCCACAAGTAGTGACTAATCCCATATCTGCATTTCCCATAAATATGCTAAATTACTCTTGATATGCAAATTCCTTTGTCAAGGCGCTATTCCCCCTCCAACCCAGCTTAAATATACGCTGCCAAGCCTGGTTGTGTTCATTCAGACGCTGTCTTTCCGACAGACCTGTTCTTCACCTGAGGACGGCTGCTTGCGTTGTGGCCGAAACGTCGTGAGAATTATTTTATTTTTATTCTTTTATTATTTCCCTTCTACGTGACTTTACCGAAATAACCAAGAAGATGAATCCCTGCAGTCACGAAAGCTTTAAATCGAAAATTAAAGAGACATGATTGTGTTGTATGACTGCATCCTTATGACATACATTTTCCTTTGTTTGGTGAACAAATGAACTGACACTGGCAAAGACAATACAACAAACGTTGAAAAGTACTGAGCGAAGTACGGTTGCATTTACATTGAGAGACCCAAGAGGAGCTCGTAGATCAGAGAAATTAAGTGGACTTGGGCAGGACACCGCTAGAAGGGAAGATAACTGATCGACGACACTGGTGGTGGAATGGCAGCCAATAGAGGGAACGCCAGACAGACAATCGCCATGGAGATGGTGCAGCAGCAGGCTAGATTAAAGCAGCATGCGAGTGTAAGGGATGCCAACGTTATGGACGGGGATTCATCCAGAAGTGGCTTGATCATAGCTGGTGATTGATGATTTCGTCATGGGATTCACGGCTACAATGATCAATGAAGCTGCCGCATGGGTTGCTGCCACCACGGTTGTTTGGGCTGCGTGACAATGACGCCGGTCGCTGTGTCCACATGTGGTGTGGTTGCGGTTGCTGCCACCATGATTGTTCGGGCCTGTGTGACGATGACAACCGATCACTGTCAACATGTTGTGTGGTTACTGCCACCACACTTGTTGGGGCTGTGTGGCGATGACGCCGGTTGCTGTGTCCAAATTGTGTCGCCGCAGAGACTGTCGGAGCTGCGTGACATCTGCTTCGCGGAAGCCGTCGATTCACTCCAGCAAATCAGGTAGGTGCTCAGGCCTGCACTCGTGCTGGTTGAGTCGTCGCGAGGCTATTTTAAACATTAACCGGTAACCGGTTCCAACAGTCATTAACGAAAATGTATTTCTAGTGGAGTGTTAGCAGTGAGTGCACCGATTGGCGCTTGCGGGTGTACAAACAGCACAGCAGCCCCGGCTGGTCACCGCGTGGGTACATTTGCCCTCGTATTCTCAGATAAAAGGTAAAAATGTGCAGCCTTGCAATTGCTTGCTCACACCACTGCTGGCAGAAGGGCCTCACTCGAGGGAGCTCTAGCGGGTATTGTGTCTATTCATCCACGCTGATCAGGCATCTTGAAAGAAGAGCTGGGCGTACCCACACTTTGTATGCTTTACCCATTGACACTGCTAGGTGAACGACTGCAGGGTGCGATTTAAGAAAATTATATTTAAACTGCTGCACTGGGAGATGGAATCGGACCAGTGAACTCCAGATTGCAAGACCAGAATGCTGACCGATACAACACATTTCCCAGTTAATCTGCTACGTGTCTTGCTCTATGCATTTCCATCCTTGCGGCAAACCAGTAGACCGCTAGTTTTCCGCTGTTACAGATATTATCAGACTCATCGAGAATATTTACTCTTTGGTTCTTTCGGTAAAGTCACGTAGGTATAAAATCAAATAAATCACGACGTTTCGATTGCAACACAAGCAATCATCATCAGGTGGGAAAACCACAGCAAGACATTTTCTTTCTGAAGTGGGAGAGAGAGAGAGTTGCCGTGGTAAGAGGTTATATAGGTAAGAAAGGGGGAGGGGCAAGGGGGGGAGAGGGAGTGGGGGGGAGCGCTGCATGGACACTAGGAGAGGGACGTGAGGCTGGGGGGGGAAGGTGGGAGGGGCTGGAAGTGGGAGGCTGAGAGCTGGGGATGCGGGGGGGGGGAAGTTAACTCGGAAAAATAGACCAGTACCCGGCCGATATGATAGACAACAACCACTATAAAGCAGTTAGGGTTTTACCTGGTTAAGGGCATCCTTCCAATGATTGCTCAATTTGTATCCATCTTCTTGGTTGAAGTTATGTCTGTTTATATATCTGGATGGCTTCATGAACAAACCTTGGATAGTAGCCCGAAGGTTTGCAGAGTACCTTGGTCTCGGAAAAAAACTATATCATGTGAGCCCACAGCGTTATAACAATGGTCAGCTACGCCTGTGTTTCAGATCTGCCTTGTGTTCACGGACACGTATTCTTAGGTTTTTTCGGTAAAGTCACGTAGGTAAAACATCAAAATTAATAAATATAAAATAAAATAAAAAATCACGACGTTTCGGAGGCAACACAAGTCTCCGTCATCCGGTGGGACCGTCACAGCCGGATTAGCTGCATCAAGTGAGGCAATGATTCAAGATGTAATCCCTTAAAAGCAAGTTGAGGGGGGGAGGAGAGGGGGGGAGCTCATCAGAATGTGGTAGCCAATGAATGGAACGTATCAGGAGGGAGGGGGGCGGGGCTCAAAGACGGCACGGAGTGCCACGTACAACGCATCGGGAGGGGGAGGGGGGCGGGGCCAAAATGATGGACGGCGGCTTGGACGCGGTTTCTGCTGCACACGCCAACGCATTGGACAGAGAGGGGGAGGGGAGGCCTGATACACATGATTGAAAAAGAACGAAAATGCCCATGTTTATACCAATGAAGAGAGTACTGTTAAACATTGGGGATGTTAACACTCGGTAAAGTAAAGTAAAATAGTGCCTGTCAGATAAGATGGTCCAAAAAAGTGTAATTAAGTCTTTTTTGCGTGGTTGATAACATCTTTCCAATGATTACTAAGTTTGTACCCATCATCACGGTTGAAATTATGTCTGCGTTTGTATATTTGTATGGCTTCGTGTACAAACCTTTGATGGTAGCCGGGAGGTTTGCAGAGAACCTTGGTCTCGGAAAAGACATGTACATCGGGCCCTCAGGATAAACGGATACTCTGACCGTACTATCCACCAAGCTGTCTCTCCCACCACACAGAAACAGCCACGTGAAACTCCGACCAAAACTATCACGTTACCATACATAGCTGGCGTGACCAAAAAGATCTCCAAAATTCTAAACAAACATAAGATCCAAGTCCGATTCAGTACAGTGCATAAAATCCGTGATCTGATTCCATCTGTGAAGGATGTCGTTCCTGACTTACAGTATCCTGGAGTCTACAAATTGAGTTGCATTTGTGGTGATTGCTACATTGGAGAAACGAAACGTCATGTTTCTGATCGTGTCCGCGAGCACAAGTCAGATCTGAAACACGGCAGAACTGATTCTTCGGCCGTTGCCGATCATTGCTACAACTCGGTGGGCTTGATCCGGCTGTGACGGTCCCACCTGATGACGGAGACTTGTGTTGCCTCCGAAACGTCGTGATTTTTTATTTTATTTTTATTAATTTTGATGTTTTACCTACGTGACTTTACCGAAAAACCTAAGAATATGGATCCTTGCAGTCACGAAAGCTTCAAATCTAGAATTCACGGACACGGTTTCGTTTCCCCGATGTAACTGCTCCAAGATATTGCATGTCAGGAATGACATCCTTCACAGATGGGATTAGATCCAGGATTTTGTGTACTGTATTGAATCGGACCTGGATCTTGTATTTGTTTAAGATTTTGGAAATCTTTTTGGTAACACCTGCTATGTATGGTAACATGATGGTTTTGATCGGCTTCTCAGGGGGTTGTTTCTCCATGGTTGGAGAAACAGCTTTGCGAATAATGCGGTCCGAGTACCCATTCATCTTGAGGGCCTTGTGTACGTGTTCCAGTTCACTGGCTAGGTGGTGTTGGTCGGAAATGCAGTGGGCCCTATGGTGTAGTGTTTTGATGAGGGAATTATTTTGTGCTGGATAGTGTTGGGAATCAGGTTTCAGATAGGAATCCATGAGGGTGGATTTCCTGTAGACAGTGTCCCAATGAGCCGTCAGGTCTCTTCTCAAACAAAACATCCAGGAAAGGTAGCTTACTATCCTTTTCAACTTCCATGGTGAATTTGATGGATGGGTGTATGGAATTGATGTGGTTGAGAAATTGGTTCAAGCTGGCAGGCCATGTGGCCAAATGACGAAAGTGTCATCTACATATCTCTTCCACAAGGAAGGACGTAGGGTGGATGTCTGGATGTCATCTGTTTCAAATTTCTCCATGAAAACATTCGCTATAACTGGTGATAAGGGGGAACCCATGGAGGGTACCTTCATTTTGTTTGTACAAAGTACCATTCCAGGTTAAGTAAGTATTGGTAAGGCAGTGTCTAACCAGAGTAGGTACATCAGGATTCAGTCCATGTGGACTAAGTCTTCAATTATTGCTAAGGTGACATGTACAGGAACCTTGGTGAACAGATAAACTACATCAAAGCTGATGAGCAAATCATCTGGGGACAATGAAATGCCCTTGATTAGAGAGACCAAGTGAGCTAAGTTACGTACTGCTGAGGTAGTCTTGCCCATGAATGGAAGCAAGGTGCTAGACAGAAAACGAGCCAGTTTGTAGGTAGGTGAGTTGATAGTGGAAACGACGAGCCGAAGTGGAGTACCTTCTCTATTGATTTTAGGAAGACCATAGAATCTGGGTGGTCTAGTAGCAGAGGGTTTTAGGGAGAGCCGTTTGAATGGTTCGATTAGGGAAGTCGAACTGGTAATGATATTGTTGGTTTTTGTAGCCAAGCGGTTAGTAGGATCTTTGTTGATTTTGTTATAACACTGTGGGCTCGCTAACTGGTTGTTCCATCATATTTACCAAGCACTAATCTATTCTGTTGAGTTAATTGCATCCCCAGCGTTTGGCAGTACTGCTACTGTTGCTTTGCTGTCTTTCATTGGCTTTACTGTAGTGGTGTTGGCTTTTTTGCACTTCAACGTCTGCTACTGTTGCTTTCGTGTCTTTCATTGGCCTTGCTACAGTGGCATTTGTTTTCTGCACCTTTCTAGCCCCGCCCACTTCCCCCCCCCCTGTCCAGTAGCATTCCACGCAAAGCTACCCTCCCCCTACTCCCCCCCCTCCCTTGCTCCTCCCCCCTCTCTTACTTATATAACCCCTTACCACAGCATCTTTCCCACTTCAGCTAAAATTTCCTGGCTGTAGTTATCACACCTGATGATGATTGCTTGTGTTGCAATCGAAACGTCGTGATAATTTTTATGTTTTATTTTTATTATTTTATTATTTCACTTCTACGTGACTTTACCGAAAGAACCAAGAATATGAATCCCTGCAGTCAGGAAAGCTTTAAATCCAAATTTTTCGCGTGATATTGTTTTTTCCGAGACCAATGTATTCTGCAAACCTTTGGGCGACTATCAAAGGTTTGTTCATGAAGCCATCCAGATATGTAAACATAGACATACCTTCAACCGAGAAGATAAATACAAATTGAGCAATCATTGGAAGGATGTCTTTAACCAGGTAAAACCCTAACTGCTTTATAGTGGTTGTCTATCATATCGGCCGGGTACTGGTCTATTTTTCCGAGTTACCCCCCCGCATCCCCAGCTCTCTCGGCCTCCCACTTCCAGCCCCGCCCACTTCCCCCCCCCCCAGCCTCACGTCCCTCTCCTAGCGTCCACGCAGCGCTCCCCCTACCCTCCCTCTCCCCCCCTTGCCCCTCCCCCCTTTCTTACCTATGTAACCTCTTACCACGGCAACTCTTTCTCTCTCCCACTTCAGCAAAACGTTTTCTTGCTGTGGTTTTCCCACCTGATGATGATTGCTTGGGTTGCAATCGAAACGTCGTGATTTATTTTATTTTAGATCTACGTGACTTTAACGAAATAACCAAAGAGTATGGATTCCTGCAGTCACGAAAGCTTAATCTAGATTCATCGAGAATAGTTCATATCCATGGAAGATTTTATATTTGTCCTCAGTGCTGTTTCATTTGTATGTTGAACTTCTTTCCCACCGTACGTACCCCAACGTGCTAATCAGAGGTGCATTTGGGGTTCCTCAGGGATCTGTGCTTAGCCCTCTTCTCTTTTGAATGTCCTTGGTTCCACTGGGCCATTCACTCAGACATTTTTGCCTAAAGTTTTATTGTTATGCGAATAACATCCACATTTACTTGCACAATCTGCTGCCTGCCTCCATGCTCACTTCAGTGCTGGCTTCTATCAACAAAAGTTACTCCATTTGAATGGTGTTAAAACAGAGGTGATGCTCATTGGATCTCCCCACCAGCTTCAAAAGCTGCACTCTTCAGTGTTACAATCGATGGCCAGGTGTAATGGGTTCAGCACTGGCAGTAATTAAGACATCTAGGGGTCGTCTGCGATCCCACTATCCTTAAAGGCTCATTAAAAAGATCACAAAGACTTTATTTTTCCATCTCGAGAATATCTCCCATATCCGATCCATTATTTTGGCTTCAGATGCAGAGAAGCTGCTCCATACCTTCGTATCTTCTCATGATATTGCACCGTCTTGCTCCCTGGTGTGGCTAAGAAGGTGCTTAACAATCTGTGGCATGTTCAGAATGCGGCTGCTAGGGTGTTAACCAGAACAACTTGTTCAGATCACATTATGCCTGTCGTGTATGTGTGTATGTTGAACTTCTTTCACACCGTTATGTAGCCAACCATGTTAATCGGAGGTGCGGGCCTCCTTGCACTGGCTTCCAATTTTGCAAAGAATTCACGTTGCACCCATCAGTCCCCTCAAGGTCTCTAAGATCTGGGGGTGCCGATCTCTCCGTTCCCAGGTCGAGGCTTTTGTCGATGGGCCACCGAGATGTTTCCCGTGTGGCCGCCAGACCAGACTCTGGAACTCTCTGCCACGATTTTTCGATTTAAAGCTTTCGTGACTGCAGGGATTCATCTTCTTGGTTCTTTCGGTAAAGTCACGTAGAAGGGAAGTAATAAAATAATGAAAATAAAACATAATAAAATAATTCTCACGACGTTTCGGCCACAACGCAAGCAGCCGTCCTCAGGTGGAGAACAGGTCCGTCAAGTAGACAGAGTCTGAATGTCACGCTCCAGGCTTGGAGCGACTATTTATGCTGGGATGGAGGAGCGAAGAGCGTCTTGACAAAATAATTTGCATATCAAGAGGAATTTTGCATATTTATGGAAATGCAGATATGCGATTAGCACTACTTGTGAAATGCGTAGGAGGTTTGGCGAGGGGTTTAAAGTCATTATGCCCATGCATTATGCAAGATTAGCAGCATCAAAGGGAGGGAGTAAGGTCAGAATTAATAAAGGGAAAGAATGTTAATAATAAGGCGCCGCAGCAACTAATATGCTTATTGACTATACCTTGTCATATTACACTATGTTTTATTCTACCCACTCAACTGTATAGCACACTGCTATATATTCACTATAAAATTACGATACTATATATTACCTCATACATTGTATTAAACATTACACTTTAATACTATTTATTATTATATAATATGTTATACACTATACCATAAACCGTCGCGTGAAAGGTACTAAGAGGAAACAACGAAATATGTCAATGGGAGAATGGTGGTAGGAAGCTTGCAGCGGAGCAAAGAATCCATTCCCTGCGGAGTGCATATCAAGAGGAATTTAGCATATTTATGGGAAATGCAGATATACGATTAGGAGGATTGGCGAGGGGGTTTAAAGTCATTATACCCATGCATTATGCAGGATTAGCAGTATCAAAGGGAGGGAGTAAGGTTAGAATTAATAAAGGGAAAGAATGTTAATAATATGGCGCCGCAGCAACTAATATGTTTTTAGACTATACATTGTAATATTACACTGTATTATTCTACCCACCCAACTGTATACCACACTGCTGTATATTCACCATGCAATTACGATACTATATATTACTTTATACATTGTATTAAACATTACACTTTAATACTATTTATTATTATACAATATGCTATACACTATACCACTGACCGTCGCGTGAAAGGCACCAAGAGGAAGCAACCAAATATGTCAATGGGAGAGTGATGACAGGAAGCCCACAGCGGAGCAAAGGACCCATTCCCCGCGGAGAATACAGGATATATAGTCAATGTCAGCGAGTGGAACGCGGTCCGAAAGTCACCGTAAACGTGGATACAATCAGTTATGATCCGAAATGGTTTATTACGTCCTTCCAATGATTGCTAAGCCGGAATCCATCTTCTCGGTTGAAATTGTCTCTGTGTTTGTATATGTGGATCGCCTCATGAACGAATCTCTCATGGTAGCCAGATGGCTTGCAGAGAACCTCTGTCTTGGAGAAGTCAATATCATGTGAACCCACTGAATTTTAACAATGATCTGCCACGGCTGAGGTGTTTGTCCTACCGTGTTTCAAGTCTGCTTTATGTTCACGGATGCGGTCCGAGACATGTCGTTTGGTTTCTCCAATGTAACTGCTACCACAGAGGCAACTAAGTTTGTAGACGCCAGGGTACTGTATGTCTGGAACCACATCTTTTACAGACGGGACCAGATCATGGATTTTATGTACTGTGTTGAATCGGACATGGATCTTGTGTTTAATCAGGATTTTGGAGATCTTTTTTGTGACCCCAGCAATGTAGGATAAGGAGATGGTCTTGAGAGGCTCCTCAACAGGATCCTTCTTGATGGTTGGAGTGATGGCTTTGCGGATTGTGTAGTCGGAGTAACCATTAGCCTTAAAAGCTTGGCGTACGTGTTTGAGTTCACTGGCAATGTGTTCCTGGTCGGAAATGCATTGGGCTCTATGGTATAGAGTCTTGATGAGGGAATTCTTCTGGGATGGATGGTGGTGGGAATCCGGTTTTAGGTAAGCATCCGTATGGGTGGCTTTCCTGTAGACAGAATGGCTCATTGAACCATCAGGTCTCCTTTTAATTAGGACATACAAAAAGGGTAGCTTGCCATCTTTTTCGACTTCCATGGTGAATCTGATGGCTGGGTGTACGGAATTGATGTGGTCGAGAAATTGGTCTGGAGCAGGCCGGCCATGTGGCCAGATGACAAAAGTGTCATCTACGTACCTCTTCCATAAGGTCGGACGTAGAGTGGCAGTCTGGATGGCGTCAGTCTCAAATTTCTCCATGAAGACGTTGGCTACAACCGGAGATAGGAGGGATCCCATTGGGGTGCCCTCAGTTTGCTTGTAGAAAGTTCCATTCCAGGTGAAGTATGTATTGGTTAAGCAGTGTCTCACCAGGGGGGGTGCCCCAGCATTCAGTCCTTGATGAACCAAGTCTTCAATGATTGCGATGGTGTCAGGTACAGGAACTTTGGTGAATAAGGAAACCACATCAAAACTGACAAGCAGGTCGTCTGGGGACAGGGAAATCCCCTTGTCGATACCAGGTCAGTAGAGTTTAGTACCACAGAGGTGGTTTTTCCAGTGAAAGGCCGTAGGATTTCAGACAAAAAACGAGCCAGTTTGTATGTGGGGGAGTTGATCGTAGAGACAATGGGACGAAGAGGTGTTTCTTCTTTATGTATCTTTGGCAAGCCGTATAATCTTGGTGGCCTGGCTGCAGAAGGTTTCAACGAGAACTGTTTGTTCTGATCAATTAATGCGGTTGAATCAGAAATGACTTGGTTAGTTTTAGAGACGAGGCTGTTGGTGGGGTCTCTTTTTATTTTTGTATAGCTGCCATCGTTGAGTAGTTCTTGAAATTTGTTGTTGTATTCTATTTTGTCCATGATGACAGTGGTATTGCCTTTGTCGACTGAGAGGATGACAATGTCATCCCTCTTTTTTAATTGAGCTAATTCAAAACTCTCATCTTTGCTGATGTTGCTAGCTGGCATCTTAGTGTTTTTGAGGGTTGCAGAGATTTCAGATCTTG
Organism: Lampetra fluviatilis; assembly: GCF_964198595.1. Taxonomy (NCBI): domain Eukaryota; kingdom Metazoa; phylum Chordata; class Hyperoartia; order Petromyzontiformes; family Petromyzontidae; genus Lampetra; species Lampetra fluviatilis. The sequence goes on along the minus strand of NC_136295.1, from coordinate 314,332 downwards.
CTACGTCTGCAGAGATGTGACTCAGGCCCTTGAGAGCTACATCTACTCTAGCAATTATATCATTAACTGGTATGTGTCTAGGTGTGACTGCAAAGTTTAGTCCTTTAGCTAAAACGGATTTCAGACCTTCAGAAATAGAACTGTTACTGCGATTAATTACGACTTTGTTAACGTCTAGCTTTTCAATGTGTGGGTCCGGTCTCTTGTTTGAGAGGCAGTTGAATTTGGAAATCAAGTTGTCCTTACATTTGGTCGACATAGCAGCAGCTGAAGAGGCAGTCATTTTGTCTACATGTTCCCAATCCGAAGTGGACATTGTTGCACTCAAAGATAAGTGTGATTTGTAGAGTGTCTTGTCTAACTGATCTAGATCGGTGCGCGTAAGTCTGATTTTCTCTGAGATGAGAGCTAAGCTAGTTCTAGACAGAATTCGTTTAGCATTAGAAGAAGTTACAGCAGCAGATGTTAGTGTAAATGCGTTTGGTATTACCTTAGAGTCGCGGCATCTCTTCAGAAAGGTGAGAGACTCGATTAGCTGAGCCTTCCTATCACGGAGCTTGTTGAAGAATCTCAAAGTTATGTGGAATCCCTCCCCATAGAGGCGGTTAAATTTCGATGTAAAGCTTTCGTGACTGCAGGGATTCATCTTCTTGGTTCTTACGCGCACCGATCTAGATCATACACCCAGCCATCAGATTCACCATGGAAGTCGAAAAAGATGGCAAGCTACCCTTTTTGGATGTCCTAATTAAAAGGAGACCTGATGGTTCAATGAGCCATTCTGTCTACAGGAAAGCCACCCATACGGATGCTTACCTAAAACCGGATTCCCACCACCATCCATCCCAGAAGAATTCCCTCATCAAGACTCTATACCATAGAGCCCAATGCATTTCCGACCAGGAACACATTGCCAGTGAACGCAAACACGTACGCCAAGCTCTTAAGGCTAATGGTTACTCCGACTACACAATCCGCAAAGCCATCACTCCAACCATCAAGAAGGATCCTGTTGAGGAGCCTCTCAAGACCATCTCCTTATCCTACATTGCTGGGGTCACAAAAAAGATCTCCAAAATCCTGATTAAACACAAGATCCAGGTCCGATTCAACACAGTACATAAAATCCGTGATCTGGTCCCGTCTGTAAAAGATGTGGTTCCAGACATACAGTACCCTGGCGTCTACAAACTTAGTTGCCTCTGTGGTAGCAGTTACATTGGAGAAACCAAACGACATGTCTCGGACCGCATCCGTGAACATAAAGCAGACTTGAAACACGGTAGGACAAACACCTCAGCCGTGGCAGATCATTGTTACAATTCAGTGGGTTCACATGATATTGACTTCTCCAAGACAGAGGTTCTCTGCAAGCCGTCTGGCTACCATGAGAGATTCGTTCATGAGGCGATCCACATATACAAACACAGAGACAATTTCAACCGAGAAGATGGATTCCGGCTTAGCAATCATCGGAAGGACGTAATAAACCATTTCGGATCATAACTGATTGTATCCACGTTTACGGTGACTTTCGGACCGCGTTCCACTCGCTGACATTGACTATATATCCTGTATTCTCCGCGGGGAATGGGTCCTTTGCTCCGCTGCGGGCTTCCTGCCATCACTCTCCCATTGACATATTTCGTTGCTTCCTCTTGGTGCCTTTCACGCGACGGTCAGTGGTATAGTGTATAGCATATTGTATAATAATAAATAGTATTAAAGTGTAATGTTCAATACAATGTATAAGGTAATATATAGTATCGTAATTGCATGGTGAATATACAGCAGTGTGGTATACAGTTGGGTGGGTAGAATAATACATAGTGTAATATTACAATGTATAGTCTAAAAACATATTAGTTGCTGCGGCGCCATATTATTAACATTCTTTCCCTTTCTTAATTCTAACCTTACTCCCTCCTTTTGATACCGCTAATCCTGCATAATGCATGGGTATAATGACTTTAAACCCCCTCGCCAATCCTCCTAAATGCATATCTGCATTTCCCATAAATATGCTAAATTCCTCTTGATATGCACTCCGCAGTGAATGGATTCTTTGCTCCGCTGCAAGCTTCCTACCACCATTCTCCCATTGACATATTTCGTTGTTTGCTCTTAGTACCTTTCACGTGACGGTTTATGGTATAGTGTATAACATATTATATAGTAATAAATAGTATTAAAGTGTAATGTTTAATACAATGTATAAGGTAATATATAGTATCGTAATTTTATAGTGAATATATAGCAGTGTGCTATACAGTTGAGTGGGTACAATAAAACATAGTGCAATATGACAAGGTATAGTCAATAAGCATATTAGTTGCTGCGGCGCCTTATTATTAACATTCCTTCCCTTTATTAATTCTGACCTTGCTCCCTCCCTTTGATGCTGCTAATCTTGCATAATGCATGGGCATAATGACTTTAAACCCCTCTCCAAACCTTCTACGCATTTCACAAGTAGTGATAATCGCATATCTGCATTTCCCATAAATATGCTAAATTCCTCTTGATATGCAAATTATTTTGTCAAGACGCTCTTCGCTCCTCCATCCCAGCATAAATAGTCGCTCCAAGCCTGGAGCGTGACATTCAGACTCTGTCTACTTGACGGACCTGTTCTCCACCTGAGGACGGCTGCTTGCGTTGTGGCCGAAACGTCGTGAGAATTATTTTATTATGTTTTATTTTTATTATTTTATTACTTCCCTTCTACGTGACTTTACCGAAAGAACCAAGAAGATGAATCTCTGCCACGATATATAAGGATATCTTAGTCTGCGGACATTTTAAAAACACATCTTAAAATGTATTTGTACACTTGTGTGCATTTATTTTTTTAGCTTATTCAGAAACTGTCAGATATTTTGCCTTTAGTTTCATGACTTATTGTCATGCCGAGTGTCTGTTGCTGTGTCTTGTGCTTTGAAATTCTTGATTTAAAATTAACAAAAAAATTTGCTGGGTTTTTTCATGTGGTTACTCGTCAGGAAAAAAAAACCAGTTGAGCCACCTTCATGTTGAATGTGTAGTGAGTTCAAGGAGACGTAGACGACGTAGTCGGAGGCACAATTATTTATTCAACCAAAGGGCAGAACACAATACTTGAAGGGGTAACGGCCCCTTCACCCGTCTAACAGGGAAACACCCTTAGTGCTAGCCCGGCTAGTCTGCTCCCAGGTCCTCCACTAGAGAGCTAGGGGAGGCTAGCTGATCCAGCTCTGGCCAAGCTTGGATCTCGGCACCCTTAGCCAACCAGACCGGCTCTTACAAGAGTGTAATGTGAGGATATATCCGGGTTGCTGATGGATCACACCTCGTTACGATGATTGGCTCTGCCGGTCCTGGCCCATAGCCAATCGGGGGAAGTCTAGGGGCATGGCCCTGACTTAATGGGAAGGTGACATCTGTAAGTAGAGGATTGGTTCTGCTGGCTTGAGCCACAGCCAATGGGGGGACGAGTCAGGGGCGTGGTCACCGGAGCGTACGATGGAGTCTAGAAGATTCCATAGAGGTTAACCAGGATTGGTGGAAAGGTACCACGTGACCCGGGTATTAAAAAGGATGGAGACGAACAACACGTGGTCAGATCTGGTACGAACGGAGGGTGAGGCCACGCTGGAGCGGGGTCCAGGCTTGCCACGTGGCCGCGCATGTCTCTCTCTCTCCCTCTCACGCTGTCTGTCAGCAGCGTGAAGGAGTAAGATAGGAGTGTTGTGAACGAAAGACAAATAAAGACCGGATTCCAGAATTCGCTTCCACGACCTTTGTTACAAGAGCATCGGCTCTGGGCTCTCAGGGCCGCGCCGCTGGCTTGCCCTGGTCGGTCCTTATGTAATGCGAGCAAGGATTGAGGGGGGGCGGAGTCTGGGTCACGTGGGGAGTGGGTGGAGTTAGGGTCACGTGGGAGAGAGGATTTAGGGGGAGAACCGGAAGGGGAAAGGGGAGTTGAGAGGGAGTGAAACAGGAGGAGGCCACGCTGGGCAGGACGGAGAGAGTGGCGCGGTCGCCACGCGGTGGGAGACGTCGACACCGTCAGCCATCGGTGTCAGACACAGAGAGCTAGCGGCTGTGGGAGGCTAGCTGTATACGGGGCAGCAGTGAAGCTAGAGAGCGGAGCAGCGGTGTGGCTGCAAGGTGGAGCAGCAGGGAGACTGCATATCGGAGCAGTAGGGAGACTGCATATCGGAGCAGCCGAGTGGCTGTGGAGAGATCGTCGGGAGGGACGCGGGCCTGAGCGAGGACACCGTGGTAACGAGATTCTACGAACCCAATAAAGGACAACGGAGATCGACATCTAAGAGAGAGTCCTTTATTACACTTAGAAGGACAGCGAGCCAGGGGAGTCCCAGGGCCTATCCTGCTGGTTTTAGCTCTTTGCTGGTTAAGCTGCAATACTCGACCCCGAGCCCACCGGCTCCCCGCTTTATATAGCAACTCCCCCCCGAGGGGTGGGGCCGTGGGGGATCACAGCGCCGTTACAGCCCCCCAGGGCTAACCGTTGCGGACTTGGATGTAGGCACCCTTACGCGTGCGGGCGCAAACACCCCTTGTGTGTTTGTTGCCCTCCCGTAACACCCCTACAAATGTACAGGGGGTGAGAGTGGAATGTGCCGGCGCAAACATTGAATGCGGTCTTGATGTACAGTGCTTGTTCATTAGCGCACAACATCACTCTCACCCACTGTATGACGTCACCACTCAAGGCCTGCCATAGTGCACGTGATAGACTCAACATGTTTGCGAATGTGCCACTACACGTTGCTATGTGTGTGTCAGCCAACCCCTGGACACCCTTGCAAACGAGATTCTGCATTAGTCTCCAACTCCTTTTCAGAATGAGCAGAAATACCAGGTCATCAGCATACATAAGTTGGTTGACCAATAGGGGGCCATCCCTTGACCGCCCCCAGGCATTTCCCATTATATCTGTGCCAAATGGAAATTTCTGCGGTACAAGCATTGAAAGCATCTTGAGACGATGCTAAATAGTGTAGGGCCCAGAGGACATCCCTGTTCCACCCCAAGGTGAACACATAAATGGCTTTGATTCCCGGCCACGCAGCCTTACCCAGGCCTGCCCGCTATCATGAAGGTCCTTGCACTCACCCGCTTACACTCTCACACTCATTCACACACTCACTCTGCAGAACAGGGGGAAGAACATACAATCTTCACACAGGCCCTTCTCCCTGTGAGATTCAAGTGTTGCCACTGTGCCAGCCTGCTCCACGGTTCCGCACCTCCGATTAGCACGGTTGGCTACGTACGGTACGAAATGATTTAAACCTACGTACGTACATGACTGGAGAACAAGAATCATAACCTGTTTTATCTGGACTTGATTCCCTCTATGCAGTAGTGTTTGCTTATCAAGGGAGCCCAGGTAAAAGTCTACTTGAGGAAACTCTAGAAAGCAAGGCTTCTGCTTTATCTGAACAAATAGGTATTCGCAAACAAGTTCAGCTTTATATTTTGTTTAACCAGATGGTGAGAACTGAAGAGACCAGGATAGGCTCATTTGTAAGAGTGATGACCAGGGTCACCAAAATGAGAAAAGCAACACAAAGTACATCAATGAAGTAAACAAAACAAAACCCCACTCACACATAAAGAATCGAAAATATTGCAAACTTAACTCAATGTAAAATTTCAAGCTATATATGACATTTCTTGCAGCGCAAATCGGCTTGGTTTAGCCAATATAGTACAATCCATAATGTTTCGGTTAAGCCATGTAAATTATGTGGATAATTTGCATAGTTTCGAGCAAAACGTAGGGTCTGACGGATGTATGTGGCTGTGAGAAGTATTTTTGCAACCCACCGGTGTGGGACAATAACAACTGGTGCCACTTGTACACCATGTGACAATTTTTTTTTGGGTTAGATTGCGTAAATATAAATGTGTCGTGTGTTGGAAAGAAAAACCCACAATATTTCCAATTGTAAACATTTACAAACATTTACAAATGTTTACAAATGTTTACAATTGTAAATCGTAAATATGGCTTTACAATTGTAAATGTTATGGGATTACCGTACTCTCCAACACTAGTAACTAATGGGCATGTTTTGTTCACGTGACAAACCTTATTGATTGGCTGTCAGGTGGTCGCGGGTTTAACGACACATTTACGCTCACTAACCCCAAAAAAACCCTCCGTTGTGGATGATATTGGTCAAGAAAGCCGACTACTACTACGTGTTAAACTGAACAAATGTTATGTCTTGTGCAGCACAACGTTTACGCCGGAGGACAAGCTCTCCGTCATCCAGCGCACTTTTGAGCAGATCAACGAGGCGCTGCGCGGGGTGGTGCAGCCCGACTACGTGTGGTCCATGGACGACCTCTTCCCTGTCTTCCTGTTCGTGGTCCTGCGTGCCAGGTGCTGCCCTTCACCTCCTCATCTCACGCGCACAAAACGCATAACCTCAAAGCCCTCCCTTTCACTTGGAGTGAAATGTGCACGTTCTCAGCGGTGAGATCGTAAAGAAGTCAAGTAGTCGGTGTTCGCGGCCAGTGCTATGATTCGCAAAATAATTTGGGTTAGGCCACGATGTGGTGTGAACAGATTTGTGTTTGAGGTATATCAATTATAAGTCGTGTGATAATAACGAGCCCTGCCCACGCATTTTTTCTGGATTCAAGGCCAGGGTGGAGAGTGAGTGGGGTTGAGGCATGACGTCAGCTCAACACTGGCATGTGGGTGATGCCGTGCTGCACTTGCCTGCATTCCAGCTAGCTGGCTAGCCATCCAGATTTTTTTGTACACTACAGTCCTATTTATAAATTGTAACGTGTACAGTTGTTGCTCACTCTCAGATAGAGAGAGAGAGAGTGGGAAGGCACCCAGGGCTGGCACCAACAAATTGCCTCAGCTCTGTGGCCCTATATTGGGATGTTTGGTCAACTCCGCAAGTGAGTGTTTATACTTATGGGAGGAAAGCTGGAACAAGCCTTAAAACACCCATGCGTGCGAGGGGGGGCAACACTCAATCCTTGCACAGAGAGGATATTAATACACTCTCTATACCGTTCAGCCGTTTGTACCCTGGCAAGCCAGGAGATGAGGGCCTCGACCCACGGGTAAGGGTTGAGCATCACGAGTGGTGTGATCACGTGGCCACCGGTGCCTGGCTAAACGTTGCTGGGATTTGATTGCAATGGTTTGTGTCTGGCTGCCACTGGCCTGTGTAGGATCAGGAATCTGGGATCAGAGATCCAGCTGATCGAGGATTTGATGGACCCCTTCTTGCAGCACGGGGAACAAGGCCTCATGTTCACCACGCTCAAGGTACGAGTCCACCCCGTCACGACAATTGGCCATCTCCTGTATGAGCACTGCAGATGGCGCAACAAACACATCTTACAACAAACACAATTACAACAGTTGTACCTAGCCCTGGAGGGTGCCATGGTGGCGAGATGTTAACTACCTCGCCTGATATGCAGGAGGCCGTGGGTTTGATTCTGACCCTGGCGACTGTATATTTGGAGTTTGCACGTTCTTCCCGTGGTTGCATGGATTTTTCTCCGGGTCTTCCGGCTTTTCCCTTAACATTTAGAAACGTGCCCTTCGAGTATTTGGCTGCTATAAATTTCCACACAATAAGCCACTATGCTCAGCTATCATTTTTGGCCAGGTTTATGTTCAGTCTGCGTATGCATCTGACGTGTTACTGCGGACTGCGCTTTACCCTATATAATGTATTATAACGCGATTTTTCCATTACATTATGTTCTTCAGGAACGCAACTACAGCGTTATATGAGAACAAACTGTACACTCATGTATTTACTGATTAATTTTGAAAGGTCACTTTTAGGATAATAGCAACAAAATGTAAAAAGCAAATATACTTTAAAAATTTATCAAAAGCTACACGTGTGAGTGTTTGCTGGAGTGAGTGTTTGCTGCAGTGATCGTTCGTCTCTCCTGCAGGCTTGCTACCACCAGATCCTCCGCGAGAAGCCGACTTGAGAATGCTCTGCTTGCTCGGCACACCGCCATGGAGTCCCAGGGGACCGGCCTTGTGTGAAACGCCGGTGAAGACGTGGGCACACGTAGTGGAGACGACGCCGGGAACAATACGGCAGGGCCCCAATGCAATGTTTCATGTTACAGAGTGGTCGTCGAGTATCATCAATAGAACTTAAAAAGGGCAGTTGTCCACTGTAGGTACTATTTTCTTAAATATATGTGTTGCTTTAATAAAGATGCGCGATCTAAGGGGTTGTTATACAGTGTTTGTACACAGAGCTTAAATGGTGATTTTGAAAGTTACCTTTTGTGAAGGAAATTGACAGGAACAAAGTAAATGGGATTATATGCCATGTCATATTACTGTCATGGATTTCCCTCGCTTAGAATCGTGATCAACACTGCCGAACATGGCTGTTCCCATTGAATGATCAGAAGCACCATTATGCAGAATATAAGTAACAATAAATACACAGATGTGCCCCCTTCACATATCTGTCCCCAGCACATTAAAAATATTAAATTGTGTTTATCACATCCCATCGGCCACATGGAAGGCTTTTTTTTAATTGACCGATTAAAAAATGTCGAATCTGAAACACAATTACGCGGTGTAACGCTGACCAGGAATCGTATGGCAGCGGTGAGGCTGCAACAGCAGCAGCAGTGAGTGGGGGGTGCGTGGCGACAAACCGGCCAGGTGCTTTCTGCAGCTCTGTGCCCACTGGGTCCTTTTGCTTCACATTGCACGTGGCCACTCACAGGACACGGAGTCAAAGCGGCAAGCGATGGGAGAAGCAGCGATCCACGTTGGAACCACTGGGCCTGCCTCCTCGTCCAGGCTTGACTCGGACGGTCCAAGAACTGGCATCTTGAAGTTGGCCAAACATCCCAATGTAGGACCACAGAGCTTGGGCATTTGATGTTAACATCGGTTCTGGCTGCCTTTCCTGCTATGCCTGTGGGTTTTCCCCCATACCCCTATCATTCTCTCTCTTTCTCGCTTCCTCAAAGAGGGGATAAACGAATATTGTTTACGTAACAAGTTACATTCAAAGCTTTTTTGACTGCAGGAATTACTCTGGTTCTTTCTGTAAAGTCACGTAGAAAATAAAATAATAAAATACGACGTTTCGGTTGCAACACAAGCAACCATCATCAGGTGAGAATGGATGATAAAATACAGACACGGGAACAGCATAGGCAGACATGCAGAGAGAGACACAAAGACACCAAGACAAACACAATGTTTGAGGTTTCCTCTGGAAAAGGTGGAGACCCTCACAGACACTTTTGTCGATAACGAGAAGTTGGTACGCACTAGCTTAGGGAACACTTTAATTTGGCTTTTAATAAAAAATATGTAAAGGATTGTATTAATTGTACAAGAGAAGTCTTGCACACTCGTGGAAAAATGGGAGCTGGAAATAAAATTATATTAGTGCCTTATTACCAGAACACAGCGTTCAGATTATGGAGATTGAATTAATTAATGTTTTAACAGCCGCTGGAAAGCTACAGTGGTTACTTTTCTTGCCACTGCGACAATGATAGGTTTAGGCATCTCCTCACCTCTGTTTTGTTGTGGCACCAGTTTGTGATTCAAGCATGCAGGAAAACACATGAGTTCAACAAGGCCATTGTACTGTTGCAGTTGCATAGTTAAGATGTTCACGTTCTTGGGTCATACGCAGCATCTTCAGCTGAATATCGCTCCCCAGTTTAGTTTGACGCATCAGCTCACAAGTCTCACCTGAACTCATATTGGATTGACCTGTACATTTTTGTCTGCTTATGACATTGCTAATAGATTTGCATAGACCAATATAAATAAGCATCTCCCACCACAAAATGTTTCAAAACTATTTTTCACACATCCAGTCACCCACATGACCTTCTGGAAGTACACATTTTCAACAGCATTGGATTAACACGCAAACGCTGGACCGGTATTCAACATTCAGTGTTTCATCAGCAGAGCTAGGTTTGCTGGAACCTATGCTGGGAAATGTCAGATGCTTCCAGGTAAAGTTTAATGTAAACCATACCATAAAATACTTGCCACAAACCGATCATGAGCGTCGTCACTTGCATTCTCCTTACGACACGAATTATTTTGTGGTACATGGACTAATACAAATTTAAGTTACAGTGGGGAGGTTTTTGTGAATTCCCAAATTCGTGAGAAATACGTTTCAATCTCCAAAGCGACTAGGTCGCCGACTTGATAGAGTTGTCCTTGGCAAATTGGATATTTAAACGTCAAACGGTCACGGTCATCTGAGGCGGATCGATAAACTTAGTAAGGGGAGGGAGCCGTCCCGACGTTTCAAAGTTTTAAAATAGGGCCTTACATTAACAACTAAACACCACATTTGTCTTTGTTAAGTGTCAATGAAAGTAAAATGGTCGGTGTCTCAACACGTGAGCCCTCGCCGTGCGTTGTTTACAAAGCCCAGGCACCCACTTCCCATCGCGTAGTTCTACACTGCAGAAATGTAAATGAAACTACTCTGAATATAAATTAACCTAAGTTATGTACAAGTATGGATCATGTTTTATTTCGCATTGTTGGTTTTAAGAATTGTACAGTTGTGTGCGGGAGGGGGGAATTCCGCTAAAATAAAATGTTTACAATAAAGACTGAAATGTGGACTGATAGGAATACGGGGCTCCATCGCAATTACTGTTAACAGGATATCACTGCGTTTTGTGGGTGTTACCAGTGATGCAATGTATATATCGTTTTTTTCACTTAAATGTCAATGAATACGTTAATTTATATTCTTACGATTGTTTATCCAGGAAAGTCTCGCCGAGTGTCAACTTTTTCAGGGTGGTGCCAAATGATTGAAGTCGGGGCCAACGCTGCTGCTATGGGTAATACCAATGGAACAATTTGCGGGTATTATTTTTTTCTTCAGAATTGGGATATTTGGCCACCGGTTACATAGCATGGGTTTTTTTTAAGCTTTGGCAGGAAAGCAGAGAGCCCCATGCTTAACCAGGGGGGAGAATGCAGATTCCACACAGGCTGCGTGAGTCAGGAGTCGAACCCTGGATGTGCCACCGTGCAGCTTCACGTCTGTAGTTACTCGACCTGTGGTTTGCACTGCCATGTCGGAAGTTGCCACTTATCGGAACCTCCAGGACAGTGAAGTAAACGTACCTAACCTCTTACAAGCATTACAATAACCGTAATTAATACACGTTAACATGCCTATGTCGTTTAAGATAAATATGCATACATGGGGGGGGGGGGGGATTGTCCACGTGAAATGTGTCAGGCCCAGCTTATCTGTGATTGGTCTCCCCTTTCTGTGACCTCTTTCAAATCAATAAAATGTTAACGTGAAATACAGCAGTTACAGCGCAATGTGTGAGCAGTTGGTGGTGTGAGTTTATTATGATTTACGTTTTGGAGAGCAACTCTGCTCTGGCGAAAGTTGTTAGGATGAATATTGGCACATACCAATATCCAAACCTGGATACATTTGTCAGCCTAAGTCTATAAACACTGAACACTACGGTATACAATACTGGGACCATACTGATGTGGTGGTCATGATTGACACACACGCGCCACAACCAGGGGGAGGGGTAGAAACTGGTCCGGACCGGTCAGGCCAACGACGGTTGGAACCCCTCTGAGGGGAGTGGGCTGGCGGAAGCTACGATCCCCCAGAACACCGCCCCTCAGGGAGAAAGAGTATATAAGGCGGGTCCCTGAGAGCACGAGTCAGTCCGTCTAAAGCCGATGCCAGAAGCCGCCTGGAGAAAAAGACCCTGGACCCCAAGCCGCCGACGTCCTTCTAAGGGCCGGGGCTCAGTGCGGTGCCAGTGGTCGAGAGGTTAGGACCCTGAGGTTCCCTCGGCCTGATGTCCTTCTAAGGGCCAGGTCCGGACGGGCCAGTGGTCAGGGACCCACCGGGCCAGCGGTGGGTCAGCCTCCCCTAGGTCTAGCCAGCCGGAGGACTAGAGTAGACAGAGTTGTAGGTACCTAGCCCAGAGGCTGTACCTCCCCAGGTTGTGGGTGAAAGGGGCCATTACCCCTTTGTGTTAGGGTTTAGGGCCGTAGGAACGACGAGGACGTGTCTGCAGGAGGTGTCTCATGGCGCATCAGCAGCCCATCCCTTAGCATGACAGGCACCACACGCCCCGGATCGACCCCCCCCCCCATCAGATCGAGCGGCACGGCGATGCATCACAAGCACGTCTTCAACCTGAAGGCGATCCCATTCGGCCAGATCAAGGTGCAAAACCCCATCGCATTTTGCACCGCCGGCACCGACCCGAGGCCGAAAGGCAAGCACAATCAGTGCAATCGAGACAAGGCATCCGCGATGGAATGCTGGGTTCCTTTCCTGTACACAACTAGAAAGGAGAAATCCTGAAGGATTTCTAGCCACCTTGATAACTGGCCGGATGGCTGGTCGATGCGGAGGGCATATTGCAATGCCGCATGGTCCGAACGCACTGTAAACTCTCTATCGTACAGATACGGCCGGTACATGCGTACAAATAACACGATGGCAAGCAGTTCACGGCGCGTTACACAGTAGCGTTGTTCGGTCGGCGAGAGGACTCTACTGCCATACGTGATAATGCGCTCAACCCCGTCAACAACCTGTGACAGGACAGCACCGATACCAGTATCGCTCGCATCCGTATCAAGGATGAAAGGAATAGAAAAATTGGGATAGCGGAGAGGAGGCGCGTCGACCAGAGCCTTCCGAAGTGCCTGGAACGAGTCCTCCTCAGTGTCACCCCAATGGGATTTCTGGGCCTTCGCTGTCAAGGCGTGGAGCGGTTTGGCAACGGAGGAAAATTTTGCGACAAAGCGGTGGTAATATGAAGCAAAACCAATGAAACTTCGCACCTCGCGCACCGATGTAGGGGTAGGCCATGTCCCGACACACTTAGTTTTTTCGGAATCCGTAGAAATGCCGGATTAGCTAATGATATGGCCGAGATAACGTACCGATTTTCGCAGGAGATGGCATTTTCGCAGTTTGAACTTCAGATTGGCAGCCCGCATTTTGCCAAACACAGCACGCAACCGTTTGAGGTGGTCATCGAAGGTGCGGCTGAAGATGATGACGTCATCTAGGTAGATCAGACAGGAGTCCCACTGCAACCCAGCCAAAACGAGTTCCATCAACCTCTGGAATGTTGCTGGTGCAGAATCGAGGCCCACCGGGAGCTGATTGAACTCAAACAGACCCTGCGGCGTGCGGAAAGCCGTTTTGGGTCGAGACACCTCGTCCAATGGCAACTGCCAGAATCCCGACAGGAGGTCAAGTGTGGAGAAGTACCTAGCGCCGGCCAAGGAGTCAAGCGAGTCGTCCATCCTTGGCAATGGGTACGTATCAGCGACAGAGACCTTATTCAGCTTATGGAAATCGACGCAGAAGCGCAAGCTTCCGTCGTGTTTTTTAACGATAACTATGGGCGCACCCCATGGGCTAGTGGATGGTGAAATAATGTCGGCCGCCAGAATGTTATCAACAGCCAGCCGAACGTGGTCCTTCTCCGCAGAACTAAGCCTATAGGGGTTCTGACGTATGGGGGAGGCATCACCCGTGTCAATGCGGTGACTGAGCAGAGTCGTGCGGCCGAGGTCGAATTTGCCGTAACTAAAAACGTCCGAAAATTCCAGGATAAGGGAACGCAATTTCTGGCGCTGTGGTTCTGAGAGCTCAGTCGATTCCGACCACAGGGAGTCAATCTATCGGACATCTGGTCTGGAACGTGGTGTCGGACTAGGCCTAGCCTCAACGCCACCGACAATACCCCGAAGCGACCGCGACGCATGGGCCAGAACTGTGCCCTGGGGCACAACAGAAGTCGTTAACCCAGCGTTAAGGACCTGTAAAAACGGTTCCCTGTCCGCAGCCACCAGCGTCTGCGCTCCCACAGGCTCCGAGCCATGCACCGCCGTATTAGACGGCCCCAACAGTATCCCGGCTGAGGTCACAGGCGGGTCTAGAGGCTTACGGTACCGGAGTGGCACTAACATCTGCGCGCCCGGCGGAATCCGAACCGTCACAGCTGAGAGTGCCTGCACCGTAGTATTAACCGAGCATAACCGGGTGGCGGGGGGAAGAAAAGCCAACCAGCGACCCGAGGGCAGCTCAATGCAACCCTGGTCAATGAATATCTTGATCGGCATTTTGGCCAGAAAATCAGTGCCCATCAAGCATGGAACGGCCAGGGATGAGGAGACAAGAATCGGCCCTGACAATTTAATATCCCACATGGTAATATGCGCGTGAATTTGGCCGATTATACCGAGCGAACCCCCGTTAGTCGCAACACACGAAACTTCGAAGGGGCGCAGAGAACGACAACTAACCGGTAGGATATTAAAAATAAGTTCGGAAATAATCGTAACGGACGCACCCGTGTCAATAAGCGTTTATACATTTGTTGAGGAATAGAGTGCAGACGTCAGGTCACACTCGCCTCTGGGGAAATGCCGTCAAGGAAAAGTGACGTCATGCCACCCGGGGTATTTGAGGGGAGACCCGTGACGTAGACGGGGTCTTCGCGGTGAGCCAGAAGAGTGAGTGTTAGGGGAGTAGGGGGCTCCGGGATAGAGGGTTGAGAGCCAGGCTAAAGGGCTGCTTTACCCGGCCGGCCGAGTTGGATGAACCCTCGGTCAGTGCTGTGGGAAGAGCCCGATAGCCTGGTAGGGTGTAGGGAACTCCCAGTACCCTTCCCCTGGGGAGATTCGTTAATAACTCTGTGTTAACCCCTTCCCCGGAGTTAGGCGCAAGCCCTTAAATAAAGAGTTGGTGTCAGCCCCTACACGACTGGCTTCAGCGTCCTTCTTACCACACAACACATTTATACATCTACCTCATTTATACATCTAGGCTCTCTCCTGCTCTTCCTCCGCCGCGACAGCTGTGCGATGCTTCCTCTGCCCCTGAGGACGCTCCAAGGAGGGTTTTGTTGCCCAGAGGAGAGGGCGACCCGAGTCCTACCCCTCAAATTTCTCGAAGACTCACTTGGTGAGGGAGAGAAAAAAAAATCGCCTGCGTTTTTTTGTTGCTTCAAACGACAGACGACGCAAATGGTCTCCCACTAACTGAAACCTAACCTTGAAGGAGCCGAGTATTGTGCAGGATGAACGAGACCCCTCCCCTGACGGCCCCGGTCGGGGTTCGCTGCTCCCCGAGTGATGGAGTGGCTCCTCCTCCATTAGACCGCAGTCCGTCCACAAAGCGCGGCTGCCACGGAGCTCGCTCGCACACCCATTCGGGACCACGTCTCGCCCTGTGCTCACGTTCCCTGCATTGACTTCCAGTTCAAATCCGCATTGAATTTATTAAGAGTTCTGCTGATGTTTCAATCTTTAAACGGGGCCTGATCCACCATACATCCAGTTGTCTATTCAGCCACACTCACCACTATACAGCCACACCACTATCCAGCCACGCACCCTCTAAGTTGATTCAGCCACGCACTCCACCGAGATCTCTGAGATCCATTGATCGTGCCCTTCTCTGCGTAACCCCGCTCCACATTTCAGACCTGGGGTGACCATCAGGGCTTTGGTTTGCATGGCACTCAGGCTCTGGAATTCCCTGCCCTTGGAGGTCAGGTACATGCAGTCGATGGTGACCCGCCTACTTATAATGGCCTCTCTCTTGTTGTCTTTCTTGTCTCGCTAGTGGTTCCCTTCCCGGTTACTCCCCACTTGTTTTTCTACATTATATGCATGGCCCTCCGAGATCTATTGCTTAAGGGAGCCTTATAAATCTAAGTCAGTGGTTCGAGATGCCCTTTCTGGTGGTGTGAGACATGCCAGATTTTTTTTAATGAGGTAAATAATCGAAACAAATTAAGCACGAGCTCGTAAAACATTGTTTCATCAAACCTATGTATTAACATATATTTTTAAACTATTGAGAACCAAAGGGGTGTAAGGCTGCAGTAAAGGTTAAGAACCACTGTTCTAGGTTATTATACCACACCTGAGCTTGGTCTTTAAATCCAAACCTATTTTCCAACCCCAGCCACTACTTACCTACAGTTTATTTTGGTGGAAATTCCACATACGGTGGGGAGTGAATTAGTGGTTGCGGTACTCATTTGATCAATCCCAGAGTAAAACCCCCAACCAGAATTTAAACTAATAAAATTGGTGCTCTGAAATGCAGTCGACTAAAATAATTTGTGAACAAGGTCAGTGGTTCATATCCTATTAGGTTAGCCGCGTATGTTTGGATGCATGGAATTTATGGTCGCAACGATGACGAGATATTAACTACCTTTGCTGGTATGCAGGTCGTTGGTTCGATCCCTGTATATTTGGAGTTTGCATGTTCTCCCCGTGGTAGGGTGGATTTTTCTCCGTGTCCTCCGGTTTTTCTATCCGCATTTATAAACATGCGTTTTTGAGTATTTGGCTGCCATACAGTTCCACTTCGCTGAGTTATCATTTGCAGCCAGGTCGCTTATGAAAAAGAGCTTTTCAGCTGTCACAAGATTAAATTATTTAGTGATTTGCAACATGTGCAAAAGAACAATTTTAAAATAATAGTTATTTTTTCCTTTGAAAACACGTAGTGTCACATTGATGGAACTCAGTCGTAAACATTAATGCTCTGCTTTTATTATTCACGGTAATTGCATTCCATTAAATTACAGAGATTATATAACACTTCTGCTCACGTGTTAAGTCAGGGGGTTGCGTGCTTATATTCACGGTAATTGCAATCCATTAAATTATAGAGATTATATAACACTTCTGCTCACGTGTTAAGCCAGAGGGTTGCGTGTGAATCGAATGCCTCGAGTGGGAATCTCGAGTTGGTAGATGCTAGCCCGTTGCATAACTTGGTGCATCCACAGAAGGTAGCGGGAGACCCGCGTGTAGACGCCATATTTTCCTTTGCGGGCGCAACCTTCGCCCCAGCTTATGATCCCTGTTGCAAACCACGTGTCCTTGAAGATGGTGACATGTGGTCCACCGCTGTCGTGCTGGCACGCGTCCTTGGTGCCGTCGGAATAACCGGCACAGAACATGTTTTTCGTCACCAAACTACTGCTGGACTCTTTGCATCGCAGCGTATCGACGAAGGGGACCTCCGCTATCTGCAACACCGTTGCCTGTGCACAAGCAATACCACGACCCACACGGCAATGTTAATGAATTTTCTATACTATATCAGCATCGAGACTGAGATCATCACTTATTAACACCTAACTCTGGATGTACACAACCCTGTGCTGACATCACCAATTATAACTAAACGCACAGTTACAGGAAGATAAGTGCATGGCAATTCGCATCGTAACGATTTCTCATATTTTTTTAAACCATCTCTTTGTTGGGTCTGTTTCTGGCACTTGTTGACTCTAGAGGAGGCACGTTATCTGTGATGGGAGCAAACCAAATTCACAGATAGCAAAGTATTCCATTATCTGTGGAAAACAACACTTATCCACAAACTTATATCCACGGTAAACATGACAATCACCATTGTCAATATTATCACCTTTGTATTTCTGTATCACCTATCACTGTGTAACAAAACAAATGCTGTTCCTGGGTAGTAAGTGTTATTTCCTAATTGCTTATGCCTCAAAAGTACAGAAAATTGCTATTATTCCCCACAAATTTTGCTTTTGTGACCAGGACACAAAAGTAAAGTTAATAATTCACTCCATTAATAACACTTGTAACAAATGTTTGTATTGTTCATGGGTAGTAAGTGTTATTTCCTAATTGCTTATGCCTCAAAAGTACAGACAATGGCTATTATTCCCCACAAACTTTGCTTTTGTGACCAGGACAGTGATATTTTGAAATGTACCTATTTTCAATGATAAAACGTGTGCATTTGTGTCATTCCTTCACATAAAGTCCCGGTCACAAAAGCAAAGTTTGTGAGGAATAATAGCCATTTTTTATACTTTTGTAGGGGTGTTAGAGAGAGAGCCCGTTATGCATGGCAGCTTATGGCAAACAAACACAGTGGGCGGGGCTACGTGAGTGCACGGGGAGGTGCTCTCTACGACGTCCGCGCCAGGCACCCCGGGGGGCGGGGGGGCCCACCCCTCAGCGGGGGGTTGGGTATAAAAGGGGATGTATCGGAGGGCTCGGGGTTCTTGTTAAGCTAACCAGTGAAGACTGAAGACGTCTTAGCTAGAGCCCTGGACTCCCCTGGTTCGCCGTCCTTATCAGGGCCGAACAGGACCGAGCCAGCGGCGT
Source organism: Lampetra fluviatilis (assembly GCF_964198595.1). Classification (NCBI taxonomy): domain Eukaryota; kingdom Metazoa; phylum Chordata; class Hyperoartia; order Petromyzontiformes; family Petromyzontidae; genus Lampetra; species Lampetra fluviatilis. The sequence goes on along the minus strand of NC_136295.1, from coordinate 296,112 downwards.
GGTCCCGAGATCCAGAGCCGGTGCTCTTGTCAGCGCTGGTCTGGGACTCAGGGTACCGGGCCCGACTTACCAGTGTCGGGCCAGATAGCCTCCCCTAGCCCGTTAGAGGAGGACTAGGAGGCAGGCTAGGAAGTAGCTAGCGCGTGTATCCCCAGCTAGCCGGGTGAGGGGGCCGACACCCCCTCTAGTGTTGTATGCCACAACCGTGCTGTGTGAATAAACCAGTGTGCCTCCAACTCCGGCGTCCAAGAGTCGTGAACTCTATTACATCTGGTGTCAGAAGTAAAGATCTACGAACATGGACACGCGCCGGACAGCTCGAGTCAGGGTACCGGAGGGGGAGGACACCGTTGCAGTCGGGGAGCCCGGGACGGCTGAAGAAAACACGGAGCAGTCGGGGTCGGATGCGTCCACACCGCAGCAACAGGAGAATGGAGAGCCATCGACAGAGGGGCTGAGGCAGGCGCACGCTAAGCTGGCGGAGCTACTGTACGCCGCTGCCACCATGCTGGACCAGATCACACAGCTGGGGGCTGCTGGACCGCCACAGGGCGACGGCAGCCGGCAACCACAGCGCCTTCCCGCCATTTCGACGGAGCACCACTTTGAAAATCCCGCCATCGCCGCAGCTGCTGTTGAGGGCATGGCCGGGTTGAGCATCGAGTCCAACGGCGGGCATACAATACCTGCCGCGTCATCACCAACGGACGGCACGTCACCACGGGTGCGACCGGCGATGCCATCGGTTGTTCGAGCCGCAGCACAGCCGGGTGGGGGAGACGGAGTTGCGGCACAGCCGGGTGGGGGAGACGGAGTCACGGCACAGCCGGGTGGGGGAGACAGAGTCGCGGCACAGCCGGGTGGGGGAGACGGGGAAGTGCGACCTTCCGCGGCAGCCGCTGCGTTACATCAGCGGCTACCTCCAGTCAAAGAATTTGTGGGCGAGGAAAGCGACTGGGGCGGCTTCCAGCGGCGCTTCCTCGCTCACCAGGAAATGGCGCAGTGGACGGACGCCGAGGCTCTCCGCGCACTGCCGGCACTCTTCGACAGCGACGCCCTTGCCACTCTAACATCGGCACCGAAGGAGAGGCGCTCTACGCTGCAGACGGCGATGCAGCTGCTGGCTGCGGTCTACGGTCCGCCGTCGGACTGTCGCCAACTCTTTTACGATCGCCAGCGGGGGGCAAAGAAGTCGCCCCTGGCGTACCGCACAAGCCTCCTGGCACTGGCGAAGGCGGCCTTTCCACGGATGGACATCGAAGGTGTCGTCGCCATGGTCACGGAAAAGATACTCCTGCTGGCGGACGACTTGGATATCGTCATTGTCGCACAAGACGACGCGGAGATGTGCTCCCTCCAAGTGGCACGACTCCTCCACGCAAACCTGCTCGCGCAACGGCGGAAGAGATTTGCGCCATCGACCATCAACGGCAGCAGGGAGCGGGAGTACGGGCGGACCGGGGCGGTTCGGGCCATCTCGACCATCCATCGTCTTCGCCAGCGCTCCCGCGCTGTTACAACTGCGGCATCCGGGGCCATGTCGCCTCGGGGTGCCGCTCTCCTCGGCAGCGGGGGACGACACCTCGACGGGACGCCGGCCCTCTTCCAGAGCTCCGTCATCATAACCCGGCGAGTCGCGGCACCCCTCATGTTTGGCCCACGCACACGCCCGTCACACACTCAAACACCGCAGCGAATGGGGGGTCGATATCGCGCACCATCGCACCAACACGCACCACTCTGGGTACTCATATCGAACCCAGCCAGTGGTCCGTGTTGGCCCATCGTGTTGTAGCCGCATCATCGGGGTCGTCTGCCGTTGTGGGGCACATCGACGGGGTTGAGGTGCGCATCCTGGTCGATACGGGAGCATCGGCGACCATTATTTCGGAATTGATTTACAATATTCTCCCTGTCCAGAGCCGTCCTGTGATGCCCGTTAATGTGCCATTCTATGCTGCTAATGGGGGCTCACTTGGCATCATTGGACAAATTCGAGCCAAAATTTGTATCGGGGATATTAAATTGTCTGGGCCGATTTTTGTTTCCTCCTCGCTGGCGGTTCCGTGCCTGCTGGGGACGGACTTCCTGGCCAAAATGCCGATTAGGATATTAATCGACCAGGGATGCATTGAGCTCCCATCGGGCCGACGCATGGCGTTTCTGCCATCCCCCGTTACGAGTCGGACGGCGTTCGCAACGGTGCCGGCGTTCGTAGATAGAACGGTGCGCGTTCCTCCGGGGGCACAAATGTTGATTCCTTTGAAACTTCGGCGGCCCTTCGCTAAGGGCATTGGGGCCCAGGGGGTTCTGCTGGGGCCGTCTAGGGCCAGGGTTAGTGGACCTCATTTACTTCCAGCCCAGACCATAGTAAGAGGGGACGGAGACCCCTTCATCGCGGTCCTCAATGTGGGCTCGCAGACGGTGGTGGTCCCACAGGGGACCGTGCTTGCTCACGCAACGCCGGTGCCCTGTGAGGAACCCGTCGCGAATCACGTGAGCACTGTCCCTGCGCCGCGACCACATTTGGACAGCGATGAAGGGTGGCTCGAGGCGCTTTGTGCGGGATCGACGGACCTGTCAAATTCAGAGCGTCAACAGCTTAAAACACTACTGCGGGAATTTTCCGACGTTTTCAGTCGGGACAAATACGATTTGGGCTGCACTCATTTGCTGCGTCACCATTATTGATACGGGTGACAGCGCGCCAATATGCCAGAATCCTTTTCGGTTAAGTCCCGCCGAAAAGGACCATGTCAAATCGGCTATTGATGACATGTTAGCCGCCGACATCATTTCTCCTTCCACCAGCCCTTGGGGAGCGCCGATCGTCCTAGTTAAGAAACAGGACGGCTCGTTGCGGTTTTGCGTTGATTTTCGGCGCCTTAACAAAATTTCGGTGGCCGACGCATACCCGCTCCCACGGATGGACGAATCGCTTGACGCCTTGGCGGGAGCGCGATTCTTCTCCACATTGGATTTACTTTCGGGATTCTGGCAGCTTCCTCTGGACGATGATTCAAAGCCTAAAACTGCTTTCCGTACACCGCACGGCCTGTTCCAATTCAACCGGTTGCCGATGGGACTCCACTCAGCGCCGGCAACTTTCCAGCGTTTGATGGAATTAGTTTTGGCTGGATTGCAATGGGACTCGTGCTTGATTTATTTGGATGACGTTATCGTCTTTAGTAAAACATTTGACGAACATCTCCAGAGGTTGCGGGCGGTTTTCCAAAAGATGCGGGCTGCTAATTTGAAATTCAAACCCCAAAAATGTCATCTGTTACGCGAATTGGTGCGTTATTTGGGACACATCGTGGGACGCTCAGGTATTGCTACCGATCCCGCCAAAACGCAGTGCGTCAGCTCCTGGCCGACTCCCACCTCGGTGGGAGAGGTCAGGAGTTTAATTGGCTTCGCGTCCTATTACCGACGGTTTGTCGCGGATTTTGCGACGATTGCGAAACCCCTACACGCTTTAACGTCAAAAGGGGTTCGGTTCCACTGGGGACAGGAGGAGGAGGCTGCTTTCCGCTCCCTTCGGAACGCTCTGGTGAAAGCTCCTCCCTTGGTTTACCCCGATTTTTCTAAGCACTTTTTGCTTGACACCGATGCGAGCAACACGGGTATTGGGGGCGTGCTTTCCCAGGTGGTTGACGGCGTGGAACGGGTGGTCGCGTACGGTAGTCGGGTGTTGTCTCCTGCGGAGCAAAGATATTGTGTCACCCGTCGGGAACTGTTGGCAATTGTCTATTTCATCCAACAGTATCGCCCATATCTGTACGGTCGGCATTTCACCGTCCGCACAGATCATGCGGCACTACAGTACGCCCTGCGAGTTCAACAACCATCGGGACAATTGTCTCGATGGTTGGAGATTCTCCAGGACTTTGATTTTGAAACCACCTACTGTAAGGGCGTTCGCCACACCAATGCGGACGCTCTGTCGCGCATGCCAACCACCTCCGAATGTGCATGCCTCCTGGGGTCTGGACGTTGCAGGCCTCCGGGGGACATATCGGTTCCGGTCTTGGCGGCCGCCGACGACGACGAAACATTGATTACTAATTCGATCGCACAACAGGGAAAAGATTCCCTGTTGGGGTTGCCCGTCACTGAATGGGGGCGCCTTCAGATGGAGGATACCTCCCTCCTCGGGTGGCGTCGTCGCGTCGGGGGTGCTGCGCGGGGGAGGGGTGATGCCGACGCATGGGAGATGGTGCAAGGTCTGCTGATGCATTGGGACGGGAAATCCCATCGACACCGGCTGGTGGTCCCTTCTGGGTTGCGGGGCAAGGTGGTGTGGGCCGCTCACGAGCGCCTCCTACACCTGGGGATCCAACTTGATTTTTTTTGGCCAGGCATGACGAGGGATGTCGGGGATTTATTGGGGTCATGCCCTCGGTGCGCGCAACGAAAACCGCCGGCACGGGAGTCTAACCCACCCTTGCAATCAATCAAAGTGTCCAGAATAAATGAGCTTGTCGCGCTGGATATTTTGGGCCCATTCCCCGCCACCCCCAGGGGCAATAGATATTTGTTGACTGGTGTGGAGTATTTTACGCGCTGGCCTATGGCCTGGCCCCTTGCCAATCAGTCGGCAGCAGCCATCGTGGAGGCCTTTGTTCAGGGATATGTCCTGGACAAAGGTGCTCCGGAGCGGCTGCTGACCGACCAGGGCAGAAATTTTTCCAGCAAACTACTCCAACAAGTCTGTGAGCTCCTGGGCACGAAGAAAATTCGTACCTCCCCGTATCACCCGCAAACTGACGGGATGGTCGAGCGTCTGCATCGCACCATCACGTCAATGTTGTCACAGCAGGTTTCGGACTCACAGACCGATTGGGACCTGCAAATTCAAGGGGTCTTGGCGGCATACCGAATGGCCCCCCATGCAGCTACGGGATTTTCCCCTTTCTACCTCATGTACGGCCGCGAATCTGACCCGCCTGTTCGTGCCCAGCTGCAGATCCCCGCGCCGCAGAGTAAAACTAAATTGGCTGACCATGTAAAATTTAATCTGGCCAAATTAACTGAGGCACGGGATGCTGCCATGCAAAACTCTGACCGCCGTCAGAAAGCGAATGAGCGGCTCAGACTGGGTCGGGCGCACATGCTGCAGTGGAAGCCGGGGGACAAGGCATGGCTGCACTGTCCCCAGGTGCCACTTGCTACCTCCTCTAAGCTGGTGCGGCCGTGGCGGGGCCCTGTGGAGGTGGTCGAGGTTTTGCGACCGCAGTGCGTGCGCATCAAATGGGGGAAGCGGCGGCTGTAGTTCGTGCACCCCTCTAGATTAAAACCCTTCGTTGCGGTACAACATCCCCACTTCACACACGCGTGGCCAAACATGTGGGGGGTCGACCGACTCACTGGGTCCGTCTCCGTCGCTCTTACCTAACGCCTTGCCGGCTGTGCCACCTCCAGGTGCATCAGGAGTGACGGGCTCACGCCCGATCACCCCTCCTGGGGATGCCAAGGGTCACGCGGCGTCGGATGAGGACTCAGTCCGAGACGGACAGTTGCCACCTGACGGTCCGCCACCCGGGGTTACCCCGTGTGAGGGGCCCGCTGCAAGGACGCGCGCTAAAATGCGCAGACTGTTGTGAGGCCGGAAGATGTGTACATAGGTTGTGTTCATTGTGTGTTGTGTGGGTGGTGTGTTCCCGGCTCATTGGATGTACATATGTTGGGTTCGCCATGTGTTGTGTGTGTGGTGGGTTCCCTGCAAATTGTATAAAAGGCTGTTTTTACGGAATTCGTATTTATTCGGGGGGGGGTGCGTCGGGTTGTTTTCTCTTCTCGCTGTTGCGTTCTTGTGTGTTCTTGTTGTTGTTCTTGTTATTGTTGAAAAATAGTGAGGCACACGCGTGGTCAGGGGGTAAATGCGCTTTTATTGTCATTTTTTTTGTATAGATGTAATAGAGTTCACGACTCTTGGACGCCGGAGTTGGAGGCACACGGGTTTATTCACACAGCACGGTTGTGGCATACAACACTAGAGGGGGTGTCGGCCCCCTCACCCGGCTAGCTGGGGATACACTCGCTAGCTACTTCCTAGCCTGCCTCCTAGTCCTCCTCTAACGGGCTAGGGGAGGCTATCTGGCCCGACACTGGTAAGTCGGGCCCGGTACCCTGAGTCCCAGACCAGCGCTGACAAGAGCACCGGCTCTGGATCTCGGGACCACGCCGCTGCCTCGGTCCTGTTCAGCCCTGATAAGGACGGCACACCAGGGGAGTCCAGGGCTCTAGCTAAGACGTCTTCAGTCTTCACTGGTTAGCTTAACAAGAACCCCGAGCCCTCCGATACATCCCCTTTTATACCCAACCCCCCGCTGAGGGGTGGGGGCCCCCCCCCGGTGGGCCCCCCCCCCCGGGGTGCCTGGCGCGGACGTCGTAGAGAGCACCTCCCCGTGCACTCACGTAGCCCCGCCCACTGTGTTTGTTTGCCATAAGCTGCCATGCATAACGGGCTCTCTCTCTAACACCCCTACACTTTTTAGGCATAAGCAATAAAAAAATAACACTTACTACCCAGGGACAAAAATCGTGTTACTTCGTGAATTATCATTGTAGTCAAGCAAGTCATATTCATACCATCCAACAGTATCATTATTTATTGTGCTTGTTTACCCAGGAAAGCCTCAAGAAGCGTTTTCAGAAGGGTCTTCCCAGGTTGACAGTAGTACTGGTTAATGCTGGTTAATACCACTTGTGTTTGAAATTATTTTTTGCTATGGAAGGATATTGGAGAACCTTGAGGAAACCCATGTGGAACAGGGAAAGAACATACAAACTCCATACAGAAAGGAATCCAAGTTGGGAATCCAACTCAAACGCTTAGTGAATCACAATTAATAATATAACTATGATAATAGGGTTTTCCCCTTTTTTCTGGCAACAAAACAGGTGTTGAGATGTTAAAACACCAAATGTAAACCTTTTACAAGGAATCATGTCTGCATTAACCACAATGCTTGTGGTCAGAATGCAAACAAAAAACACTCTTATAATATATGCATTGTCCTTGAAACTGATTGGTCCACACCAGAGACAGCTTTCTTTTGAGACTAGGCTTTTGAGACACACACAGAGCAGAGACACACAGAGACACAACATAGACAGAAACAGAGTCTATGTTGTGTCTCTGTGTGTCTCTATCTGCTTGTGTGTATGTCTATGTGTCTCCGTGTCTGTGTTTTGTCTCTCTCTCAAATTTATAAATCTTTGTAAGAACGTAATCAACCAGGTAGGGTGTTGACTGTTGTGTTAGCTGACTCTCTGTGTTGTATTGCATTATATTTCTAAGTTTACTAAGTTCGTTTTCTCAATCTCACCTGATGATGATTGCTTGTGTTGTAATCGAAATGGTGTATTCTATTATTATTTAATTTATTTTCTTTCTACGTGACTTTACCTAAAGAACCAAAGAGGATATATCATATTAGTCCACATGTTCTGTACCACCTTCTGAAAAGCCAATGTATGGCGCCTTAATACCTGCAGGAAAGGATTTTGGCAACATTTGTGAGATCTACCAACCCTCACCTCAACAGGAGTTAGACTCTGCCTCCAACGTTTATCTGTTGTGTTTTTATTATCTCACTTCAGGATTATTTAGCTTCCATGTATCAGAGTGTCTGGTAGCTACTTTCAATGTTCACTTATTGAGCTCTGGACTTCAATTATAATTATTTAATAACTTGGTTGTGACCTGAGTCTCTTTCAGCAGTCCGGTTCCACATAGTTAAACCGATAAATGTGTCCTGTGTTCTTTATTCAGAAGATACCATTTTATTTAGTTAAAATTTTGACTGGAACTTGGTACAGTATTACAAACCATAGCTCGGTTTGCCACCTTTTTAAACACACTAAACCCGTACATATTCTCAGCCTAGGTCTATCAAAACTGTGCAGTATATTGTGTAATGACAGTAGAGTCAACCTACGGTGTAAGTGGACTATTGGCCACGGGAGGTAATGACAGGGGAGTGAGCCTGCAGTACAAAGGAACTGGTGGATACGGGAATGATCGAGAATAGGAGCGTGGCCAGGTGACGTAAGAGGACAGTGGAGTCAGCTGGTAAAGCGAGCGGTCTACAACCAGCAAGAAGGTTCGGGAATGGGGGAATGGCCTCAGACCGTATATAAGGGAGACAGACTCGGGGCTGCTGCAGTGGGGTCTCCGCCTTCCGAATTTGAGCACGTTGCTCATGAATAAAGAAAACCTTCCCAGGACAAGTGCGGCGGAGTCGTCTTTACATTTGTAACAACGTTCAACACAGTACCACAACCAGATCTCAATTAATTCCTGCCACCTGGAAACAGATGCCAATTCACAATCTTTCCTGGCCAAACCCGGACAGGTGGTAACCCTAGCTACAATGACTGTATTACTCTTAAAATGCAGTGTCAGTGCTAATTGTGATGTGTGCGCTTAATATCGAGTTTAATTGAATAATGTATTTCAAAAACATCTGTGTGGTGCTTGCCTTGATACCACGGTGGTGCAAGCTCCCCCATCCACTAATCCGTGACTGTTCTTCCACCAGAACCTTGTCAGCAAAGTCTCGCTCAGGCAAGCAGGCCGGAAGCACCAGCCTCGAGAAATTTAAGGGCCGCTCTAATTGAAGAAGCGCAAGGTCATTGTCAAAGGTGATTGGGTCATAGCGGCTGTGAACTACGATATTCTTAATTGGGACGTGTTGTTCGGAGCTCTCCGTCACACGCAGGTTGTGCTCACCTGTAAAACAGACACGGCATCATATTTGTGAACAACTTTGGTGCAGAGCTGTAATAGCTACATTAATATCCTACTGGGGATTGACTTGGCCCATCATCACTCTGGGGTCGATAACATGAGTAGCCACTTTGTGGGGAAGCAAACAGTGGTTGTCTTTCGATTTAAAGCTTTCGTGACTGCAGGGATTCATCTTCTTGGTTCTTTAGTTACTGCAGCTACATAATATTAACATTCCTTCCCTTTATCAATGTTACCCCTATCCCCTCCCTTTGATGCTGCTAATCCTGCATAATGCACGGGCATAATGACTTTAAACCCCCCACCACACCTCCTACGCATTTCACAAGTAGTACTAATCGCATATCTGCATTTCCCATAAATATGCTAAATTCCTCTTGATATGCAAATTATTTTGCCAAGGCGCTCTTTCCCCCCTCCATCCCAGCTTAAATAGTCGCTCCACGCCTGGGGTGTGTCATTAAAACTCTGTCTTCTCGACAGACCTGTTCTCCACCTGAGGGCGGCTGCTTGCGTTGTGGCCGAAACGTCGTGAGAATTATTTTGTTATATATATTTTTTTTTTATTATTTCCATTCTACGTGACTTTACCGAAAGAACCAAGAAAAAATGGTTGTCTTATGGGCTGGGTCACCCATGATATGGGAATGTGGAATTTCACCACTGGCGCAGGGATATAAAAAGAATAGCACTTCCTCACTGTTTATTTGATCAGGAAACCATACAGACTCTGAATATTCTACACCGTAAACAATATCTGTGAGCAATTTTCCATTGCAACACACATTTTGTCATGGCAGTGTTAACACATATCATTTAAAATACAATCGCCAATAACTGCTAGAATAATACTGCACTTACAATGTTCTACGATAATGACTACAATTATTATTACAATATATAATCATATGTCATGATCTATCTGCTCAAGGTGAGTCTCCCCAACTCACTTCCATCCCTCATTCTCGTGATGCTAAAAAACCCAACCTGTTCTTGCATTGCTCCATATTCGTGGTGGCCACTCTGCACATGTAGAAACCTTCATTTAGCTGCCACTCCATCATTAGTCTCGACCATCAGTCATTGTCTCTTATAGAATGTGTTTTTTCCCAGCTCACATGTAAGGGCCTCCCCTTAAGACTCTATTTCACCTCAAGGAAATACCGTTTGCAGTGAGCAGTGATGCAGTTATGGCAGTTGGATCTATTTATTCTAAGACTCTCTGGGTTTGACCCAGACAGCCCGAGCCCTCCAGCAGTGGATAGATCATGGCAGATGACCTGGGCAGTCCAGGCATCTGCGTTGGGGTGGCAGGAATTGGTTTGTACTAAGATCTGGTGGTATTGTAGCAGAATTAATTACAGCTAAAATACAACGTTGTGATAGATCTAGGCTGACTGAGACAAATGTCCAGACGTGGTCTGTATAATAGGTGGCAACCCTCCAAATAACCATTGATATTTCAGGTTCGATACTTACCAACCACAACATTCCAGGGTTTCAATGGAACGCAGTGAGCAGCAGTCAAAATCCATTCCAAGTTAAGGATTGTCCCTCCGCAATATAAATTGTTCTCCAACTTTACCAGTGCCTGAAAACGAGATAAAACAATGTTTCTTACACGCCTTAGACATTGGGGTGCTCTCATATGGAAGTATAGAGGTTCCAGTATGACACAAATTCGTCCTGCAGCCCATGTGAACTATCGTTTTCCCTCTGCAGAAACATCATAACACTGTTCTGACAAGTGCCAGTTTACATGTTTGGTATTCTGAGTTGTCCTGGGATGACGTACCGTTGTGTACCGGCACTTTTACACCACAGCTTGTACTATAATGAGGTGGCATCACAAAATATAAGATTGCCTTTCACCCGATGTGTATTATTTATCGTGATTGGTGGACAGTCACATTTTTTACCTCGATCGAAAGGCATGGGGTCATACATGGGTCAGATTTAACCCCTTAAGTATCTTGATTTGAAGCTGAATATTCAGTCACATCATAGCCTCACTGGATGCTAGATGAATCAAGTAGTCACGTAAAGTGTTGCAACTGGACACAATGACAGACAACTGACATTCCGTGAAGTGTAATTCCACGTGCCCTACATATACTGGAATCTTTGAGTGTGAGTAACTCACGTGTTATATAAAGCCGACGCCATACCTGCCAGGGGCAGTCACCACGAGGACAGTCCATTCCACCGGCAATGCTTTTGACATCTTCCCTCTGTTCTTTGATTGAGGAAGTGTTGTGAGGCTGTGTTTTTAAATTCTCATCCGAGTGGCTGGTGGAAAATTCATCCCGACGATTTTCTTCTCTCTTCGCCCGTATTTCCTCCGGGTGCAGCCGCCCACATGGAAACGCCTCTGCATCAAGTCACATGTCATGCATTGGGAAAGTATTTGTGGTGCATCATCACCTGCTGTAAGCATACTGTTGTTTAATGGCTAACATTATACATAGAGTTTAGTATTGGCACTTCTTTTCGATTGCAACACAAGCGGTCGTCCTCAGGCGGAAAAAATAATCCAGCAGTAGAACTGCTGAGTCAGGGAGAACACAGCGAGAGAGCTGTTACAACAAGAGGTTATATATGTGGCGAAGGGCAAGCAGGCGGGGTCTGAGCTGGAAAGGAATTCCATCCCCGCACGCAAGCACTTCAGTTGTGTTAATGGGGGCGATTACGGAGAGATTAGGGAGGGAGATTAGCATGAAATGAGCTTCCGTCGCCGCATAAGAGTATCGACCCCGCATATGCGTACAACAGCAGTGTTAATGGGAGATTAGCACTATGTTGATAGGAGAGATTAGGCAGAGAGATTAGGGGGATTAGAAAGTTCATGTCATGTCTATGTGTAACACAAGCTGCGGTGCTGCCAACTGCGCTGTGAGAGGCAAGCGCGTCAACGCAAGACAACCACCACAACGTTGGTCGCACCAGTGAGACACGCAAGCCCAGCACACATTCAGAACCATCGATACATCGAGGCTAAAGGAGCAGAGGTGGCCATGTTAGTGAGACCCAAGTCTGTTAATGCAGAGGCATCCAATAGGGCAATGCAACTCAGAGAGTTGGAGTTGACAGCCAAACGGCAGGGAAGAATGGAAGCACCACAGCAAATTACGACTTTGCTTGGTAAATAACGTCCTTCCAATGATTGCTCAGCTTATACCATCTTCTCGGTTGAAATTGTCTCCGTGTTTATATATTTGGATGGCTTCATGCACTAGTCTTTGTTGGTAGCCTGAAGTTTTGCAAAGTACCTTGGTCTTGTAAAAAACAATATAGTGCGAGCCCAATGTGTTATACTGTAACAATTATCAGCCACGGCAGAGGTATTGGTTCTGCCGTGTTTCAAATCTGCCTTGTGTTTGCGAACACGGTCCCAGACATTTCGTTTCCCAAATGTAACTGCTGCCACAGACACAACTTAGTTTGTAGACACCAGGGTATTGCATGTCAGGAATGACATCCTTCACGGATGGGATAAAATCACGGATTTTGTGTACTGTATTGAATCGGATCTGGATCTTGTGTTTGTTTAAGATTTTGGAAATCTTTTGGTAACACCTGCTATGTATGGCAAGGTGATGGTTTTGATTGCGTCCTCAGATGGTTGTCTCCCCATGGTTGGGGATACAGCTTTGCGGATTGTGCAGTCTGAGTATCCGCTCATCATGAGGGCTTGGTGTACGTTCTCCAGTTGATTGGCTAGGTGGCGCTGGTCGGAGATGCAGTGGGCCCTATGGTGTAGTGTTTTAATAAGGAAATGCTTTGCCGGATGGTGGTGGGAATCAGGTTTTAGATAGGAATCTGTGTGGGTGGATTTCCTGTAGACAGAGTGTACCAACGAGCCGTTAGGTCTCTTCTCAAACAAAACATCCAGGAAAGGTAGCTTACCATCCTTCTCCACTTCCATGGTGAATTTGATGAATGGGTGTATGGAATTGATGTATTTGAAAAATTGGTTCAGTGCTGGCTGGCCATGTGGCCAGATGACGAAAGTGTCATCTATGTATTTCTTCCACAGGGAAGGACGTAGGGTGGATGTCAGGATGGCATCTGTATCACATTTATCCATGAAAACATTCGCTACCACTGGTGATAAGGGAGAACCCATAGGAGTACCTTCATTTTGTTTGTAGAATGTATCATACCAGATGAAGTAAGTGTTGGGCAGTGCCTCACCAAAGTTGGTACATCAGGATTCAGTCCCTGTTGGACCAAGTCTTCAATGATTGTTATGGTGTCAGGTACAGGTACCTTGGTGAACAGAGAAACTACATCAAAGCTGACAAGCAAATAATCTGGAGACAGTGAAATGTCCTTGATTAATGAAACCTAGTGAGCTGAGTTAAGTACTGCTGAGGTGGTCTTGCCCGTGAATGGAAGCAGGGTCTCAGACAGAAATTGGGCCAGTTTGTTGGTAGGCGAGTTAATGGTGGAAGCGATAGGACAGAGTGGAGTACCTTTTTTATGGGTTTTTGTAAGGCCATAAAATTCTGGGTGATCTAGCAGCCGAAGGTTTTAGAGAGAGCTGCTTGGTCGGTTCGATTAGAGAAGTCGAATTAGTGATGATATTGTTGTTTTTTGTAGCCAGGCAGTTGGCAGGATCTTTGTTGATTTTTGTTTAACTGCCATCATTAAGAAGGTCCTGGATTTTGTTGTTGTATGTGGTTTTATCTATGACTGTGGCATTGCCCTTGTCGGCTGAAAGGATGGCAATGTCATCTCTCTTTTTCAATTGAGCGAGTTCAGAGCGCTCGTCCCTGCTGATGTTAATAATGGGTTTCTTAGCGTTTTTGAGGATGGCGGCGATTTCAGATCTTGCCACGTCTGCTGGGATGTGACCCAAACCTTTGAGGGCTACGTCAACCTGGGAAATGATATCATTCACTGGGATGTGTTTGGGGATGACTGAAAAATTCAGCCCTCTAGCTAGTACCAATTTTAGGCTGCTGGATTGTTTTTTCCGCCTGAGGACGACCGCTTGTGTTGCGATCGAAACGTCGTAATATGTTATTTTTAATTTTATTTAATTTTTCTACCTACGTGACTTTACCGAAAGAACCAAAGAGTATGGAATCCTGCAGTCACGAAAGCTTCAAATCAAGATTGGCACTTCTGTTTTGAATATTTTGCACATAAAGTTCTCAAAAGCCTGCAGGTAATCCAGTAAATTTAACATCGCATGTGTAGTGACTGTGATTGTCACTGTGTGGTGCCGGGCTTACGAAGCCACGGCGGATAATGTGTTGGCATTATGTGTAGCCTGCTTATTGGGCGTAGTACCAGCCCTAACGGGGTTTGGGTGAGCCCTGGTCAGCGCGGAGGCACCACGTACAGTGTGCGGTGCGGGCTCCCAGTCAGGGAGCGAGAGGGAGTGTCAACCAGCCAGATATCATCCACATCCCAATGGATGATATAATTGCCCACCGGTGGACGGGGGCTGCTGGGCGGTCACGTGGTATAAAAGAGCTCTCGGGGAGCCTTCAGGAAAGAGCTCGAGAGATCTAGAAGGTGGGCGGGGCGAGGGGCGGAGGCAGCCCCAGCCCAGGCTGATATAACGGGTGCCCCGTGAGGGGCTCAGGGTTCTTCGTGTTGCTGGTGATGAAGATCCACTTCGGGTAAAAGAAGCCTCTAGACACGTGGTTCGGGACCCAGCTTGTGGTCCGGGCCGGGATAACGAACTGTGTCTAGTTCTGTCGTAGCATGGCTAGATGAGCATTCAACACCAAAGTGTAGGTTGTGTTATGTTATGTTGAGTTACTGAATAAATAGTGTTGCTCCCAAGGCAACGTCTGTGACTCAGTTGGACTCACTACATATGTACACAAGCCTTGTGCAGACCACCAACTCAAAATAAGTGCATATGTGGCAATTTTTTGCATTTTAGACCATCAACTTAAAGAGCTAAGAACATATGACTACAACAACAGTCAGCGGCGAGTAAGGCAATGCCGAGAGATTTGTACATGCAATGTCCACATTTGCGTGTTGTCACATCTATTTGTTTTCTGGCCTGTGCTATATTTTTCTGTCGTGGGGTTTTCTTGCCATTTAAAAATGTGAGGTTATACAGCATCAGAAAACTTAAGGAGCTCTATTCAATAGAGCATCTAAATCCCATGGCATTGCTTGATGTTGGGCAAAAAGTAGGACATGCCGATTAGAGCCAGTGGTAGAAATTCCACATTCCTAAGTTGGCGGCAAGCCAGCCCATAAGATAACCACTTGGCTTCTCCACAAAGTGGTATCAATTATATCGACCATAGAGAAATGACGGGCCAAGTAAACCCCCAACCAGGATTTGAAAGCACAAAATTCCGTTTGTGAGCTGCTCACCAGACGACTGAACCAACAGTAATAATACAATATTAATTATACAATGCTCATGATGGAAATAATGATTGTCCCACAACTTTTAAAAAACGTTCACCAACATAGGCTTGCCACCTGTCTGACTCGGACAGTCCATGAACTGGCATCTTTGTTTGGGTGGCAGGAATTGAATTGTTGCGAGATCTGATGGTATTAGTTTTTGCTTCCATTACAGAATACTGCACAGTCTCGATTGACCTGGGCTGACTAAGAAATATGTCCAAAATGTGTCCGTGGGAAAGGTGGCAACACTAGACAAAAGGGAAGTCTTTATTTACAATGGTGGAATTGAAATCACTTCACCGATGGGGCACAGTTTGCCATAGGCAGGGGAGATGAGAAAGGTGCTAAATGTTGACTTGAACTGAGGTACAGAAAGTCGTCAGCCTTCATTATTTGAGGGGAAAACATTCCAAACGTCAGTGGCTGTTTCAGAGTGACCTCCCAATGAGTGGTGGTGGATGTGCATATAATGTTAAAATGTCAACTGCAGTTGTACGGTATCTAAGGCAGTAATATTAAAATTACAATCTTAAACTGTCATCACCATCATACATGGTCAATCCATTGCTGCATGATGACCTCCCCAAACCACCACCACCTTTAATGATCCTTCGATACAATAATTCACCGAGCATCTGCGCACACGGATTTCATGAATCTTACTTTTTGGCGAATGTCCTCTTAGACGTGTTCAATTTCTTGGCTAGAACTCTGTTATTATTCTTGACCAGCAGCCATCGTATATCTTCTAGCGATGACGTCTTTCTCAAGCCAACGGACTTTTTTTGACATTTTGAAGAACATTCTTTGCCTGCGGATCTTGCCTAGTACACATGTTCCTATTTATGTCTCTCCATTGAATCTGGAGCATCTCTCCATGCTTTGTGCACTTTTCATTTCCCATTCTTTATTTTTTTTGAATGACCATGTTTCAGAACTATCTGTCACTTCGTTAGGCACATTGGTATGTTACTTATACTTGTATTCTTAACACGATGGAATGACAGTAATAGTGTAATGCGAGCGTAAATGGGGTTGTTGCTGGGCTCGGTTCCAATCACACAGCCAGGGGTATTGGTGGGCGGAGCCTGGTCTGCGGGGCGTGTGGGAGGGGCCACCGTTCACCTCGGCTCCAATGGGGGGCGAGATGAATGGGGGCGGAGCCAGCGGGAGAGAGAGAGATAGTATGGGAAGGTCGGATCTGAGGTTCCGGAAGAGGAGGAGTCAGGGTCACGTGGGGGGAATGTATATAAGTGGGAGCCCGGAAGAGATCGGGGCAGTTGGGGAATCTAAGAGGCTGAGCCACGTTGGGTGGTGAGAGGGATCCATGCCATCGGCCACGTGGACGAAGGACCTCTGCACGCCGTCGTCCAGCGGTGTGCGGAGTGCGGGAATAGGGGAGTTAACGAGAGAGTGTGCGGGCAAGAGAGAGAGAGAGGGAGAGAGCGTACGCGGGGCGCACGCGAGACAGGACTGGTCCGGGAGAGGGAGAGAAAGCGTATGCGGGGCGCACGTGAGACAGGACTGGTCCGAGAGAGAGAGCGTGCGCGAGGCGCACACGAGACAGCACTGGTCCGAGGAAGAGGCCAGTGGGGGTGTGGAGAAGAACCTAAATAAAAGACGAACGAAGACCAGCATCGCCTGACAGAGTCATTTATTACATTGGAGTCAGAAGTAGAACGAGATGTCTAAACATCTCAAGAAGAAGAATATATCTGCACCATCTTCAGAAGATGAAGAGGATCTTCCTCCGGCGGTAGCGGTCCCGACCATGGAAGGCGTGTGCGAAGTGGAGGCGAGCGACACGCCAGGAGTACAAGATGTCGTCGGGGCAGCCGGGCCGTCTGCGTCGACGGGCGTCAAGGACGGCTGGCGACACGTGGCAGTCCAGCTTGATTCGCTGCGGGCCGATCTGCTGCATTTAGTCACCCTGGTGGCGCCAGCGACGATGCCGGATCGGCCAAGCGGCGAGCCTGCAAGCGGGGAGCCTTCGAGTGGGGCCGAGCCGTCCGCCATTGGGGCCTGTGCGACGCTTCTCGCCCTCTCCGACACGCAGCAGGACGCCGCCATCTTGGGTGTGGTCGCGGACGAACGGCGGGAAGCCGCCATCTTGTCGCCGCCGCAGCGGGAAGACGCCATCTTGTCGCTGCCACGGCGGGAAGACGCCATCTTGTCGCCGCCGGAGGGGATGCCTGCATCGGAAGACAGCAGCTCGGGGACTCGCAGCCATTGCTTGACGACGATTAAAGAATTCTCAATTGAGGGGAATTGGAGCGCATTTGCGTGGCGGTTTGAGTCGGCCATCCGATCTGCCAAGTGGACGGATGCGGAGGCCTTGGAGGTTCTGCCGATGCTCCTGGACGACAAGTCTTTGAAATTCTTCCGCTCCATCAAGGCCGTGAAGAAAGCGACGTTGAAAGGGGCGTTCGCAGAGATGGCGGAAGCGTACGAGCCACCGGACGACGCACACCGCAGATTCGTCCAGAGGAAACGGGCAACCGAGGAGTCGCCTGTTGCTTTCCGGGGTGCTGTGCTTGAGCTGGCCATAGCCGCATATCCAGAGACGAAGCCCGACTTGTTGAAGCCCTTGATACTGGGTAAGATGTTGGAGCTGTCCAAGGATTTGGGCATTCCGATGCCGATATGCGGCCATGAGCAGCTGACCTCCCGGATGGCAGCCAAGTGCCTCGACGCGCAGTTCAACTAGCGCCGTTGGGCACAGGTGACCGCGTGGACGGGGAGCCCGACCGTGGAGGGAGGCGCCACGGGGTGGACTCCGTCAAAGGCCGTTTTCGTGCCGGACGAGAAGGGGCCTGGCGATCTCTCTGCAGCGGCGGCCCAGTGGGTTCCTCGAGGGGGAGCGGAGTCGCGCTCCGGCCCACCGCTGAGGGATCGTCGAGATGGGGGGGAGCCGGGCGTCTGGCGGACTTGTCGTGTTACCGCTGCGGGCGTCTTGGACACTTCGCACGGGACTGTCGGAGTCACCCTCGCCCGCCTCTTCAGCCGGAGTCCCCGGCCAGGGACGCGACGTCAACGCCGGAGAGTCAACCATGTCAGGCAAGTTGGTACGCATCAGACACCCGGCAAGGCCTGTCATCTCATGCATCACCGTCGGTATGCGTTCTGGGGGCCTGTTCTAACGGGGGGACTCTAAGGGATCCGCATCGCTCACTGACACAGTGGTGGAAATTGAAACGGAGAGTGGTCGCAGCTGCTACTGGGTCATAGACCGTGCCGGGTTCGATACAAGGGGTCGACGTGCGGATTTTGGTAGATTCGGGTGCGTCCGCAACTATCATCTCGGACGTTATATTCCATCTCCTGTCCATTCCGCTGTCGCGGGTACGACCGGTTTACGATTCATGTATTGCGGCGAACGGAGGGAGTATGGGCCAGAGGTGGGACAAAGTCATTGTTATGCAAGTCCAAGTCGAGTCGCAAGTCATCAAATTCATGACTCGAGTCTGACTCGAGTCCAAGTCACATGACTCGAGTCCACATCTCATAGGTGGGACAAAGTCATTGTTATGCAAGTCCAAGTCGAGTCGCAAGTCATCAAATTCATGACTCGAGTCTGACTCGAGTCCAAGTCACATGACTCGAGTCCACACCTCTGGTATGGGCATCGTTGGTCAGGTGGAGGCGCGTATTTCGGTTGGGGACCGATTTCCTGGCAAAGATGCCCATTCAGATAAGGGTTGATCAGAATTGTATTGAGTTACCGGCAGGCTAGAAAATTTTCTTTTTGCCGTCGCCGTGGGGATAGTCCGCTCTGGACTGTCAGGTGCAGGCGCTATCCGATGTTTTGGTCGACAATCCACCTGGCTCGCAGATGTTTATCCCACTATGTTATCAGAAGCCCGTGCCTGGGGTCGATGGGGCGGCGGGGGTGTTGTTGTCGCCATCCAACGCGGTTATGGATGGCCTGGCACTGGTCGCGGCACGAACGATTGTTCGGCCGGGTCAGCCTCCGTTTTTGCAAGTGTTGAATGGAGGCGCGGACAATGTCGTCGTGCCGGCCGGAACGGTTTTGGCACATGCTACGACCGCCTTCACGGCCCATGATAATCCGGGCCACCGGGGCCTCGTAGGGGGGGTTTCGGCCTCGACGGCGCAGCACGATCGATGGATCGCCGAGTTGTGCCAAGAAAATGCGTCCTTGACTACGGACCAGCGGTCCCCGCTTCGTGCGCTGTTGGAGAAATATTCTGATGTCTTTAGTAAAGACGATTTCGATTTGGGACGCACCTCGTTGCTCTCCCATCATATTAATACCGGGGATGCTGCTCCCATTCGGATGAATCCACATCGGTTGAGCCCGGCGGAGAGGGATCATGTACGCGGCACGGTGGACGATATGCTAGCTGCTGACATTATCTCTCCATCCAACAGCCCGTGGGGCGCTCCGGTGGCCCTGGTAAAGAAAAAGGATGGTAATTTACGGTTTTGTGTCGATTTTCAGAAGTTGAACAAGTTGTCGGTTGCGGACGCTTACCCCCTGCCGCGTATGGATGATTTCCTCGATGCCTTGTCTGGGGAGAAATTTTTTTCCACTCTTGACCTCTCTTCAGGGTTCTTACAGCTCCCCCTGGCCGAGTTCTCGAGGGAAAAGACAGCTTTCCGTACGTGCAGGGCCTGTTTCAGTTTAATTGTCTTCCCATGGGGTTGAACGCCGCCCCTGCTACGTTCCAGAGGTTGATGGAACTCGTGTTGACCGGTCTGCAGTGGGACACGTGTTTGATATATTTGGATGATGTTATTGTGTTCAGCCGTACGTTTGAGGAGCATCTTCAGAGATTGGATGCTGTTTTTGCTAGGGTGCGTTCCGCCAATTTGAAATTTAAGCCCAAGAAGTGTCACCTTTTGCAACGATCCGTACACTATTTGGGCCACATAGTCAGCTCTGACGGTGTGGCCACGGACCCGGAGAAAATGGCGTGCGTCCGGGACTGGCCGATTCCGGCCACGGTGGGTGACGTGCATCGTTTTGTCGGGTTCGCTTCCTATTATCGCAGGTTCGTTCCAAATTTTGCCACGATCGCTAGGCCGTTGCACCTCCTTACGGCGAAGAACCGGAGGTTAAGCTGGGGGCCGGCAGAGGAGGCGGCGTTTAATGGCCTACGCGATCGCTTGGCGTCAGCACCGACGCTGGACTACCCTGATTTCACTCTGCCTTTTATTCTGGATACCGACGCCAGTGACACGGGGATTGGGGCCGTCCTATTGCAGTTTAAGGGTGGCGTTAAGCGCGTTGTGGCTTACGGGAGCCGCGTTTTATCTCCGGCGGAGACCCGCTACTGCGTTACCCGCCAGGAACTGTTGGCTATAGTGCATTTTGTCCGTCAATACCGGCCGTATTTGTATGGCCGCAAACTTTATTGTGCGCACGGACCACGCGGCTCTACAATATTCCCTGAAAGTTGACCAACCATCGGGCCAATTGGCGCGATGGTTGGAAACTTTGCATGAACTTTCGTTTGAAATTCAATATCGTAAGGGGTCGCGTCACGCTAACGCGGACGCGCTCTCCCGATTGCCACAGGGATCCCTCTGCGCCTGTGCCTCTGGCACTAATAGATGCACGTGGGTTCTACAGCCCCCGCGTCCTGTCTTGTCCGCTGTGGAGATGCCTGGGGCTTTTACGTGCCTGGAACTGGCCGACGGGGTTTTGAATTTGCCGCATTCCGTGTGGATTCGAGAGAAATTGCTCGATGATTCGCTGGGGGCCTTACGGAGTCCGGCTGCAAAGGAGAGGGGATATCCGTCGTCCGATGGGATGCTGGGTGCGGCTCTCCGGGACGACTTGTTGATGTGGAGGGAAGGCTTGCACGATCGCTGGCGTCTTGTTGTGCCGTCGTCGTTGCGATATGAGTTGATTCGGATTCTGCACGCCGAGTACATCTCGGGGTGCAGAAAACCTTGTTGACGTTACAGCGGGATTATTTTTGGCACGGCATGACGACTGATGTCGTCGGGCATATTCGGACGTGCTCTGACTGTGCCCGGCGGAAGCCGCCTAAGCAACCGTATGTTCCCCCAGTGCAGTCGATACAAGTTTCACGGATTAACGAGTTGGTGGCGTTGGATAATCTGGGGCCCTTTCCCATGTCCGCTCGGGGGAACAAATTTTTGTTGGTCGGGGTTGAATATCTTTCCCGCTGGCCGATGGCCTGGCCCTTGCCCGACCAGTCGGCGGCGTCTATCACGGAGGCATTTTTGTTCGGATATGTGATAGACAAAGAGGTGCTGGAAAGGTTGCTTACAGACCAAGGGCGAAATTTTTCTTCTAACCTATTGCAGGATGTGTGCGACGCACGGTGGACTAAGAAGGTTCGGACGTCTCCCTACCATCCATAAACTGAAGGGATGGTTGAACGGTTGAACAGGACCCTGTCGGCCATGTTCTGTCATACGGTTAGCGAGAAGCAGGCCGATTGGGATTTGCATATCCCTGGGGTGCTCTCCGCTTGCCGGATGGCGCCGCATGCGTCGACAGGGCACTCACCTTTCTTTTTGATGTACGGCCGCGAGATTGTGCCGCCAGCGGAAGTGCAACTTGGCACGCGGGCGAGGGGTCCTGTTAAGCCCCTCCCCGAGTATATTCGTGACGCCACTCGACGCGTGGCGGAGGCGCGGGAGGCGGCCCGATTGACTACGGCCAGGACCCAGGCCCGGAACGAACGTTGCGCCCGGCGCTCTCATTGTGGGTCCCCCTGGCGAGTTGGGGACATGGCCCGGCTCCACTGCTCGCAGGTACCGGTGGGAATCTCCCCTAAGTTGCACAAACCTTGGCAGGGGCCGGTTGTGTTTATTGAGGTCCCTAGCCCGCAGTCTGTGCGCGTTCGGGTTGGATCGCGGCGTTGGTACGTTAACACGTCCCGATTGAAACCCTACGTGGCCCCGTGAGTGGATGCGTCATCTCCTAACGTTGCCTTGCCGGTGTCTGTCGCGTCCGATGCGCCACTGACTTTGCCTGTTCAACCTGCAAGCGCGCCTGTCGTGCCTCCTGTAGACGGGCCAGCTGTGATCCTGCCGGACACAGGGATTCCTGCACCGGGTGGGCCTACCACGGCGACGGGGACACTTGGCCCCGCTGCCCCTCCAACCCCGCCGCGGTTGCAGTTTCAGGGGGCCCCGACTATGGACCTCTTTGGGGAACGGGGTGCTGGGATGGACAGGCCTCCACCAGCGGCGGATGGTTCCGGTTCCTGCGCTCCTCAAACACTACCAGGACTGCGACATTTGAGGGCGCCGCCTCTCGTGAAGGACGGGCTGGCGACCCGCACTCGTTCCAAATCCCTTCCCTTTCGTTAATTGTGTTGTTGTTATACTCTCCGTTGGGTCTGGTGATTCCTGATTACGATATGGTCGCTCGCATTATTTTGTCCTTTTGCAGCCGGGACGGCTGGCTATTTCATCAGGGGGGGGGGGTCATGTAATGCGAGCGTAAATGGGGTTGTTGCTGGGCTCGGGTCCAATCACACGGCTGGGGGTATTGGTGGGCGGAGCCTGGTCTGCGGGGCGTGTGGGAGGGGCCACCGTTCGCCTCGGCTCCAATGGGGGGCAAGGTGAATGGGGGCGCAGCCAGCGGGAGAGATTGAGATAGTATGGGAAGATCGAATCTGAGGTTCCGGAAGAGGAGGATTCAGGGTCACGTGGGGGGAATGTATATAAGTGGGAACCCGGAAGAGATCGAGGCAGTTGGGGAACCTAAGAGGCTGACCCACGTTGGGTGGTGAGAGGGATCCTCGCCATCGGCCTCGTGGCCGAAGGACCTCTGCACGCCGTCGTCCAGCGGTGTGCGGAGTGCGGGAATAGGGGAGTTAACGAGAGAGTGTGCAGGCAAGAGAGAGAGAAGGAGAGAGCGTACGCGGGGCGCACGCGAGACAGGACTGGTCCGGGAGAGGGAGAGAGAGCGTACGCGGGGCGCACGTGAGACAGGACTGGTCCGGGAGAGAGAGAGAGCATGCGCGGGGCGCACGCGAGACAGCACTGGTCCGAGGAAGAGGCCAGTGGGGGTGCGGAGAAGAACCTAAATAAAAGACGAACGAAAACCAGCATCGCCTGACAGAGTCATTTATTACCATAGCATGATTAGGATAACATTGTGGAAGACAAAAAAATAAATCACATATTTTATGTTTAATCCCATTTGTTGGTAAATTACTGTAAATGTAAAAATTGCAATTCTTGCTGCCACATTAGAAACATCGATTTAAGAAACACATTTACACTTAGTGAAATATTGTGAGAAATAATATCCACAATCTGTCGTTGATCCTATATCAGTGTTGCATTTCAATACCATCAAGTTATATGTCAAAATGGCTGGTTTTAAATATTAGGAAGCATTACACTGTGCGTCCAATTCTGACAGCATTCCTCACCATGTCCAGCTTACATGGATTCTGGTGGCAGTCTCTCACATATACGTTAAAATATAAAAGAACCACAATTATATAAATAAATTTAATCAATAATAATTACATTTATTGAGTGCTTTTCATCAAGGATCTCAATGGCTGTTTGAAGACCATAAAAAATATGCATAGGGCCCTACCTACTGGTTCACATGTGTGCCCGTCATCCTGCAATCGGTATCCTTTCACACAGGTACACACGGGCGCCTTATTTTCTTGGTCGAGACAAAAATGGTTGCAGCCACCATTGCGAAACACGCAGCCGATCTTTGCTGTGAATACAGTGTACATTCGAGATTAAACAAGGCCAAAGAAATGCTCGCTAAATTATCCAATATGGTATACAGTACATATGTCACATTTCAAAAGCTAGCTAACATATTCCTTTTGGGATATTCCCGTCAACTGGAGTAAGCGTTTCTACTGGCCAATAAAATACAGTGTCAGTGAATACTGTACATGATGAAAAAAATGAACCCGTAAAAACTAAGTTTTTCACTATACATCCTTTATATGCGTGGCAACGGTTTAATTTTATTATTCATTTCTGTTTTTCTTGAGTAAGAGTTTCATTTTTATCACATTGGTATTTTAAATTAAATATAAGGAAAGTCGTATATATTATAAGGTTTTCAGTTTTTGTATGATTGTTTAT
Organism: Lampetra fluviatilis; assembly: GCF_964198595.1. Taxonomy (NCBI): domain Eukaryota; kingdom Metazoa; phylum Chordata; class Hyperoartia; order Petromyzontiformes; family Petromyzontidae; genus Lampetra; species Lampetra fluviatilis. The sequence continues at coordinate 271,889 of NC_136295.1, read as the reverse complement.
ATATGTACATTGTTGTTGTTTTCTTGAATAAGTTTCTGTGTTTAGGAAAAATATATGATTGTGTCAGTGAAAATTTATATTTTCCTAAAAAGTGGAAAATTTTTGAATATCTTTTTTCACGAAAATAAATTGTCACACACAACGAATCTGTGTGCAAAATGTCAGCTCGATTGGATCACGGGAAGTGGGTTAAAAAACGACCGAAAGATTTGCACGGTCGCAAGCGCGCAAGCAAGCAAGTGAACTTAATATAAAGGATTTATAAAAAAAAAATCCTAAAAAGTGGAAAATTTTAGAATATTTTTTTCACGAAAATAAATTGTCACGCACAACGAGTCTGTGTGCAAAATGTCAGCTCGATTGGATCACGGGAAGTGGGTTAAAAAACGACCGAAAGATTTGCACGATCGTAAGCGCGCAAGCAAGCAAGTGAACTTAATATAAAGGATTTAAAAATAAGAATAAGTTTGACCCTTTTTGGCAATAAAATGGGAAGTGTTAAGATGTTCAAACACCAAATAGATACACCTATTGCAAGGCATCAAGTCTGCGTTAACCACACATGCTTGTGGCAAAACATGCAAACAAACATGCTCTGATCATTATGTAGTGACGTAAATATGCTGATTATAGTGTTAGCGCCAACCACTATTACAGGAGTGCTGCTGAGCGCCGGGAACCTCCCTAGGGGGCTCGAGGGACACGTGACAGGGAGCCGGGAGCTCCTGACTTGATACAGGAGGTGGCGTGGCTGAGAGCGGGGCGAGGCCGTGGCCAGGGAAATAAAGGGGGAGCCCCGACGGGGATCAGGGCTCGTTTGTGGGAATTGTCCTGGGGTCCCGGTCTCTTCGCTCTTCGGTCGCCGGGTTGAATCTTAGCTCGGCATCTTAGGTCAGGCAGCGTGTGTGCTGACTGGCCCGTTCGCGATAGTTAATCCACATGCACATAGCGAACAGTATCGCCACACCTACAGTAGCTACAGAACCTGAAGTGGTTAGAGAAATCTTTGCACCTGATGAGTTAATGAGTTAATGATGACGTCACCCTGCTGCTGCTCTATATAAGAACGGGAGACACAGCAGAGCCTCACCATTCTGGCGAATTGCCCGATGATGCTGGATGCAATTACCAGCGAAACGTCGTACTCAAACTGTAAATGTTGTGGTTTCACGCTTCAACACACCGGTGGGCTAAAGCAGTGAACTATTTGTCTTTTGTCAACGTGACACTTTTTTACTGATTGGCCGTGTCGGGTGGTGGAGGGTTACGACACGTTTATAAATAACGCGATCTAAACCCAAAAATCGTTGATTATGTTTATAAACGTGTTGCCTCCAACTCTAGTGTGTACGCCTCCGTACGTCACACTTCACTGGTGTCGGAAGTGGTCAAATAGTTAGGTGTTAGTTAGTTAGGGATGATAATTGGTTTTTTACCCTTCTATCTGGCAACAAAACTGACACCTTTTTACAAGGAGTCATGTTTGCATAGACCGCAATACCTGCAGTCATAAATACAAACAAAAGACATAACTCTGATAATGTGCACTGTCCTTGAAGTTGATTGGTCCACACCCGAGACAGCTTTCCTTAGAGCCTAGTCTCACATGGGTTGGACCAGATGACGCCAAAAGGCGCACAACTCAAAGACAATGCACCATCAGAGTATGAGAGCTCGGGGCAAGCATCTACACTATGGGAACCTCATTTGCCAGTAAAAATATGATAATTGGTTTTTTACCCTTCTATCTGGCAGCAAAACTGACACCTTTTTACAAGGAGTCATGTTTGCATAAACCGCAATACCTGCAGTCATAAATACTAACAAAAGACATAACTCTGATAATGTGCACTATCCTTGAAGTTGATTGGTCCACACCCGAGACAGCTTTCCTTAGAGCCTAGTCTCACATGGGTTGGACCAGATGACGCCAAAAGGCGCACAACTCAAAGACAATGCACCATCAGAGTATGAGAGCTCGGGGCAAGCATCTACACTATGGGAACCTCATTTGCCAGTAAAAATATGATAATTGGTTTTTTACCCTTCTATCTGGCAACAAAACTGACATCTTTTTACAAGGAGTCATGTTTGCATAGACCGCAATACCTGCAGTCATAAATACAAACAAAAGACATAACTCTGATAATGTGCCAATTATCATATTTTTACTGGCAAATGAGGTTCCCATAGTGTAGATGCTTGCCCCGAGCTCTCATATTCTGATGGTGCATTGTCTTTGAGTTGTGCGCCTTTTGGCGTCATCTGGTCCAACCCATGTGAGACTAGGCTCTAAGGAAAGCTGTCTCGGGTGTGGACCAATCAACTTCAAAGACAGTGCACATTATCAGAGTTATGTATTTTGTTTGTATTTATGACTGCAGGTATTGCGGTCTATGCAAACATGACTCCTTGTAAAAAGGTGTCAGTTTTGTTGCCAGATAGAAGGGTAAAAAACCAATTATCATATTTTTACTGGCAAATGAGGTTCCCTTAGTTAGGGATGTTGACAAGAAGGAAAGTACTCACCAAGCCATCTTCGGACGAGGAGGAAGGCGACGAGATGATCCCACAGATGGCCCCCGGTGCTGGAGACCCGGTAATGGAGTGTTGCCACCGGCGCAGTAGCAGGACCCAGAGCTCGCTTCGCTGCCGCCTGCCAGGGAGGGAACACCGCCATCGCAACTCTGGCCGCCGTCCTGTAGCGGGAAGATGACGACGATGAGACGCCGTGTCCGTGGGACGTCTACCACCGCATCCCACGCACGGGAAACTGGAGAGGCACGCGCTGCGTGGGAGCCCACCAATTTTTTGATCACACGGGAGAACACTTCCGCCAATTCGGACCTCCCGCCAAAAGCACTGGCTATGGACAGCGAGCTGAAAAAGAGACTTCCCTTTGTTGGGGAGTTCACAGCGGCGGGTGGCAATTGGGAAGCCTTCCGTCACCGCCGCCTACAAGCTTGTGGAGTGGACGGAGGAGGAGGCAATGCGAGCACTGCCCACAGCGCTCGATGACGATGCTTTGGCAGCATTTTACGCCATCCCTGATGACGACAAAGCGACGCTGATCCAACCGCTCGCGCAGATGGGGGCGATCTTCACTCCTCTATTCACCAAGTGCCACAAATTCACCACGCGTAAGCGGGGGGAGGCCGAGATGCCTATCGCCTTTTGTGTCGCACTCCTGGCGTTGGTGATGTCGGCATTTCCTGGGATGGACCAGGTGGGGAAGAATTAATTGGTCAGGGAGAAGATGCTGCTGTTGGCCCAGGAGCTTCAAGTCGTCATACCAGCCACGGAGGACGACGACCTGACTTCCCTCAAAGTTGCGCGGTGTCTCGAGGTGCATTTTAACATCTGTCGGTGTGCTGGTGTAATTGCGAGCACCGGACCCTCCGCGGCGGAGGGAGCATCTGCAGGCAAGCAGCATCTGCAAGCGGGTGTTTCCCGTCTCACTGCAAAGTGGAGGAGGTCCGAGGAAGATCAGCAGGGCGGACGAGACTGGCCAAGGGGGGTTTTCCCTCGTCAGAGGGACGGCCCAATCATCTGCTACAAGTGTGGGTTGCCAGGACACATCTCCGTGGGGTGCCGCACTCAGCGAGGAGGACCCTCCACGTCGACGCCATCTACGGATCGTCGCTCCTTCTCTCTGCTGGGTCCTCAGGCGCGTCGCGGCGCACCTCATACACAGCCCTCTAACCCATCTCAAGCATCGGTTTCGGAATCGCGGGTCGCGGATTCTTGTCAAGGCGTGTCGCGCGCCGATCCGGTTTTTGCAGGCATGGGTTGGCCGTGGCATCCTGCTCAATTGACGGCCCTGGCACGCCGTATTATTGCTGTGACGGCGGGATCGTCCGCTATTATTGTGACCATCGAGGGGATGGAGGTGCGTATTTTTGTTGATACGGGTGTGTCGGTGACAATCAATTCGGAATTTTTTTTGTATTTCTTGCCGCCAAAATCGCGCGCCATTTCGCCCGTTTGTATCCCCTGCTTTGCTGCCAATGGGCAGTCCTTAGGAATTATTGGCCAGTTATCGGCTACTGTATGCATAAGTGACATTCGATTGACGGGCCCGGTTCTTGCTTCCAAATCCCAAGCTGTACCCTGCCTGCTAGAGACAGATTTTCGAGGGAAGATGCTGCTAAAGATCCTTGTGGATCAGGGCTGCATTTAATTACCGTCGGGCCGCCGAATAGCATTCCTATCATCACCCACTCTATTTCGCAGGGTAAACGCATCGGTCCTAGCGATGGCAAACCACACTGTCCATATTCCCCCCAGTGCGCAGATACTCATTCCCTTAAGACTGAAGCAACAACTCGGCCATAATTTGATCATAGAAGGGATGCTATTAACCCCCTCTACCTAGGCGGTTCGTTCCCCTAATTTGGTGTATGTGTAATGCGAGCGTAAATGGGAAGGCCGGATGTGACGATCCGAGAGGGAGGAGTCAGGGTTACGTGGGAGAGAGGTTATAGGAGGGAGCCCGGAAGAGATCGGGGCCAGTCGATGGAGTGAAGAGGCGGGACCACGTTGGGTGGCCGCCGCGCCATCAGCCACGTGGCTGATGGGGCTTGGGACACCGTCAGTCAGGCGCACAGGGCTAGCGGAGTGGCTAGCGGAGCGTGCGGGGTGCACGGGGCTAGCGGAGTGGCTAGCGGAGCGTGCAGAGTGCACGGGGCTAGCGGAGTGGCTAGCGGAGCGTGCAGGGTGCACGGGGCTAGCGGAGGGGCTAGCAGGGCATGCGTGGCACGCGAGCGAGAGGAGACGCTGGTCCGAGGAGGAGGCCAGCGGGGTGCGGAGGAGAAGAATCTAAATAAAGGACCAACGGAGAGCGACATCGTGTGTGAAGAAGTCCTTTATTACATATGCACAGATGTTGGTGGCTAGCAATCAACAACCGTTCATCCAGGTCTTAATTGTTGGCCCGGAGGCGTCCGTGATACATAAAGGCACCGTTCTGGCTCACGCATCGTCCGCGTGTTATCAGGGGGAAACCGAAGGGACTTTGGGTGTTGCTGCGTCTGTGGGGGAGGGTGATAATGCAGGCCAGAGTGAGGACTGTGATTAGTCGTGGTTGGATGCGCTGAGAGAAATGATTTATCGGTCGTACAGAGGCTCAAATTACGTGCCCTTTTGACGGAAATCGATATTGGCTGCACGCCTCTGTTAAACCACCACATCGATACAGGAGACTCCGCCCCCGTTCGTCAAAACCCATATTGATTAAGTCCCAAGAAGAAGGACCATGTGCGCCACGTGCTTGACGAGATGTTGGCCGCCGACATCATTTCTCCGTCCAACAGTCCGTGGGGAGCACCCATTGTGCTTGTAAAAAAGCAGGACAGAAGTTTGAGGTTTTGCGTTGATTTCCGCAAACTCAACAAAGTCTCCGTAGCTGATGCGTACCCGCTCCCATGGATGGACGACTCATTGGATGCTTTGTTGGGGGCATGGTTCTTCTCCACAATTGATTTATTGTCGGGCTTTTGGCAGTTGCGTTTGGATGACAGCTCTAGACCAAAAACTGCTTTCCGCACACCCCAAGGGCTCTTTGAGTTTAACCGGCTTCTGATGGGACTTCACTCAGCCCCGGCCACATTCCAATGGCTAATGGCACTGGTATTGGCAGGCCTACAATGGGACGTGTGCTTAATTTACCTCGACGACGTCATTGTCTTCGGACTACGTTCGAGGAGCACCTGCGGAAGTTGCGGGCAATTTTCCTCAAAATGCGGGGTGCTAAACTGAAGTTTAAACCACAGAAGTGCCATCTGTTACAGAGATCGGTCCGGTACCTAGACCACATCATCAGCGAATCCGGGATATCAATGGACCCGGACAAAACTGCATGCGTGCGTGCGCACGTGGCCAACCCCCAAGTCGGTGGGTGAGGTGCGTAGTTTTCTTGGGTTCACCTCTTATTATCGACATTTCGTCCCCGGATTCGCCATAATCGCTAAGCCTCTCCATGTCCTCACTGCCAAGGGAGAGAAATTTCGGTGAGGGGAGGAGGAAGAGGCTGTGTTTGCCATGCTGCGAGACGGCCTGGTCAACGCGCCTCCCCTTCGGTACCCCGATTTTTCTTTACCCTTCATCCTTGACACAGACGCCAGCAACATGGGTATTGGCGCCGTATTGTCACAGGTTGTAGACGGAGTGGAGCGGGTGGTTGCATATGGGAGTAGGGTGCTCTCTCCGGCGGAGTAGCACTACTGCCTTACGCGCCGAGAGTTGCTGGCGATAGTTTACTTTATCCAGCAGTACCGTCCGTACCGCTATGGACGGAAATTTGAGGTGGGCTCGGATCACGTGGCTCTGCAGTATGCGCTGCATGTCGAACAGCCGTCGGGCCAGCTGTCCCGTTGGCTTAAAGTCCTTCAGAACTATGCGTTCGTAGTCTCCTATAGAAAGGGCATCCGCCGTATAAATGCTGACACGCTGTCAAGATTGCGACCTAGTGACCAGTGTGCCTGCATTTCGAGTATGGGACGGTGCAAGCCCGCTGTTACAGCTCCACCCTGAACTGTTGTCGCTGCAGCTGACATTGCACACACAGACGCGGCTGACATGCGGGATAACATGCTTGGTGTCACCAACAAACGAGTGGGGGCGACTCCAGGTGGAGGACGCCTCCTTATTCAAAATTAGATGCTGCATTAGAGACTCCGAGGATAGCGGGAACAGACGAGCTTTATCACGGTAATCCTTCGAGGGGGCCTCCTGATGAGATGGGACGCGGAATTGCAAGTACAATGTGGTCGTTCCCACCATATTGCGGGGCAAATTGATCTAGGCGACACATGAACGCGTTATGCATCTTGGTGTCCAAAAGACCCTGTCCACTCTCCGCCTCAACTTTTTCTGGCCTGGCATGGCTGGAGATGTTCAGAATGTGTTGAGAGGATGCACTGAATGCACTTGTCGAAAAACTCTGCCAAAAATGGCTTGTCCCCCCCCTGCAATCAATTAGCATGTCCCGGGTGAATGAGCTCGTTGCGTTCGACATGCTCGGTCCCTTTCCCACCACCCCGCGGGGAAATAAGCATTTGTTGGTGAGTGTAGACTACCTTTCGCGGTGGCCAATGGCCTTGCCGGTGCCGGACCAGTCGGCTGCGGCAATCACGGACGCTTTTCTCCACGGATACATCTTAGATAAAGGAGCCCCGGAATGCATTTTTATGGATCAGGGCAGAAATTTTTCATCTAAACTGCTCAAGGAGGTATGTGACCTGTTGGCTACCAAGAAGGTCCGCACCTCGCCCTATTACCCGCAGACTGACAGCATGGTGGAACGCCTACACAGGACCCTGACATCCATGCTATGTCAGCAGGTCAATGTGGAACAAACTGACTGGGACCTGCACGTCCCGGGTGTTCTCGCTGCATACAGATTGGCCCCTCACGCTTCCACCAGCTACTCGCCGTTTTCCTCATGTATGGGAGGGAGCAAGATCCACCAATTGAGATTCAAATCCGGAGCTGGTGAGCAAGAAAATGCCCAACACCATACGCCTTACCCGCCAGCGCTTGTTTGAAGCTGGGGAAGCTTCCCAAGCTGCTAACAAGCGGCGGGTTGGGTTTTGAGAAACAAGGGCCAAAAAATGGTCATTAGGTGATAGGGCATGGCTTCATTGCCCCCAGGTCCCGGTGGGGACGCCCCCCTAAACTATATAAGCCTTGACACCATTGGAACCTCATTTGCCAGTAAAAAATATGATAATTGGTTTTTTACCCTTCTATCTGGCAATAAAACTGACACCTTTTTACAAGGAGTCATGTTTGCATAGACCACAATACCTGCAGCCATAATGCAAACAAAAAACATAACTCTGATAATATATGCACTGTCCTTGAAGATAATTGGTCCACACCCGAGACAGCTTTCCTTAGAGCCTAGTCTCACATGGGTTGGACCAGATGACGCCAAAAGCCGCACAACAAAATATGATAATTGGGTTTTTACCCTTCTGAAGGGTAAAAAAAAAAATTCATATTTTTTTACTGGCAAATGAGGTTCCGATGGTGTAAATGCTTACCCCGAGCTCTTATACTCTGATGGTGCATTGTCTTTGAGTTGTGCGCCTTTAGGCGTCATCTGGTCCAACCCATGTGAGACTAGGCTCTAAGGAAAGCTGTCTCGGGTGTGGACCAATCAACTTCAAGGACAGTGCATATATTATCAGAGTTATGTTTTTGTTTGCATTATGGCTGCAGGTATTGTGGTCTATGCAAACATGACTCCTCTTAAAAAGGTGTCAGTTTTGTTGCCAGATAGAAGGGTAAAAAAAACAATTATTATATAAGCCTTAGTACCTTCACGCGGCTGTCAATGGTATGGCGTACAGTAGATTATATAATAATAATAAATAGTATAATAGTGTAATGTTTAATATAATGTATAAGGTAATATATAGTATCATAATTGTATAGTGAATATACAGCTGTGTGGTATACATTACGGTTTGTAGAATAATACATAGTGTAATATTACAATGTATAGTCTAAGGTATAGGGTAGTGTATAGTAACGCAGTGTATAATTCAATGTTGGGGTTTGTCTATGGCAGTGCATAGTACGGTGTCGACATAGAAGTGTAATGTATATTGTTAGTAGCTCAGCTTATTGGAGAGTATATTGAGTTTATTGATTATATTGATGTAGTTTATATTTCGTTTTTTCACATCGGTGTATTGTATGGTAATAGGGTATTTGTAGTTCTTTAGAAACTCCTTTTTTTGTTGTCCACATAATGCACGCGCTTGATACACGGTGGTTTGGCTGCTGCAGCTCTTTACTATTAAAATTTCCCTCCCTTTATTACTGCTAATCCTATTTCCCTCCCATTATCACTGCTAATCCTACATAATATACTAGCATAATGACTTTGAGACCCCCACCACCTACACATTCCACAAGTAGTGACTAATCCCATATCTGCATTTGTCATCAATATGCTAAATTCCTCTGTTGATATGTAAACTCCTTTGTCAAGGCTCTCTCCTCCGACCCAGCTTAAAAATACGCTGCCAAGCTTAGCAGTGTTCATTAGGGCGCTGTCTTTCCGACAGCCCTGTTCTGAGGACGGTTGCTTGCGTTGTGGCCGAAACGTCGTGAGAATTTGATCTTATTATGTTTTATTTTTATTATTTCCTTATCTCCCTTCTACGTGACTTTACCAAAAGAACCAAGAATATGAATCCATGCAATCACGAAAGCTTTAAATCGAAATATATAAGCCTTGGCTAGGCCCCGTGGACATTGTGGAGGTTAAGAGCTCACAAAGTGTCCGCATCCAGTTCGGTCGCAGGCACTGGTTCGTGCATTCGTCGCGACTTAAACCTTTTTGTCTGCCTAACAGCGTCCCTTCATCTCTACTACCTGAGGACTGTGTTTCGGGTGCGCCCGACGAGCTGGGGCGAGTACCAGCGGATGTGGTACCTCAGGGGACTTCTCCTCCTTCTTCCGAAGGACTCCAGCACCTAGAATCCTTGGAGCAGCCAGTTGCACCAGCCGGAAGTGGCTCAAGGAGAGAGGAGCGACCGGCCTCTGCCCCTTCTTCTCTGGCCGGACCTCCTTCTTCTTCTTCTCAGGAAGGGCCGGGGCCGTTAGGCCATCTTCAACCGGTCCCTGGGTCTCCTCACCCCCTCTGGTGGCCCCATTGACGAGGACCCGCTCAAAAACTGCCCGTTTTAAAATATTCTTGTCCTGCACGCCAGGATTGTCCACGCACCATCCGGTTGTGGTCTCACTCGCGAGCTGGGGGGGTCATTGGCTGACCCGGGCTCTTCCTGTGCTCGCGGGTGTGGGATTGTGCAGGCTGCTGAGAGAACGGGTCAGAAATTGTATCTTCCCTTCTCTTTCCCCCCTCATGGACTATGTATAGCGTGTTGGGGTTGTTGTTCCAGCGCAGGTTGTTATTTATTCTTTGGTTCTTTCAGTTAAGTCACGTCTAAAAATAAAATAATAAATTAAAATAATAGCGACGTTTCGATTGCAACACAAGCAATCATCAGGCATAAAAGAAATAGCAATAAAAATCTAACTAGAAAACTATAGACATACATACAAGCAGATAGACATCACAAGGACACACAGAGAGAGGACACATATCGGCACAGAGAGAGGGGTCGTTTCTGTGACGGTCCCTTAAATATAGAGAGGGGGGGCGGGGACGGAGAGAGGGAGGGGGCAGAGAAAATTAGCATATCAATGAGTGGACGGCAACGTTTTTCTCTGCCCCCTCCCTCTCTCCGTCCCCGCCCCCCCTCTCTATATTTAAGGGACCGTCACAGAAACGACCCCTCTCTCTGTGCCGATATGTGTCCTCTCTCTGTGTGTCCTTGTGATGTCTGTCTGCTTGTATGTATGTCTATAGTTTTCTAGTTAGATTTTTATTGCTATTTCTTTTATGCCTGATGATGATTGCTTGTGTTGTAATCGAAACGTCGCTATTATTTTAATTAATTATTTTATTTTTAGACGTGACTTAACCGAAATAACCAAAGAATAATTCCTGCAGTCACGAAAGCTCCAAAATTAAGATTGAGGTTGTTATTTGTTAATTGTTGATTTGTTGTTTTGATTTAAAATTGGAGGCCACACTTTTGGTAATTAAGAAATAATGATTAGCCGGGACGGCTGTATTTTATGAAGGTGGGGGGTAGTGTAGTGACATAAATACGCTCACTATAGTGTTAGCACCAGCCACTATTACAGGAGTGCTACCGAGCTCCGGGGACCTCCCAAGGGGTCTCGAGGGACATGTGATAGGGAAACAGGAGCTGCTAACTTGATACAGGAGGTGGCGTGGCCGAGAGCGGGGCGAGGCCGCGGCCAGGGAAATAAAGGGGGAGCCCCGACGGGGATCAGGGCTCGTTTGTGGGAATCGTCCTGGGGTCCCGGTCTCTTCGCTCTTCGTTCTTCACTCTTCGTTCGCCGGGTTGAGTCTTACCTCTAAATCGTGGGTCAGGCAGCGTGTGTGCTGACTGGCCCGTTCACGATCGTTAACCTCCACGCACATAGCGAACAGTTTAGTAAAACCTATCTACAGAACCCGAAGTAGTTAGAGAAGTTGTTAATAAATGTGTTGCCTCCAACTCCAGTGTGTGCGCCTCTGTACGTCACACTACAATTATATAGGCGTTGTTTTTGAAACCAATTGGCCTTATTGCCAGAAAGGGTAAAAGCCTATTATTTTTTTTCTTCATAATTTTGATAATACTGGAAAAAAAGGTCCCACGTAATACTGTATATGTTTGAGTTGGCCAAGTGACTGAGACAGAGAATTGCCGTGTCAGAGCACTCAGCCAGAAGTTTCGTTTCTAGGTTTTAGCCACTCACGATGAAAGCAAGTTTTAAAATGCAACACATTTTTAGTTAATATTGAATATAAACCCAACTATATCTTAAGACACCGTGCATTAAGTATTTATTTTATAAGGAGAAAAGTGAAAGCAAATTTCGTGAAAACACTTAGGTCTTAAATAGAGGCAGGAAGTCGACGTTATGGATGTCTGAGGAATTCTGAGGAAATGCAGTTGGAGTCTATGGGAGTAGCAGAGAGACTTTACAAAAAAGCATTGGTTGCCGGAACAATGAGTACACAGAATGGGATGAAGTGAGATTAGAGGGGAGAGGGAAGAGAGTGCACATACAGGAGAACAGTGGAATGACAGGGGAGACACAGGATAATTTTCTGATGTCTTGACTTCTTGTTCCCCTGGCCTTGCTGCAGTTGCCAGTTGGCTGCCAGGTCTTGTGTGGAACGGAACCAATCAGGCCTGGCTATGGCTCCTCTCGGATGGGAGACCCGGGGGGAGGGGGGTGGTGGGCAGTAGATCATGATATTGATTCAACACTCAGGAAAATAACCTTTGGTGGGCCAAAGGGACATTGGTGGTACAGGGTCCATCTCAGAATGCCCTGTCATGGTGGCCCAAGAATTCCACCCAATCCACCTAGGGAACTGTAGCTTTACACGGTTCATGGGTTTAGAGGAATTACCTATACTCTTTGGTTCTTTCGGTAAAATCACGTAGGTATGTTGATGGGAGAGATTAGGCAGAAATATTAGGGGGATTAGCAAGTTAATGTCATGTCTATGTGTAACACAAGCTGCGGCGCTGCCAACTGCGCTGTGAGAGGCAAACGCAAGAGAACCACCGGAACGGTGGTCGCACCATTGAGACACACAGCCCATCACACAGCCAAAACCATCGATACATCGAGGCTAAGAGAGCAGAGGTGGCCATGTTAGTGAGACCCCAGCCCGTTAATGCAGAGGCACCCAACAGGGCAATGCAACTCGGAGAGTCGGAGATAACAGCCAAACGAAAGGGAAAAATGGAAGCACCACAGCAAGTTACGAATTTGCTTGGTTAATAACGTCCATTCCAATGATTGCTCAGCTCATACCCATCTTCTCGGTTGAAATTGTCTCTGTTGAAATATCTGGATGGCTTCATGGACGAATCTTTGATGGTAGCCCGAAGGTTTGCAGAGTACCTTGGCCTCGGAAAAAACAATACCGTGCGAGCCCAATGCGTTATAACAATTATCAGCCACGGCAGAGGTATTGGTTCTGCCATGTTTCAAATCTGCCTTGTGTTCGCGAACACGGTCCTCAGATTGTTGTCTCCCCATGGTTGTAGATACAGCTTTGCGGATTGTGCGGTCTGAATAACCATTCATCTTGAGGGCTTGGTGTATGTTCTCTAGTTCACTAGCTAGGTGGCGCTGGTCGGAGATGCAGCGGGCCCTATGGTGTAGTGTTTTGATGAGGGAGTTCTTCTTGGCCGGATGGTGGTGGGAATCAGGCTTTAGATAGGAATCCGTGTGGGAGGCTTTCCTGTAGACGGAATGTCCCAACGAGCCATCAGTCCTCTTCTCGATCAATACATCCAGGAATGATAGCTTGCCGTCATTTTCCACTTCCATGGTGAATTTGATGGATGGGTGTGGAATTGATGTAGTTTAAAAATTGGTTCAGTGCTGGCTGGCCATGTGGCCAGATGACGAAAGTGTCATCTACGTATCTTTTCCACAGGGAAGGACGTAGGATGGATGTCAGGATGGAATTACCTATCCAGAATTTCCACCAATTCACCATAAAAGCTGAAGTGTGGAGCCAAACTATGTACGAATTAATAAATAAGCAGACGATACACTGCCTTCCCATTATACCTGTCTCACTGGATAAAACATTAAAGGGTATGTTATGCATCTCATCAGCCATATGGTTTGGGAATAGCCGTATGGCCATTGGATGTGTACAGACATCCTTTAATGTTTTTACGTGCAGAGACAGAGGCAGCATATTTTATATGCGTATTTATTTTATGAGTTATATTCTCCACAACTATGCTAATGATTAATTTGTGTTATGTACCATTCATTCGTTCATCATGCATAGTCAGCGAAGAAGCATTGCGCCAAACGTGTGCCCTCTCGCAACAGCATTCGCATGAACTACTTTTGGCTGCCATACACTGGCGTCTCGAGTGATTTGTTTGATCCATGGATCGCAGTCCACCTCGAACGTCCACCACCAACTGAAGTACGCTATTTGCTGCTGGAGTTTGCGCATCAATAGAAGGTGACGTGTCCACAAAGTGATAGCCGTCTCCCTCGAACTGAGCTCTTGATCGCTAGGAGACCGGTCACAGATTTCTGATGAAGTTGAACCATCGGATGCCAAGAAGGCTTCGCGTGTGGAAGGACTGCAGCTGATCTAAATCAGCTTGAAGCACTGTCCAGGCCTCCGCACCGTACAGCAACAAAACTGACAAAACACAGCACTAGTCGACTCTCAATCTGGTGCCCAGACTTAAACTTTTCTAGGATTAAATGCGATTCAGATCGCATTTACTATACATTAATTGGGCTAATAAACTCTCAAACCTTAATTTGTGTGCCAAGTAAGCAAACGTTTAACCAGCCATAGGAGCTCCGTGCAATAAAACTGTGATTTCCCTCACAACGTTAGGTTTCCGTGTATGTTGAACGCACTCAGCTCACAGTTGTTCCCTTCAAAGCCATTTGGGCAAATGCACGTGTACATCTTGACACCATCCTTGCAGATACCATTATTGAGGCACTGATTTGGATCACACTGATTTCCATCTGCAGTGAAAGAAAACATTTCAATTCTCAGAGTAATTCTCAGACAGTTGCATTATATTGTGTACAGCAATTACATTGAATAGCATTGTTTGTTGAATTATGGAAATGTTTCTGGTATAAAGGTAAATTTCTCCAGTATAAATAAATGAAGGGCAGTGGTCAGTATATCGATTAGGCATTTCATATAGTGGAATATATTCAGGGTCAGTTGATTATTCCTACAACGTGTTAATTAATTACTATGAAGTGTGCTACAATGTAAAAAAATTAACCCGTAAAAACAAAGTTTTTCACTATAAATCCTTTATATGCGTGGCATCGGTTTTATTTTATTATTCATTTCTGTTTTTCTTGAGTAAAAGTTTCATTTTTATCACATTGGTATTTTAAATAAAATATGACATTTTTTTTTTCCTAAAAAGTGGAAAATTTTGGAAAAAAATTTTCACGAAAATAAATTGTCACGCACAACAAGTCTGTGTGCAAAATGTCAGCTCGATTGGATCACGGGAAGTGGGTTTAAAAACGACCGAAAGATTTGCACGGTCGTAAGCGCGCAAGCAAGCAAGCAAGTGAACTTAATATAAAGGATTAAAAAAATTAACCCGTAAAAACAAAGTTTTTCACTATACTGTAAATCCTTTATATGCGTGGCGGCTAGAGTCCTCTCGTCCTCTGGCTTGAGATGGCTGTCATCTATGGGTCAGATGATTGCCTGCCACCATTAAGCAATTGGTAATTATATATTTTTAAAAAATTCCTAAAAGTGTAAAATTTTGGAAAAAATTTTTTCACGAAAATACATTGTCACGCACAACGAGTCTGTGTGCAAAATGTCAGCTCGATTGGATCACGGGAAGTGGGTTCAAAAACGACCGAAAGATTTGCACGGTCGTAAGCGAAGCAAGCAAGCAAGTGAACTTAATATAAAGGATTTAAAAATACATTTTCACCCCTTAATGGAAGGTTTTTTTTGGGAGTTGGTTAACTCTTCGTTAGATGTATTATTTTTAGTCTGTTCCTGAATCTTTATTATCGGTTGTTTCTTAATTTTATTTTGCCAATACATGTGAAATGGTCAATCTAAATTATATATTCTACCTTCAAACAGTCGATTAAATATCTGTTGAGCCAGCTTAAAGGCTTAAGTTAGTTTTTATATTTTCAATGTCTTATTAATTTCTTTCATTTCCGAATATGTTTTTTTCAAATACATGTTTTGTATTTAATTAAAGTATATCGTCATGTATTATCTAGGCATTGCTGTTATCCAGGTGGGCTGCTGTGCAAAGATCGCAGCTGGTTGTGAAGTCATCCACATGAAGGCGATTCAGTTGCATTCAACCAAGTTGTGCAACTGATCGCTCACGTGTGGCCCTGTTCTTAATCCCAGTGCACGCAGAGATATTACTTCAAGGGACACACAGAACATCATTGGGCAGATTCTTGTGCTAAGGTTGTCCATGTGCCGATCAACTCATTGACGCAGCAATGCAGAGCCTCAACCTTGTCTCTGTAGTGGTGGTATTGACGTGCGCCGACTGTGACAGTGATGGATCACGGGGCGGCGCGGGGTGCGGGGTTGGGCACGCGTTGTGGGCGTGGTGTGGACGCGCGCGCCGGGAGTGACAGATGACGAGGCGGCGCGGAGTGAGTGGTGAGGCACGATGAGATGTGGGAAAAGAGGATCGTAGCCGGCACCCGGTGATTGGTCGAATAAGTGGGTGCTCGCAGCGACGTCCGCAGGTGGGGTATAAAGGGGGACGCGCGAGAGCACTCGGGGAGAGTTACCCAGTTGAAGACCCGAAGACGGAGCTGAAGACCTAGTGAAGCCGAGTAGCTCAGTGGCGTTAGTCGCCGAGTAGCTAAGTGGATGTTGGTCATCCGAGTAGCTCAGTGGCGTTAGTCGCCGAGTAGCTAAGTGGATGTTGGTCATCCGAGGAGCTCAGTGGGCGTTAGTCGCCAAGTAGCTAAGTGGGTGTTTGTCACCCGAGTACTAAGTGGATGTTGGTCATCCGAGTAGCTCAGTGGCGTTAGTCGCCAAGTAGCTAAGAGGATGTGGGTCATCCGAGTAGCTCAGTGGGCGTTAGTCGCCAAGTAGCTAAGTGGGTGTTTGTCACCCGAGTACTAAGTGGATGTTGGTCATCCGAGTAACTCAGTGGGCGTTAGTCGCCAAGTAGCTAAGTGGGTGTTTGTCACCCGAGTACTAAGTGGATGTGGGTCATCCGAGTAACTCAGTGGGCGTTAGTCGCCAAGTAGCGAAGTGGGTGTTTGTCACCCGAGGTACAAAGTAGGTGTTAGTCACCTGTAACCAAGGTTGATAAAATAAAGAGTGTGTTACCCGTGAAGTCGTCTCCCGTGGAGTTACTACATTACAACTGGCGTCAGAAGTAAACCTGTCTTCAAGAAGTATGGACACAAGGAAGACTACCCGTACCCACGAGCGAGGTCGGGATGACGACTGCGTACCGGGGACACCGACCTCGGGAGTAGAGGACGAGGAGTTGCCGCCGATGCAGCACTTCGCGGTGATGGCCGACGCTCCGCTTGCCTCCGACACCGGCCTCCAGGACGCGCACGCCCGCTTGGCGGAGTTGCTACTCGCCGCCGCCGCTGTCTTGGCCGACATCTCCGTTCCGGCGAGCGGAAAAACGGCTGCGGGGGTCGTGGAGGAAGCGACGGTGGAGGATTCCCGCCAAAGGGCGCTTCGCGCCAAAAGCCTGGAAGTTGCCGCCGTTTTTGGGGGGCCGCCACCGATTGGCGGGAAAGACGGACGCCACGTGGCCGGACACCTCCGCGCAGCGCAGCCCACGTCATCGGCGCGCGCCGGAGCCCTCCATTTTGCGCCTGACAACCGAGCCGACATTTTACACAACTCCAGCGGAGCGCGGGAAAATCTCTCCGACGTCGACGACGATCGGGTCCTCCAGCAAAGATTGCCCGCGCTGTCGGCGTTCAAGGCGGATGGGGGCGACTGGGGAGCCTTCCAACGAAGGTTCCTCGCTCATCAGGAGATGTCGGGGTGGTCCGACACCACTGCCCTGCGTGCGTTGCCAGCGATGCTTGACGACGACGCGCTTGCAGCCTTCACATCTGCTGCAAGGTCGTCCCGCTCTACGCTCCAGGCCGCACTACACCTGATGGCGAAGGTGTTCGGGCCGCCCTCCACGTGCCGCCACCAGTTCTACGATCGGCGGAAGGTGGCTGGGGAAACGACGCTAGCCTACCGCACGGCACTGCTCGCCTTGGCGGACGCGGCTTTTCCCCGCATGGATAAGGAGGGGAAGGACGCCATGGTGACGGAGCAGCTGCTGGTGTTGGCCCACGAGTTGGGGGTCCCCATCAACGTGGCAGACGAGATGGAGATCTGCTCCCTGGCGATCGCCACGAGCATTCACGCGTACGAGGTCCTCAAACGCAAGCCGGGGGTCGTCTGCAAATGGCCGGGGAATGCGGCACTGGCCGCCACGATCGCCGAACCTCAGCCAGCTGCGGTGCAGGAGCGGGCCTTCGCTGCACCGTGTCCGGGGGAGTGGAGAACGGGAGGTCGTTCGCCCACACGTTCGCCCCGCAAGCTGGAGCAACCGAAACCTACGACGTCCGTCGTCTGCTACAACTGCGGCCTTCGGGGTCACGTCGCAGCCGGGTGCCGGGCCCCGCGTCCGCGCATCGCAGGACCACGTCGGGACGACGACCAGGGCCACAAGTCGTCCCAACAAAACCCGGCAAGTCGCGGCACCTCACACGTTCGGTCCACAAACACGGCACATTCGGGTCGCCGCTTCGCGGTGGGGGGTTCGCGGCTGGGTGCCGGGGGTTCAATTCGGCGGGGGGGGTCCGTACGCGGCCCGCAAGCAGTCGAGTGGTCCGAATTGGCCCACAGGATCGTGGCTGCGTCAGCCGGGTCGTCCGTGGTAACGGGGTTCATTGACGGGGTTGAGGTCCGGGTGCTTGTTGACACGGGTGCGTCGGCCACCATCATCTCGGACCTTATTTACAACATCCTTCCCGTCCAAAGTAGACCCCTTCTGCCGGTAGATGTGCCATTTTATGCGGCGAATGGGGGATCCCTGGGGATCATCGGCCAGATTCGGGCGACTATTTGCATTGGGGACATTAAATTAGCGGGCCCTATTTTTGTATCATCATCGCTGGCCGTTCCCTGTTTGCTAGGTACGGACTTTTTGTCAAAAATGCCCATCAAAATTCTTATTGATCAGGCCTGCATAGAGCTTCCGTCAGGTCGGCGGGTTGCCTTCTTGTCAAGCCCTATCAAAGTGCGCACGGTTTGTGCGACGGTGCAGGCGCTGGCGACTCACACTGTACGGGTACCCCCGGGATCGCAAATGTTAGTACCCCTTCGGTTCAGGAAGCCACTCAAGGTGGGTGCGGAGGCACAGGGGGTGCTGTTGGGGCCGTCAAACAGAGCCAGTAAGGGCCTCGACTTAGCGGTTGCTCAAACCATGGTGAGAGGGGACAGTGAGCCGTTCGTAATGGTCCTGAATACGGGGTCGCGGCCGGCCGTAATTGCGCAGGGAACGGTGCTGGCTCACGCCGCGCCGCTGCCCGTTGAGGAACGGCTCGTGGCTCAAGCAGATTTTACTGTCGAGTCGCATCCTCAAAGTGATGAGGGGACTGAGTGGTTGGACTCGCTGTGTGCGGGTTCTGCTAACTTGTCCGGGGTGCAATTGGGAGCATTGAGGGGTTTGCTCATCGAGTTTGCTGACGTGTTCAGCAAACATAAGTACGATATCGGCTGCACTGACCTGTTGCGCCACCACATAGCTACAGGGGACGCGGCCCCTATTCGTCAGAATCCTTTCCGGCTCAGCCCGGCCGAGAAGGAACATGTGCAATCGGCGGTTAATGATATGTTGGCGGCCGATATCATTTCGCCCTCTTCTAGTCCGTGGGGTGCTCCTATTGTCCTAGTAAAGAAACAGGACGGGTCCTTGCGATTTTGTGTCGATTTCCGCCGCTTAAACAAAATCTCGATGGCGGATGCGTATCCGCTCCCCAGGATGGATGAGTCGCTGGATGCCTTGGCGGGAGCGCAGTTTTTTTCCACACTCGATCTGCTTTCTGGATTTTGGCAATTGCCACTCGATAACGAGTCTAAACCTAAAACTGCTTTCCGCACACCTGGGGGCCTTTTTGAATTCAACCGTTTGCCCATGGGCTTACATTCCGCCCCCGCCACGTTCCAGAGACTCATGGAATTGGTTTTGTCAGGCCTCCAATGGGATACCTGTTTGATTTATCTTGACGATATTATCGTCTTTAGTCGGACTTTCGAGGAGCACCTCCAGCGACTGAGAGCGGTGTTCCTCAGGATGCGTTCCGCTAAGCTAAAATTTAAACCGGCTAAATGTTTTCTGCTTCGGGAATCTGTCAGGTATTTGGGCCATATCGTGAGTCGTTCAGGGATCTCGACGGACCCTGCTAAGACGCATTGCGTCAGCTCATGGCCAACGCCAACCTCGGTCACGGAGGTTCGTAGTTTCATTGGTTTTGCCTCCTATTACCGTCGTTTTGTCAAGCAATTTGCCACCATAGCCAAGCCCCTGCACGCTTTGACGGCTAAGGGTGTGAGGTTTCACTGGGGGGCAGAGGAGGAGGATGCGTTCTGCTCCCTCCGTGACGCTTTGGTGCAGGCTCCCCCCTTGTGTTACCCCGATTTCACACAACCGTTTTTGCTTGACACGGACGCCAGCAATACGGGTATCGGGGGGGTGCTCTCACAGTTGGTCGGGGGGGTTGAACGGGTGGTCGCCTACGGTAGTAGGGTTCTTTCCCCCGCAGAACAACGCTATTGCGTAACTCGTCGTGAATTGTTAGCCATTGTGTTTTTTACACAGCAATTCAGGCCGTATCTTTACGGCCGTCATTTTACGGTCCGGACGGACCATGCGGCTCTACAATACGCTATGCGCGTGGCGCAGCCATCGGGCCAATTGTCCCGATGGTTGGAGGTCCTTCAAGACTACCAATTCACGACGATTTACCGAAAAGGGTTGCGGCACTCAAACGCGGACGCCTTGTCGCGGTTGCCGCCGTGCACGGACTGCACATGTTTGTTGGGATCAGCGCGGTGCAAACCCCCGGTCGCCGGCGCCCCGGGAGTTGCGCTCGCCGCCACTGACACCCCGGGAGAGGACGCCCCCACGGGGAGGGATTCGCTGTTGTCGTTGCCCCTCATTGAGTGGGGCCGCCTCCAGATGTCCGACAGCTCCCTACTTACGCTGCGTCGGAAAGTTGGCGCTCCCGAACAAGGGGAGGCGCGGGTCGGTTCCTGGGTGTGCAGACAGGGCCTGTTGATGAGGTGGGACAACATGTCCCGGCGTCACGTGCTCGTGGTGCCTGTTGCTATGCGGGGTAGGATTGTTCTGGCAGCTCATGAACGGCTCATGCATCTGGGTTTTCACAAAACGCTCGCCCTAATCCAGCGAGACTATTATTGGCCGGGGATGGGTAACGACGTGGCGAATATTCTTAAGGGATGCGTAGAGTGCGCCAAAAGGAAACCGCCACCATTGGCGGCTAATCCACCGCTGCAATCCATTCAGGTTTCGCGTATAAACGAATTGGTAGCGTTGGACATCTTGGGGCCCTTTCCGGTTACACCAAGGGGAAATAGGTTCCTGCTGGTTGGCGTGGAATACTTCACCCGATGGCCTATGGCATGGCCGCTCGCCAACCAGTCGGCTGCGGCGGTGGCGGACGCCTTTGTCCAGGGTTATGTGTTGGACAAGGGCGCCCCCGAACGCTTGCTGACGGATCAAGGGAAGAATTTTTCGAGCGTTTTGTTGCGCGAGGTGTGCGACCTGTTGGGTACAAAGAAAGTGCGTACTTCCCCCTACCACCCGCAGACTGACGGGATGGTTGAGCGTCTGAACAGAACGATTACGTCTATGTTGTGCCAACAGGTCTGCGACGATCAGGTTGATTGGGACTTACAGGTGCCGGGGGTACTCGCGGCCTATCGAATGGCCCCTCATGCGGCGACAGGGTTTTCCCCATTTTTTCTTATGTATGGGCGGGAGGCCGATCCGGCCATGGACGTCCAACTGGGGATTTCCCAGCCAAGTGCAAAATCTAAATTGGCAGACCACATCAAATTTAATATCGCCAAATTGACTGAAGCGCGGGAGGGGGCAAGGTTGAATTCGCGGTCGCGGCAAATTGCAAACGAGAAATTGCATGAGCGGAGGGTGCATACGCATGATTGGAAACCAGGCGATAAGGCCTGGCTGCATTGTCCACATGCACCGTTGGCTACGTCCCCCAAGTTGTTGAGACCTTGGAGGGGACCGGTGGAAATTGTGCGGGTTGCACGGCCCCAGAGTATACAGATTAAATGGGGGAAACGCCGTTGGTATGTGCACCCCTCCCGACTGAAGCCCTATGCGGCACCGTGTGACCCCGTTCTGTGCCGTGACGACCGGGCGTGTGATGTGACCGTCGACTCGGGGAGGGAGGTGTCGCAGGCTGATCCTCACGTGTCTCCACCTGACCCACCCCCAGGTGCCTCGGGCTTGACGGCTGCTGACCATCGAGAGCCTGAACCCCGGGGCACGCACGAGTCCTCGATGCCTGGCCGATGTCTTCCTGAACCGCCGGCACCACCGGACGTTCAACCGCGTCTGGTGCCGTACGACGGACCGGCAAGGCGGACTCGGGCTAGGTCTCAACAATTTTCATGAGGACGGGTTTTGTTTGTGCTCTACACCGAGCTCGCCCGGTGTTCCCCTCTGCCGGGATAATGTCCCGTTGTAGGGACGCTCGGAAGAAAAGGGGACACTGCACGAGTCGAAAGAAAAAAAAAAAATTCCATTTATTTTTTTTGTATACACATTGCTATTGTCGCTCGCCGGTTTGTATATATTGTTCTGTTGTCGCGGTGGCATTGGTTGAGGGTTGCGGATGGTGGTGTTCGCGTCGTGTTGTGTTGTTAGCTTAGCTGTTGTTCTTGTTGTTGTGTTGTGTTACGGGGCACACAGGGAGGGTTTGTAATTTTTGTAGCAGCCGGGGCGGCTGCGAGCTATGTGGTAGGGGGTGATGTAGTGGTGGTATTGACGTGCGCCGACTGTGACAGTGATGGATCACGGGGCGGCGCGGGGTGCGGGGTTGGGCACGCGTTGTGGGCGTGGTGTGGACGCGCGCGCCGGGAGTGACAGATGACGAGGCGGCGCGGAGTGAGTGGTGAGGCACGATGAGATGTGGGAAAAGAGGATCGTAGCCGGCACCCGGTGATTGGTCGAATAAGTGGGTGCTCGCAGCGACGTCCGCAGGTGGGGTATAAAGGGGGACGCGCGAGAGCACTCGGGGAGAGTTACCCAGTTGAAGACCCGAAGACGGAGCTGAAGACCTAGTGAAGCCGAGTAGCTCAGTGGCGTTAGTCGCCGAGTAGCTAAGTGGATGTTGGTCATCCGAGTAGCTCAGTGGCGTTAGTCGCCGAGTAGCTAAGTGGATGTTGGTCATCCGAGGAGCTCAGTGGGCGTTAGTCGCCAAGTAGCTAAGTGGGTGTTTGTCACCCGAGTACTAAGTGGATGTTGGTCATCCGAGTAGCTCAGTGGCGTTAGTCGCCAAGTAGCTAAGAGGATGTGGGTCATCCGAGTAGCTCAGTGGGCGTTAGTCGCCAAGTAGCTAAGTGGGTGTTTGTCACCCGAGTACTAAGTGGATGTTGGTCATCCGAGTAACTCAGTGGGCGTTAGTCGCCAAGTAGCTAAGTGGGTGTTTGTCACCCGAGTACTAAGTGGATGTGGGTCATCCGAGTAACTCAGTGGGCGTTAGTCGCCAAGTAGCGAAGTGGGTGTTTGTCACCCGAGGTACAAAGTAGGTGTTAGTCACCTGTAACCAAGGTTGATAAAATAAAGAGTGTGTTACCCGTGAAGTCGTCTCCCGTGGAGTTACTACATTACATCTCTACTGCGTCAGGTGCTGTAACTTTCTGACCCGTCCCTACTGGACAGAGTTATTCTGTCCCTATCAACGTGCAGCGTTGAGGTCAGCTGATAGTCATGACCCTGGCTCTGCATTCCCGGGGTCAGGCTGAAGAGGCGAGGGGGAGAGGTGAGGAGGCGAGGAGGAGAGGTGAAGAGGAGGAGAGGTGAGGAGGAGATGAGGCGAGGAGAGGTGAGGAGGAGAAGGGGAGAAGTGAGAGGAGGTGATGAGGAGGAGAGGAGGCGAGGGGTGAGGAGAGACGAGGAGAGGTGAGGAGGAGAGGAGGCGAGGTGGAGGAGGAGAGGTGGAGAGGAGATGTGAGGTGAGGAGGAGATGAGGCGAGGGGGAGAGGTGAGGAGGCGAGGAGAGGCGAGGAGGTGGCTTTTGGTGTTCTAACTTCGCGACTTTGCAGCTCTGCCCCATCGCGTCAAAAGTTCGCCCACACTGTATGTACTGTACTTTGAACTTCTTTCGCACTGTACGTAGCCAAACGTGCCAATCGGAGATGGTTACTTTTAAATTAAGTCTTTTCGATGTATTTCTATAATTTAGCCTCCTAATTTTATTCTGACATCTAATTATTATTTTACTGTTGTATAAAGAAAATTGTTACTTTCACATACTTTTTACATTATTTTATGAGTCGTTTAACATTTGTCCTTGTACAGTGAGGGAAAAAAGTATTTGATCCCCTGCTGATTTTGTACGTTTGCCCACTGACAAAGAAATGATCACTATAAGACCTCCTTTGCCAGTGGCAAAATATAGTAGTAGGTTTTTACCCTTTAAACTGGTACAAAACTGACACCTTTATACAAGGCATCATGTTTGCAATAACCACAACACATGCAGTAAAAATGCAAACAAAAAGAAACAACTCTGATAATGATAATAATATGCACTGTCCTTGAAGTTGATTGACTGCTTGTGTTGTGGTTATTGCAAACATGATGCCTTGTATAAAGGTGTCAGTTTTGTACCAGTTTAAAGGGTAAACACCTACTACTATATTTTGCCACTGGTAAAGGAGGTCTCATAGTGTAAATGCTTACCCCGAGCTCTCAATACTCTGATAGTGCGCTGTTTTTGAGTTGTACGCCTTTTGGCGTCATCTGGCCCAACACCAATGGAGGCTAGGCTCTAAGGAAAGGTGTCTCGGGTGTGGACCAATCAACTTCAAGGACAGTGCATATTATAATCATTATCAGAGTTGTTTCTTTTTGTTTGCATTTTGACTGCTTGTATTGTGGTTATTGCAAACATGATGCCTTGTATAAAGGTGTCAGTTTTGTACCAGTTTAAAGGGTAAAAACCTACTACTACAAAGAAATGATCAGTCTAGAATTTTAATGGTAGGTTTATTTGAACAATGAGAGACAGAATAAGAACAAAACAAATCCAGAAAAACGCATGTCAAAAATGTTATAATTGATTTGCATTTTAATGAGGGAAATAAGTATTTAACCCCCTCTCAATCAAAAAGATTTCTGGCTCCCAGGTGTCTTTTATACAGGTAACGAGCTGAGATTAGGAGCACACTCTTAAAGGGAGTACTCCTAATCTCAGCTTGTTACCTATATAAAAGACACCTGTTCACAGAAGCAATCAATCAATCAGATTCTAATTTCCCCACCGTGGCCAAGACCAAAGAGCTCTCCAAGGATGTCAGGGACAATATTGTAGACCTACACAAGGCTGGAATGGGCGACAAGACCATCGCCAAGCAGCTTGGTGAGAAGGTGACAACAGTTGGTGCGATTATTCGCAAATGGAAGAAACACAAAAGAACTATCAATCTCCCTCGGCCTGGGGCTCTATGCAAGATCTCACCTCGTGGAGTTGCAATGATCATAAGAACGGTGAGGAATCAGCCCAGAACTACACGGCAGGATCTTGTCAATGATCTCAAGGCAGCTGGGACCATAGTCACCAAGAAAACAGTTGGTAAAACACTATGCCGTGAAGGACTGAAATCCTGCAGCGCCCGCAAGGTCCCCCTGCTCAAAAAAGCACGTCTGAAGATTGCCAATGAACATCTGAATGATTCAGAGGACAACTGGGTGAAAGTGTTGTGGTCAGATGATACCAAAATGGAGCTCTTTGGCATCAACTCAACTCGCCGTGTTTGGAGGAGGAGTAATGCTGCCTATGACCCCAAGAACACCATCCCCACCATCAAAAATGGAGGTGGAAACATTATGCTTTGGGGGTGTTTTTCTGCTAAGGGGACAGGAAAACTTCACCGCATCAAAGGGACGATGGACGGGGCCATGTACCGTCAAATCTTGGGTAAGAACCTCCTTCCCTCAGCCAGGGCATTGCAAATGGGTTGTGGATGGGTATTCCAGCATGACAATGACCCAAAACACAGGTCCTGCAGTGGCCTAGCCAGTCTCCAGACCTTAATCCCATAGAAAATCTGTGGAGGGAGCTGAAGGTCTGAGTTGCCAAACGTCAGCCTCGAAACCTTAATGACTTAGAGAAGATCTGCAAAGAGTAGGACAAAATCCCTCCTGAGATGTGTGCAAACCTGGTGGCCAACTACAAGAAACGTCTGACCTCTGTGATTGCCAACAAGGGTTTTGCCACCAAGTACTAAGTCATGTTTTGCAGAGGGGTCAAATACTTATTTCCCTCATTAAAATGCAAATAAATTTATAACATTTTTGACATGCGTTTTTCTGGATTTTGTTGTTGTTATTCTGTCTCCCATTGTTCAAATAAACCTACCATTAAGATTATAGACTGATCATTTATTTGTCAGTGGGCAAACGTACAAAATCAGCAGGGGATCAAATACTTTTTCCCCTCATTGTATACGTTTAGTTTTACCTCATACGAAGTGGCCTTCAATCTTGTGGAGCTATGAAAGGCGCTCGATAAATTATTGTTATTGTTTTAAATTCCTACAGATTCCAAGAACACAGGATGAGATGTTACTATCCTTTGTGCAAGCACTTCCAAGAGTTCATGAACAGTGAGCCTGGTGAAATTTGGGGAGCGCATCTACAGTAGTGTACCTTTGGTTCTTAGGGTGTTTCGGCCTTTCACACTATACACCCTCCCCAAAGGCGGCCAGCGACAGGGTGATCAATCCTACACTTGCGTCCCATTCCCAATTAGTCATAAAAGTTGCCTTGTTGTTGATAGCCAACATCCCATGGGACTATGCATGGAAGGGGCGTCCTCCTCCCCGAGTCAAGCATTGTTGACCGCATACCTCCTGGCCCTCTCACTTCGGGGCCCAGCTGGGGTCTTTCCTCTTCATCCAGAACCACTGACTGCTGCCTTCTGCCGCCTCCGATACAGCCTTTTGCCTCTTGCACTCCAAAGCTTTCTGCCACGTACTCATAGATGATGTCCCCCATCCTCTCCAATTTCTTCTCCACTGTGCCTCGAAGTTTCTCGAGGGTCAAGGTAAGGTCAGTATTCACTGTTTCCCACAACTTCTTGTCACTGGCGCCAGGCCACTTCACATACGGTCTGTGCCCTGGTAGTCTCCTCTCGACTGCAGGTCTGGGAGGCTGGGTGAGTTCCACTACTGTTGTTGGTTCCACCTCAGTTGTTACTTCGGTGCTTGAGTTTACGTCCTCCATGACAGTGGTACTGATGCACTGCAAACTATGGTTTGCGTCCAGTTGCTGTGCTTCATTCGACTAATTTGATCACTTTCGCAGAAAGTAATCAATGCGAGGCCTCTGTCTCTCTTTACCCAAACACCCCTTCTTCCCCTGGTGGATCCTCAACCCATGGTGTGATGTAACTTTCCTCCAACCACAGACACATACCTGCATCTGTTTGTGGACCGCTGTTGCAGCGGAACTTGTGACAGTTGCTGTGGTGTTCTCTTGTGCTGTGCTCTCATTACTCATAGTCGTTTCCGGTCCAGTCATTACCATGTTGTCAGCCGATGAGTCATCTTCCGCCCCCGCTCTCGCAGACTCTAGGGGTATTCTCGTATGTTGACTTTCTGTAGCTAAAGCGGGTGTTTCCAACATACTGCGAAGCATGGGAAACTACAGAAATGGGAAGCTAACCCATGACTGTCCCAGTGGGGTCTATTCCCTCCTGTCAGCCGTCTCTCCGTGCCGCCACAAGGACTTTCCCCTGTTGTCAGCTGATCTTTCTCAGCAGTCACTGGACAAGTCCAGATATTCAGATTCCAAGAACACAGGATGAGATGTTACTATCCTTTGTGCAAGCACTTCCAAGAGTTCATGAACAGTGAGCCTGGTGAAATTTGTGTAGTCTTACAAAGTATGCTACATACATGCATCAAATTAGATTTTGCACACATTCCTAGAGGTCATTTAGGAACATTCAGCAATGTATTTAGAAATTACATCTAGTACTTACCGACATATGTGTTCCAGAAATCATTCTGGAAAAAAAAACACGTTTCATAAGCATTGTGATTACTAAAGAACTGTAAATTATGGTAAGTTCAAAGCGTTAAGTGCTGGAGTACAATACGATTCTTAACCCAAAATATATCTTCATAAGCAAGATAGTACACGCAAATTTTGGCCATCGTGGGGGTTTCCAAACGTGGATATAACCATTCGCACCAAATCTATTGAGGTACAATTCGCCGATTGCTCCCCTGTGACTCCACCATTCACGTGTGTTAGTTATCCATAAATATATTTGTTTCATGGCCACGTAGGCTGTTTCATGAGCTCAAAGGAGTTATTCAGTGGCCAGAAAAGTGTCCTGGTACTCTTGATTGCCAGGTTTTCTGAATGAAGCAGATGAGCTGGAAAATACCTCTGAAGTGCTGCCCTGTGGTTAAAACGTGCATAGGTTTCGGTGTGGAAAATATGCAATGTAGAAGTGTGTTCATGCTAGAATATGAATGTAATTTAATCTGCATTGCCATGTCGGTACTCTATGTATTGGAAGTTTTGTCCTTGGCCTAGTTTTGGCTTTGTGTGGGCCCTGTGTGCACATGCAGCATGCACACGTAATTATGCAGACACACATTTCGTTTTGTATAAGAGTTACATACCGCGAGTTCCTTATTTTTAAAGATTTCCATTGCCTCCTCAATGCTGCATCGTTCCTCGTTGCATTCTCTCTCCAGGTTTGCTGCTCGCAGCTCCTCGAAAGCGCTGTTAGCCCGACGCAAACGCGACAGAACTTGTCCAGCGTCCTGTTTTTCCAAAAACACTTCTCCCAACAAGAGGCAACCGTCAGGCAAAGTCTTCGCACTCAGCGACTCTGCATACAACAACTTCGCATCTCCACCACTGCCCTCACCTACGCTCCCTCACCCGCCTGTCCCGGGCAGGAGGTTCAGCCAACACCCACCCGGCGACGGCGTGAGGGTTGAGGTCCCGTTGACGGCTGGAGCGGCAGCGGCGAGATATCTTCACTCTTGGTTCCTGGCACCAACCCCCTTGCTCACACACACACTCCCGCTTATATCCCCCTGCTCATCCCAAGTCCTCATGTGCTTCTACTTAAGCTGCCGCCAGGCCGGTGCCAGTTGTCACATTAATCTCTTATCATCATCCCCCATTTCCCGTCCAGGCGCCAACCTCCGTTCACAGCGTAACACCTGTTCGACCTCGGTTGCACCCGCTTCTCCCCTTAATTACTGGAGGTTTGTCTGTGCAAACCTCATGTTGCAACACGCACACCTGTTTGCCCTCTGTTACACCCGCTTAACTGTGCGCACCGCGTGTTTCTCTCCTCTACACATGTTTGACCATTGGCCTTGCCTTATTAGTGTACACTATTATTTAATTACTCCTACCAGGTGTTGTTCGTCTACTAGGGGCGTTGGGTTGCCGCCCACCAAGCAGCTGGATATGAGAAAAAAACATTCTAATAAACAATACTTTTCTATAAATTGTTTTGTTGTTTTTACATTTTTTTTAATATAGTGATTCTTTCAACGTGAATTGCCTAATAAAGATATCAATTTAAGTTCATATTAGAATCCGCTGCAACACAGTCTGATTTGTGCCTCAGGGAGGTCTCGGCCGGCTGTGAAAGCTTCCGAGTGAGAGATATCCCTTCCTTTTCATTATGATTAGCTTAGCATTTTAGCCACGTCAATTAAGACCCATTCAGGGCGGTGAAAAGGTCCGCCCATTGCTGTAATCACCATGTCACAACGCTAGGTTGCACTGTGCAAATATAGCAGGTGACGGCCCACACGGTCTAGGAGTAAATAGCAATAGCGATGGCAACAGGTGCAGCAAACGAATTGGCAACAAATACGGTGGAGTCAATCCTAAATATTCCATTTGAAAGGATGAAAGGGTTGTGTAGTGTAGACTTGAGGGTCATGAGGACAGCATTTGATTGCTTTGTTTTATTTCGTATTGTTTATAAATGCCTACCGTTGGTAGATAAGACAGTTATATCACTGTCATGGGAATGCCAATAACATGAGGTTTTTCTTAATTAGAACACCATATTTTCAGAGGTCACTCACAACAGCCGCACCCACTGGTGGAGCCAGTGGGGGGTGGGGGTGCGGTGGCACGTGCCCTCCCAATGATCCGATCGAAATCCCTAATTTCAGTGACTCAGAATTGTGCGCAGTTGCGTATACAGTACACTCGCCCCCCTGCCTGCAAATCTTGGCTCCGCCATTCGCCCCACCTAGTGGAAATGTCACGAGCCGCCACTGACTACTACTTCAATGCTGCCACACTGCTGTAACCTTGATGTGATCAAATCGAATACAATTGTAACGCGCCTCCAAATGTACTGACTTTTGATGTCAAACTTTGCAAATCTGCCGACCATTTCAATGGTGTAAAATAAATCAGAACACTGCTGATTGTGAGTAACTGTGACAGACATTGTTTATGCCGTAAACAAAACAATACCCCCCCAGTCACGACACATTGCATTTATGAAGCATTGAAAGGGAATGCCCTTCCTCATTGCATCCAACATTAATGAACGTGAAGTGTTGACTCACCTGCGCACAGGGTCATCGGGATAATGCTGCCAATGAGGAGCACGAAAGTGGCTGAGTACAGCGCCATGGTCTCCCAGCCGTTCGGAGTCACCTCCTACAGGAAACACAACTCATGCTCGCGAAGCCTCTCCATAAATGAAGCAACTACATTTCGGAGGGAATATCAACCACGTGGATAAAATTTAATCACCCACAACTTGGCACCTGCGGTAAGATATTGTTGCTAATCAGGTTTCAAATACGTATTTCTGTTCACGTTAAAATGTGAGCAAACAAGTGTTTGAACGTGACAATGCTCTGGATCACGGTTTACTTGGCAGAGTAGCGCAGTTGCAATACTCGTGCCTTACAGTAAGAAGGGACCTGGGTTCGATCCTCGACTGTTGGTAGTTTATATGTTCTCCCACCTGTTATGCACGGCCAAACATCACCAATGCTGAAATATTACCTGCACATTTCTCATTTGGGATCAAACTTGGCAGAGCCCTTCTGAAAAAAAGAGTCTTGAGACTCGGTGAGGGTTTCCTGGGTAAAACAAGCAAAACTATACTATTATTATAATCAATGTTATTCTCTATTAAAAGTTAATATACAAGCATCTGCGTACATGAGAAAATATAAAACGGAAAACACAAATCCTCACGTGATAATGATTCCTGTCCCATGGAAGTGGATCGAATGCGAGAAGGCTGAAATACCGTGACGAGAGAGTGTCACATACTCAGATCGACAATTGCACCACGTTTGTCACGTGACACCACACCCCCAAATGCCCTGTAAAAAAATTGGCTAAACCACCGCAGTTGTGATCCAAAATTGGTCATAGTACAAGGTTCGTTGAGTCTGTGCGGACAAGCAACAGTTGGCATTGATGTATGAACATGGTTATCAGGGGGATGATATCGATCGGCCTCGGTTAGACCATCTACTTAAACATACAATGTTATAGTTTACTCAGGGACAGTAAATATTCATACTTGTGTCTCCGTTCCTTCTAACTCGGGGTTGTGTGCCGATGGTCTCTTGCAGGAGTTAAATTATGATGCACCATCTGTGCGAGGTTATTGTTACTGTAATAGTTAAGCCACGGGAAATGTGTGTTTGATTTATTGGCATTGACAATGACCTTGGAGGGTTAACGTTTTGGGTTTGATAAGCAATGTTTACCACCTCCCCCGTGATGTCCGTCACAACTGCTGCGGTGACCTGCTGAGGTCATTTCTCGTAAACGCTCGAGCGGCAGAGCTCCACGCTGGCAACAATTGTGCAGTACCTCGTGAAAAGAAGCTCCTGGGTTCGATTCCCGATTATGGTGGTGTGGTTTTTTTCTGCGTGAAATTTGTTTGCGGGATTTTTTTTTTCCAGCAGGTTTGTATGTTCTCCTCTTGGTCAGGTTGCCTCCTCACGTAACAAAAAAAACCCTAAATGTTAACGATATTGGCATACACCTCAATGCTGGAAATTGCCTACAAATCTCTCAATTGAGATTACGCACAGCAGCAGCAACATCGCCCCCTGGGTGAAAAAAAATTGATGGGACACTTGAGACTCAGTAGAGCTTTACTAGATAAACAAGAGTAATACAACGTATTATAGACCATCTAGAGTTAAGACAGTGCGATGCAGGTTCTAAGGCTTTCCTGGGTAAACAAGTCATCTTACCTATAAACGTCATTTTTTGTCTGTCTGTCCATCTGTCCATCTGTCTCTGTATCTGTGTGCACGCAACTTGCAAAGGATTTGGCTCGCGAACCGTGGGGTTTATGTTTTAAAAAGTTGCCGGGTACCACGCCGTAAGCCCCATGGTGAGCCAGCACTATTCCGTTTCCCATCCGTCAAATTTTAAGTAGTTAAATGAGCAATTTAGTGATATTTGCCATTACTTAATTATTTCCTCGCGTCGCTAAAGCTGCCTGGGGGTTGCCCCTAGCAACGCACACGCGTCATCGGTGAGGGGGGGGGGATTTCTCATTCGCGTTCAAAATGCAAAGAAATACACAACGCTGAGCTAAATTAATCAAAGTGTCATGTCCTCTTGTCCCCCCCCCCACCCCAATGTGTGCACTTACTACTATAGGGTCGGTAGATACTAATATTATACCGCTTAGTATTATTGTAGCGCAGGCTGGGGGATGGTGGGGGGTGGGGGATAGCGGCCCAGCCTGCCAAGGTGCCACCTCGGCCGGCTGGGTAATCTAGGCGAGGCGGGGGCTCTGCACGGGACTAGGCCTCACCACGCCACTCTGTCACGTGTTATAGAGTCGATATATACTGCTATAGAGTCAACATGTACTACTGTAGCGATAGCAGGTAACACCACAGTCAGTATGCACTGCTGTAGTGAAAGCAGGTACCACCACAGTATGCACTGCTGTAATCATAGCAGGTACCACCACAGTCAGTATGCACTGCTGTTATAATAGCAGGTACCACCACAGTCAGTATGCACTGCTGTAGTGAAAGCAGGCACCACCACAGTGTGCACTGCTGTAATCATAGCAGGTACCACCACAGTCAGTATGCACTGCTGTAATCATAGCAGGTACCACCACAGTATGTACTGCTGTAATCATAACAGGTTCCACCACAATATGCACTGCTGTAATCATAGCAGGTTCCACCACAATATGCACTGCTGCAATCATAGCAGGTTCCACCACAATATGCACTGCTGTAATAATAGCAGGTTCCACCACAATATGCACTGCTGTAATCATAGCAGGTTCCACCACAATATGCACTGCTGTAATCATAGCAGGTTCCACCACAATATGCACTGCTGTAATAATAGCAGGTTCCACCACAATATGCACTGCTGTAATCATAGCAGGTTCCACCACAATATGCACTGCTGTAATTATAGCAGGTTCCACCACAATATGCACTGCTGTAATCATAGCAGGTTCCACCACAATATGCACTGCTGTAATCATAGCAGGTTCCACCACAATATGCACTGCTGTAATCATAGCAGGTTCCACCACAATATGCACTGCTGTAATCATAGCAGGTTCCAGCAGTCAGTATATAGCCCTGTACAGTCAGTACATACTATTATAGAGTGAGTAGTTACTACTATAGTCAGTGGATACTACTATAGAGTCGGCAGATACTATACAGTTAGTCGTTACGACTATATAGTCGGTAGATACTACTGTAGGCCCAGTAAATACTACTACGCAGTCAGTAGCTAATACTGGCTCAGTAGATACTACGGTACAGTCAGTAGCTACTACTGGCTCAGTAGATACTACGGTACAGTCAGTAGCTACTACTGGCCCAGTAGATACTACGGTACAGTCAGTAGCTACTACTGGCTCAGTAGATACTACGGTACAGTCAGTAGCTACTACTGGCCCAGTAGATACTACGGTACAGTCAGTAGCTACTACTGGCTCAGTAGATACTACGGTACAGTCAGTAGATACTACTGGCTCAGTAGATACTACGGTACAGTCAGTAGATACTACTGGCTCAGTAGATACTACGGTACAGTCAGTAGATACTACTACAGAGTCAATAGATACTGCTACGGGGAGGAATTCCACCTATCTGTTAGAGTTTTTAACAGACAACGAGACAAGAAGTCACAGCTTCTCGAGACGCTGGCCTTCCTCAAGAGATGCCGAGATAACAAGGTAATACCCATCGCTTTCAAACTCACATCCGCTGCTGTGTCCTCACCGAACTCTAAACAGATCTTATTTCAAGCTAGCCTATCACTAATCTCGGAGAGAATAAGGTTACTCCGATCTGAACTCGATAATTTAGACAATACTCTCTTACAAACACATTTAATGTTAACACAAAAAATGTCACCTTCCGATTGGAACCACGTTGATAACATGACTTCTGCTTCTGCTGACTCAATGTCAGCCAAATGCAAAGTTAACCTGATTTCTAAATTCAACCTCCTATCTAAGAAGAAACCAGAGCCACACATCGCAAAGCTGGATGTTAACAAGACCGTGATTAATCAGAGTAACATCCCAATTTCTGACAATCTAAAAACGGTACTGGCCCAAGGACTAAATTTCGCCGTCACCCCTAACTATATACCAGTAGAGGATATGATTTCTCAGATTGATGTAGCCCTCAGAGGCATAGGACACATCCATGCGGATGTAGCAAGAGCTGAAATAGCTACTATTCTTAAGAATGCTAAGAAACCCACTAGTAACATCAGCAAAAATGAACGCTCTGAACTCGCGGACCTAAAAAAGAGAGATGATATAGTCATCCTCTCGGCAGACAAGGGCAATGCCACGGTCATCATGGATGAAGATTCATACAACCCTCTCTAAAACCATCGGCGGCTAGACCTCGCAGACTCTATGGTCTTCCCAAAATCCATAAAGAAGGCACCCCGCTACGACCCATCGTGTCGACGATAAACTCACCTATGTACAAACTAGCCCGTTTTCTATCAGATACTCTGCTCCCCTTCACAGGCAAGACCTCTTTGGCAGTACTCAACTCAACCCAATTAGTCTCTATGGTTAAGGACATGGTACTATCTCCTGATGACATCCTCGTCAGCTTTGATGTAGTATCTTTGTTCACCAAAGTCTCAGTACCGGACACCCTAACAATAATTGAGAACTTAGTCCAACATGGATTGAATTCTGATGTACCTGCGTTGGTTAGGCATTGCCTCACCAACACCTATTTTACCTGGAATGGCACCTTCTACAAACAGAATGAGGGTACCCCTATGGGCTCCCCCTTGTCACCAGTTATAGCCAACATGTTCATGGAAAAGTTTGAATCAGACGCCATCCAGACATCCACCCTGCGTCCTTCCCTGTGGAAGAGGTATGTGGATGACACATTCGTCATCTGGCCACATGGCCTCCCAGCATTGAACCACTTCTTGGACCACATCAATTCTAGACACCCATCCATCAGATTCACCATGCAAGTGGAGAAAGACGGTAAACTACCATTCTTGGATATTCTGTTTGAGAGGAGGCCTGACGGATCCTTGGGACATTCTGTCTACAGGAAAGCCACCCACACAGATTCCTACTTGAAACCGGATTCCCACCACCACCCATCTCAAAATAATTATCTCATCAAAACGCTATACCACAGAGCCCATAGCATTTCTGACCAACACCACCTGGCCGGTGAATTAAGACATGTACATCGGGCCCTCAGGATGAACGGATACTCTGACCGCACTATCCGCCAAGCTGTTTCTCCCACCACACAGAAACAGCCACATGAAACTCCGACCAAAACTATCACGTTACCATATATAGCAGGCGTGACAAAAAAGATCTCCAAAATTCTAAACAAACATAAGATCCAAGTCCGATTCAGTACAGTGCATAAAATCCGTGATCTAATTCCATCTGTGAAGGATGTCGTTCCTGACTTACAGTATCCTGGAGTCTACAAATTGAGTTGCATTTGTGGTGATTGCTACATTGGAGAAACGAAAGGTTATGTTTCTGATCGTGTCCGCGAGCACAAGTCAGATCTGAAACACGGCAGAACTGATTCTTCGGCCGTTGCCGATCATTGCTACAACTCGGTGGGCTCTCATGAAATTGTCTTTTCCGAGACCAAGATTCTCTGCAAACCTCCCGGCTACCATCAAAGGTTTGTACACGAAGCCATACAAATATACAAACACAGACATAATTTCAACCGTGATGATGGTTACAAACTGAGTAATCATTGGAAAGATGTGATTAACCATGCAAAAAAGATTTAACTACACTTAGTTGGCCAATCTTATTTGACAGACAACTATTACAGGTGTAGTAATTACTCAGGAGGCTTGACGACGGGATCGGAGGCACACTTATTTATTAACACAACTTGTATACAGTTAGCGAGTATACACAGGACCTAAGGGGTAACGTCCCCTTACTCGGCTAACAGGGAGACACAACATCTAAGCCCCGCTAACCTAAGCCCAAGTCCTCCACTAGGGAGCTAGGGGAGGCTACCTGTCCCAGCCCTGGTCAAGCTGGGATCCGACCCCCTGAGTTCCCAGACCTGCTCGTCAGTCTGGGCTCTCGGGGCCACGCCACCGGCTTGCCCTGGTCGGCCCTGATAAGGACAGCGAGCCAGGGGAGCTCCGGGGCCTATTCTAGCTGGTCTTCCGTCTTCGCTGGTTAAAGCTGATACCTCGACCTCGAGCCCTCCGGCTCACCCCCTCTTATAGTCCGCGGCCCCCCCGGGAGGGGCCCGTGGGGGATGCAGGTGCGGACGTCGGTGTGGCCACCTCCTATGTGTACGGCCCTAACCACGCCCCTTGTGTTTGTTTGCCATCCGCTCCCATACACAATTACACCTCTACATCACCCCCCCCCCTGTACAGCTCGCAGCCGTCCCCGGCTGCAACAAAATCAGAATAAAGGTGCATGCCTCCCCAAAACCGTGTGTGCCTCGCGTAAATTTAACAAGAACAATAACAGTCATAACAACAACAACAACAGGAAACAGGTAGAAGAAGAAAGAGAAAAAAATAACCCGGCGCACCCTCCCGAATAAATACCCCATTCCGCAAACCCAACATATATACACGCGCTCCGGATGCCCCTCCCCCACTGTCCGCAAGGGCCCCCCAACGGCCGACCTCACAATAGTCTGCGCGTTTTGGCGCGCGTTCTCGCGGCGGGCCCGTCACAAGGGCTCGACCCGGCACGCTCAGTGGTGGTTGGTGACGGTCCGGGTGCAAGAGAGTCTGGCGTCGCTGCCGAGTGACCCCCGACCCCTCCGGGAGGGGTTGGCGGGCGTGGACCCGTCACTCCTGTTGCACCTGGAGATGGAACAGTTGATGTCATGTTAGGCGAGAGCAGCGACATCGGGGAGTCGGCGGACCCCTCACACGTTTGGCCATGCGTGTGTGTGTGTGAACCACGGGCCGGCGCAATGAACGGTTTCAACCTTGAGGGGTGCACGTACCACCGACGCCTCCCCCATTTGACGCGAACACATTGCGGCCGTAAGACCTGTACGACCTCCACTGGCCCCCGCCACGGCCGTACCAACTTTGACGAGGTTGCCAGTGGCACCTGGGGACAGTGCAACCATGCCCTGTCCCCTGGTTTCCATTTGAACACATGTACCCGCCACAGCCGAAGCCTCTCGTTCGCCTTCTGGCGGAGTTCAGAATTTTGCACGGCCGCTTCCCGCGCCTCAGACAATTTGCTGATGTTAAATTTAACGTGTTCGGACAAGGTAGACTTCGCCTGAGGCGCCGAGAGCTTCAGCTGGGTCGTCACAGGGGGGTTAGCCTCGCGGCCATACATTAAAAAGAAAGGGGAAAATCCGGTGGCCGCATGGGGAGCCATCCTGTAGGCCTGCAACACACCGGCTATGCGAAGGTCCCAATCTGTCTGGGATTCGGACACCTGTTGGGACAGCATAGACGTGATGGTCCGATGCAGCCGTTCCACCATATCCCGTCAGTTTGAGGGTGATACGGGGAGGTCCGAATTTTCTCCGTACCCAAGAGGTCGCACACCTCGCGGAGGAGTTTTCCCGAAAAATTCTTACCCTGGTCAGTAAGCAGCCGTTCCGGAGCACATTTGTCGAGGACATAGCCCTGGACAAAGGCCTCCGCGATGGTTGCTGCCGACTGGTTGGCCAGGGGCCAGGCCATAGGCCATCTCGTGAAGTATTCGACCCCTGTCAATAAATACCTATTCCCCCTGGGTGTAGCGGGAAATGGCCCGAGTATGTCTAGCGCAACGAGCTCGTTAACCCGGGAAACCTTTATGGACTGCAGCGGAGGGTTGGACCCCCTAGCTGGTGGCTTTCGCTGCGCGCATTGCGTGCACGACCCCAGGAGATCCCCCACGTCCTTTGCCATGCCCGGCCAGAAGAAATCGAGCTGGAGCGTGGCAAAGGTCTTGTGAACCCCCAAGTGCAGAAGCCGCTCATGAACAGCCCATACCACCTTACCCCTCAATGCTGCAGGCACCACGAGCTGCTGGCGGCGGGTTTTTCCGTCCCAGTGCATTAAAAGACCCTGGAACAACCCCCACGAGTCAATGTTCGCCACCCACTGCCCAACCCCCCCTGCGCGACGGCGCAGAGCGAGGAGGGAGGTGTCCTCCATTTGGAGGCGTCCCCATTCCGCGACCGACAACCCCAGCAACGAATCCCTCCCTTCTTGCTCGATAGGACCCGAAGCCGAAGGCGCATCGGCGGCGGCCACGAGGACCGAATCGGTGGTGACGTTCGGGGGCCTACAACGCCCCGAACCCAGGAGGCAAGCGCACTCCGAAGTGGGTGGCAACCGTGACAGGGCGTCAGCGTTCGTGTGGCGGACGCCCTTACGATATGTGGTGACAAAGTCGTAGTCCTGGAGAATCTCCAACCATCGAGACAACTGGCCCGATGGTTGTTGAACCCGCAGAGCGTACTGTAGGGCCGCATGATCTGTACGGACGGTGAAACGCCGACCGTACAGATATGGGCGGTACTGCTGAATGAAATAAACAATTGCCAATAATTCCCGACGGGTAACGCAGTACCGTTGTTCCGCTGGAGACAGTACCCGACTACCGTAAGCCACCACATGCTCTACGCCCCCAATGAGTTGGGACAGCACGCCCCCGATGCCCGTGTTACTTGCATCTGTATCGAGCAAGAAGGGTTGTGAGAAGTCGGGGTAATTCAACGGCGGAGCCCCCACCAGGGCATTCCGGAGGGCGTGAAAAGCAGCCTCCTCCTCCAGCCCCCAATGAAACCTGACTCCCTTGGACGTCAAGGCATGCAATGGTTTCGCGATCGTAGCGAAGTCAGCCACAACCCGTCGATAGTACGACGCGAACCCAATGAAACTCCTGACCTCTCCCACCGAGGTGGGAGTCGGCCAGGAGCTGACGCATTCCAATTTGGCGGGATCAGTGGATATCCCCGAGCGCCCAACAATGTGACCCAAATACCGCACCGATTCGCGGAGCAAATGGCACTTCTGCGGTTTAAATTTTAAATTGGCAGCCCGCATTTTGAGAAAAACAGCACGCAGCCTCTGGAGGTGTTCCTCGAAGGATTTGCTAAAGACGATGACATCGTCCAAGTAAATTAAACACGAATCCCATTGCAAGCCTGCCAAGACCAGTTCCATTAACCGCTGAAAAGTTGCCGGCGCAGAATGTAAGCCCATCGGCAAGCGGTTAAATTGGAAGAGACCTTGCGGTGTCCGAAAAGCAGTTTTAGGTTTTGATTCGTCATCCAGAGGAAGCTGCCAGAATCCAGATAGTAAATCGAGGGTGGAAAAGAATCGCGCCCCCGCCAAGGCATCGAGCGACTCATCCATTCGAGGAAGCGGGTACGCATCTGCCACAGAAATTTTGTTCAATCGCCGAAAGTCGACACAAAACCGCAGTGAGCCGTCGTGTTTTTTCACCAAAACGATCGGTGCGCCCCACGGGCTGTTGGAAGGGGAAATTATATCGGCGGCTAGCATGTCATCAACAGCCGATTTGACATGATCCTTTTCGGCGGGACTGAGCCGAAAGGGATTTTGGCGGATTGGCGCGCTGTCACCCGTGTCAATATGGTGTCGCAGCAATTTAGTACAACCAATATCAAATTTGTGTTTACTAAAAACGTCGGCAAATTCTTTCAGGAGAACTCGCAGCTGCGCACGCTGCGTGTCGGACAGATCCACAGATCCCGCGCAAAGTGCATCCAGCCATCCGTCATCACAGTCCGAATGCGGTCGCGACGGAGGATCGGTGGTTACCTGACCCACGAGTGGTTCCTCATAGGGCGCCGGCGTTGCGTGTGCAAGCACGGTCCCTTGAGGAACCACGGCCGTTCGCGATCCTACATTAAGGACTGCAATGAAGGGGTCCCCATCCCCTTTCACCATGGTCTGAGCCGCTAGCAAATCGGGTCCATTGACCCCGGCTCGAGATGGTCCCAACAAGACCCCCCGATCCGCAACCCCTTCAGCAAACGGCCGACGCAACCTAAGAGGGACGAGCATCTGAGCCCCCGGGGGTACGCGCACAGTTTTTGTCACGAGCGCCTGCACGGTGGCAAACGCCCGACGCTCCGTGGTGGGGGAAGACAAAAATGTAACACGTCGGCCCGATGGGAGCTCGATGCACCCCTGGTCAATCAAGATACGGATGGGCATTTTGGCCAAGAAATCCGTCCCCAACAGGCACGGAACCGCGAGTGAGGAGGAAACCAAAACAGGCCCGGATAATTTAATGTCTCCAATGCAAATTTTGGTGCGGATTTGCCCAATAATGCCCAGCGAGCCCCCGTTAGCAGCATAGCATGGCACGTCAACAGGGAGCAAGGGACGACTTTGAACGGGAAGGATGTTATAAATCAAATCAGATATAATGGTCGCCGATGCCCCTGTGTCAATTAAAATCCGCACCTCTACCCCATCAATATGACCGACCACAACCGATGATCCCGCCGACGCAGCAACGACACGATGGGCGAGCTCCGACCACTGACCCGGTTGGAGCGCTCGCCGCATTTCAGAACAATCGCGCGCGATGGGCGGCGATTTTCGAACCCTGTTCAGTTGAGCGCGTGAGTGTGTGTCGGATGTGTGCATGGGCCAAACGTGTGAGGTGCCACGACTCGCCGTATTTCTCTGCTGGAGCTTGGGTGGAGACGGCGTGGCGTCCTGACGAGGTGTCGCTCCGCGCTGACGGGGAGCCCGGCATCCTGACGCAACGTGGCCTTGCAGGCCACAGTTGTAGCAGCGTGTGAGCGCCCCAGATGGCCTGGGCTGCCCCTGGCGGCTCGGTCCATTCTGAGCCTGCGGTGCCGCCGATCTCCATTCCCCCCGCCGCTCCACCCCGCAGACCTCCTCTGATGGGAGGGCGGTGGCCGCCATGGCATGGCCGGCCACCCCCTTGGCAGCCTTGCGACGCAGGGACCGCAAGCCCCCGTGGATGTGGCGCGCGACCAGCAGGGACGACATCTCTCCGTCGTCTTGAGCCAAGACGGCGATGTCCAGCTCATCGGCGAGTAGCAGCAGCTTTTCAGCCACCATGGCGTCCACTCCCTCCTCGTCCATCCGCGGGAAAGCTGCCTTTGCCAGGGCCAGGAGAGCCGTTCGGAAGGCCAGGGGCGATTCGTTGGCGCCCCGATGCCGATCGTGGAACAGCTGCCTGCAGTCCGAAGGCGGCCCATAGACGGCTGACAGCAGCTGCAGCGCCAGGTGCAGCGTGGCGCGCTTTTCCTTAGGCGCCGAGGTGAGGGTAGCCAGGGCGTCGTCGTCCAGCATCGCCGGCAGCGCGCATAGTGCCTCGGCGTCCGTCCAGTTCGCCATCTCTTGATGAGCGATGAACCGCCTTTTGAAGCCGCCCCAATCTCCATCCGCTCCCACGAACTCCTTGAGAGGCGGCAGTCGCTGTTGTAAGGCGACGTCCGTGGCTGCGGATCTCGCTCCCTCGTTCCCAGCCGACGTTACAGTGTGGGCGGGCTGTGAGCATGGCATCGCCGGTCGCTCCGTTGTTGATGCGCTGGCCGGCGTTGATGATGTCACGGCTCGTGCTTGGCCCTCAGCAGTCACCTGACGCAGGCCGGCCCCGCCCTCTGCTCGCACTGTAGTGATGGCGGGAAATTTAACCGCGAGCCGCGTCGGGGTGGCGGGAAATGCCGGCGTGCGTCGGCTGCTGCCGTCTTCCCGCGCAGCCCCTCCAGCTCCCAGCCGCGTGATCTCCTCCAACACGGCGGCCGCGGCGTAGAGCAGCTCCGCCAGGTGGGAGTGAGCCAGCCGAAGTCCCTCGGCCGACGCATCCCCACCCTCCTGTCGTAGCGGCGCGGGTGTACTCGGCCCCGGCTGCTCCGATCCGACCTCGGCCATCTCTGGTGGTGATTCGGCCGCGGTGTCCTCCCTCTCCGACTCCCTGGTACGTGTCGTCCCTCGTGTGTCCATCTTTGGACGTTTTACTTCTGACACCAGATGTAGTAATTACTCAGGAGGCTTGACGACGGGATCGGAGGCACACTTATTTATTAACACAACTTGTATACAGTTAGCGAGTATACACAGGACCTAAGGGGTAACGTCCCCTTACTCGGCTAACAGGGAGACACAACATCTAAGCCCCGCTAACCTAAGCCCAAGTCCTCCACTAGGGAGCTAGGGGAGGCTACCTGTCCCAGCCCTGGTCAAGCTGGGATCCGACCCCCTGAGTTCCCAGACCTGCTCGTCAGTCTGGGCTCTCGGGGCCACGCCACCGGCTTGCCCTGGTCGGCCCTGATAAGGACAGCGAGCCAGGGGAGCTCCGGGGCCTATTCTAGCTGGTCTTCCGTCTTCGCTGGTTAAAGCTGATACCTCGACCTCGAGCCCTCCGGCTCACCCCCTCTTATAGTCCGCGGCCCCCCCGGGAGGCGCCCGTGGGGGATGCAGGTGCGGACGGCGGTGTGGCCACCTCCTATGTGTACGGCCCTAACCACGCCCCTTGTGTTTGTTTGCCATCCGCTCCCATACACAATTACACCTCTACACAGGTTTACCATGTTTAGTTGTTGTCTCCTTGTCACAGGTTGAGTCACAAACCGTACCTCTCCATAACAAAGGCTCACCCTCTTAAGCCTCACCTTACCATATGAATAAAAAGTGTGCTTTACTTGGCCCTTCCCCCCCCCCCCCTCTCCAACCATTATATAAACGGAGTGGTAGCTCCTGCAATCTCTCATTTACTTGATACAGCTGTCGTGGTTGTGACGGTTCCACCTGAAGACGGAAGCTTGTGTTGCCTCCGAAACGTCGTGATTTTTATTTTATTTTACTTTTATAAATTTTAATGTTTTACCTACGTGACTTTACCGAAAAAACCTAAGAATATCAATAGATACTACTTCCTCTGTTGTATGTAGGGTGTGTAGGTATATATACCTACGAGGGGTAAAGATATTTTTTGAGGGGGGGGGATCCACAATTTTCGGAAACCTTTTACATCAACTATTTACCCCACACTTTCTACAACTTTTTGGACTTGTGCAAGCCTCTTATATATTTGTTGGTGGAGAAATGTACAAACGGCCTACTGGGCTTTGACAATACCTTAGTATCTGTGTATATATATGTAAGGTTTTTAAGAAATATATTTTTCACCCGGGCAACGCCAGGTACTTCCGCTAGTATACTATAAACGCGTGTTTCCGACGTACTCAGAGGAAATCCCCCAAAGCTTTAAGAGGGGATAGCACGCAATAGTCTGCACAGACCGGTTCATAAACCCACATGAGTCTTCTCACCTGGCTAGACTCCCGTTGATATATTTAGTCAATTCCTCGTATTCCGAATGAGATTCGTGCATCCTCCTGGGTTCATTTCAGTCGAATCTTTGTAATGAAAAGTAGAAGGCCTCAAATGAATGTATTTTACATCAACACAGCCCCTCGCATTGACAGAAAAAACAATGCTGTCCGATTCGGTAAAAAAAATCTCCCAAGCAATCGAGTGGTGAGGGGGCAAAAGTGCAGGGAGAAGGCGCGACAAACCGAACGAAGGTAAATTACTGGAACAGCAATGGCACTGCGCTCAGGTCGTCGCAGCCTTAAATAAGTACCCGGTATGGTGTGGAAATACCAGCACTGGGGAGACAAAGGCAGCCGGGCCTGGTGTTTGTCACACGACGTCCGCTGTGTGGGCCTTAAAAAGGTGTAGTGGTGTTAACTACTCGCTGTTCGCAAACTGTGAGAGCAGATCGTAAACAAGGTTTTCCCGCTCAATCAAACGGTCAGGGTCAAATGGGGTGAGGTAGGATCCAAACCCAGATTGGGAAGGACCAATCAGAGGGAACCACAAGGTGGCCGGAGATTGGACAACCCGGCCACGAACAGGTATAAAAGCCAGAGCGCTGAGAGCTCTGGAGGAGTTCTGCTACACGAAGACCCAAGTCGGCCGAAGACGTCTAGGACCCTGGACCAAGCCCTCCAGCCCTTATCAGGGCTAGGGCTCAGAGTAACCAGTGGTCGGGGAGAGATCCCCTAGGTCCAGCCAGAGGACGCTGGGAGAGCAGGGAGATTAGATAGCCTGCAGGGTCCGGAGGCTTGTACCTTCTGAGGGTAACGGGTGAGGGGACCATATACCCCTTAGTGTGATAGGGACTGTGTATTAAGATAATAAACAGTGTGTGCCATAAAGAAGTCCAGAAGTCCGTCCTTACAACACTACAAAGGTAACAAGACTTGCACCAACAATCTTTTAAAGGCTACCCGGGGTTATTTGCAGCCGCAACTGCCTGCTTAGCTTGGCACGTTCAGTAGCGCAGTACGAGAACCGCTCCGCCACCACTCGCCTATAGTAAAGATAATCAATTCTAATTGCATGGAACATAATTGCATGGATTCATACCCTTTGTTTTTTTCGGTAAAGTCACGTAGGTAAAAAAAATGAAAACAACTAAATTAAATCACGACGTTTCGGAGGCAACACAAGCTTCCGTCTTCAGGTGGAACCGTTACCTAGGTGACTTTACCGAAAAAACCAAAGAGTATGAATCCTTGCAGTCACGAAAGCTTCAAATCTAGAAATAATTGCATGGAACATGTTGTTTCTGCTGCTTGGAGTTGTTCGTGATTTTCTGTTATGGGTGGGGCCATCGTCAGAGAAAATAATTAGGGAGG
Organism: Lampetra fluviatilis; assembly: GCF_964198595.1. Lineage (NCBI taxonomy): Eukaryota > Metazoa > Chordata > Hyperoartia > Petromyzontiformes > Petromyzontidae > Lampetra > Lampetra fluviatilis. The sequence continues at coordinate 227,290 of NC_136295.1, read as the reverse complement.
CAGAGTCCTTGCATTAATTGTTAACAGCTTCAATTACTGTCGCTTTAAAGCTTAGCGATTTATAACGTTCCATCATCTCAATTACACGCGGTAACTGTGAATGGGTATTGATGCTGTGATGGACGGGAAACGTGCGTAGAGTGGAGAATAGGGTAAGCAACTTGAAGGTTGGGAATAGCACGTGGCAGGAAAGTCTTGTGGGAAGGATCAGGTGGTGGAGGTTGAGATGGGTGGGACACGGGTGGAGGACGAGGGCCGAGCCGGACATTGGAGTGGCACCAAAAGGTGAGTGATCATCAAGCAGTCATTCTCACTTACCTGCTTCCGCTCCTCCCCTACAACCCGTCTCTTCCCCCGAGACCAGGGCAACCTGCGGCTCTGGAGCCACATGCAGCTCTTTAGGGACAGCTTTGTAACGTTCACTTACTCATTCACCTACTCACTCACATCACTTACCCAAATACCAACCGACTCATGTGTAAACCCACCCACTAACTCACCCAGCCACTCCCTCCATGTCTAACCCACCCACTCCCTGACCGACTCACTCACCTGCCCACCCACCGACCCCACTCACTCAACAACCCACCCACCCAACCACTCATTCACTAAACCACTCACTCACTTACCCACCTATTCACCAACCCACCCACTCACTCACCAAACTACACACCTGATCACTAACTCACTCACCCACCCACTTACTCACCCACTACCTCACCCACCCATCTTCTCCCGCATTCAGCCAGCCACCCGCTCAATCATGTAGCCACTAGCTCACTCACACACTCGCCTACCCACCCACTTACTCACTAACGCACTAACTCACTTTACCAAACCACTAACTGACCCACTCACCCACCCACCCATACACTCAATCACCTACCCATTCACTCACCTCACTCACTCAACAACCGACCAACTCACCCACCCGCTCACCACCCACTACCCACACAATCACTCAACCACTCACTCACTGTCTCATTCACTCACCCCACTCACTCAACCCATACACTCACTCAACAACCCACCCAATCACCCACTCACCCAATCCCTAACTCACCCAATCCCTAACTCACCCACTCACCTACTACCCACGCAATCACTCAACCACTCACTCATCATCTCATTCACTCACCCCACTCACTCAACAACTCACCCACCCATCACTCAACCACCCAATAATTCAACCACCCATTAAATCAACCATGCGATGGCCACCTTACAGCCTAGGCAGTGCAGTTTGTTGCTGTGGAACTTTGAGTGTTATCTCCTTCATCTGTAGGGGTTTCTTCATGTACTCCAGTTTACCGTCACGTGCATACCACACAACAACAAAGGAACTCGAAAAACTATTGAAAACGATGTTATTGTTTGATATCCCGTGTTTTATGAGTGTGGTATACAATTATTTACAGCCCCTTGTTAATCCACTGCTGGTTGAAGAAGGGCCCTTATATGCTGTGTCAGTTATGTGCGCTGCTTGACCATACTTCACCACGCTGGCTAGAGTTGTTGAAGCGAGGTTCAGGACCAGTTGAGAAAACATTCACTGCTGATGTTAGCAGCGGTCGCCAATCCAACGCGGGTCACTGGGTTCACAACCCACAGTGCCACCATACCACCTTTGGGTATACTGCAATGTAAAGTCGATATTTAGTCAGGAAAGCTTCACCGAACCTCAAAACTTTTCAGAAGAGTCCTGCATTTGGATGTTTTACCAATGCCATTTTAATGAGTGATTTTAAATTTAGTGAAAGATGGACAACACAAGTGGCGTTTATAAGGCCATTCAACTCAAAAGGTGAACCATTTGTAATGGAGTGTGTGGCAGGAATAATATCCATTGATAAATGTGAAAGAATGATGGATATTTCACATCCTGTGGTGGGCATCAGCGTCACAAAATAAAAACCACTGTCATCTTTTCCGAAAATGACGCTTATCCTACCGAATCAAGTAGAGAGCTGACGATATCAGTTGTGCAGAGTTGTGCCTCGAGTGGGAATTTAACTCATGTTCATCCGATAGCGAGTCGAGCATTCTGACCACAGAGCCACTCAGTTGGAAATCCTTAAGCTTCATGCAGCTGCTTCTGCAGTGCAGGTGGGCACTGATCAATTTGGACAAAACCCAAAGGGACCCAGTCTCCATGGCTTGCAGCACTTTTGACAGAAGTGGCATGCACGAGCAGACGCCGAGGACATTCTGCAGTGCGGCAGGAAGGGGGCTACCAATTTCCTGACAATGTCATCGTCAATTTTACCACCTTCTGTTCAAAGGCAATATCCATCAAAAGAGTGCCGTGGCCATGTCTGAGCCTGGTGCTGAATAAAGGATAACATTTATAAACAGGGTGAGGTTTGTTGATCTATTGTCGAGAGACCCCATCAGAGAACGGGCTGCCAGTCTAGAGACCCCATCAGAGACTGGTCGGTTGAATATGCCTTAAGCATTTTTGCCTGTTTTACATAAGTAACTTCATGAAATTGTCTTTTGTCTATCATTCACAGCAATTTTTTTTATATTTATCATGCAGGTTCTAGTGAAGCCTCATTCTGACCATAAGAATCCAGGGTTATATAAGAGGTTGAATTTGATCTATATAAGACCTAAATCTGTTGACCTATGTGAAATAAACAAGAGACTACACACAAATGACAATGAATGATTCGCTTCCTGCTGGACTTGGCACGCTGTTGAGGAGCCTTTCAAAACCATCACCTTACCCTACATTGCTGGGGTCACAAAAAAGATCTCCAAAATCCTGATTAAACACAAGATCCAGGTCCGATTTAACACAGTACATAAAATCCGTGATCTGGTCCCGTCTGTAAAAGATGTGGTTCCAGACATACAGTACCCTGGCGTCTACAAACTAAGTTGCTCTGTGGTAGCAGTTACATTGGAGAAACCAAACGACATGTCTCGGACCGCATCCGTGAACATAAAGCAGACCTGAAACACGGTAGGACAAACACCTCAGCCGTGGCAGATCACTGTTACAATTCAGTGGGGTCACATGACATTGACTTCTCCAAGACAGAGGTTCTCTGCAAGCCATCTGGCTACCATGAGAGATTCGTTCATGAGGCGATCCACATATACAAACACAGAGACAATTTCAACCGATAAGATGGATTCTGGCTCAGCAATCATTGGAAGGACGTAATAAACCATTTCGGATCTTAACTGATTGTGTTCACGTTTACGGTGACTTTCAGACCGCAGTCCACTCACTGGCATGACTATATATCTTGTATTCTCCGCAGGGAATGGATTCTTTGCTCCGCTGCAAGTCTCCTACTACCACTCTTCCATTGACATATTTCGTTGCTTCCTCTTAGTATCTTTCACTCGACGGTCAATGGTATAGTGTATAGCAGATTTATAATAATAAATAGTATAAAATTGTAATGTTTAATACAATGTATAAGGCAATATATAGTATCGTAATTGTATAGTAAATATACAGCAGTGTGATATACAGTAGGGTGGATAGAATAATACATAATGTAATATTACACTATGTATTATTCTAAGGTTAGGGTTAATACAGTATATAATTTATATAATTTAATGTTGGGTTTGTCTATGGCAGCATATAGTACGGGATAGACCCTTGTGATGTAAGAGAAAAAAGTTTAGCTGGAAGCATATTATATTTTTTGCGACATAGAATTGTCATTTATTACTTACTGTTAGTAGCTCAGCTTATTGGAGAGTATATTTAGTATACTGATGATACTATGTAGTTTATACTTTAGTTTTTTACGTGGTTGTTTAGTTACTGCAGCTACATACTATTAACATTCCTTCCCTTTATTAATGCTACCCCTATCCCCTCCCTTTGATGCTGCTAATCCTGCATAATGCACGGGCATAATATGACTTTGAAACCCCCCGCCCACCTACTACGAATTTCACAAGTAGTACTAATCACATACCTGCATTTCCCATAAATATGCTCAATTCCTCTTGATATGCAAATTATTTTGTCAAGGCGCCCTTCCTCCCTTCCAACCCAGCTTAAATATACGCTCCAAGCGTGGTGGTGTTTCATTCAGACGCTGTCTCTGGTCTTCACCTGAGGACGGCTACTTGCGTTGTGGCCGAAACGTAGTGAGAATTATTTTATTATGTTTTATTTTTATTATTTTATTACTTCCCTTTTTCGTGACTTTACCGAAAGAACCAAGAAGATGACACTGGCATTATTTATGTAAATCATTGTTTTTTCAGACATAATTTTTTTTTACTATTTAAGGGAGCCGATTTAACTAAAATGTAAAAATGTTATTCGACCAGATAAGGCCAACTGAGCTACATAGCTCTTATTTAGAAGTGACCTGGCCACAAATTATAGCCCAATGAAGTAGCTTATTGAGTGTAAATTTATACCAGACAAATACTTTAAATGCATGTTTTTAAATGTGGAGGGAAAAACCGGAGGACCTGCAGTAAAATCCATGCGACCACGGCGAGAGAGACATGCAAACTCCAATATACAGGCATCAGGGTCTGGTTCGAACCCACATCCTCTTGTATACTAGGCGAGGTATTTAACATCTTGTCACCATCTCGATTATCGTAACCATCATCATACTCTTTAGATCTTTCGGTAAAGTCACGTAGGTATAAAATATAATAAATCACGATGTTTCGGGCGCTACACAAGCGTCCGTCATCAGGTGGGAAAGCATGGTCTGCTGCTGAGGCAGACTGTTGTAAAAGGTTTGCAATGGGTGTAGCCCAAGAGTCATAAAGAAGTGGTCGGGGCTAGTGATGTTAATGTGAAAAATTAGCATGTAACTGTAAGATAGGAGAGCGGCCTCCTCGACGAGGGCACGAAATTGATTTTTCCAAGGTGGAGATACTCTGCAAACCTACCGGCTACCTTCAGAGATTTGGTTATGAAGCCATCTATATATATAAAATCGCAAATCTGTCTGTCTGTGTGTCGCCGGACCATACGCAGTTTCATTGGACGAAATGTGAGGGATTTGCGAGACACGATTGGTCCGTTTGGTTTTCCACGGCGGTTGCCCCTGGCAACGGGTAGCGACGCATTTGCTGCGGGGTGGACGCCATTTTTAATTCCCGTTAAAAACATGCGCACGCATTAACACGCGACTCTGAGGCAAATTCATCAAAGTTTCACGTCCTCTTCACTCCCCCCCCCACCCCAATGTGTGCAATTACTATTATAGGGTCGGTAGATAATAAAATTATAGCGATTAGACAGTATTATTGTAGCGCGGGGGGGGGGGGTAACGGCCCCAGTACCCAGCCTCAGCCGAATGGGCAATTTAGGCGAGGCCGGAGGCTCTGCACGGTACTAGGCCTCGACACCCCACCACACTATAGGCCGTACATATTACTGCACAGCGGCCGAGGAGATCGTGGCTGGGGGGGGGGGGGGGCAGGGGTAGCAGCCCATCTGTGTATATATGTAAGGTTATTAAGAACTATATTTTTCACCCGGGCAACGCCGGGTACTTCTGCTAGTCCAGATATATAAACACAGACACACTTCAACCGAGAGGATGGGTACAAACTGAGCAATCATTGGAAGGACGTTATTAACCAGGTAAAGTATTAACTGACTGTGATGTTTCCATGTCAGCTGTTATTTCCAGCCCCCTCATACCCCCCCCCCCCGCTCCCCCCACCATCGTGACCCCCCGCCTCCCCCTCGCGACCACCCTTGCCCCCCATTGCTCCCCCATAATCCCCCATGCCCCCCTACCCCCCCCCCCCTCGTGACCCTCCTTGCCCCCCTGCCCCTCCCCCTCACAACTCCCCATGTCCCTTTCTCACAACTCCCTCCCCACGCCCCCCCAGCCCCCCTCGTGACTCCCACCATGCCCCCCCTCGCGACCCCCCCATTCCCCCTCCTGCCCCCCTCGTGACCCCCATGACCCCCACGCGCCCCCTCACAACCCCCCCATGCCCCTCCTCACGACCCCCCTCATGCCCCCCCTGCCCCTTCCCTTCCTGACCCCCCATGCCCCCCCACCCTCCCCCTCGCGGTCCCCCTCATGCCCCTCCTGCAACTCCTGCGCCCTCCCTCGTGACCCCCCATTCCGCCCCGACACCCCCTTGCGACCCCCCCATGCTCCCCCTCAACCCGCAATGCCCCCCTACCCTCCCCCACGCGACCACCCCTGCCCCCTGCCCCTTCCCCCTCACAACTCCAACCATGCCTCCCCATGCCCCTCCCTCACGACTCCCTCCCCATGCCCCCCAGCCCCCCCCCCCCCTCGTGACTCCCACCATGCCCCCCCTCGCGACCCCCCCATGCCCCCCTGCCCCTCCCCTTCGTGACCCCCCTTTGCCCCCCGCCATCCCCCTCGCGGCCCCCTCATGCCCCCTGTGCCCCCCCTTGCCCCCCCTCAAACCCCATGCTCCCCTACCCTCCCCCTCGCGACCCCTTTGCCCCCCCCAGCCCCCCCTGGTGACTAACACCATGCCCAGCCTCGTGACCCACCCCATGCCCGATCCTGCCCCCCTCGTGACCCCCCCATGCCTTCCACACGCGACTCCCCCCATGCCCCCGCCCTCCCCACCATCGTGACCCCCCTTTTGCCCCCCATGCCCCCCCCCCTGTCCCGCCGTCGCGACCCCAACCCCCTTTCCCCCTTTCCTGGCAACCCCCGCCCATGCCCCTCCCCCTCGCGACCCGCCCCGTCCCGTCACCACCCATGTCCCACCCCCCTCCCCCCGCTGTTACTTCCGCTTAGGCCTTGGCCGAGTGGAGGTGGTGCGCGCTGTGGATTGTGGGTGGCGAGTGGCTGATTTGAATTCCCGCTCACGGCCACCGTCAGTGGCTCGCGAAAGCTTCTGAAGCGGCAACTCGCTGGGTCTCCTCTACGTTGACTCAGCCTGAAGGTGAGAACCTCGCGCGGTGTGTCCACATCAGCAGTGGCGGCGGCGGTGGGGGGAGACAGAGGAGGCGCCTGGCCCACAGCCGTCACGTTCTGCTGAGTTCACGGCGCTGCTTCAAGCAGAGCTCGGCCCTGCTGCTGCTGAGATGCACTCCCAGACGGCCGTGTGGCTGATGGGGATTATAGTTGTGGTTACATTATAGTTGTGGTTAAATTATAGTTGCGGTTATAGTTGTTGGTCGTGGTTATTGTTGTGATTATAATTGTGTGGTTGTTATTGTGGTGGTTGTGCAGGTGCTGGCACACGAGTTAACCCATAGCACCAGGGTCTAGCCCTCCTCTTGTACCGAGCCAGGCAGAGCAGTCAACCCATGGCACCTGAGTCTGGCCCGTGACCTCCTCCTGCACTTAGCCTGGCACAGCCGTCAAACCATGGCACCTGAGTTATTGTGGTGACGTCACCACCACGTAGTGGTGAATGGCGACTTTTGATGTGTGTGAGTATGATGGTGAATGCGTGAGTATGATGGTATCATGGTGAGTGTATCATGGTTAGTGAGTAATATTGAGTGTGAGTTTGACTAATTCTCCCCCCTCTCGCTGTCTCTGCTTTCCCCCCTAACTTCCTCGCCTTGTATACAGGAGTTTGGGTTCGATCCCGACCTTGATGCCTGCTGTATATTTGGAGTTTGCGTGTCTGTGTCTCTCCCCGTGGTCGCGTGGATTTTTCTCCGGGTCCTAAGGGTCCTCCGGGTCTTCCCTCCACATTTAGAAACATTCGTTTAAAGTTTTGACTTGACTGCAGTAATTAATATTCTTGGTTCTTTCGGTAAAGTCACGTAAATAGAAAAATATATATTTGTTTTAAATATATTTTTTAATAAAAATACAAAATAAGATATATTGAAAATAATAAAAGCAATTTATTATATTTATTTTATTAATATATATTTGTATGTTTTGGTTTTCTATTTACTTGACTTTACCGAAAGAACCAAGAATATGAATATTCGTTTAAAGTATTTGGCTGCTGTAATTTACACGTGATGATGAACCACTTCGTTGAGCTATCATTGGTGCCAAGTCGCTTCTGAATAAGTAATATTTAAAAGTACTTTTTTTAAAAACTCGCTTTAATGAAATGTACCGTACGAGTAATGGCAGAACTCCACGACTCCAGGAAGTTGCCCCGAGGCTTGCCATAACGTAAGGGACCGTGGTGATTTACAGCCAACGTCAGTTGAGCGTGGACAATTAGACCCAAGCCGAATCATAACATATAAAAATGAATGTTTAAAAATACTTTTTTTGATATAATCTAGTTTTGTCATCAGTATGACATAAGTATACCAAGTTTGCAGCCGATACCACATTGGCAAGTGGGTTAAAATTGAGTTACAAGATTTGAGGATACGACAACAACAGAGTCAGTTAAATAAAAGTGTGTAATAAAATGAGATGTTTAGCTCAGTGGACCTTACTTGGTAAAATGAAAATCGTTGAGATTTTAGTCTAGTTTTGTCTCTCCTTCCCGAGCACAACAACAAGCAGGAGTAGGAGGAGGAGCATTCTCCACTAAGTGGTGGTGACGACACCACGGCACTTGTGCCAGGATATGTGCACCACATATATCCATCACATAGAGACCCATAGAGTCATCACACATAGACCTATACACTCACCACGCACAGACCCTCAGACTTGCACAGAGAACCATAGACTCACCACAGAGGCCCATAGACTCATCAGACAGAGATCCACATACTCAAACAGAGCCCTATAGACTCACCAAACAGAGACATAGACTCACCACAGAGAGACACATAGACTCACCAGACAGATACCCATAGACTCAATCGTACCCATACTCACATAGAGACCCACAGACTCGCCACACAGAGACCCATATAATCACCACACACAGACCCATAGACTTACACAAAGGCGCATAGACTCATCACACATAACCACAGACTCAAACACACCCACGGACTCGCAGAGTAAGACTCGCAGAGGTCTATGGACTCACCACACAAACACATAGACTCACCACAGAGACCCATAGACTCATCACATAGATTCTAGATTTGAAGCTTTCGTGACTGCAAGGATTCATATTCTTAAGTTTTTTCGGTAAAGTGACGTAGGTAAAAAATTAAAATTAATAAAAGTTAAATAAAAATAAAAATCACGACGTTTCGGAGGCAACACAAGCTTCCGTCTTCAGGTGGAACCGTCACAGCACGAAAGCTGTATCAAGTGAGAGAAATTCCAAGAACACAGTATTTGTATATATACTGTTTGAGGGTGGGAGGAGCCAAGGTAGGCCCTGAATATTATTTTGTGAGGTTCGGTGCGGCTGAAGCACGCTGTTAGGAATGGGCCTTTGTTGTGTAAACTAGGTGCGGATGATGTAAAGGTGCGTGTAAAAGGGACTGAGCCTTTTTGTTATGTAGAGATGATGCGGCTGAAATCGCTGCCAGGAAGTGAGTCTTTGTTGTGTAGAATGATTGACTGAGCCTATTATTATGTAGAGGTGGTGCGGCTTACATCGCTGTCAGGAAATGAGTCTTTGTTGTGTAGAATGGTTGACTGAGCCTATTATTATGTAGGGGTGGTGCAGCTGAAATGGCTGCCAGGAATGCTCCAAATATGGGAAGTTAAATATTTTTTGCATGATTAATAACATCTTTCCAATGATTACTAAGTTTGTACCCATCATCACGGTTGAAATTATGTCTGTGTTTGTATATTTGGATGGCCTCATGTACCAACCTTTGATGGTAGCCAGGAGGCTTGCAGAGCACCTTAGTCTGCTCACACACCCACGCATTAAATTTTAAATGCAGGCTACGCAATGCATCGTGATCAATTTACACCAAAATCTACTCTCAACCACTTAAACCACATATTCATGAACGATGCGCACCCTAATCAGCCACAATGGCTGTGTGCAGGGTGTTGTGATGTCACGTAGTAAGACGTTTGTCCTGCTCCTCACCCCCCCCCCGTTATAACGCGGCGTCTATTTATGGCCTCGTCGCATTGGCCTTATTGGACGCGTGGTGATGGTGAAAGATGATTCAGCGATGGACATTGAATTACTGGGACCCCATTTAACGTTCAGGTGACACGGGACACGGTCAGTGAAGAACCTCTTATCTGTCCTGTAAGCAGACTCCTCTGCGTGGGATATTTATCACCTCATAATGCACAGACAACAGCCAACGCAGTCTCGCCTGCCTGAGGAGCTTGCTGATGATCGGACAGTGTCCAGATCTCTCAAGGATCTGTGAGCTACTCGCACACAAAGATCCCCCTGTAGCCTTTAACAGACTGTTGGGGCAAGTGCTTTGTAACATCATCAAAGGGGCGCTACAATACGATGCAATCAATATCACCGATCAGAGATTTTCCCATATATGGTCTTTGTTGATCATGAATCGAGACTAATTGTATTTATTCCACTCAGTCGATCCGGCAGGAAGCTCAAAATGTCCGATTTAATCTAAAATCCTCTGCGTTTCACAGATCATACAAAGCAACGGTATTGATGCCCGATTTGTATGTACTTTTTATCTTAATTTTTTCATGTAGTCTATCAGACTTTTGTGTTAAATCGCTCTGCAAAAATCCTTTTGTATACTTATAAATCAATATTATGCTAATGCAAAATTTCATCATAGCCGCGCTTCAGTTTACTCCGATTCGCTGTCATCTTTAACTCGATCCTGTGAGTGTACAATTTTATTTTAAACTTCATTTAGTGAGTGAAAACTCACTAAATGATAGCTGTGATTCATTCAGCCATTCACTCACTCAGCCACAAACTCATTCAGCCACAGACTCGCTCAACGACTCGCTCAACCACTCAGCCGCTCACTCACTCAACTATTCACTCACTCAACCACTCACTCAACCAATCATTCAACCAACCACCCACTCACTCAACCACTCACTCAATTACTTACTCAACCACTCAACCATCACTCTCTCACTCACTCAGCCATCACTCTCTCACTCCCTCAGCCATCACGCTCTCACTCACTCAGCCACTCTTTCAGCCATTCACTCACTCAGCCACACAATCGCTCAATGACTCACTCAACCACTCAGCCACTCACTCACTCAGTTATTCTCTCACTCAACCACTCATTCAACCACTCACTCAACCACTCACTCAATCACTCAACCACTCACTCACTCAACCACCTACCTACTCGCTCATCTACCCACTCGCTGACCTTTCCACTAACATACCCACTTCCCTATACACTCACTCACCTACCCACTCGCCTATTTTATTCTACCAGGTAAGGCCCACTGAGCTATATAGCTCTTTTTCAGAAATTACCTTGCCACAAATGATAGCCCAATGAAGTGGCTTATCACGATGAAATGTAAATAAGCCAAATACTGTCAATGCATATTTATAAATGTGGAGGGCAAAACCAGAGGATCCGAAGAAAAATTCACGCAACTCCTCATGTAAGCATCAGGGTTTGGATCAAACCTACAACATCCTGAATACCGGGCGAAGCAGTGAACATCTCGTCACCCGGGTCACCCTAATCCATTCCCATATCTCTTCTGCGTGTGTGCTACAGGCGGGTGTCTCAGATTGCCAGCACCATGTGACGGGAGCTCCAGGGCATGCTGCGTGCTCGCCAGGAGGAGCTGGGCAAGATGGCCCAGTCGCTGGAGCAGCTGCTTGCGCAGCACCGCCGCTCTCACCCTGACGGAGTACAGCAACACAGTGGGGCGGCACCAGCGGGACACCCTGGACAACGCAGCCAAGGTGCGCGCCGGCTACTCACTCACTCAATCACTCGCTCACTCAGTCACTCGCTCATACAGCAACTCATACAGCCACTCACTCACTCAACTTGAACCACTCACTCAACCATTTACTCACTCAGCCACTCACTCATTCAGCCACTCACTCACTCAACCACTAACTTAAACCACTCGCTCAACTACTCACTCACTCAACCATTCATTCACTCAACCAATCAATCACTCACTCGGTCATTAACTCAACCACTCGCTCAACCACTCATTCACTCACACTCATGCAACTGCTCACTCATCCACTCACTCAACCACACACTCATGCGCTCAAACACTAACTCATTCGCTCAAACACTCACTCATTCAAATACTCATTCAACCACTCACTAATTCACTCAACCACTCACTCAACCACTCACTCAATAACTCAGTTATTCAGCCACCCATTCACTCACTCAACCACTCGCTCACTGAACCACTCACTCGCTCACTCAACCACTCGCTCGCTCATTGAACCAATCGCTCCATCAACCACTCCCTCACTCAACCACTAATTCAGCCACTCACTCACTCTACCATTCACTCACTCACTCAGCCACTCACTCACTCAACCAATCAGTTATTCAATCATTAATTCAACCACTCACTCACTCAACCACTCACACACAGGCTCATCACTTGTATCTCAACCATCTCACTGAGTAACATAGCTCTGTTTTTTAGACGTGACCTGGCCACAAATGATAGGTCAACAACGTGCCTTATGTGGAAATTTATAGCAGCCTACTACTCTAAATGCCTGTTTCTAAATGTGTAGGGAAAATCTAGAGGACCAGAATAAAAATCCACTTGACCACGGAGAGAACATGCAAACTCCAAATATACAGGTGTCAGGGTTGGGATCTAACCGAAAACCTCCTGTATACCAGACGAGGTAGTTAACATTGTATCCGGGCAAGCCGTACATCGAGCTGGAGTGGACCATGCGGCCCATCCCTATCGCGTGAGTGGCTCCCAATGTTGTTATTGTGTTCATATGTGTGTGGTCTGCTTGTGTGTATGCATGTGCCGCACTGCGCTATGAACCCAACATGACCAGGCTGTTGCCCCGCTCGCCCGGCTCGTTGAGAGGCTTGCCCACCCCACCGGGCGTTGTTGTGAAGATACCGCTGGGAGGAAGAATATCTCACAATACTGGAAGAGGTGAGGACTCCACGTAGTGGGTGATTAACTGGGTGGGTCTATGGGTGAGTCGGTGGGTGAGTCGGTGGGTGGGTCGGTGGCTGGGTCGGTGGGTGAGTCGGTGGGTGAGTCGGTGGGTGAGTCGGTGGGTGAGTCGGTGGGTGAGTTGGTGAGTGAGTCGGTGGGTCAGTGGTTGAGGGAGTAGGTGGGTCAGTGGTTGAGGGAGTAGGTGGGTCAGTGGTTGAGCGAGTAGGTGGGTCAATGGTTGAGGGAGTAGGTGGGTCAGTGGTTGAGGGAGTAGGTGAGGGAGTGGTGGAGGGAGTAGGTGAGTGAGTGGTTGAGGGAGTAGGTGAGTGAGTGTGTTAGAGAAGTGGGTGTGTTGAATTTGAGTGAATTGTTGAGTGAGTCGTTGGGTGAGTGAGTAGGTGGGTGTGGGTTAGAGATTGAGTGGGTGGTGGGTGATTGTGTGAATTAGTGGGTGGGTGAGTGAATGGTTTGAAGTGATTGAGTGGGTGAGAGGTGGGCTGGTGAGTGGATGAATACATTGGTGGGTTAGAGATTGAGTGTGTGGGTAACTAGGTGATTGGGTGGGTGAGTGGGTGAGTGGCTTAATGGATGAGTAAGTAGGTGAGTGCCTGGATAAGTGAGTGGATGGGAGCATGAGTGGGTGGATGGTTGAGTGGGTGGGTGAATTAGTGAGTGACTGTGTGGGTGGGTGGGTAGGTCAGTGCGTGATTGTGTGGGGGAGTGGGTGAGTGAGGGGTTGAGTGAATAGGTGGGTGGGTGAGTAGATTGTTGGGTGAGTGGGTGGGTGGGTCAGTTAGTAGTGGGTGGGTCAGTTAGTGGGTGGGTGAGTGAATATCGAAGGTTGAGCAGGTGAGTTAGTGTGTGATTGGGTGGGTGGGTGAGTCAAAGAGTGGGGCACCACGGTGGTGAGATGTTAACTACCTCACCTAGTATACAGGAGTTTGTGAATTCGATCCCATCCCTTCCACCTGTATGTAAGGAGTTTGCATGTTCTGCCTGTGGTCGTGTGGATTTTATCCGGGTCCTCCAGGTTTTCTCTCAGTAGCAGGGTTGGTGTGTGGTTTAGAGATTGAGTGGGTGGTTGGGTGAGTGTTGGGTGGGTGAAGTGAGTTGGTGGGTCGGTGAGTGCGTGGGTGGGTGATTGAGTAAGTGGATGAGTGAGGGGTTGGGTGAGCGATGGGTTGAGTGAGTGTGTTTTTTGTTCGTGAGTTTGTAGGTGGGTGAGTGGGTCAGTTAGTGGTTGGCGAGTAAGTGGGTGGGTGAGCAAGTGAGTGAATGGGTGTGTTGGTAGGTGAGTGTGTAGCTTGGTGAGTGGTCGTAGGGTGAGTCGGTGGGTAAGCAAGTGGTTAACTGAGTGAGTGGTTGGGTGGGTGGGTGAGTTGTTGACTGAGTGGGGTCAGCGAGTGGGTGGGTGAGTTGATGTTGGAGGTTTAGTGGGTAAGTTAGCGTGTGAGTGAGTGGATGAGTGAGTCAGAGAGTGAGGCGCCAAGGTGGTGAGATGTTCACTGCTTCGCCTAGTATAAAGTAGTTTAGTTTAGGGGGTAGGTGGCTCGTTGGATCGGTAGGTCTGTTGCAGGTCGAGTAGGTGGCAGGGTAAGTGAGTGAGTAGGTAAGTGGCTGGGTGAGTGGGTGGACTGGTGAGTGTGTGAGTTAGAGATAGAGTGGGTGGATGGGTGGGTGTATGATTGGGGGAGTGAAATGGTGAGTGGATGGGTGAATGAATTGTTGAGGGAGTGAGTCAGTGAGTGGGTGTGTAGGTGGGTGCGTAGGTAAGTGGTTAGCAAGGTGTGTGGGTTTTTGAGTGGGTGGGTCTTTGAGTGGGTATGTGGCTGAATGGGTATGTGGCTGAATGGGTAGGTGGCTGAATGGGTATGTGGCTGAATGGGTAGGTGAGTGGGTGGCTGCGAGTCAGAGAGTGGAGCCCCATGGTGGCGAGATGTTAACTACCTTACCTTTTGTACAGGAGGTTATGGGTTCGGTCTCGATCTTGATGCCTGTATATTTGGAGATGCATGTTCTCCTCGTGGTTCATGGATTTTTCTCCGAGACCTCTGGGTTTTTTGTGGCCACGTTGCTTCTGAATAAGATCTATATAGCTCAGTGGGCCTTACCTTGTAAAAAAAAAAATTAGTTTACAGTTGGGTGAGTGAGTGGTTGAGTGCGTGGGTGGGTGAGTGAGTTGGTGGGTGGTTAGGTTAGGTTAGTAGGTGAGGGGCTGGGTGAGTGAGTTGTTGGGTTAGATATGGAGTAGGTCACAGTGTGAGTGGGTGGGTTGGTGCGTGAGTTGGTCAGTGAGTGGGTGGGTGAGTTGGTGGGTGGGTTGTTGGGTGAGTGAGTTGGTGAGTGCATGTGTAGGTGGGTGCGTGGATGAGTGGTTTAGAGAGTGGGTTAGAAATTAAGTGCGTGGCAGGGTGAGTGTGTTTGTGAGTCGGTTAGTGGGTGGCTTTAGTAGTTGAGTGGGTGAGTCAAATAATTGAGCGCCACGGTGGCAAGATGTTAACTACCTCGCCTGCTATACAGAATGTTGTGGGTTCGATCCCGACCCTGACGCCTGTATATTTCACTCCACATTTAGAAACATGTAATAACAGGAATTGGGTGCAATAAATGTTTACAGTGACTTTGTTGAACTATCATTTGTGGCGAGGATGCTTCTGAAAACAATCTTTATAGCTCAGTGGGCCTTACCTGCTAAAATACCGCTGGGAGGAAGAATATCTCACATTACCAGAAGAGGTAAGGACTACACATAGAGTGGGTGATTAACTGGGTGGGTCTGTGAGTGTGGGTCAGTGATTGAGGAAGTAGGTGAGTGAGTGTGTTAGAGATGGTGGGTGATTTTATCCCAGCCCTTCCGCTTGGATATTTGGAGTTTCTATGTTCTCCCCGTGGTCGCGTGGAATTTTCTCCAGGTTGTCCCTCCACATTTGAACATGCATTTATATAATTTGGTTGCAATAACATTCTACGTGAAAAGCCACTTAATTGAACTGTCATTTGTGCTGAGGTGGCTTCCAACAAAGATCTATAGCTCAGGGCCTTACCCAGTAAAATGAAAAACAATTAAATATTCGTTTATTGTGTGGATGAGTGGGTGCGTGCGTGAGTGGCTGCGTGGGTGGATGAGTGAGTGGATGGGGTGATGCGTCGTAGGTGAGTCGCTGAGTGAGTGAGTGGCTGGTTGCATGAGTGTGAGTTAGAGATTGAGTGGGTGGCTTAGTGAGTGGGTCAGTGTATGAATGGCTCAGTAGTTGAGTGGGTGATTGAGTGAGTGGGTGAGTGTGTGGGTTAGTGGGTGGGAGAGTCAGACAGTGGGGCGCCACGGTGGCGAGATGTTAACTACCTCGCCTGGTATGGAGAACGTTGTGGGTTTGATCCCGACCCTGACACCTGTATATTTCCCTCCACATTTAAAATCAACAAGCATTTGTAGGATTTGGCTGCAATACATGTCATAAGCCACTTCGTTGACCTATAATTTTTAACCAGGTAATTTCTGAAAAAGATGTTTAGCTCTGTCGGCCTTACCTGGTAAAATAACCACAATTTAGATTTAGTTTAGTGTGTTGGTGAGTGGGCGGGTGAGTGGGTGGGTGGGTGGGTGAGTGGGTGAGTGTGAGTGGCTCGGTGGTTGAGTTAGTGGGTGGTTGAATGTTTTGGTGGTTGAATTATTGGGTGGTTGAGGGATGGGTGAGTGGGTGAATAATTACGTGGTTAGTGGGTGAGTTGCTGAGGGAGTGGTTGGGCGAGTGGGTGGGTTAGAAATTGAGTGGGTGGCATGGTGAGTGGATGTGTATGTGACTGGGTGAGTAGGTGAGTGGCTGGGTGAGTATGTGAGTGGATGGATGAGTGAGGGGGTGAGTGGATTTGTGGATGAGTGAGTGTGTGGGTAGCAGGTTATGTGGGTAGTGGGTGGGTTATAAATTGAGTGAGTGGGTTAGTGACTGGGTGGGTTGTAGTTGAGTCAGTTTAAAAGTGAGTTGGTGGGTTAGAGATTGACTGGCTCGGTGAGTGAGTGCTGGGTGGGTTAGTGAGTTGTTGCGTGGGTGAGTGTTAGTGGGTGGATGATCGACTGGGTGGGTGGTTGAGTGAGGAGATGGGTGGGTGGTTTGCAGTGACGTGTGGTGAGGTCAATGGCTGGGGAGGCACTGGCTTGTGTCAGAGCCAGATTCACACACTGAGGGGGGAGTGGCCTCACGGAGGGGGGCGTGTTTGACGCATCCTCCTCAGTGAGGCAAATGTGATGGCTGCCTCCCCTGGTGCCTTTTCATTGCAGTTTCATGACGAGACCAGCGAGGCTAAATATCTTAATACACATACGTGAAATAAGTTACCTGGAGTATGGAAGGCGAGGACATGAAATGAAGGGGTCTACAAACATTACATTGGTGACATACTGTGATAGTAACAGGCACGCGCTTATTGCCCGCGTTCCATCCAGTTACTGAGGGGTTGCGTAATCAGGGGAGGCTGAGCTCGTTGCTGCCTCACCTCTCGTCTCTTCCTGTATTTGCAGCGGAGCTCCGCAAATTTGGCAATTTTGACTATAAAAATGATTGGAATCGTACAGAAATGACATTTATAACACAGATCAGTGGAAAAATCTTAATTTTTATTTTATTATTCTCTTTTTTTTACTTTTCATAACAACTATTGTCATTGGAGTATGACAGGTGAGGCTCTGCCTCCCCTGACCGCACGTCCCTGGTGGGTTGGTAGGTTGGTGAGGAAGTGAGAGAGTTAGTGGGTACGAGATTGAGTGGGTGGCTGGCTGAGTGGTTGAGAAGATGGGTGTGCGATTTCATGGGTGAGTCGGTGAGTGAGTGGGTGAGTGGGTTTTTGTATGGGTGAGTGCTTCAGTGGGTTCATGAGTGAGTGGATGGGTTATTGAGTGATAGGGTGGGTATTTGAGTAAGTGGTGTGCGTGAATAGGTGAATGGGTGGGTGTTTGAGTGAGTGAGTCAGAAAATGGGGTGCCACGGTGGTGAGATGGTAACTTCCTCACCTAGTATACAGGAGGTTGTCGATTCGATCCCGACCCTGTCGCAAGTATATTTGATTGTGCTTGTTCTCCTCGTGGTCGTGTGGATTTTTTCCAGGTCCACTGAGTTTTCCCTCTGCATTGAGAATAAACTTGCATTCAGAGGATTTGGCTCAAATACATGTGTATGTGATAAGCCACTTAGTTAACCTGTCATTTGTAACAAGGTCGCTTTTGAAAAAGATCTATATAGCCCTGTGGGCCTTACCTGGTAAAATAAAACAGTTTAGTTTTTGTTTCGTGGGTGAGTGGGTAAGTGAGTGAATGGGTGGGTTGGTGGTTGGGTTGTTCAATGGGGGTTGGGTGGGTGAGTTGGTGGGTGTTCGAATCAGTGGCTGCGCCATTGTGTGAGTGGATGGGTATTTGAGTAAGTGGTGTGAGTCAGTAAGTGAATGGGTGGGTGTTTGGGTGAGTGGCTGGTGGGTGGGTGGGTAAGTTAGTGTAGGAGGTTGAGTGGGTAAGTTAGTGTGTGAGTGGGTGGGTGAGCGAGTCAGAGAATGGGGCACCACGGTGGTGAGATGTTAACTACCTTGCCTAGTATACAGGAGGTCATGGAATTGATCCCGACCCTGCCGCCTGTATATTTCGAGTTTGCATCTTCTCCCTGTGGTCACGTGGATTTTTCTCCGGGTCCTCGGGGTTTTACCTCTGCATTGAGAATAAATTTGCATTCAGAGGATTTGGCTGCAATAAATGTATAAGTGATAAGCCACTTTGTTTACCTGTAATTTGTAACAAGGTCGCTTTTGAAAAATATCTATATGGTCTGTGGGCCTTAGCTGGTACAATGAAAAATAGTTCAGTTTTCGTTTATTGTGTGGGTGAGTGGTTGGTGGGTGATTGATTGAGTGCGTGGGTGGTTGGGTGGGTGGGTGAGTCGGTAAGTGGCTGGGTGAGCGGGCGGATGAGTGTGTGAGTTAGAGAGTGGGTGGGTGGATGGGTGGGTGTGTGAGTGGGGGAGTGAATAGGTGAGTGGGTGGGTGAGTGGAGTCTAGAGTGAGTGGGTCAGTGAGTGAGTGAGTGGGTTGGTGGGTGGGTCGTTGAGTTAATGAGTGGGTGTGTAGGTGTGTGCACAGGTAAGTTCTTGAGTAGCTGTGTGTGTGCATGAGCAAGTGGGTTAGCGGTTGAGTGGGTGGCAGGGTGAGTGAGTGTGTGGATGGCTTTCGTAGTTCAGTGGTTGGGTGAGTCAGATAATGAGGCACCACAGTGGCGAGATGCAAACCCCCTCGCGAAAGACGACGTGTTAAACTGGTATATTGGAATTCGTAGATTTGACCCCAACCCTGATGTCTGTATATTTGGAGTTTGCATCTTCTCCCGTGGTCACGTTGATTTTTCTCTGCGCAGAACATGCCAATTTGTAACTAGTACAGCACACGGTGTGTTGGAGAGTCAAGCCACAACATTTACAATCTGAGTACGACGTTTCACCAGTAATTACAACCAGCTTCATCAAGCGACAGCCAGATTTGTGGAGTCATTCACCTGTTTTGTTCCTTATGTAGAGGCGTAGATGTGGTGCCTGTTTTTATAATTTGCCTGTTATCATTCGCCTGTTATCAAGTTAAAAGTAGAAATAGTTATTATTGTTGTAATCACGTTATAAGTGTAATAAAGGACTCGATCACCGGGTCTGTCTCCGTTGTCCTTTATTCGGGTTCTTCACACTTGTCCCACACGGCCCTCGCTCAGAGTCTCCCCCGCTTGGCAGCTCGACCTCTGCCTTCGCTCCCGTAGCCTTCCGCACTC
This sequence comes from Lampetra fluviatilis, assembly GCF_964198595.1. Classification (NCBI taxonomy): domain Eukaryota; kingdom Metazoa; phylum Chordata; class Hyperoartia; order Petromyzontiformes; family Petromyzontidae; genus Lampetra; species Lampetra fluviatilis. Next base: position 207,613 of record NC_136295.1, on the reverse strand, counting down.
CTGCAGCTCCGCTGCAGGTCCCTGGTGCAGCCCTCCGGCTGCTCCCTCTGCAGCTCCACCGCTGCTCTCCGTTCCTCCATGCTCGGTCACCGCTGGCTGGCGGTACCGAGTCTTACCGTGTGTGGCGATCTCGCCACTCCCCAACCTCAGCCCTGCATGGCCTCTGTGGCGATCTCGCCACTCTCCAACCTCCGCCCTGCGTGGCCTCTGTGGCGATCTCGCCACTCTCTGTCTCTATCCCCAACTCTCTCTTCCACCCCGCTGGCTGGCACCGTCATGAGCCCCTCAGCCACCAGGCTGAGGCACGGCGACCACCCAACGTGTTCTCCACTCTTCACTCCCCCGACTGACCCAGATGTCTTCCTGTCTCCCCGCTATAACATCTCCCCCCACGTGACCCTGACTCCTCCCTCTCGGATCGTCACATCCGACCCGCCCATTTACGCCCGCATTACACCACCCTCCCCCGTAGAGAAAATTCCAGCCGTCCTCGGCTGAAACAGAATAAAATAATGCGGGCGAAGGCATCACAAACAGGAGTCCCCCAGACACAACGGAGATTATAACAACAACACAAGTAACGAAAGGGGAGGGATCAGGAACCGGAACAGAACAACAAGAATAATAATAGCACAAAGCACAACAACGGCAACCGACACGCAAGAATGGCACACGCGCACAACCCAGAAATGTGGTGTCTTAGAGCGTGTCCATGTTGTTGTTCCATCCGCTCAGCTCAAGTCCAACATCAAAGAGCAAGTGGTAGAGCAGAATGACGAACGGGCGCTCAATTGCTCCTTTAAGTCCTCATCCAGTTAGCACACCAGGTAACACCCAGTGTGGCAGGCGCCGAAGATCTGTGACGAGAAGGAGAATCCAATCCCCTGAGGCACAGCACAACAACGCACATCCGCATGTCGTACACGACAGCCACCCGGCCCCAGGGTAGTGGAGATGATGTAAATCCCGCCCGCTTAAGAAAACCCCAATAATTACCCAAAATAACCGCGATGGATGCCCCAGTATTTACATTTTAACAACAATATTATTTACATGTGACAACAACAACAACAAAAAAATCCTGCTCTTGCCCACCAGCAGTCCTCCCTTGAGGACCAGCACAGACATCACACGTACACAGCATGTACCCATGGTCACTCTCAACAAAACCCCCAGTCGCACACCCTCGCGTGGAGAGAGCCACGCTCCCCAGCGGTAACGTTTAACTCGCCCTAACCCTCACCGTGGTCGTCAAACCACAGCAACATCCACTGATCATACTCTCGGCTAGTGCTATTTCAGGGGTGAGCAGCAACTCGGCCATGCTTCCTCCCTAACTATCCCATCAGCGATGGACACACACCAGCATCTTATAGTCTGACGCTGTATAGCCAAGGGAAGATCAATCCCTCGGCAAGGCCAGACACCAACGACCCCCCCCCACGGGGTAATGTTCTCTTATAGAGACAATAACACCCTAACCCAGATCCCGTGAGCCCCCGGCACACCAGGTTCAGTCTGCCACCGCACAACTGAACCATGACTCCCCGAGCCATATGAGCACACGGCCCATTAGTTTGAGACATACCACGGAGGTTTCGCCTCCGGGCTGTCAGGTCAGCCATCAGCCATAGGCCGATGTGACCACAACTCGTGCATCACCCAATCAACAATGGCAGGCATAACAGATGGAATATTTGCCCCACCGAGGTTTTCCCCCGTGCTCAAAATGGCGGCCCCCTTCGCCAAGCGCGTTGTCGCAATATCTCGCGCGCACTCAAAATGGCGGCCCTTTGCGCAAAGCGCATTGTCGCCATACCCCGCGTGCGCGCAAAATGGCGGCCCAACGTGCGAACACGTGGCCAGTTTTCTCCGTGCGTGCACCCCAGCTGCCCTTTGCTGGGGGTCACAAGACGCATCCCCCGTCACGTTGTAACAACCCCACCAACGATAGACGCACAGCCCCAGCTTGCTGCGCACAGCAGTCATATCGGGGAATTTTTAACCAATATTTTACCAAAACACATTGGTTACACACACCAACCTGCAAAGCAACTCCTGGCTGCATGCAATCAAGCGACGCCACTTGGCGCCAATTTACGGTCCCATCACCCTTAACATCTGAGCCACCCACAACGGCGTCATCGCGCACCCTCATTTTCAAAAAGCTCAATTACCTATAATATACACGCAATCTCGTGTGCACAACACCCATACAACCAAATTTTTGGGTCCCCCTCGAATTTGTTACCAATTTCCAAACAGGTGTAGGGGTGTTAGAGAGAGAGCCATTATGCATGGCAGCTTATGGGAAACAAACACAGTGGGCGGGGCTACGTGAGTGCACGGGGGGGGTGCTCTCAACGACGTCCGCACCAGGCAGCCCGGGGCCCCACCCCTCAGTGGGGGTTGAGTATAAAGGGGGATGTGTCAGAGGGCTCGGGGCGGAATGTTAAAGCTAAACCAGTGAAGACCGAAGATCGTCTAGCTAGAGCCCTGGACTCCCCTGGGACGCCGCCCTTGTCAGGGCCGCGCAGGACCGAGCCAGCGGCGTGGTCCCGAGAACCAGAGCTAGTGCTCTGGGACTCCGGGTACCGTAGCCCGACTTACCAGTGTCGGGCCAGACAGCCTCCCCTAGCCCGTTAGTGGAGGACTAGGAGGTAGGTCAGAGATAGCTAGCAGTGTATTCCCAGCTAGCCGGGTGAGGGGGCCGATACCCCCTCCAGTATTGTATGTCCGCGGTTGTGACAACTGTTGCGGAATAAATACGTGTGCCTCAACCCCGGGTGTCCAAGAGTCCTCAACGGTATTACACAGGTACGCACAAATAATAACAATCCCAACCCCAATAGTCAACCAATGCATCGCACCCCATAACCGTACAGAACGGTGTAACAGCACATGCAGTCAGCATATCGCGATCACACGCGTACATTTAAGCACAATAGTAAGCAGATCTGCAGGCAACCAACACACCATTAATCCTGTCGTAACTTTGCAGCAACAACACAATATTCTCTCTCTTGCAACAACCACATCGCACACAGCACCTCGCAGCACAATACAGCAAAAAAAAATATTTTTCAATTAAGTCCGTCGCACACGGTAACCCACGAGATGGTACAGCGCAGGATACCCGACGCTCCCGAGTTAATAATTAACTTCGCCATCAAGATAACAACTCCACGCCGCAGTGCACACACACTATTTGACACTCAGCAAGCACAGCAGACTCTCCTTCCATCCTCAACACACACACATACACACTAATTGACACCGAGCAACAAGCAAATAGCACGTTCATCCAGAACACACACACAGCCCGAACCGCACTCCGCACGCTCGAGACATGACAAAAATCGCCCCCCGGCACACGAAAGATGGGTGAGGTGTGTGTTAAGGCTGGGTGCGTATCGTTACGACTCGCCCGGGGCTGCAGCAAGCAGAGGACGGCAGGGTGGTAACTTGAGACGCCTCGCAGAACTCGTTCGGCGACTTGACTGCTCCGTTGTCTCGCACCCGAGCCAGGACGGGAGAGCTCCCGCCCCAGCAGCTGCAGCGTCGGCGTCCTCTCCTCGCAGCTCCTCCTCGCAAAACAGCAGCTCACAGCAGGCTGCTCACCCCGCGGCACCTCCAGATGGCAGCGCAAGGCTGCCTCTCCGCCGCGATGTTGAAGATGGCGGCATCTTCCCGCCGTGGTAAAGACAAGATGGCGGCTTCCCGCCGTTTCTCCCCTGCCACGCCCAAGATGGCGTCTTCGTGCCGCGTGGCAGATGGCGCTGGCAGCGCAGGAAAGGCCTGCGGATCACCACCGGGCCTCCCCGACGCCGTCCTCGGCGTGGTGAGCTCACACAGTTGCGCCAGCACGATTTTCAAGGTCTCCATCTGCGCCGCCATCTGTCTCCATCGTAAGTTGGCGTCCTCCGGCGCAGACAGGTCCACCGACGCGGCGACATCTTGCTCACCCGGACCCGTACTCGTTCCAGCACGGATCTCCTCTTCCATCGCAGGCAGGTCCACCGTCTGAGGAAGGTCGTCGTCGTCGGATGATGTAGCAGATGATGGCGCAGGAATATTCTTTCTTCTGAGCTGTTTTGACATGCCGTTTCACTTCTGACACCAGTGTAATAAAGGACTCGATCACCGGGTCTGTATCCGTTGTCCTTTATTCGGGTTCTTCACACTTGTCCCACACGGCCCTCGCTCAGAGTCTCCCCCGCTTGGCAGCTCGACCTCTGCCTTCGCTCCCGTAGCCTTCCGCGCTCCTGCAGCTCCGCTGCAGGTCCCTGGTGCAGCCCTCCGGCTGCTCCCTCTGCAGCTCCACCACTTCTCCCCGTTCCTCCGTGCTCGGTCACCGCTGGCTGGCGGTGCCGAGTCTTACCTTGTGTGGCGATCTCGCCACTCCCCAACCTCAGCCCTGCGTGGCCTCTGTGGCGATCTCGCCACTCTCCAACCTCCGCCCTGCGTGGCCTCTGTGGCGATCTCGCCACTCTCTGTCTCTATCCCCAACTCTCTGTTCCACCCCGCTGGCTGGCGCCGTCATGAGCCCCTCAGCCACCAGGCTGAGGCACGGCGACCACCCAACGTGTTCTCCACTCTTCACTCCCCCGACTGACCCAGATGTCTTCCTGTCTCCCCGCTATAACATCTCCCCCCACATGACCCTGACTCCTCCCTCTCGGATCGTCACATCCGACTCGCCCATTTACGCCCGCATTACATAAGTATAAATAATTGTTATTTCGTTAAAAGTAGAAATAATTATTGTTATCAAGTTCTAAGTGGAAATAATAATTACTGTTCTCATTCGCTTGTCGTTATCATTTGCCTGTTGTTATTTTTCGCCTATTGATATCAAGTTAAAAGTAGAAAGTTATTATTATTGTTATAATTCGCCTGGTGTTGGTAGCGCACATCTCTAATCCAGCACTGTGGAAGGTAGCGAGGGTTGGTGAATCACCGCACAATGATGTTGGCAAATCCCCTTCCCGTGGGCGTCGAGGTGCCATAACCTGGCTCGCCAGGAGAAGGCAGTAGAGCAAGTGGACTAATCGCCATCTTCACCTGTACAGGGATAGAGTGTTTCACCCTCACACGCATGGGTTTTCTCCGGGTACTCCGGTTTCCCCCACTGGTATAAACACTCGTCATTAATTAGCGCATAATGCCTCCATAGAGGACCGCAGAGCTTGGACAATTGTTGGTACTGGCTCACCACGTTGCTTCCTTCCTGCACGGCTGTGGTTCCTCCTGCCTCCGAGTCGTTCTTGTGCATGCTATAAAACTTTTAATTATTACTATTATTCGCCAGGCGGTGGTGTTGCAAGCCTGTAATCCAGCAGTGGAAGGCAGCAAGGGTGAGTGGATCACACAGTGAATGTTGTGAAACCCCCTTCCCGTGGGTATCGAGAAAGTGGGATAATCGCCATCTTTGCCTGTGTAGTAGAGTTACCCACTCCATGTTCACAAACTGGGAGAGCTAATCGTTGACAAGGTTTTCCCGCTCAAACTAACGGTCAGGGTCTCACAAGTTGTGAGAGCTGATCGTAAACAATGTTTTCCCGCGCGACCTAACGGCAGGGTCAGATAGGGTGAATTGGGATCCTAAAGCAGATTGGGAACGACCAATCACAGAGTTCCACAAGGTGGCCGGGGATTGGACAACCCGGCCACGAACAAGTATAAAGCGAGAGCGCTCAGAGCTCGACGGGGAGTTCGACTACACGAAGACCCAAGACGGCGGAAGAAGCCTAGGACCCTGGACCAAGCCCTCCAGCCCTTATAAGGGCTAGGGTTCAGAGTAACCAGTGGTCGGGGAGACATCCCTTAGGGTCCAGTCAGAGGACATTCAAAGAGCGGGATATTAAGTAGCCTGTAGGGTGCGGAGGCTTGTACGTTCTGAGTGTAACGGGTGAGGGGACCGAATACCCCTCAGTGCATAGGGACTGTGTTCATAAGACGAATAAAAGTGTGTGCTACAAAAGACGTTGAAGAGTCCGTCTGTACAACACTACACCTGTACGGTTTAAAGTGATGGCCAAACTTGGGCCACTTTCTCCGTGTGGAATGTGGAGTGTGTTCTACGCCCCCCCCCCCCCCCCGTTTTATCCTGCATTGGTTTCCAAAATCTGAATAAATGATTTAGACTGGATGAAGAGGAATCCGATAAGCTATGAAGCTCTTCTTTCACAGATATTCAGTCGAGGCACAGGGTCAGCAAGTTACAACAACAAACAAAAGAAAATTAGTGCAACGTGTAAAAATGTAAGCAAGTCACAAAATAACTGAGCATAAAAATTAACCCGTAAAAACAAAGTTTTTCACTCTAAATCCTTTATATGCGTGGCGGCTAGAGGACTTTAGTCCTCTGGCTTGAGATGGCTGCCACCTATGGGTCAGATGATTGTCTGCCAGCATTAAGCAATTGGTAAATAAATATTTGAAAAAAAATTCCCTAAACAGTGTAATATTTTGGAAAAAACATTTCACGAAAATTAATTGTCACGCACAACGAGTCTGTGTGCAAAATGTCAGCTCGATTGGATCACGGGAAGTGGGTTAAAAACGACCGAAAGATTTGCACAGTCGTAAGCACGCAAGCAAGTGAACTTAATATAAAGGATTTAATAAGCACAAAGTACGTAAAATCCTGCCAGTTTTTATACAAATACAAATGTAGGAGTTGTTACGGGGAGAAAGGCGGACAGAAACACAAGGGTGTCTGGACCCACACACGGGTGTCTACATCCATGTCCGCATCGGTTAACCCTGGGGGGCATGGGGGCGTTGTGATCCCCCATAGCCCCACTCCTCGGAGAGGATTCTTATAAAAGGCGGGGAGCCAGAGGGCTCGGGGCCAGTGTGTGAGAAGCTTACCATTGAAGACTGCAGAATAGGCCCTGGAACTCCCCTGGCTCGCTGTCCTTGTCAGGGCCGAGCAGGGCAAGCCAGTGGCGCGGCCCCAAGAGCTCCAGGACCGCTGCTCTTGTAAGAGTACGGCCTGGTTAGCTGGGTGCCGGGATCCGTGCTTGACCAGGGCCGGATCAGATAGCCTCCCCTAGCACTCATAGCGGAGGGCTGGGAATAGGACAGTCAGGGGATAGTGCTAGGGGTGTTTCCCATTGAGTACGGGTGAAGGGGCCGCTACCCCTTCAAGTAATGTTACCGCCTTTTGGTTAAATAAAAGAGTGTGCCTCAACTACGTCGTCTGTCTCCCTGAGAACTCACTACACTTGTATAAGTGTAGTGTATCGTGTCGTGTATAGTGTAGTGTGTAGGTTAAACGTTGAGTTTTATAAGGGCACCACGTGGGTGACCAGCCCCTCCCCACCTAGCCCCACCCCTCCCACCCCCCACCCAGCCCCACCCTCCCCACCCAGCCCCTCCCCACCATCCCCTCCTCCCCCAGCCCCTCCCCACCCTCCCCTCCCCACCCAGCCCCACCCCTCCCACCCCTACCCTCCCCTCCCCATATGCACGACAGACAAATAATCCCTGGTGGGCAGTGTGGAACCTGTTGTTCCTACCGGTATAACAGTGGGAAATATCTGAACCGGTCCTGGGCCTCCCATTGGTCGACTCAGCCTCAAATGAGTACCTGATGCAGTGTGTACACATCACCACGAGGGAGACAAATGCGTGGTGTTGGCTATCCACTCCGCTGTGTACTGTGCCAGTCCTCATTAGATCCTCACTAATACCACTTGCCTCAAAAATCTGTTAAGGCTATGAGGGGGATCTTTGTCTTTGTACAGTGGCATTGGCTACGTATAAAATGATACTTTGCACGGAGTTTATAATACAGCATGGCCTATGTGTAACGCATAATATACCGTGTACACAGCACCATGAAAGTGTGTGCTGTATAATACAGAGTATGTGTAAAGGAGCATAGCCTGTGCACGTACTGCAGCGTTACTTTGAACTGAAGCGTGGCATGGCCGTTATGTGTAGAACAGCATTTCTTGTGTATATGTAGTGGGTTCCCACGGAGACTGGAGACGTAGCTTAGAGGCAACACGGTTAATTTAAATCTTATAACAGAAGCCCCTTTTACTCCCACTACTTGGGGAGGTATGGCCTCCGGGCTAACGTGCCCTATCACTGGGGCTACGGGCTCTGAGTCCTCCGACTAAGGGTGGCCTAGGGGAGGCTATGCTGACCCGACCCAGCCAAGGTGCGGGTCTCGACCACTGGTCCGTGCTCGGCCCCGGCCCATAAAAGGACGTCGGGTCCCGGGGTCCCAGAGTCCTAGCCTAGCCGGTCTTCAGTCTTCGTCTTCGGAGCACTGCCTCGGGCCGTCCTGGGGTCCGTCTTTTATACCCACCTCAGGGACTCTCCACCCTCGGTACCGCCCCCTTTCTGGAACCTTCCAGGTGGCTCTGGAATAACCCCCCAATCCCTCACCTGGGGTCGGGGGGGGGGGGAACTCTGCCTCTCAACGGTCCCGGTTCTCACAGGGTGGTGTGTGCTTTGCATTTCCGACGCTTCATATACAGCAAGAAATACTCTACATAGAGAGAGCATGGCATCTGTGTGTGTGTACTGCATGACACACGGTGTAAGGTGTGTAATGCACAGTGATGGGCTGCTGCTGCACCTGTTGACGTTGATGTCGGGGCAGGCAGAGTCTTCGCTCCGGGTCCCGGTGGCGTTGCTCCGGAGGAACGTGCAGAAGAAGGCGTTGGCCAGGAGGCAGGTGGCCTGCTCCTGAGACATCGTCAGCATCAAGCCGGTGTCCCGGCGGAGCAGCGGCAGGGGCTGGGGACACTTGCGGTGCACAGGGCGCAGCGACGTTTACACGCGGCAACGGGTGGCACGGGGTTGCAGAGGAGCAACGGCGCAATGGTAACACCGATGCAGAGCACTGAGCCTGCAGCACTGGGGTGCTGGGGTCTGGATCAAGGAGTTCTGAAATGCACGGAAACCAGATGATTGTTGTACACGTGAGGTTAATGCTGCAACCCTGCAATTACTTGCTCATACAACTGCTGGTGAAAGAACCTCCACTAGAGGGAAGTCTAGAGTGCCGATCCGGTGGGTATGTTTTGGCCAACTTTTCCACACTGACCATACGTCTTGAAAGAGGTGGGAGTACTCGCCATTTAGCCCACTGCACGCGACCCACCGATGGACTGTGGGTGGACAAAAACAGGGAATTGTAAGAATCCTGGTCAATGTTTTCAAGGCCAGGCTGGGAGATCGAACCGCGACATTTGAAGTCAATCGTGATAACCATCCCACAGTCATGGCAGAAGCCCTTTTGCAGAAATCAAATAAAATATTGGAGAGGGCTTCACACAAGAAACAAGAAGATTTAGTGGTTTGGACGTGGCTCTCCAATGAGTACAGAGAGGGTGCCACAAGTAGCGGTCCATACTCGGGCGTAAGGAAATAGAAGCAGAGACAAAGAATGAGATAGATCTATGCAATAAAGAATTGGCAGTGGTGCACCAAGCACGACCCCTTTGCTGAGCGCTGCAGCAGCAGCCGCCCCCCATCCCCGGACCCCTCCCCCCACCCTCCACTTCTCACCCTGACGCCACACAACCCGTGGGTAGGCGATGCCCTCTGGTGGACAAGGCGCGGTACAGGCGGCAGCACGAGACGCCAGCAGCGTTGCGCTGCCAGGGTTACTCACCCGAACACCTCTGTACACTTACACACACACACCTATACACACTTACACACACCTACACACACACCTCTACACACTTACGCACCTACACACACACCTCTATACACTTACACCTACACATACACCTCTACACACTTACACACACCTCTATACACTTACACACACATCTATATACACTTACACACACACCTATATACACTTACACACACACCTCTATACACCTACACACACCTACATACACCTCTATACACTTACACACACACACCTATATACACTTACACACACACCTCTATACACTTACACACACATACACACACACCTCTACACACCTACACACACACCTCTATACACTTACACACACATACACACACCTATATACACTTACACACACCTCTACACAACTACACACACCTACACTTACACCACACACACCACTCACACCACACACACCACTCACACCACACACACCACACACCCCACTCACACCACACACACCACTCACACCACACACACCACCACACACCCCACTCACACCACACACCACTCATACCACACACACCACTCACACCACACACACCACAAACACCACACACACCACTAACACCACACACCCACACACACCACTCACACCACACACCACAAACATCACACACCACACACACCACAAACACCACACACACCACTCACACCACTCACACCACACACACCACACACAGCACACACACCACACGGTTCCCCAGAAAGACAGTGCCACTGGGACCGCAGCCGGGGAAGGAGACTGAGCAGCAGATGCCAGGACTGGACTGGACAATGACTGCTGCCAACAGACTAACTCTGTTCAGAGATAGGATCAATCCAATGTATTATGTAATACTTATCATTGTTATTTTTATTATAAACGTCATGACATAAACTTATGAGGAAACAATGTAACTTTGCATTGCTTGTGAGTGCTGCCTGGGTTTGTTAAATGTTCCTTGGCTCGTGTGCAGTGTCCCGGCTGTGTGTGCGGCGGTACAATGACAACTATGTCATGAGAGAAGTTTCAGGCAATGGCCCTTCTTCAGAACGTGTACAGGCAGCGGTGGGAAAAGATAATCAGGCGATTCGTCTGACACATCCGCCCCCTGACTGCCCCACTGCCCCTCTGCCAAGCTGCTCCGCTGTCCTGCTGCCCCAATGCCCTCTGCCCCACTGCCCCTCTGCCCCACTGCCTCAATGCCCCTATGCTCCGCTGCTCCACTGCGCTGGTGCTACTCTGCCCTAATGCCCCGCTGTTCCATTGCCCCACTTTCCCACTGCCATCACATCCATCACGAAGCAGCGAGACGTCCACACCACCTCATTAAATATTACCCTGATGTGCACGCAGAGAGAGAGAGACCCTCGTTAAACATTAAATACTGGAGGGGGCTGCTGTGATGCAATGGCTCGTAAAATTCACTGGCAATAGAGAGATTGCTGGTTCCAACTTCTGGCACAGCAGTTGAAACAAATGGTCGAGTACTAATAGGGTTTTTCCCCTTTTTTCTGGCAACAACACTGACACCTTTTGCAAGGCATCATGCTTACATTAACCACAATACTTGCAGTCAAATGTTGCCAGAAAAAAGGGGAAAACCCCTATTAGTATATTTTGGTACTGGAAAAGGAGGTCCCAAAGTGGTCGAGTATCTTAAGTTCCCCTGCCTCTGTCCGCCAAACAGTACAACTGGGTACACCAAAATCGAGTGGCAAGTTGGGTGGGTAGGTGCTGGATGAATGAGTGCGTCGGTGTGTGGGTAATTGGATGAGTTGGTACCTGGGTAAGTGGATGGTAGCTGGTTGAATGGGTGGATGGGTAATTGAATGAGTGGGTCAGTGTGTGAATGAAAGGGGGGCTGGGTGTGTGGTAGGTGGATGGATGAGTGGGTAATTCAGTGTGTAGATTGGTGGATGTGTGAATGTGTTAATGAGTAAGTGGGTGGTTGGTGAATGATTAGGTGAGTGGATGAGTGAGTGGGCGGGTCAGTGAGTTAGTTTAAATGAATGAGTGGTTGAATGAGTAATTCAATGAATAGGGAGGTGGATACATGATTTCGTGCTTGGGTGGGTCAGTGGGTAATTGAGCGAGTTGGGAATGAGAACGTGGGTGAGTGGAAGTTTTAATGAGTGATTGGGTGAATGGGTGAGTTCTTGAGTCTGTGTGTGAGTGTATAATTGAGTGGTTGGATGGGTGAGTGGGTTAATGAGTGGGTGAATGAGTGGTGGGTGAGTGGGGAGGTGATTGGGTGGGTGAGTGGGTGAGCGGATGGGTGGGTTAGTAAATGGGCAAGTGGGTGCGTGGGTGGGTCAGCGGGTGGGTGAGTTAGTAGGTGGGTGGGTAAGATAGTAGGTGGGTGAGTGGATGGGTGAGTGGGTGGGTGAGCGAGTGAATGAGTCGGTGAATCATTGAATGAGTGGGTAAGTAGGTGACTGAGTGAGTACTTGAGTGGGTGAGTGAGTGGGTGGGTGAGTCGTTGAGTGAGTGGTTGAGTGGGTAATTTAGTGAGTGGGTGAATATGTCCGTGGGTAATTGCGTATTTGAATGATTGAGTGATTGGGTGGGTGGGTCTGAGGACCAGACACGGTTGTGACCACTCCGTCCCCTTCGAGCGCCTTGCTGGCCTTCATCGGGGCTCACTACCAACACGAGCTGCCCTAGATATGTATATGAAAATCAAAATCTGAATATGTAATCATACTGGAGGAATCTGATGAGCTATAAAGTTTTTTTCAGAGATATCCAGTAGGGGCGGGTTTGAACGTTACAGCAACAAACAATCCAAAAAATACGATCGGAGTGCAAGGTATAGGAAAAGTAAACAAATCAGTAAAAAAGTTACTGAGCAATTTTTGTTATCTTATCAGGCAAAATCCAATGAGGTATTAGCTTATATTTCAGAAGCCACTTGACCACAAATGATAACTCATGTCTGGGGGCAGCTATTGAAGGCAGCCTGAGATGAACATGATGTATGCTGAACTTCTTTCGCACCGTACATAGCCAACCGTGCTAATCCGAAGTGCTGGGGAAGGGCAACAACAGTATTAGGTTAGGGACAGGGCTATAGGCTCAGGGCTATAGGATGTAGGGGCACTGCAGGTTCTCCACAAGGCACGTACTGCCCTCTAGTGGACGAACGCACAACTACAGCTGCTGCTGCTGCAACGCAAGGAACAAGACAACCGGCTGTACAGCCTCCACATCGCCACTTCTCCACGCACACAACGCGAGTAGTGCTTCTCAGCCGCACAACCTTCTCAGAGTGCATCTCATGATGTCTCAACTGCGTTATGGAGATCGCGTGACGTGAGGGTTGTTCTGCCTTTGTCGTGAGGGTTGTGAGTTGACGCCGAGGAGGGGGGAGGAGGCGCCTCGGCTCCCCATGTGGAGAGACGTCACCCACTAATTATTATGAATGGGGGGTGTCCATGTGGAGGACGTCACCTGCTCATGAATAACAATGAGGGGGGCTGGTGGATGTGGAGTGACGTCACGAGCGTTAAGGACGGACATTCCTGGGTGATGAGAGTAGATATATGGGCCTGCTTCAGCACAGGACCGTGTAGCGCAGTGGCAGGAGCCTGGCGCTGCTGCTGTTGCTGCCACTGCGGTGCACGGCGGAGACGCGGCGCCCTCTCGTGGGCGAGTCTCTGGGGCTGCAGATTATTGGGTGAAGCTGCGTTGGCAGCGACGCACGAACGCAATTCAAGACGACAAACTCAACACATTGGCCAATAACCCTGTGGCCTGAAAGAACCTCGACAGGCGGGAAAGTCGGGCCATGGGACTTGTGTCCAGCCCAGCGGCTCTTCTCGTCACCAGCGGGGGGACGACCTCGCGAGAAGCCGCCTCGTCCCGCGACCTCTGCCGCTGGTGGTGGTGGAGGTGGTGGAGGTGGTGGTGGAGGTGGTGGTGGTGGAGGTGGTGGTGGTGGTGGTGGAGGTGGTGGTAGTGGTGGTGGAGGTGGTGGTGGTGGAGGTCGTGGAGGTGGTGGAGGTGGTGGTGGTGGTGGAGGTGGTGGTGGAGGTGGTGGTGGTGGAGGTGGTGGAGGTGGTGGTGGTGGAGGTGGTGGTAGAGGTGGTGGTGGTGGTGGTGGTGGTGGAGGTGGTGGTGGTGGAGGTGGTGGTGGTGGTGGAGTTGGTGGTGGTGTTGTATATGTTGGGTGTGAAAATTTTGATGTGTTGTATGCGTGCGTGGGTGAAACTATTATGTTGTATATGTGGGTTATGAATATTCAGTGAAAATAATAGTAATCAAATGAAATTTGGCCAAATGTGTAATTATCCGGAAATATGTTAATTTATGTAATTATGCACATTTAATTATGCCAATTCGAGGGGTAATTGTAGTAATTATGCGAGTGGGTGTAATTATGATGATGCAAGTCGTTATGATAACCAGACCCCGCCTCGGTGACGAGGGTGGGTTATCGATCGGAATAAGGCAATTAATCGTATGCAGGTATGCAGGTGTGGTGTAAGTATGCAAGATTAACTTAGATTAACTCGGCATCGTTGTCTAGGTTCGTCTCATTCTCGCTTATCTTTAGGTCCCCGGTTCACCCCGTTATCGCTTTAACATTTATTGAGTATGTGTTAGTGTGTTTATTAAGGTCACCAAGTTCAGATCTCAACGCAGAAGCAGATCTTATGCATAGACTTCAGGAAAGAATCACACAACCACTTCTGTATTAATCAATTTATTACTAATTCAACCTCAACTATGATATAGTATGCGAACTCTCAATCCCGGAACGTCAACACGGCATCAATACAGTATCATCAATGATTGTCTGATTTCACTTGACAACGGCACATGGATCCCGCGTAACGCGATGGTTGTTAGTGAGAGAGAGTCGTTAAAACATGCAAATACTATGCTAAGAAAACCTTAACGTTAATGAATGATTATACTTGAAAGATTATACGGCGATAAAAACACAATCAAAAACAGTTATTATTCTTAAAGGCACCAATCTCAACAGATACATCGGCAGGTTATCTGACAACAGAATGGCTCGGAGTAAGGACCTGCGACGGCGCTCCTTTTCCGGAGATCGTTATCTTATACAGAGTTTACTAATTGGGGACCAGATCACCTGTTAAGGATCTGGTGGGCCACCACTCCCCACGTGAGCGTTGCTCGGCGGAAGGAGGTGCCAAGAATCAATTCGTATTGATGGATCTGTTGGGAATTTAAGCGATTAAGAGTACAGTCCACTAAATATTAAAGATAAAAATTACGAATACTCTTATAAATGACGGATGGCCATCACTCGGTCTCGAGTTTTTCTTCACAGCCACGGATGGCTTATGGGTTCGAGTGGGTTTGAGTGGTAAGAGTTGTCTTCAATAGTCAGTGTTCGGAGTCGGTTCTTTATGTCAAACAAACGCCTGGTGGTCGTGTGGTGAGGGGGCGGTGCGCGTCATACGTATCAATCGCTCCCCTGTCGCGGTGAACTTGGTTCGGATGTCCGTTGATACGCTGTCGTAATTCGGAACTCGGTCGGTAGGTGGCGCCCACAGCTGGCTCACAGCGTCGTCGCCAAACCGCGATTCTCGCGGCAGCAGGGAACCTCCGACTCGGCAGAGGTTGGCCTGTCGCGGCCGAGTTGAGCTGTCAAGCGGGTCTTGCCCGCCTGCAGAGGAGACGGGGAGCCGCTTGAGTCGAGCCCCGAGAGCCGTCTGAACTCGGCTGAGTCCCAGACGAGCTGAAGAGTCGAGCCGACCCGTTAGTCGCAGCTCGCCCTTGAGTCGACCCGCTCGGTCGAGCTGAAGATGAGTCGAGCCGACCCGCTCGGTCGAGCTCGCTCCGGAGCCGACCCACTGGTCGAACTCGTGATGAGTTGACTCTCCTGTCGAACTGGTTTCCAATGCTCAGGGTCCTTTCTTTTATGCCGAAAAATCCCTTTGGGTCCTGCCCACAAGGCGGGGTTTTCTTTTGATTTACTGTGTCAGGATCTGTCCGTGTGTAGGTGTGTTCATGTGTGTGTCCGTACGTCCGTGTGTCCTTGTGTGCATCACCCATGGTATTTTCCGTTGTCATACTCCCTCCATAAAATATATGAGCAAACAATCAGATGTTACAAATTGCCTCGAAGTCGTCTCTCTGTCTGGGTGCAATATTATCTCTTGTCTGGCCTCCTTCATGAACCAAAACACAGACGTTACAAATCGTCTCACCGGCGTCTCTGTCCGTGTTGCACGACCTGGAGGGAGGGGCACACTCCCTCCGACCCTCACAGACGCACACAGACATGGTTAAAAAGTTTTAAATTAACATTTGTCCCTTACCATTTCCCAGTTATGATTCTGTATGTAGCCTAAGGTGTGTCGTTTCCCATCGTGGTGCTTGACCCAAGTGGAGGTGCCTCCCCGAGCACATACACACTCCCATCCCGCGCTGCGGGGATACAAAGACGGCCGGGATCTCCCTTTCTCTCCGACCCTGGGTTTAACATCGCTCTTTTATTATGTATTTTATTTCGACCTGGTGGTGATTTATCCCGCTATCCTGGCTTTTCATAAGTTTTACTTTTGTCTTTCATGCATAGGCTTATTATTATTAATTTATTTCCGATATCTTAGGTTAAGGGGTAAGTTTCTTGATCCTAGGAATTCGTATTCCTTGGTGTCTGCATGGTTATATAAGCGGAATATAGTTGACGGTGAATAGCGTTAACATTGATGTTATGTACGATATTATGTATTGTGATGTCATTAACTTAACTTGTTGGTCAGGCTTCACTGACATGAAGTTGCATTTCATAGCCTCGCAGGTTTTTGCCTCACTCTGTCTCTGCTCGCCGTTGTTGTTGCTGTCCAGCTGACGCCGTTAACTCAAGGCCTCATTAATTTCCGTCACTCCTTGTAGGTGAGGGCGGTTGAACCTTGGAGTCAGTTCTGGTTTTTGTCTGCTTGCTTTTTTTGATGTCCCCTGACCCCGGGAGTTATCATTCCTACTTTTATGGCCTGTCGAAGCCCGACTCGCTGTTGCTGGCTGGTGTGTTGTTCCCGGCTTTTTTGCTTACGTTTGCAGTTCGCCGTGCTCTTAATTTCCTTCCCTCTTCAACCTTATATCGACTATTCGCTCCTGTCTGGGTGCGATTCAATTTTGACTTAGGAAGGTTCTGATTGTCATATGCTTTGGGTCGAGTTGTATTTTAAAGTATGGAAATAACATTTCATATTGACTTAATGATGGTGATGGTTCAGTAGGCGTAACTTGTGGCCTGGTTTAATTGGAGTGGGTGTGAATATCGATAACTTTAGCCTATCCTGTTGTTAAATTCCGACTTTAACGTTACTTTAATAGCAATACAGAATTATTGAGCTTTTTGACTTAACTAGGCGAACGCGAACTCCTGGTAACCTCCGCAGCCTTGTTATTCAGCTGAGTCTGCATCCTTGATATACAACGCTCTTATTTGTCTCACTGTGGTCATCCAACCTTCTGCTCTGGGAGTGTTATTCTTAATTTCAGGTCAAAGGCCCCCTCACGTTCAGACGCGCAGGGTTGTTAATCAGCTCCCTCCCCTGTGCACCCAGCGTTGCTGACCCACTTCATTTGACCACTCACCCTGGATTTAATAATTTAATTCCTTAAAACCATGCAGGATGGTTGGCTTTTTGCCTTAATTATGTCTGGCTGACTCTCCCACTGTCTCTGCCGCCTGCACGGGTGACATATGCCCGTTCATCAGGCCCCCTCCTTCCTTGAAGCAAGGTTGCAAATTCTGTCATCCTAGCCCTCCTCCAGTTCATTACTTAACAACACCTGGTTTTTGCAGCCTGCTGCGCTTTGGGGTGTTTTCATTCATTATATATCAAGTAAAAAGATAATATATAAAAATATCAAGTTTGGAAGAAGGCTTAGGATACAACATTCCGCCCTTTTAAAAATGGCCAGTGGTCAAATGGCCACGGGTTATTTTTAAAAAAAATGTATACCCTTCTTCCATCATGAACCATCGATTGTCCTCAAGTTTTGCTGCTATTTCCTTACAACGCGCGCGTACGTGTCACACTTAACATGGTTATATGTGACAAAGAAAAAAAATATTCTAAAGGAAGGTAAAACGATAAGGGAGGGAGAAATTATTCTATTGACTACGTGTTATAGGAGATATCGTTAAAAGATAGTTTCTACGGTTATTCTTGGGTGGCATCATCAGGCATTGGCTCCCTTCTAGCTTGGCAAGGTACGTTAGCAGGAGCGTGAGCAGGAGGGCTGCCATTCCCTGGAAAACATGTTACACATTATCGTAGTGTGATATGCCCATTAGTTTAGTTCCCCCCCCCCTTTTCCACCTTTATTCCTCATCTTGCTCCACCAGCACAGGGTACGGTTTGATTTGGTTGATGTGCACCCACTTGTATTGCTGCTCTCTTCCTGTCTTTGTGATTTTTAGCTGATATACTACTGGGGACATTTTGTCAACCACCTCGTGTGGTCCTGTCCAGGAAGGTAGGAATTTCCTGCACTTCTGTTTTCTTTTCTCGTAATTGAGGTACCACACCTGGTCTCCTAGCTGGTATTCTGCGTGGCTGGCTTTTTGGTCATAGTATGCTTTGCTCCCCTGAGCCTCTACTTGCAACTGGTCCCTGACCATAGCGAACGTGCTCTGTAGGTGACTATTGAGTCCCGTCAGGTATTCAGTTGGCGTCATTGCCGTCGGGGTCTCGTCCTCCGCTGGGACATATAACAGGTGTACTCGGAGGGTCATTAGCCTCCCTGTCATGATCTCGAAGGGTGTCCTGCCTGTAGCTCGGTTGGGTGTGGCTCGCATGGCCATCAAGACTAGGGGTAGTTTCGTATCCCAGTCGCGGCCCGTGGTAGACACATATTTCTTTAGGAGGCTCACGATGGTCCTGTTGGCTCTTTCCACCTGTCCTGAGGATTGTGGATGGTATGCGACATGTAATTGTCTTTTTACTCCCAACATCTTCCACACTTCTGTGATGACCTCGGCTGTGAAGTGGCTTCCTTTGTCTGAATCGATCGTTGACGGTAGGCCCCATCTACTGAATATTTGGTTGATCAGTAGGATAGCGGTCGTTTCCGCGGTGTTGTTGGGTGCTGGTAAACACTCTGTCCATTTAGAGAATGCACAGGTCACAGTTAGCATGTACTTGTTCCCTTTGGTTGATCGGTTGACAGGTCCTATCCAGTCGATTTGTAGGTTGGACCAAGGATAATCTGTTCCCCTCCTCTGTAGGGGTGCCCTATGCTGTGAGGTCGTTGGCTGGTACTTACAACACACGAGACAGTTGGACACATGTTTGTGTATGTCTTCCCCCATTTTTGGCCAGTAGGCCACCTGTCGCAGCATCTGTCCCGTATTCACCTCGCATCGGTGGCCGCTGCACGGTTCATTGTGGGCGTGTTGTAACATTATTTCTCGATATGGAGAGGGGACTACCCATCTAGGTCGACCGTCTTTTTCGTTTGTATATACCAGTAGCCCTTTTCGCATTGAGAACCTTTTGATTTGGCTATGCATGATCTCGAGCTCTTTATTGTCATTCAAGTTGTCAGTAGTGATTGGTTTTCCTGCTGGATCTTGGATATGATCGGCGAGTGTCTTTAGTGTTTCGTCCTCTTGTTGCATTCTGATCAGGTCTTCGGAAGGCTGGGCACTGTTCAATTGGGCTCTGGTTCCAGCTTCTGCCGGGTTCTTCCCACTTCTTGTGACCAGTCTTATCACGGCGATGTCTTGGTTCGTCGACTCTTGTTGTCCGTCTCTGTCGGTTTGGTCTTCTAGCTTCCACGGGGTGCCTTCCAGGCTTCCCACTTTTGCTATGGCATCTGCTTGGTCGTTCCCAGTTTTCTCTTGACCAGGTATCTTGGAGTGCCCTTTGACTTTCTTCCAAAATATCTTCATATCCTTGTTCTGAACCATCTTATCTATGGCCTCGAATAGTTCTCGATGGTGAATTGGTCTATTCCTATGGTTCTTCATCCCGTTTTTTTTCCATATGGGTAGGTGGTGCAGGAAGCTGTGCTGTACGTAGTTGGAATCAGTGCACACCACCATGGTCCGTATTTGGTTATCGGATGCCATTTGGACAGCGATGTATACCCCGACCAACTCTGCATACTGGTTTGACTTTGGTCCCAGCTGAAATCCCTCTTGAATCCCTGTGAGTGGGCCAGTTTCCCAAATGACTCCTGACCCAGCGTGAAGCTTGTTCTCCTTCATCTTGGAGCATCCATCGATGTATACCACTGGTAGGTCGGCACATGTTTCCTTCCTGAAGGGCAAGTACCTGTTGTCCTCCGGAGGTATCTTTACGTCCTCTGCTTCTACGCTGTCAAAGGTACAATCATGTAAATCGGCAAGACCTTGGGCCATTGGACTTTTCTTGTTTTTTGCGTATTTCACTGTGATTGGTAGGCCTTGGAGTGTCAGTGCCCAGCTGGCTATTCGGCTGCTGGTTACGCGGCCCTCTCGAATCTTCTTACTGTTGAGGTATGCCAAGGATTCATGATTCGTTTCCAGGATGATCTTCTCTCCGTTCAACAAGTTCCGAAAATGTTGTATGGCCCAGATGTTTCCAAATATCGCCTTCTCACACTCGGAGAACTTCATCTCCACTCCCCGGAGGGCTTTGCTGGCATAGGCAATAACTCGTTTCTCTGCTTCCTGTCTCTGATACAGTACCGAGCTGATACTATGATCTGAGTATGCGGTCTCCAGGTAGTATTCTTTCCCGTTCTCTGGGTATGCTAGGCAGGATGCCTCTGTGATCTGTCGTTTTAATTCTTTTTCTGCGGCTTCCTGTTCCTGTCCCCACTCCCATGGTTCGTCTTTTTGCAGTAGTTTGACTAAGGGTCGAACGATTCCTGCGTAGTCGTCCACGAACTGTCGCAGGTAGTTGCAAATCCCTAAGAAGCTCCGAAGGGTCGTGACTGTGGTGGGCGATTTGAGTGCGAGGAGGGCTTCAAGTCTTTTGGTTTGGGGTAACATTCCCTCAGTGCCGACCTGGAGCCCGAGGTAGTCCACCCTTTTGCGTGCCCACTGTCCTTTTTGTATTGAAATCTTTGCGCCTGCTTCCTTTAACTGCTCGAGGGTATGCTGGAGGCTCTCGAGGTGTTCTTCCCAGGAGGAGTCCTTGACCAGTATATCGTCGACATAGACGATGGTACCTCGCTCTTTTGCGTCGTCCATTGCCTTGTGTAGGAATATGTTAAAGTCCGCAGGTGAATTTGAGTATCCAAATGGACATCGGTTCCAAGTATACTGTATTCCATTGAATGTAAATGCCAACTTGTATTGATCCGCTTCTTTCACGGGCATGGTCCAGAAGCCATTTGATAGATCCATGGTGGTGAGAATTTTTGCGCCTTTTATTTGGTTGAGATTCTGGTCGATTTCTGCCATTGGCCATCGAGATAGGGGAACCGTTTTGTTGAGTTGCCTATAGTCGATGGTGAGTCGCCACTTGCCTGTGGGTTTCAATACAGGCCAAATCGGTGAGTTGTAGGTTGAGTTGCATTCTCGAATTATATTCTTCTTGAGTAGGTTCTCCAAGGTTTCTTGGATTGATTCGTAGGCAGCCAGTGGAACCTTGTATTGTTTCACATATACCGCTGGCGCTCCTTCCAGTGTGGGAATAGATACCACGTGTAGGTCGGTTTTGCCGCAATCATAGGGGTCTTCTGAGAACAGGGAGTGGTATTTGTGGAGCAGTTGACGAGGCTCATTTCGTTGAGTGTCGTTCTCGAGGGCGTCTGCTGCTTCAATTTGTTGTTCGATTTGTTCTTCTATTAGGGAGACTCCTTGTCCTGGGTCTGGGTCCAAGGCCTTCGTGGTTTCGGGCGGCTCGGTTGAAAGTTCCTTTTGCGTTACTATCGGTTGAGTTGCCTTGGCTTCATCCGAGGGTAATACGCTCTTGCCCTCGTGTTCTCCTTCATCAGTTTGCAGTTCGTCGGTTTGGCCTCCAGGGGGCGGTATATACTCCATGAGGGGACGGTCATTTGGTGATACTGACTCTAAGTCGGCTTCCTTTCGGTCTTCTCTCAGTCTGTTAGTCATTAGCTGAGTGATCCGAACTCCTGCTGGGAGCTCGTCTTCGTTCCTGGTTGTCGTTGATAGGTCGTTGAGCTCTTGTGTTATCACTTGGATTCCCGTGGAGTCTCTCATAACGTCTTCATCTTCTGAGTCCCTCTGTTGCTCCGGCATTGACTGTGCCCAAATTTGTCGGGATTCAAGGTTCATAATGGGTTTCAGGCGATTCAGTAGTTCTATCCCAATGATCAACTCTTTTCCGGGGCTCCGTACGACATATAGGGGATGGTTCATGTTGATTTTGTTGAACGTCAACTTCGTCATAACTTTGCCCAATGGTCGCATGTGGGTCCCTTCACATCCTGAGTAGGTAAGGTTACTTGGCATCATCTGTAGTGTTTCATTCTTCCTCTGGAGGGCAGTCTGGAGTTCGTCAAATAATTCTCTGGATATCATGGATATTTCTGCTCCAGTATCACAAAGGCCCTGGCTGGTCAGGGTATCTTGCAGTATTACTTCCACGTGGACTCGTCCGACTGGTCCTACGGGAATCAATTCCCCCAGATGGTACCCTTTTCCCTCTGGTACCACTTCGGTGATTGCTTCGGGGCTTCTTGTCTTCCCTACGTTCACTTGGGCTACCTTTGCGCTGGGTGTGTCCTCCTCCTGTGTGGGTATAGTTGGTATTCTTCCCTTTGCTATTTGCATGGGAGTCTTCATACTCCCTAGGAGCTCTTTTTCCATCCTAATGTGGTGAGCATATCGATTCCTGTTAGCTAACGGTGGTCTATGCTCTATTGTTAGTGGAGGCGGCAGTGGGGGACGATATGGTGACTGGTTTAATGGGCGTCGGCCTCCGCGGGGTAGGTATGGCCCGTCACTCGCTCTTCCTCCTCCATAATTCCAGCCTCCGCCCTCTCCTGCATTCCATGGTGGTGGCGGCTGTGGGTGCCAGGTTCCCCTTGACTCGTCCCTCCCCCCACGTGGAACGTGGTTCAGCGTGTTGTAGACGGGTGTTGATTCTATTGGGTTAGGCGCCCTCTCCTGGGGGAATTCATGTCCACCCCGTGTGGCGCTAATATTATTCCTTGGAGATTCGCTTCCCTCCAGATCGAGGCATTCTTTATCTCTGGTGACGATGTGGGTTTTGGCTATGCTAGTGGTTTTCCGTCCGTTCACCCAGGCCGTGTGGGCCTTGCTTTCAATCTGGCGTAGGGAGGCAGTCTCGGGGTCCAACATCATTCCTACTATTCTCACTATTTCAGGTCTCAATGATTGAAAGAACATCACTTTTAAAACTGTCTTATCTCCCTGGGCATTGTCCCCGTCTCCTGCGTAATATGCTTTCTTAAGGCGTAGGAGATAATCTCGTGGGTCTTCGTCTACTCGCTGGGTCATCAACTTTGCCGCGTTCAATCCTTCGGATAGTGTGAAGTATTCCCCAAATCTCTTAACTACTGCTCGGCTCAATTGTTTAAAGTCACTCTTCACCCTATTTGGCAGGGAGGCTACCCATGGTCTGGCGGGTTCATGTAGGCTCCTTGATAATAAACATGCCTTTTCTGCTGATTTACCCAGACCCCGGATCTTAGCCTCCTGTTCTACCGTAGCTATGTAAGTGTGTATGTCCCTGTTCTTGTTATGTGGATCGAAGTAGGGAATTCTCACGAGTGCTTTGTCCATTAGTTTTAGTGTCTTACTGTTAAAAGTGTGTTGTTCGTCATCAGTGGTGTCGGTTCCTGAGGAGTGCTCACTTGAGCTACCCTTGTCTCCACTATCCCTGTTGTCATGTTTCCCGTGTCTGTGTCTCTTGTTTTCCTTATGTGGGTCTTGTGATTCGTGTTTGTGGGTTGGTGTGCGTGATCTCCTTGAGCGGTGTCTATGTGGTGAGTGTTTTTGTCCTTGACCTTCATGCTGCCTACTACGTGTGTAGTGCCTGCTAGGTGAGGTGTTGTATTTACGTTTGTCTCGTGCTTCATGGTTATCGGGATTCCTGTCTCTGTCATCTGTGGTGCGGGTGGTTTTGCGTGGGTGATTTTCACGGGTCATGCGTCCCTCTGGTGAGCTTTCTCTGTTACCCCTGTCGTGTTGATAATGTTTACGTGAGGTGCGTCTCTCTGGTGAGCTGTGTCTGTCATCTGCATCATGTCGGTCATGTTTGCGTGAGGTGTGTTCCTCTGGTGAGCTCTCTCTGTTACCCCTGTCGTGTTGATAATGTTTACGTGAGGTGCGTCTCTCTGGTGAGCGGTGTCTGTCATCTGCATCATGTCGGTCATGTTTGCGTGAGGTGTGTCTCTCTGGTGAGCTGTGTCTGTCATGTTTACGTGAGGTGCGTCTCTCTGGTGAGCTGTGTCTGTCATCTGCATCATGTCGGTCATGTTTGCGTGAGGTGTGTTTCTCTGGTGAGCTGTGTCTGTCATGTTTACGTGAGGTGCGTCTCTCTGGTGAGCTGTGTCTGTCATCTGCATCATGTCGGTCATGTTTGCGTGAGGTGTGTCTCTCTGGTGAGCTGTGTCTGTCATGTTTACGTGAGGTGCGTCTCTCCGGTGAGCTGTGTCTGTCATGTTTGCGTGAGGTGTGTCTCTCTGGTGAGCTGTGTCTGTCATGTTTGCGTGAGGTGTGTCTCTCTGGTGAGCTGTGTCTGTCATCTGCATCATGTCGGTCATGTTTGCGTGAGGTGTGTCTCTCTGGTGAGCTGTGTCTGTCATGTTTACGTGAGGTGCGTCTCTCCGGTGAGCTGTGTCTGTCATGTTTGCGTGAGGTGTGTCTCTCTGGTGAGCTGTGTCTGTCATGTTTGCGTGAGGTGTGTCTCTCTGGTGAGCTGTGTCTGTCATCTGTGTCATGTTGGTCGTGTTTGTGCGAGGTGCGTTTCTCTGGTGAGCTGTCCCTGTCATCTGCATCATGTCGGTCATACTTGCGTAGCGTGCGTCTGCCTGGTGTGCTGTTTAGGTCATGTTTCCCGTCTTGCACCAGCTCCGCCCTTTTCCGCCCTATCATTACAGTGTATCCTGATGACTTAGGGTTAATTATTTGTCTCTCTCTAACGTTGGGGTGGTCGGCCTCATGTTTTCCCGTTTGTATTACTATTTCCTCTTCTCTCTCCTCGATTTGCGAGGGTGTTACTTCATCAAAATTGCTTTGCACAGTAGCCATACTCATTGTGGGATCTGGCCCTGGGCTACGTCCACGTGGCTCGGAGTGTGGTAAATTGTTACTCCCGTATGTGTTCTGTGTATCAGCGTCTGGGTGTTTCACTGGTGCATTTAGTGCGGATTCTTTCTCTCTCATGAGGGCGTGCAGACGCTCTACCTGCACCATTAAGGACAGTTTCTCTTGTCTTTCCCTTTCAAATTTTTCCTCATTCCATAATCTTTCTCTGTCTGTCTGTGCGAGGAGATACGAGTCTACCCTCGCTATTTCTGCAATTTTTACGTCACGTTTGGCTTTGCCACATTTCATCACGTCCTTAAGTAGTTTCCTTCTATGGGCTTTAACATCTTCTGTATGGCACCCCTCCCATATATCTCTCTGCTCCGTCTGCTGGCTAGCAGTCCGTCCAGTACGTTTTAACACAAATTCCCGATATTGTTTTTCCATAGATTCCATCTCCTCCTCAGAGGTCCACTCTGTATCAGTGTTATGCGTTGGTGTGTCAACCTCAGAACGTTGTGGATCCTGCGCCATCTCTATTACGTAGTGTGGTTAATAGACTTAAGAGTGTATCTTAATTCTAACATCTCATGTGCGGCGTGAGTTACTCTAGAATTCCCCTTCAGCGCACATATAAACAATTGTATCACAGGATGCGTCAGTTCAACTCGAGCAAATAATTTCAGCCCAGCTGTCTTTGTTATACTCTGCTACTCTGGTATTTCCCTTCAGAGCGCGTGTATACCCCCGTTTATAATCACAAGGCAACGTTAGTTCACACCACTTGATTAACACAACAGTGATTCGTTCCTGAATTCATGTGTAGTGGTGGTATTGACGTGCGCCGACTGTGACAGTGATGGATCACGGGGCGGCGCGGGGTGCGGGGTTGGGCACGCGTTGTGGGCGTGGTGTGGACGCGCGCGCCGGGAGTGACAGATGACGAGGCGGCGCGGAGTGAGTGGTGAGGCACGATGAGATGTGGGAAAAGAGGATCGTAGCCGGCACCCGGTGATTGGTCGAATAAGTGGGTGCTCGCAGCGACGTCCGCAGGTGGGGTATAAAGGGGGACGCGCGAGAGCACTCGGGGAGAGTTACCCAGTTGAAGACCTGAAGACGGAGCTGAAGACCTAGTGAAGCCGAGTAGCTCAGTGGCGTTAGTCGCCGAGTAGCTAAGTGGATGTTGGTCATCCGAGTAGCTCAGTGGCGTTAGTCGCCGAGTAGCTAAGTGGATGTTGGTCATCCGAGTAGCTCAGTGGGCGTTAGTCGCCAAGTAGCTAAGTGGGTGTTTGTCACCCGAGTACTAAGTGGATGTTGGTCATCCGAGTAGCTCAGTGGCGTTAGTCGCCAAGTAGCTAAGAGGATGTTGGTCATCCGAGTAGCTCAGTGGGCGTTAGTCGCCAAGTAGCTAAGTGGGTGTTTGTCACCCGGGTACTAAGTGGATGTTGGTCATCCGAGTAACTCAGTGGGCGTTAGTCGCCAAGTAGCTAAGTGGGTGTTTGTCACCCGAGTACTAAGTGGATGTTGGTCATCCGAGTAACTCAGTGGGCGTTAGTCGCCAAGTAGCGAAGTGGGTGTTTGTCACCCGAGATACAAAGTAGGTGTTAGTCACCTGTAACCAAGTTTGATAAAATAAAGAGTGTGTTACCCGTGAAGTCGTCTCCCGTGGAGTTACTACATTACAACTGGCGTCAGAAGTAAACCTGTCTTCAAGAAGTATGGACACAAGGAAGACTACCCGTACCCACGAGCGAGGTCGGGATGACGACTGCGTACCGGGGACACCGACCTCGGGAGTAGAGGACGAGGAGTTGCCGCCGATGCAGCACTTCGCGGTGATGGCCGACGCTCCGCTTGCCTCCGACACCGGCCTCCAGGACGCGCACGCCCGCTTGGCGGAGTTGCTACTCGCCGCCGCCGCTGTCTTGGCCGACATCTCCGTTCCGGCGAGCGGAAAAACGGCTGCGGGGGTCGTGGAGGAAGCGACGGTGGAGGATTCCCGCCAAAGGGCGCTTCGCGCCAAAAGCCTGGAAGTTGCCGCCGTTTTTGGGGGGTCGCCACCGATTGGCGGGAAAGACGGACGCCACGTGGCCGGACACCTCCGCGCAGCGCAGCCCACGTCATCGGCGCGCGCCGGAGCCCTCCATTTTGCGCCTGACAACCGAGCCGACATTTTACACAACTCCAGCGGAGCGCGGGAAAATCTCTCCGACGTCGACGACGATCGGGTCCTCCAGCAAAGATTGCCCGCGCTGTCGGCGTTCAAGGCGAATGGGGGCGACTGGGGAGCCTTCCAACGAAGGTTCCTCGCTCATCAGGAGATGTCGGGGTGGTCCGACACCACTGCCCTGCGTGCGTTGCCAGCGATGCTTGACGACGACGCGCTTGCAGCCTTCACATCTGCTGCAAGGTCGTCCCGCTCTACGCTCCAGGCCGCACTACACCTGATGGCGAAGGTGTTCGGGCCGCCCTCCACGTGCCGCCACCAGTTCTACGATCGGCGGAAGGTGGCTGGGGAAACGACGCTAGCCTACCGCACGGCACTGCTCGCCTTGGCGGACGCGGCTTTTCCCCGCATGGATAAGGAGGGGAAGGACGCCATGGTGACGGAGCAGCTGCTGGTGTTGGCCCACGAGTTGGGGGTCCCCATCAACGTGGCAGACGAGATGGAGATCTGCTCCCTGGCGATCGCCACGAGCATTCACGCGTACGAGGTCCTCAAACGCAAGCCGGGGGTCGTCTGCAAATGGCCGGGGAATGCGGCACTGGCCGCCACGATCGCCGAACCTCAGCCAGCTGCGGTGCAGGAGCGGGCCTTCGCTGCACCGTGTCCGGGGGAGTGGAGAACGGGAGGTCGTTCGCCCACACGTTCGCCCCGCAAGCTGGAGCAACCGAAACCTACGACGTCCGTCGTCTGCTACAACTGCGGCCTTCGGGGTCACGTCGCAGCCGGGTGCCGGGCCCCGCGTCCGCGCATCGCAGGACCACGTCGGGACGACGACCAGGGCCACAAGTCGTCCCAACAAAACCCGGCAAGTCGCGGCACCTCACACGTTCGGTCCACAAACACGGCACATTCGGGTCGCCGCTTCGCGGTGGGGGGTTCGCGGCTGGGTGCCGGGGGTTCAATTCGGCGGGGGGGGTCCGTACGCGGCCCGCAAGCAGTCGAGTGGTCCGAATTGGCCCACAGGATCGTGGCTGCGTCAGCCGGGTCGTCCGTGGTAACGGGGTTCATTGACGGGGTTGAGGTCCGGGTGCTTGTTGACACGGGTGCGTCGGCCACCATCATCTCGGACCTTATTTACAACATCCTTCCCGTCCAAAGTAGACCCCTTCTGCCGGTAGATGTGCCATTTTATGCGGCGAATGGGGGATCCCTGGGGATCATCGGCCAGATTCGGGCGACTATTTGCATTGGGGACATTAAATTAGCGGGCCCTATTTTTGTATCATCATCGCTGGCCGTTCCCTGTTTGCTAGGTACGGACTTTTTGTCAAAAATGCCCATCAAAATTCTTATTGATCAGGCCTGCATAGAGCTTCCGTCAGGTCGGCGGGTTGCCTTCTTGTCAAGCCCTATCAAAGTGCGCACGGTTTGTGCGACGGTGCAGGCGCTGGCGACTCACACTGTACGGGTACCCCCGGGATCGCAAATGTTAGTACCCCTTCGGTTCAGGAAGCCACTCGAGGTGGGTGCGGAGGCACAGGGGGTGCTGTTGGGGCCGTCAAACAGAGCCAGTAAGGGCCTCGACTTAGCGGTTGCTCAAACCATGGTGAGAGGGGACAGTGAGCCGTTCGTAATGGTCCTGAATACGGGGTCGCGGCCGGCCGTAATTGCGCAGGGAACGGTGCTGGCTCACGCCGCGCCGCTGCCCGTTGAGGAACGGCTCGTGGCTCAAGCAGATTTTACTGTCGAGTCGCATCCTCAAAGTGATGAGGGGACTGAGTGGTTGGACTCGCTGTGTGCGGGTTCTGCTAACTTGTCCGGGGTGCAATTGGGAGCATTGAGGGGTTTGCTCATCGAGTTTGCTGACGTGTTCAGCAAACATAAGTACGATATCGGCTGCACTGACCTGTTGCGCCACCACATAGCTACAGGGGACGCGGCCCCTATTCATCAGAATCCTTTCCGGCTCAGCCCGGCCGAGAAGGAACATGTGCAATCGGCGGTTAATGATATGTTGGCGGCCGATATCATTTCGCCCTCTTCTAGTCCGTGGGGTGCTCCTATTGTCCTAGTAAAGAAACAGGACGGGTCCTTGCGATTTTGTGTCGATTTCCGCCGCTTAAACAAAATCTCGATGGCGGATGCGTATCCGCTCCCCAGGATGGATGAGTCGCTGGATGCCTTGGCGGGAGCGCAGTTTTTTTCCACACTCGATCTGCTTTCTGGATTTTGGCAATTGCCACTCGATAACGAGTCTAAACCTAAAACTGCTTTCCGCACACCTGGGGGCCTTTTTGAATTCAACCGTTTGCCCATGGGCTTACATTCCGCCCCCGCCACGTTCCAGAGACTCATGGAATTGGTTTTGTCAGGCCTCCAATGGGATACCTGTTTGATTTATCTTGACGATATTATCGTCTTTAGTCGGACTTTCGAGGAGCACCTCCAGCGACTGAGAGCGGTGTTCCTCAAGATGCGTTCCGCTAAGCTAAAATTTAAACCGGCTAAATGTTTTCTGCTTCGGGAATCTGTCAGGTATTTGGGCCATATCGTGAGTCGTTCAGGGATCTCGACGGACCCTGCTAAGACGCATTGCGTCAGCTCATGGCCAACGCCAACCTCGGTCACGGAGGTTCGTAGTTTCATTGGTTTTGCCTCCTATTACCGTCGTTTTGTCAAGCAATTTGCCACCATAGCCAAGCCCCTGCACGCTTTGACGGCTAAGGGTGTGAGGTTTCACTGGGGGGCAGAGGAGGAGGATGCGTTCTGCTCCCTCCGTGACGCTTTGGTGCAGGCTCCCCCCTTGTGTTACCCCGATTTCACACAACCGTTTTTGCTTGACACGGACGCCAGCAATACGGGTATCGGGGGGGTGCTCTCACAGTTGGTCGGGGGGGTTGAACGGGTGGTCGCCTACGGTAGTAGGGTTCTTTCCCCCGCAGAACAACGCTATTGCGTAACTCGTCGTGAATTGTTAGCCATTGTGTTTTTTACACAGCAATTCAGGCCGTATCTTTACGGCCGTCATTTTACGGTCCGGACGGACCATGCGGCTCTACAATACGCTATGCGCGTGGCGCAGCCATCGGGCCAATTGTCCCGATGGTTGGAGGTCCTTCAAGACTACCAATTCACGACGATTTACCGAAAAGGGTTGCGGCACTCAAACGCGGACGCCTTGTCGCGGTTGCCGCCGTGCACGGACTGCACATGTTTGTTGGGATCAGCGCGGTGCAAACCCCCGGTCGCCGGCGCCCCGGGAGTTGCGCTCGCCGCCACTGACACCCCGGGAGAGGACGCCCCCACGGGGAGGGATTCGCTGTTGTCGTTGCCCCTCATTGAGTGGGGCCGCCTCCAGATGTCCGACAGCTCCCTACTTACGCTGCGTCGGAAAGTTGGCGCTCCCGAACAAGGGGAGGCGCGGGTCGGTTCCTGGGTGTGCAGACAGGGCCTGTTGATGAGGTGGGACAACATGTCCCGGCGTCACGTGCTCGTGGTGCCTGTTGCTATGCGGGGTAGGATTGTTCTGGCAGCTCATGAACGGCTCATGCATCTGGGTTTTCACAAAACGCTCGCCCTAATCCAGCGAGACTATTATTGGCCGGGGATGGGTAACGACGTGGCGAATATTCTTAAGGGATGCGTAGAGTGCGCCAAAAGGAAACCGCCACCATTGGCGGCTAATCCACCGCTGCAATCCATTCAGGTTTCGCGTATAAACGAATTGGTAGCGTTGGACATCTTGGGGCCCTTTCCGGTTACACCAAGGGGAAATAGGTTCCTGCTGGTTGGCGTGGAATACTTCACCCGATGGCCTATGGCATGGCCGCTCGCCAACCAGTCGGCTGCGGCGGTGGCGGACGCCTTTGTCCAGGGTTATGTGTTGGACAAGGGCGCCCCCGAACGCTTGCTGACGGATCAAGGGAAGAATTTTTCGAGCGTTTTGTTGCGCGAGGTGTGCGACCTGTTGGGTACAAAGAAAGTGCGTACTTCCCCCTACCACCCGCAGACTGACGGGATGGTTGAGCGTCTGAACAGAACGATTACGTCTATGTTGTGCCAACAGGTCTGCGACGATCAGGTTGATTGGGACTTACAGGTGCCGGGGGTACTCGCGGCCTATCGAATGGCCCCTCATGCGGCGACAGGGTTTTCCCCATTTTTTCTTATGTATGGGCGGGAGGCCGATCCGGCCATGGACGTCCAACTGGGGATTTCCCAGCCACGTGCAAAATCTAAATTGGCAGACCACATCAAATTTAATATCGCCAAATTGACTGAAGCGCGGGAGGGGGCAAGGTTGAATTCGCGGTCGCGGCAAATTGCAAACGAGAAATTGCATGAGCGGAGGGTGCATACGCATGATTGGAAACCAGGCGATAAGGCCTGGCTGCATTGTCCACATGCACCGTTGGCTACGTCCCCCAAGTTGTTGAGACCTTGGAGGGGACCGGTGGAAATTGTGCGGGTTGCACGGCCCCAGAGTATACAGATTAAATGGGGGAAACGCCGTTGGTATGTGCACCCCTCCCGACTGAAGCCCTATGCGGCACCGTGTGACCCCGTTCTGTGCCGTGACGACCGGGCGTGTGATGTGACCGTCGACTCGGGGAGGGAGGTGTCGCAGGCTGATCCTCACGTGTCTCCACCTGACCCACCCCCAGGTGCCTCGGGCTTGACGGCTGCTGACCATCGAGAGCCTGAACCCCGGGGCACGCACGAGTCCTCGATGCCTGGCCGATGTCTTCCTGAACCGCCGGCACCACCGGACGTTCAACCGCGTCTGGTGCCGTACGACGGACCGGCAAGGCGGACTCGGGCTAGGTCTCAACAATTTTCATGAGGACGGGTTTTGTTTGTGCTCTACACCGAGCTCGCCCGGTGTTCCCCTCTGCCGGGATAATGTCCCGTTGTAGGGACGCTCGGAAGAAAAGGGGACACTGCACGAGTCGAAAGAAAAAAAAAATTTTCCATTTATTTTTTTTGTATACACATTGCTATTGTCGCTCGCCGGTTTGTATATATTGTTCTGTTGTCGCGGTGGCATTGGTTGAGGGTTGCGGATGGTGGTGTTCGCGTCGTGTTGTGTTGTTAGCTTAGCTGTTGTTCTTGTTGTTGTGTTGTGTTACGGGGCACACAGGGAGGGTTTGTAATTTTTGTAGCAGCCGGGGCGGCTGCGAGCTATGTGGTAGGGGGTGATGTAGTGGTGGTATTGACGTGCGCCGACTGTGACAGTGATGGATCACGGGGCGGCGCGGGGTGCGGGGTTGGGCACGCGTTGTGGGCGTGGTGTGGACGCGCGCGCCGGGAGTGACAGATGACGAGGCGGCGCGGAGTGAGTGGTGAGGCACGATGAGATGTGGGAAAAGAGGATCGTAGCCGGCACCCGGTGATTGGTCGAATAAGTGGGTGCTCGCAGCGACGTCCGCAGGTGGGGTATAAAGGGGGACGCGCGAGAGCACTCGGGGAGAGTTACCCAGTTGAAGACCTGAAGACGGAGCTGAAGACCTAGTGAAGCCGAGTAGCTCAGTGGCGTTAGTCGCCGAGTAGCTAAGTGGATGTTGGTCATCCGAGTAGCTCAGTGGCGTTAGTCGCCGAGTAGCTAAGTGGATGTTGGTCATCCGAGTAGCTCAGTGGGCGTTAGTCGCCAAGTAGCTAAGTGGGTGTTTGTCACCCGAGTACTAAGTGGATGTTGGTCATCCGAGTAGCTCAGTGGCGTTAGTCGCCAAGTAGCTAAGAGGATGTTGGTCATCCGAGTAGCTCAGTGGGCGTTAGTCGCCAAGTAGCTAAGTGGGTGTTTGTCACCCGGGTACTAAGTGGATGTTGGTCATCCGAGTAACTCAGTGGGCGTTAGTCGCCAAGTAGCTAAGTGGGTGTTTGTCACCCGAGTACTAAGTGGATGTTGGTCATCCGAGTAACTCAGTGGGCGTTAGTCGCCAAGTAGCGAAGTGGGTGTTTGTCACCCGAGATACAAAGTAGGTGTTAGTCACCTGTAACCAAGTTTGATAAAATAAAGAGTGTGTTACCCGTGAAGTCGTCTCCCGTGGAGTTACTACATTACACATGCACAAACTGTCTGCGAGAAATCCCGGACAAGAGCCCCCATTATGTTGTATATGTTGGGTGTGAAAATTTTGATGTGTTGTATGCGTGCGTGGGTGAAACTATTATGTTGTATATGTGGGTTATGAATATTCAGTGAAAATAATAGTAATCAAATGAAATTTGGCCAAATGTGTAATTATCCGGAAATATGTTAATTTATGTAATTATGCACATTTAATTATGCCAATTCGAGGGGTAATTGTAGTAATTATGCGAGTGGGTGTAATTATGATGATGCAAGTCGTTATGATAACCAGACCCCGCCTCGGTGACGAGGGTGGGTTATCGATCGGAATAAGGCAATTCATCGTATGCAGTTATGCAGGTGTGGTGTAAGTATGCAAGATTAACTTAGATTAACTCGGCATCGTTGTCTAGGTTCGTCTCATTCTCGCTTATCTTTAGGTCCCCGGTTCACCCCGTTATCGCTTTAACATTTATTGAGTATGTGTTAGTGTGTTTATTAAGGTCACCAAGTTCAGATCTCAACGCAGAAGCAGATCTTATGCATAGACTTCAGGAAAGAATCACACAACCACTTCTGTATTAATCAATTTATTACTAATTCAACCTCAACTATGATATAGTATGCGAACTCTCAATCCCGGAACGTCAACACGGCATCAATACAGTATCATCAATGACTGTCTGATTTCACTTGACAACGGCACATGGATCCCGCGTAACGCGATGGTTGTTAGTGAGAGAGAGTCGTTAAAACATGCAAATACTATGCTAAGAAAACCTTAACGTTAATGAATGATTATACTTGAAAGATTATACGGCGATAAAAACACAATCAAAAACAGTTATTATTCTTAAAGGCACCAATCTCAACAGATACATCGGCAGGTTATCTGACAACAGAATGGCTCGGAGTAAGGACCTGCGACGGCGCTCCTTTTCCGGAGATCGTTATCTTATACAGAGTTTACTAATTGGGGACCAGATCACCTGTTAAGGATCTGGTGGGCCACCACTCCCCACGTGAGCGTTGCTCGGCGGAAGGAGGTGCCAAGAATCAATTCGTATTGATGGATCTGTTGGGAATTTAAGCGATTAAGAGTACAGTCCACTAAATATTAAAGATAAAAATTACGAATACTCTTATAAATGACGGATGGCCATCACTCGGTCTCGAGTTTTTCTTCACAGCCACGGATGGCTTATGGGTTCGAGTGGGTTTGAGTGGTAAGAGTTGTCTTCAATAGTCAGTGTTCGGAGTCAGTTCTTTATGTCAAACAAACGCCTGGTGGTCGTGTGGTGAGGGGGCGGTGCGCGTCATACGTATCAATCGCTCCCCTGTCGCGGTGAACTTGGTTCGGATGTCCGTTGATACGCTGTCGTAATTCGGAACCCGGTCGGTAGGTGGCGCCCACAGCTGGCTCACAGCGTCGTCGCCAAACCGCGATTCTCGCGGCAGCAGGGAACCTCCGACTCGGCAGAGGTTGGCCTGTCGCGGCCGAGTTGAGCTGTCAAGCGGGTCTTGCCCGCCTGCAGAGGAGACGGGGAGCCGCTTGAGTCGAGCCCCGAGAGCCGTCTGAACTCGGCTGAGTCCCAGACGAGCTGAAGAGTCGAGCCGACCCGTTAGTCGCAGCTCGCCCTTGAGTCGACCCGCTCGGTCGAGCTGAAGATGAGTCGAGCCGACCCGCTCGGTCGAGCTCGCTCCGGAGCCGACCCACTGGTCGAACTCGTGATGAGTTGACTCTCCTGTCGAACTGGTTTCCAATGCTCAGGGTCCTTTCTTTTATGCCGAAAAATCCCTTTGGGTCCTGCCCACAAGGCGGGGTTTTCTTTTGATTTACTGTGTCAGGATCTGTCCGTGTGTAGGTGTGTTCATGTGTGTGTCCGTACGTCCGTGTGTCCTTGTGTGCATCACCCATGGTATTTTCCGTTGTCATACTCCCTCCATAAAATCCATGAGCAAACAATCAGATGTTACAAATTGCCTCGAAGTCGTCTCTCTGTCTGGGTGCAATATTATCTCTTGTCTGGCCTCCTTCATGAACCAAAACACAGACGTTACAAATCGTCTCACCGGCGTCTCTGTCCGTGTTGCACGACCTGGAGGGAGGGGCACACTCCCTCCGACCCTCACAGACGCACACAGACATGGTTAAAAAGTTTTAAATTAACATTTGTCCCTTACCATTTCCCAGTTATGATTCTGTATGTAGCCTAAGGTGTGTCGTTTCCCATCGTGGTGCTTGACCCAAGTGGAGGTGCCTCCCCGAGCACATACACACTCCCATCCCGCGCTGCGGGGATACAAAGACGGCCGGGATCTCCCTTTCTCTCCGACCCTGGGTTTAACATCGCTCTTTTATTATGTATTTTATTTCGACCTGGTGGTGATTTATCCCGCTATCCTGGCTTTTCATAAGTTTTACTTTTGTCTTTCATGCATAGGCTTATTATTATTAATTTATTTCCGATATCTTAGGTTAAGGGGTAAGTTTCTTGATCCTAGGAATTCGTATTCCTTGGTGTCTGCATGGTTATATAAGCGGAATATAGTTGACGGTGAATAGCGTTAACATTGATGTTATGTACGATATTATGTATTGTGATGTCATTAACTTAACTTGTTGGTCAGGCTTCACTGACATGAAGTTGCATTTCATAGCCTCGCAGGTTTTTGCCTCACTCTGTCTCTGCTCGCCGTTGTTGTTGCTGTCCAGCTGACGCCGTTAACTCAAGGCCTCATTAATTTCCGTCACTCCTTGTAGGTGAGGGCGGTTGAACCTTGGAGTCAGTTCTGGTTTTTGTCTGCTTGCTTTTTCTGATGTCCCCTGACCCCGGGAGTTATCATTCCTACTTTTATGGCCTGTCGAAGCCCGACTCGCTGTTGCTGGCTGGTGTGTTGTTCCCGGCTTTTTTGCTTACGTTTGCAGTTCGCCGTGCTCTTAATTTCCTTCCCTCTTCAACCTTATATCGACTATTCGCTCCTGTCTGGGTGCGATTCAATTTTGACTTAGGAAGGTTCTGATTGTCATATGCTTTGGGTCGAGTTGTATTTTAAAGTATGGAAATAACATTTCATATTGACTTAATGATGGTGATGGTTCAGTAGGCGTAACTTGTGGCCTGGTTTAATTGGAGTGGGTGTGAATATCGATAACTTTAGCCTATCCTGTTGTTAAATTCCGACTTTAACGTTACTTTAATAGCAATACAGAATTATTGAGCTTTTTGACTTAACTAGGCGAACGCGAACTCCTGGTAACCTCCGCAGCCTTGTTATTCAGCTGAGTCTGCATCCTTGATATACAACGCTCTTATTTGTCTCACTGTGGTCATCCAACCTTCTGCTCTGGGAGTGTTATTCTTAATTTCAGGTCAAAGGCCCCCTCACGTTCAGACGCGCAGGGTTGTTAATCAGCTCCCTCCCCTGTGCACCCAGCGTTGCTGACCCACTTCATTTGACCACTCACCCTGGATTTAATAATTTAATTCCTTAAAACCATGCAGGATGGTTGGCTTTTTGCCTTAATTATGTCTGGCTGACTCTCCCACTGTCTCTGCCGCCTGCACGGGTGACATATGCCCGTTCATCAGGCCCCCTCCTTCCTTGAAGCAAGGTTGCAAATTCTGTCATCCTAGCCCTCCTCCAGTTCATTACTTAACAACACCTGGTTTTTGCAGCCTGCTGCGCTTTGGGGTGTTTTCATTCATTATATATCAAGTAAAAAGATAATATATAAAAATATCAAGTTTGGAAGAAGGCTTAGGATACAACATTGGTAGTGGAGGTGGTGGAGGTGGTGGTGGAGGTGGTGATGGAGGTGGTGGAGGTGGTGGTGGAGGTGGTGGTGGTGGTAGTGGTGGTGGAGGTGGTGGTGGTGGAGGTGGTGGTGGAGGTGGTGGTGGAGGTGGTGGTGGTGGTGGAGGTGGTGGTGGTGGAGGTGGTGGTGGTGGAGGTGGTGGTGGAGGAGGAGGTGGTGGTGGTGGAGGTGGTGGTGGTGGAGGTGGTGGTGGTGGTGGTGGTGGAGGTGGTGGTGGTGGCCGGATCGAGGGGGCTAAACGGGCGCGGCACGGGCTAGAGAAGAGATGGAGTGATGTGGTACAGGACGTGGAGCTGAGTGGACTTGCCGATGACTGGTACCAGCGGTGTCAAGATCGGCCTCAGTGGAGGAGGCTCGTGAAGGACGCTACTGGGCAGTTGGAGGCAGTCGCCCTCCAACAACAACGGAGGGCGGAGGAGCGACGCTCACAACAACGAGCGGCGCTCACAACAACGAGCGGAGCGCCGGGTGACTAAACAACAGCAAGTTGGTACAGTAGGGGGCACAGGTGGTGCATCAGCCAGTCATCTCGGTCATCTCGGTCAGTCGACCCGTGGCACCTGGGTCTGCCCCGTGACCTCCTGCCAGCGGGCGTTCGACACTTCACGTGGCCTCAAGGTGCACTTGGCCTGGCACAAGCGTCGTGGTGACGTCACCGCCACTTAGTGGCGAATGGCGGTTGTTGTTGTATAGGTGCGTGTGTGTAGGTGTGTTAGTGTAAAGAGGTGTGTGTGTGTAGGTGTGTGTAAGTGTATAGAGGTGTGTGTGTAGGTGTGTGTAAGTGTATAGAGGTGTGTGTAGGTGTGTGTAAGTGTATAGAGGTGTGTGTAGGTGTGTGTGAGTGTATAGAGGTGTGTGTAGGTGTGTGTAAGTGTATAGAGGTGTGTGTGTAGGTGTAAGTGTATAGAGGTGTGTGTGTAAGTGTGTAGAGGTGTGTGTGTAGGTGTGTGTAAGTGTGTATAGGTGTGTGTGTAAGTGTACGGAGGTGTTCGGGTGAGTAACCCTGGCAGCGTAACGCTGCTGGCGTTTCGTGCTGCCGCCTGTACCGCGCCTTGTCCACCAGAGGGCATCGCCTACCCACGGGTTGTGGGAAGTGGAGGGTGGAGGGTGGGGGGAGGGGTCCGGGGATGGGGGGGAGCGACTGCTGCTGCAGCGCTCCGCAAGGGGTCGTGCTTGGTGCACCACTGCCAATTATTTATTGCATCGATCTATCTCATTCTTTGTCTCTGCTTCTATTTCCTTGCGCCCGAGTATGCACCGCTACTTGTGGTACCCTCTCTGTACTCATTGGAGAGCCACGTCCAAACCACTAAATCTTCTAGTTTCTTGTGTGAAGCCCTCTCCAATATTTTATTTGATTTCTGCAAAAGGGCTGCTGCCATGACTGTGGAATGGTTGTCACGATTGCCTTAAAATGTCGCGGTTCGATCTCCCAGCCTGGCCTTGAAAACATTGACAAGGATTCTTACAATTCCCTGTTTTTGTCCACCCACAGTCCATCGGTGGGTCGCGTGCAGTGGGCTAAATGGCGAGTGCTCCCACCTCTTTCAAGACTCATGGTCAGTGTGGAAAAGTTGGCCAAAACATACCCATCAGCACTCTAGACCTCCCTCTAGTGGAGGTTCTTTCACAAGCAGTTGCATGAGCAAGTAATTGCAGGGCTGCAGCATTAACCTCACGTGTACAACAATAATCTGGTTTCCGTGCATTTCAGAACTCCTTGATCCAGACCCCAGCATCCCAGTGCTGCAGGCTCAGTGCTCTGCATCAGTGTTACCATTGCGCCGTTGCTCCTCTGCAACCCCGTGCCACCCGTTGCCGCGTGTAACGTCGCTGCGCCCTGTGCACCGCACGTGTCCCCAGCCCCTGCCGCTGCTCCGCCGGGACACCGGCTTGATGCTGACGATGTCTCAGGAGCAGGCCGCCTGCCTCCTGGCCAACGCCTTCTTCTGCACGTTCCCCCGGAGCAACGCCACCGGGACCCGGAGCGAGGACTCTGCCTGCCCCGACATCAACGTCAACAGGT
Source organism: Lampetra fluviatilis (assembly GCF_964198595.1). Taxonomy (NCBI): domain Eukaryota; kingdom Metazoa; phylum Chordata; class Hyperoartia; order Petromyzontiformes; family Petromyzontidae; genus Lampetra; species Lampetra fluviatilis. The sequence continues at coordinate 168,708 of NC_136295.1, read as the reverse complement.
GCAGCAGCAGCAGCCCATCACTGTGCATTACACACCGTACACCGTGTGTCATGCAGTACACACACACAGATGCCATGCTCTCTCTATGTAGAGTATTTCTTGCTGTATATGTAGCGTCGGAAATGCAAAGCACACACCATTCTGTGAGAACCGGGACCGTTGAGAGGCCGAGTTCCCCCCCCGACCCCAGGTGAGGGGTTGGGGGGTTATTCCAGAGCCACCTGGAAGGTTCCAGAAAGGGGGCGGTATCGGGGGTGGAGAGTCACCGAGGTGGGTATAAAAGACGGACCCCAGGACGGCCCGAGGCAGTGCTCTGAAGACGAAGACTGAAGACCAGCTAGGCTAGGACCCTGGGACCCCGGGACCCCGGGACCCGACGTCCTTTTATGGGCCGGGGCCGAGCACGGACCAGTGGTTGAGACCCGCACCTTGGCTGGGTCGGGTCAGCATAGCCTCCCTTAGGCCACCCTTAGTCGGAGGACTCAGAGCCCGTAGCCCCAGTGATAGGGCACGTTAGCCCGGAGGCCATACCTCCCCAAGTAGTGGGAGTAAAAGGGGCTTCTGTTATAATATTTAAATAAACCGTGTTGCCTCTAAGCTACGTCTCCAGTCTCCATGGGAACCCACTACATATACACAAGAAATGCTGTTCTACACATAACGGCCATGCCATGTTTCAGTTCAAAGTAACGCTGCAGTACGTGCACAGGCTATGCTCCTTTACACATACTCTGTATTATACGGCACACACTTTCATGGTGCTGTGTACACGGTATATGATGCGTTACACATAGGCCATGCTGTATTATAAACTCCGTGCAAAGTATCAGTTTATACGTAGCCAATGCCACTGTACAAAGACAAAGATCCCCCTCATAGCCTTAACAGATTTTTGAGGCAAGTGGTGTTAGTGAGGACCTAATGAGGACTGGCACAGTACACAGGGGAGTGGGTAGCCAACACCACGCATTTGTCTCCCTCGTGGTGATGTGTACACACTGCATCAGGTACTCATTTGAGGCTGAGTCGACCAATGGGAGGCCCAGGACCGGTTCAGATATTTCCCACTGTTATACCGGTAGGAACAACAGGTTCCACACTGCCCACCAGGGATTATTTGTCTGTCGTGCATATGGGGAGGGTGGGGGTGGGAGGGGTGGGGCTGGGTGGGGAGGGGAGGGTGGGGCTGGGTGGGGAGGGGAGGGTGGGGAGGGGCTGGGGGAGGAGGGGATGGTGGGGAGGGGCTGGGTGGGGAGGGTGGGGCTGGGTGGGGAGGGGCTGGTCACCCCGTGGTGCCCTTATAAAACTCAACGTTTAACCTACACACTACACTATACACGACACGATACACTACACGATACACCACACTTATACAAGTGTAGGGAGTTCTCAGGGAGACAGACGACGTAGTTGAGGCACACTCTTTTATTTAACCAAAAGGCGGTAACAATACTTGAAGGGGTAACTGCCCCTTCACCCGTACTCAATGGGAAACACCCCTAGCACTATCCCCTGACTGTCCTATTCCCAGTCCTCCACTATGAGTGCTAGCGGAGGCTATCTGATCCGGCCCTGGTCAAGCACGGATCCCAGCACCCAGCTAACCAGGCCGTGCTCTTACAAGAGCAGCGGTCCTGGAGCTCTTGGGGCCGCGCCACTGCCTTGCCCTGTTCATCCCTGACAAGGACAGCGAGCCAGGGGAGTTCCAGGGCCTATTCTGCCGGTCTTCAGTCTTCCCTGGTAAGCTTCTCACACACTGGCTGTTTTTGTCCGCCTTTCTCCCCGTAACAACCCCTACATTTGTATTTAGTGTTGAAAAACTGGCAGGATTTTACGTACTTTGTGCTTATATGTTCAGTTATTTTGTGACTTGCTTACATTTTTACACGTTGCACTCATTTTCTTTTGTTTGTTGTTGTAACTTGCTGACCCTGTGCCTCGACTGCATATCTGTGAAAGAAGAGCTTCATAGCTTATCGGATTCCTCTTCATCCAGTCTAAATCATTTATTCTGATTTTGGAAACCAATGCAGGATAAAACGGGGGGGGGGGGTAGAACACACTCCACATTCCACACGGAGAAAGTGGCCCAAGTTTGGGCATCAAACCCAGGTCCCTCTGACTGAGTTCCAGCCCTGCCGCCTGCAAACCAACACATGTACAGTTCAAACCCCACGTGTACATTCGGTTATATACGGATGTATTTTTATAATTGGTTTCTGGGTGAGGACAAATAATGAAGCAGCCATATCTTTGCCATGTAGCCTTTCATCCAGTGTGATATCGCAAGACTAATGCCCATTTTGTAACCAGACCCACGATGGGCAAAGGTATGCTGCTTTACTGCAGCATCGTTATAAACCTGGTTAATCTATCTCCGCACGATGGTGGGGGGGGGGAGTGCGATCTCTGCTGTAGCAGGAAGTTGGAGCGGAGCCGGCGCTGCCCCCATCCTCCGCGCTCGCCCAGGCCTCTAAATGGCTGACGGTTGTTGTGGAGGAAGAGGAGACTCCGGTGGAGGAGCTGTTGGTGCAGGAGGAGACCCTGGTGGAGGAGCTGGTGGCGCAGGAAGAAGAGATGAGGGGGGAGACAGAGGAGGTATGGACGAAGGAGCAGGAGGATGAGATTGTGGTGCAGATGGAGGAGACATTGGTGGAGAAGATGGTGGAGAAGGAGATGACAAGGAAAGAGGATCAGGTGATGGTGATTCAGGAGGAGAAGAGGAAGCGAGGGAGTCTGGCCCGCATAGGGAGAACCATCCGTTCACTCCTCCGACGCGTGCTGCTGTGTGGTGGCCGGTCCACCACACAGTAGAGGTGGTGGTGGTGGTGGTCACGGATCGATGTGAACCACGACCACTATCACCTTACCCACCACACACACCCTGCACCCATTCACCCCCTTGTGATACCCACCACCCAACGCACACCACACACACCCTACACCCACCTACCCCATGATCCCACTCCCACCACATTCTACACAAAGGGTTAGGGGTTTAGAGGGTTAGGGATTTCGAGGGTTATAGGGTTTAGGGGTTGAGGGGATTCGAGAGTTAGGGGTTTAGAGGGTTGGGGTTTAGAGGGTTAGGTGTTTAGAGGATTAGGCTATTTGCGGTATAGGGTTTTAGAGGGTTAGGGTTTTCAGGGTAAAGGGGTTTAAGGGTAAAGGAGTTTAGAGGGTAAAGGGGTTTAGAGGGTTAGGGGTTTATAGGGTTTTGAGTTTACAGTGAGGGAAAAAAGTATTTGATCCCCTGCTGATTTTGTACGTTTGCCCACTGACAAAGAAATTATCAGTCTATAATTTTTAATGGTAGGTTTATTTGAACAGTGAAAGACAGAATAACAACAAAATCCAGAAAAACGCATGTCAAAAATGTTATAACTTGATTTGCATTTTAATGAGGGAAATAAGTATTTGACCCCTCTGCAAAACATGACTTAGTACTTGGTGGCAAAATCCTTGTTGGCAATCACAGAGGTCAGACGTTTCTTGTAGTTGGCCACCAGGTTTGCACACATCTCAGGAGGGATTTTGTCCCACTCCTCTTTGCAGATATTCTGCAAGTCATTAAGGTTTCAAGGCTGACGTTTGGCAACTCAAACCTTCAGCTCCCTCCACAGATTTTCTATGGGATTAAGGTTTGGAGACTGGCTAGGTCACTCCAGGACCTTAATGTGCTTCTTCTTGAGCCACTCCTTTGTTGCCTTGGCCGTGTGTTTTGGGTCACTGTCATGCTGGAATACCCATCCACGACCCATTTTCAATGCCCTGGCTGAGGGAAGGAGGTTCTCACCCAATATTTGACGGGACATGGCCCCGTCCATCGTCCCTTTGATGCGGTGAAGTTGTCCTGTCCCCTTAGCAAAAAACACCCCCAAAGAATAATCTTTCCACCTCCATGTTTGACGGTGGGGATGGTGTTCTTGGGGTCATAGGCAGCATTCCTCCTCCTCCAAACAGTGAGTTGAGTTGATGCCAAAGAGCTCCATTTTCGTCTCATCTGACCACAGCACTTTCACCCAGTTGTCCTCTGAATCATTCAGATGTTCATTGGCAAACTTCAGACGGGCATGTATATGTGCTTTCTTGAGCAAGGGGACCTTGCGGGCGGTGCAGGATTTCAGTCCTTCACGGCGTAGTGTGTTACCAACTGTTTTCTTCGTGACTATGGTCCCAGCTGCCTTGAGATCATTGACAAGATCCTCCTGTGTAATTATGGGCTGATTTCCTCACCCTTCTCCACGAGTTGAGATCTTGCATGGAGCCCCAGGCCAAGGGACTCACCCACCCACTAAACTACTAAAGCCACCCACATACTCACCCACTCACAAACCCACTCACCCTGCCACCCACTCAACCGCTAACTCACTCGCTCAAGCACACACTCAGCCACTCACTCTAGACTCCACTCACCCACCCGCTCATCCAGCCACTTACCGACTCACCCACCCAACCACCCACGCACTCAATCACCCACCTACCCACTCACCCACTCAATAAACGAAAACTTAACTATTTCTCATTGTACCAGCTAAGACCCACAGAGCTATATAGATCTTTTCAAAAGCGACCTTGTTACAAATGACAGGTAAACAAAGCGGCTTATCACATATACATTTATTGCAGCCAAATCCTCTGAATGCAAGTTTATTCTCAATGCAGAGGTAAAACCCCGAGGACCCGGAGAAAAATCCACGTGGCCATGGGGAGAACAAGCACACTCCAAATATACAGATGACAGGGTCGGGATCTAATCACGACCACCTGTATACTAGGCGAGGTAGTTGACATCCCACCACCGTGTGCCCTACTCTGACTCACCTACCTACTCATTACCTACTAACTTACCCACTCAACCTCTCACATTAACTCACTCACCCACTCAACCAACCACCCACTCACTCACTCAACCAACCACCCACCCATTCATCGATTCACTCACACAACTTACCCAAATACCCACTCAATCTCTAACCCATCCCACTCACTCACCGACTCACCCACCCGTTTATTTGCACCCCCATCTTCTCAACCACTCACCCAGCCACCCAGTCAAGCACCCACCCAGTAACACTCACCCACTCACCTACCCAATAACCCACTAACCCATCCAGCACTCACTCACCGAGCTAATCAATCTCTAACCCATCAACTCGCTCTGCCACTGACTCTTTCAACCACAACTCACCCACGCACCCGCCCACTCAGTTCACCCAATCACTAACCCACTCACTCAATTTCTAACCCACCCACTACCCACCTAACCTCCTACCCACACAATCACTCACCCACCCACTCACACACACACACTCACTCACTCATCCATCCACTCGCATACTCACCTAGCCACTCACCTACTCACCCAGTCACATACACATCCACTTACCATGCCACCTACTCCATTTTTAACCCACACACACACCCAACCACTCCCCCAGCTACTCCGCTACTCACCCACTAACCACGTCATTATTCACCCACCCACCCACCCATCACTCAACCACCCAATAATTCAACCACCCAATAATTCAAGCACCCATTAACTCAACCTTCCACTACTACCCACGAGCCTCTCACAAGTACCCACCCACACACTCACCAACACACTACACTGAATCTAAATTATGTTTATTTTACCAGGTAAGGCTGACAGAGCTATATAAAATATTTTTCAGAAGTGACCTGGTTACAAATGATCGGTCAACAAAGTGGCTTATCACGTAATTATTTATTGCAACCAAATAATAAAATGCTTGCTGATTTTAAATGTGGAGGGAAATATACAGGCATCACGGTTGGGATAAAACCCACAAGCTTCTGTATACCGGGCGAGGTAGTTAACATCTCGCCACTGTGGTGCCCCACTGTCTGACTCCCCCACCCACTAACCCACACACTCACCGACTCAAATACCCACTCACCCACTCAATCACCCACCCACTCACTCAACTACTGAGCCACTCACACACTCACCCACTCACCATGCCACCAAATCAATCACTAACCCACACTCATGCACCCAGCCACTCACTCAGCCACTCACCTCCGACCCATCAACCCATCCACTCACTAATCTACCCACCTACACACTCACCCACTCATCCACACACTAAACTAACATTAAACAATTTCTTTTATTTTACCAGGTAAGGCCCTCAGCTATATAGATCTTTTTCGGAAGCCACCTCAGCACAAATGAAGCTAAATGAAGTGGCTGTTCACGAATAAATTTACAACAACCAGATTCTATAAATGCATTTTCAAATGTGAAGGGACAACCCGGAGAACCCGGAGAAAATCCCACGCGACCACGGGGAGAATATGCAAACTCCATATATACAGACGGAAGGGCTGGGATAAAATACACAACCTCCTGTATACTAGGCGAGGTCGTGAACATCTAACCACCTTGGCGCCTCACTCTCTGACTCACCCATCCACTCACTCACACGCTAACTTACCCACTCAACCTCCCACATCAACTCACCCAAACAGCAGTCACTCACCCATTCACTCACCCACCCACTCGCTTACCCCACCCAGTCAACAACTCACCCACTTAATTAACCACTTGCTCACTCACCCTACGACCCCTCACCAAGCTACACACTCACCCACCAACACACCCATTCACTGACTAAATCACCCACCCACAAACTCACAAACAAAAAAACATACCCACTCAACCCATCGCTCACCCAACCCCTCACTCACCCACTTATTCAATCGCCCACCCACGCTTACACCGACCCAACTCACTTCACCCACCCAACACTCACTTACTGATCCACTCAATCTCTAACCCACCCACTCCCCCAACCACCCACTCAATCTCTAAACCACACACCAATCCTGCTATCGACTCAATCTCTTAACGAAAACTCAAACCCACCCACCCACTCACTCACCCAGTGACTAACCGACTCACTCCATTTATAACCCACTCACTCACTACCCACCTAACCTCCTACCCACACCCACTCACTCACTCATCCATCCATCTACTCACTATCTCACCCAGCCGTGCACCTACTCACCCACTTTAAGATCCACTTACCCTGCCACCTAATCAATTTATAACCCACCTACTCACCCACCCAATCACCCGCCGACTCTCTCAGCCACTTAGCCACTCACCCACGTAATTATTGACCCACCCACTAATTTAATCACCTACTAACGTAACCACCCACTAACTCAACCACTGAGTCACTCGAACTTACCCACTCACCAAGCCACCCACTAAATCTCAAACCCACACTCATGCACTCACCCACCCGCCCACTCACTCACCAACACCCCTAACTAAATCTAAATCATGTTTTTTTCCCAGGAAAGGCACATTGACATATATAGATTGTTTTGAGAAACAGGGTTTGGATCGAACCTACAAACTTAAAAATACCAGGCAAGGTAGTTAACCATTTGCCAACATGGCACTCCACTCTCTGACTCTCCCACCCACGATAACACACACTCAAACACCCACCCACTAACTCAACCATCCATTCATTCAACCACTGAGCCAAGCACACACTCACCCACTCACCAAGCCACCCACTCAATCTCTAGCCCGCACTCACTCACCCAGCCACTGACCTACTACCCATCAAACGTCGTACTCACTCATCCACTCTCCCACTCGGCCACTCATCTGCACACTAAATGAAAATTACGCTTTTTATTTTACCAGGTAAGGCCCTCAGCTATATAGATATTTTTCAGAAACCACCTGACCACAAATAACAGCTCAATTAAGTGGCTTTTCACGTATAAAGTTATAGCAGACAAATTCTATAATTGCATGTTTTAAAATGTGGAGGGAGAACCCGGAGCACCTGGAGAAAATTCCACGTGAACATGGGGAGAACATGCAAATATACAGGTGTCAGGGTCGGGATCGACCTCACGACCTCCTGTAAAAAGGCGAGGTAGTTAACAGCTCGCCACCACGGCACTCCACCCACTCACCCATTCAAACACCCACCATCCCACTCACAAACCCACTCACCCTGCCACCCACTCAATCAATCCACTCACTCAACAATTTACTCACCCACCCACTAACCTATTCACTCAACTCCTCACTCACCACTCCCCCACACAATCACGCACTGACCTACCCACTAACTCACTCAGTCAGTCAGTCACTAATTCACCCACCCACTCAACCATCCACCCACTCATGCTACCATCCACTCAATTACTTATCCAGGCACTCACCTACTCACCCATTAAGCCACTCACCCACACAACCACCTAGTTACCCACCCACTCACTCTCTAACCCACCAATTTACTCATCCACTCACCAATCCACCTCTCAGCCACTACCTCACCCACTCACTCACTTCAAACTATTCACTCACCCACCCACCCACTAATTCACAAAATCACCCACCACCCACTGAATCTCTAACACACTCACTCACCTACTCCCTGAACCACTGACCGACCCACTCACCAACCGACTCACCCATTGACTCACCCACCAACTCACTCACAGACCCACCCAGTTAATCACCCACTCTATGTGTAGTCCTCACCTCTTCCAGTATTGTGAGATATTCTTCCTCCCAGCGGTATCTTCACGACAACGCCCTGGGGGGTGGGCAAGCCTCTCAACGAGTCGGGCGAGCGGGGCATCAGCCTGGTCATGTTGGGTTCATAGCGCAGTGTGGCACATGCATACACACAAGCAGACCACACACATATGAACACAATAACAACAGTGGGAGCCACTTACGCGATAGGGATGGGCCGCATGGTCCACCCCAGCTCGATGTACGGCTTGCCCGGATACAATGTTAACTACCTCGTCTGGTATACAGGAGGTTGTCGATTAGATCCCAACCCTGACACCTGTATATTTGGAGTTTGCATGTTCTCTCCGTGGTCAAGTGGATATTTATTCTGGTCCGCTGGATTTTCCCTACACATTAGAAACAGGCGTTTAGAGTAGTTGGCTGCTATAAATTTCCACATAAGGCACGTTGTTGACCTATCACTTGTGGCCAGGTCACTTCTAAAAAAAGAGTTATGTTACTCAGTGAGGAGGTTGAGACACAGGTGATGAGCCTGTGTGTAAGGGGTTGAGTGAGTGGTTGAATTAATGATTGAGTGACTGATTGGTTGAGTGAGTGGCTGAGTGAGTGAGTGAATGTGCAGAGGTGTTACGGGAGGGCGAACAAACACACCAGGGGTGGTTATGGCCGCACGCGGAAGGATGCTAACATCCATGTCCGCACCGTTTAGCCTCGGGGGCTAAAACGGCGCTGTGATCCCCCACGGCCCCACTCCTCGGTGGGGGAGTTGCTATATAAGGCGGTGAGCCGGTGGGCTCGGGGTTCAGTGTTTAGCTTTAACCAGCGAAGAAAGAAGACCGGCTAGATAGCCCCTGGGACTCCCCTGGATCGCCGTCCTCCTAAGGACCGACCAGGGCAAGCCAGTGGCGTGGCTCCGAGAGCCCAGAACCGATGTTCTTATAAGAGCCAGTCTGGGGACTCGGGGTGCCGTAATCCCAGCTTGACCAGAGCTGGGTCAGCTAGCCTCCCCTAGCTCTGTAGTGGAGGACCTGGGAGTAGGCTAGCCGGGACAGAGATTGTGGGATCTCCCTGTTAGGCGGGTGAAGGGGCCGATACCACTTCGAGTGTCGTATACCGTGGCCTGTATATAGTGGAACGTTTAATAAATAAGTGTGCCTCCGACTACGTCGTCCAAGTCTCTTTGAACCTTCTACAAATGGTTGAGTGAGTGGCTGAATGAGTGGTTGATGGAGCGATTGGTTCATTGAGAGAGCGGGTGGTTGAGTGAGCGAGTGAGTGGTTCAGTGAGTGAGTGGTTGAATGAGTATTTGAATGAGTGAGTGTTTGAACCAATGAGTGAGTGTTTGAGCGCATGAGTGTGTGGTTGAGTGAGTGGTTGAGTTAATGACTGAGTGAGTGATTGAGTGGTTGAGTGAGTGAATGGTTGACTGAATGGTTGAGTGAGTGGTTGAGTGAGTGAGTAGTTGAGTGAGTGGTTTAAGTTAGTGGGTGAGTAAGTGAGTGGCTATATGAGTGGCTGAGTGAGTGAGTGAGCGGATGAGTGAGTGAGTGGTTTAAGTTAGTGGTTGCGTGAGTGGCTGTATGAGTGGCTGAGTGAGTGAGTGAGCGAGTGGATGAGTGAGTGGCTGGCGCGCACCTTGACTGCGTTGTCCAGTGTCCCGCTGGTGCCGCCCCACTGTGTTGCTGCACTCCGCCAGGGTGAGAGCGGCGGTGCCGCGCCCGCAGCTGCTCCAGCGACTACGCCATCTTGCCCAGCCCCTCCTGGCGAGCACGCAGCATGCCCTGGAGCTCCCATCACATGGTGCTGGCAATCTGAGACACCCGCCTGTAGCACACACACAGAAGAAGGGATACGGGAATGGATTAGGGCGACCCGGGTGACGAGAAGTTCACTACTTCGCCCGGTATACAGGAGGTTGTAGGTTTGATCCAAACCCTGATGCTTACATATTCAATTCTGCTCGTCCAGGCGGAGAGAATCCAATCGGATTTATTCGATGCGATGTTTCTCATGGGATATAATAAGCGACAACATTTGGACCCCAAACCGAGAGGATTCTGGGATGTTTGTGGTTTTTTGGCAATAACTATGGAAGGAAACGTCGCAGACCCATCAAGGTGGTACTCGTCCAGCGACGTAATGGTTGAATGAATTCGGGAATGGTTGAATGAGTGAGTGGTTGAGTGAGTGGTTCAGTCAGTTAGTGGTTGAGGGAGTGAGTGGCTGAGTGAGCGAGTGGTTGAGTGGGTGAAAGAGTGATGGTTGAGTGGTTGAGTAAGTGATTAAGTGAGTGAGTGGTTGAGTAAGTAAGTAGCTTCGTGAGTAAGTAGCTTCGTGAGTGCGCGGCTGAGTGGTTGAGTGTGTGGCTAAGTGAGTGGCTGAGTGAGTGACTAAATGAGTGAGTGGCTGAGTGAAAGGGTGAGTGGCTGAGTGAAGGAGTGAGTGAGTGGTTGAGTAAGTCATTAAGTGAGTGAGTGGTTGAGCTAGTGAGTGGTTGAGCTAGTGAGTGGTTAAGTAAGTGGTTAAGTGAGTGGTTAAGTGAGTGGTTAAGTGAGTGGTTAAGTGAGTGGTTAAGTGAGTGGTTAAGTGAGTGGTTAAGTGAGTGGTTAAGTGAGTGGTTAAGTGAGTGGTTAAGTGAGTGGTTAAGTGAGTCGTTGAGTGAGTCGTTGAGTGAGTCGTAGAGTGAGTGGTTGAGTGAAGGGTTGAGTGAGGGGTTGAGTGAGTGGTAGAGTTAGTCGTTGAGCGAGTGGTTGGGTGAGGGGTTGAGTGAGCAAGCGAGTGGTTGAGTGAGTGAATGGTTGAGTGAGCGAGCAGTTGAATGAGCGAGTGGTTTAGTGAGCGAGTGGTTGAGTGATTGAGTGAGTGAGTGGCTGAGTGAGTGAATGGTTGAGTGAGAGGGTGATGGTTGAGTGATTGAGTGAGTGGGTGGTTGAATGATTGGTTGGGTGAGTGGTTGAGTTAATTATTGAGTGAGTGAGTGGTTTAGTGAGTGAATATCTGAGTGAGTGAGCGGCTGAGTAGTTGAGTGAGTCGTTGAGTGAGTGTGTGGCTGAGTGAGTTTGTGGCTGAGTGAGTGAATGGCTGAATGAATCACAGCTATGATAAAAATGGACATCAGCATATAAGTGGTCTTGCATTCACTCAGTAAATGAAGTTTAATATAAAATTGTACACTCACAGGATCGAAATAAAGATGACATTGCACATCGGAGTAAACCGAGTCGCGGCTATGATAAAATTTTGCATTAACATAACATTGATTTATTAGCATACAAAATGACTTTTTGCAGAGCGATTTAATACAAAAGTCTGATAGACTACAAAATAAAAGTACATACAAACCAGGCATCAATACCGTTGCTTTGTATGATCTGTGAAACGCAGAAAATTTCAGATAAAATCGGACATTTTGAGCTTGCTGCTGTATCGACTGAGTGGAATCAATTCAATTAGTATCGATTCACAATCAACAAAAACCATATATGGGAAAATCTCTGATCGGTGATTTTGATTGCATCGTATTGCAGCGCCCCTTTGATGATGTTATAAAGCACTTGCCCCAACAGTCTGTTAAAGGCTATACGTGGATCTTTGTGTGCGAGTAGCTCACAGATCCTTGAGAAATCTGAACACTGTCCGATCATCAGCGAGCTCCTCCGGCAGGCGAGGCTGCGTTGGTGGTTGTCTGTGCATTAAGAGGTGTTAACTATCCCACGCAGAGAAGTCTGCTTACAGGACATAAGAGGTTCTTCACGTACCGTGCCCCGTGTCACCTGAATGTTAAATGGGGCTCCGGCAATTCAGTGTCCACCGCCGAATCATCTTTCACCATCACCACGCGTCCATTAAGGCCAATGTGACGAGGCCATAGATAGACAACGCGTTATAACGGGGTGGGGAGGGGGGGGAGCAAGAAAAACGTCGTACTACGTGACATCACAACACCCTGCACACAGCCATAGTGGCTGATTAGGGTGTGCATCATTAACGAATATGTGGTTTAAGTGGTTGAGAGTAGATTTTGGTGTAAATTGATCACGATGCTTTGCGTAGCCTGCATTTAAAATTTCATGCGTGGGTGCGTGAGCAGATATGAGTGGGTGAGTGCGCGAGTAAGCCGGTAAGTGAGTATGTGGGTGGATGGAGGGAGCTGGGCGGGCACGGCATGGGCTGGAGTGGAGGTGGACTGATGCGGTACGGGAGGATGTGGAGCTGAGTGGGCTTTGCCGACGACTGGTACCAGTGGTGTCGAGATCGGCCTCTGCAGGGAGACTCGTGAAGGATGCTTCTACTTGGCAGTTGGCGACAATCGCCCTCCAACAACAACGGAGAGTGACACTCACAACAACGAGCGGAACACCGGATGATAAATATGCAGCAATTTGGCACAGTACGGGGTACAGGTGGTGCTGCTAGTCATCTCAGTCAGCCAACCTATGGCACCTGGGTCTGTTCCAGGACCTCCGGTCAGCGAGCCTTCGACACTTCACGTGGCTTCAAAGTGCACCTGGCCTGGCACAGTCGCTATGGCGACGTCACTGTTACTTATTGGCGAATGGAGACGGTTGATAATGCAGCGGTGGTTGTGAGAAATGCCATTTGGGGGGGGGGGGGCGCCAACCCTGACCAGCTGTGAACCACCTCACGTCGCCCGCAGCCACCAGTGGCCACGGGGATTTCTGGATGGGTGTGAGGGGCTGGTAACCCCCCTCCACCTTCAACTAAATCACCACACATTCACGTGCTAGCCCTTGGGTCTCTCTGCGAGTCGATGGATCTCTGTGTGGAAGGTCTATGGGCCTCTGTGCTAGTCTGTGGGAGTCTGTTTGAGTCGGTGGTTCTCTGTGTGATGAGTCTATGCGTTTTTGTATAACTCTATGGGTCTCTGTGGGGTGAGTCTATGAGTCTCTGTGGGGTGAGTCTATGCGTCTCTATGGTGAGACCGTGTGTTTGTGGCGAGTCTATAGACCTTTGTGCGAGTCTGTGGGTGTGTTTGAGTCTGTGGTTCTGTGTGATGAGTCTATGCACTTTTGTGTAGATCTATGGGTCTCTGTGTGGTAATTAGATGGGTATGTGTGGCGAGTCTGTGGGTCTCTGTGCGAGTATGGGTACGATTGAGTCTATGGGTATCTGTCTGGTGAGTCTATGTGTCTCTCTGTGGTGAGTCTATGTCTCTGTTAGGTGAGTCTATAGGGCTCTGTGCGAGTCTGTGGATCTGTTTGAGTCTGTGGTTCTCTGTCTGATGAGTATTTGGGTCTTTGTGGTGAATTTATGGTTATCTGTGCAAGTCTGAGGGTCTGTGCGTAGTGAGTGTATAGGTCTATGTGTGATGACTCTATGGGTCTCTATGTGATGGATATCTGTGGTGTACATATCCTGGCACAAGCGCCGTGGTGTCGTCACCACTACTTAGTGGAGAATGCTCCTCCCACTATTCCTGCTTGTTGTTGTGCTCGGGAAGGAGAGATAAAACTAGATCTCAACGATTTTAATTTTACCAGGTAAGGTCCACTGAGATAAATATCTCTTTTATTACGTGCTTTTATTTAACTCACTCTGTCTGTTGTTGTCGTATGCTCAAATCTTGAAACTCAATTTTAACCCACTTCCCAATGTGGTATCGACTGCAAACTTGGTTTACTTATGTCATACTGATGACAAAACTACATTCTATAATAAAAGTATTCATTTTATATGTTATGTTTCGGCTTGGGTCTAATTGTCCACGCTCAACTGACGTTGGCTGTAAATCACCACGGCCCCTTACGTTATGGCAAGCATCGGGGCCACTTCCTGGAGTCGTGGTACATTTCATTTAATTAAAGCGTGTTTAAAAAAAAAAGTACTTTTAAATATTACTTATTCAGAAGCGACTTGCCACCAATAATAGCTCAACGAAGTGGCTCATCATCACGTGTAAATTATAGCAGCCAAATACTTTAAACGAATATTCATATTCTTGGTTCTTTCGGTAAAGTCACGTAAACAGAAAACCAAAAAATAAAAAAATTAGTAATGAAAATAAATCGAATAAATTGCTTTTATTTTCAATTGATCTTATTTTTTTAACTTAAAAAAATAGATTTGTTTTTGTTTTCTATTTACGTGACTTTACCGAAAGAACCAAGAATATTAATTCCTGCAGTCACGAAAGTTTTAAGTCAAAACTTTAAACGAATGTATCTTAATGTGGAGAGAAAACCGAAGGACCCGGAGAAAATTCCACGCGACCACCGGGAGAGACAGAGACACGCAAACTCCAAATATAAAGCAGGCATCAGGGTCGGGATCGAACCTACAAACTCCTGTATACCAGGCAAGGTAGTTAGGGGGGAAAGCAGAGACAGCGAGAGGGAGAGGGAAGATAATTAGTCAAACTCACACTAAGTATTACTCACCAACCATGATACACTCACCATCACACTCACCATGATACTCACCATCATACTCTCGCATTCACCATCATACTCACACACAAGCCACACACATCAACAGTCGTCATTCACCACTACATGGCGGTGACGTAACCACAATAACCCAGGTGCCATGGATTGACGGCTGTGCCAGGCTAAGTGCAGGAGGAGGTCACGGGCCAGACTCAGGTGCCATGGGCCGACTGCTCTGCCTGGCTCGGTACAAGAGGAGGGCTAGACCCTGGTGCTATGGGTTAACTCGTGTGCCACCACCTGCACAACCACCACAGTAACAACCACACAATTATAATCACAACAATAACCACGACCAACAACTGCAACCACAACTATAATGTAACCACAACTATAATGTAACCACAACTATAATGTAACCACAACTATAATGTAACCACAACTATAATGTAACCACAACAATAATTCCCATCAGCCACGCGGCCGTCAGGGAGTGCCTCTCAGCAGCAGCAGCAGCAGGGCCGAGCTCTGCTTGAAGCTGCGCCGTGAACTCCGCAGAACGTGACGGCTGTGGGCCAGGCGCCTCCTCTGTCTCCTCCCACCACCGCCGCCACTGCTGATGTGGACACACCGCGCGAGGTTCTCACCTTCAGACTGAGTCGACGTAGAGGAGGCCCAGCGAGCCGCCGCTTCAGAAGCTTTCGCTCGCCACTGACGGTGGCCGTGAGCAGGAATCAAAATCTGCCGCTCGCCACCCACAATCCACAGCGCGCGCCGCCTCCACCCGGCCCCAGCGTAAGTAGCAGCGGGGGGAGGGGCATGGGGGGTGAGGGGGGAGGGTCATGGGGGGTGAGGGGTGGGCATGGGGGGTGAGGGGGGAGGGGCATGGGGGGTTCGCGAGGGGGGAGGGGACATGGAAGGTGGTCGCGAGGGGAGGCAGGGCGGGCATGGGGGGAAGAGCTCATGGCTGTGACATCACGGGGGGGCGTGGTTACCTTGTACCGCCCCGCGTCTCGCCCACTGGCAGTGTGGCCGTTCGAGATGTAGAGGTAAAAAACGTAATAAACCAGTTCGGATCTTAACTGATTGTGTTCACGTTTACGATGACTTTCAGACCACAGTGCACTCTCCCATTGACATATTTCGTTGCTTCCTCTTAGTATCTTTCACGCGACGGTCAATGGTATAGTGTATAGCGGATTGTATAATAATAAATAGTATAAAATTGTAATGTTTAATACAATGTATAAAGTAATATATAGCATCGTAATTGTATAGTGAATATACAGCAGTGTGATATACAGTAGGATGGATAGAATAATACATAGTGTAATACGTATTATTCTAAGGTATAGGGTGGTGTATAGTAATACAGTATATAATTTAATGTTGGATTTGTCTATGGCAGTATATAGTACGGGGTAGACCCGTAAGAGAATAAAGTTTAGCTGGAAGCATATTATATTTTTTGCGACATAGAATTGTAATGTATTACTTACTGTTAGTAGCTCAGCTTATTGGAGAGTATATTTAGTATACTGACGATGCACGGGCATAATATGACTTTAAACCCCCCGCCCACCTCCTACGCATTTCACAAGTAGTACTAATCACCATAGGTGGGACAAAGTCATTGTTATGCAAGTCTAAGTCGAGTCGCAAGTCATCAAATTCATGACTCGAGTCTGACTCGAGTCCAAGTCACATGACTCGAGTCCACACCTCTGCTAATCACATACCTGCATTTCCCATAAATATGCAAAATTCCTCTTGATATGCAAATTATTTTGTCAAGGCGCCCTTCCCCCTTCCAACCCAGCTTAAATATACGCTCCAAGCGTGGTGGTGTTTCATTCAGACGCTGTCTCCCCGACAGACCTGGTCTTCACCTGAGGACGGCTGCTTGCGTTGTGGCCGAAACGTCGTGAGAATTATTTTATTATGTTTTATTTTTATTATTTTATTATTTCCATTCTACGTGCCTTTACCGAAAGAACCAAGAAGATGAATCCCTGCAGTCACGAAAGCTTTAAATCGAGATGTAGAGGTGTTACGTACCGGGGTGTAGCAAGCCATTACGTTGCGGTATCTACATCACGGTCCGTGCGTGGGGTGTCTACATCAACGTCCGCATACAGCCCCGCCCCTCGGGCGGCAGTTGGCTATATAAGGCGGTGCGCGGGAGAGCTCGAGGCAGTCGTTGGAGCAGAAGAGCCGTTGAAGACTGAAAACTAGCTCGCAAGCCCTGGGACTTCCCTGAGTCGGTCTTCTGCAGGAGTGGAACCGAGCTGTGGGTGAGTGGTGGCTGTGTGAGTCTCTGTATGCGAGTCTCTCCGTGTGAGTCTGTGTGTGTGTGAGTCTGTCTGTGTGGAACGGTCATGGTGGGGGTATTGAGGGGGGGCATGGGGGGTCTCGGGTGGGGGGCAGAGGAGGCATGGGGGGAGGAGCTCAGGTGGGGGGGAGGAGCTCAAATGGGGGGGAGGAGCTCATGGCTGTGACATCACGGGGGGGGCGTGGTTAACTTGTACCGCCCCCGCGTCTCGCGCCACGTGCTTCCCACTGGCAGTTTGCCCGTTAGAGAGGCGCCGACAGACCCCAGAGCAGGTGAGGAGTAGAACCGAGCTTGTGGGCGAGTCGTGGTGGTGGTGTTAGTCTCTCTATGTGAGTCTGTGTGTGTGAGTCTCTGTGTGTGTGAGTCTCTCTGTGTGAGTCTCTGTGTGTGTGTGTGAGAGACTATCTGTGTGAGTCTGTGTGTGTGTGTGAGACTATCTGTGTGAGTCTGTGTGTGTGTGAGACTATATGTGTGAGTCTGTGTGTGTGAGACTATCTGTGTGAGTCTGTGTGTGTGAGACTATCTGTGTGAGTCTGTGTGTGTGTGAGACTATCTGTGTGAGTCTGTGTGTGTGTGAGACTATCTGTGTGAGTCCGTGTGTGTGGAACGGTCGTGTAGCTGACAGCGCGCCGCGCTATTAACTGGGAGACCCCGAGGTGGATTCTCTCTCAAGGCCAACAGCAGTGACGATTATCTGAACCGGTGCTGGGCCTCCCCTAGGTCGACTCAATCTCGAACGAGTACCTGGTGCGGTGTGTAAAGATCGCCACTAGGGAGGCAAAGGCGGCCGGGCGTGGTGCTGGCAATCCAACCCCCTCGTGTGTCGTGCCAGCCTTCATACGTACCGCTGGCTAACAGCACTTCCCCCTACAGACTGTTAAGTCTCTATGGGGATCTTTGTTTTTATTTCGATTTAAAGCTTTCGTGACTGCAGGGATCAATCTTCTTGGTTCTTTCGGTAAAGTCACGTAGAAGGGTATTAATAAAATAATAAAAATTAAACATAATAATGCATAGGAGGTTTGGCGGGGGGTTTCAAAGTCATATTATGCCCGTGCATTATGCAGGATTAGCGATTAATTACGACTTTGTTAACGTCTAGCTTTTCAGTGTGTGGGTCCGGTCTCTTATTTGAGAGGCGGTTGAATTTGGAAATCAAGTTGTCCTTTCATTTGGTCCACATAGCGGCAGCTGAAGAAGCAGTCATATTGTCTACATGTTCCCAATCCGATGTGGACATTGTTGCAGTCAAAGATAAGTGTGATTTGTAGAGTGTCTTGTCTAACTGATCTAGTTCGGTGCGCGTAAGTCTGATTTTCTCTCAGATAAGAGCTAAGCTAGTTCTAGACAGAATTCGTTTAGTATTAGAAGAAGTTACAGCAGCAGAGGTTAATGTATATGCGATTGGTATTACCTTAGAGTCGCGGCATCTCTTCAGAAAGGTGAGAGACTCGATTAGCTGAGCCTTCTTTGTCTTTGTTGTCCCATACTGTCAGGGGGAGGAGTGGTGGTGTTAATGTTGGTGGTATTAGTGGGGGTGGTGCTTGTGATGGTGGTGGTGTTAGTTTTAGTGATGGTGGTGTTAGTGAATGTGGTTATTAGTGGTGATAGTGGTGGTGTTACTGGTGTTAGTGATGGTGGTGTTGGTGGTATTAGTGGTGGTGGTGTTAGTGAGGTGGCAGGATGCCCTGGTGGTCCCCATCTTTAAGAAGGGAGACCGCACAGACTGTAACAACTACAGGGGCATCTCACTCCTCAGTGTGGAAAGGTCCTGGCAAGGATTATTCAACACGCCTTGTCAGGCATGCTGAGGAAAGGCAGTTGTTGCTTTTTGTGTTTTTCGTATTGTGGGTGACTGGTGAGGATGTGAGTCTGTGTTGATGATGAGAGTCCGCATTGTGAAGTGACGTGTGTTTAGACGTGGGCGTGTCACGCCCCTTCGACTCTGTGACCCTCGCCTCTGTCTCCCGCTCTCCACGTAGAGACCCGGACTGCGCGAGAGACACTGAGCTCTGAGCACCCTCGTCTGCAAGTTGCTACCATGGAGGTACATGTGGCTCCTCGACTTGTGTGGTGAAATATGGGTGGACGTGTGTTCTCCCCTCTGCGTGTGCCTACCTGTGACCTGTATACCTGGATGTGCTTCTCCTTGCCCGCCTGAGTGTGTGTGCGTCTATCAGTGTCTCTCCGAGATGCTGTTGGTGTACATGCCTGTCTACGCGTGAGCATCTACAGCACTGTTATCTATCCACTGATGGATGAACGCCTCGCTCCCTGAGACCCTGCTACCCCTCACATCCTGTGATGGAATAATCCGCCAAGCGCCGGTTTCGTCGCACCATCTCTCTGGCGGCTCTCCTCTCTGATGTGTTCCGTTCCTTGGTTGTCGCTGTTATTATTCTTGACTGTCAGCCATTGTTGTCCATCCTGGCCATGGCTCGTCCTGCCCGAGTCCCACTCACTCCTCAAGCCCTAGTGGTGGACCTTTTTGTGTGTGTGTGTAGATCAGCCGAGCTGGAGAGGCTCGGAGTAACGGCGAGTCTTGCACCACGTGGAGTGTGCTGTCCTCAGCGCGCACCGCCTCCATCCGCAGCAAATCGCCACAAGGTAAGAACAGAAATGAGTGACGTCAAGATGGCCACACTGAATGGTGGGACATCACGACGGTCATGTTTCAAGGGGGACGTGACAGTGACCATGATGCATGGGGGACTTCATGGTGGCCATGTTGCATGGGTGATGTACCGTTCGACTTTTGCCGTTCTCTGGTCTCACACCGGCGAGACAAGGTCATCAAGAAGGCTGTCTCTGGTGCAGGCTAGTCAATTTCAAAGCCAATGCATATATTATCGGAGCATGTTTGTTTGCATATTTTTCCACAAGTACGTGTGGTAAATGCAGACGTGATGCCTTGCAAAAGGTATCTATTTGGTGTTTGAACATATTAACACCTGTTTTTGTGCCAGAAAGGGTAAAAGCTATTCTTATTTCATAAAATCCTTGGCATATCTGTGTTATATTTATCTAATTCATTAACCCCGTTGTCAAATCCAAGCAACCTAAGATGTCATCAAAGCTGCATATAGCTGGACATCGAACGAAGATGGTCACTGCATCGCACGTTTTCAGATGTGCTTCTGCAGTCATCTGGAATGCTCTTCCGACATTAGGAAGCCACTGGAGCGATGCTCTTTTTTTAATTTTTGCGAACTTTTTAGTTTATTGTCCTTCCCCCTCACTTCTGATTAGCAGGGTTGCCGAAGCACGGTGCAAAATAAGTTCAACATACAGACATAACTGGAATTGGCCAAAACATCCACATTCCCCGGCAAACTCCTCAAATTGGGATCACACAGCAGACGTAATGGCAGCAGCGTCACCCCCATTCTCTGTAAATCTGCAGGAACCTTCTGAAAAGGAATCTAAACAAATGATCACCGACAGCTGTTGTTGTTATTCTCTTGCCTGCAGCAATCCTGGCTCTCTTTGGCCCTCAAATGACCCACCGGGAGAAGCTGGAGCTTGTCGCCATACAGGAAGTATGGTACTTTGCGCTCCGCAACAGATCCCGGGGACCAAACAATGATGGATACGACGACCACGAACATCATTACATTCCGGTGAGACTCGCCACAAAGCCCCCGCGCCGTGGGGGCGGTCACAGGCGCAGCGGTCGCGAGGTTCGTGGCTTCTTGTCATTGCACCTGAAGTACCAACCAACCAGAGACAGCACACATGCACTCTCCCACACACTTCACAATCAAGTTTATTTCCCAAGTTAAGCCCATTGAGCTAATGAGCTTTTTTTAAGGGTGTCTCAGCCAGCAGACATCAGAGCATTCCACAATTACAGATTTAAGAAAACCAAACACTTAATAAAACAATTATTTCGTAAAATAATGCTCACACTTCTTACATGTTGTGATTTTCAAAATATAGTCAGTCTAAATGATTGTAATTTGGTGCAGGTCCAGCATGAGCACCTGCACTACCGCTATGAGGTGCTGAAGAAGATTGGGGAAGGAGGTCAAGGCCAGGTGATCCGGTGCCTTGACCACATGAGGAACACCCTGGTGGCCGTGAAGATCTTGGTGTCACCATTGAGGTAAGAATTCAGAGCGGTCTTGTCACAAGGACGACGTTGTTGTTCAGTCCTTTGCTGTGGGCGGCCGTGTGATGAGGTGGTGACAACTCGTGCCTCACAGAGGGTCCCCGGTTCGACTCGGGTGCCCTCCTGTGTGGAGTTTGTATGTTCTCCCCCTGTTCTGGATCAGTTCACTATTACATTACATTAATTATTCATTTCACCTGGTAGATGCATTCCTGAAAAGTGCCGCGTTAAGGGAAAGCACATTAAGCAAACATAATATCCCCATATATAATGTAACGATAAAGTTTTGCAAGATATAATACACGCACACAGTGATATGAAGAGACCAATAATGGAGGGTATGCTGTCACGTCACGTTATCATTCCGCATTCCGCCTACTGTATCATACCGCTCAGCCGTGCAGTTTCATAGCGGGCACATTCCACGTTATAATAGGCGCTTTCTTGCATTAGAACAGATGCATTCTGGATTATAATGGGTGCGGTCCGTGTAATAACGGGAGCCTTCCACGTTATAATGGGCACGTTCCACGCTATAAAAGTCACGTTCCACGCAATAAAAGGCACGTTCCACGCTTTAATGAGGTTGTCCCATGTCATAATGGGCGCGTTCATGGGACCTCCTTTGCCAGTACCAAAAATATACTGGCAAAGGAGGTCCCATGATGTAGCTGCTCACCCCGAGCTCTCATTCTTCTGATAGTGCTTGTCTTTGTGCTGTACGCCTTTTGGCGTCCTCTGGTTTAACACCGTTTTGAGACTAGACTCAAAAGAAAGCTGTCTGGTGTGGACCAATCAGTTTAAAAGACAATGCATATATTATCAGAGTATGTCTTTTTGTTTGCATACTGATCACAAGTATTGTGGTTAATTCAGACATGATTCCTTGTAAAAGGTTTCAGTTTTTTGTTACATCTTAACACCTGTTTTGTTGCCAGGAAAAAGGGGAAAATCTATTCTCATATTTTGGTATTGGCAAAGGAGGTCCCATGATGTTCCACGTTATAATGCCTTGCTTTGTGAGAGCCACATTCAGTCACGAATCAGCTATGGCTCAGTCTCTAAAACTCAGGCTCAGCTCCAGCTCAGCCGTGGTTTGGCTCAGGCTTGAGCCACTCAGCTGCTGATAAAGATACACGAGTGGCTCAGCCGTGGCTTGGCTCAGCTCCTGGAAATCCTGAGTGTGGCTGGGGCCATGCTCGGAGTCGGCTCAATTCACACATTAGGGAATCACTACGTTAAGGCAGCACCCCAAACCCCTTCTATCCCTTGCTTATTTTATCCTCTTCCCTATCCTTTCTGGAACCTTCCATGAGCGCGCTACTGGAACTTACAATGACATTACACTTGGGGAAGGTATAATTATTTAATTCTGAATATAATTTGTTTCTGGTCATTCCTTAAGCAAGTCTAAGTCACGATTCATTTGTGGATTTTCTCTGCACAGCTCCAAGCGTGATAAATCTCAGAGAATGGAGATCAAGATGGCTCTGGAACTTCAGGGCGAGGGCAGTGATGAGGACTACAACGTCGTCAAAGTCCTGAACCATTTTGACTTCAGAGGACACCACTGCATTGTCCTGGAGCTGTTGAAGTACGTACCATGTGTTCCCACCGCCCCCCCCCCCCCCCCCTTGGCGTGGTTAACTTCATTAGCTAAACAAAAACTATTTTATTTAGCAGGTAAAGCACACTGCCCTATTAGTTATTTTTCACAAGCGGCCTGGCTACAAATGATCGCTCAAAACAGTGGCTGATGTGGAAATGTATGGCAGCCAAACACTCTAAACACATGTTTCTAAATGTGGAGCGAAAAACCAGAGGACCCGGAGAAAAATCCACGTGACCAGGGGGCGAACATGCAAACTCAGAATATACATGCGTCAGCGTCAGGATCAAAGCCCCGATCTCTTCCACACCAGGGGGGGTGATAACATCACACCACCGGGGCTAGATGTTACTTTTGGGATTCCCGTGCCAACCTCGCATTGTGATACTGTGGAGCTGGCATGTGCCCCAGGTGCACTAGAGGCCACTCCTCTTTTCTCAATCAGCGCCGCCCACTTTTATATAGCCACGCCTCCACTCGATCAGCAGGTTGGCTGCAGCGCAGTGGTGAAGCTTGTGCCCCTCGGTGAAAATCCCTGAGTTTGATTCTCAACACGGACGCCTTCCTGCGTGGAGTTTGTATCTCCTAATAGAGAACTCCACCACCCGGAAACAGAGCCAATGAAAGCAAGTGGTCAGATGTGCTAGTTGATTCGGTTTATCAGCAAACCAATGACCTAAACCCACACGGAGCTATGACTCATATTAGTCGTGAATGTGCAAATAGAATATTAATATTGTCGTTAACATAATCCACGCAGTATTGCAGGGTATGACACTGACACTGCGTCGTTGTTGTAATTGTTGTTGTTGCTTCTGCCTCTTTCACAGGGAGAGCCTCCATGATGTGATTAAGGAAGCGGGGCTCCGGCAATTGCACATGGGGATGGTGAAAACTTACACCAGGGGCATCCTCAAGTTCCTTTGCCACACCAAGGCCAGGAGCATCATCCATGCAGACATCAAGCCAGTGAGTGGACACAGCATTCAGCGCGACTTTGTTCCGGAGTTGTGTCATTATTGGGGACTCGGACCATAGAGAAAACCGCCCACGTTGGTCACAGGGTCGATGTGTTAACTCTGTCCGTCTATCTGGAAGGAGACAGGGTCACGTTACCTCTGGTGATGATCCGGTATGAATTAAACTGTCGTGTAGAGTCGTGTCGCTATTGGGGGACTCACCACAGAGAAAACCAGCAATGTAGATCACAGCGTTGCCACAAACTTTGGGAAACACAAACCGGAGCCGAAAATAATGATTTTCGAAACGTGCCAAACACTCGTTTGAACTGACAGGTGCCCATTGTCGGCTTCCATGCTGTGAATGGAAAACTTCCCAAATCGTCACTAAATCCGGGCGCCCTCGAGTGTGGTTTTTGGTTTGTAACTCGTTAACGGGCAGCTGTGAGCAACTAGGATAAGTTGTCTATAGAGCCGCACCCTTTCACTTAGATGGTGCTTCAGAGAGCTTTAAATGTGATGAGCCTCGACGAACATCGCTCGTCTTGACGCATTTGAAAGGGGCACCCCCAGTGGCAGCTGTCAGAAAACAGGGAATGTTGCACTTGACTAAAGGTTGACGACGGCGCTACGCCTCACCCTAGTTCCCCTGTTTAGTATGTACTGTGGTACGTGATTGATCCACTGCTGGCTGAATGCTATTGGCGTAACCTTCGAGTGTGAATTCCTTCTGCCTCTCTTGCTTTAGGAAAATGTTCTAATCAAGGACACCGTGACCGGCACCCTCAGGGTCACGGACTTTGGCACCAGCTTTTTTGTGAAAAGTCAACGTGAGTAACCTCACCTGGGTGTGAGTTTCTGCGTGTGGGTGTGTCTGTGTACCAGTGTGTGTGCAAGTCTCTTAGTGTCTGTACATGTGACAGTGTGTGATAACGATGCTGTTCATGACATAGTGAGTAAACACATACATATTTGTTGTTGTTGTGATTGTTGTGCAGCTCTGCATGTTGGTGGGACCCTGCCATTCCAATCTCCGGAGGTATTGCTGGGCTACAGATTGACCTGTGCAGTGGACATGTGGGCACTGGGCTGCACGGTGGCGGAGTTGGTGACCGGCAGGGAATTATTCCAGTCGGACAGCCGCGACGACCACCTCCCGTGCTGCATGGAGGTATTTCCAACTGGGCGTTCACCCACTCGTGATTCCCCCCTCCTTCCTTGAAGTTGTAGGCTCTGGGGGAAGTAGGAGAGGGGGGGGGGCGATTGGGTACTTGGTGACCTGGCGAATGGCAGCCATCGTATGTTGTATGTGTGTACACGTGTGTGTCTTGTACGTGTGGGGGAAGCAGTGGTGCAGCGGTTCGCGTGCTCAGCTACAAACCCGGTAATGCGAGTTTGATTCCAAATCACGGCCAACATCAGTGAGGATTATCTGAACCGGTGCTGGGCATCCCCTTGTTCGACTCAGCCTCAAATGAGTACCTGGTGCGGTGTGTACCTGCTTCAATATGGCCGACCATCCCCTCTCTGTGTGTGTCACAGTCCTGGCCCTCAACAGGTGCCGCTACTGTTGCTGCTGTTTCTACTCACTACTATAAGCACTTGCCCCTACAGTCTGCTGCGGCTACATGGGTGACCTTTGCCTTTATCTCAACCATGTGCAGATCCTCGGGTTGCCTCCAAGATGTATGATGGATGCAGCTCCTGACGGAATGCACTACTTTGGTGAGTTGAAGGGTGGGGCGAGCAACCGACCGGATTCAGTGTTAGAGTGTGGCCTGGAGCTGTTGGGGTGGCGATGGGGGGGGCCTCTTTGTATTTTCAATTCCTTGGGTGAGTGGGTGGGTGGGTAAATGGGTGTGTGGGAGAGTGGGTGGGTGGGTAAGTGGGTAGGTGGGCAAAGTGGTGGTTGGTGACTGTGTCTCTCCTGCTGTGCATGTCTCCTGCAGATCGTGTGGGCATGATGTTCTGCCCAGTCAAGAAAAGGGTGCCAGGGAGCTTGTCACTTCACGGGGCACTCAATAGCCAAGACCTGGAGTTTGTTGAATTCGTCAGCTCCTGCCTGCGGTAAGAATCATCCCCCTCCCCCCTCCCCATGAGGATTTCCCCCACCAAGGTGATCAACGATCGCTCTCCTCCGATCACCAGGAAGATGTGGAGCTGAGTGAACCTGCCGATGACCAGTACCACCGGTTTTAAGATCGCCCTCTTTGGAGGTTCATTAAAGATTCTACTCGGCAGTGCGAGGCTCAGGGCATTTTTAGAGTACTGCGTATTGAAGGATTGCCGCTGCTACCACGACTACCGCTGCTGCCGTGCGTTCCTGGACCTCGTGGGAGAAGGGAAGGAACGTCAATGCTCTCACCACGCCTCTCTCACCATGTGCGCCGCGTGTGACCCCCCCGTGTGTCTCTCAACAGATGGGATCCGGATTGTCGCATGACGCCAGCGCAGGCGCTGGGTCACAGCTGGCTCCGGACCGCGGCCACCAGCACCACCAGCAACGCCACCACCACTGCTACTCCTGGCAGTGTACAGTGTTTTGGAGCTGCTGAGCGACGGTAAGCCACGATCTGCTTGTCAAATGTTCAAGACAGTCCATAGGGAGGTGTGGAGCCCGGGGAAGTCACAATTAAACCGGAAGTATTACTAATAATACAGGTTTGTTTCGGTTAGATTCCGTAGATATACGTGTGTTGTTAAACCCATCATCACCCAACACAGTCAATTAGTAAGGTGTATCATGTAAACAAAATGTGACAATTAGTTACTAGATCAGCACACCAGTGTGTTGGAAAGTAAACGCACCACATTTACAATTCGAGTACGACATTTTGCCAGGGATTGCAACCAGCCTCATAAGGTGATGGCCAGAATTATGGAGAAATACTCCTGTTTCAGTCTTAAATAGTGATAAATGTGATGTCATCATTTGTGAGCCAATCTGGTACAAAAGCCTACGTGTTAAAAAGACATTACGTCTGACACCGTGACATCGAAGCACAGGGCCGCCAGAAGCACGGTGCCCGGGGCGGTTTCCCCAGTACACCGTACCCGGCTCTATATTGATTACTACTACCCTTATTTAGCCAGCATGAGCCTCACTCAGTCTCAAGACTCTTTTTAATTAGAGTCCTGCCAAGTTGTTTGCAGTACAGAACAAATTTGCTTTTGCTACTGCTGCTATGCGATTCCTATTGAGTGATTTGGGGGTTCAATTTCTAACACTGCCGAGGATGTCCATCCAACACTGGTTGTGTGGCGTGTGTGTCAGGGTTCGGTTGCGTGGAGGAAAATGCCAAACCCCAAGGAATGAAAGTTACATTTTAATGTACAATTTTATTGAGGGACTGTGTGTTGTCTTGGTGAGGTCTGGGGCTGTTTTTGTTGACGTTTTGCTGCCTTGCCCAAGTTTGTATTTAGTGTTGAAAAACTGGCAGGATTTTGCATACTTTGTGCTTACATGCTCAATTATTTTGTGACTTGCTTACATTTTTACACGTTGCACTCATTTTCTTATGTTTGTTGTTGTAACTTGCTGATCCTGTGCCTCGACTGCATATCTGTGAAAGAAGAGCTTCATAGCTTATCAGATTCCTCTTCATCCAGTCTAAATCATTTATTCTTATTTTGGAAACCAATGCAGGATAAAACGGGAAGGGGGGGTAGAACACACTCCACATTCCACACGGAGAAAATGGCCCATGTTTGGGCATCAAACACAGGTCCCTCTGACTGAGTTCCAGCCCTGCCGCCTGCAAACGAACACATGTATTTTTATAATTGGTTTCTGGGTGAGGACAAATAATGAAGCAGCCATATCTTTGCTATGTAGCCTTTCATCCAGTGTGATATCGCAAGACTAATGCCCATTTTGTAACCAGACCCACGATGGGCAAAGGTATGCTGCGTTACTGCAGCATCGTTATTAACCTGGTTAATCTATTTCTGCACGATGGTGGGGGGGGGGGATTGCAATCTCTGCTGTAGCAGGAAGTTGGAACGGTGTCGTGCGCATCTCTTTACAGAGCGGAGCCGGCGCTGCCCCCATCCTCCGCGCTCGCCCAGGCCTCTAAATGGCTGACGGTTGTTGTGGAGGAAGAGGAGACCCTGGTGGAGGACCTGTTGGTGCAGGAGGATGAGACCCTGGTGGAGGAGCTGTTGGTGCAGGAGGAGGAGACCCTGGTGGAGGAGCTGTTGGTGCAGGAGGAGGAGACCCTGGTGGAGGAGCTGTTGGTGCAGGAGGAGAAGACCCTGGTGGAGGAGCTGTTGGTGCAGGAGGAGGAGACCCTGGTGGAGGAGCTGTTGGTGCAGGAGGAGGAGACCCTGGTAGAGGAGCTGTTGGTGCAGGAGGAGGAGACCCTGGTGGAGGAGCTGGTGGTGCAGGAGGAGGAGACCCTGGTGGAAGAGCTGGTGGTGCAGGAAGAAGAGATGAGGGGGGAGACAGAGGAGGTATGGATGAAGGAGCAGGAGGAGGAGATGGTGGTGCAGGTGGAGAAGACATTGGTGGAGAAGATGGTGGAGAATGAGATGACAAGGAAAGAGGATCAGGTGATGGTGATGCAGGAGGAGAAGAGGAAGCGAGGGAGTCTGGCCCGCATAGGGAGAACCATCAGTTCACTCCTCCGACGCGTGCTGCTGTGTGGTGGCCGGTCCACCACACAGTAGAGGTGGTGGTGGTGGTCACGGATCGTTGTGAACCACGACCACTATCACCATACCCACCACACACACCCTGCACCCATTCACTCCCCTGTGATACCCACCACCCACCGCACACAACACACACCCTGCACCCACCCACCCCATGATCCCACCCCCACCACATTCCACACAAAGGGTTAGAGGTTTAGAGGGTTAGGGATTTATAATGTTAAGGGTTTAGAGGTTTCGGGTTATTTCAGGGATAAGGGGTTTAGAGGGTTAGGATTTTAAGGGTAAAGGGGTTTAGAGGGTTAGGTGTTTAGAGGATTAGGCTATTTGGGGTATAGGGGTTTAAATGGTGAAAGGTTTAGAGGTTTAGGGTTTGAGGGTTAGGGTTTTCAGGGTAAAGGGGTTTATAGGGTTTTGGGTTTACAGTGAGGGAAAAGTATTGATCCCCTGCTGATTTTGTACATTTGCCCACTGACAAAGAAATGATCAGGCTATAATTTTAATGGTAGGTTTATTTGAACAGTGAAAGACAGAATAATAACAAAATCCAGAAAAACGCATGTCAAAAATGTTATAAATTGATTTGCATTTTAATGAGGGAAATAAGTATTTGACCCTTCTGCAAAACATGACTTAGTACTTGGTGGCAAAACCCTTGTTGGCAATCACAGGTCAGACGTTCCTTGTAGTTGGCCACCAGGTTTGCACACATCTCAGGAGGGATTTTGTCCCATTCCTCTTTGCAGATATTCTCCAAGTCATTAAGGTTTCGATGCTGACGTTTGGCAACTCAAACCTTCAGCTCCCTCCACAGATTTTCTATGGGATTAAGGTTTGGAGACTGGCTAGGCCACTCCAGGACCTTAATGTGCTTCTTCTTGAGCTACTTCTTTTTTTGCTTTGGCCGTGTATTTTGGGTCATTGTCATGCTGGAATACCCATCCACGACCCATTTTCAATGCCCTGGCTGAGGGAAGGAGGTTCTCACCCAATATTTGATGGTACATGGCCCCGTCCATCGTCCCTTTGATGCGGTGAAGTTGTCCTGTCCCCTTAGCAGAAAAAGACCCCCAAAGAATAATGTTTCCACCTCCATGTTTGACGGTGGGGATGGTGTTCTTGGGGTCATAGGCAGCATTCCTCCTCCTCCAAACACGGCGAGTTGAGTTGATGCCAAAGAGCTCCATTTTCGTCTCATCTGACCACAGCACTTTCACCCAGTTGTCCTCTGAATCATTCAGATGTTAATTGGCAAACTTCAGACGGGCATGTATATGTGCTTTCTTGAGCAGGGGGACCTTGCGAGCGCTGCAGGATTCCAGTCCTTCACGACGTAGTGTGTTACCAACTGTTTTCTTGGTGACTATGGTCCCAGCTGCCTTGAGATCATTGACAAGATCCTTCTGTGTAGTTCTCGGCTGATTCCTCACCGTTCTTATGATCATTGCAACTCCACGAGGTAAGATCTTGCATGGAGCCCCAGGCCGAGGGAGATTGACAGTTCTTGTGTTTCTTCCATTTGCGAATAATCGCACCAACTGTTGTCACCTTCTCACCAAGCTGCTTGGCGATGGTCTTGTAGCCCATTCCAGCCTTGTGTAGGTCTACAATCTTGTCCCTGCAATCCTTGGAGAGCTCTTTGGTCTTGGCCATGGTTGAGAGTTTGGAATCTGATTGATTGCTTCTGTGGACAGGTGTCTTTAATACAGGTAACAAGCTGAGATTAGTTGCACTCCATTTAAGAGTGTGCTCCTAATCTCAGCTCGTTACCTGTATAAAAGACACCTGGGAGCCAGAAATCTTTCTGATTGAGAGGGGGTCAAATACTTATTTCCCTCATTAAATGCAAATCAATTTATAACATTATTGACATGCGTTTTTCTGGATTTTGTTGTTATTCTGTCTCTCACTGTTCAAATAAACCTACCATTGAAATTATAGACTGATCATTTCTTTGTAAGTGGGCAAACGTGCAAAATCAGCAGGAAATCCAATACTTTTTTCCCTCACTGTAAGGGTTTAGGTTAAGGGTTCAGTGGGTTAGAGGTTTGGGGGTTTATGAGTTAGGATTTTAGAGGGTGATGGGTTTAGACCGTTATAGTTTTAAGGGTAAAGGGGTTTTGAGGGTTGGGTTTTAGAGGGTTACAGTTTAGAAGGATATGGGTTTAAAGGGTTCTCGATTTAGAGAATTAGGTGTTTAGAGGATTTATGGGGTTTGATTGTTAAAGGGTTAGTGGTTTAGAGGATTAGGAGAGGTTTGGGGGTTTTAGGGGATAAGCGGTTTAGAGGTTTTGGGTGTTTCAAGAGTTATGTTTCGGGGTTGAGTGTGTTAGAGGTTGAGGGGTTTAGAGGGTTAGGGTTTACGGTGTATTTTGGTTAGGATTTCAAAGGGTGAATTTAGACGGATAGGGTGTTAAGGGTAAAGGGGTTGAGGTTTTTTTTTATTTGATTACAGTTTTGAAGGTTATGGGTTTAGAGGGTTCGGGGTTTAGAGAGTTGGGTGTTTAGAGGTGTAGAGGGTTCATGGGTTTTGATTGCTCGGTGTATTGATTTACAAGGTTACTAGTTTTAGAAGGTTATGGGTTTAGAGGTTTTGATATTTAGGGAATTAGGGGTTTATAAGGTGAGGAGTTTAGTGGGTTACGGTTTTACAGGTTTAGGGGTTTAGACGGTTTGGGGTTTATAAGGTTAAGGGTTTAGGCAGTTAAGAGTGTTGGAGGTTTATGGGTTGCGGTTTTATAGGGTGAGGTGTTAAGACGGTTGGGGTCTTAAGGGAAAAGTCCTTCAGAGGATTTGGTGTTTAGAGGGTTAGAGTTTAGATCGTTTTGAGTTTACAGGGTTTAGAGAGTTACGTGTTTAGAGGTTTATGGGTTTTAGAGGGTTAGGGGTTTAGAGAGTTACGTGTTTAGAGGTTTATGTGTTTCGATTGTTGGATGTTGAATGGTTTAGATGGGTAGGAGTTGAGGAGGTTATAAGGGTATGTGTTTAGGGGCTTAGAGGTATCAGGGTTTCAAGGGTTAGGGATTTACAGTGTTAGGGGTTTAGTGGTTTGAGAGTTGAGGGTTTAACACGTAGACTTTCACAACTAATATTGTCCATAATAAAGTTTTTTTTTGGTTAGTCTCCAACATTAAATGGCACTTTTTGTTGATGTGACAAAGTTTACTAATTGGCTGTTTCGGGTGGTGGTTGGTTTAACGACACATTTATATTTACATAATCTAACAAAAAAAACCTTTATGGGTTTAGAGGGTTACGGGTTTAGTGGATTATGTGTTTAGAGGGTTAGCATTTTAGGGGCATAGGTGCTTTAAGGGTTAGGCGTCTAGAGGGTTCGTTATTTAGAGGATTTGGGTTTAAATGTGTTGGGATTATGTTATGGATTTCGGGTTTTAGAACGTTAGGGTTTTGAGGTTTAGGGTTTTAGAGGTTGAGGATTTAGGAGGTTATGAGTTCAGAGGGTTAGGGGTCTAGAGGGTTAGTTCTTTAGAGGGTTGTGGTTTAGATTGGTTAGTATTTAGAATGTTAGGGATTTAGAAGGTTACGGTTTCAAGGTTTTGAAGGTTAGGGATTCAAAGGGTTTAGAGGTTTTGGTTTTTAATGGCTTAGACGGTTAAAAGATTTAGAGAGTGAGGGTTTTGGTGGGTTAGGGTTTTAAGGGTAAAGGGGTTGATGGTTAGGAGTATAGGAATTTAGAGGGTTAGGGGTTGAGATGGTTAGTGTTTTGGTGGTTTAGAGGTTAAGCTTTTAGAGGGCGAGGGGTTTAAAGATTAGGGTTATAAGGGTAAAGGGGTTGAGAGGGTTAGTGGTTTAAATGGTTATGGATTTAGATAGTTAGGGGTTTAGAGGGTTTTAATTGTTCGAGGTTTAGTGGTTAAGGTCTCTGTGCGAGTCCAACATGTTTGTATGAGTCTATGGTAAGATAAAAAAGAGTTCAGTTTCATTTGTATATTTCGAAACAATTTGTTTACCTTTCCTGTGATGTTTTTGTATTGTATTTTTGTTGTTATTTTCTGACCCACCCGATTGGACGTCTGTGAAAACAGATCGTTATGGCTCATCAGATTCATCCAGTATAAATGAATATTCAAATTAAAATTATATTGACATCTGTGCGAATCTATGGATTTCTGTGTGAGTTTTTGGGCCTTTGAGTGTATGGATCTCTGTGTGAGTCTATGGGTCTCTGTGCATGTCTATCGGTCTCTGTGAGTATGGGGTCGCTGTGTGAGTCTGAGTGTCTGTAGTAATGTATGAGTCTCTGTTGGAGTCTATGGGTTTCTGGGTATGGTTGTTTGTGCGAGTCTTACATGCACAAATTTAACTTAAAATGGCCATTGAGGGTTGCGGAATCCAAGTTGAATATTAAGTTCCCTGCAGTGCAAGCCAGCTGTCTAGTGTCATCAAACAGCCCCTTTAATTCTTTATAATAATAAAATAGACTTACTCCAGGAAATCCACACTGAGTCACAGTCAGGTCCTGAATTGTTTTTTTACATTTTCGACGAATGGATGATGAGTTCTTACACAAGTGGAGGAAACCGGAGCACCTGGAGAAAACCCACGCATACGAGGGGCAGCACTTTAAACCGTACAGGCAAAGATGGCGATTATCCCACTTTCTGTACTGCCTTCTCCTGGCCAGCCAGCCAGGAGAAGGCACCTCGATGCCCACGGGAAGGGGGTTTCACAACATTCACTGTGTGATCCACTCACCCTTGCTGCCTTCCACTGCTGGATTACAGGCTTGCAACACCACCGCCTGGCGAATAATAATAATAATTAAGTTTTATAGCGCGCACAAGAACGACTCAGAGGCAGGAGGAACCACAGCCGTGCAGGAAGGAAGCCACGTGGTGAGCCAGCTCCAACAATTGTCCAAGCTCTGCGGTCCTCTATGGAGGCATTATGCGCTAATTAATGACGAGTGTTTATACCAGTGGGGGAAACCGGAGTACCTGGAGAAAACCCACGAGTGTGAGGGTGAAACACTCTATCCCTGTACAGGTGAAGATGGCGATTAGTCCACTTGCTCTACTGCCTTCTCCTGGCGAGTCAGGTTATGGCACCTCGACGCCCACGGGAAGGTGATTTTCCAACATCATTGTGCGGTGATTCACCAACCCTCACTACCTTCCACAGTGCTGGATTAGAGACGTGCACTACTTCTAACTTGATAACAATAGACGAAAAATAACAATAGACAAATGAAACGACAGGCGAATGAGAACAGTAATTATTATTTCCACTTAGAACTTGATAACAATAATTATACTTTTAACGAAGTAACAATTATTTCTATTTATAACGTGATTACAACAATAATAACTATTTCTACTTTTAACTTAATAACAGGCGAATGATAACAGGCAAATTATAAAAACAGGCACCACATCTACGCCTCTACATAAGGAACGAAACAGGTGAATGACTCCACAAATCTGGCTGTTGCCTGATGAAGCTAGTTGTAATTACTGGCGAAACGTTGTACTCAGATTGTAAATGTTGTGGCTCGACTCTCCAACACACCGTGAGCTCTACTAGTTACAAATTGGCATGTTCTGACAACCCTTACTAGTTGGCTGTGTCGGGTGGTGGTGGGTTTTAACGACACATTTATATATTTATGCGATCTAACCCAAAAAAGAAACCTCTATTATGGATGATATTGGTCGCGAAAGTCTACGTGTTAAACAAACCCGAAGGAATCAGAGGAAAATCGATGTGACCACGAGAGAAGATGCAAACTCCAAATATACAGACATCAGGGTTGGGGTCAAACCTACGAATTCCAATATACCAGTTTAACACGTCGTCTTTCGCGAGGGGGTTTGCATCTCGCCACTGTGGCGCCTCTATCTGACTCACCCAACCACTAAACTACGAAAGCCACCCACACACTCACTCACCCACTCACCCTGCCACCCACTCAACCGCTAACTCACTTGCTCATGCACACACACAGCCACTCAAGAACATACCTGTGCACCCACCTACACACCCACTCATTAACTCAACGACCCACCCACCAACCCACTCAGTCACTTACTGACTTACTCACTCTCGACTCCACTCACCCACCCGCTCACCGACTCACCCACCCACCCAACCACCCACGCACTCAATCACCCACCTACCCACTCACCCACTCAATAAACGAAAACTTAACTATTTCTCACTGTACAAGCTAAGGCCCACAGAGCTATATAGATCTTTTTCAAAAGCGACCTTGTTACAAATGACAGGTAAACAAAGTGGCTTATCACATATACATTTATTGCAGCCAAATCATCTGAATGCAAGTATATTCTCAATGCAGAGGTAAAACCCCGAGGACCCGGAGAAAAATTCACGTGACCATGGGGAGAACAAGCACACTCCAAATATACAGATGACAGGGTCGGGATCTAATCACGACCACCTGTATACTAGGCGAGGTAGTTAACATCCCACCACCGTGGCCCCCTACTCTGACTCACCCACTAAACCAACCACCCACTCACTCACTCAATCAGCCACCGACCCATTCATCGATTCACTCACACAACTTACCCAAATACCCACTCAATCTCTAACCCATCCCACTCACTCACCGACTCGCCCACCCGTTAATTTGCACCCCCATCTTCTCAACCACTCACCCAGCCACCCAAGCACCCACCGAGTAACACTCACCCACTCACCCACCCAATAACCCACTAACCCATCCAGCACTCACCCACCGAGCTAATCAATCTCTAACCCATCAACTCGCTCTGCCACTGACTCTTTCAACCACAACTCACCCACGGACCCGCCCACTCACTCACCCAATCACTAACCCACCCACTCACTCAATTTCTAACCCACCCACTACCCACCTAACCTCCTACCCACACAATCACTCACCCACTCACACACCCACTCACTCATCCATCCACTCGCATACTCACCTAGCCACTCACCTACTCACCCAGTCACATACACATCCACGTATCATGCCACATACTCCATTTTTAACCCACACACCCAACCACTCCCTCAGCTACTCAGCTACTCACCCACTAACCACGTCATTATTCACCCACCCACCCATCACTCAACCACCCAATAATTCAACCACCCAATAATTCAAGCAACCATTAACTCAACCATCCACTACTACCCACGAGGCTCTCACAAGAACCCACCCACACACTCACCAACACACTACACTGAATCTAAATTATGTTTATTTTACCAGATAAGGATGACAGAGCTATATAAAATATTTTTCAGAAGTGACCTTGTTACAAATGATCGGTCAACGAAGTGGCTTATCACGTAATCATTTATTGCACCCAAATCAAAAAAATGCTTGTTGAATTTAAATGTGGAGGGAAATATACAGGCGTCAGGGTTGGGATAAAACCCACAACCTTCTGCATACCAGGCGAGGTAGTTAACATCTCGCCACTGTGGCGCCCCACTGTCTGACTCCCCCACCCACTAACCCACACACTCACCCACTCAAATACCCACACACTCACCCACTCAAATACCCACACACTCACCCACTCAAACACCCACACACTCGCCCACTCAATCACCCACCCACTCACTCAACTACCGAGCCACTCACACACTCACC